>NC_139000.1:84102882-86502882 GCF_964374135.1 Grampus griseus | reverse complement strand
TAAAAATGGGCAGAAATGGGAGAGTATATACAAAAAAACCCCACGCCCAAACCTTAATGTTTCTAGGAATTATATTATAACAATATTTTTCTTATTTGACTTTTGTGTAACATGGATAAAACATGAGTAATTATGGAACATTATAATTAAATCGTTCCCTATATGCCAAAGAACCAGTATTTTCAGCATAGAAGAAGTGGTATGTAAATATGATAGAGAAGAGGTTAAAGCTCTATACCCCCAAAGTAAGTACAAATATGGAAATATCAATATGAATTCATGAAATATTTTATCACCATACATAAAAATACATACATGTACATAAATACATATATAAACTCATATATACCTATATATACACACACACATACGAATAAACATACGTAACACAATTTATCCACTGAAAAGGCCCAAGCAAGTAGTAGCAATGATCATTCCTAGCACCAGACTGTGGTCTTGAAACACACTTTCTCACTAAAAGAAACCAAGACTTCTTAGAGAAATGACTGATTTTAGGTCTGAGGCAAAAAATGCATGATGGAACATCCTGTAATACCTGATAGGTATCAAAGATGATTAGCATCATGTTAAAGGTCTCAGGAATCAAAATGCTCATGTTTAAAGGCTCCCACTGTCCAAAGATGGGAAAATTGAGCCTCTATAATGATATTAATTGAAATGGATTTGGACTCATTAAATGTGTTTGAATCAATTAATTCATAATGATTTTAAGAAAAGAAATCAATAGGAAATCAATTTATTATACTAAAAGCTGTTAAAGAAATTATTTTTCCTGCCTTCTCTATATGAACTGTACCACTGGGTAAGTAAATAGTAGATGAGAGGAAGTATCTCCTTACAGAAGCATCCTAACTAACAAATGAAAAAGAAATGAGAGAAGTAGAAAATGTCATTTTGCTACTCTGAATGAATAAATAATTCTAGGCATTAAGCATCAATGGTTGCTAAGATCACAAAGAGAGAAACCAGCATACATTCTGTCAAACACTAACTTTTGTTTTGTCAAAGGGATTGAACCTGAATTTGATATAGTGTCAGATGCCAACTGCTCATTTTCAGGAAATATAGAGGGTGGAGAAATATGTGCAACTGTACCAATCCGCAATATGCAAGTTGCAGAAAACAATTGGCCTGGTTTCTTCAACAGAGAAATCATATAAATTGTAAAGAAACAAAAGGGATGGAGGAGGAATCCTGTACATTAAGCTATATAAAAATTTTTTAATGAGTGAGGCTAAACTATAATGTCTAGGGATACACATTTGTATCAAATGTATATACATTTAATAAAGCCGTGAAAATGCAAAAAAGTTAGAATAAGTAGTGTATGGGCAAGGTTGTGATTCAGATGGGCCACATGGAAGGGATCCTGGTCTAGATGACAAAGTTCTCTATCTTGACCTAGGTGGTCTTCCCCTTTATCCTGCCACCACCCACTTCCTCACTGTGCCTCAATGTAGCATCTTGATTGCAGAGCTAATTCAAGTTAATTCAAGAATCTCTTGAGGAACTATTTGATTGCACGAAACAAATATGCAAAGAAAAGTTTTCAGAATATATCTGCAGTTACCTAAAAATTTATCCATTGATTCACACATCTGATCTTGATTGACAATGCTCTTATTTGGAAATTTCATTCGTCTCCTTGGTATAAAAGTGCTATTTTTCTCATGGCTAGGTAATTTTGAAGAGAAACTGATTCTATCTTTTATAGTTTTTGGTCTATGGCTCTGTTTAGAGACACTGATGTGGCTAACAGATAAATCATCATCTGAGGATGTAAAATCATCAATAGCCTGAGAGGTACAGTCTTCATCTGTTGCACACAGTTGGTTTGTTTTTTTCATTGTTTTTGGAAAAGTGTAAAGTTCCCTTTTATTTTCCTCTTTTCTCTTAAACCTCAGAGAACTAGTAGCTCTTTTCTTTCTTACTCTTGACTTGGAGGAAATTTCAATGTCATCAGATTCGTCACTAATATCACTACTGCCTTTTCTTTTTGTATTAGATTTTAGGGTCTTGTTCTCAGGATTTAATTGTTTTGAAATTAGTCCATTTCCTCTGACATTGGTCTTTCTATTATCACCATTATTTCTTATATTTACAGGGTTTTCTGTTTCAGAATCTTCAGATCCATCCACAGGTGGCTTAAACTTTACCCTCTTCTTGAGGAATCTTTGAGTTGTGTATTGTGTGGGAAAGATGATATCACTATCTTCTGATTCTGTGACATTCTGTGAACTGCAATGGTGGCCAACTGTATTTTTAAAATTTTTGTCATCATCAGACTCAGAAGAAATATTCTGTTCTAAAATCTCAGTTTTATCAAAAATATATTTTCCATTTGGATTTAGGATGTTAGTGAATTTCTGATGCTTTGAAGTACCAAGAGAGTCTTGACTTTTCCGACAACCAACATCTTTGGCTTCTGTTGAAAGGCATGTGGGCTGTTCATCAGAACTTTCATCGTCAGAGGTAATATTTCCATCACTATCCTCAACTGCTTCACATTTTGTCTCAAACAATTTAGAGAAACCACACTGGAGTAAGGTAAGCTGTCCAGGAGAACCTGAAGCTTTACTTGAGTCAGATGCTTTGTTTTTAGCAGTCTTTATTATTGAGTTTCCTACTGATTCATCTTCACTAAAATCACTGCAGAGATCACATGCTTCTTTTGCTAGTGGTTCTGCAGGCTGTTCTGGACCTTTGTGTTCTTGACAGTCAGGCTCCCTATCCTATATAAGAAGCAATGGTGGAAACATTAGAAAACGTCAAAATAAGGATATCAAATCTATCACACTGGAGGGGAATTGAATTTGGGCAGATAATTTATGTACAAGTATATTACCTGGTATTTTCTAAAAGCAAAACATTTATTGATAGTAAACAAACATAAAGGATTTAATATTACAGTCTGGTATACTCTTTTAAAGTTGAATAACTTTCCAAATAAATAAAAGTTAAAACTAGAATATCAAATGATCAAATTATTTATAAGGAAAACACAGAGCAGAGCTGTTAGCTTCTAAGATGCAGAGACTGATTCTGGCCTCAAAGTGAAAAGCACACAACTTATTGCTTACGACAGTCCAGCAGATACTTTCAATCATGCGTTAAAAACACAACAAATTTGTAGGAGCTAAAGAATTCCCAACTGGAAAATGTTTCTAATTGATTAAAAATAGATTGGATAGGATCTTGACCACCATAAATAAAGAAAATATTGAAGCTATTTTGAAGTAAAATTTGCTAGAAATTTAAATCCAATATTTACTTTTTTCACATTAATTAGAGCTAAATATATTCTCAGTTTCTGAAAACTGAGGCTTCATTAGTAAAAGATTGTGGGAAAGTATTATCTGGTAATACTTCTGCCAACATTTGATACTCATGTATTTCTATAAATTTAGAAATATATTCACTCCATACTTGGTTATATAAATTTATAGGGGTGTTATAAATTTATAGTTATCATTGCATATAGTTATCATACAGTTATATGATGTACTGTTATATCATATATATATGTTATATCATAATATAGTTGTCATATAGCCCATATCTTTGGGCTAGTACAAAATTAGAGTTAAATCCCTTAAAAAAAAAACAAACAAGAAAAAAATAGCAACAACAACAAAAAATCTTCTACATATATTCTTTACTTTTAAAAAGACTTTATGATGACAATATAGATTTTGTAGTATGTGAGATGACAAACTACCACAAGACAAAGGACTCAAATAAAATATCTGCTTGAGTCAGAGAATGAGTTTGGTGTTTGAATTTAATAATTTTAAATATACATTGATTGCTATTTTTCCATCTAATTTGTTATTTAGTAAAAAAAAAATTATTTAGGTTGGATTGGTTACCTATACAGTGCATTTAATTTTGGATTTACACTTTGGCATAGTTAAAATTCCAGTTTGGATGTAAACACCTGGTGACTGCTCCTGAATTTTTTTTTATGATATGATATGAAATATTAGCCTAAATTATTAATTTTACTGACAGTCTTCTGACTTTGTGTCCTTGACATTTCTTAAAAAAATTTTCTTTACACATTGAAAAATGAAGGAAAAGGAAAAGAAACTTAAAATCTTCACATACATGTTTCCCAGGAGTTTCTAGGCTACAGATTCAAAGATTGCTTACTGTTTCTAGTTTGTGTACTGGAGGTTCCTCTTTCAACCATGTTGTAGCTGTCATGATCCCTGCTTCCACTTGGCCTTCTCTCTATAAAGAATGCAAATAACTGTAAAATATAGGGTAGAAACAACCAGATAAACAACAGCAATGTTATGCTAAAACTTAGAGTTAAGAAAATTGAGTCCAGGGAATTCCCTGGCGGTCCAATGGTTTAGGACTCTGCGATTTCACTGCCATGGGCCTGGGTTCAATCCCTGGTCAGGGAACTAAGATTCTGCAAGATGCGTGGTATGGCCAAAAAAAAAAAAAAAAAAAATGAGTACAGTCTGCTTTAACTCTCTTAATGCTATTTTTCAATTTGCTAATTAAGGAATTCATATATATTTTTCAATGCTCATAATTCTTAGGTAGTATAAAGGCACAGTGGAAGCCTGCTGGGCTCATAAAAAATTCTTACTTCTTATCATAAGCTTACTTTTTCTGATAGAAAACTAATAACATTTTTCAGCAAACTCCACTAAAAGCCCTAGTAGGGAGGGAGAGTGAAAAAATGTTAAAAATTTACCCAGTAGTGACAGCCATAATAACTATGTCTATATGATAACTATATAACTATTGTATATGTGTAAATATTATATAATATTGCAATAACTGTAAGGACATAATATCAACATTTTAAATACCACAGATAATGCTGGGTATTGGGCACTCGATATTCTAGCTTATATTGCCAGTGTGTTTATAGTTCATATTCATTAAAATATGTTTATTGATTCCTTCAGTGTAGTAGACATCAAAATGAAAATATCCATCTAATATAAAACTAAAAAAATCTTAATTAGATAATAGGCTTGCTACATCTTTAAGGAAAGTATGCTTTTATAGCTATTGGTATATCATTTAGCAGAGATAGTTAATGGCCTAGATTCTAGAATATTAAATTCTTCAAGAGGAAATAAATTTATTTCTCTTTTCAAGGCTTTATTTGTTGATAGAACAAGGGGAAATAATACTATCATCACCAGAGTTACAAATATCCAACTTACGAATATACCAATATTCATAATATAGCAATGGCATGGTTCCAGTTACCTGGTATCCAGGGCAACAAGTGAGAATCACCCCTAAAGAACTTGGAAGAATGATAAAGAGTTCCTGAATTGCCATGAGATCTTTTCTTCCAGTGCCTGGAGGCTATTACTGTAAGGGAATGGGAAGCCTCTGTCCGAGAACTCCCTTTTATCTCTTCAACAGAATTCAAATGGCTACAACAGATGCAACTGGCAGCAACAGAAATCTACAAGCTGTCAGAACCCCTTTGTGATAGGTAAATGACAACTCCAGTCTTCTGTTGACTTGGAGTCATCCTTAACTCCTGTTTCTCATACCCTATCAGATGATCCAGGAGCAAATCCTGTCAGTGCTTCAGGGCATCCACCACTACCCTCTGGCCCAAACCACCATCTCTTGGCTGGATTGTTGCAGTATCCTCCTACCTGGCTTCTTGCTTCTGCTCTTGTACTTCTATAGTCCAATTCTTAACATTTAGAATAGATAGTATAGATCAGACTATGTCATTCTGCTGTTCAGAACTCTAACTGCTTTTTTTTTCTTTTTGTGGTACGCGGGCCTCTCACTGTTGTGGCCTCTCCCATTGCGGAGCGCAGGCTCTGGACGTGCAGGCTCAGCGGCCATAGCTCGCGGGCCCAGCCGCTCTGCAGCATGTGGGATCTTCCCGGACCGGGGCACGAACCCGTGTCCCCTGCATCGGCAGGCGGACTCTCAACCACTGCGCCACCAGGGAAGCCCTCTAATTGCTTTTGTTATCACTCAAGTCAAAGCCAAAGTTCCTGTAGGATCTGGTTTCCTGTCATTTCTCTGGCCCCATCTTTTGCTCTTTTGATTACTCCACTCCAGCCACTTTGGCTTCCTTGCCATTTTGAAATCACGCTGGGCATGCTCCTCCCTCAGGGCCTTTGTTTGCATTTGTTCCTCTGCCTAAAACACCTCTTCCTTTCTTGTCTCTTCAAAGAATCAAATGCAATCTCACAGTAGCCTTCCTTGGCTACTCCATCTAAAATTGTAATGCTCTTTCCCTGACAGTCTCCCTATTTCCCTTCCTTGCTCTATTTGTTTTTTTTTGAGATATAATTTACATATAATACTGTGTATGTTTAAGGTCTACGAGGTGTTAATTTGATATATTTATATACTGTAATATGATTATCATCATAGCTTTAGTTAACACCTCTAATATGGCATATAATTATCAATTCTTTTATGTGGTGAGAACATTTAAGATCTAGTCCTTTAGCAGTTTTGAGGTATATAATAATAGTATTGTTGACAATACTCACCATGCTGTGTAGTAGATCTCTAGAACTTATTCATCTACTTGCTCTATTTTTATCCTTAGAATCTATCATCATAATATACTAACTTCAGTTATATTTCTCTTTACTATTTGTTTCCCCCAAATAGAATGTAAAATTTTGTAGGCGGGGCTTTTTGTCTATTTTATTCATTTCTGTATGCCTAGTCCTATGATGTATAGTATTGGACATTTAACATATACTCAATAAATATTTGTGAAATTAGCTCTCAGTATCTATCTCTAAAGGGAAACCATTAAAAGAATGTCAATGAAAAATAGAACTAAATTGCCCAGAAATCATCAGATTAAAAGTGTTCTATATATTCAAATTTCTACATCTTAAAACATTTTAAAAGGGATTTTTCTATAACCTTTAAAAATTAAAAATGTATCATAGGAAGTAAAATACTTCTTTTACTTTATAATATATGTTTCCATTATGCAGGGCTTGGACTAATAATATTTTAAAACATCGTTTGGCCAAAAGCACAGCATGAATCTACTAAATTCTGACTGATAACAAATGAGCAATTTTAATTCAAAATTTAATTTAATAATTGAGTGCCAATGATGTGCCTAGCAAGCAGTTAAGCATATTTTACTATAAACAAAATATAAGATATGGAGGGTCCTGTCATTAATAAACAATCCTGGAGGAGAAACAACATATATTTAGGACAACCAGAGAATAAGAGAACTTTCCGTTTAATAACTTGTCATATGGAATGTCTTACCTAACACTTTTTAAACAGAGGAATAGGTGGCTATTCTGATAAAAGAAGAGAACAAAACTATTTGATACACAGCAGAAAACAGGACAAGTAATATAATACTAATACATTTTACAGATAATGATTTGAAATTAGAAACATGAATATAGTACATTGGGTAGTACTACCCAACGTTGGAGGTAGGATCTGAGGGGGTCCTGAGGACAAACAAGGCTATTTACTGATTAGAGAAGAGGAATGGGAAAGAACAAGTCAATCAGAGAAATAGTATATTCAAAACAAGAAAGAGACAGAGAAAGGGAGACTTTAAATAGGTCACTCAATTCAGAATCAAATAGTTACTATAAAATAAAAACTGAGCAATATACATCAGACATTGTATAACAGTTGTAATATTCACAACATACAAATCATATATACCTTCCTCTTCCCCAACCATTGACGATCACGTTTGAACTGCTACTAAACTTGCTTAACATATGCTTACTGATGTTACGTGTTCAGTATGTAAATGTTCTCTTCCACCTCCCATAAAGATGGTCTAAGTTCTTTAAGGACAGGGACCAATTGTTCCTTTAACTGTTTTTACGGTACTATTAAATAAATGAAGTACATTAAGGTTTTACTACAAAGTCCTGGAAGTTAAGGGAAATATCCTTAAGTTTTCCAAGACTCAATTTCCTCAACTGTATGATGATGGGATTGAAAAAAACGATAGTCCAGGATTTTATGATACTCATATCATATTAACTAAAAAATAGGTTAATATTCTTAGTACTCTGGTATAGTAAAGAATTTAAAAGATTTTTTAAAGGATATAAATATCCTGTTAAGAATAAGAAACATCTGTATCCTGAGGATGAACACAACTGGGAGAGTTTGAAATATTGGTGTGGAATTTTTATTGGGAACAGAAAACAAAAATCTCCATGAGACATGAGAGTGCATCTCAGGGAGTATTTGGTAACTTTTAATCAAAACACATTTTATATTTTTGTTTATTTAGGAAAGTCTCTTTTTTTAGTTCCTGACTTCAACAGCTGTTTTCAAAATAATAAATTTCTCTTTACCGTCTGAAAATGGCCTTGGAGGTCATACTGTCTTGTATATGTATCTGAATTTGTGTATGTACATTATTTATAACTATGCATGGGGAAAATCTTAGTTCAGAGGTATAGTAATTCATTTCCTATTTCTATAAAAGTAGAAATTCTAAACATAAAACATTTTTTAAAAAGAAAACCAAAAATTTCTCTGAAAAGGCACCAGCAATTTTCCTGAGGGAGAAATCCATGTTTAAAATATTGAAAAAAATCAGAGAAAAATTTCACACCTCCAGGATGTCCCTTGTAAGACAAGACCCTTGGGACCTCAGTTTGAAGAGATTATAGACTCCAAAAAGCTCTCCTCGATGCTCTTTTGATCCTTGAACTGCTTCAAAATACCTCTTGGCATTTTCACTTCCAACCACCACACAGTGAAGTTGCTATAACAGAAAAAACACAAGATGTTTTGAAGTGTTCGCTCCAACAATATGTCAGAATTTCCTGGCATTCCCTGTATATACACAGCTTTAGCTGGAGCAGGCAGAATCTCCGTAGGGAGGAAATTTTATTTTAATTTCCCTGGCAGATGTTGCCATTATGGTGAAATAATAATAATCTGGCCAGTTTTATTAAAGATGAAATCTTACATTTCCTATTTTATCTGTTTTCTAACAACTGACTCAAGATCGTATCTGTATGGACTAGCCACCTGATGTAAAATGTAAAAGGCATACATTTGAATACACTTTTCTCCTTTCTAGACTCTTATTTCAATAGAAACTACTAAAACTGGCAGAAATAGTCGCTACATCACCAAAGTTAAATTATAATCTAAAGTAATTATATAATAACCACGTTGGTATCAAACTAATTGTGGCCATGGTCACATTGTCAACTAAGAGCAAAAACCCAATCATTGTTTAGCAACATTGCATCTCTGAAACAATTCTGAACACAGAAAGAACACTGACATGGAACCCTTAAGGACATATACCACTTTAGTACCAACATAATGTAATCTCTTTATTTACTAGATATTTTATTGTATATAATGTACATACAATTTGATTAACCCATGTACACTCTAACATTTCTTGAAACAAAGAATGAAAAATAACTTCCATCTATTGCTAATGGAAGGATTAGTAAGAAGCGATACTTTATGGTGATTATCATCAGATTGATTTGCACTATAATAATTACTTTAGGCAAATAAAATTATTCTTATTAATAATAGCTACTATTTACTGAACACATGTGCAGCATTTTTATATTCTCATTTAATTCCTACAATCCTATAAGATATTATCATCTCCCTTTTAGAAATAAAAGAACTTAAATTCAGAGAAATTAAGTGCCTTGTTCACAGCTGCCTCACTAGGAAGCATCATTTCTAGAATTTTTACCTGAGTTTGGCTGAATTCAAAATTTATACTTGTATCAATTTCTCATATCCAGATGTCCCTCTTAAAACAAGACCCTTGGGACCTAAGTTTGAATAAGTTATGGATCAACATACCAACTTGATTAGTTTTATATCAACGTCCCAGAAATATGGGCTATAGTCCTGGAAATACAGAATCACAATAGCAACTGATGGCCTTGATGGCCCAGTTACCTATGATTTTACCCTTACTACTGACTCTTCCTTAAACACTGTATTGTCAGACTGCTATACTACTAAATATAATCACCAAAGTAATTTGTAAGCATTAATCTAAATCTTTGTAAGTCTCCTACCAAAGTTTTGTCACAAAACTTATAAAAGGCACATTATTTTGTACTTGAGTTTTCCAAAGTGGCTCCAGTAAAAGTGAAGGCCAGATGCATCCATCTGTAGGGTAACTATAACAAAATCATGTTAGAATTCAAGAGGGTAGGGAAAAAAATCAGCATTTGGAAAATGTAGCTTAGTTTCTAGCTTAAGAAGAACCCATACGAGGCTATAAAATGCTTAGATTTCTTCACAATATACAAGATATGCAAGAAGCAAAACAGGAATATTCATCACGTTAAGAGTTCATGACCACTTCCTCCATCTTCAAGGCCAGTAATGAGGCATCTCTGTATCATTCTCTGACCCTCTGCTTCTGTTATCACATTGCCTTCTTTCCTTTTTCTGACCCTACTGCTACCCCTCCCTTTATAAGGACCCTTGTGATTACACTGGGCCCACTTACATAATCCAGGTCAGTTCAGGGAATTAGGATGTGGATATCTGTGGGGGGCCATTATTCAGCCTACCACAGTAAGGAAGTGCAATAAGCATGATGAGGGCTTGTCAAAATGACACAGAAGCCCCCTTGAAGGGGTTCTCACTGGTCAAAAAATGAGAGTTTGAACATAAAAATAATTGATATTCAGTGGGTTACTAAAATCCGTTACTAAAATACTATCTCATGAGTCCACACAGATTAAATAAATGGAAGAGAAGGGAAAGCTCTTTTTTTATGGTAGAATGCCAACAAATATAAAGGAAGTAATAATGGAAATAGAAAAATCACCGTCTGACAAACCATCATAGTAGTGGCCGATTCAGGCGGGAATCATCAATGAAAGCTAAGGCTGATGAGTACAAGCTTGATGAGGAACAGGATACAGCTGTCCGTCGTCCCTTGGTATCGGGGGGATTGGTTCCAGGATCCCCACGGATAACAAAACCCATGGATGCTCAAGTCTCTTTTATTAAATGGCATAGTATTTGCATATAAGCTATGCATTATTTCCTATATACTTTAAATCATCTCCAGATTACTTATAATATCTAATACAATGTAAATGCTGTGTAAATAGTTGTAAATACAATGTAAATGTTAGGTAAACAGCACACAGCAAATTCAAGTTTTGCTTTTGGAACTTTCTGGAATTTTCTTTCTGAATACTTTGAATCCATGGTTGGCTGAATCTGAGGATGCAGAACCCATGGATACAGAGGGCTGACTATATCAGCATAGTCTCTGATGATCTCCCCATAAAATATATACTATTTTACAAATGAAAAAAGTGGTGACTCTGCAGTGTAAAAAGCTGGCAGACACAAACTTGACAGGTGATCAAGGTTAATATCACCAGTGGTGGATCAGGTCACCACCAGGTGCCTTCTGACCAATGCAATGAGAAGAGCACAGCATTCTTTCTGTACCATTCTTGTCAAGGCTTCTTGTCTTGAGTTGGAAGATGAGGAAACATCAAATGGACATATGTTGAGGGAAAGCATACACTAGGAAAGGCTTTATTTTTTAAAACTGTCAAGGTCATGAAAGACCAGAAAAGCCTGGGTAACTTAAGGTTGAAGAAAACTTAAGAGACACAAAAAGAAATGTAATTATGATCCTGGATTGGATCCTGAGCCAGAAAGAGAAAGGAGACATTGCCAGGAAAGCTGATGAAATCTGAATGGGTTCTATGGATTACAAGGTGATGCTGTGTAAGTGTTAGTTTCTTGATTTGGATAACTGCATTTTTTTTTTTTTTTTGTGGTACGTGGGCTTCTCACTGTTGTGGCCTCTCCCATTGCGGAGCACAGGCTCCGGACGCGCAGGCTCAGTGGCCATGGCTCATGGGCCTACCCGCTCCGCGGCATGTGGGATCCTCCCGGACCGGGGTATGAACCGGTGTCCCCTGCATCGGCAGGCGGACTCTCAACCACTACGCCACCAGGGAAGCCCATGGATAACTGCATTTTTGAGAGGAGAGTGGCGGGGGGGCGGTAAGGGAGAAGCAAGTTGCAGAACAATATGTAAAATTGAGTGTTTATAATGCATAAAGCTATTTTTATATGTACATATAAATAGGATGGTGTCCTTATTTGGGAGAAAACAAAGAATTTAAAGGTGATAAATCTTCAACTTCCTCTAAAACGGTTCAGAAAAAGAATAAAGATCATGGCTGAGAGAAAGAGAAAGCAAATGTGGTAAAATGTTAACAACTGGGGAATTTGGGTGACGTTAATTGGGAGTTCTCTGTACTGATCTTGTAACTCTTCTGTAAATACATATTAATTTCTAAATAAATTACATATATATGAAAGATGAATTTTTGAATGCCAAATTTTAGATTACATGCAATGCTCCAAACCTAAAGGAGCGCAGTTGCTATATAAGCAATTTTTTTAAAGTATAAAATATATTTTATGTTGTGAAGGCATTATCACAACAAACATAAACAAAAACATCAAACGGCAAGTCCCCCTTGAACAACACAGATCATCCCTTATCAGTCTAACCAACACTGTAATGTTTAGGTTTATCCTTCCTAGATCTTTTTCAATGCAGTTAGAACTATTTATACATACATGTAGAAACAGTTTTATAAATAAACACAATTGATATACTTGTTCTGCAAGTTACTTTTGCCCCACTTAAAATGTCTTAAAGATTGTGCCACATCAGTACATTTGCTCTATAATCTTTAAAAAAATTTTTTTGCTGTATATGGGTATATCAGAATTTATGTTAATTCTGTTACTATTGGACATTTAGGCTGTTCCTTTTTTCATTTTTTGAACAAATACTAACAATTCTGAATATAAATCCTTGTCATCCTTCAATGTGCATATGTGAGAATATTTCTGCCAGGTAAATAGGGAGAAAGTGCATTTTAAAAATGCTGTTAAATTAGCTTCTAAAATAAGTGCACCAAGTTGTATTCTCAAAAATACTATATTAACACCTCTTTAAAAATATCCCCAACAACAATGAGCAACGCCAATCTCCTCACCTCCCTAAAAAACCCCCCACAGAACAAAACAAAAAAGTCTTTTGCAGAACGTGCAAAACACGATCTTATTTTTTACTTCTCCATTATAAGTGTAGTTAAGCATCTTTTCATATACATGTTAACTGTTTGTATTTTTTCTTCACTAAAATGCCTAATCAGTCTTTTTATTGGTTTGTAGGAGTTCTTTATATATTATAGATGCTAATTTATTATACTTATGGCAAGCATTTCCTCTGGTCTCTCCTTTAATTTGGCTTATAGTTCATTTGTCATATAGAAGTTTCATATAAAAATGTAGTCAAATTTACAATATTTGCCTTAGAGGCTATATCAGTTTCCTAAGGCTGCTGTAACAAAGTACCATAAACCAGGTGGTGTAAAACAACAGAAATTTATTCTCTCTCAGTTCTGGAGGCTAAAAGTCTGAAATCAAGATATTGGCAGGGCCATGCTCTCTCTGAAGGTTCTAAGGGAATATCCTTCCATTCCTCTTCCTAGTTTCTGGTGGTTGCTGGCAGTCCTAGGCATTCCTCAGTTTGCAGCTTCATCACTGTAATCTTTGCCTCTGTCATCACATGGCATCCTCCTTCTGTGTCTGTCTGTATCCAAATTTCCCTCTTATAAGAAACCAGTCATTGAATTAGGGCCCACCTTTATAGAGTATAACCTTATTTAACTTGATTACATCTGCAAAGACCTTACTTCCAAATAAGATTCCATTCACAGGTACCAGGGGTTAAGGACTTCAACATATATTTTTTATTTTATTTTTTTGGGGGGGGGCACAATTCAACTTCTAACAGAGGCTTTGTTAAAGACTTTTTACATTTATGTTCATGAGACATATTTGTCTATAATTTTCTGTTCTTGTAATGTCTTTGCCAATTCTGGCATCGGGATTCTTCTATCTTTCTAAAGTAGGCTAGAATTGTTCCCTCCTCTGTTCTCAAAAAGAATATTAAATGTTTGATAGAACTCACCACTGAAGGAAAAATTTCCACCACTGTGGAAAAGTTTTGAATTAAAAATTCACTTTCTTTGACAATATAGAGCTATGATTTCCCCTCATTTGAAGTTACTGCTCCGAAATATCCAGTATTGCTATTAAGAAGTTAGCTAGCTATTTAACTCTAGTACTCTTGTAGACAATTTTTTTTCTCTCCATGAAGTTTATCTCTGGAAATTTTAAGGGTTTTACAATTATAGAAAGACAATGTAAGTGTGGATCTATTTTCATTCACCCTATTTAACACTCAGTGGGGCTCATAATCTGTGGACTCTCATCCTTTGGGACTTCTTCCTTCTCTTTCTTCTGTTCCCTTGCTCAACTATAAGACTGATATTGGAACTTCTACATCTAGCCTTCATTTCTCCTAAGTTTTCTTACATGTGTTCGTTCTTCCTCTGTCTTTTTGCTCTGTAATCTAGAAGAATTGCATGGCTCTTTCTTTTAGATGAAAACTTTGTTCTTTGCTATTCAGCCTATTGCTGGAGTTTCTCGTTTTCTGGATCTCTAATGGATTTTTTTTCTAGTAGTCTTTTGTTGCTCCCAGGATCCTACAACCTCATTTACCTTTTGAATAGTGATATTTCTTTAAAAATCTTTTACTCTTTTCTATTAATTTTGTTTTCTCTGATGTTAATTCTTTTTTAGTGCCTATATGAGTTCCTATATCTCTTGTAATAAATTATCATAAACTTGGTGGCTTAACAGAACAGAAATGTATTCTCTTATAGTTCTTACAGGAGGCTAGAAGTCTGATATCAGTATCACCAGAATGAAATGAAGTTTTGGCAGAGCCATGTTCTCTTCATAGGCTCTAGGGGAGGATCCATTCCTTGCCTCTTTTCACTTCTGGTGGCTGCCAGCATTCCTTAGTTTATAACTACATAGCTCCAATCTCTTGTCTCTGGGGTTACACTGGCTTCCCTTCTGTCTCTGTCAGATTTCCCTTTGCTTCCTACTTATAAGAATGCTTATGATTTAGGGCCCACCTGGACAATCCAGGCTAATCTCCCCATCTCAAAAATTCTTAATTTAATCACATCTGCAAAGACCCTTTTTTCCATATAAAGTAACATTTATAGGTTCCAGGGATTAGGACCTGGTATCTTTGAGGGCCATTTTCATAGTGTTTATTTTCCTAAACTGTTCAATACTAATTATTGTTTTGGAGGGGTGGGGGGGAATATTCATCTGTCAAATGCCTAACGGGCTTATCTAGGCCTACTGCAGTAATTATTCAAAGCAGGCAGCAGGTGGAGGGGTTTGCAAATATTTATTATTTCGGACTTTCTTCTTGATTTCAGCAAAAATTTAGAGCTTTGTTTCCTTCCTTCCAGTAGTTCTACTTATTGTTCCTACTTGAGAGCAGACATTTCCATTGTCTACAATCTGGTACAATGGGGGAAAGATCATAAGGGTTAAACCACCTTGTTAGATCACTAATAATACCCAAAGAGGGGGCATCACAGTTAACCCAAGGCTCCTTTCTATTTTTAGTATCTGTTGACTCTAAGCTTGGAATATTCACAAGTTGCACCTACCTTTTCCAGTAGTCTTCTCATGACTGAGTTTAGCTTTGTTTCTTCCTTCAATCTCATCTCAACTGCCCTTTGTCTTTCAGGGTTCCTTATCATTTTTGGCCCACAGAGAGAACTCTTTTTTCTTTCCAACATTTTTACAGAATTTTAAAACATCATTTTGGATTGTTTTCCTCCCAAGAGATTTGAGGAACACTTGTGAGGCTAGCGTGTGTTTGCCATTTGCACCCTTGGTTCAAATTCCAATCAATGTTTAAATCACATTTATGCCATTTCCTCATATGATTGCCATCTTATCTTTATTTGTGCTTATCAAGTTGTATGGCTGAATGTTCCTTAAGTGGCTTATTTTAATAAGCAATTAGATCATACAAAGTTCTGAAAACTTAAATTACCCTCATCTTCTGAAGCCTTTTTATTACATATTATTATATAAAAGGACATTTTATTTCATTAAATGAGTCAGATGAATAGGCAAAAAGGAAATACATATAGTAATGGGATCAAGAAAACTTACTATGTGATTGAGGAAAGACTCTTGTGACAAGTCAAAGATAGTATTCTAAATAGCTGCTCCTAACATGAAAAAATAATATCCTACTTTTTTCCAAGATTAGTTAATGTCTGAAAAAATAATTTTCAAGTAGTTGTGCTATACCTAAGAACAAAAAGATTAAAGGTTTCTTACAGAGCTAAATGCTTTAAGAAAAATAAACACTGCTGTGCACAATTCTATTTTTAGAATTAAGAAAATAGCACAAATTTAAGACTGGATCATTCTTAGGTTAACTACCACCACATGTGGCAGATGTTTGCTCTTAAACAGATTCCAGCTGAATATATAGGGAGTAATTCAAATTTAACATTTATAATTAAACTTGAACCTCATTCCAGATCTTCTCAAGCAGGCAGTTACAGACTAGCTAAACTTTATTTAGAGGCATAAATGGAGTAGTAATTGATACCCTAAGGATATTAAAGAGTTAATGCAATTTTAGATGAATATTAAAAGCATCAGCACAGTAGTTAGTGCACTTGAGTTCTATTCCTATAATTTCATTTACTGGGGTGTCCTGGATCCCAGTTTCATTATATACAACACGAAACATTTGTATTAGATATCTCTAAGGTATTCCTCTCCAGTCTTCTTCATGCACACATAGATAATGGAAACATGTGAACATCTACTCGAAGAGGAGTTTACTCAAGGCTGGAAGCTGGCTTAGATAATCTTGCTGCCCAGAGAGCTGTAGGATGTCTGGGTGCACCTGTACCCCATCTGTGGCATACACTTACATCTTGGCCCACAGTTTGGGGAGCTGTGACCTTGCTACTCAAATTGTGATCTGCAGACTAGTAGTGTTGGCACTTCCGGGAGCTTGTTAAAAATGCAGAATCTTGCGCTTCACCCAGAACTACTAAATCAGAATCTGTATTTTAAAGATCCCTAGGTAATTCATGTGTACATTAAAGAAGTACTGCTCTAAGAAACTTTCAGCTCTAAAATTCAATGAACCTAAGATTTAATCTGTTTTATAGAAGTGTATTCTACAGTATATTTCATAATCTTATTAAATTCCTTATTATAGCTAGAATAAAATAAAAAACATATTTGTACACAAATTTATTATTAATTTTTAAAAACTGACAAGTGTTTACTTTTAATTAGAAAAAGGGAAATATATTTACCTGCTTGTATACCTGTCGTAAGTACATGATCTCCTCCACAGTTCCCAAGGATATCAGCCTAAGCACTTTGACATCTCTGCATTGCCCAATCCTATATGCTCTGTAAAAACATTAAAAACAAAAGGCAACCAAGATCAAGTGAAACAACTTCGGGTTCAGGAGGTAACTTTTGGATATAAAAATGAAATATTGCTAAAATTTTAATTTCAAAAGAAATATCTTATGTTTAGATATGCTATATTATTTAATAATAATGTAAAAACAGAAATTCATATAAAAAGGTCAGTCATTGAGGAGGAAAGTATTATAGAAAAAATATACATATCAACTTCATTTCTGTTATAAACATCACCTTCTACTGTGTAAAAACTTTTCCTAAATTCAGATTTTTCTTTCATGGCAGTCTTAAGCTTATGAATGATTCCATTTATATAAAACTCTCAAAAACGCAAACTAATCCACAGTGACAGGAAGCAGATCAGTGGTTGCTTGGGGGCGGGCCTGGGAGGGGCAAGATGAATGGATTACAAAGTAGCACAAGGAAAACTTGGGGGGTGATGGATATGTTCACTCTCTTGATTGTGGTAATGGTTTCATGGTGTATACCTACAGCAAAACTTATCAGCTGTACACTTTAAATATGTGCAGTTTATTGTATGTTAATTATATCTCAACGAAACTGTTAAAAAAAAACCTTGGAGGTAAAGCAGTAGTCAACTGGCAAGCCTATGGAAGTGCAGATTTACAGCCTTCATCCACAGAGACTTCCAAGCAGTCTGTCTGACTGGATCACTCAGATGATTAGTACCCCAGGTGTTTTGATATGGACTGCAGTGCTAATTAAAACGCTAACCTGACTCACCACACTGATTAACTATAGGTCCAGTCCCTGTAGCTTCTCCCAGGTGGAGGTTTTATTGGATGTTCTGAATGAGGTCATCTGTTTCTAAATACCTGTTATAGTCATGGGGGATCAGGGGCAAAGCCATACTGCTTCATGCTTGAAAATGTTACAATTTGGGGGAAATTTAATTTTGACCTTATGAAGTCACACTGTATTGTTATATTTGGTGCTCCTTCTGCCTCCTTCACCCATTCCTCCTCACAGAGAAGGGCTTTTACTAGAGGACATCTTGGTACTGAAAATCTTGCATTCCCAGAAAAGAATGGGGGCTCCTGTGACACAGCAAAGCCAGGGGTAAGTTACTGCAATTCTCACTTCCATCCTGCAGCCTGGATAGAGAGGGACTCATAATCCCTTTCTCTCCCACAATGGATTTGGGTCTAAAAAAAAAAAATATGTATCTAAGGAAATGTCTTTTGGGTGTAAGGCAATTGTTTGCTGAATGGGATAGATTCTGTCAGAATACATATTCTTGAATCTTTACAGACAAAAACCTTATAACATGTTACACTGGACCTATGCTTCATCATTTTCTAGGTCTATCAAGTATGGATATGTAAATGGTCTTTTATCATGCAAAGACAAGTGTCGAGAAACTGTTATACAGTGTGGAGGTCAGTATTTTCATTTCTCTTCTTTGCTCCTCCTGTCAGAGTAAATGGAAGGAGAGGAAGAGGAATTCTGTTCATTTAGTTTTACTGTCAACTAACTTTCACTGAAAGTCAAAGCACAGTGAACTGTGTTTCGAGGGAACACTGGGATAAATAAGTCTTGATGGCCTAGATGAAAAAGAACAAAATTAAAACAAATGTTGTTAAGACAAAAAGAAATGGATATTTTTCTGTGGTTTTCATTTGACTATTTTCCTGGGCAGTTGTCACTGGCAAGAGGCTGGTTAAAAGTGCAGGCTCTGCAAGTCAGACTGTGTGGATTCAAATTTATTCTATCTTAAATTGATACCAACTTAATTTCAATTGCATTAAAATAATTTCCTTTACAGCTCTGCTTTCACCTTTTATCTTATTGATGTTATAAATTATATCTTTCTATGTCATGTATTCATTAGCAGATTTATAATTAGTTTTATGCATTTGTCTTTTAAATCCTGTAGAAAACAAGGAGAAGAATTATAAGCCAAAATTATAATAATACTGGTTTTGATATTTGTTTATGTACTTACCTGTACTGGAGAACTTTATATTTTCCTATGACTTAGAGATACCATTAGAGTCCTTTCATTTGAAATTGAAACTCTCTCCTTAACATTTCTCCTTAGTATAGATCAACAGAACAGAATAGAGAGCCCAGAAATAAACCCAAGCACCTATGGTCAACTAATCTATGACAGAGAAGGCAAGAATATACAATGGAGAAAACAGTCTCTTCAATAAGTGGTTCTGGGAAAACTGGACAGCCACATGTAAAACAATGAGAATAGAACATTTACTCACCAACTACAAAAATAAACTCCAAATGGATTAAAGACCTAAATGTAATAATTGAAACTATAAAACTCCTAGAAGAGAACATAGAACAATCTTTGACATAAATCTTAGCAACAGTTTTTGGATCAGTCTCCTAAGGCAAAAGAAACAACAGCAAAAATAAATAAATGGGACCTAATCAAACTTACAAGCTTTTGCACAGCAAAGGAAACCACTGACAAAACAAGACAACAACCTAAAGAATGGGAGAAAATATTTGCAAATGATATGACCATCAAGGGGTTAATATCCAAAAAATATAAATAGCTCATACAACTCAATATCAAAAAAAAATGTCAAAAAACCCAAACAATCCAATCAAAAAATGGGGCAGAAAAGCTGAAAAGATATTTTCCTAAGAAGACATATACACAGCTAACAGGCATAGGAAAAGATGCTCAACATTGCTAATTTTTAGAGAAATGCAAATCAAAACGACAATGAGCTATCACCTCATACCTCTTAGAATAGCTATCATCACAAAGACCACAAATAACAAATGTTGGCAAGGATGTGGGGAAAAGGGAACACTTGTACACTGTTGGTGGGAATGTAAATTGGTACAGCCACTATGGAAAACAGTATGGAGGTTCCTCAAACAACTAAAAATAGAACTATGCTATAATCCAGCAATTCCACTTCTGTGTATATATCTGGAAAAAATGAAAACACTAATTTGAAAGATACATGCACCCCAATATCCAGAGAAGTATTAATTACAATAGCCAAGATATGTAAGCAATCCAGTGTCCATCAACATACAAATGGATAAAGAAGACGTACATATATAGAATGGATTATTATTCAGCCATAAAAAAAGAATGAAATTCTGCCAACTGCAGCATCATGGATGGACTTAGAGAATATTATGCTTACTGAATTAAGGCAGACAGATAAAGAAAAATACTATATGATATCACTTATATGTGAAACCTAAAAAATAAAACAAGCGAATGTATATAGAAAAACAGAATTACAGATATAGAAAACAAATTCATGCTTACCAGTGGGGAGAGGGAAGCAGATGGGGATGAGATACAGGTATGGGATTAAGAGATGAAACTACTGTATATAAAATAGATTAGCAACAAGGAGATATTATATAGCACAGGGAATTATAGCCATTATCTTGTAATAACTTTCAATGGAGTATAATCTGTAAAAATACTGAATTGCTATGCTGTACACTCAAAACTAATATATTACTGTAAATCAACTATACTTCACTTAAAAAATACTATGATATGTCAGTTATATCTCAATAATAAAAAATGCAGAAATACAACTTTAAAAGTACACTAGAAGGAATTAACAGTTGATCATATGATACAGAGCAATGGATCAGTGAGCTGGTAGACACAGCAGTGGAAATCACTGAAGGAATAGATAAAAGAAAAACGAATAAAAAGAAAGGAGGACAGTTTGAGACTTCTGGGACTACATCAAGCATACTAGCATTCACATTATAGAGGTCCCAGAAGAAGAGTGAGAAAGGGGCAGAGACCATATTTGAAGACTTAATAGCTGAAAACTTCCCTAACCTGGAAAAGGAAAGACGTCCAGGTCCATGAAGCACAAAATAGGATCAACCTAAACAGGAGCACACCAAGAAACATTGCAATTAAAACTGCAAAAATTAAAGATAAAGAGAGAATATTAAAAAGCAGCAAAAGGAAAAGCAACAAGTTACATACAAAGGCACTCCCATAATGCTATCAGCTGACTTTTCAGGAGAAACTCTGCAGGGCCAGAAGTGAGTGGCATGATATACTTAAAGTGATGAAAGGGAAAAACCTACAACCAAGAATACTCTATTTGGCAAGGCTTTCATATAGATTTGATGGAGAGATCAAAAGTTTTACAGACAAGCAAAAGCTAAGAGTTCTGCACCACCAAACCAGCTTCCAAGAAATGTTACAGGGACTTTTCTATGTGAAAAAGAAAAGGCTACATCTAGATATATGAAAATTACGAAAGGAAAAAAATCTCATTGGTAAAGGCAAATATACAGTAACGGTAGTAAATCAACCATGTATAAAGCTAGTAGGAAGGTTTAAAGACAAAAGTAGTAAAATCGTGTATATCCATTATAAGTAGTTGAGGGCTACATAAATCAAAAAGATGTAAAATATGATGTCAAAAACAGCAAACACGGCGGGGGAGGAGAGTAAATATGTAGGGTTCTTAAGTGTATGTGAACTTGAAAGATCAGCAATTTATGTTATCCTTTTGAGGAACTTTTGGTAGCCACAAACCAAAAATCTAAACACATATGAAAAAGAGAAAGGAATGCCAACATAGCACTAAAGATAGCCATCAAATCACAAGGAAGACAAGAAAGACACAAAAATAATTACAAAAACAACCACCAAACAATTAACAAAATGGAAAGGAGAACATACCTATCACTAATTACTTTAAAAATATATGGACTAAAAATATATATATATATATATATATATATATACACTAGATGCTACAATCAAAAGACACAGCGTGGCTGATTGGATACAAAAACAAGACCCATCTATATGCTGCCTACAAGAGACTCACTCTTGAGCTAAAGATACACAGACTGAAAGTGAGGCAATGGGAAAAGGTATTCCTTAAAAATGGAAAGGAAAAGAAAACTGGGGTGGCAATACTTATATCAGAAAAAATAGACTGTAAAACAAAGACTGTAGTAAGAGACAAAGAAAGACATTACATAATGATCAAGGGATCAATTCAAGAAGAAGGTATAACACTTGTAAATGGATGTGCACCCAGCATAGGAGGACCTAAATACATAAAGCAAATTATTAACAGACATAAAGGGATAGACTGACAGTAATACAATAATAGTAGGGAACTTTAACACCCAACTGACATTACTGGACAGATCATCCAGACAGAAAATCAATCAGGAAACACTGGCCTTAAACAACATATTTTATCAGATGGACTTAACAGATAAATATAGAATATTCCATCCAAAAGCAGAAGAATGCACATTTTTTTCAAGTTCACATGGAACACTGTCCAGGATAGACAATATGCTACGCAACAAACAAGTCTTAGTAAATTTAAGATTGGAATCATATCAATCATCTTTTCTGATATAACAATATGAGACTAAAAGTCAACTATTTAAAAAAAAAACCTGCAAAAACACAAACACATGAGTTTAAACAATATGCTACTAAACAACCAATGGATCACTGAAGAAATCAGAGAAGAAATAAAAATATACCTGGAGACAAATGAAAATGGAAACACAATGATCCAAAATCTGTGGGACTGAGCAAGAGCAGTTTCAAGGCTTATAGCATTACAAGCCTACCTCAGGAAACAAGAAAAAACCCAAATCAACATCTTAAACTTACACCTAAAGGAACTAGAAAAAGAACAAACAAAACTGAAAGTTATGAAGGAAAGAAATAAAGATCAGAACAGAAATAAATGAGAGACTTAAAAAAAAAGAAAAGGGCTTCCCTGGTGGCACAGTGGTTGAGAGTCTGCCTGCCGATAGGGGACCCAGGTTCGTGCCCCAGTCCGGGAAGATCCCACATGCTGCGGAGCGGCTGGGTGCGTGAGCCATGGCCGCTGAGCCTGTGCGTCTGGACCCTGCGCTCCGCAACGGGAGAGGCCACAACAGTAAGAGGCCTGCAAGCCGCAAAAAAAAAAAAAAAAAAAAAAAAGAAAAGATCAATGAAACTAAGAGCTGGTTCTTCAAAACGATAACAAAGGTTGATAAACCTTTAGCCAGATTCTTCAGGAAAAGAGAGAAGACTTAAATCAATCAAATCAGAAATGAAACAGTTACAACTGATACCATAGAAATACAAAGGATCATAAAAGATTACTACAATTTTATGTCAATAAAGTAAACAACTTAGAAGAAATGAACAAATTCCTAGAAATGAATAATCTCCCAAGACTAAACCAGGAACAAATAGAAATTTTAAACAGACTAATTACCAGTAATAAAATTGGATCAGTAATCACAAAACTACCAACAAAAAACAGTGTAGGACCAGACAGCTTCACAGTTGAATTCAACAAACATTTAGAGAAGAATTAACAATATCCTTCTCAAACTATTCCAAAAAAATTGCAAAAGCACACTTTCAAGTTCATTCTATGAGGCCAGCATTGCCCTGATACCAAAACCATACAAAGATACCATAAAAAAAGAAAGTTACAGGCTAATATCACTGATGAACATAGATGCAAAAATCCTCAACAAAACGTAGCAAACTGAATTCAACAGTACATTAAAAGGATCATACACACCAATCACAAGCAATGAAATTGAAACTGTGATAAAAAATATTCCAACAAAAAAAAGTCTAGGAACAGAGAGCTTCACAGGCGAATTCTATCAAATATTTCAAGAAGAGCTAACACCTATCCTTCTCAAACTCTTCCAAAATATAGCAGAGGGAGGAACAGTCCCAAACTCATTCTACAAGGCCACCATCACCCTGATACCAAAACCAGACAAAGATGTCACAAGGAAGGAAAACTACAGGCCAATATCACTGATGAACATAGATGCAAAAATCCTCAACAAAATACTAGCAAACAGAATCCAGCAGCACATTAAAAGGATCATACACCATGATCAAGTGGGGTTTATCCCAGGAATGCAAGGATTGATCAATGTATAAAACTCAATCAATGTGATACAACATATTAACACACTGAAGGATAAAGACCATATGATCATCCCAATAGATGCAGAAAAAGCTTTTGACAAAATTCAACACCGATTTATGATAAAAACTCTCCAGAAAGTAGGCATAGAGGGAACTTACCTCAACATAATAAAGACCATATATGACAAACCCACAGCCAACATCATTCTCAATGGTGAAAAACCGAAACCATTTCCACCAAGATCAGGAACAAGACAAGGTTGCCCACTCTCACCGCTATTAGTCAACATAGTTTTGGAAGTTTTAGCCACGGCAATCAGAGAAGAAAAAGAAATAAAAGGAATCCAAATCGGAAAAGAAGGAGTAAAGCTGTCACTGTTTGCAGATGACATGATACTATACATAGAGAATCCTAAAGATGCTACCAGAAAACTACTAGAGCTAATCAATGAATTTGGTAAAGTAGCAGGATAAAAAATTAATGCACAGAAATCTCTTGTATTCCTATACACTAATGACGAAAAATCTGAAAGAGAAATTAAGGAAACACTCCCATTTACCACTGCAACAAAAAGAATAAAATATCTAGGAATTAACCTACCTAAGGAGACAAAAGACCTGTACAGAAAACTATAAGACACTGATGAAAGAAATTAAAGATGATATAAACAGATGGAGAGATATACCATGTTTTTGGATTGGAAGAATCAACATTGTGAAAATGACTATACTCCCCAAAGCAATCTACAGATTCAATGCAATCCCTATCAAACTACCAATGGCATTTTTCACAGAACTAGAACAAAAATTTTCACAATTTGTATGGAAACACAAAAGACCCCAAACAGCCAAAGCAATCTTGAGAAAGAAAAATGGAGCTGGAGGAAACAGGCTCCCTGACTTCAGACTATACTACAAAGCTAAAGTAATCAAGACAGTATGATACTGGCACAAAAACAGAAATATAGATCAATGAAACAGGATAGAAAGCCCAGAGACAAACCCATGCACATATGGTAACCTTATCTTTGATAAAGGAGGCAAGAATATACAATGGAGAAAAGGCAGCCTCTTCAGTAAGTGGTGTGGGAAAACTGGACAGCTACATGTAAAAGAATGAAATTACAACACTCCGTAACACCATACAGAAAAGTAAACTCAAAATGGATTAAAGACCTAAATGTAAGGCCAGACACTATAAACCTCTTAGAGGAAAACATAGGCAGAACACTCTATGACATAAATCACAACAAGATTCTTTTTTACCCACCTCCTAGAGAAGTGGAAATAAAAAGAAACGTAAACAAATGGGACCTAATGAAACTGAAAAGCTTTTGCACAGCAAAAGAAACCATAAACAAGATGAAAAGACAACCCTCAGAAAGGGGGAAAACATTTGCAAATGAAGCAGCTGACAATGGATTAATCTCCAAAATATACAAGCAGCTCACGCAGCTCCAATATCAAAAAACAAGAACCCAATCCAAAAATGGGCAGAAGACCTAAATAGACATTTCTTCAAAGACATACAGATTGCCAACAAACATATGAAAGGATGCTCAACATCATTAATCATTAGAGAAATGCAAATCAAAACTACAATGAGGTATCACCTCACACCGGTCAGAATGGCCATCATGAAAAAATCTACAACAATAAATGCTGGAGAGTGTGTGGAGAAAAAGGAACCCTCTTGCACTACTGGTGGGAATGTAAACTGATACAGCCACTGTGGAGAACAGTATGGAGGTTCCTTAAGAAACTAAAAGTAGAACTACCACACGACCCAGCAATCCCACTACGGGGCATATACCCTGAGAAAACCATAATTCAAAAAACACATGTACCCCAATGTTCATTGCAGCACTATTTACAATTGCCAGGACATGGAAGCAACCTAAGTGTCCACTGACAGATGAATGGATAAAGAAGATGTGGCCCATATATACAATGGAATATTACTCAGCCATAAAATGAAACAAAAATGAGTTATTTGTAGTGAGGTGGATGGATCTAGAGTCTGTTATACAGAGTGAAGTAAGTCAGAAAGAGAAAAACAAATAGTGTATGCCAACACATATATACATGGAATCTGAAAAACAAAAAAATGATTCTGAAGAACCTAGGGGCAAACATGAAAAAAGACACAGACGTAGAGAATGGAATTGTGAACACGGGGAGGAGGAAGGGTAAGCTGGGAAGAAGTGAAAGAGTGGCACTGACATATATACACTACCAAATGTAAAACACAGCTAGTGGGAAGCAGCTGCATAGCACAGGGAGATCAGCTCAGTGCTTTGTGACCACCTAGAGGGTTAGGATAAGGAGGGTGGGAGGGAGATGCAACAGGGAGGGGATACAGGGATATATGTATATGTATAGCTGATTCATTTTGTTATAGAGCAGAAAGTAACACAACCTTGTAAAGCAATTATACTCCAATAAAGATTAAAAAAAAAAAAGGAAAATGGAGAAAAAAACAGTAAAAAAAAAAAAAAAAAGGATCATACACCATGATCAAGTGAGATTTATCCCAGGGACACAAGTATGGTTCAATCTCTGCAATCAATCAATGTGATATACCACGTTAACACATTAAAGAATAAAAATCATATTATCATCTCAATAGATGTGAAAAAGCTTTTGAAAAAATTCAACATCAATTTATGATAAAAACTCTCAATAAAGTGAGTACAGAGGGAACATACCTGAACATAATAAAGGCCATATATGATAAGTCCAGAGCTAACAACATACTGAATGGTGAAATATTGAGAGCATTTCTCTAAGATCAGGAACAAGAGAAGAATGCCCACTCTGGACACTTTTATTCAACATAGTATTAGAAGTCTTTGCCACAGCAATTAGGCAAGAAAAAGAAATAAAAGTATCCAAATTAGAGAGGAAGAAGTAAAACTGTCCGTGTTTACAGGTGACATGACACTATACATAGAAAATTCTAATGATGCCAGCAAAAAACTACTAGAGCTCATCAATGAATTTGGTAAGGCTGCAGGATACAAAATTAATAAACAGAAATCTGCTGCATTTCTATATGCTAACAATGAACTATTAGAAAGAGAAATTAAGAACATAATTCCATTCACAATCACATCAAAAAGAATAAAATATCCAGAAATAAATTTAACTAAGGAGGTAAAAGAACTTTACTCAGAAAACTATAAGACACTGATGAAATGGACTGTATAAGAAAGCTGGGTTTCAATGCTTTATGATCTGGTCCAAACATCCACTGCAAGAACCTTTTGTCAGCCTCATTCCCCACTTACTTATAAAATATATGAAATGATTCTTTCAGTTTTGATCAAGGAGCACATGTTATAGGTTAATCCCTCTTTATGTACAAGGTGTGGAAAAGGAATTTGTTTTAGAGTCAGCACATTAATTAATTTCCCATAAGGATGTACTTTAGTCTACTCCCAAATCCTGAAGTTGCTGAACCCATGCTTGAATTTCTCTGTGCTCACCTGTTGACTTGGGATTGTTGCTTTTCTCTGCTGGTTCCTTCATCATAAAAATTCTCCCACGAGTTTCTCAAAACTTCTGATCTACTAGTAGTGACCTTTCTATTTTCCTGCAGTACTGGGGATTTATTCTTTCTTCTAAATTAATCTTGTCACAATAATGGGATTTTGAGATGAATGGAAAATTAATGGCTATTATCAGCCTGTCATTTGGATTCAGAAGTTCAGGGTTATCTTAAATAAAAGTTTAAAATTTTTTTACAAGGTCTTCCCTATCTTCTAATGACAGTCACATTGTAAGCAACCTAAAAAATTCAGGAGCATTTTTAGATTAAAAGTATTTGCAGGTCACTTTAAATTTTGTCACCATTGTACCTGTCAATTGCTTGAAGATCATTGGCTGGATTCCATGTAGGATCAAATAATATCACCACATTGGCACCAACAAAATTGAGGCCTAGTCCACCAGCCCTGGAGTAAACAGAAAAGAGCACATTAAAACAGCAAAAATAAATTTTGCTTTCTAACTCAATTATGCCAGGTTTCTATAACCAAATCAATACAATATTACATTAACATTATAAAAGTAAGGTGATTAAAACACAATATGCCACAAGTAAAACAGCTATGGAACAATTTTTTTTGTACCACTCTAGAATATCCCTAAGAAATTTGAGCATTAGAGACCATGTAAGTAGGTTGTGCTGGTTTTTACATTTTTTTGGATACTCAAATACTATTCTCGAAGATTTTCCTAACATAAGTTTTAAAAACTGCTAGTATACTCCAGCTAAATAAATATACACACTTAAAAAAAATGTGCTTCTCCTTATTCCTCCCACTAAGTACAGCTAAAAACCCTGGGCATTATATATAAAATAAAACACAAGATTATGAAAGGTAGAGAGAACACAAATTGGCTAGAGACCACAAAAACCTAAGGAATGACATGGCAGTGAGTTCCCTGGCTTTATTTTTGCCTAATATATCCCAGATTGGGTTCTGGAGAAGCCAGTGAACTGGAAATGCCAGCAGCCAACAGTCACAGACCGAAAAAGCCCCAAGAAAAGCCTTCTTCCTTTAGCCAAAGAACCAGGAAAGATACAGAGTTTTAAGACAGAAAAATGTTAGATAATGAACAGCCTATTCTTTCTTGCAAACACCACAGAAAAAAATCTGTGGCTCCAACCCTAACCTGGTCAGCAAAGGCTAAGTGAGGAGACTAAATTCCACCTTTGACAGTAATGAGGTACCTCTCATTCTCACTCAGGTGGTGTCAGAGAAGACTGATTGAGGAGCCGGAACTTTTCATTTCTGCCCAGCTATAACCAGGCCCCTCTGTAGTGTGGGTGGAAGCCATGGAGAAATAGCAATGAAGTGCCTCAAACTCAGGGTGTCAACAGAGGTCAAGCAAGAGACACGGATTTCCAGCCCATGTGGCTGGCATGGTGTCTGGGTAAAACAGAAGTTTTAAATAAGATACAGAGTTTCATAACATAATACTCAAAATGTCGAGCATACAATAAAAAATTACTAGTCTTACCAAGGTCTAGGAAAATCTCAATTTCTATAAGAAAAGACAATTAACATACGACAACACTGCAAAGAAGCAGATGTTGGAATTATCTGACAAGGATTTTAATGCAGCCACAATAAAAATGCTTCAAAAAATAATTACAAATATGCTTGAAACAATTAAAAATAGAAAGTCTCAGCAAAGAAAGAGAGGATACCAAATGAAAATTTTAGAATTGAAAAATTACTGAATTACAAAACTTGCTGGATGGACTTGATAGTACAGTGGAGATGACAGATGATAGAATCAATAAACATAAGAGCAGTTCAATATTATTGATATTTACCCAATCTGAACAACAGAAAGAAAATATACTGAAAAATAAAACCACATTCTTAGAGGCCTGAGGGACAGTAACAGAAGAGCTAACACTTCTATCATTGTAGTCCTGGGAGAAAAGAGAGAGTGAGACTGAAACAATATTGAAAGAAATATAGCTGAAAACTTCCCAAATTTGGGAAAAGAGATAAACTTACAGAATGCAGAAAGTTGCATGAACTCCCAGAATGATAAACCCAAAGAAACCTATGCTAAAATACAGCATAATTAAACTTCTGCAAACAAAAGACAAAGAAAAACTCTTGAAAGCAGTCAGAGAGAAATGATACACAACTTTTAAGGAAACATCAAATGACAGTGGATTTCTCATTAGAAACCAAGGTGGCGAGGAGGAAGCAGTACATTTTCAAGTGCTCAAAGAACTATCAACCCAGAATTCTATATCCAGCAAGAATATCCTTCAGGAATGAAAGGGGAATCATGACATTCTCAGATTAAGGAAAACTAAGAGAATTTGTCACCAACAGACTTAGAGGAAAGATAAAATAAAACAACTAAAAAGTCAACCAATATCCAGTCCTGTCAAATTTACCTCAAAAATGTTTTTTTCATGAGTCCTTTCTCCATTCCTATTTTCACTTGCCCTAGGTCAAGCTTTTATGTCACACCTGTATGTATTACTTCAGTGGCTTCCTGTCTTCCCTTACCTCAGACCTTAAATCCATCCCCACATTACATAAAATAATTCTAAGCACAGAATATAGAAAACTAAGTATGCCATTCCTGTTTAAAACCCCTCAATTCTTTGGAAAGCCAAAGCTTTATCTTCATTTAACTGACCTGTGGTTAAAAGATACAATGAAAAGAAACCACGAAAGATATATGTATATTTTGACAGTTTTTAAAATATGATATTGCTTAATGGATTTGATAGATTCATTTTTCTATCAGTCAAAACATGTCAGAATACAAATAATTCATTTTGGAATGAAGTTTATTTCTAAAGATATCTTTTCTAAATGTATCTTTTAGCAAAACTGAATATATAAAATGCTTGTCTACTGAGTTAAAGATTTCAGCTGCCTGCATAGCATATGAGATTTTACCTAAAAATAACTGTTATCTTCTCATGTTTTGAATTTTCTGGGTCTAAACACCATACACTTAATAATTATTTTATTATATAATAATGATAAAATTTTGTATTTTTTAAAGGGAAGGTAAAATTAAAATCCAATAATAAAATCATTTTCTTCGTTTTTCTAATCTCAACCTTCAAAGCCTTTACTGAGGCTTTCTCTTGCTGATTTTCCCTTTTCAGATGCTTAGACCATCATGTAACTCACACTTAGATAATGCTTTACACTAGATACTAACCATCCAGGGAGGGAAAATGTTAATAATCTTCTCTTATACAGTTTTTATCAAAATAGAAAAAAAATAACATTTATTGAGCATCTACTATATACCAGGAATGGTGCAAGATATTTTCATATATTCTATTCTTTCATCCTCAACACAGCTCTATGAGCTAACTATTATTCTCATTTCACAGATGAGAAAATTAAGAATCTGAAATACCGATTAACTTGCTCAAGGTCTCTGAGGTGGCCAGTGTCTGGATTCAAACCCAAGTATCCTGACTTGTTCAATATTCAATAGAAATTGAATTTTCTCCTTTGGAAAATTATTTATTAGAGGCAACAGCATAAAGATGTCACAGAGACTTAAACTCAAAGAAAGAAGTTAGGTGGGATAAAGAGGAAGTTTGGGAAAGGATTTAAAAAATGGGTAAATTACGGAAGTGGGTGGGATTTAGATACCCAACAAGTAGAAGAGAAGTTAGAAGTTTATCTGCCTACTATGGTGATGGGGAAAATTCTGAAGAAACAAGGTTCATAAGATTATATAATTAGACTAGTTATGTGAAAAATCAACCAGTTATATCAAAATAAAATTGGAAATCAAGAAATATTTTCTAACACTTAACACCAAAAGTAAGTCTAGTCAACTGTTCAGTTAGCTTCTTGTCAGTAAGATATGCATGAATTTATTTCAGATGCCCTAAATGAGTCACAGGAAGGTCACCACTTGAGGTAACAATCTTCAAAGATATTCTGAAGTTACAACTTAAGACTGTCCGAGTTAAAGCAGAGGCAATGTTTCTTTTAAAGAAAAAAATAATCTCTAAACTCTATCTCTAGAGATGAGGTGATTCGCTATTTGACGATAATACAACTCAGAATCATAAACTTTCAAACGTATCACTCCTCTCATATGGATAACAGCAAAGGCTTACTCCTTAAGCAATAAAATATTTAGACTATAGCCCTGTTCAAGCTGAAGAATGGTATTAAGATAGATTGCTAATAAACATGCAGGCTATTCATTCCTTAGGTCTTCCACATTCTATTTTGTGTCAATAAATAGGTAAAAAAATATATTTTAACCATATCTTAATATTCCACAAAAAAATTCTGTCAATGAATTAAATTTTACTGTTATGTATTAACTATTATAAAAGGTCGAATGTAGTCACTTGAACAAATACTTCTGAGAAACCTAAATATAAGAGATACCATGTTCGTAGATAGGAAGGTTCGATAGCATTAAAATGTCACTTTTCTCCAAAGTCATTTATAAATTCAGTGATTACAATAAAAATCCCAACCCAAGGAAAAATGCCAGATAACCCTTCCTTAATTAATTGAATGAGATGATTATGGAAAGCAAAGCTTTAAGGTGTTGACATTTCAGAATAAAGATAATTCAGAGAACAAGGCCTTAAAAAAAAAAAGACAAAATCAGTTATTTAAAATAAAATAATAACATCAGAAAATGACATTTTTCAGAATATAGAGCAAAAAAGATAAAAATATGAAGTAAGAGTCCAAGTTCAGAGGTTTAATGAATCATTGTAGGGAATTCCCTGGCGGTTCAGTGGTAAGGACTCCGAGCTTTCACAGCAAAGGGCCTGGGTTCAATCCCTAGTCGGGGAACTAAGATCCCACGAGCTGCATAGTGCGGCCGGAAAAAAAAAAAAGAATCATTGTAGGAGCCCTAAAATCAGATAACCTAGTGTCTGAGAGAAATACCAAAGGAAATGGAAGAGAAGCCATCGTCAAAGAAATAATCAAAGAGAATTTTCCAGAGTTGAAAAATACAAGCCCTCGGATTATGCCCCGCAAAATAAATGAACTAAAACCCCAGACCAAGACTCAAATATCACTGTGAAATTTCAGAATACAACAGATGAAGAGAAACTCTTGTGAGTTCACAAAGAGGAAGGAGAATCAGATTGGCAATAGACAAAAATTCAACAACACTAAATACCAGAAAACAATGTTGTAATACCACAAAAGATCTGAGAGGAAATTATTTTCAATCTAGAATTCTACAGTTGGCCAAAGTAGCAAGTGACAGAGCACATAAAAGACATTTGCTGATATTCAAAGAAACATAAAATTTACTTTCTATATATTCTGGCGTACAAAGTTATTTGTTAAAATAGCTGACAGACGAGGGCTTCCCTGGTGGCACAGTGGTTGAGAGTCCGCCTGCCGATGCAGGGGACACAGGTTCATGCCCCGGTCCGGGAAGATCCCACATGCCGCAGAGTGGCTGGGCCCGTGAGCCATGGCCGCTGAGCCTGCGCGTCCAGAGCCTGTGCTCCGCAAATGGAGAGGCCACAACAGTGAAAGGCCTGCGTACTGAAAAAAAAAAAAAAAAAAAAAAAAAAAAAAAAAAAAAGCTGACAGATGATGTGACAAAAGTAGAAGAAAGGGTGGATGTGTGCTAATGCTAATACTACACATTACAAGTACTTAAAAGATACTGTAGAAAGTTGCTGGACTAAAAATCAAAGATTGAAGTATATTATTTCAGGTTAAAAAAGTAATTTATAGACAAATAATAAAAATAAAAATAGTAGTGTGTGGAAAATGGGGAGGGAGGAGTGTAAGTAAACTAAATCCTCCTCTAACATAACAAAGAGTCCAAGCTGTTTAAAGCTGATAAACTAAAAGATAATGAAGAATTAGGATTCTGGCAAAAATGATGGGCTGAGCCAGTGTGAAACTCTTTTGTTTCAACACCTAGAAATTAAATATAAATTTTTGCAAAACAAGGAAAACAAAACAAAAACTGAGCATATGTCTTTTGAAAAACATAGCTAAAGAATGGATTTATTATGTCTTGTAAGGTTCTTTATGTAACAAATGTAAGGACTTTGGTAACAAATCACTCTTTGAATTCAGTCATAGGGAAACAGGAATCCAAAACTTCTCTTGTCCTGCTTGGGATGCCTAACAAAGAAGTCAAAGTAAAATCACAGTAATGGAGAACTCCTACAACCAGTCTCCAAAGGATTTCCACAGAGGAAAGAAGCCCCACTGAAGATAAGCTCAAAATAAAAAATTACAAAATGTGTGAAGAAACCATCTACCATAAGCAAAAGCCAGAGGGAAGAACAAATAGAAGGATTAGCACCCCCCAAGCACAGGAGTTAATAGAGCAAAAATGCCATTCAAAAAGATATTTTTAAAAATGACTAAAATTACTAAAGAAATAAAAAAGCTAGAAACCATAAAAAATGAAATATATGTAAAACTGATCAGCTAGATTTGAAACATATAAATAAGACTTTTTAAAAAATTGAATATATTCCTATGCTCTACATTGCATCGCCATGACTTCTTTATTTTGTACCTTTCAAACTCCTTCACCTATCTCACCCCTTCCCCCCTGGCAACCACTAGCTTGTTCTCTGTATCTATGAGTCTGTTTCTGTTTTGCTATGTTTGTTCTTTTGTTTTGTCTTTTAGATACCACGTATAAGTGAAATCATATGGTACTAGTCTTTCTCCATCTTATTTCACTTAGATTATACCTCTAGGTCCATCCATGTTGTCACAAATGGCAAGATTTCATTCTTTTTATGGCTAAGTAATATTCCATTGTATATATATGTGTGTGTGTGTGTGTGTGTGTGTGTGTGTGTGTGTGTGTAATCTTTATCCACTTCATTTATCAATGGACACTTAGGTTGCTTCCATATCTTAGCTATTCTAAATACTGCTGTAATGAACATTGAGATACATATATCTATTCAAATTAGTGTTTTGCATTTTCTTCAGATAAATGTCCAGAAGTGGAATTGCTAGATTGTGTGACAGTTCTATTTTTAATTTTCTGAGGAACCTCCATACTGGTTTCCATAGTAACTGTATCAGTTTACATTCCCACCAACAGTGCACAATGGTTCCCTTCTCCCCACATCCTCACCAACACTTGTTATTTCTTGTCTTTTTGATAACAGACATGAGGTGATAACCTCTTTTTGATTTGATCTACATTTCCCTGAAGATTAGTGATGTTAAGCACCTTTTCATGTGCCTGCTGGACATCTGTATGTCTTCTTTGAAAATGTCTATTCAGGTCCTCTGCTGATTTCTTAATTGGATTGTTTTTTTTGATATTGAGTTTTACGAGTTCCTTATATATTTAGAATATTAACCCCTTATTGAACATATCATTTACAGTTATCTTCTCCTATTCAGTAGGTTGCCTTTTCATTTCATTGATGGTTTCCTTCACTGTGCCAAAGCTCTTTAGTTTGATGTAGTCACATTTGTTTATTCTTGCTCTTGTTGTCCTTGCCCAGACAGATCCAAAAAATATTACTAAGATCGATGTCCAATAGTGTACTACTTATATTTTCTTCCAGGACTTTCATGGTTTCAGGTCTAACATTAAAAGTTTAATCCACTTTGAGCTTATTTTTGCATGTGGGGTTAGAAAACGGTCTACTTTCATTCTTTTTCATGTATCTGTCCAATTTTCTCAATATCATTTTTGAAGAGACTGTCTGTTCCCCACTGTATATTCTTGGCTCCTTTGTCATAGATTAATTGACCATGTAAGTGTGGGTTTATTTCTGCGCTCTCTACTCTGTTCCATTGATCCATGTGTCTGGTTTTGTACCAGTACCATGTTGTTTGATTATTATAGCTTTGTGTACCAGACATTTGATTCTGAAATCAGGAAGCATAACACCTCTAGTTTCGTTCTTCTTTCTCAAGCTGCTTTGGCTATTTGGGATCTTTTGTGGTTCCATACAAATTTTAGGACTATCTGTTCTGTGAAAAATGTCATGGGTATTTTGATAGGGATTGTATTGAATATGAAGATTGCTTTGGGTTATATGGACATTTTAACAATGTTAATTCTTCCAATCCATTAACATGGTATATCTTTACATTTATTTGTGTTGTCTTCAATTTCTTTCATATTTGTGTTATAGTTTTCAGTGTACATATCTTTTACCTCCTTAGTTAAAATTATTCCTAGTTATTATGTTCTTTTTGACACAACTGTAAATAAAATTGTTTCCTTAATTTCTCTGATAGTTTGTTATTTGGTATAGTAATGCAACAAATTTCTGTATGTTAATTTTGTGTCCTGCAACTTTACTGAATTTATTTATTAGTTCTAATAGTTTTTTGGTAGTGTCTTTAGGGTTTTCTATATGTAGAATCATGACATCTGCAAATACTGACAATTTCGCTTCTTCTGTTCCAATTTGTATGCCTTTTAATCTTTCTTATCTGATTACTGAGGCTAGGAATCACTGTACCATGTTAAATAGAATTGGTGAGAACTGGGCACCCTCCTTTTGTTCCTGACCTTATAGGAAAAGTTTTCAGCTTTTTACCATTGAGTATATTATTAGCTGTGGGTTTTTCATATATGGCCTTTATTATGTTGATGTATGTTCCCTGTATACCCACTTTGCTGAGAGTTTTTATGGTAAATGGATGTTGAATTTTGTCAAACTCTTTTTCTTCATTTATTGAGATGACCATATGATTTTTATTCTTCAATGTGTTAATGTGGTATATCACATTGATTGATTTGCAGATATTACTTTACTTTTTTTTTTGACCACGCCGTGCAGCTTGTGGGACCTTAGTTCCCTGACCAGGGATTGAACGCAGACCATGACAATGAAAGTGCCAAGTCTTAACCACTGGACTGCCAGAGAGTTCCCAAAATAATTTTTATTTTGACTTAGTTTTCCATTTTTTGTATTTTATATGTTTATTTTAAAAGTCCCCTGAGATTACTTTCTAAAATATACAAACAGCTTATACAGCTCAATATCAAAAAACAACCCAATCAAAAAATGGGCAGAAGATCTATACAGACATTTCTCCAAAGAGGACATACAGATGGCCAACAGTCACATGAAAAAATGCTCAACATCACTAATTACTAGAGAAATGCAAATCGAAACTACAATGAAGTATCACCTCACTCCAGTTAGAATGGCCATCATCAAAAAGTCTACAAATAATAAATGCTGGAGAGGGCATGGAAAAAAGGAAACCCTCCTACACCGTTGGTGGGAATGTAAATTGGTACAGCCACTATGGAAAACAGTATGGAGGTTTCTTAAGAAACTAAAATAGAGCTACCATATGATCCTGCAATCTCACTCCTGGGCATATATCCAGAGAAAACTATAATTTGAAAAGATACATGCACCCCAGTGTTAACTGCAGCACTATTTACAATAACCAAGAAATGGAAGCAGCTTAACTGTCCATCAACAGATGAATGGATAAAGATGTGGTATATATATATATATAATATACACACACAATGGAATATTACTCAGCGATAAAAAAGAATGAAATACTGCCATTTGCAGCAACATGGATGGACCTTGACATTATCATACTAAGTGAAGTAAGCCAGACAGAGAAAGATAAATATCATATGATATCACTTACATGTGGAATCTAAAAAAAAAAAAAAAAAGATACAAATGAACTTTCCAAAATAGAAAGAGACTCACAGAGAAAGGGAGGGGAGGGATATATTAAGACGATGGACGATGGGATTAACAGATATACACTACTAGAGATAAGACACATAACCAACAGGGATCTACTCTATAGCAAAGGGAACTATATTCAGTATTTTGTAATAACCTGTAAGGGAAAAGAATCTGAAAAAGAATATATATATATATATATATATACACACACACACACATATGTATATATATAACTGAATCATTGTGCTGTACACTTGAAACTAATACAAATGACACTGTAAGTCAACTATACTTCAATTTAAAATAAATAAATAAATAAATAAATAAAAGTCCTTTGAAATTCTTTTTGAAAGATAGTGGAAGCACATCTATAAAATACTTATTACATTAGATGTTGAAAGTTACAGATTTGTTACCCCCCAAAAGGGATTAATCTTAGGTGTTTATATCAAATCTTTCTCTAAAGTGAGTGTATTTCTTAAAAAGTTTATTGAGAGATTCATAAATAGGTGTTAGAACTGATTTAACTTTTATAAAGCCTATAAATGTTGAGCTGCTCTGCTTGAGACCAGGTAGAGACAGAGGAGGGAAACTCCTGGCCCACTAAGCACTGTGGGTTCTCAAGAGTTCCTTGATCACAGTTCGAAAACCACTGCTACCTATCATTCTCAGCTATTTGATTAATAACTTGATTATGCAATTAAGTCTGATTGCTCTAACCACAAAACATGAGTCAAAACAGTACAGAAAATTTCTGAGGAAACATCCATTTTTTGGATTTAAAAAAAATAAAGCCAGGGCTTCCCTGGTGGCACAGTGGTTGAGAGTCCGCCTGCATTGGCAGGGGACGCGGGTTCGTGCCCCGGTCCAGGAGGATCCCACATGCCGCAGAGCGGCTAGGCTCGTAAGCCATGGCCGCTAAGCCTGTGCATCCGGAGCCTGTGCTCTGCAACGGGAGACGCCACAACAGTGAGAGGCCCGCATACCGCAAAAAATAAAAATAAAAAAAAAATAAAGCCAGACATATAAAGAGAATTCAGTGATAAGGGAACTGAGAGAAAAGTTTAGATAAAACTCAAGATATTGTTATTTCAGTCAAAATTAACAGCATTTTTGTTGCTTCTTCTTAAAGCTAAATGAAACAAAGCAATACAAGCATAACCACTGAAAATCCAGTAATAGTTTAAAGATTACCTTAAATCTTAAAAGCAATTAGATAAAAATCAAGTTATCAAATTTTATTTTCTTACATTGTGGAGACAAGGCAAATGTTAACATCTTGTGTACTGTTGAACTCTTTCACAATCTTGATTCTTTCCTCTGATTTTGTATTTCCATCAAGTCGTCGGTAATCAAGCCCAGATGCCATACAGTATTGCTGCAGCACATCAAGCAACTAAAGGAAAGATACAGAGACGTGCAAAGACAAATTCATGGTTTAATAAGTTTCATACCATTATAGAGATGAGCTTTACTAAGTATTAATATTGCTGGTCACAATTTCTTATAATTACAAGAGCAACAAATATTTTTCTAATTTCTGACTCACATATATCTTCCCATTATACTGAAACTGACTTTAGTGTTCAGCAACCTTTGTTTTAAAAAAAGAAAAAATCAATCTTTCAGGGGAAAAAAATCAATTTTTAATTTTTTAAACTAAAACGGAATAAAAAGAAAAGTATTGGCTAACTCATTTATGTAAATATATTACATTATTTTTGCTATTTTCCACATTCTAAAATTTCTTAAATGTCTTAAAGAACACTTTAATTATTAACAAAAACATCAACAGAGAATTAGAAATCTATCTTTGAGTTTGCTATTTGACAGTAAGCAACTCTGATATAATTGAAATTTTAGTATCTCTTAAAATTTCTTACCTCATTACCATTTCCTACAGAAGATACATAAGATAGTAAATGTGGCTGGATGCTGTTTTATCTCTTAGACTTTATGCCTCAGGAATTAGGGTTGAGCCAATCAAGAATATGCTTCAGACAAAACTCACCTTGGTGGAAAAGGAGAAAAGAAGAACTTTATCTTTGTTTTGCCTACAATGGTTTAAAAGCTGCTGAAGGACCTGGAAGGGAACCAGAGAACATCAGTGAACCAGTTTCAACAAAAAGTATACTATATACATATAAACATCACTTGAAATTTTCTTAAAAATTACTTTCATACAATATAATTTCAGTTATCTTTTATAATTCCCTTCATATTTTCCAAGTTAGAGAAATAAAGTATTAGATATTACATGAAATTCATCATCATATTGTTAATAATGAGGTAAAGTTCTCAAAGACTTTTATTTCATCTCATCTGGTTTTAATAAAAAGGAAGCATTTTAGATTATGGGATGCATTTAAATGGATTAATTTAATTTCCAAAATACACTTTATTTATACCTACAATATGTTCAGAAACTAAATTACAGAGCAGCATTCCTTTTAGGAAGTATTTAAGTTTTCTCTAGATAGATATAATAAAATGTGTTTAATTTCACCTAGGTTCTAAAAGTTCTGATATTTATTTTCTCAGAATAATCAGTCAGATATACACCTCTTCTCATTTTCTCCCGTTTCTCTATTTACAGTAAGCCCTGAATTCCAGATTTGATTTTGACCTCAAAATGCCAATAATTTGCCCCCATATGCAGCGCTTTTAGGAAGGAAACAAATAATCCAAAACCTGTGTATGAGAGTAGTACTGTTATTTTTAAAAAGGCATTTCCACTCTGGCAATGACAGCTCCAGAACACTGTGGAAAAGCAAACCACAAAGGAAAGAAAAGGAATTTTCTGTACTAAGTATAAGGTTTTACTGAACTATACAATAAACAACTAATTTTATTTATTAAATGATAAACATTTAAACTTTTAAATAAAAAAATTTATACTCAACATAAAATTCTTAATAGTTGAGCAAGAAAAGACATTGTGCTAACTCTGACCTCTACGCAACAATCTCTCAAAAAAAAAAAAGCTGTGGAGTTGAAAAAAAAAAAAAAAAAGCTACTCAGACAACCAAGCAAATGGTAAATTAAAATGTCACAGATCAGGTAAACATTGATACTTGGAGAACATATAAAGTAAATTTTAATTGTATTAGCTTTATTTTTTAATAAAATAACTGAATAAAGCATGTGCATTTGAATTTCACATAATTCATTAACATTTTAAAATTAATATATTTTATATTTTAGAGCAATTTTAGATTTACAGAAGAACTGAGTATACAGAGAACTCCCACAGATTCCCTCCCTCCCTTCCCCCACTTCAGCCTCTTCCCTGAACAGTTTCCCTTATTATTAACATATTGCATTAGGATGATATATTTGGCTGATGAATAAATACTGATAAATTATTATTAATTAAAGTTCATAGTTTACATTAGGGTTCACTTGTGTTGTACAGTTCTATGGGTCCTAACAAATATATAGTGACATGCATCCATGACTACATTATTATACAGAATAGTTTCACTGTCCTAAAAATTCCCTATTCTCCATCTATTCTTCCCTCCCTGTAAATCCCTTGCAACCACTGATTTGTTTCTCTATAGTTTTGCCTTTTCCAGAATGTCATATAGTTGGAATCATACAGTATGTATGACTGGCTCTTTCACTTAGCAATATGCATTCAACGTGCCTCTGTGTCTTTTTGTCGCTTGATATCCTGTTTCTTTCTATTGTTGAATAATTTTCCATTGCCTGGAGGTACCACAGTTTGTCTATCCATCCACCTATTGAAGGACATCTTGGTTGCTTCTAAGTTTGGGCAATTACAAACGAAGTTGCCATAACCATCTGTGTACAGGCTCTTATGCAGACATAAGTTTTAAACTAATTTGGGTAAATACCAAGGAGCATGATTAGTGGATCGTGTGGTAAGAATATGCTTAGCTTTGTAAGAAACTGCCAAACTGTCTTCCAAAGTGGCTGTACCACTCTGCATTCTCACCAGCAATAAGAGTTCCTATTGCGTGTTGTCAGTGTTTTGAATTTAGCCATAGGTGTCTAGTGATATCTCGTTTTAATTCGTAATTCCCTAATGACATGTGATGTTGGGAATTTTTTCATATGCTTATTTGTCATCTGTATATCTTCTCTGGTGAAATATCTGTTCAGATCTTTTCTGTATTTTAAATTGTATTGTTTATTTTCTTATTGTTGAGTTTTAAGAGTTCCTTGTATATTTTAGATACCAGTCCCTTATTGTTTTGCAAATAAATTCCTACCAGTTTGTGGCTTGTCTTATCATTCTCTTACAGACATTAACATTTTAAGACAAGGATATGATGCACAGAAATCCACTCTGATTGTTTGAGGGTATCATACCTATTACAATTTCAGGTATTCTTGAACATTTTATAGTAAAAGCAAAAAACAGTAATAAGGAAAGTGAATGTTTTTGAACTGAAGGTCTTTATTAGGCTAGTTATAAAACAAAAAACCCCCCAAAAAAACCTTACTAGTTAAATGAATAACTATAAGCTAAAAATTTCAGAAATAACAGTGTGGTCACTATAGTTGGAGTCTTAATAATACAGACCCAATGTTTTGTCACTCAGTTGTCCTCCACAGAACAAGACAATCCACCTGTAAGGGAATCCTAAATTTGAGGATGTTCACAGCTAATGAATCTTAGATCTAATTTTTCTCAAATTAGTCAGGCCTAGAGATGAACATGACCCTTGTATGATTCCAACAGCACTAAATTGGGTTTCCTAGTCTTGTTTCCACCCTCCACAATAAGACTCTGTGGCATTTCCCAAGGGAATTAAAGGGAAAATGAGGCTTCTCATCAGGGGAATGAGTGTAACTTTGTGCCCATCCCCTTGAATAGTAGTTGAGGTCAAAAACGACCTTGGCACTTAAGAGAAAGAGCTGGAGTTCATAAGTATAGCTTTGAGGCTATGATGGGTACAGTAGGTATTATGTCCACAAATAAACTGCAGTTGCCAGCTAACCTATAATAAAAGAAGCAGATCTAGGATCGTTTATCACCTGAATTCAAGAAGTACATGCAATTTGGAGTTCTTAACCCCACAGGAAATAATTCCATTATAAGCCTGTAAGTTTTGTATTACTAGATCATGAGATGATGTTGCTAATCAAATGATGAAACACAGTCTTGAAAACATATCCCTAGCTTACTACCATCAGTCTCTGTTTTATTGGTGTTCTCCCACAAAACAAGTAAAGTGCAGGCTTCCTTCTCATATAGACACACACCCAGCCTCTGGAAATAATTCCCTTCTAAAAATCATAATAAAAATAAATGTAATAATTATCTTAATCAAACACTGTTATTCCTAAATAAGTAACTCTAACAGTATGTTTTAAATCATATAGTTAATGGATATATAAGAATATAAAGTACAGAGTAATAAAATTCCATTTAATTTCAAGAGTGGTAAATTTTTAGTGAAGAATCACAATGAATAAAATTTAAATAAATAGCCATGAATAATGAAGTTTTCAGAGAAGGCCATGATTTCTGGAAATATTCTATTGGCTTAAATTATAGGATTATAAGTGCTCAGTTCTAAACTAACTGGGCTTTTTACATTTCTCAATTTAAAAATAATTAAATAAAAGTCAATATGGATGACAAAAATATTATTGTTAGGAAATATTGTTAGATTTGAATTATTTGCTGTGATAATAAATCATAGGATGTTCTAACACAAACTTATTTATTTTAAAAATACACAATTTTTGGGCTTCCCTGGTGGCGCAGTGGTTGAGAGTCCGCCTGCCGATGCAGGGGACACAGGTTCGTGCCCCTGTCCGGGAAGATCCCACATGCCGTGGAGCGGCTGTACCCGTGAGCCATGGCCGCTGAGCCTGCGCGTCTGGAGCCTGTGCTCCGCAACGGTAGAGGCCACAACAGTGAGGCCCGCGTACCGCAAAAAAAAAAAAAAAAAAAACACAATTTTTACAAAGTGAGCATAGAGGGAACATACCTCAACATAATAAAGGTTATATATAAGCCCACACTAATATCATACTTAATGATGAAAAACTGAAAGCTTTTCCTCAAAGATTAGGAACAAAACAAGGATGTTCACTCTTGCCACTTTTATTGTACTGGAAGTCCTAGCCAGAGCAATTATGCAAGAAGAAAAAAGGCATCCAAATCAGAAAGGAAAAGTAAAACTGTCACTATTTGCAGGTGATATGAGATTATATACAGAAAACCTTAAAGACTCCACCAAAAAAAGTCAGAATATATAAATTCAGTAAAGTTGCAAGATACAAAATTAATATACAAAACTCAGCTGCATTTTTGTAGATTAATAAAGAACTATCAGAAAGTGGAATTAGAATCCCATTTATATTTACATCAAAAAAAGTAAAATAACTAGTAATGAATTTAACTAAGGAGGTGAAAGATCTGTACACTGAAAACTATACGACACTGATGAAAGAAACTGAATAAGATACAAATTAATGGAAAGATATTCCATGCTCATGGATTGGAAGAATATTGTTAAAATGTTCATACTACCCAAAGCAATCTATAGATTCAGTGCAATCCTTATCAAAATTCCAATGATGATTTTCACAGAAGTAGAAAAAAAAATCCTAAAATTCGTATGAAACCACAAAAAACTCCAAAAAGCCAAAGCAATCCTGAGAAAGATGAACAAAGGTGGAAGCACCATACTTTCTGATTTCAAACTATATCATAAAGCCAAAATAATCAAAACAGTATGATATTGGCATAAAACAGACAAATAGATCAATGGAACAAAATAGAGAGCCCAAAAATAAACTGTGCATATATGGTCATTTAATTTACAACAAAGGAGACAAGAATATACAATGGGGAAAGGCTCTCTTCAATAAATAGTGCTAGGAAAACTGGACAGCCATGTGCAAAAGAATGAAACCAATCTTGAAAAGATATCTGCACCTCCCCAGATTCACTGTAGTATTATTTACAATAGACAAACTATGGAAACAATATAAATGTCCATTGACAACTGAATGGATAAAGAAAAGGTGATACATATATGTGTGTGTGTGTGTGTGTGTGTGTGTGTGTGTGTAAAATACACAAGGAATATTATTCAGCCACGAAAAAGAAGGAAATCCTGCCATTGTGGCAACATGGTTAGACCTTGAGGGCACTGTGCTAGGTGAAATAAGTCAGAGAGAGAAAGACAATTACAGTATGATCCTACTTAGTGGAATCTAAAAAGAAAAAACCTTCATAGGTACAGAGAACAGATTAGTGGTAGTCAGAAGCAGGGGGTGGGGAGTGGGTAAAATGGGTGAAGGTGGTCAGAAGGTGCAAATTTCCAGTTATAAGACAAATAAGTTCTTGGGGATGTAACGTACAGTATGGTAACTATAGTTAACAATACTACATTGATACCTGAAAGTGGCTAATATTATAAGTTCTCAGCCCAAGAAAAAACATTGTAAATATGTATTGTGATGAATGTTAACTAAACTTAATGGGGCAGTCATTTCTCAATATACACATATATATATCGAATCATTATATTATACACTTAAAACTAATACAATGTCAGATGTCAATTACATCTCAGTAAAAAAAATACACAAGTTTTTAAGGTACTCTTCCTAGCTTTTATTTTATTTCATTGAATTTAGACGTCCAAGCAAACTAAACTATTGTGTGCTTATGTACATTACGTTTTAAGAATATGTGCATTTTAAGGGGAAAAAAACCTGACTATTTTAAATTACTTCCTTTTTATTTTTTGCCAAAAGAAATAATTTATTTTTTCTTAATTAAAACATAATAATTGGGAATTGTTCTGTAAAAATCTGAATCCATAAATAGTTTCTTGATAGTTATTAAAGGGTTAAACAAACAAATTCTATTGCAAGGTGGCTTGAAGCTGTATTTCACACAGCTGTCACAAGAAATGCCCAAAGGCCTGGATATGTTTGGAGAACCTAGCCTTACTTTTCACACCCCTCCCTCAGTAATACACCATCAAGAGCAGCACCAACAGGTCAGTTTTCTGGTATACAGCAAATGTCCACTTGCCACAAATGAGATTTAGCAACCTTACAATCTAGGTCGGCAAGTAAAAACAAGAGCCAGAAAATTCGGTCTAGACATAGAGGCCCTGTCCACCTTGAACTCTTCAAGTAGTTAGTTCCTTTCTCAAATTTGGAACTACTGGCTATCCTCATCCTCTTATTTGGCATTAACATTTTTATTTCTGGTAGATTACTTTCTTAAACATTTGAAGACAAGATATTATATATGTGGTGACAGCATACATTTTTAACAGGGCATGAATCCAATACATCAATAAGGAAAGTTTGAAGTACACTTGATATAACTACTACTAACTGAGAAATCTATCATACGCAGGGTTCGTAGTGAGCTGATACAATTATACCAGTTGTCTTTGGTCACTATCTCTTCTGAATGATTGGGCATCTGTTCTGATAAATTGGTGTCCCTGTCATACCATTTGATAAATATATTGTATATCATCCTTGCATGTATGCAAACTGAAAGAAGAATACTTACCTTCATTTTTCCACTGTATTTTGGGTCAGAAAGTGTTTCAAAGGCTGCATCTTTGCTTTTCTGCACAAAATCTGGGAATCTGGAAAATACCTGATCACATATCTTCTTGATAAGTGTTTCCTTAAGGGGAAAAGGTAGGAGAAAAGAAATCTCAACACAATTTAAACCTGTATAAATTGAAATCATTTAAGAAAAAAATCTATTTAGAAGGAATATATATTCCTTCCTAGGTTGAAGATTTTACCTTTTCTAATTCAGAAAACCTTAAAGTGATATGTTAATCATATATGGCTTTGATGAGTTCTGAGATAGTGATATAGCTATTAATTTTGCTGTTAACCTTTTTTAAAGATTTCCAAAATAAGGAACTGAATACTTCCCAAAGAGCAGTCTTTTAAAATTACATTTGAACAGCCTCAAGCCTATCACACAAAAAGAAAATGTAAAATCATTATATAAAAAAGTTTTAAAAAGATCTTTTTTATTTACATTGTGCTTTAGAATAAGACACAATTGAAATGCCTAAAGTAAACGACTGCATGTATGCCTAAATTTTGAAATTACTGATTTTTGTTAGTTTGGGAAGCACTCCTAATATTTAATATACAGATTATTATAAATCCTCATTTTAATCCAGTAGATAAGATAAATGTAATTAGACACATTATTAGTGGAATTAGGACTGACTCATCAAATATCTTTAATTAGTAATTATATCAAAAGATGTTAGGAAAATAAATATATCAACATTATCAGAGGCATAAAAAAGTTATTTTAATTTAAGGTTAACTTTTCTCACTTTGATTAAAATTTTAAGTGCATATACTTCTTTGACACCTAAATTAAAAAAACAAGCAAGTCAGTTACCTCTTAAATTTCATACAAAAATAACTTAAGGGTATTTGGCTAAGAAATTTTATACCAAATATAGAATACTTATACCAAATAGCATCACAAAGAAATTTAAAAAGTCAACCCAAACCTGTTGTTTGGAGGTGCTAGCAGCCTGCAGTAATGCAACATGGTTAGCTACCTTCTGAAGGACTGCAAGGTAACTGAAATACAAGGTTTTCACTGTTTCGCCATGTGAATTGGTCTGTAACCAGAAAAGTACAGAAAATAAAAATAAGCAAGGGACTAACATGGCTATGTAACTACTTACATCACAAAATATGCCACTTACAATAATACTTATTATCCGGTTACTATTGGCACAATACGCTCTGAGAAAATAATGGTCAACTGATATACAAAATATCCATGAATCACTAATGTGGAATCGTAGTTTTGGTGAAACATACACAATGATGTTTTTAATAAAAGAGGGGAGAAAGTCCTCATTCCAGGAAGTATACACAGTGATAGAAATGCTGCCATAAGAGGTTCCTGGTCATAAAACTCTACAGTGTGGTGATGGTGTTACATAGAAGCCTTTACTCTCTCCGCTCACCCATTCCAGTTTTCTAGGAAACTGTGCTATTACAAAAATGTGAAGTGGTTAAAGTCAGCAAAATAAATGAGATATGGAATAAATACCAATCTAGATAAATATTTACTTATGGTCCCTCTATGCATGTGGATGTGAGTTGATAATAAAGTAGCAAGGTGAAAAAAGGGCAGGAAATACATAGATTTTTTTAAAAAAGCATAAATGAATATTTGTTTCCAAATAAAAATAAAATACTTTACTGTACTGATACAGTTTCTTTTAAATTAACATTCACTCTCAGATCAGAATATTTTAAGCCTGCTATCAAAGAGGAAGTATTATCCATTGATAATGAGAAATTTACTGGAAATGAAATGAAATTTCAAGATTAAAGCAGGATACTTCCCAGTAACAGTTGAAAGGGAAGATATAAAATTGGAGCTACTTTTAAAAACTAGTTTTTTGAAAAGATACTGAATATTGTATTTTGCTGTGATTACTATTTGATATTGTAAAATCTTTTGCAAAATTATTCCCTTTTCTTAAATTACAGCTACTAAAACTAAAGAACCATGTGAGGAAAAGTTATTTTATCTGCTACTTACTTTGATACTATTAGAATACAGTACTCTGTAATCAAAAGCAAGATAGTAAGGATATCGTACGGAAATGCTTACCTTATAACAACAATTTCTCCTTTTTCGGCCACTGCTGCAGGTACAAGGCTTAGAAGATTGAAGTATCAAAGACACATCTTCTGTTTCTAATACTGTTTGATAGACGGCTTTCTGAAAATCTGTCAGAGAACAATATACCATCTGCCAAGATAAAATACAAGGTAACTATTAGTATCTTTTTCATAGCAATAATAATCACAATGCACATCAGGTTTCATAGACTGTAATAGTGAAAACTGCTCATAAATTTATATTTTTTCTGGATACATCACTATACATAGGAGAATATAAGAAAATTTCTCCTAATTCTCCCATATTCTATGCTACAACCCTACCCTAAAGTATACAAATTATAACTTACTTTCCAAATAAATCTCATAGTTTTTCTTTAATTTAAAAAATCAAAATATGAAAAAAGTATGTAATTTCCTTATAAATTTCTCAACATATTATTGTGGGTCTTTTCAGGGGTCTATATTATTAGCCCATCATGCAAATAAGTGATTAAAGTTTAGGTCAAATAAAAAAACTAGAAAAGGAAAAAGGGAAAATTTTTAGAACAATGGTATGGATAATACTTACTGAATTACTTGAAAATTTAGAAAAAAATTAAAAACTTCCTATTACTGAAAACAGGATAAAGCATTTGCATTTGATATCTTGCTATAAATTCCCAAGATTAGTAAAGATAAGAATTAAGTAAATACACATAAAAGCAAAACTTGTAGAAGTTGCTACCTTGTGCCCAAATTCAAGAAAAGAAAAAAATATAAGAAAACAATGCCACAAAGTTATAGTGGATACAGTCTGCCTTATATTTCTGGTAGTACTGGAAATTGGTAAAATTCTTCTACATATAGCTGTATGTAACCAAGGTCATAAAACTAAATATATCCATATTAGGACTTTGAGGAATGTGAATAGGGGAAAAGCCACCTATTTTAAAATATTTATATGTGTGTATCACTACAATAGAATATTACTGCAAAAAAAAGATGCATGGTGCATATGAGAATATTGAAGATGGGGTCAACGATTAAGGTACAGAGGGAAATTCTGAGTTATTATTTTCCTCCAGGTTTACTAAGATATATTTGACATACAACATTGTGTAAGTTTACAGTGTAAAACACTATGATTTGATATGTGTATTTATTGCAAAATGATTACCACAGCAGTAAGGTTAGTTAACACATTCATCACTTCACATAATTACTTTTTGTATGTGTGGTGAGAACATTGAAGATCTATTCTCTTATCAACTTTCAAGTATACACAGTATTGTTAACTACAGTCACTATGCTGTACATCAGATCCCCAGAACTATTCATCTTATAACTGGAACTTTGTACCTTTTGACCAGCATTTCCTCATTTCCCCTAAACCTGAGCCTCTGGCAAACACCATTCTACTCTCTGTTTCTGTAAGTGTAGCTTTTTTTTTTTTTTTTAAACTCCACATATAAGTGAGATCATACAGTATTTGTCTTTCTCTGATTTATTTCAGTTAGCATAATGCCCTCCATGTTGTCACAAATGACAGATTTCCTTCTTTTTTTATGGCTGAATAATATTCCATTCTATATACATACATATTTTCTTTATTCATTCATCTGTCAACAGACAGTAAGGTTGTTTCCACATCTTAGCTATTGTGAATAATGCTGCAATAAACACAGGAGTTCAGGTATCTCTTCAAGAGTAATTGCATTTCCTTCAGGTACACGATCATCCCTCAGTATCTGCGGGGGATCGGTTCCAGGACCCACCTCCCCTATGTTTAACAAAATCTGTGTATGCTCAAACCCCTTATATAAAATAGCGTAGTCTTGGTCCTCTGTATCTGCAGATGTGGAACCTGCAGATGCAGAGGACCGACTGTATACCTGGAAGTGGGATTGCTGGTAATTCTATTTTTAATTTTTTGATGAATCTCCATACCATTTTCCATCGTGGTTATACCAATTTACATTCCCACAAACAGTGCACTGGGGTTCCCTTTTCTTCACATCAGCACAACACTTGCTACCTCTTGCCTTTTTTTTTTTTTTTTTTCCTCTTGCCTTTTTGATAACAGTCATTCTGACAGGTGTGCACTGATATCTAATTGTGGTTTTGATTTGCATTTCCCTGATGATTAGTGATATAGAGCATCTTTTCATGGGTCTGTTGGCCATCTGTGTGTCTTCTTTGGAAAAAAGTCTGTTTATTAGGTCCTCTGCCCATTTTTTAATTGGATCGTTTGGTTTTTTGCTATTGAGTTGTATGAGATTTCATATATTCTAAATGAGTCCCTTATCAAATATATGGTTTGCAAATATTTTGTCCCATTCAATAGGCTGCTTCTTCCTTCTGTTGATTGTTTCTTTTGTTGTACAGAAGCTTTTTAGTTTGATGTAACCTCACTTGTTAATTTTTGTTTTTGTTGCTGTGCTTTTGATGTCATATCCAAAAAATCATTACCAAGGACTTCCCTGGTGGCACAGTGGTTAAGAATCCACCTGCCAATGCAGGGGACACAGGTTCAAGCCCTGGTCTGGGAAGATCCCACATGCCACGGAGCAACTAAGCACGTGCGCCACAACTACCGAGCCTGTGCTCTAGAACCTGCGAGCCATGAAAGCCTGTGCACAGCAACGAAAACCCAACACAGCCAAAAATTAATTAATTAATTTAAAAAAATCATTGCAAGACCAATGTCAAGGAGGTTTTCCCCTATGTTTTCTTCTACGAATTTTATAGTTTCAGGTCTTACATTTAAATCTTTAATCCATTTTGAGTTAATTATTATGAGTGGTGTAAGACAGGAGTCCAATTTCATTCTTTTGCATGTGAATACCCAATTTTCCCAGCACCATTTATCAAAAAGACTGTCTTTTATTCTCCATTCAGTACTGTCTCCCTTCTAAAATATTGGTGGACTGTTTACACATGGGTTTATTTCTGGGCTCTGTATTCTATTCCACTGGTCTATGTATCTGTTTTTATGCCAGCACCATACTGTTTTGATTACTGTAGCTTTGTAATATAGTTTAAAATCAGGAAATGTGATGCCTCCAGCTTTGTTCTTCTTTCTTAGGATTTATTTGGCAATTTGGGGTCTTTTGTGATTTCATACAAATTTTAGGATTGTTTTTTCTATTTCTGTGAAAGATGTCATTGGAATTCTGATAGGGAGTGTATTGAATCTGTAGATTGCTTTGGGTAGTGTGGACATTTTAATATTAATTCTTCAAATCTATGAATATGGAATCTTTCAATTTATTTGTGTCTTCTTCAGTTTCTTTTATCAATGTCTCATAGTTTTCAGCATATGTGTCTTTCACCTCTTTGGTTAAATATATTCCAAAGTATTTTACTGTTGAGTTGTTACTAAAACATGTAGTAATATTCACTGAACACTGCTTACATATCACATATTTCAGAGCAACCATGTGAGGCAAGCACCATTGTCACCATTCCCATTTAAAAGATAAAGAAATCAAGGCTTCCCTGGTGGCGCAGTGGTTGAGAGTCTGCCTGCCAATGCAGAGGACACGGGTTTGTGCCCCGGTCCGGGAAGATCCCACATGCCGCGGAGCTGCTGGGCCCGTGAGCCATGGCTGTTGAGCCTGAGCATCCGGAGCCTGTGCTCCGCAACGGGAGAGGCCACAGCAGTGAGAGGCCGCGTACCGTAAAAAAAAAAAAAAAGATAAAGAAATCAAGTTTTGAGAGATTTAACAAATTGCTCAAGGTGATAAAACTAGTAAGTAGGGGAGCCAGGATTGAAGCCTATGGTATTTGATTTCAGAGACCAAGTTCTAAAACTCTGTGCACAACTCTTTCTTCATATACTTAAAATTTATTGTTCCTACTAGATATATAACTAAAATTACACAAAACATTTAAAAAGTGGGGTTCAAAAAATAAACAAATGGGACCTAATGAAACTTAAAAGCTTTTGCACAGCAAAGGAAACCGTAAAAAAGACGAAAAGACAACCCTCAGAATAGGAGAAAATACTTGCAAACAAAGCAACTGACAAAGGATTCATCTCCAAAATACACAAGCAGTTCATGCAGCTCAATATCAAAAAAAACAAACAACCCAATCCAAAAATGGGCAGAAGACCTAAATAGACATTTCTCCAAAGAAGATATACAGATTGCCAAAAAACACATGAAAAGATGCTCAACATTACTAATCATTAGAGAAATGCAAATCAAAACTACAACGAGGTATCACCTTACACCAGTCAGAATGGCCATCATCAAAAAATCTACAAACAATAAATGCTGGAGAGGGTGTGGAGAAAAGGGAACCCTCTTGCACTGTTGGTGGGAATGTAAATTGATACAGCCACTATGGAGAACAGTATGGAGGTTCCTTAAAAAACTAAAAATAGAACTACCGTATGACCCAGCAATCCCACTACCAGGCATATACCCTGAGAAAACCATAATTCAAAATGAGTCATGTACCACAATATTCACTGCAGCACTATTTATAATAGGCAGGACATGGAAGCAACCTAGATGTCCATTGACAGATGAATGGATAAAGAAGATGTGGCACATATATACAATGGAATATTACTCAGCCATAAAAAGAAATGAAATTGAGTTATTTGTAGTGATGTAGATGGACCTAGAGTCTGTCATACAGTGTGAAGTCAGAAAAACAAAAACAAATACCATATACTAATACATATATATGGAATCTCAAAAAAAAATACGTTTCTGATGATACTAGGGGCAGGACAGGAATAAAGACACAGACGTAAAGAAGGACTTGAGGACCCGGGGAGGGGGAAGGGTAGGCTGGGACGAAGTGAGAGAGTAACATTGACATATATACACTACGAAATATAAAATATATAGCTAGTGGGAAGCAGCTGCATAGCACAGGGAGATCAGCTTGGTGCTTTGGGACCACCTAGAGGGGTGGGATAGGAGGGTGGGAGGGAGATGCAAGATGGAGGGGATATGGGGATATACGTATGTATATAGCTAATTCACTTTGTTATACAGCAGAAACTAACACAACACTGTAAAGCAATTATACTTCAATATGTTAAAAAAAAAAGTGGGGTTCATGAAGTATTCCAATTGAATGATAATATATGCTTTAGATCAAAAAGTCAAATGTTGTATCAGTTTCCCCAACTTGCATATCAAGATCATATTTTCCTTTCAAATCTATTTTTAAAAATAATAATCAACAGGATATCCTAAGATTAGGGTATTTGATAGGACTGCCCCTATTGAGGACAATATTAATTAGATTTAATTCACAGTAATTTTTAGAAACTTTATTCCATTGCCTGAGCTAGAAGAACCACAAGATTAAAAACTATAAAAGACCACTATATTTTATAAAAATTTTCTTAAGGTTAACACCTCAAATTTTCTTGTACAATTAACAGAATTTAATTGTAATTTTCCTACAATTTCTTAAAATTAGGTTAGTTGTGTAACTGTACATTGCATTCTACAAGAAATGTACCTATATAAAAAAAGCTTTTAACAAATTTGGCCTGTAGTTAGAATTAAATTACCAAAGAGTATACTGGGTTGTAGATGGTACACAGTATAGGAAGGACAAAATATGAACAGAAAACACATTACGGAAAGAAGTTCTTCTTCCTTCATTGAGGAAGAATTATATCAAAACCTTCTTGTTCTAAAATAAGAGAAATGAGTTTAATGTATATTAACAGTAAACCTGTTAGAAAAAATGTTAGTAAAGTTAGTGAGGAAGATGACTGGGCTCAATTAATATTTTATGAAATTCTGCATATAACTTTTTTTCATACTGAGTAAAAGGCAAAAATCTATATTCATAAAATACCACAGGAGATAGGTTTTCTCTTCAAAAGGAATATTTTTAGAAAAAATGAAACACGACAAGAAATTCATAATATACACAAAAGCTGTTCTCACCCGGTCTTCCTTCTTAGGCAACTGATCCTTGATTAGAGTCTTGGTACGCCTGAGAAACCATCCAGACATCTTTTTTGCAAGCCTTTGCATGGCCTTTCGGCCAGTAGCTAGTTCTCTTTTTGTTGCTGTGTGTCTCTGACCATGTTCTACTTGGTCAGAAAACTGTTTCTTGAAGTGGATCATGCTACCTAAAAGTCCTGGCACAGCCCTTTATAAAGGCAATAAGAAAAAATGTTAAGGCTTTATTAAACTATCTAAATAGGAAATCACTAACTTCTTTTTGCCTTTAAAAAATATACTCAGTCACTTGTTTATTAATGATAACAATAACAAAAGGCAAGAAAGCAGAATGGTCTTTATGACAATTTTAGTGAACAACTATAAGAAGATGATGGAACAGGTAAATTAGTTCAGATATTTACTTCAGGGACCAAGAATAATAAAGATAGGCTTTCATGGGACACTATACTCTGAATACTATGTTTGGGATCAAACACTTCTGTAAACAGATAATTTTTTTTCAGAAACAAATAATTAGGAAACACGGTAACATTAAGTTAAGGAAGTATTAAATAATTTTCCAAAAAATAAAAAGTGTTTTTACTCACCAGTCCATAACACACCACAATTCTTTCATGTTGTTCTGAAGAATGGTTCCAGTGAGGCCAATTCGGACATTACATTTTAAAGCTTTCATAATTTCTGTTACTCTAGCCTTTGGATTCTTGATTCTATGAGCTTCATCTACAATGACAGCTGACCATTCCAAACTATAAAGTGAGGAAAAAGGGAGGAAAGGTTGAAAAAATTTCCCTTTCTTAGTCTATATAATTTTTAGAGTGCAGCTTTCTCTACCGAAGTTTTGCAGTTTTTTTCCTCTACTCTTTGTTGATTCCACGGAATTCTCACCTCCTTATTTAAATGATCACAGCTTTGGACAACCCATGAAAATTAAATGTGTAGGAAGATAAAAAGAAATAGAGATTTTGTTTAGTAACAATGAAATGAAATAACTCATTTAAACATGACTAAAATGACAAAATGGAATCTTCTAAAAGTAATAAAACAGAGAAATAAATACCATGTTAATTACGAATGAAAAAATATCAATATAAACTCATGATTTTTAAAAGTTGTACTACATAGCTCTGTCTGCTAAAAAGGTTTAGAATTGATTGTTACCCCAGTAGCAATGAACAACCATAGTGGTCAATCCACTAAAAGGAAGCAGATTCCCATGGTGAAACAGTTGATTTCAGGTGTGCAGCAGGGGAAATACTGGACAGTGAGAAAGCACAGATGTATTCAAAGACAAATGGGGGCATGTCCAAAGGACACAGGAGCCAGACTAATTAGAAAATTTAAGCATGACTATAGGATAGTATAAAACATTGAATAAATAAAAACCCAGGAGTTGTATGAAAAAATTTACTTTAGACCTTTACCTCACACCATATACAAAAACTAACTAAAAATAGATCACAGACCTAAATATAAAGCTAAAACTATAAAAGTTATAAAATGTAGGAAGAAATCTTGTGACTCTGGGTTAGGGAAGAATTTCTTAGATATGACACCAAAAGCATGGTCAATAAAAAATTTTGATAAGTTGGACCTCATCAAAGTTAAAAACTTTTGCTCTTCCAAACACACAATTAAGAAAATGAAAAGACATACTACAGACTGGGAGAAAATATTTGCAAATCATAACCTGATAAAGAACTTGTATACAGAATTATATAAAGAACTACTACAACACAGTTGAAGTTAAGACAATCCAATTAAAAAGATGGGTAGAAGATTTTAATAGACATTTCACCAAAGAAGATATACAAAGGGAAAATAAGCACATAAAAAAGTCATCATTGGACTTCCCTGGTGGCCCAGTGGTTGAGAGTCCGCCTGCCGATGCAGGGGACACAGGTTCATGCCCTGGTCCGGGAAGATCCCACATGCCGCAAAGCGGCTGGGCCTGTGAGCCATGACCACTGAGCCTGTGCGTCCGGAGCCTGTGCTCCGCAACGGGAGAGGCCACAACAGTGAGAGGTCCGCGTACAGCAAAAAAAAAAAAAAAAAAAAAAAAGTCATCATTAGAAAAACGCAAAAAAACCCCAAGAGATACTACCGAAAACCTATTTGACTGTCAATCAAAAAAAGACTGACAATATTAAGTACTGGCAAGAGAAACTGTAAACCTCATACACTGCTTTTGGGAAAGTACAGCTATTTTTCTAAAACAGTATGGCTGTTTCTTAAAAAGTTAAATTTCCTCACACCACCCAGCAATTCCATTCCTAAGTATCTATGCAAGAGAAATGAAAATTTACATTCACACAAAGGCTTGTACGTAAATGTTCAGAGCAGCATTATTGGTAATAGCCCAAAAGTGGAAACAATCCAAACGTCCATTCACTGGACAAACAAAATGAGATATATATATATATATATATATATATATATATATATATATATATATATATATATACACACACACACAAAATAGTACTGTTTAGCAATAAAAAGGAATAACTACTGAAACATCATACATGATGAACCCCCAAAAACATATTAAGTGAAAGAAGCCAGACACAAAAGACTACATATTGTATGAAATTTATATGAAATTTCCAGAAAAGGCAAATCTAGAGACAGAAAGTAGATTAGTGGTTGCCTGGAACGAGATGGGACCAGAGATTGACTGAAAACAAAAAACTTTTTGAGGTGATGGAAATGTTCTTAAACTGGATTGTGGTGATAAATGCACAACTTTATAAATTTACTAAAAACCATTCTATGCTTAAAATGGGTACATTCTATGGCATGTCAATTGTACCTCAATAATCTATGAGTCCATAGTGATACTCAAAAAACAGGGGTTGGGGAGTGGGAGAGAAACTTTGCTATCATTGCGAATGACCATTGTACCAATTTGTTAGTCTGAAAATTGGAAATTAAAGCAAAAGAATCAAGCATCACTCACCTTGCTTTGCCGGTTGAAATTATAGTTTATTTCTAATTATAGGAGAATGCTGTTAATAAGTGTAGAAGAAATGATAAACTTAGGAAAATACTATTTTGCAAAACCCAATAAAATAACTGATTCAGGCAAGAATAATTTCTGTATGCTAATATCACTAAGTAAAAGGATTAAGGGACCAGGATATTGAAATGGTAGCAAAGCGTAACCCACAGAGTACTTCTAATTGTAAAGGGAGAAACATATCTTTACAATGGAGAGATCTGATGATCACCTCCTTAGCCTATGGGACAAACTTTGCAACATTAATAGTAGAACAACTTGACATTAATATCTCCTGAAATAATGTAATATGAAGTCCACAGCATCACTTATGAAGTATTCTTGTCAAAAAATGTCTGACCTGAAGCTAATTAAGTCTTTAGAACAAAATCAGCTTACAAAACTACATATGTTAGAGGAATACATAACTCCTTGAGAAAGCAATCAGACAAATCTAATGTGAGACATCCTAAAACACAACTGGCCTGGTCCCCTCAAAATGTCTTATAATAAAAAAATAAAGTTGAGGGAATGTTCTAGATTAGAAGAGACTAAACAGACTTAATAGTCAACACACACACATTACCTTATATCTTGCCAACATACATACACACACACACACACACACACACAACTGGTGACTACAGGTGTTGAGTATATAGATGTTCATGTACTATTACTTCAGTTTTTCTAAAGGTTTGATCATTTTCTTAATATAAAGTTGAAAAAGGATAAGAGATCAAGAACAAAGGAAAAGAGGAGAAAACAATCACAAAATTTTAAAAGCAGGGAAGAAGATGAACAAGACAACTTATAAAAACAGAGGAAGGAGTATCCCACGCCAGTAGTAAAGAAAGCCAAGAAACAATCTGATTCATATTATTGAGCTCTTTCTTAAATGGTAGCACCAGATGCTTCTGGAAATTGGAGTTAGGTAAATGTTCAACAGTCTGTTTAAGAAGTTGTTGGAGCTCCTATATACTATTCGTTATCCCACAAAATAGCCAGCCAGGACACTGTAAAGTAAGCAAAAGAAGGGCAAAATACAGCAAGATCTTCATTTTTCCTTAAGAGGAAATCAACAAGTGATGTTAAAAACTTGAAGGATAATTTTTAAGTTGCAGCATAAACATGTTCTTTGAGATATGGAAGTAAAAACTAGGAAGATAAGTTAAAGAGTTGAAGGTGACTGTCTCTGAAGAACAGCTAATGGGGGTGGCAGACAGGAGTGAACTGTGTTCATATTTGGCTCTTTAAATAATATGCATATATAACTTTGATAAAAATAAAAATGAAGTAAAACATAACCGTAATAACAAAGAGATACAGCTCACTCATAGAGTGTTTATCTACTCTATGGATTATCTATGATAAATGTTTAATCCTGGTCTATCATATGGAGCATTCTCACAAAAATTACTTAATATTTACTCAGATTGAATATAAATTATATTGAATATTGTTAAAAATAAAGCCATTCAAACAAATAAAGGAAAACTAAATACAACAAAAACTGTAACATTTGATTTTTCTAATTTTGCACAGAAATGTTAGAATTCTTATTTAATATTTATAACAATCACAGAAAATAACCACTTGACACTATTATATGCTAGAAGTGTAATAAGCACTGAAATACAGAAATTATTCTACATCAAAGACCTCACAGTCTAAAGGAGCAGTTAAACAAAAATTAAAATGACTGTTGCTATGATAAATGAATTTATTACATTTATCTAACTATAGAATATCTCTTACATAATACATTGCATAAAAGCCCAAAGTCAAGGTTTAAATCTCATGTCCACGACTGACTTAGTTGTTGTAGGCTTGGGTAAGTTACTTAACTTCATGCCTCAGATTGTTCCTGTCTTCTGACAGCATCCAGGAAATAGTAACAGGCAAACTTATGAGCTTGTAAAATAAAATCCTAGAGCTTACAAAAAATGGTAGCTCTAAATCCAACTTTACAAAATAATTACATTAAATATAAATGGACTAAACACTCCAAATAAAAGGCAGGGATTATCAAAAAGGATAAAAATGCAAGACCCAGCTATATGCTAACCACAAGACACTCACCTTAAATATAAGGAACAGATAAAAACAAAAAGTTGGAAAATGATAAACATACAGTAAACATAAGAAATCTGTATTGTCTATATTAATACCAGATAAAACTTCAAGATTATTAGATATGAAAAGGAACATTTTTAAAGATAAAAGGATCAATTTATAAGGAAAAAATCCTAATCACCAATGTGTGTGTACCTAATTACAGAGCTTCAAAATATATGAACTGAAAATTGACAGAACTGAAAGGAGAAATAAACAAATCCATAATTATAATTGAAAATTTCAACATTCCTCTCTCAGAAATTGTAAGCCAATTAGAAAGAAAATCAGTAAAGACAGAGAATACTTGAACAACACCTAACCAAACTGACTTTACTGATATTTATAGAACATCACATCCAACCACGGTAGAAAAAACACTTTTTTCAAGTGTACACAGATCAGAAAAATGCAAATTACACTGCAATGGGATACCACTATACATGCTAAAAACAAAAAACTGACAATACCAAATACTGGTGAGAATATGAAACAAACGAAATTTAATAGGTTGCTAGTTGGAGTAGAATAGTACAACCTCTCTGGAAAATGGCTTATCAGTTTCTTCTAAAGTTAAACCTATACTTACCATATAACCCAGAAATCCCACTCCTAGGAATTTACAGAAGAGAAATCAAAATATATGTCAAAAGAAGGCTTATACATAAATATTACTTAAATTTTTACTTACAGTAACCAAAAACTGGAAAACCCAAATATCTATCCTCAAATGAATGGATAACAAAATGTGATATATTCATAAAATACAATACAATTCAGCATTAAAAAAGAATGATCACTGATACATTCAATAACATAGCTGAATCTCAAAAACATGATGATGAGCAAAAGATGCCAGACACAACAGTTCTGGAGGCTCAAATTCCAAGATCAAAGTGTTGGCAAGTTTGGTTTCTTCTGAGGTCTCTCTCCTTACAGATTGCTGCTCTCTGTGTACATGAGTTCCTCGTATCTCCTTCTCTTCTTCTAAGGACAACCAGTCAGATTGGACTCCCAGATTAAGCCCCACCATAATGGCTTCATTTTAATTTAATTACCTTAAGTTACATTCTGAGGTTCTTGGAGTTGGGACTTGAACACATGAATTTGGAGGGGACACAATTTAGCTCATAACAAGCCTCCTAACTGGTCTTTCTCCATTCAGTTCGGCTCTACTCTGCACAGAGCAGCTTCGTTACTTATAAAATGTAAATATAATCATTTTTATCATAATAGTAATCTCCTGAAAACACTTCAGGGACACTCTGCTGCTCTAAGGATAAAGACCAAAATCCTCTAAGAGGCTTTCTGTTCCTTGCTTACCACACTGGTGTTGTCATCTGGCCACTTCCTTCTTACACTCTAGGCTACAGTCATTACATGCAGAAAGCATCAGAACTGTTTTCATTTATTAAAAAGTGCTGTGATCTTTGTTGCCTGAAGGCCTCTATAATTTTGTTTATAAGGGATAAATTTATTTATTTATTTTTGGCTGTGTTGGGTCTTTGTTGCTGCACGTGGGCTTTCTCTAGTTGCAGCAAGCGGGAGCTACTCTTGGTTGCGGTGTGTGGGCTTCTCATTGCGGTGGCTTCTTTGTTGCGGAGCACGGGCTCTAGGCACACTGACTTCAGTAGCTGTGGCATGTAGGCTCAGCAGTTGTGGCTTGCGGGCTCTAGAGCACAGGCTCAGTAGTTGTGGCGCATGGGTTTAGCTGCTCCGCGGTATGTGGGATCTTCCTGGACTGGGGATCGAACCCATGTCCCCTGCATTGGCAGGCAGATTCTTAACCACTGCATCACTAGGGAAGTCCTCTCTGCAAATGTTGTTTGTTCCCTCTTCCTGGATTATTTTCCTGCTCTTTCCTATTCTTACCTATCCTTCAATTCTCACTCAGCTCATAGGTCATCTTCTCTGGGAAGCTCCCTGACTACTCTCCTCACTCTGCAGCAGTCAGGCTCCTCATGTGCTCCTATAACATCCCCTGTTTCATATTATAGCGTTCACATGACTTTATAATTGCCTGTCTCTAGATTCCCCACTAAAATCTTAAGATACAGTTCATTTCTTTTGGGTACTTATAGTCCTGGAATAGTGGTTCTCAATATGTATATGCACTTTTTGCCACTCTATATTCACAACAGACTCCCATAATTAAAATAATTCATGAAAATCACTGTTTTAGTCCAGAGGTATCATACACATAAAAGGTTGCACATGAGATTTAGGACAAGTCCTATGCATTAACATGCATTGTTTGGATAGGTAATAGAGGAAATTAAATAAGGAACTGTATAAAATCTGACTCAGGATTTTCTTCTTAGAAAATAAGTTAATTATTATAAACTGTCTATTTCAATAATCCTGAAATAAAGTTAAATCATGCTAAAGAATATTTAGAGCTTTAAAAAAATCACAATATAAAGGGATAAATACAATTGACATAAACAGAATACTAATGCAATCATTCCCATTATTTCGATTACCTGTTAAGTTCATCCAGACATAAGCGCAGTGTTTCATATGTTGTTAGAGCAATTTCACATTTCCTCTGTTTCACACGAGTCAGTTCACTGTCTTTTTTGTTACCATGTAAAATAGTGACTCTGAAATATCCCCAGGTGTCCAGTTCATCCCTCCAGTTGTAGAGGACAGAAAGAGGAGCAACTATTAAGAACATCTGTAAAAAGAAGAAAAAAAATTTAATGATATAATTTTTTAAATGAAAAAGAACCCCAAAGTTAAATCCAGAATATCAATAGTCCTATTCCTTGATTTTTGACACTGTAGTTAATAAGTATAAATACAACTGAGAAACTGAATATATCTGGACTTAGAAGTCCATCAAAAAGTACTGTTGTTTACTTAGCACCTTATTAGGAAAAAAATAGATACCCAACCTTGTCCAAAGGAGCAGCTATTTTTTATTTTCCCCCCAAAAGGAGTTGAGAGATAAGAAAAAAATAATTCTCCAAAACAAAAAAAAAGAGAGTATAATCAGGATCCCAGTAATAACTTCAAGGGCCATGTGGGTAATAGAAATATGCAAAGCAGGCCAGGTTTTTTATTGAAATGTATGGTCTTCCAGAGCTCTCTTTCCTTTTCACTTTCCTAGTCCATTTCCTCTCCCCCTCTCTCAGATACTATCAGTTGATAACCTGGAAAATTCACTGGAAAATTGAAGCAATTAGAAGAAAACCTCTTCTCTTATCACTAGATCAATAACCTACCTATAATTACTTCTATATATTCTGCTCTCCCATCTATTACCATGGGTGAACTGTCCATGTTCTTTTCTAAAGACAAACCCTGAACTTATATAGTGGCTCCAATCACTTCCTGTCAACCTGAAGTCAATGATGAAGAAACTGTTCCCAATCTGCCCAACATGATTACATTCTGCTTTTCAATGGACCGCATACAACCCCAAGCAAACACATTCTAATATATATTTCTCAGCATTAAAAAACAAACCTAACAAACAAAAAAGCTCCTTCTTAAACCTACATCTCTCTCTAGCTATCCCCCATTACTTTACTTTCTTTATAGAAATGATCCTCAGGAGTTATCAATACTTGCTGTCCCTACTTACTCTCCTGTTCTCTCTTAACTCATGTAAGTGGGACTTCTGCCCTAACCCATTAAGATTAACAATATTTCTGTTTAATCTTGAAATAAATGTTTTGGGGTTTCACCAACATTTCCTGTACTAATCCCAAATCCTGTTGTCATCAGCCATTTTAATTTTTAATGTTTTTATCTCCTACTGTTACCACTATTCCTAAGCTATTATCTTTAATAGGGTTTTAAGTAAGTTTCTTTTCTGCAGTTTTATACTTGTCCTACTTGATAAAGATGAGCCAATTACACATACATACAAACAAAAAAATAAAATAACAAAAAAAAAAATACAATACTACTCTAAATCCTACACTCTCTTCTATGAAATATTTCAGCTGGGCCATTTGTCAGTTGTAAGATGTCATATCTGTGACTTTGTTTTAGAAACAGGAAAAAGAAAAAGAAGAGAAGATTAACCTACTAAATGTGAGAGTTCCTTTCTTCTACCCCAGCATCAAGCATATATAAGTACTTTTATGTCATACGTGATTCATCTCAAATAGTTTCATCTTCCGGCTCGGAATTTATCTTATGAATTCCATTTTTCTCCTACTACCTTCAAATAAAAAATTTGGGCTCCAAGTAATAAGCCCAGTTATTGTCTCTGCCCAACCCCCTAACCTTTTTACTTTTTAATATCATAAGATGAAAATGTTATCCAAACTCCATCTGAGCACTTTGAGCAGTTTTCCACTCGAGGGGTCATTCATCAAAGGTGTCAACGAATCTACACTTTGTTGTACAGCAGAAACTAACACACCATTGTAAAGCAATTATACTCCAACAAAGGTGCTAAAATAAATAAATAAATAAATAAATCCCAAACATAAAAAAAAAAAAAGGTGCCAATGAACCTAAAGATTCCTAGAATCGGCCCTAAGATTCCAGAAGTTGTTTAAAAATTAAGACAGTCCTTATAGACATTATTGGTCTTCAAAGTTGTAAAAGGTAAATCAAATGGATCAATAACTCATTTTAATACTAAAAGAGGTAAGAAAACTGAGTTATGCCATTTAACAGACATTAACCCAAGAACTTCACATAAAAATGCTATAAAGTAAAAATATTTATTATTTCCTTTTTAGAGATGAGAAAACTAAAGTATAGATGTGTTAAATAATATGCCCAAGGTCATAATGCTATAAAGTGGAAAAGTAAGTATTTGAACCCATGTCTGTGTAATGCCAAAGCTCTTAACCAACAATGATATATCATGTTAGCACCTTAAATCAGAAAGCCTATGACCTTGAGATGCATAACATTCTTATTTGCCACTGTAACTATGGTACTTTGTGCTGTGCTTAGAAAACAAAGGTGTTCAGTTGATAAATGAAATAATGAATAAAAGCATGTGTCAGTGGCAAGGTAGGAATAGCACTGTCTATGCAGAGGACAATGACAGACCACCAGAGCCAAAGTAAAAATTTCACATTGGAGGAAGTGTGATATCAAGCTGAAAAATAAAATGTACCTATATTGAGAGAACTTACAGACCATAAAATTGGAATTTTTGCTATTTAACGCAAAACTCTAAAGCATATTCCCTGTAATTAACTCTACAATCTTAATTCTTTCAAAAATGCCAAATCTAATTAATTTACATCCTAATTGTGCATAATTGATAACTTTTCCTTTGATATATTACGGCTATTTAATATATGGAAATTTAAGTTGAGAATCCACTCTAGGAGCCTCTGCAAATCCCTTTTAGAAAAGCAGCATAATAGGAATACCAAAACTTGATAAACAGTCTTAACAAAGTAGAAAATTATAGACCAATATCACTTAGATCAATGGAGAGCAAAACAATAAATATCATCTCTTCTAATTAAACAAAAGTAAATAAAACATGAGAATGGAAATGACAAGTAAAATTATATTTTCAGAAAACATAAGTAAAGCAAATAAATGAACAGTAAATTAACTAACAAGAATATCAAAGAATTAAGAAAGTCAAATTTAAAAATATATGTGGCACCTTAAATAACTTAGACCAGATTGACTTATAACTTATATACAAGTGATTCCAAAAGCAGCAGAATGTATTCTTAAGTTCACATGTGACATTCTCCAGGATAGACCATATGTTAAGCCACAAAAAAAGTCAATATATTTATGAAGGTTGAAATCATATCAAGCATCTTTCCTGATGACAGTGGTATAAAACTAGAAATCAATTACAAGACAAAAACTGGAAAATTCACAAATTTGTGTATAGTAAACAACATGCTACTGAACAACCAATGAGTCAAAGAAGAAATCAAAGGAGGAATCAAAAAATACCTTAAGACAAATGAAAATGGAAATATAATGTACCAAAATTTATTGCTGCAGCAAAAGCAGTTCTATGAGGAAAGTTCATAGTGATAAATGACTACCTCAAGAAACAAAAAAATTCTCAAATACACAACCAAACTTACACCTCAAGGAACTAGAAAAACACAAACTAGAAAATGAAGCCTAAAGTTAGTAGAAGGAGGAAAATAATAAAGATCAGAGTGGAAATAAACAAAATAGAGACTAAAAAGATGACAGACAAGGTTAATGAAACTAAGAGCTGATTCTCTGACAACACACACAAAATTGGCAAACCTTTAGCTAGACATAACAGAAATAAAGATAGAGAGCTCAAATAAAATCAGAAATAAAAGAGGAGAACTTACAGTTGATACCACAGATATAAAAAGGATCATAAGAGACAACTACTAACAATTTTATGCCAACAAATTGGAAAACTAGAAGAAAGGGATATATTCTTAGAAACATACAATGTATCAAGACTGAATCATGAAGAAATAGAAAATCTGAACAGAACAGTTCCTAGTAAGGAAATTGAATAAGTAACCAAAAACCTCCAAATAAACAAAAGTTCAGGACCAGACAGCTTCACTGGTAAAATCTATCAAACATTCAAAGAAGAATTAATACCAATCCTTCTCAAACTTTTTGAAAAAACAGAAGAGCAGGGGATGCTTCCAAACTTATTTTATGAGGCCCGATACCAAAACCAGACAAGGATACCACAAGAAAGGAAAATTATAGGCTATATCCCTGATGAACATAAATATAAAAATCCTCAATGAAATATTAGCAAGATGAATCCAACAATACATCAAAAATGATCATAAATTATGATCAAGTGAGATTTATTCCATAGATGCAAGGACGATTCAACATATGCAAATCAACTGCATGATACACCACATTAACAAAATGAAGAATAAAAACCATACGGTCATCTCAACAGAGCAGAAAAAGCATTTGAGGAAATTCAACATCCATTTATGATAAAAACTCAACAAATTGGGTACAGAGACAACATACCTCAACATAATAAAGGCCATATACGACCAGCACACAGTTAACATCATACTCAATAGTGAGAGCTGAAAACTTTTCCTGTATGACAAGGAACAAGACAAAGATGCACACTTTCACCACTTTTATTCCCATAGTACTGAAAATCCTAACCAGAGGGGGGAAAAAAATCCAAATTTGAAAGGAAGTAAAACTGTCACTATTTGCCAAAGACACAGAAATACACGGAAAACCCTAAACATTCCACCAGAAAACTGTTAGAATTAATAAAGAAATTGAGTAAAGTTACAGGATACAAAATCAATACAAAAATTCGTTTTATTTTTATACACTAACAACTATTAGAAAGAGAAATTAAGCAAACAATCTCATTTACAACTGTATCAAAAAGGATAAAATAACTAGAAATAAATTTAAACAAAGAAATAAAAAACCTGTATACTAAAAACTATGAGACACTGATGAAAAAAATTTTAAATGTCACAAATAAATAGTAAGATAATCAATGCTCATGGAAGAATAAATATTGTCAAGATATCAATAAATGGTGCTGGAAAAACTGGATAACCACATGCAAAAGAATGAAACTGGGTCACTGTCTTATACCATACACAAAAATGAACTCAAAATGGATTAAAGACTTGAAATTAAGACCTGAAACCATAAAACTCCTAGAAGAAAACATATGCAGTAAGCTCCTTTACATCTTGACAATGATTTTTTTGATTTGACACCAAAGGCCAAGGCAACAAAAGCAAAAACCAAAAAGCAGGACTACATCAAGCTAAAAAGCTTCTGTACAACAAAGAAAACCATCAACAAAATGAAAAGGAAATCTACTAAATGGGAGAAAATATTTGCAGACCATGTATATAACAAGGGGTTAATATTGAAAATATATGAAGAACTCAGTAGCAAAAAATCAAACAAGGAGCATCATTTGCAAGATAATAAACTAAAGAAATAGTGTACAGTAAATAAAATACTGGAAAATTTTTTGTTTAATCACCATTGAAATTGTGTCTGATGCTGGCATTATGACTGCTAGAAAAATCCTCCCTCTCTGCATTAATACTGATTATGAATTTTACACAGAATCTTTAAAGTTTTATCATACAAGATAGTAGTATTTTTAAAAGAATTTACTTTGATTCATTTTCATAAAGACTGAATTCCAATCTTAACAGCCTAAATCTAAAGAATCATTCCAAGAATATTTGAAATGTATAGTTTGTATCTTTTCCTTTAGGAATTTATTCTTGGCACAAAACATCTATTTCACACATTCTTAGATGATTTATTCACACTTGAAAAGGTTAAAAATATATATAAGATGCATCGTGTATCACACATACATACCTCAAACCCATCACTCCTTAATTGATAACATTTAAATTCATTAAAAGGACTTTTTTCAAGTAGTTCGAACATTAATTTTTCAATATTCCATTGCAATTTTGGCATTAGCATAATAAATATAAAGAAATTTATTTCTCTTCTAGCTATTTAATAGACTATCTTTTAAATTTATTTATTTATGGCTGTGTTGGGTCTTCGTTTCTGTGTGAGGGCTTTCTCTAGTTGTGGCAAGGAGGGGCCACTCTTCATCACGGTGCATGGGCCTCTCACTATCGCGGCCTCTCTTGTTGCGGAGCACAGGCTCCAGACGCTCAGGCTCAGTAATTGTGGCTCACGGGCCCAGTTGCTCCGCGGCATGTGGGATCTTCCCAGACTAGGGCTCGAACCCATGTCCCATGCATTGGCAGGCAGATTCTCAACCACTGTGCCACCAGGGAAGCCCAACAGATTATCTTTTAAAAATGCACTGAGGTTTTAAATGGATCAAGACAAATTTATCTTTTGTAAATTTCATCACACAAAATTATAAGTTTTGTTTGGATTTGCTTCTGGGGAATACTGTAGGACGTCACTGGTAATCTCATTAAAAACATTCTTTATAGAATTCCAGTTCAAATGATTAACTAAACACATGCATTTATTGATGCCAATAAAACAAAAGAACAAATATAAAAATAAATCCATAATAGCAGTAAAATGCCTGGAAGGGCACTACCGGATGATCAGAACACTACAAAAACAGATGAGAACTGACATACTTGAAGACCTGAGGAATCCATCCTTTACCTACATAAGAGAAAACTTCCAAAAAAAAAAAAAAAAAAAAAGAAAACCCACAAAGAAAGTTTTCCTAGAAGAAACTTAAATATGACAACAACCAACAAAATAAAACAACAAAAAAAACTCAATGAAGAACAGGCAGTTGGAAGGACTGGGTCATGGAAACAAATGGAACATTAAATGTAAATAGATTAAATTCTCCAATCAAAAGACATAAAGTGGTTGAATGAATTTTTTTAAAAAAAGACCCAAACACATATTACCAACGAAATTCACTTCAGCTTTAAAGACACATATAAACTTCAAGTGAGTGGATGGAAAATGATATTCCATGCAAATGGAAACCAAAAGAAAGTGGGGATAGCTATTCTTAGAGACAAAGAAGGTCATTAGATCATGATAAAAGGGTCAATTCATCAAGAGGATGTAACAGCTGTAAATATTTATACACCCAATATCAGAACACCTACATATATAAAGGAAATATTAACAGATGTGAAGAGGAAAAAAATGACAACAATAAAATAATAGGGAACTTCAATACTCCACTTTCAACAATGGATCACTCAGACAGAAAATCAATAAAGAAACATTGAACTTAAACTACACATTGCATCAGATGGACCTAGTGACACATACAGAACATTCAACAGGAGCAGAATACATATTCTTCTCAAGCACATATGGAACATTCTCCAGGACAGATAAAATGTTAGGAGACAAGACAAGTCTTAATAAACTTAAGAAGACTGAAATCATATCAAATATCTTATCACATAATGGTATGATATCAATCAAAGGGGAAAACTAAAAGATCCACAAATATGTCGAGATTAAATAATATGCTCCTCAACAGCCAATGGGTCAAAGAAGAGATCAAAAACGAAATCAAAAAATACCTTAAGACAAATGAAAACTGAAACACAACATACCAAAACTTATGGGACACAGCAAAAGGAGTTCTAAGAGGGAAGTATATAGTGATAAATGCCTATATTTAAAAAAAAGTCATATATACAACCCAACTTTACACCTTAAGAATCTAGAAAAAGAAGAACAAATTAAGCCCAAAGTTAGAAGGAAAGAAACAACAAAGATCAGAGAGGATAAATGAAATAGAGACTAGAGAGATAATAGAAAAAATTAATAAAACTAAGGGCTGTTTTTTGAAAAGATAAACAAAACTGACACCCTTAACTAGACTAAGAAAAAGAGAGAAGGCTCAAGTAAATATAATTAGAAATGAAACAGGAGACATTACAAATAATAACACAGAAATACAAAGGATCATATGAAATTACTCTGCACTATTATACACCACCAAATTAGATAAACTAGAAGAAATGGACAAATTACTATAAACAGACAACCTACCAAGACTGAATCATGAAGAAACAGAAAATCGGAACGGAACAATTACTAGTAAGGAGAGTCAATCGTTAACCAAAAACCTCCAAACAAATAAAAATCTAGGACCAGACACCTTCACTGGTAAATTCTACCAAATTAACACCAATTCTTCCCACATTCTTCCAAAAAACATAGAAGAGGAGGTGATACTTCCGAACATTTACAAGGCCAGCATTACCCTGATACCAAAACCAGATAAGAACACCACAAGAAAGGAAAATTACAGGCTAATATCCCTGATAAACATAAATCCTCAGTGAAATACTAGCAAACTGAATTCAACAATACATTAAAAGGATCATACACCATCGTCAAGTGAGATTTATTCCAGGGATGCAAGGATGGTTCAACACATTCAAATCAATCTGAAAACAAAGCTAAAAACAGTACTTGAACTCTTGAAAACATAAAACACATTAAGAATTATAATGCTTCTTTAGGATCAAATTTAAATTGACACTAAGAATGGACCTAGGGCTTCCCTGGTGGTGCAGTGGTTGGGAGTCCACCTGCCAATGCAGGGGACGCAGGTTTGTGCCCTGGTCTGGGAGGATCCCACATGCCACAGAGCGGCTGGGCCCGTGAGCCATGGCCGCTGGGCCTGCACGTCCGGAGCCTGTGCTTCGCAACGGGAGAGGCCACAACAGTGAGAGGCCCGCGAACCGCAAAAAAAAAAAAAAAAAAAAGAATGTGCCTATGCTATTGAAAATAATAGGAAATTTAAAGTAATAAGATTTTTTAATAACTTAAGCCAATACTTCTCAAAATTTTACACTGAAATGCCCTTAATCATAGACAAGAGTAAACTTGGACTTCTCAGCAATCTTATATATAAGAAATATGTAAAAGACACTGTTTAAAAACATGCAGAAAGTGGATCATCACCATAATATGGTAAGGATTTCACGAAATCAGTTAAACTTTATTTCTATCCAGTTTCCTGGATGCTGAGGACAATATAAAAGTCAGACACATACCTATAGTACACCTTTCTTTTTTGCATTTCATTTTTTTTAGAAATCTTTTATTTTTTGTAAGAATTATGTATAAGATATTTATAAACACATATTTACAAAGGAAAAAGCTGAAGAATGGATATGAATAGCCTTAACAGTCACATGGGCAGAGACAGTGACAAGCCTAGACCTTAGCCTCTCTGATTCCAACTTTGATGTTCCTTGTATAGGATGGATTTGTTTCATATATTCAGGAGGTAATTATTCTGCTATGCAACTTTATCATTGAGGCACCTGTGTTAGCAATATCTACTACTGTCTGTATTTCATTCTCATATAGATAAAAAACAATACAATGGACTTCAATTAAGTTTACATACACATTCATGGAAATTTAACAAATTAATCAAATCAAGTCATGTAAATCTTGCCAAGCAAAAGATTGAAAGCCCCAACCCACCCCCAAAATTCAAACTGAAATTACATTTTGCTATTTTCAGAGTCAATCATATCTAACTTGAGGACAAAACTGATAATCCTTCAGAAATTAGGTCTATGAAAGAAATGTTTAAATAATGTCTTTAAATCCTTATGTTTTAAATTTATACTATAATGTATAATGTTTAAAAGTTTCCAGACACTTTTGCAATACCAGCTTCATGAACTGTACATTTCTAGATATCTTACCTTTTTTGCTGTAGAAGAAAGGGGTTCCTTTTTCATACTTCTTAGTAAAAACTCTGGCATATTATTTTCAATATCTTCACGAGTTCCCTTTTTACCCAAAACTGCAGCCAAAAATGAAATAACCTACGGAGAAAAAATCCAATTTTTTCAATCACTGTGTATCATGATGGACAAAATTTTACTGTTTACCTGAATACTCAGTAAGTGACAATTTGAGTATGTACAAATAGATTTGCTGGGAGGAAACACAATATGAACCACTAGTATTGGTTTTCTTTATTTGTATTAACAAACAAATCTATAATATAAAAGTTACCCTTGAATGCAATAAAAAAAAATTAAAATAAAAATTCTCACATTGCCATCTCTTCCATGATAAGTTCTACTCACTCAATGAATTCTTTCTTGATCTCATCAGTTGAGATATCATATTCTCTATTATAATAAACTGTGTACATTCCTTTTTCCTTGTAGAAAATAAACTCATTAAAGGGGTAATACTTGGCTCAAAAATTTGTGTATTTTTCTGTATCCAATACATATAGGTGGAATGACAATGTTATTTTAAGATAAACTAAGGCAATTCATCATTATACACACCATTCTGAATAACAGCTATTCTCCAAATATCAAATGAGAAGGACAAAAAGACATAGGAAAAAAGGAAATGTAACTTCATACAATGAAAAGCAAGAGATATTTAAACTAGACCTTGGTTCAAATTTCAACCTAAGTTGCTTGGCAGATATGTGAACTTGGGCAACTAAGTTAATCTCTTTGAATAACTAAACTTATATGAAAATACCAAATATAATACTGGAAGAGTTGTTTTAAATATTAAGGGGAAAATATATGAGGTATACATATATATGGGGGAAAATAACTGATCATTACTTTAGAAAAATAAGTTATACAAATCTTAAAATCTAAAGAAAAAATATGAGAGAATTAGAAAAACTATAAAAAAATAGTGTTTTCAACATGGTGTAAATCCTACAATGTGAATCTCAAATGACAGAAAAAAAGAATGGTGCAGAAGTATTTGAAGAGATAAAGGCTGAAAGCTTTCAAAAACTGATTTCAAAAATCAAGCCATACACAGAGGTTAAGAATCCATCTGCCAATGCAGGAAACAAGGGTTCAACCCCTGGTCCAGGAAGATCCCACATGCCGCAGAGCTACTGAGCCCACGCACCACAACTACTGAGCCTGCGCTCTAGAGCCCATGCTCCACAACAAGAGAAGCCACTGCAATGAGTAGCCCGCGTACTGCAACGAAGAGTAGCCCTCACTTGCCGCAGCTAGAGAAAGCCCGTACACAGCAAAGAAGACCCAGCACAGCCAAAAATAGATTAAATAATTTTTTTAAAAAGCCACATATTCCATGTCGACTAAGAACATGAAGCCAAAAAAAAAAAAAAAATCCACAAGTAGTTCCTGCAGGGAAAAAACTGCTCAAAATTTGAGACAGAAATATATTAAAAGTGGTCAGAGGAAAAAACAAATTATCTATTAAGCAACAATTAGACAAATAGCTGATCTTGCAGCAAAAACAGTGGAGACACTATACAACGGAGTGATATTTTTATTTAAGTCTTTAATCCATTTTGACTTTATTTTTTGTATATGGTGTTAGAGAATCTTCTAATTTCATTCTTTACATGTAGCTGTCCAGTTTTCCCAGTGCCACTAATTAAAGAGATTGTCTTTTCTCCACTGTATATTCTTGCCTCCTTTGTCATAGATTAATTGACCACAGGTGCATGGGTTTATTTCTGGATTTTCTACCCTGTTCCACTGATCTATGTCTGTTTTTGTGCCAGTATCATATGCCTTTGATTATTGAAGCTTTATAGAACAGTCTGAAGTCAGGGAGCCTGATTCCCCCAACTCTGTTTTTTCTTTCTCAAGATTACTTTGTCTATCTGGGGTCTTTTGTGTTTCCATACAAATTTAAAAATTTTTTGCTCTACTTCTGTGAAAAATGCCATTGGTAATTTGATAGGGATTGCATTGAATCTGTCACTGCCTAAATGTAAAAAACTCCTAAAGAAAAACACAGGCAGAACACTCTGACATAAAACACAGCAATATCTCTTTGGATCCGTCTCCTAGAGTAATGGAAATAAAAATAAACTGGGACCTAATTAAATTGAAAACCTTTTCCACAGCAAAGGAAACCATAAACAAAACAAAAGACAACCTACATAATGGGAGAAAATATTTGCAAATGATGGGACTGACAAGGGATTAATTTCCAAAATATACAAATAGCTCATACAACTCAACATCAATAAAACAAACAACTCAACCAAAAAATGGGGAGAAGATCTAAATAGACATTTCTCCGAAGCAGACATAAAGATGGCCAAAAGGAACATGAAAAAAATGCTCAACATCACTAATTATTAGAGAAATGCAAATCAAAACTACAACGAGGTATCACCTCACTCCAGTCAGAATGGCCATCATAAAAAGTCTATAAATAATAAATGCTGGAGAGGGTGTGGAGAAAAAGGAACCCTCCTACACTGTTGGTGGGAATGTAAGTTGGTACAGACACTATGGAGAACAGTATGGAGGTTCTGTTCACAATATGTGTGCCACTTACACAAAAAACATCTACAACAAGAGGTAGAGAAAGACCATTCAAACAAAAACCCAACGAAAGTTGATATAGCTATATTAATATAATACTGAGGCAAAAAGCATTACTATATTAAAGAGGCACACTTGATACTGATTAATTCATTTGGAAGTTATACGAAGTGTAAATTACTAAAGAAGAAACATTTACTGAAACAAAAGTAGTCAAATTGATAAGCACAATGGTAGATTTTGAAATAACTTAGTAAGAAAAAAACAAAGAAATCAGTAAAGATACAGAATATTTGAATAAAATGGTAAGCAAACTTTATCTAATAAACATTTGATAGACCACTGTAAACTACAGCAAAACATAGTTTCACTTAAAGTACACATAAAATATTTACCAAATTTGACATGAAAGTCATAGAGCAAATCTTAATACATCCAATAGACAAAAATCATACACAATATGTTCTTTGGTCACAGTGCAAGAAATCAGAAATAACAAAAAATATAAACAGAAAATCCCCAAATATTTGGAGAGTAAGGAATATATTTCAAAATAGAACTCACAGTGGAGATTAGAAAATATTTAAGTTGAATACTAATGAGTAATAATTACATATTAAATTTGTGGAATACACTTAAAGACATGCTTTATGAACTTAAATGCATATATATTAGGACAGAAGAGAACCAGCTAATAAAATATTTAAGAATCTATCTGAAAAATATATAAAAATAACAGAAAACTTAACACACAAAAATAGAATTATAAAGCATGAAAAAGCATAAAATAAAAAAGATTGACAAAGCCAAATGACCTTCTGTTAAAAGCTTTTTAAAAGTGATGACCCCTAGAAAATTGATTAAAAAAAAAAAGAGAAACTAAGAGAACACTCAAACACAAAAAAAAATATGTATAAGACATAATAAACATTGTTATGCCAATAACTGTGAAATTTTAGGTGAAATGGAAAAATAGAACTTATCAACACTGAAACAAGAAGAAATGGAAATTTTACATATTCAAATAACTATTATAGAAATCTAAATACATAATTACAAACCTTCTACAAAGAAAACTAAGGGTCAAATAGCCACCAATAAAGTCTACCAATGCTAAAGAAAGCTATAATGCCAGTCTTAGACAAACTCCTCCAGATTTTAGAAAAAGGGAGAAATGTTCTCAACTCATTTTATGAGTTCAACATAACCTTGATAAGGAAATCTAACAAAAATATGGGAAATTTACAGGCCAATTTCTCACACTCACATAGAAGCAAAACTCTTAAAATATTAGCAAATGGAACATAGAAATGTAAAAAAGAAATATATACTAACACCAAGTTTGGTTGACTCTGGAAATGTAATGTTGATTTAACCTTCAAAATTTAGATAACTAGTATCTTAGGTATTACACTTAGCTTTCCTAACTCTTAGCTTCCTTAAAATAAAAATAAATTAGGGCTTCCCTGGTGGCGCAGTGGTTGAGAGTCTGCTTGCCAATGCAGGGGACACATGTTCGTGCCCCGGTCTGGGAAGATCCCACATGCCGCGGAGCAGCTAGGCCCGTGAGCCATGGCCGCTGAGCCTGCGCGTCTGGAGCCTGTGCTTCGCAACGGGAGAGGCCATAACAATGAGAGGCCCGCGTACCGCAAAAATAAATAAATAAATAAATAAAATTAAAATAGGACAGTCTATTGGGTTGGTCAAAAGGTTTGCTCTGTTTTTTCCATAAGATGGTTCTAGTAGCACTTAGTTGTCTTCTAACTTCATTCAAAACAATTTTGTTAGATTGTATGTGACAGCTGTCATATCAGTGTGCATTTAAAAAAAAAACATCAAAATTGGTGAATTTTTGTGTAGCCATTTTAATATTGAAGATGGAAGAAAAAAGTGATGACAGGGAAAAATCTACAACCAACATTACTCTACTGAGCAAGGATCTCATTCAGATTTGACGGAGAAACTAAAACCTTTACAGACAAGCAAAAGCTAAGAGAATTCAGCACAACCAAACCAGCCTTTCAACAAATGCTAAAGGAACTTCTCTAGGCAGGAAACACATGAGAAGGAAAAGACCTACAATAACAAACACAAAACAATTAAGAAAATGGTAATAAGAACATACATATCGATAATTACCTTAAATGTAAATGGGTTAAATGCTCCAACCAAAAGACATAGACTGGCTGAATGGATACAAAAAAAGACCAGTATATATGCTGTCTAAAAGCGACCCACTTCAGACCTAGGGACACATACAGACTGAAAGTGAGGGGACGGAAAAAGATATTCCATGCAAATGGAAATCAAAAGAGGCTGGAGTAGCAATTCTTATATCAGACAAAATAGACTTTAAAACAAAGACTATTACAAGAGACAAAGAAGGACACTACATAATGATTAAGAGATCAATCCAAAAAGAAGATATAACAATTGTAAACATTTATGCACCCAAAATAGGAGCACCTCAATACATAAGGCAAATAGTAACAACCATAAAATGGGAAATCGACAGTAACACAATCATAGTAGGGGATTTTAATACCCCACTTTCATCAATGAACAGGTCATCCAAAATGAAAATAAATAAGGAGACACAAGCTTTAAATGATACATTAAACAAGATGGACTTAATGATATTTATAGGACATTCCATCCAAAAACAACAGAATACACGATGTTCTAAAGTTGTCATGGAACATTCTCCAGGACAGACCATATCTTGGGTCACAAATCAAGTCTTGATATATTTAAGAAAATTGAAATCGTATCAAGTGTCTTTTCGGACCACAAGGCTATGAGACTGGATATCAATTACAGTAAAAAAACTGTAAAAAATACAAACACATGGAGGCTGAACAATACACTACTTAATAACCAAGCGATCACTGAAGAAATCGAGGAGGAAATCAAAAAATACCTAGAAACAAATGACAATGAAAACAAGGTGAACCAAAGCTTATGGGATGCAACAAAAGCAGTTCTAAGAGGGAAGTCTATGGCAATACAATCCTACCTTAAGAAAAAAGAAACAACTCAAATAAACAACCTAAGCTTACACCTACAGCAATCAGAGAAAGATGAACAAAAAAAACCCAAAGTTAGCAGAAGGAAGGAAATCATAAAGATCAGATCAGGAATAAATGAAAAAGAAATGAAGGAAACGATAACAAAGATCAATAAAACTAAAAGCTGGTTCTTTGAGAAAATAAACAAAATTGATAAACCACTAGCCAGACTCATCAAGAAAAAAACGGAGAAGACTCAAATCAATAGAATTAAAAATGAAACAGGAAAAGTAACAACTGACACTGCAAAAATACAAAGGATCATGAGAGATTACTACAAGCAACTATATGGCAATAAAATGGACAACCTGGAAGAAATGGACAAATTCTTAGAAATGCACAATCTTCCGAGACTGAACCAGGAAGGAATAGAAAATCTGAACAGACCAATGACAAATACTGAAATGGAAACTGTGATTAAAAATCTTCCAACAGGGCTTCCCTGGTGGCGCAGTGGTTGAGAGTCCACCTGCCGATGCAGGGGACACAGGTTCATGCCCCAGTCCGGGAGGATCCCACATGCCGTGGAGCAGCCAGGTCCGTGAGTCATGGCCACTGGGCCTGCATGTCCGGAGACTGTGCTCCGCAATGGGAGAGGCCACAACAGTGAGAGGCCCGCAGTATCGCAAAAAAAAAAAAAAAAAAAAATCTTCTAACAAACAAAAGCCCAGGATAAGATGGCTTCACAGGCGAATTCTATCAAACATTTAGAGAAGAGCTAAGCCCAATCCTTCTGAAACTCTTCCAAAATATAGCACAAGGAGGAACACTCACAAACTCATTCTACGAGGCCACCATCACCCTGACACCAAAACCAGACAAAGATGTCACAAAGAAAGAAAACTACAGGCCAATATCACTGATGAACTGAGATGCAAAAATCCTGAACAAAATACTAGCAAACAGAATCCAACAGCACATTAAAAGGATCATATACCATGATCAAGTGGGGTTTATCCCAGGGATGCAAGAATTCTTCAATATACGCAAATCAATCAATATGATCCACCATATTTACAAACTGAAGGAGAAAAACCATATGATCATCTCAATAAATGCAAAAAGAGCTTTTCACAAAATTCAGCACCCATTTATGATAAAAACTCTCCAGAAAGTGGGCACAGAGGGAACCTACCTCAATATAATAAAGGCCGTATATGACAAACCCACAGCAAACATCATTCTCAATGGTGAAAAACTAAAAGCATTTCCTCTAAGATCAGGAACAAGACAAGGATGTCCACCCTCACCACTATTATTCACCATAGTTTTGGAAGTTGTAGCCACAGCAATCAGAGAAGAAAAAGAAATAAAAGGAATACAAATTGGAAAATAGCAAGTAAAACTGTCACTGTTTGCAGATGACATGATATTATACATAGAGAATCCTAAAGATGCCACCAGAAAACTACTAGAGCTAATCAATGAATTTGGTAAAGATGCAGGATAGAAAATTAATGCACAGAAGTCTCTTGCATTCCTATACACTAATGATGAAAAATCTGAAAGAGAAATTAAATAAACACTCCCATTTACCATTGCAACATAAAGAGTAAAATACCTAGGGATAAATCTACCTAGGGAGACAAAAAGACCTGTATGCAGAAAACTACAAGACACTGATGAAAGAAAGTAAAGATGATACAAACAGATGGAGAGATATACCATGTTTTTGGATTGGAAGAATGAATATTGTGAAAATGACTATAATACCCAAAGCAATCTACAGATTCAATGCAATCCCTATCAAATTACCAAAGTCTTTTTTAACAGAACTGGAAGAAAAAAATCTTAAAATTTGTATGGAGACACAAAAGACCCCAAATAGCCAAAGCAGTCTTGAGGGAAAAAAACAGAGCTGGAGGAATCAGACTCCCTGACTTTAGACTATAGTACAAAACTACAGTAATCAAGACAATATGGTACTGGCACAAGAACAGAAATGCAGATCAATGGAACAGGATAGAAAGCCCAGAGATAAACCCACGCAGGTATGGTCAACTAATCTATGACAAAGGAGGCAAGGATATACAGTGGAGAAAAGACAGTCACTTCAATAAGTGATGCTGGGAGAATTGGACAGCTACATGTAAAATAATGAAATTGGAACACTCCCTAACACCATACACAAAAATAAAATCAAGATGGATTAGTGACCTAAATGTAAGACCGGACACTATAAAACTCTTAGAGGAAAACAGAGGAAGAACACTCTTTGACATAAATCACAGCAAGATCTTTTTTGATCCACCTCCTAGAATAATGTAAATAAAAAGAAAAATAAACAAATGGGACCTAATGAAAGTTAAAAGTTTTTGCACGGCAAAGGACACTACAATCCAGACGAAAAGATAACCCCCAGAGTGGGAGAAAGTATTTGCAAAGGTATTAATGGACAAAGGATTAATCTTCAAAATATATAAACGGCTCATGCAGCTCAATATTAAAAAAACAAACAACCCAATCCAAAACTGGGCAGAAGACCTAAATAGACATTTCTCCAAAGAAGACATACAGATGGCCAAGAAGCACATGAAAAGCTGCTCCACATCACTAATTATTAGAGAAATGTAAATGAAAACTACAATGAGGTGTCATCTCACACCAGTTAGATTGGGTATCATCTGAAAATCTGCAAACAACATGCTGGAGAGGGCCTGGAGAAAAGGGAACCCTCTTGCACTGTTGGTGGAAATGTAAATTGATACAGCCACTATGGAGAACAGTATGGAGGTTCCTTAAAAATCTAAAAATAGAATCATATGATCCAGCAATCTCACTACTGGGCATATATCCAGAGAAAACCATAATTCAAAAAGACACATGCACCCCAATGTTCATTGCAACACTATTTACAATAGCCAGGAAATGGAAGCAACCTAAATGCCCATCGACAGATAAACGGATAAAGATGTGGTTATATATATACAATGGAATATTGTTCAGCCATAAAAAAGAATGAAATTGGGTGACGTGGATGAAATTAGAGACGTGGATGGATCTAGAGACTGTCATACAGAGAGGAATAAGTTAAAAAGAGAAAAACAAATATCGTATATTAACGCATATATGTGGAACCTAGAAAAATGGTACAGATGAACTGGTTTGCAGGGCAGAAACTGAGACACAGATGTAGAGAACAAACGTATGGATACCAAGAGGGGAAAGTGGCGGGGGTGGTGGTGGTGGTGCGATGAATTGGGAGATTTGGATTGACATATATACACTAATATGTATAAAATGGATAACTAATAAAGAACCTGCTGTATAAAAAAATTAAGTTAAATTCAAGAAAAACAAAAAAAAATTGAGTGTTCAGTACAGTAAAACTGAACAATGACACAATAAAAAGACTAGAATCAAGACTCATACATATATGGACAGCCAGCTCAACTGAAAAATGGGCAAAAGACTTGTATCTTAGTCACTTTGGAGTGCTGTAACAAATTACCATAGACTGGATGGCTTAAATAACAAACTTTCATTTCTCAGAGTTCCGGGGGCTAAGAATTTCAAAATCAATGTGCTGGTAGATCTGATGTCTGGTGAAAGCCCACTTCCTGTTTTGCAGATGGCAGTCATCTTGTATCCTCAGATGACAGAACGCAGACTGAGAGGGTACTTCCTAGTAACTCTTCTTACAAAGCCACTAACACCATCATGAGGGTTTCACACTCATGACCTAATTGCCTTTCCAGAGGCCCCATCTCCAAATACCATCACATTGGGGATTAGAGTTTCAACAAATGAATTTTCAGGAGATGCAAACATTCCATCTATAGCAACATGAATACACAATTCTCCAAAGAAGATATACAAAATGGCCAAAAAGCACATGAAAAGTTGTTCAACACCATTGATCATTACAGAAATGCAAATCAAAACCACAGTGAGGTACCACTTCATATGCACTAGGATAGCTACTATGAAGAAAACAGAAAATAACAGTGTTGAGAAGGATGTGAAGAAACATGAAACCTCATACATTGCTAGTGGGAATGTAATATGGTGCAGCCATTGTGGAAAATGGTTTAGCAGTTGCACAAAAAATTAAACATAGAATTACCATATGACCTAGTAATTCCACTCCTAGGTATATATACAAGGGAAATGAAAGCATATGTCCACAAAGAAACTTATACACAAATGTGTATAACTGCATTATACACAGTAGCCAAAACGTAGAAACAACTCAAATGTCCATCAAAGGATAAATGGGTAAACAAAATTGTTGTATTTACATGCAATTGAATATTATTCAGCCATAAAAAGGATGAAGTACTGATACATGCTACAATTTGGATGAGCCTTGAAAGCATTACACTAAATGAAAGCACCAGACACAAAAAGTCACAACTGTATTTCCTTTATATGAAATATTCAGAAAAGGCAAATCTATAGATGCAGAAGATCAATTAGTGGTTGGCAAGGGATGGTGGGAAGGGGAAAAGAAAATTGATTACTTAATGCGTATGGGGTATTGTTCTGTGGAGATGCAAAAGTTGTGAAACCAGAGGGAGATGGGGGTTGCACAACACTGTGAATGCACTAAATGCCACTGAATTGCAAAAATTGAAATGGTTAATTTATGTTATGTGAATTTCATCTCAATAAAAAAATTATACCTTACAGTTTTATGAGTATGCATTTATGTATGATATAATCACTATTATTTTAGTTCTTGAGAAAAAGAGGAAAAATATGTAAAATATCAAGCTAGTACATAAGAATGATTCAATAAACAAGAGCTTTTTTTTTCTTCTTCTTTTTGTGGTACGCGGGCCTCTCACTGTTGTGGCCTCTCCCATTGCGAGCACAGGCTCCGGATGCGCAGGCTCAGCAGCCATGGCTCACGGGCCTAGCCGCTCCGCGGCATGTGGGATTCTCCTGGACCGGCGCACGAACCTGCGTCCCCTGCATCGGCAGGAGGACTCTCAACCACTGCGTCACCAGGGAAGCCCAACAAGACCTATTTTTGTTAGCATCATTTCACTGAGGTAAGGAGGCTTTATGCCCTGAATACAGTCTTGCATATCACAATAAACAAAGTAGATTTTCAGTAAATTATGTTATCTAAAAGATTGTAAAATAATGATAAATAAGGATAGTCAAAACTTCTGCTGAGTTTTTAAATATTCTTTAAAATCTGCATTCTGAACCCACATTACAAAAGGCGGTGTAATGCAGGAGCTATGGCAAAGACTTTGGAGTCTGACCAACCAACATTATACTACCTATGTGACCCTGTGCAATTTCTATAATGTCGCCATAAATTTCAACTTTTTCATCAATAAAATGCATGAATAATGCCTAATTAACATACATTTAATGGAAAATGTATATCGTAGAACATGGCACATAGGTTAGGGGTCATTAAATATATAACCACAGAAAGATATGATTACTCAATTCAACTTTAATAATGCATTCAATAAAATATATTAATATACTTATTACCTACTACATGCCAGGTACTGTCCTGGGCACTGCAAAAGTTTAGATGAAAGGCTTATTTCTATCCTCCAGCAGTTTGAAATCCATGAGTTGGCATGGGCGACTGAGGAGGTAATGGAGAAGAGTTGAAGAAGCATTATTGAGAAAAAACTGATGAATAAAAATAAAGTTACTGAAAAATTCAGCAAGAGATTGGTGAGAGAAAAATGATTGATGTACTACATAGAACTGAGATTAAAGGAGACATAAAGAAATGACTCCACAAATGACTGAGTTTTAAGCACTGGACAATTACTTTTTTTTTTACTTAAGTATAGCTGATTTACAATATTTTTAGTTTCAGGTGTACAGCACAGTGATTCAGTTACTTTTTTTCAGATTATACTCCATTATAGCTTATTATAAGATATTGAATATAATTCCCTGTGCTATACAGTAAATCCTTGTTGCTTATCTATTTTATATATAATAGTTTGTATCTGTTAATCCATATTCCTAATTTGTCCCTCCTCACTCCCACTCCACTTTGGTAACCATAAGTTTATTTTCTACATCTGTGAGTCTTTTTCTGTTGTCTGTGTGTGTGTGTGTGTATACACATAATTTTCTATGTTCCACATAGAAGTGGAACATAAGAATATCATTAGTATTTGTCCTTTTCTTTTTGACTTACTTCACTAAGCATAATGATCTCTAGGTCCACCCATGTTGCTGCAAATGGCAATACTACATCCTTTTGGGGGCGCTGAGTAATATTCCATTGTGTGTGTGTGTATACACACACACACCACATCTTATTAAACCAATCATCTGTTAATGGGCACTTGGGTTATTTCCATATCTTGGGTATTGCAAATAGTGCTGCTATGAACACTGGGATGCATGTATCTTTTTGAATTAGTGTTTTCATCTTTTCTAGATATATGCCCAGGAGTAGGATTGCTGGATCATACCGTAGCTCTATTTTCAGTTTTTTAAGGAAACTCCATACTGTTTTCCATAGTGGCTACACTGATTTACATTCCCACCAAGTGTAGGAGGATTCTCTTTTCTCTGCACCCTCTCCAAAATTTATTATTTGTAGACTTTTTGATGATAGCCATTCTAACCAGTGTGAGGGAACACCCCATTGTAGTTTTGATTTGCATTTCTCTAATAATTAGCAATGTTGAGCATCTTTTCATGTGCCTGTTGGCCATCTGTATGTTTTCTTTGTTAAAATGCCTATTTAGGTATTCTGCCCATTTTTTTGCTTGGGTTGTTTGCTTTTTTGATATTGAGTTGTACAAGATGTTTGTATATTTTGCATCTTAATCCCTTTTTGGTCACATCATTTGCAAATATTTTCTCCCATTCTGTATGTTGTCTTCTAATTTTGTTGATGGTTCCCTTTGCTGTGCTAAGCTTTTAAGTTTGATTAGGTCCCATTTGTTTATTTTTGCTTTTATTTTTTGCATTGGGAGACTGACCTAAGAAAATATTGCTATGATTTATGTCAGAAAATGTTTTGCTTATGTTCTCTTCTACAAGTTTTATGGGGTCATGTACTTAGGTGTTAAACTACTTTGAGTTTATTTTTGTATATGGTGTGAGAGAATATTCTAATTTCACTGTTTTTGTGTAGTTATCCAGCTTTCCCAACACCACTTGTTGAAGAGATTCTTTCCTCCATTGTATATTCTTGCCTTTGTTGTAGATTAATTGACCACAGGTGCATGGGTTTATTTCTGGGCTGTCTATTCTGTTCCATTGATCTATATGTCTGTTTTAGTGCCAAAACCACACTCTTTTGATTTCTGTGGCTTTGCAGTATAGTCTGCAGTCTGTACAGGTTATACCTCCAGCTTTGTTCTTTTTCCTCAGGATTCCCTTGGCAATTCTGGGTCTTTTGCAGTTCTATAGAAATTTTAGGATTATTTATTCTAGTTCTGTGAAAAATGTCACAGGAATTTTGATAGGGATTGCAATATATCTGTAGATTGCTTTGGGAAGGATGGCCATTTTAACAATATTACTTCTTCCAATCCAAGAGCATGAGATAGTTTTCCATTCCTTTGAATCATCTTCAATATCCTTTACCAATGTTTTATAGTTTTCAGCATGTAGCAGTGGTCCCCAGCCTTTTTGGCACCAGGGACTAGTTTCATGGAAGACAATTTTTCCACAGGTGGTGCGGGGGAGGAATGGTTCAGGCGCTAATGCAAGCAATGGTTCAGGCAGTAATGTGAGCAATGGGGAGCAGCAGATGAAACTTCACTCACTCACCCACCGCTCAACCCCTGCTGTGCAGCTCGGTTCCTAACAGGCTAAAGCTCAATAACAGTCCATGGCCCGGGGGTTAGGGACCCCTGGCATATTGGTCTTTCACCTCTTTGGTTAAGTTTATTCCTAGGGTTTTTTTTTTTTTCTTTTTTAATGTGAGTTTTAAATGGGATTTTTTTTTTACATTCTTCTTCTGATATTTCATTATCAGTGTAAAGAAATACAACAGATTTCTGTATATCAATCTTGTATCCTGCTACCTTCCTGAGTTCATTTATTAGTTCTAATAGTTTTTGGGTGGAGAATTTTGGGTTCTCTATATAGAGTATCATGTCATCTGCAAATAGTGACAGTTCTACCTCTTCCCTTCCCATTTGGATCTTTTATTTCTTTTTCTGGTCTGACTGCTGTGGCTAAGACTTCCAGTACCATGTTGCATAGAAGTGGTGAGAGTGGGCATCCTTGTCATGTTCCTGAATTTAAAGGGAAGGCTTTCAGCTTTTCACAGTTGAGTATTACTTTGGCTGTGTGTTTGTTGCAAATGGTATTTATTATGTTGAGATATATTCCCTCTATACCCATTTTATTGAGTTTTTTTTTAGCATGAATGGGTGTTGAATTTTGTCAAATCCTTTTTCTGTCTATTGAGATGATCATGTAGTTTTTGTTTCCTTTTGTTAATGTGGTGTATCACACTGATTGATTCACACGTGTTGAAACATCCTTGTGACTCCAGAATGAATCTAACTCGATCATGGTGTATGATCCTTTTTATGTATTGTTGGATTTGGTTTGCTAATGTTTTGTTGAGGATTTCTGCATCTATATTCATCAAAGATATTGGCCTACAATTTTCCTTTTTGTAGCCTCTTTGGTTTTGGTATCAGGGTGATGGTAGCTTCATAGAATGAATTTGGGAATGTTTCCTCCTCTTCAATTTTTTGAAATAGTTTGAAAAGGATAAGTATAAGTTCTTCTTGCATATATGGTAGAATTTTCCAGTGAAGCTGTCCAATCTAGGACTTTTGTTTGCAGGGAATTTTTTTTATTATCATAGATTCTATTTCACTTCTAGTGATCAGTCTGTTCTGATTATCTGTTTCTTCTGGACTCAGTTTTGGCAGGCTATTTCTAGAAACTTGTCCATTTCTTCTAGGTTGCCCGATTTGTTGGCATATAACTGTTCATAGTATTCTCTCATGATTTTTTTGTACTGCTGCAGTATGGGTTGCTATTTCTCCTCTTTCATTTCTTATTTTGTTTATTTGGGGCCTCTTTCTTTTCTTCTTGGTGAGCCTGGCTAGAGACTTGTCAATTTTGTTTATCTTTTCAAAAAACCAGCTCTTGGTTTTATTAACCTTTTCTATTGTGCTTTATTGCTATTTTATTTATTTCCTCTCTGATTTTTATTATTTCCATCCTTCTGCAGACTTTAGATTTTGTTTGTTCTTCTTTTTCTAATTCTTTTAGGTGGTAAGTTAGGTTGTTCGAAATTTTTAGTGTTTCTTGAGGAAGGCCTGTGTTGTGATGAACTTCCCTCTAAGAACTGCTTTCGTCACATCCAATAGATTTTATAAAGTTGTGTTTTCATCTTTTTTATCTCAAGGTATTTTCTGATTTCATCGTTGACCCACTGGTTTTTTGGTAGCATGTTGTTTAGTCTCCACATTTTCATTATTTTCCTGTTTTTCTTTTTGTGGTTGATTTCTAGTTTCAGACCACTGTGGTCACGAAAAATGCCTGAAATAATTTCTATCCTCTTAAACTTGTTGAGGCTTATTTTGTGACCTTATATGCAATCTACCCTAGAGAATGTTCCATGCACCCCTGAAAAGAATGTGTACTGTGGGGTTTTTGAGAGGTTTTTTTTGGAATGTAGTGTCCTTTAGATATCAATTACATCCAACTGGTCTACTGTGTCATTTATGACTTCTGTGGCCTTACTGATTTTCTGTCTGGATGATCTGTCCATTGATGTCAGTGGGATGTTAAATTCTCCTATTATTTTATTATTGTCAATTTCTCCCTTTATGTCTATTAGTATTTGTTTTATATACTTAGGGGCTCCTATATTAGGTGTGTATATGTTAACAAGTGTGACATCCTCTTTTTGTATTGATTGCCTTATCATTATACAATGCCCTTCTTTGTCTTTCTTCATGGCCTCTGTTTTAAAGTCTATTTTGTCTGATATGAATATTGCTACCCCTGCTTTCTTGTCACTTCCATTTGCATGAAATATCTTTCCATTCCCTCACCTTCAGGGTCTGTCTCTTCTGCTCTCCAGTGAGTCTGTTGAAGGCAGCATATTGGAGGTTCTTGTTTTTTTTAATTCATTCTGCTACTCCATGTCTTTTGATCAGAGCATTTAGTCCACTGACAAAGTAATTATTGATAGGTATGTACTTATTGCCAATTTAATACTTGTTTTCCAGTTGTTTTCATAGTTCTTTGTTCATTTCTTTTTTGTTTTTCCTTTTGTGGGTTGATGAATTCCTTTGTAGTATGCTTGAGTTCCTTTCATTTTGGTTTCTATGAATTATACATTTTCAATTTGTGGTTACCATGGAGTTCAAGTATGTTGAACCATAACTATATCTAACTGCTTTAAATTGACATTTACATTCAAACACATTCTAAAGATCTATGTTTTTATACTCCCCTCCCCCACATTTTGTGATTTTGATGTCCTATTTTACATCTTCATCCTTATCCTTTTACTGTTTATTGTAGTTGTAATCACTTTTATAATTTTTTAATTGGTTTTTAACCTACGTACTGGCTTATTTATATGATCTTCAATCCTGTTATATATTTGCCTTTCCTAATGTGATTTTCCCTTTCCTATAGATTCTTGTTTTTTTTTCGATTTAGAGAAGACCCTACAATATTTCTTTTAGGGTAGGTTTAGTATTGCTGAATTCCTTTAGTTTATGTTTGTCTGAGCAATTCTTTCTCTCTCCTTCTATTCTAAATGATAATCTTGCTGCGTAGAGTATCCTAGGTTGCAGGTTTTTCCCTTCCAGGAATTGGAACCTTTCTGGTTTGCAAAGTTTCTACATAACTTTATGGGGATTCCCTTGAAACTGACTCTTTGTTTTTCTCTTTCTTTAATATTTGCCCTTTTAATTATGATTTGTCTTGGTGTGGGTCTGTTTGGGTTCATCTTGCTTGGGACCCTCTGTGCTTCCTGTACATGGATATCTGTTTCCTTCTTTAAGTTTGGGAAGTTTTCAGCCATAATTTCTTCAAATACATTTACTATCCCCTTCTTTCCCTCTTCTCCTTCTGGAACCCCTATTTTGCATAGGTTGGCATGTTTATATTATTCCATAGATCTCGTATGTTGCTTTCTTTTTTTTTTTTTTTCATTTGTCTTTCTGTCTGCTGTTCTGTTTGGGTGATTTCCATTAACTAGCTTTCAGATCACTTACTCATTCTTCTGTGCCATTTAGCCAGTTATTCATTGCTTCCAGATTGTTTTTTACCTTGGCAATTGAATTGTCTGTTTTTGGTTGGTTCATCTTTATAGTTTCTCGTTCCTTGTTACAGTGAGCTGCATTTATATTGATAATTTTTCTTAATTCAGTTAGCATTTTTATTACCACCTTTTTGAACTCAAGGTCTAGTAGACTGATGAGCTCTGTTTCATTATTTGTTCTTTCAGGGGATTTCTCTCATTTTTTAATTGGGAGTAGCTCCTCTGCCTTTTCATTTTACTTAACTTTCTCTGTCTCTATGAAGTTAGGAGAAACAGTTGTCTACTGTGGTCTTGAAGGAATGTTTTTATGTGGGAGTGTCCCTCTGTAGACTGTGCATCCAATGTTTTTGGTGCAAGGGCTGGCTTTGGTATGGATGCCGGCCACATCCTTCCTCAGGGTATGCTAGCCATTATCTTCTTGAAAGGGGGTGTGGTTGGCTTCGTCAGAGCATCTAAAGCTTATGAAGGTGTGAGGCGTAATGTCCTCTCTGCTCTGTGGCTGTTGCCACTCTGTCAGGGGTGGGGTTTGCTGCCCACTTGTTGGAGTAGAAGCCCTGAGGGTCATGTTCAATCAAGCTCCATTGTCCTCAAGTGCATGCCCTGCCCCAAAGGTTGTGATTGCTGAAGCACGTGAGGCTCATGTACTCCAGATTACCTGTGCATAGCCTGTGTAGGTAGCTGCAGCTCTGCTCAGAAGCAGCCCAAATTTACATCCCTTTCTCTGTTGTGTTCATCCCACATTTAGTGCAAGGCTGGGGTGTGGTGTGGGCTGGGGGTCAGGGCATTGTGGCTACAGGAACTCAGGTGGCTGTACAGCTGCAAGAGATCTGGGCTGCCTCTGAGGCAGTCTTCTCCCATGACCTGTCTGTCCCAGATCTAGTACTAAGCTGTGGTGTGGAGTGCGCAGAGAGGCAGGGCGTTCTCACTGGGAGATGAACCACTGCATACTCCTGAACGTACTGACAATAGCTACCACTGTCCTTCCCAGATCAGACTTCAGGCCTCCCAGGCTGTCTGCATAGCTAGATTGAGTCCTCTCCCAGGGCCTGTCTACTTGAGGTTCAGCACTTTGCCACAGTGTGTTCTTGTGGCACTGACCTGTGCAGGCCCTGACAGTGGCTGCAGCAGTCCTGCCTGCTGCCTCATGCGTGTGCTGACAATGGCCACCACCCCACCTAGATCACACACCAGGCCCCCCCTGGTCTGTCTCTGTGTAGCAAGATTGAGTCTTTTCCCAGGGCTCGGTTGGCCATGCTGCAGTGTGGAGTGAAGGAGGCTGGGGTGTTCTCCCAGTTCAGATGGGCAAGTGCATCAAAGTGGCAGCTATAAGTGCAAGGCTTTCTCCACCATGACTGCTGGCAAGCCAGCATGCGTGCATTCCCTGGAATACAGTCTAGATTTCTCCAGCCCTTCTGTCTGTCCCAGTGTTTTTTTCCACAGGAAAGGGAGCCTGTCTCCTCCACACAGGATGCCAGGACTGGGATGCCCAGATTGTGCTTCAACCTGCTCGCTCCTGAGGAAAGGGTCTGCCCACGTGGACCTTCTCTTTCTTTCAGATCCTTCCCAGGCATGCAGGTCCTGATCCAATGCCATTTCTTTCCATCCTACCTGGTTATGTGGTGATCTTTCTTGCAGCTTTGCTTGTTAGTTCTTCTGCCAGTTTCCAGTTAGTTTTCCGTGAGAATTGTTCCACATGTAGATGTATTTTTTATGTGTCTATGGAGAGGAGGTGACCTCCGCATCCTCCTACTCTGCCATCTTGATCCCACCTCCTGAATATTTTTAATATAACCTGATAAAAGATCTTTGATGCATGCCCACTATTTCCACTTTATAATTTTTTTAGTAAATTTAAAGTTATTTATACTTTGCATTCAAAGATATGTAGCTAAAGTTTAGAATTTACTGAATTCACAGATGATGTAAGTATTCATAACACCTTGGGTTCTCAACATTTCCTAGAATATAACTTAAAACAGAAAAAAATCATAGAAAATGTATAATAAAAAGTTTAGGCAACTGGGGTATTAACTGTAAAAGAACATGGGGAAACTTTCTATGGTGAGGTAAATGTTCTATACCTTGATTACAGTATTGATTACAAATATATATACACACATATATATATATTTGTCAAAACTCATTCATCTTAAGGATGTGTACATTTTACTGTTTGTAATCATACCATCACACACACTGATATGTATATTCTTTTAAATTATAGGCAACTGGTCTTCAAAGGCTACTGAAAAGGCAAAAAAAAGATACCAATTAGATACCATATAACAGTTTAAATGAGGCAGTATAAGACCTAATCCATTGCTTTCCTCTTAACTCATCTCAGATTGTTTCATTACAGGAAAACTACAGGCGTACCTCATTTTATTGCACTTCACTTTATTGCACATCACATATAATTGTGTTTTTTATAAATTGAAGGTTTGTGGCAACTCTGTGTCAAGCAAGTCTATCAGTGCCGTTTTCCCAACAACGTTTGCTCACTTCATGTCTCTGTGTCACATTTTGGTAATTCTCACAATATTTGAAACGTTTTCACTGTTATTATATTTGTTATGGTGATCTGTGATCAGTGATATTTGATGTTATTATTCTAATTGTTTTGGGGTGCAATGAACTGTGCCCTCATACGGCAGCAAACTTAATGTCCAAATGTTGTGTGTATTCTAACTGCTCCACCAACCAGCTGTTCTCCTTTCTCCTTCTTTCTCCTTGCAACTCCATATTCCCTGAGACACAATATTGAAATTAGGCCAATTAATACCCTACAGTGACCTCTAAGTGTTCAAGTGACAGAGAGAGTCACATGTCTCTCACTTTAAATCAAAAGCCAGAAATGATTAAGCTTAGTGAGGAATGCATGTGAAAAGCAAAGACAGGCCAAAAACTAGGCACCTTGCACAAAACAGCCACGTTATGAATGCACAGGAAAAGTTCTTAAAGGAAATGAAAAGTGCTACTCCAGTGAACACATGAATGATAAGAAATTGAAACAGGCTTATTGCTGATATGAAGAAAGTTTTAGTGATCTGGATAGAAGATTAAACAAGTCACAATAACTCCCTTAAGCCAAAGCCTAATCTAGAGCAAGGCCCTAACTCTCTTCAACTCTACAAAGGCTGAGAGAAGTGAGAGGCTGCAGAATAAGAGTTTGAAGCTAGCAAAGTTGATTCATGAGGTTTAAGGAAAGATGCCATCTCCATAACGTAAAAGTGCAAGGTGAAGCAGCAAGTGCCGACGTACAGCAAGTTACCCAGATCTAGATAACTAATTAATGATGGTGGCTACAATGAACAACAGATTTTTAATGTAGACAAAACAGCTTTATATTGTAAGAAGATGCCATCTAGGACTTTCATAGCTAGAGAGGAGAAGTTAATGCCTGGCTTCAAAACTTCAAAGGACAGGCTGACTCTCTTAAGGGCTAATGCAGCTGGTAACTTAAGTTGAAGCCAATGCTCATTTACCATTCTGAAAACCCTAGGGCCCTTTAAAATGATGCTAAATCTACTCTACCTATGCTCTATAAATAGAATAACAAAGCCTGGATGACAGCACATCTGTTCACAACACAGTTGACTAAATATTTTAAGCCCACTGTTGAGACCTACCGCTCAGAGAGAAAAGATTCCTTTCAAAATATTACTGCTCATTGACAATGTACTTGTTAACCCAAGAGCTCTAATGGAGATGTACAATAAAATTAGTGTTGTTTTCATGTCTACTATCACAACATCCATTCTGCAGCCCATAGATCAGAAGTCATTTCAATTTTCAAGTCTTACTATTTAAAATATATACTACATAAGACTATAGCTGTCATAGATAGTGACTCCTCTGATGGATCTGGGCAAAGTAAATTGAAAACCTTCTGGAAAGGATTCACCATTCTGGATGTCATTAAGAACATTCACGATTCATGTAAAGAGGTCAAAATATCAACATTAACAGGAATTCGGAAGTTGATTCCAACCCTCATGGATGACTTTTGTAAGGTTCAAGACTTCAGGGGAGGAAGTATCCACAGATGTGGTGGAAATAGCAAGAGAACTAGAATTACAGGTTGAAGATGTGACTGAACTGCTGCAATATCATGAGAAAACTATAGGGATGAGGAGTTGCTTCTTATTCATAAGCAAAGAAAGTGGTTTCTTGAGATGGAATCTACTCCTGGTGAAGGTGCTATGAAGACTGTTGAAATTACAACAAAGGATTTAGAATACAACATAAACTTAGTTGATAAAGCAGTGGCAGAGTATTTTTTTAATTAAGGTATGTACATTGTTTTTTTAGACATAACACTATTGCATGCTTAATAGACTACAGCATAGTGTAAATATAAATTTTATGTGCACTAGGAAACCAAAAAATTTGTGTGACTTGCTTTATTATGATATCACTTTATTGCAATGGTCTGGAACTGAACCCACAATATCTCTGAGGTACACTTATATAGTCCTAATTATGATAATTCAATCTGTTCATCTATCTGTTATACAATCTTAGCTCTAACTTGTCAAATTCCATGAAACAAAGCTATATAAAATGTCTATTTTACTGAAAAATCTCATCTTTAGAAGAAGTTCCATAAAAGATGATTAAATTTGTAAGCTCTAATTATGGATTAGCTTTACTTAATTCACTAAATACGTTAATGATTTTAAAGAAAAATTTTGCATCCCTTTAAAATAGTCTATACTACCTCCTAACAGATTATTCATCTACCCCCTAAAATGTAAGTTGAAATGAAAATAAATTTGAATTTAGTTGAGAATACACACTAACTAGAGAGGCTAACTTAAAACCACTGACAAACTTTTTAGCTCATTATATTGGGTTAATGCTAGCAGTAATGTGTCAACATCCAGAAGACAGAGAGAGAGAGAGAATGCAAAGAATAGCACAGGTGGATTTTATGTACCAAGACTGTAAATAGCACTCATCACTTCCACCCTCATCTCTGTTGACAAGCCCAAGAAATGAAAGGGGAACTGGGAAACGTATTCTTTGTCATTTGGCCACAACTCCAAGAAGGCAAAGGGAATACATAATTTTGGGGTAGATCTAGCCATCTCTATCACTCATACTAGCATAGGAGAGGTCTATCAAAATTGTAATTCACAGGAGAACAACGTATTTACAATGCAGGTTTACAAAGCTAATCTGAAAAAAAAAAAAAACAGAACATGCTTTAATGTAGAATACAGTAGTTCTAAAATTATGGTTAAAGATGAAAAGAACAAAAAACTATTTAATCAGCCACCTATAGAACAGTAAAAGGCCAAAAACTGCATTTCAGAAATGATATATCACTCTGGGAAAGCTTTGTTTTTACAGGCGTTCCTTTGAAACTGTCAGGCAAACATTTTTATAGACCATCTTTTCTCATACACAGTCAGCTCATGATATATAGCATAAATCAGAGACAGGCAAATAACGCAACAAACCTCCTCTTAGACCAACAGAAGGCAGAGCAAAAATTGTTTATTTCTTATAGGATTAAAAAAAAAAGCCTACTTTCCTTATTTTTCATCTCCCTGGGAGATAAAAAGGTAAGCAAGTACTTTGGAATCATACTTCAAAAAGTATGATGATTTTTACTTGCTTTAAACTACAGAAACAACAAAGTGCTGTTTTAAAAGGGGACCTAGCCCATTTACCTTTACAAACTTCTACTCCTAAAACCTGAAGTACATGCCAAAACAAGAAAAGCAATTTATCTTCAAAATGCTAAGACATTTTTGTTTCTGTGTTAAAGGCTTTGTGCCTCTGGAGGTTAATTCACCTTTCACATTGGATGTCATGGCATTATTTTCATTCTCCATGAATGAAAATAAAGACAATATGATTATTTTCTTTATTACTATATTCCTGAGTGAACAACATGACTTGTGATCTAAAGAAATTTTAAATTTTAGTATAGCTTTTGAATCAACTAAAGATCACATTATCCAAAAAACAGTATTGACAATAACCTAAGAAAGCTATGATTATCAGCAATCCCACCATTTCTCTCAGGATTGAGGTTTACTATACCTATATTTTTAAAATGTATAGTAATGACATTTTTTATAATATCAAATAATATAAAAACAAAGATTCAAAGAAAATCTTTACGGTTTGCAAAATTTTATCTCTCCTCTGCTGCTCAAAAAGTACTAATACCATCTTCTTCGCATAGCAGATGGGGAAATAAACATGTAAAACACATATGTACTTATTTAATAGTAGTGTTTTAAGACTTTGTGCCTATGAAAGCTAATTACCAAATTAAGATTTTCAAAATCACTTTGATTCAATGAATGAGTTCTTTTATGATAAACCTTTCGAACACCGTACTAGAACTATGCCATCAGTGAAAAAAAGAAACCAGAAAAACCTCAACATCCTAACTGATATCACTCAAATTAGTTTTAAATTTTGGTGAACTTTCAAAAGCAAACCCAACAAAAAAAGCAAAGGATGAAAATACCAACTTCCTGGGAAGCCTTCCTTGACACCCCCAGGCAGGCTTGCTTTTCCACTTAATTCCACTGGAATATCAGACTGGGTGATGGCCCCTTAACTACATTTCTTTTCATCATCATTCGTGAACTCTGTAAGGGTAGTGATCATGCACATTTATATTAGGCTCTTCAGTGCCTATCACAGGGCCTGGACCACGCTAAGTGCTTAATAAATGTCAACTAATTGAATGAATGAATACAGTTAATTAGAAGCTGAACAAAAGGTTGCAAGATGGAGGCAGCAAAGGGAAAAGAAAAAAGGGGGAAAAAAGTACTAGAATGGAAATTAAAATGGTTACTTCCTGTATATGTCCTTAGAGGGAAGCCATTTACTACTCCTGTGCCTCAGTTTCTTCATTTAAAGAAGCTGAACAAGATTATCTCTAATATCATTTGTTTCTAAAATTTTATTTTAAAAATGAAATGGTCATCTTATGTATAAATATTCACATAGACTAAACACTCTCTTAATCAACCTTCACTGAACCAACTCACCAGATTAACAAGTTTTCCATCACCTCTGAAAAATGTATAGTCTGAGCAAAGGTTTTTAAACTTTAGTGGACTTCAAATTGCCTAGAGGGTTTGTTAAAACACAGATTGCTGGGCCCCACCCCCTGAGTTTCTGATTCAGTATGTCTGGGATAAGAGCCAAGAATTTACAATTCTAACAAATTCCAGGTAATGCTGATGCTGTTGGTCCAGAAATCACACTTTTGAGAAACATGGCCTTATAGTAAATGCCCATTCAACTCCATTCCTATCATTTGAGCTGTTTGATTATCAAAGGTCAGTTTCCCAAACCTGTATATTCCAGGTGAAATTGTTTATTATAGTTACATTAGCTGTTTAAATATCATGTAAATATATAGTCATTTTCAAATTACCTTTGAATTAGGTGTGAGATTTCTGTAAAACACTAAGAAATTTTCATAAAAATCTAGGATTTTGCATTCTTTCCCAATTTAACTTCTTAGTCCAATTAAAAATTAAAAGTGAAAATAGTGGTGATAGAATTATTGGTGTTGAAAAAATCATGGGCACAAACAGACATGAGGAAACTTTTGGAGTGATATATTATTTTGATTGTGGTACTGCAGTGATCATTTCTTGGGTGCAAATATATGTAAAACTTATCAAATTGTATATACTATATATATACTATATATATACTATAAATATATGTAAAACTTATCAAATTGTATATACTATATATATACTATATATATACTATAAATTTACAGTTATTGTATGTCAATTATACCTTAATAAAATATGTAAACAACACACAAACTTACAGATACACACACCCAACAAAAATTTAATAAGTCTGACAAAACCAAATTTTGAGAGGTTATTGAGTAACCATAACTCTGATACATTGTTGCTAGGAATGAAAGAAAAGTGTTTCCAAAGTGTCAGTTTCATACAAAACTAAACACACATCACCTTATGACCAAGTAATTCCATTCCTAATTATTTACCCAAGAGAAAGGGGTACACAAGAGATTGTTCAAGAAAGTTCTTAACAGTTTTATTTCTAACAGCTAAAAACTGGAAATAGCTCAGGTGTCCATCAGCAGGAGAATGGATAAACAGAATGCAGCATCCATACAACTCAGCAATACTACTCAGCAGTAACAAGAAACAAACTACCCATGCACTCAATAACAAGATGAATCACAAAATATTATCTAAGTAAAAGAAGCCTTATATAAGAATACATCTGTATGATCCCATTTATATGAAAAGGCAAAACTAATCTATGATATAAAAAAGCAAAACAATGATGTCTCTTGGGGGTGGCAGGAAGGAATGTGAAGACATCTTCTGGAGTTAAAATGCTCTATATCCTGAAAGAGCTTACACAGTTTAGCCAGATTACACAGAGACATGTGTTTGTCAAAACTCATGGAATTGTGGGTACATTTAAGATTTCTGCATTTCATTGTAAATCTTACTTCAAAATGAAAAAAAAGAATTATAATTAAATATTGAACCTTGGTAATGATATGCATGCTCAAGTGTTTGGGGATAAAACATACTAATGTATGCCACTTTAAAACTCAACAAAAGATGGTGGGATGGATGGATATGTTAATAAGCCATATATAATGAAATGTTAACAGAATCTAGGTGGTAGGTATGTGGGTATTCATTGTACAATTGTTCCAGCTCTTCTATGTGTTTTAAAAGCTTCATAACAAGATGTTGAGGAAAAATCAGTTTGTAAGGTAGTAGGGATTCCATTTTTTGCATATTTATGTATGTCTGTGTGTTCATCGACATGCACATATGAAGCATATACATGTATATATTTATGTATGTTGTATATGAAACTATTCCCTCTCAATCAGATCCTTCCAATTCACTTTAAACATACTCAAGTTCCCCCTATCCCCAAATGATACAAAACAAACAAAATAGAAATCCTATCCTCCTTCAGCTACTACTAGGTCATATAAAGAGAAGCGCATACTTCTGGTGTCCATGTCTTCACCTACTCCATTCTGGCTTGTGCCCCCAATACTCCAGCAAAATGGCTCTTACTCAAAGATTTCAATGATTTCCAAGGCAGTAGATCAAATGGATATTTTTAAATCCTCATCCTTTGAAGAATTTAAAATATTAAATTTACCCACTTTTCAATTTGGAATGAGGGAAGCAAACTTTTTTGGTATGTAAAACAAGCATTTTTAAAAAGAAGAGCTCAATTTCATACTACGGCCAAGTTAGAATATACGAGGGGAAAACTTAAGGGATGAGATCAGAAAAAAGAAAAACAAAATGAAGAAGTTACTACTATAGTTCAAAGAGTAATTGCCAATGGTCTATTTTCATAGAACATTTTCACCTAATTCTACTACATTTTGAAATTCTAGTGAGCTCATTAACTATTGTCCACATTTCTTCAACTGGGTTAGTCATCCTATCTACAGAAGCTCTATCTTAAATGGATCTCCCCAAACCGCCTATTTATGTAGAAATTATTTTCGGAGTTACAAGAATAATAACCAGTGAACTAGGTCCTCAAGGATCAGATAAATCCAGCTATGTATCAAAATTAGTACAAAAACTATTTCCTAATCTTGAGAAGGTGAGCCCTCAAAGATATTCATAGCAGCACTGTCATAGCATATAATACAACTCAAAGCCTTCCAATGATTTCAGTGTGTCAGAAAATATAAAATTGTGCAATAAAATCACTTTTAAAATAATCTTATAAAATGTAAAATAAAGGGAATTTCTTTGTGACATGAGCTTCCAAGATGAAAGCTTAATATGAGCCTAAAATGTGCAGAAGAATTTGAATTGTATTTAGTAGGTTTAGGGTAGGGTTTCCCAAATTGCAGGTCACTTTTTGTAGCTCCCTCATGTTTCTGATTTTGAAGATGAACAGGCATTGACTAGTCAAAGACATGTGGGAAAGAACATTCTAGCATGGGCAAAAACAGTAAAAGTATATGTAAAGACAGTCACAGAAGGGCTTTATTATTTATTTTCCTTTAATATTCATCTGCATATCTTGGTCACAGATGGTAGTTTCCAAAAGGCTCCTATCTTTATTCTTGGAACCTCTTCTCCTGAGAAAGTAAGTTCGTTTTATTCCACAAGCAATTATTTAACACCTTCAATGTGCAAGCCTAGAACTATGTGCATTGCCTGAGATTAAAGGAAAATAGATTATGGCTAATAGAAACACACTATGATTACTGAGGGACTTAATTTTACCCTAGCTTTTTACACCAGAGCTTTATACAAAGCTATTATTTGGCTATTTTCAAATGTTAAACTTAATTTTTCGCTTACCTTTGAACTCCACTAACAATGGAGGTGTCATGAAGAATAAAATAGCTTAAATTCACTTGTAAAGATGGAAACACAGAAGGACTTAATCACACTAGACAAACACTCCTGAAAATCCAGAGTGATTGCTTAGTATAAAGTCTAGGTTCAGAACTCTAATCTTTTTGGATTATAAACCCTTGTGGTACACAGCTTCTGACAAGGCTCCCAATAATCCCCACCTCTTGGTATCCACAACTTTATTTAATGTCCCCCCTTCAGCCCAGTATGGGCTGAACCTCACAACCTGCTTCTAATGATGTGAATATGGCAAAAATGAAGGCTGTCTCTTCTGTGATTAGGTTACAAAAGACCACGACTTGTGTCTCACTAGTAGTGCTCTCTCTTGCCTGATCACTTGTTCTCCCTGTTGAAGCATGCTTCCACACTGTGAGAAGCACCATGAAGAGGTCCATGTGGTAAGGAACCAAGGAAGGGCTTTGCCAATAGCTCACAAGAAACAGAGGCCTCAGTCTAAGAACTCACAAGGAAATGAATCCTGCAACAACCACACAAACTGGGAAGTGAATCTTCCCTAGTCCAACCTTGAAATAACTGCAGCCTTATGAAAGGCAGAGCCAGAAGACCCAGCTAAATGGTACCCAGATTCCTGACTCACAGAAACTTTAATATGATAAATGTGTATTGTTTTAAGCTGCTACATTTTGGAATAATCTGTTATACAGCGATAGATAACTAACATAGAGCCTATCTGCAGAAAAGTATATACATATACAAATTCTGGCACACATTTTAGAGAAATAGGAGGCCTCTCTGAAGTCCAGCAATAGAACTCCTAGTGGCCCAGAGATCCCAGACTAAGAAATTTATGCTTTGATAAACTCCAACAATATGCACAAAAGGCCTGCAGAAGTCAATTTAACCATGCTATGTAGCTTAACAAATGTCAGAATGCTTTCCTTCCATAAGGTATTACTAAGAAAGTTAAATTACTCTAAATATAATTGATATCTTAGTACTAGTATTACCAAAGGTAAAAACAAGTCGTTATACTATAACATCGTTTTAAATAATGTATTTCATAGGTACTAAATAAATATTGAAGATAAAATAATGACTAAACACCATCCTTAAGTACTGTGTGAGACAAACACAAACACACACACACACACACACACACACACACACACACAAAACAATTATAAGATCGGCGATACAAACAGAAATTTCCATATGGTATCCATTCATGTATGTAATATATATGATATAATATGTATGACTTTATTGAATTTTAATTAAAAAGTAATTAAAATAAATACCTGTACTGTTTTTCCAAGTCCCATGTCATCACCAAGAATACACCCTCTTCCTTGGATGAAGTGTTCATAGAGAAACAGGGCTCCTTCCCTTTGGTAGTCTCTCAAATACCTATTAATAGTATAAGGAATAGAGTCTCCATTTTCAGATAATTGAAAAGCAACAGCAGATGATGGAAATTTTCTGTCTGGAAAATAAGGTTTTTCCAAATCTTCATCATCAAATATAAAATTCCTGGAGCAATCTTTAACAGATTTCACTTCTTGAAGTCTTTTAAGAGGTACTTTCCTTTCTTGAAAATCTGAATATAAGATGACTGCAAATGACTTCCCATTTTCATCCACTGTGATAGATTTTATGCTTGCTTCACAAAGTTTTTCATTATCTGGAGAAGGGGCGAGACATCTTTCTCCTGGATGCCATATATCTATAATAATAAAAGAGAAAATAAACTTGCCAAATCTAACTTATAAAGTAACAGCTCATTTATCCACTGCTATGAGAAAAAAGTGTTCCTCACATAAATACCCTTTCCAAAATCTGAAACAAGATAAATTATACTTATAACATGTATAAATATTTTCCTAAAGTATATTTTCCTCAAGTATATTATCATAATAAAGGGTACATAATTTATTTCCAGTTTTTCTCACCTTGGCTGTGTGTCATAATCTCCCCATATATGCTTCGTCTGTTGATTCTGATTCAGTGGATATGGGCCATGGGCATTTGGTTTTATTATTGTGTTTGGTTGTTACTGCTGAATTCAAAAGGTGACTCTGATGCACAGCCAGGATTGAGAACCACTTATTTAAATATTCATGATGACTCATGAACATTAGGTATAACGTTCATGATATGGTAGAGTAACACTGAATAGGACCTGGTAACAGGTAAGCTAAAATCCTCTGAACAGCAATATTTTTGTGATTCTTCTGTCTGCTTTTTTAGTTACTCCATCTCCTTTCTCTGAAGACAGCTGTTTCTTCTCACTGTCAATATTGCTGCTTCTAAAATGTTGCTTGAATCTGTATACAACTAATCAAGGGAATCTCCCAACTCAACTAGAGTGATATGTACCAGCTTTGTCACAGCTTTTTCCCTTCTAGGTTTTGAAGAGCCAAGGTTTTTAAAAAAGAGATGAATTCTAAGATCTCTTTCTGCTAAGATTCTATTATTCTTTGAAGAGTCTGACTTGTCTCTATGTACAAATTTATTCTGTGCTTAACTGTAGAGCTATTTTATTTTCTATTCAGAAAATAAAGCACTGTGAATGAGGAAGAGGGCCTCTACAGAGTATACTGTTGGTACAATTAAAAGGTACCAAATAGAGGAAATTAAGCAAAAATAATTTCCCAAATGGAATTTCTTATAGCAAGAATCCCAGAGGAATTGTATAGCTACAATTTTAAGGATACTAGGAATTATTTTTCTCACATATTTGTCATTGAGATCACATATCATTGGTAGTTTCCCAGGGACTTCCTATTGATGCTGAATCAGGCTTGTATAACATTCATGATTATAACTAGTACATCTATATTCTCTTCAGCAAGAAGAGCTCATTATACTATTCCTCATCAGTTGTTCCTCAAAAGTAAAACCATTATTCTAATTTTGATAAGGTTGTTTTTATATAACAATCAGCAAAAAAAATCTGTTCTCCCACTCTAATCTTTGCATCCAAACTGTTTGAGAATTGTTACATTATTCTAAAAGAGAAGAGTTTTAATGTGAAAATAAAACATTTATTCACTATACAGGGATAAAAAATAGGTTGATGGGCCCTATTTTCATAACAGTACTGTTTGAGCCTTAAAACCTACGTTAAGCCTTGCAACAATTCTTAATACATTATTTGTTTCACATGCTTTGTCTACCTATCCAGCAAACGCCTTCTAATTTTTAAAGACTTAATTCATTAATTTATTTATTATTCAACATATATGATTTAACACAATTATTTGCTAGAACTGTACCACACAGTTAAAATGAAGAAAACCAATGTCAAAAATGATAGTGATTAAACCTTGCTTAGAACTAGTCTTTCCAAATCTCATTAAAAGGCCATCATTGTCTAACCAACTTTTCAAGGTAGAAAACCTTTAGTCAGCCCTTATTCCTCTTTATATATTAGTCCCTACATCCTCTCCATCAGAATGTCCTGCTGGCTCTACCTAAAAAAAAAAAAAAAAAAGCATCACTTTCCTCCATGCCACCATCACTTTAAAACAACTGTTGGTAAACTTTTTCTGTAGAGTCAGATTTTAGCTACTTGTTATTTTACATCTTGCAGGCTATACTGTCTCTTGCCCTTGTAACACAAAAGTAGCCACAGACACATAAACAAATGGGTATGGCTGTGCTCCAGTAAAACTTTATCTACAAAAAAACAAGTGTCAGGCTGAATTCGGCCTTGACTGTAATTTGCCAAACTTTGGCTTTCTCCTAAATTACTGCTACAAATTCCATTCTCTATCCTCCATTCTCTAACCATTCTCTCTGCTGACACTATTTCCCTCTACAATCCATTTTCCACATAGCAGCAATAGTGACTATTTAAGAATATAAATTATTAGTAAATCTTTAATTTAAAATCTTTTAATAATGACCCACTGCACAAAGAATAAAGTCCAAGCTCCTTACTATGGCCTGTAAGACCCTGTATGATCTTCCCCTACTTACCTCTCCAACTTAATCTATCAATTTTTCCCTTGACTCAAGCATATTAAGCAGGTCTTTTCTCAGGTGTTTTTATGTCATCGCCTCAGAGATTTTATCTCAGACCACCTTATTTAAAGTAGGGAACCCCACTATTCTGTACTATTTTATTGCCTCTATAGCACATATCACAATGTTTAATTATCACGTTTACTTTTTTTATCTGCCTCTCACTAGAGAATAGTATCTTTTCCAAGAAAATGTCTGTATTCTTCAAAATTTTATCCCCAGGACCAGCACACAGTAGGCATTCAATAAAAGAGCTGAATTTATTAACAAAAACACATCCTTGATCTCATAGGACCTTGACATCTAATGAGAAAGACAAATACTCAAAAGTTCACACACATGAAATTGCTATAAGTGCTTTGGCAGAACAAAGTGCTGTAAGAAAGAGGTACTGAGGAAACAGTTTAAAAAGTAAGGAGATCTAGGGGCTTCCCTGGTGGCGCAGTGGTTGAGAGTCCGCCTGCTAATGCAGGGGACACGGGTTCATGCCCCGGTCTGGAAAGATCCCACAGGCCGCGGAGCGGCTGGGCCCGTGAGCCATGGCCACTGAGCCTGCGCGTCCAGAGCCTATGCTCCGCAACGCGAGAGGCCACAACAGTGAGAGGCCCGCGTACTGCAAAAAAAAAAATTAATTAATTAATTTAATTAAATTAAATAAAGTAAGGAAATCTAAGAAGAGAATATCAGAGGGCACATACAGCATGTGCAAAATCCTCATGGGCTTCACACAACAACTTACAGAAGTCTATTTGGTTCCTGAGTTTGGGTAATTTCTAGAACTAAATATTAATAGATTCAGTTAAGTTTGAGCAGGGCGGTTATCTCTCAGTATTCAAACTCCAGAACAAATAGCTTAAATTAGGATGATTTCCTATTGGACTGAATAGGGGTAAGGCTCCTTATGATCTGGTCCCTGTGTTCCTCTTTAACTTCATTTCCTCCCTCTCTCCTGATTTCATTCCAAACTGGCCTCCTTGCTATTCCCCAATCATGGTAAGCATACTCCCACCTTAGTCTCCTGAGATTTCTCCTCGCCAATGCTCCTCCTAAATACCAAAGTGACTGATTCTTTCACTTCATTCAGGGTTCTGTTCAAATGGCATCTCCTCAGAGGTATCTTCTCTGACCACCCAATCTAACATAGCCACTCTAACCCGCCACTCTCTCTTCCTTCACCCTGCTTGATACCATTTTCAGAGAAAAATATGAACTGTCTGTTATTGTTTATCTCAACTTAAATATAAGTTCCCCAGAGCAGGGACTTGTGTTCACTGCCATATTCTGGGCACCTAGGACAATGTTTGAAACTCAAATACTTATCAAATTAACAAATATTTATATATAGCTAACATTTTGAGGGCTTATGTGTGCCAGGCATGCAATTTAGATGTAGTAGTTCATTTGAGCCTCACAGCAACCCTTCGTGTAAGTAATATTATTAGTTCCATTTTACAAATGGTGAAAAAGATAAAGGTTAACCATGGTCACACAGCTAGAAAGTGGCAGAGCCTGGATTTGAACCAAGCTATCTGAACTTGTAACTACAATGCTATACCAGTTCACACGTGAATGAACAACTCCTTGGAACTGAGTAGCCCTGCCCCTTTTAAATGAGGTATGAGCATTCCAGTTACCATAATCTCCACTCAGCAGCTTCATCCATTTATTTCACCTGCCAGGTTTCTATAGGTATTTATATTTGTGGTCCCTGAGTTATAGTGTCATCAATTCCTAGCCGTCAGAGCTGAGGCTTGTTACTTAAACGTCTCTGAACTTTAGTTCTGAATCCCTCATCTATTTAATGAGATCAGTATCTTCCTCAAAGGAAAACATGTACGTAAACAATTAGCATATTTCTGGGCACGAAACAAGCACTCAATATCTGGTAGCTTTTGTTATGTCACTATTAATAATGAAAGCTATTAATTTAGGGTCAAGAAGCCATCCCAGATGACTTGTGGCAGATAACCATACCCTCCTTAAACCCTCTCTTGGTGACCCATTAAAGGTGATCCTGACTCAGTACATCATATATTAAGCTCTTTGTGTAATAAACTGAACGAAATATCTCAACCTTTATTCACCTACTTAATAACAAATCTACCATTCACTAAGAACTGAGGCATACAAGAACAGAGAATAAAAATGCCAAACATTTACTTAGAGTTTACTATGAGCCAGACACTGGGTCACATAAATGCTTTGCTTAACACCATCTCATTTAATAATCACAAGAACTCACTCAGCAAAGATAGCAGTTTTACAGACGAGGAAACCACCCAAAGTTGCTCAGCAAATGACTGTCAGAGCCAGCACTAGATCCCAGGGCAGTCTGACTTCAGAGTGCAGGTTCTCAACTCTGAATCACAAAGAACTGTCCCAGCCCTAGAGATGGTTCACAATCTCCAGCTGTCACTCACAGGAGCCACAGGGTAAAACCGCAACCCCAAGGGAACTGGCAGGAACAGGTCCAACCCTACGCAGTAAAGACAGTTGTCTGGGGAGAGAGGAGAGCTCGGAGCTTATACCTTTGCTGTTGGTTTCCGCGAGGGGCTTCGGGACAGAGAGATCCATCTGGCCAGGGGGGAAGGGCCTGGCAGCCTGGTTGCATTTAACACCTGACAGGCGGCGGAGGATCGCCAGGAGGAGGCTGGCGGGCGGACGGCGGCCAACTCCACCTGCCGCCGCCCTCTGTACATAGCCCCCCGCCCCCGAAGCCCGACGTCACGGGACGAGAGGGAGCAAAGGTGGAGCCTGACGGGGTCCAGGGAGAAGGGCCGGTTGCGTTCGAGACAGCGGCAGAGCCGGAGGGCGCTGTGGAAGCTGGCAAGGCGGCGCTCACCTAATCGTCTGGGGCTCCGCCGCCGGGGGAGGACAACAAGCAGGCAGGTCGACCCCCTAACCTCCCTCTCAGTAATAGGCTTTGCTCTGGGACCCACCACAACCTCCAGCCCTGACTCGGAAAATCCCGCGAGAACTGGCTCCCGAACTGTTTTCGGGATCTCACGAAAACAAAATCTTGGTTGACATGGGCGGAGCGATCTTCCGGCCGTCTTTCCTCTAGGAAACCGGTAACACAAAGAACCGCGATAGTTGCAAGTATCGCGAAGTTTCATATCGCCTGCTAGCCTGCAGCGGCTCTTGCGGTTGCGGAGAGAGGGAGAAAGATGCTCGTGGGCGTGGGCCTGCAGTGGGTCTTTTAAGGACCGGTAAGGAGGGTGACGGCCTGGCAGGAGACCGTCGTCCCCGCGATCGTAAATCTTGTGGCTTATATTAGGCGCTTGGTTCCATCGTCGAGTTGCCGGACGCCCAGGGACTTTAGGAGGCGAGCGGTTCCCGCTTGGAGTGCCGCCTCAGCCGTGTGGACACCGACGGCTCAGGACACCCAGAGGAGGCATATCTTCTTAGGTCATATACTAAAATATAGTAAGTTATAAATAACTTTTCTGAGTACAGAACCTGCAACACATGCCCTAAGTAGAAGGCAAAGGTAAAGATACTATGAAAACTTGAAAGTGTTTTTTCGTGTACCATCCCAAGTTACCAGTGGTTTGTATAACACGTTATGGGTAAACACTAAGCAAACCATCAGGCTGTTTTGGTAAGCATCTTCAGGGCAGCATACCACTCAGGAATTAATGAATACTGCTCATCTAATACTTTTCCAGACGTTGTATGTAGATTAATCCAGAAATGCTTCCTCACATGTTAAAATGTTTTTGTATGCTGTAGGATATTTCATTGAAGTAGATTAGCCCGCATGGGCCTATATTAGTTTCCTATGGCTGCTGTAACAAATTACCAAAAACTTAATGGCTTAAAACAGCATATAAGTGTTATCTTATAGTTCTGTAAGTCAGTAGCCCTACATTGGTCTCATTAGGCTAAAATCAAAGTGTCAGCTGGGTTGCCTTCTTTTCTGGAGGCTCTGCAGAGTATGTTTCCTCGCCTTTTCCAGCTTCTAGAGGCTATACACATTGCTTGGCTCATGGACACCCTTCTGTCTTCAAAGCCAGCAATGTTGCATCCCCCTGACCTTTCCATAGTCACATCTCCCTTTAATTGCAGCAGGGAAAGACTATTTGATTTTAAGGGCTCACATGATAAGATTGGGTCCACCAATAATCCAGGATAATCCTCCCATATCAAGGTCTATACCCTTTTTCACATCAACAAAGTCCCTTTGCCATATAAAGTAACATATTCATGGGTTCCAAGGATTAGCATGTGAATATCTTTGGTGGATCATTATTCTGCCTACCACAGGGTCTTAATAAGAAAAACTATATGGCTATTTGCTCTGTAAATAGGTATCCATTGTTTGACAGATACTAAAAATTAGCGTGTTTTCATAAAATGCTTCATCTAGAATAGCACTTGTTTCTGTTTACCAGCAGGTAAAAATTTTGTATGGAAGAGAAACATCTAATTCATCCATTATGTTGGTCCTCACACGTGGTTAAGAGGTTAAGTCATTTAACCCCACTGCTTCAGTGTCCTCACCCATGACAGATTAATAATAGGGTTATTGTAAAAATTAAATAAAATAAATAAAACACCTAAAACAATACCTAGTCACAGTAAGGATTTAGTATTGCAATATACTCTTGTTATCAATAGAATGCATCCACTTGAAAGTTGAATTCTGCATAGCCATTTCTTCAATTTAATATTTTGGCTAATAGTTGATAGCACATTAGTTAGATTAGAATTTTAGACTAGATTCTAACTTAAACACCATGGATTATAAGGTATATTTTCTAGGTGCAGCTGAAAAAAACTCATTGTAATTGTTACTCTTGATTTTAACATGCATCTTGATACTGGAAATTCTAAAATGTAGGGAAAAATCTTCTCGGAATTGGAATTGATGAAATATATCTGTTTTACTTAAATTCTGTTCACATTGTCCTTAAAATCAATAGCAATTGGAAATAACAGTCAAGCTTACTTTTTTTTTCTGCAACTATCAGAGAAGAAATTTTATTTTTTTCCCCTATTGAAATGACTAGTTGTGTAATGTTGTCTTATTTTTTAATGTTGTCTAATTTTTCCAGAGGTCCACCGATTTAAGATGTTCATTTCTAAAGAGCTGACCTCTAAATAGGAGTGATTAGACAAATCACATAGAAGTAAATATTGATTTAAATGAAAGAGATCATCTGGGTGATGGAATACTCTTGTGACTAACAGAAGTGAAGGGGGCCTCAATTTCTGAGTGTTTCTTATTTAATCTCACCACCATGGTTATGATACGTGGTGAAGCAAAATAATCATGACATAAAATATGTTTTAGTGACTTACATACCTCACAAAATTAGACATCCTGAAACATTCCTTCCCCCATTTAACAGTAGCTTTTGTCTGAGCCCATTAGAGTGACATCCTTGTCTAGGTGCTGATATTGTAAGCATCCAACACTGTAAAACTGCACTGCAAAGTGAAATTGAAAGCCTTGCAAGATATTCAGGAATTACCAGAAGTCAATAAAAATGATATTGGATAACTAAGTTGGATGCAAAAACATTGGCAAAGTATGATCTAGTAAAGTTAAGCCTGTAAAATCTACAAAAAGAGAAAAAACACAGATGATGATAGCATGGGCATTTCAAAAGAGTATTACTTGATTATCAAAGAGGCCCTTGAGAAAGAGGATTAAACCTTTTAATATTTTACAAAACAGTAGTCTTTATATTCACACTGCAGAAGTCAAATATGAATCTATCTGTGGTTCATAGACCTCCAAAATTGTGAGTTAATCCAGCAAAAAGGCTCAAGAAAAAAATAAGTATGTGTCTTAGTCCATTTCGGTTGCTATGACAAAATTCCACAGACTGAGTAGCTGTAGATAAACAGCAGAAATTTATTTCTCACAGTTCTGGAGGCTGGAAAGTCCAAGATCAATGTGTCAGCATGGTAGCATTCTGGTGAAGGTCCTCGTCCAGTTCATAGCTGGCCCTTTCTTGCTGTGTCCTCACATGGTGGAATGGGCTAGAGAGCTCTGTGGTATCTCTTTTTTTTTTTTTTTTTTTTTTTTGCGGTACGCAGGCCTCTCACTGCTGTGGCCTCTCCCGCCGTGGAGCACAGGCTCCGGACGCGCAGGCTCAGCGGCCATGGCTCACGGGCCCAGCCGCTCCGCTGCATGTGGGATCTTCCCGGACCGGGACACGAACCCGCGTCCCCTGCATCGGCAGGCGGACTCCCAACCACTGCGCCCAGGGAAGCCCGGTATCTCTTTTTTAAGAGCATTAATCCTCTTAATGAGGGCTCCATCTCATGAACTAATCACCTCCCAAAGACCTCACCTTCTAAAACCATCACAATGGGCATTAGAATTTCAACATATGAGTTTTGAGGGGACACAATCATTCAGACCATAGAAGTATGAAAACATAAGACAACATAAGAAATTGAGTCTCAGAGTTTTAGTTAGCTGATTTTAGGTTGTAGCATTTCTCCCCTGATACAGTTTCCCAGCCATTGTATCAAGCAGAAGAAAGGAAGAACAGATGAGGGCAGGGTAGAGGTGATAGAAATAGATGTGTCCTTGTTTGCCATTAAGTAACCTAAACCTTAAAGTTTAATAGTCAATGTTATGCAACAGTGTGAATGTACTTAATACTACTGAACTGTAGACTTTAAAATGTTGAAGAAGGTAAATTTCATGTAATATATATTCTTTTACTCTCATTAAAAAACAAAACAAGGGCTCCCGTGGTGGCGCAGTGGTTGAGAGTCCGCCTGCCGATGCAGGGGACATGGGTTCATGCCCCGGTCTGGGAAGATCCCACATGCCATGGAGCGGCTGGGCCCGTGAGCCATGGCCGCTGAGCCTGCGCATCCGGAGCCTGTGCTCCGCAACAGGAGAGGCCACAACAGTGAGAGGCCCGCATACCACAAAAAAAAAAAAAACTTGGGTCAACAAAAGGACAATTTGATTCTTGAGTCAGGTGTAGTGAAAGATATATAGTGAATGGCAGGTTAGTGTTAGGAATGTGATGAGCATTATTACCTCTTGAACCTTCACCAATGTTGTTTTTACTTCATAGACTCAGTATATATTAGAACTTGAAGAAATTTAAAGGGATTCCTTGATCCTGCGCTTTAATTTAAAGACAAGAAAATAGTTTTGAGAAATGTTAGGTTATTTGCGCCTGGTCACAAATAGCAAATAAAATCAGGACTAGAACATGATTCCTGATACTCATTGCAATATGATAGGTATACAAAAATATTTCACAGAAGATACTTTTAGATTTGAAAAATTAAATCCTGTGATTCAATTTCATGTAATATTTCATATCACATGTCACATAGTAAGCCTAACAAATCAGCAACAAAACACGAGGAACTGCAGGTTGAAATAATTTTATAAAAATACTCAAAATGCATAGCAGACCTTGCAAAAACAAGTATGTAAAATACTCATAGGCCAAAAGTAAGGAGGGAGGGCTTCCCTGGTGGCGCAGTGGTTGAGAGTCCGCCTGCCGATGCAGGGGACACGGGTTCATGCCCCGGTCCGGGAAGATCCCACATGCTGCAGAGCAGCTGGGCCCGTGAGTCATGGCCGCTGAGCCTGCGTGTCCGGAGCCTGTGCTTCACAACGGGAGAGGCCACAACAGTGAGAGGCCTGCGTACCGCAAAAAAAAAAAAAAAAAAAAAGGAGGGAAGTGAAAGCTAGCTTATTTAGCTGGCACTTATGCCACTGCTGTCCTGGAAGCATTTGCCCATCTCAGTTACCAAAAGGTCTGAGGTTTAACAGTTTTGTGGGGACAGAAGACATGGTCTTAAGCTCTCATAAGGTCCCAAATTGGAACTGAGGCTCTCATTTGAAATCAGAAACCTTGAAAGGTAACATCCTCAGTGAAACAGTGGGCTAGAAGAAAACTCTGGAGAGCAGAAAACAGGGAGGATGAAGAAGAGAGACTTGTTTTTCTTGGCATGGGCTCTTTGGACAGTGTGTGTGTGTGTGCGCGCGTGTGTGTATTTCCTCTGACATTTTGAAACCACAGCCATGCCCCCAAATGGATTACAATTTGAATTCACATAATCTGCATGATCTAGGAAACCCCAAGCCACGATAATAGCATAATGTAGTGCCAGTTTAATTACATCCAGGTTGGGAGAAAGAAAATAGTATATCCTTTCTAAAAGAAAACACGTTAAAACAAAGACCCCTCAAAATTCTCAGAGATAAAGCCCTATAAAACAGTTCACAGTCCCCAAACTGCAAAACACAAAAATGAGCCATCATGAACAAAAGCCAGTAGGAAAAACATGCAACAAAGATAGACCCTTAGTAGTTTCAGTTATTAGAAGTATTAGATAAAAGTTTGTGTGTGTGTGTATAGATAAAATACATACTGATATTTTTAAAAAATGAAACTGAGAACATGAGAAAGAGAAAAGACACAGTCAAAATACAGCAAATAGATTTTTTTAAAAGGATTAGAACTTATGGAAATGAATTTTAATTATTGAAATTAAAAACTCAATAGTAAGTTAAATGGCAGATTAAACACACCATAATATACCATACAACACGGGGAACTATATTCAGTATCTTGTAATAACCTATAATAGAAAAGAATCTGAACTGACTTTGCTGTACACCTGAAACATTGTAAATCAACTATAGTTCAAAAAAAAATTAAAAAAATAAAAGCAGAATGGACATATCCCCCCTCCCAAAAAAAAGAAAGAAAAGAAAAGAAAAAACCCTGATATATAATTCATGACCTGTAAGATCTAAAGAAATGACCCCAAATGCAGGACAAAATGTCAAGTAGAGGGAAAGTACAAAAGAAAGGTTAAGAAAAATGGAGGCTAGAATTGGATTTCCAGAAGTAATGAATAGAGAGAATGAGGAAAGAAAATTTTCAAAGAAATGATAACTGAAATCCTCAGATTCAGGAAGCACAATAAATTGGGTGCAATATTAAAAATATATATTTTTAATGTGTGCCAGTAGTTGCACACATTGAAGAAAAATTACAAAAGAAAGTAACAGAGTCTTGAAAGCAGCCATTAGAAAAGACAGATTACCTATAGAATAGAATGACAATTTAACTGATAACACTAGACTTCTCAATATTAGAAAGGAAGCCAGGAGACAATGGGATAGTAACTTCAAAGTGCAAAAGGAAAATAACTGTCAACCTAGAACTTCATAGACTGCTACACTATGGTGAGTGCAAAATAAGAATATTTTCCGACAAAATCAAAAGCCTAAAACCAGTGGACTCTCACTACAAGATCTTTTAAGTATTTTGAACTCAGAAAACAGATCTGAAATATAAGAAGAATGATTAGCCTAAAAAAATTAGCAAACAACCATTAACTGTGTAAAACTATAGTAATGATGTAATTTAAATATATAAAAAATAAAGGAAAATTAAAATGCTGGACAAAAAACTTGAAAATGTGTCTAAGGTGTTTAAGATGTTTCTGTTGGAAAAGAGGAGAGTAGAGATACTGATGATTTTTTTTTTTTTTTTTGCGGTATGTGGGCCTCTCACTGCTGTGGCCTCTCCTGTTGCGGAGCACAGGCTCTGGACACGCAGGCTCAGGGGCCATGGCTCACCTGATGATTTTTACTAAGTGAAATATTCACATTAAATGTCAGGGTATATGTAATGAAATATTAAAGGAACATATAAGTTCTTAATAAAAAAGTGGATAATCAATATAAAGCAGGAAAGGAGAAAAATAAAGCAAAAGCATGATTAATAGCTCAAAATAATAAAAATTGATCCATATATTTTAGTAAAAGCAATAAATGTATTTAAAAGATTAATTTTCCTGGTAAAAGGTACTTTCTGATTGGATAAAAACTAAATCCAGCTGTATGTCAGTTACAATACATACTCCTAAAAAAAGTAAAGACAAGGCTGAAAGTAAAGTAAAAAGATATAATAGAGAAATAGTGGAGGGAAAAAACAGAATAGCTCAGAATATTAATATCAGACAATACAAGCTTTAATGTGAAAAGCCTTAAGGACAAAGAAATTAGCCACAGAAATTATAAAAGGCATAGTTTACCAAGGAGATAAAAAAAGGATCTCTACTTATAACCACCTACCAATAGTCTCAAATATACAAAAGTTGTCAGAATTTCAAGGAGTAACTGGTAAGGCCATGAACATTGTAGAAATTCTTAATATTCTTCACAGTAATTGTCAGATTAAAAAGAAAGTAGAATCAGGGCTTCCCTGGTGGCGCAGTGGTTGAGAGTCCGACTGCCGATGTAGGGGACATGGGGTCGTGCCCCGGTCCGGGAGGATCCCATGTGCCGTGGAGCGGCTGGGCCCGTGAGCCATGGCCGCTGGGCCTGCGCGTCCGGAGCCTGTGCTCCGCAATGGGAGAGGCCACAGCAGTGAGAGGCCCGCGTACTGCAAAAAAAAAAAAAAAAAGTAGAATCAAGCCACACAATTAACTGTCTTGATCTAATGGACATATATAGAGTACTCTGTTTTATTATTAGAGAATAAACATCTTCACAAGCACATAGGGAACATTTATAAAAATTGACTATAAACTATGTCATAAAACAAGTCTCAACAGCTTTCCATCAGTCTGCTTCAGACAGATCATGTTCTCTAGTCCCATGAATTAAGTCAGAAATCAATATTTCAAAAATATTTTTAAAAGATGATATATTTGGAAATTTAAAAACACTTCTAAACTTATGGGTCAGAGAAAAAAATCATGATGGAAATTAGATAATAAATATGTAATAATTAAAAGGAACAAGTTATAAGACTTCTTCAGCTGAGGCCCTAAAATGACAAACCTCACATTTAATGTGAGATAGTCTTCCATATAAGATTTCCAAAGGAAGTCAACAACAGATTTTATGATCCTAATTCCTCATCTACATTGAGTATATGAAAGTGTTGGATGGAAGGGATTAGAGGATGAGTATGGGAGGTTAGAGGAAGAGAAGAAAATGTTTTTGATAGAGCTATTGCAGAGCTAAGTTCCACACCTCAAGACAAGCAAAAGGAGCTTCAGAGGAATCACTTGGAATATTTAATATGCATCCCTTGGAATTTTTGGAGTATGATGGACTATTTGACTCAAACCTTAAGAATCTGAAGGGCAAGTGCTGTGGCTGGCTAACTGCTCTGAAGTTGAGTAAGAAAGTTTAATGTGTTTGGGGCCACCTTACTCCCAGAGTTTATTGTGACAAAAGGATGCACATTTCCTCAAGATGTGGATCTTAGGTGAGAGAAAGCCAGCAGAGACTTCAAGATGACCCCAAAAGGGAACCTGGGACAGCTGGATACATAGGGATAAAACGGTGACCCTGAAGAATACAGGAAAGCACCCTATGAAAGACATCCAAGGAAGGCCTCTGCACTCTCATGGCAGTACTGATTTAAAAGACCTTTCCTGTTTCTTAATTTTTCTCCTTTTCCCAAACAATTCTGGAAAAGTCAGGAGCAGCCTAGTAAGTATGACGGAAAGGCAGAAACATATATAAAAGTAGTTATCACCCCTACTTTTTCCACTGCAACAACTCACCTGAAGCATGTGTAAGCTCTGCTAGCAGAAGAACTTTAAGTTTAAATGAGTATTGAATTCTGAATTTTAATATTACAGTGGACCTATTAACTATCAAACCAAGACTTTTTGCTTATTTGTCTAGTGGCTAGAAGTGACCACAGGATTTTTTATTATTGAGAGAGACCAGAAGATTCCTGTGATTTCTCTGTACCCTTCCTTTCAAGGGTATGGAGAAAAACTAGCCCTCAGAGTGGGTTTGAATGAGCAGTGTAACAAATAAGTGAACTTATATTCTGATTTCCTCTCAGGAGTCTTGCTGTTTCAGTATCCATTAGAACTCAATAATAATAGAAATACTGCATATCAAAGCTTATGAGAAATTCATACTTAGGGGCACACCATCAAGAAGACCAACATACACACTTGTGGGAGTCCCAGAGGAGAGAGAGAAAGAGACAGAATAGTTGAAGAAATAATGGCTGAAAATTGTTCCAAATTTTGTGAAAGACATGAATAGAAACACCCAGGAAGCTCAACAAACTCCAAATAAGATGAATGCAAAGAGGCCCGTACCAAGACACATTATAATTAAACTTTCAAAAGCCAGTGCCAAAGAGAGAATCTTGAAAGCAACAAGAGAGAAGCAAATCATCACATACAAAGGATGCTCAAAATTATCAGTATATTTCTCATCAGAAACTTTGGAGGCCAGAAGAGAATTAGCTGGTATATTCAAAGTGCTAAAAGGAAAAACTGTCAACCAAAGAGCCTATATCTGCCAAAACTGCCCTTCAGAAGTGAAGGGAGAAGTTAAGACAATGCCAGAGAAACAAAAGCTAAGTGAGTTCGTGACCACTAGACCTGCCCTGCATTAAGTGCTCAAGGGATTCCTGTATAGTGAAATGAAAGGACACTAGACAGCAACTTGAAGCTCTATAGAAAAATATACACTGAAAACTACAGAAAATTCCTGAAAAAAATTAAAGAAGAAAAATAAATGGAAACACATCCCAAGTTCATGGATTAGAAAATTTAATATTGTTAAGATTTAGTACTACCCAAAGCAATCTACAGATTCAATGAAACCCTTAGAAGAGTCCCAATGATTTTTTTTGCAGAAATAGATAAACCCATCCTAAAATTCAGATGAAATCTCAAGCACCCAGAATATCCAAAAATAATCTGGAAAAAGGAGAAGAAACCTGGAGGACTCACACGTCCTGATTTCAAAACTTATTACAAAGCTACAGTAATCAAAACTGTTTTGTACTAGCACAAAGACAGACATAGATCAATGGAGTAGAATAGAGAGCCCAGAAATATACCCTCCCATATATGGTCAAATGATTTTCAACAAGAGAGCCAAGACCATTCAATGGGGAAAAGACAGTCTTTTCAACAAATGGTGCTGGGAAACTGGATATTCACATGCAAAGAATGAAGTTGGACCCTAACCAAACACCAAAATGGATCAAGGACCCAAACGTAATACCTAATATAATAAAATTCTTAGAAGAAAACAGAACAAAACTTCACAACATTGGACTTGGCAGTAATTTCTTGGATATGAAAGATGTATGAATGGCCAAATAAGCACATAAAAAGGATGCTCAACATCACTAATCATTAGGGAAATGCAAATCAAAACTAAAATAGGTACCACATCACAACTATTAGGAACACATATCAAAAAAATAACTTGTTGGAGAGGATGTGGAGAAATGTCACCCTTGAGCACTGTTGGTGGGAATGTAAAATGATACAGTCACTGTGGAAAACAGTATGACAGTTCCTCAGAAAATTTAAAGTGGAATTACTTTACCATTTGATCCAGCAATTCCACTTCTGGGTATATACCCAAAAGAATTGAGAGTAGGGTCTCAAAGAAATATTTGTACACCCAAGTTCACGGCAGCAGAGTGGACAATAACTAAAATGTGGAAGTAGTCCAAGTGTTCATTGATCAATGAATGGATAAGCAAAACATGGTATATACAAATAATGAAATAGTCCACCTTAAAAAAGAAGGAAATTCTGCAATATGCTACAATATTGATGCACCTTGAGGACATTATGCTAAGTGAAATAAGACAGTTACAAAAAGACAAATACTATATGATTCCACTTATATGAGGTACTTAGTGTAGTCAAAATCATAAAGACAGAAAGTGTTAATGATGGTTGCCAGGGGCTGGGTGGAAGGGAGAATGGGGAGTTATTGTTTAATAGATACAGAGTTTCAGTTTTATAAGATGAAAAGAGTTATGGGGATGGATAGTGGTGATGCTTGCACAACAATAGGAATGTATTTAATACCACTGAACTGTACACTTTAAATGGTTAAGATGATAAATTTTATGTGTATTTTACCACATTAAGATAAAAAAACTATTATTTAAAAACAATATGAGAATTCACATAAAAATAAGAGAATATGCAGATAATATTTTAGAATAAGAGAATTCAAATACAAGTGCAGTTTATAAAAATCAACTGCATTCCTATACACTAGCAACACAAAATAGGAAACATAATTTTTAAAATATACTATTTATAGTATCAACTAAAAATATATAAGAACAGTTAATAATTATCTTTTAAAATGTATGCAAGATAGTTGTAGAAGGAATAATAAACTTTATTGGAAACATACATGGAAAAGAGATACACTATGTTCATGGTATAAAAATTTAATATGATAAAGATGTATCTTTCCCCAAAATTAATCATCTATAGATTCAACGAAATTCACTATCAAATTACTGGCAGAGCTTTTTCCTGTGGACCTTGACAAGGGGATATAAAGAAAAAGTATAAAGTGCCAAGAATATCAAGACAGTTTTGACAAGATACCAAAAGGAAAGGAGGAACAGTTCAATAAGTAATTGTTCAAAACTGGAACAATTGAGTTTTCACAGGGGAGAGAAGTGGAGTTCAATTTGTGTCCAATGTTATACATAAAATTAAATTAAATTCCAAGTAAATGAAAAACCAAATGTAAAATGAAAAACTTTAAAATTTTTAGGAAGTTTTAAATTTAGAAAGAAAGGAAAAAAAAACCCACCAACCCAACAAATTCTTTTCACATATTCAAAATTTCTGGTCAGCCCAGCACAGCTATCAAACACCAAATGAGTTGTAAAGTAATAGAATGATAAACGAAGTGGTATAATTATACCATTTGTACAACTATGTACAAGGCAGTTGCCTTACTAGACATGCCTTTATTCTAACTCTTCAGACAACTAGAACAGTATTTTATTGTTTACATGTAAAAATTTGCATATTAATGATGCATATATAGTTATATTTGAAGTATTTCTTTTAGCATACTTTTATTTAACATAAAAATTTAATTATATCGTATATGATTAGCTTATTCTGAAAACAATCAGCATAAAACTAGTATATCCATGTAAGAACATGCTACTCAACTTTATCATTATAAAAACAAAATAAGTTGTTTAAAACTTAAATGTAAATCGATAGGCTAGTATTGCTTTAAATAAATGCAACAATTACAGGCTTAATTGCAATGATATTGCAAAACTAACTTTTAAAAACTAAATTGAAAATTGAATACAATTTTAGATAAAATATTGAAAAACAATACTTGGACTTAATCCATATGTTCCTTCCCTCATATTTATCCAAAAGTGTGGTAGCATAAAAAATTAACTAATATAAGTATCATAGAAAGACTTTTTGCCCAACTAAAAAACTACTAATGAAGATGTATTTTTCCAAGGAATTAAGTAAACTCCAAAAATTCATTACATATTCATAATGCGATTCTCTTTTCCACAAAAGATTCTAGTCAACATAATGGGAATTACATTTAAATAACATTTAGATAGTGCAAAAAATGTAGATTTGCCTTTACTAAGCAGGATAGAAACATTAAATATCTGAATCACTTAAAAATTTTAGGGTGAAAGATGTTTTCAATCCTTACCATGGGCTCCCCAAATGGTTTTCAGATTACATGATCTGTAGTGTCCATTTCAAGTCTAAAATTCTGTGTAACTTCTGTTAAAGGTAATTTTTCCTCAAGTTATTTTAGCCCACATGGCCTCATTGTTGGTGACTTTACCTGCCTTTTCATTGCTTAAATTCTTCAAACAAGGCAACTGTTTCAAAAGGGAAGATATATAGACATGGTTTAAAATGTTAAAGTTCAGATTTTAAAGTATGCCTATATACTTTGTAAAGATCATTGCCAAAGTTTTAATTTTCAAATATGTTCCCAGATGGAATGATACCTTAGGAACCATGAAACAACAGTAAAAGGGAATTCTGTGGTCATTGCAGGATGTGCAGACTTGAATAGAGGTTTATTCTGAAAGCAAATATATTATTATACTTCCTTTATGAGAATCATTTTTATCACCTTGCTCTACATTCATCAATATATTCTAATGAAATAGCATGGGCTAGGAATAACTTGAGGAACTAGTTAAGACAGTGAAATATGAAAAGCATGTAAAAGTTAAATGAGTTTTTTTTTGTTTGTTTTGTTTTGTTTTGTTGTGGTACGCAGGCCTCTCACTGTTGTGACCTCTCCCGTTGCGGAGCAACAGGCTCCGGACACGCAGGCTCAGCGGCCATGGCTCACGGGCCCAGCCGCTCCGCCACATGTGGGATCTTCCCGGACCGGGGCACGAACCCATGTCCCCTGCATCGGCAGGCGGACTCTCAACCACTGCGCCACCAGGGAAGCCCAAATGAGTTTATTTTTAAACTGATTACTATTATTTAAAATATAAGGCAACTCTGCTCTGTCCAATTTATGCATATATTATTTGACATACTGGTTGAAATATCACATACCACTTTCGTACCTACTGTGCAAAATCCAAATAATTCATATTTTCAAGTCTGTTAAAACCTTCTCAAATTTCTGTAATTCATTCAAGTTCTGTAGAAAAACATAGGCTTTTTTTTTTTACTGTTAGTTATTTATACAGTTCAGTGTTACAGATTCTAAATATCTAAAACCCTGCAAGAATTCCACCATCCAAAGCATATTCTTAAGATCTTTTTGCATTTATCACTGTTGTCACAATAATGTCTTTTGTGGCTGTGAATTATCATTAGACTTTCTATATTCACAACCATGAGAATACCTGTCTTTTCTTTTTCTATCAACCTTTTTATTATTTTTCTTCAGGAAAGATTATATCTGTTTCTAAATCTGTGACAACTTTCAAATGTATAGGACTGTTAAAAGTGGACATTACTGATATTATTTTATTTTTATTTATTTTTTAACATCTTTATTAGAGTATAATTGCTTTACAATGGTGTGTTAGTTTTTGCTTTATAAACATGTGAATCAGCTCTACGTATAGATATATCCCCATATCCCCTCCCTCTTGTGCCTCCCTCCCACCCTCCCTATCCCACCCCTCTAGGTGGTCACAAAGCATGGAGCTAATCTTCCTGTGCTATGCAGCTGCTTCCCACTATCTATCTGTTTTACATTTGGTAGTGTATATATGTCAATGCCACTCTCTTACTTTGTCCCAGCTTACCCTTTCCCCTCCCTGTGTCCTCAAGTCCATTCTCTACGTCTGCATCTTACTGCTATTATTTTAGATGGTAGTTAAGAGAAGCAGAGAATATGATGGTGGGGGCTCACACATGGTTGTTATCATTAGAAAAAAATCATACCACTAAGCATAATAAGCTTAGAACCATAGCAAAGATGATTTAAGAAAGAATGTCCCCCATTCTCTCTTCCATTCTGTTTTTTTTAACTTAGCATTCATTGATATAAGTAAATATTCTCTTTTTATTTATTGAGATGTAATTGACATACAACATTATATTAGTTTCATGTGTATGACAAAATAAATCGATATTTGTACATATTGAGAAACAATCACCACAGTAAGTCCAGATAACATCCATCACCATATAAAGTTACAAATTTTTTTTCTTGTGCTAAGAACTTTTAAGGTCTCTTCTCTTAGCAACTTCTAAATATATACAATGGTATTATCAACTATAGCTACGATGCTGTACATTAAATCCTAAGTGGATATTCTTGAGGGAAAAAAAGAAGACTACCACTTCTTTCCACTTTTAAGTATTTAAATTATCATAAAGTGGTACATATCACTAGTCTAAAGAAGTGCAGTACAAATCTTGTCATATACAGTATTCCTTCAAAAACAGGTTGTCCCTCCAAGTTGGTCACAGTTTAGTAGGGGAGGAAGGGCTGTAGACCAAGTACAGTGTGATAAGTGACATGTACAAAGGGCTGCTGCATTTATGATTGAGACTTCTATCTTTCAGGCTCCAGATTTGTGTAGAAGCCAGTCATAATTTGCATGGTCCTTTTCCTGACTATGTATTTCTTATATTTCATATAATCCATAGATCATTTAATGGAACTAATTCAGTTTACTGTTAAATTCTATTAAATGTCTATTTCTTACATTTCTGCCATAAAAATTCCCTAGCTATTGAGATAAATTACAGAAGAAATATTAATAAATTTTATAGAATCTTAGGAAAATTGGCAGTTCCCTTAGTATCTATCCATTTAGTCATTCATTCATTCATTCAACAAATGTTTATTTAGCACACCTGTCATATGCCAGGAACCCTGCTTGGCACTGAAGGTAAAGCCAAGAACCAGAAAGACATGACCCCTGCCCTCATAAAACTCAAAGTCAATAACATGCCCAAAATTAATAGTTTAAAACATGGAGATTACATAGACTCTCACACAGTTAAATAAGACAGATTGCTGTTATTTGGATAATTTTCATACTTTGCCTCATTTTAGTAAAATTTAAGAATATCAAAAATAAAGAAAAACTTCCAGAGTGAAAGAACAGATCACTCACATATGACCAGGCAATATACTCATTTTAGACATTTCAAAAACTTCTGTAAAAAGATAACTGAGTTATACTTTTTAGTATTGTAGGGGAGACAAATTTCTGAAGCTAGAATTTTGCACTTATCCAGATCATCATTTAAATATGAGAGTACAATAAAAAATCATCCCGCCATTTAAGGCCTCAGAAACATTGCCACACACAGACTCTTAAAAAAAAAAAAAAAAAAAAAAAAAGCTCTTTGCTACAATAATAGTAGAGGACTTTAATAGCCCACTTTCAATAATGGGTAGAAGAACTAGACAGAAGGTCAGTAAAGAAAGCATGGACTTGAATAACGCTATAGACAAATTGGACCTAACAGACATATACAGAACTCTCCTTACAGCATAATATACATTTTTCTGAAATGCAGAAGGAGCATTCTCCAGGATAGACCATATGTTAAGGCCACAAAACAGTCTTAATAAAGTTTAAATGATTGAAAACATACCAAGTGTCTTTTCTAATCACTGTGGAATGAAACTAGAAATCAACTGTACAAGGTAAACTAGAAAATTCATAAATATATAAATATTAACACACGAATATGTCAAAGAAGAAATCACAAGGGAAATTAAAAATGTCTTGAGAAAAATAAAAATGAAAATACAGCATATTTAAACTTACGTGATGCAGCAAAAGTAATGCCAAGTGGAAAGTTTATAATTGTAAAGACTTACATTAGAGAATATAGGTCTCAAATCAACAACCTAACTTTACAACTTAAGGAACTAGAAAAAGAAGGACAAACAAATCCAAAGCCAGCAACAGGAAATAAAGATTAGAGCAAAAATAAATAGAGAATATAAAAATGATAGAGAAAATGAAACCAAGAGTTCTTCAAAAAGATCAACAAAAATGACAAACCTTTAGTTATATTGACCAAGAAAAAGAATACTGAAATAACTAAAATCAGAAATAAGAAAGGGGGCATTACTATTGATTTATAGAAATAAATAGAATTATAAAAGTATCAATAATTGTACACCAACAAATTGGATAACCTAGATGAAATGGACAAATTCATAGAAACATACAACCTAGCAAGACTGAATCATGAAGAAGTAGAACATCTGAATAGACCTATAACCAGTAAGGAGATTGAATCAGTAATTAAAAATGTCAATAAACAAAAGTCTGGACAAGATGGCTTCACTGGTGAATTCTACCAAATATTTAAAGAAGAATTAAATCCTTCTGAAATACTTCCAAAAACTTGAAGAGAAAGGAACACTTCCTAGCTCATTTTAGGCCTGCATTATCCTGATATCAGACTCAGACAAGAAAAGTACCAACATTGTTCCTTATGAATATGAATGTGAAAGTCCTCAACCAGATATTAGCAAACAGAAGTTGGCAGCATAGTAAAATGATTATACACCATGACTAAGTGGGATTTATTCCTGGAATTCAAGGATGGTTCAACATACAAAAATCAATCAATGTAATACACCACATTAAGAGAATGAAAGACAGACCAAAAAACAAAATGAAACATGATTATCTCAGTTGATTCAGAGAAAACATTTGACAAGATTCAACACACTTTCATGATAAAAACAATAAACCTGGAATAGAAGGAAATTACTTCAGCATAATAAAGCCTATTTATGGAAAACCCACAGCTAACATCATACTCAATGATGGAAGCCTGAACATTCTTCCTCTAAGATCAGGAACAAGACTAAGATGCCTGCTTTCACCACTTCTATTCAACATAGTTCTGGAAATCTTAGAGCAATAAGGCAAGAAAAAGAAATAAAAGGCATCCAAACTGGAAAAGAAGAAGTAAAATTATCTCTGTTTGCAGATGATATGATCTTGTATATAAAAAACCCTAACAACTACACACACACAAGCTGTTAGAACAAATAAATGAATTCAGCAAAGTAGCAAGATACAAGTCAACATGCAAAAATCAGTTGCATTTCCACACACTAGCAATGAACAATCTGAAAACAGTCCATTTCAAAAATGGGCAAAGGACCTGAATAGATGTTTCTCCAAAGACAATGTGTGAATGGCCAATAATCACATGAAAAGATGCACAATGTCACACATCATAGGGAAATGCAAGTCAAAACCTCACTTTACACCCATTAGGATGGCTATTGTAAACAAAAAACAGGCAAAAAAACCCCACAACACACACACAGAAAGCATCAAGTGTTAGTGAGAATGTGAAGAATTTGGAACCCTTGTGCATTGGTAGGAAGAATGTTGATGTAAAATGGTGCAGCTGCTAAGTAAAATGGTATGTCAGTTACTCAAAAAGTTAAATGTAGAATTATCATATGATTATAGAATTAGCATAGATCCAGCAATTCTACTTCCAGTTATACACCCAAAATAATTGAAAACAAGGACTTGAACAGATATTTTACACTCATGTTCATAGCGACATTATTCAAATAATGAAAGATGGAAGCCACCCAAGTGTCCATCAATGGATAAACAAAATGTGGTATATACATACAATTGAATACCATTCAGCCTTAAAAAGGAAGGAAATTCTGACACATGCTACAACATGAATGAACTTTGAAGACATTATGCTAAGTGAAATAAGCCAAACACAAAAGGACAAATACTATATGATTTCAGTCACATGAGGTACCTAGAGTAGCCAAATCCATAAAGACAGAAAGTAGAATGGCCATTGCCAAGGATTAGAGAGAGGAGGGAATGGAGACTTACTTTTAATGGAGTTTCAGTTGGGAAGATGAAACAAGTTTCTGAGACAGAGAGTTGTGATGGTTGCACAACAATGTGAGTGTACTTACACTACTGCACTGTATACTTAAAAATGGTTACAATGGTAAGTTTTATGTTATGTGTATTTTACCACAATTTAAAATAGTTAAAACTGTAAATTTTATGCCTTGTATATTTTACCACAATTAAAAAATACATGAAAACTTCTAGAACTCTAATAGAAATAAATTCAGTATGATATTATAGAAATAGGGGAAGAAAGAGTGGGCAAAAAACTTTTAAAAATTATTGTTGTCTAAAAATGTGAGGACAAAAAATAAAGAATAATAAGGGGAAAATGACAGAAAATGGAGAAAAACACATTTACAATTGAATTTCCAAAACTGAAATTCTAGATGATGTGAACCAAAACACTTCAGGGAGAAACTAAAAAGAGATGAGAGAATTCTGAATCATTTTTATTGTTTGAGGAAAGATATTGATAAACTTGGGAAATAGAAAAATATGAAAAAGTGTAACAATCAGTCTTAATAAGTTAGGGATAACCCATTAAAAGAATAAAACTGGAATGTAAATCTCAATTTTTGATATTTGAAGATATTTGAACAAATTTTTATCTATGTGAAAGAAAGAATAGGAAGAAGAAAAAGCAGCAGCATAGCAAAGGGAAATATGAAATGCAGAAATAAATCTGATATAACAGTAATTACAGTAAATACAAATGTTAATCATATTGGATAACAAAACAATATACTAAATGTAAAAATAAGAGATTTAAAACAAAAAGATACAGAAAGATGGAAATTTAAATCATTAATAAAACATACTGAAATATAAACAACAGTAAAAAGGGCTAGAGTACCAATCTTAATATCTATCAAAAGAGAATTCAAGGAAAAATATTATAAAAGCCAAAGAGCAATATTATATATGGATATTATAACAACTCAAGAAGGTAAAACAAATCAGGAAGTTCAGCAAAGATGCTGGGTACGAGATCAGTTTTTAAAAGTCAGTCAACAGTTCTCTATACCAGCAATGATCATCTAGAACAGGGGTCCCCAACCCCCAGGACTTGGACCAGTATCGTTGCTCGGCCTGTTGGGAACCAGGCTGCACAGCAGGAGGTGAGTGGCAGGCAAGCGAGCAAAGCTTCATCTGCTGCTCCCCATCACTCCCCATGGCTCGCATTACCACCTGAACCATCCCCACCCCCCACAGAAAAATTGTCTTCCACAAAACCAGTCCCTAGTGCCAAAAAGTCTGGGGACCGCTGATCTAGAAAACACGATAGGAAATACAGAGCAGTAGAAAAACTATGAAGTGCCTAGTAATAAACTTTTAAAATAATATGCAAGACATCTATGGAGAAAGTTTTAAAACCCAATTACAGGACATAAAGATCTAAATAATTAGAGAAATAGATTATCCTCATGGATAAGATAATTTAACATTCTGAAATATATTGAATATATTAAATGCCTGTATTCATGGGATCATTTTAAAGAATATTCAACTTGTAGCAAGTGAGGACATAGGCAGTCTAGGGTTCTTATGGCCATTTTTTTCTAGTCTAGTCTTTTAAAATAAATGTTTATTAAGGAATTTGTCTTTAAGTTCTTTGTATTTGCAGTTCCTTCAGCCTGTACTATTATTTCCCTAGATATTCTCATGGCTCATTCATCCAAAGTAGGGACCGTGGATCCATATATGACTTTATGAGCATTACTCCTTTTCTTGGCTACTTGCCAGGGGATGGATACCAGATCTAGACCACTGAGATCTACTAAGGAAAGAAAGGGAGAGGAGGTACAGTTGGGACTTTATAGCACTTATCATTACCAGATGTCACATTTTATGTATTTTATGTGTTCATTATTCACCTCCCTTAAGCACAGTGAGGGCAGCGACTTTTTGTTATTGATGCTCTCTGTTATGAGCACAACATTAAAAAAAAATTCCTGGACATAGTAGGCACTCAATAAGTACTTGTTAAATGAATTAATTGAATACAAGAATAATTTGTTCCTAGTGGGCAAATATATTCAAGAAGACTATCAGCTAAAATTAAGATTGGAAAATTGGTAAATTAACTTTTAATAAATTTTCAGAACATTAGCCTCCTCTTCCAGATACCGTACCTCAAGGGCTTACCAGCTCTCTAATTCTCAACTAAAATGACTAATTAAATGGATGAAAAATCTCCTTTTCTGGCTTTAATTCTTTTCTGTATTATACATAATGATTCTCTGATGCAAGGTGCTGTACATTTTACTGTGTCTTTTTGTAATTGAATTTGTGCCCTCTGGGCCAGAAATATGTCTGCTATTTATAAAAGTTTAATTTCTCCCCAATGTCTAGTTAAAAGGTGAATCTTAAAAAGACTAAAGTGTTGCCCTAAAGCAAATACCGTGCATAGTCAAATCAAACATAAATAAACATTCCACTTTTATGTTCTTTTGAGAAGAGCTTAAAGAACTAACTTCTAAATTGTAATAGATTTGTAATTAGTTTAATTTGCAGTCACTGAAACATTCAGACATTGGTTTTCCAGATATTCACAGTTTGGATTAAAAATTTCACAGTTTTTTATAGACTATTTTACTTCATGATACTCATTACACGTTATAGAAATAGCATACAGATTTCCCTCACACTTCATTGGTACACTAAAGAATTTAGTTTTTATAAAAAGCATTCATTCTAATATATTCATAATATATATTATTATTCTAGAAGCAGACAACCAGTTGTTTAGTTCTAAGATTTTAACTGCATATTAATACAGTTTAACTGCATATTAATACATTTAATATTAAGTTAAAATCAAAAAACAGATAATACTAAGAAAAACTGATGGCACACTGACAGGAAAAGAATAATTTTTAGTGTAGTATACTACATTCTAAATGAAAATGTTTGGATGAGAATGCAAAGAGGTTGAATATGAATAGTATGATTCAACTGGTAAATGTGCAGTGTATGTTTTGCTAAGAAATCATAAAGCACAGGAGAGTGGTCTCACTAAATGTATTACATTTTATGAAATTAGAAAGACTAGTTTATTGGATAAGGCCAAGTCTTATGTATATGTGATGATAAAAAAGATCAACATAAGTGAGTGTAGCTAGATCAAATGTTTAAGATGGACTTAAAGGACTCAACTGAGTTCACAGGAAATACACAGGATAGATGAACAAGTTAAATGGCACTATGAAAAAATAAACAGATTTGGAACGTAGAACATTATACAAAAAAACTGGCCTGCACACTTTAAAAGTCCAATGCCAAAGAAAAGAAAATGTGTGTGTGTTGAGGGCGGGGAGTGCTGGGGAGAGCACTGTTCTAATTAAAAGAGACTAAGGAGACACACACAAACCAGCTATATAATATATGACATAAAATGTATTTGCAGAACAAATGAAGACATTTGCATGTGGTCTGGGTATTAGATAATATTATAGAATTAATGTTAATTTTCTTGGGGGTGTTAATGATGTGATTCTGTAGTGGAATGCTGTTTTAAGGGGATGCAGCTAAAATCTTTAGGGAAGAATATCATCAAGTCTGCACTTTGAAACGGATTCAGCAAACACACACACACACACAGGCACGCACACAAGCTTATATGGAAAAATATTAACAATTGTTGAATCAAGATGGTACGTGTATGAGTGATAGGAGTGTTTGTTGTATTTTTCTTCCAAATTTTCTATATGCTTGAAAAATATTCATAGTAAAAAGTTGGAAAAACAAAAGCTATTTAAGCATTTATACTAAAAGACAGAACTTTTTAAAAAGAATCCAAAGGAATTCTCTATTAAAGATACAGAGCTAAGCTCAAAAATGAACTAGCACTCTTTACAAAGAATGCCATTAACCTGTTACTAAATAAGTGCCAAGAAAATAATGGTAATCATCCTTAAGACAGAGGCAGCTGGCATCACAGTACCAGTTATCTGCTTTTCTAAATATGTATTGTCTCAGGATAAATATGGATGCGAACGGCCTAGAGCACTGCACAACTTGAAGCTCGTAGAGGTCAGTATATTTTTAATTATTTTCAGTATCACAGACATCCACCTTCACATAAATTTTAGATAGGCATTTGATGAAATTCTGACCTCATGTAAAATCTAACAATTTTTGTAAGTAGAATGGCTAAGTAAATAGTTTACCATTTAGCTAACATAGCACAAGAATTAGTTGAATTTACCTGAGTAAGTATGGATTTCACTGAAGTTGTGTCTTGGCATCTCTGTAATACTGCATTAATCGCAAAGCTTCCCAGAAGATGCTGCTTTTTTTACAGCCCAGGCTGGAGAAACAAACTTAGTAGCAAACTGGTTTATCTGTTAAATATAAAAGTGAAATATTGAGCTGAAGAAATATCTGTTAGTGTTGTGCAATGGTGATAAAAATTACTCCCTTAATATCTGGCACTGACATTTGTTTATACAATAGTAAGCAGTGTGATCAAGGATATGTTTCTTACTGATTCAGGGGCTTTTGACAAAATGTAAAGATAAACATATTAATTTAAAATAAGGTTTATGCATCAATTATGTCATATTCTATAACCTAAATTAACATGAAAAAGCTAAAATTAAATAAAGTTAAATAATTTTAATTATCCTTGCTATCACTCTGCAATTAATACTCAATTATTCTTTTTTTTTTTCCATTTATCTTGCTTGTATTCTACTACCCACGATACCTTTCTCTTCCCCTCGCTTTTCCCCTTCACTTCAATACATGTGTTGAAAATCTGTCATGATATCCTGTGATTTCTAACAAGCCCTGGGAACACCAAGTACTAAATTATGGTCCCTCCATCATATCCTCAAACCCAGTCCATCACTGAAGCTTCATCTTATACTAGAGCTCCCATAACTGTCAACCCCTTCTTAAATGCCTTGATGATCCAAGTCTGCGCTGAAATCCACTATGAATAATATACAAGGTTCTTCAGGGTGGTTAGGAAGATAGGATCTTAAAGCTAATATTAAATATTATAGCTTTCTAGTTACCTTCAACTGAATGTAGATTTCCACCTGGCATGCAAAACCCCACCTTTCAGTCTGGTACATTCAGATGACAGCTTCTTAGGAGGAATGTTCTTATTTTTTCTGAAAATCTGAAAGAGGAAAAAGTTTTATTCTTGGGTGCCAAGTAAAAAATTCTTTTAAAAATCCCTACAGTAACAGAAAATCGTTTTCTTCTACCATTTTGAGAGGTAGAACTTGGCAGCAGTAAGCACTTTACATTAACAAGACATTCTGTTCTCTCTAAGAGAAAGTTTTGCATTATAGAATTGATCAGTTGTTAGTTGTTGAGGTAAAGCCCCCCTGAAAGGAAACTCCTACACAGCAACTCATTTCTTCTACTGGAAGATGTCAAAAGTAGAAGCTGGTTAGTCATAGTGAGATTGCTTATCGCCAGTGAACATGTCAATTGAGTCATACAAGGAACATCTAAAATGGACTTTTGAGAAGTTGAAAGTGTTCTTTACTTGATCAGTAGTGCAGGGAAGGGAGAAATAGGCATTCAATGACTAACGGGTAAACACCCCTTCCCATAGACTCAGGACAGCTGAAGAAGCCCATGAATGAATAAATCAGGTAGAAAAAGCAAAAACAAAAAACAAAAAACGGTGCCAGTATAGAAGGTAATTACCTCTTCTTGTTTCTACAAAGAATGTCTCTGTCTGCTGTTCCTTATCACTGCAACAATCCAGAGAATAGAGGAAGTTACACAAAAGATTAAAGCAAAACTTTAAGAATTGCCTTAAGTGTATAATAATGTTTTTATAAATTTTCTATCTCAATTTGCTAGAAGTTTAGACCCAAGTCCTTTGCAAAATTTTGGAATAGGGGAAGTTTGTAACAACCTTTCCTTCTTCCTTGTGGTTGCTCTTGTAGACCCTGTCCCTCCCTCGCTGGTGTCCCTTCTGGTCATTTCCCCTCTGTACTCTTCTCTGATTCCTTCACCAGAACATCTGTGTTCTCTCAAGGATGCACTAAGTGGCTTGATAATCTACCCCACAGAGGATCTGAAACCCTCCATTTGTATTTCATGGCATGGTTGCTTATGGACTACATGAATTTTGGTTTGAAATAAAAACAGCAAAGCATATCTTTCAAGTGAATTCTATTTTGTGATGTGATTGTTGACTATCATTTTAAAGAGATATATTTTCCTGGAAGTAATTTAATATCTGGATAAAGCTCTTAATACAACAGCTATTAAAATCACATATTTAAATAAACTATTATAGGTAAAAATATGAATGGTTCTCAAAAATATTAATAATTTCTAGAACATTAGGAAAATATCATCCAGTAATAACTGGAAATAAGATGTCCCAAGTGCAATATTTGTCAAGTATCTAAAGTTTGGTACTTTTCACACATCATTCACTGATTGTGGCAATTCTTTATCTTTGCCTTTAAAACTTGATAGCCATTTAGTTCACTTTCTCCCAGCTTGAAGTGACCTTAAGCTTTTAAGCTTATTTTCTGTGTGAAAGCATGTGCCTTTTTGAGCACACTGAGATTTTTCCCTGCTTTATAACTGGAGCCCTGCCCCAGAAGATCTGAACAGCATCCTAATCCCATTTTAGATGAGAGAGAGGTTGGGTTTGACCCCTTTCTGGGGGATCTAGCTGTCCACATGAAAGACTCCTGAGTATGCATCTTCTCCTCCTACACAGGCCTACCTCATAGAAAGAAGGAATACTCTCTTTACACTCATCTTGGGGCAACAGGCACCTAGAATTGTAAAAATTACATTCTGATCCAAATATAAGCCTGCCTTATTTTCTTCTCATAAATAGACAAAAAAAATCAGCTTTCTCCTGTTGTCTCCTCATACACTCTCAGGACCCTGACATAATATGATGACCACCACATGTCATTACAAAATGTCCTACATTCAGGATGTGCCTTCTTTTGCAAGGCCATGCTATTATCTGACTAAAAACAGACCATAGTGATAATGACAATTCCCTGTCTGCTCTGTGGGAACTCAAGATTCTCATATTCCTGCCAGATATTTTGGGCAGCTGTTGGAAGACACTCATTCCCCACTCCTGAGGTTTCCAGGTAGAGGACAGCTGTTTGTGTGGCACAGTGCTGCCTCACTCTCCTCCTCTGAAAGGTAGCACCTCATCTGAGTAGGGAGCTTCAGAAAATGAACTGGGCACTTACAGCTTAGCTCCTTCCTCTTTCTTTATTACTGGTGTATGCTTCCCTGCAGAAGGCATGTGTTTTAGGCTGCTCTTGATCATGAGGTAAATGATAAAGGCTTTGTCATTGCAGGGGAGCAGGGGCCTGTGGTTTCCCAGCACTGCCTCTAATTCTGAGATTAAGTATTGGGAATCTAATTCTCATGTTTCTATACCTTCTTCTCCCATTGATCTATTAATAATGAGGCTGACATTTGCATTCCATCTGTCTGGTTCCACTTTCTATCTCAAATGGTTCAGAACTCTAGTGCAAAAGGGCATAAATGCATTGACCTCCTTGTGTGACAGCAGTCTTCAGAAGGAGTGGTCTCCATGAAGTGGTTCTCTTGGACCCCACAAAGTAGCCTCCATTTTTCTCCTCCACCTCAGTGGTGAAATCGCTAGTGCCTGTAAATATCAAAAACAGCTGTGATTCCCCCAGTGTCACAAGAGCTTTAACTAATGGTGCTGCTCCTGCTATTGATGTGGGAATCCAAGCTGCAAATGCCTGAAGGTGAGGACACTACTGTCTATACAGAGGACCCTTTACATGGCTGCTGGTTGTGCTACCTCCTGTTATTACCAAAGCTGCTGACACCTTGGGATCTCAATGTCCCATAGGATTTCAGCTGATGAGCTCCATCCTGGGACCCAGGCCAAAGTATATGAGAACCAGGCTGAAGGACACTCTGAAGAAAAGATTCCATGCTGTATAGTGAAGTGCACATATCTTAAGTGTACAGCTCAATGAATTTTATATATGAATACACCTGTGTAAATACCACCCACATCAAAATATAGAACATTTTCAGCACTCCAGAAGATTCTCTCATGCTTCCTCTTAGCTCAATCTCCCCCAACCAAAGGTAATCATGATACTGATTTCTATCATGTTCTTAAACTTGATGTAACTGGAATAATAAAATATATACTCTCGTGTCTTTTATGTGAGACTCATCTATGTTGCATGCAGCTGTAGTTCTTTTTCATATTCATATTAGTATTGCATTGTGTGCAGATGCCACCATTCATACTATATTTCTATTCTGCTGCTTTGATTGTTACAAAATATGTCTTTTGATGAGCATATGTATACTGTTTTGTTTTATTAGACTTTATTTTTTTTAGAGCAGCTTTAGATTCACAGCAAAATTGAGCAGAAGGTATAGAGATTTCCCATATATCTCCTGCCCCACCATATGCACAGCCTTTCCACTATCAACATCCTCTACTAGAGTTGTACAATTTTAAAATTGATGAACCTATAATGACACATCATTATCACCCAAAGTCCATAGTTTACACTAAGGTTTACTCTTGGTGTTGTACATTCTGTGAGGTCTAACACATGTATAATGACAGGTATCTACCATTACAATATCATAGAGAATAGTTTCACTGTCCTAAAAATCCTACATTCTCTGCTTATTTATTTATTTTTATTATTATTATTATTTGCGGTATGCGGGCCTCTCACTGTTGTGGCCCCTCCCATTGCGGAGCACAGGCTCCAGACGCACAGGCTCAGCGGCCATGGCTCACGGGCCCAGCCACTCCACGGCATGTGGGATCTTCCCGGACCGGGGCACGAACCTGTGTCCCCTGCATCGGCAGGCGGACTCTGAACCACTGTGCCACCAGGGAAGCCCCTATTCTCTGCTCATTCATCTCTCCTTCCTCCCTAATCCTTGGCAACCCCTGATTGTTTTATTGTCTTCTAACTTTTGCCTTTTCCAGAATGTCATATGGTTGGAATCATACAGCATGTAACCTTTTCCGATTACCTTTTCTTACTTGGTAATATGCATTTATTTCCTCCATATTTTTTCATGGCTTGTGGCTATTTTCTTTTTAGCACTGGATAATATCCTATTGTCTGGATGTACCACAGTTTATTTATCCATTCACCTACTGAAGGATATCTTGGTTACTGCTAAGTTTTGGCAATTACGAACAAAGCTGCTATAAACATCTTTGTGCAGGTTTTTGTGTGGACATAAGTTTTCAACTTCTTTGGGTACATACTAAGGAGAACAATAGCTGGACTGTATGGTAAGAGTATATTTAGTTTTGTAAGAGATTACCAATTGTCTTCCAAAATGACTGTACCATTTTGCATCCCCACCAGCAATGAATAAGAGTTCCTGTTGCCCCATATCCTCACCAACATTTGGTGCTGTCAGCGTTTGAAATTTTGGCCATTCTAATAGATGTGTAGTGGTATGTCATTGTTGTCTTAATTTGCATTTTCCTAATGGCTCATGGTTTAGAGTACCTTTTCATATGCTTATTTGTCATCTGTATATCTTCTTTGGGAAGATGGCTGTTTAGATCTTTGGCCCATTTTTTAAACTGGATGTTTGTTTTCTTATTGTTGAGTTTTGAGAATTCTTTCTTTGTATGTTTTGGATAACAGTCCTTTATGAGATGTTTCTTTTGCAATAATTTTTCACAATCTGTGGCTTATCTCCTCATTCTCTTGAGTGTCTTTTGCAGAACAGAAGTTTTTTAATTTTTATGAAGTCAGCTTTTGCCCTATGTATTTTGCAGCTCTCTTCTTAGGTGCATACATGTTAAGGATTGTTATATCTTCTTGAAGAACTGACACTTTACCATTATGGAATGTTCTTCTTAATTCCTGATTACTTTCCTTGCTGCAAAATCTGTTCTGCCTGAAATTAACGTAGCTACTCCTGCTTTCTTTTAATTAGTGTTAGCATGTTGTGTCATTTTCTATCCATTTATTTTTCATCTATATATGTCTTTAAAATTAGGGTGGTTTTCTCTTGGACAATATATAGTTGAGTTTTGGTTTTTGATTCCTTCAACAATCTATTTTTTAATAGTATATTTAAGCCGTTGATGTTTAAAGTGATTACTGATGTGGTTGGATTAATATCTACCATATTTGTTACTATTTTCAATTTGATGCTTTTGTTTTTTGTTCCTTTTTTATTGCTGTATGCTTGATGTATAACATTATCAAAAATAGAACTACCATATGATCCAGAAATTCCACTCCTGGGTATATATCTGGAAAAAATGAAAACACTGTTTTGAAAAGATACATGCACTCCAGTGTTCATAGCAGCATTATTTACAATTGCCAGGATATGAAAGCAACCTATGTGTCCATCAACAGATGAATGGATAAAAAACATTATATATATATATGTATATACACACACACACACACACACACATACACACACACAATGGAATACTACTCAGCCATAAAAAAGGATAAATTTTGCCATTTACAGCAACATGGATGGACTTGGAGGGCATTATGCTGAGTGAAATAAGTCAGACAGAGAAAGACAAATACTGTATGGTATCATTTATATATGGAATTTAAAAAATACAGCAAACTAGTGACTATAACAACAAAGAAGCAGGCTCACAGGTAGAAAGAACAAACCAGTGGTTACCAGTGGGCAGAGGGAAGAGGGGAGGGCAATATAGAGGATTAAGAGGTACAAACTATTAGGTATAAAATGAGCTACAAGGATATATTGTACACAGATGAATGGATAAAGAAGATGTGGCACATATATACAATGGAATATTACTCAGCCATAAAAAGAAATGAAATTGAGTTATTTGTAGTGAGGTGGATGGACCTAGAGTCTGTCATACAGAGTGAAGTAAGTCAGAAAGAGAAAGAAAAATACCGTATGCTAACACATATATATGGAATCTAAAAAAAAAAAAAAAAACACAGTGAGGTACTGATTCACACCCATTATGATGGCTATTATTTAAAAAAATATATAAACAGCAAGTATTGATAAGGATGTGGAGAAATTAGAACCTGTGTACATTGCTGGTGTAAATGTAAAATGGTGCAGCCACTGTAGGAAATAGTTTAGCAGTTCTTCAAAGAGTTAACACAGAATTACCATACGATCCAGCAATTCCACTTCTCAGTATATACTCACAAGAATTGAAAGCAGAGACCCATTTACGGTACACCAATGTTCATAGCAGCATTATCCATAATAGCTAAAAGATGGAAACAACCCAAATATCTGTCAATAGGTCAATGGCTAAACAAAAGGTCTTCTATACATACAATGGATTATTCAGCTGTGAAAAAAATGAAATTTAGATACATGCTCCAACATAGGTGAATCTTTAAAACATTATGCTAAGTGAAATAAGCCAGACACAGAAAGACAAATATTGTATGATTCCATTTAAGTGAGGTACCTAGAGTAGGCAAATTTATAAAGATAGGCAGTGGAATAGAGAAACTGGGGAGTAGGGTGGAGGAAATGGGGAGTTGTTATTTAATGGGTATGGAGTTTCTGTTTGAAATGATGGAAGAAGTTCTGGAGATGGATAATGGTGATGGTTACACAACAATGTTAATGCACTTAACACTACTAAATTGAACACCATACAAATGGTTTAAAGGGCATATTTATCTCATGTATATTTTGTCACACACACACACAAATACCCCACAGATTCCTGGGTCCTATTCCTAGAGTCTCTGACTCTGTGTTGGAGCCAGAGAATTTACATTTCTAACAAGTTTCCCAGTGATACTCATGCTGCTGGCCTAGAAACCACACTTGAAGAAACCTCTCCTTTAAAGACTAGTTTTTCCCACCCAGCAAGAGAAGAAATTCAAAAGAGGATTAAAAAAAAGTTGAAGGTACTAGATACTGGAAACTCAGTGTTAAGAAGGATTCTTGAGTCATGTCCAGTCTCGATGGAACAGAGTTCTAGGACAGGGTAATAATGCACACTGTAGGTACAGGAGGAGCAACTGACAGCACATGCCACATATTCATCATCCACAGGTTGACTGGTTTTAATCTTGTTTATAGTACAATCTCACTCTTATACTCAAGTTTAATTCACATCACAGAATTATACGTCTTTGGTATAAGGCTTCAGCAAAAGTTAAGTCAAAGTGACCCACCCAGGGTGTTGGGTTTTTCTTTTTCTGGGAGGGGGTGGGGAGAAGTGTGAGGTAGGGAAATGGAGGAGGAGAGGAAAGGACTAGAATAAAGTGAAGGAGGCACAAGGGCAAAACTGACAGAATCAAGTTGGAGAAGAGAGTGGCAAACAGAAAAGTGTGTGCAAAGATTTCTTGTTGATTCCCAAATACTCAATTAAAAGTAATCAATTAAGTACTCAATTAAGTACTCAATAGTACTCAGATTCCCAAGTACTCAATTAAAAGTACTCAATTAAGTACTCAATTAAAATCAATTCCCAATTAAAAGCAGGCTGAAGCTTGAGAACTGGGTTGAAGGCTAAAGACTGTGAAGCGGGTAAGGGTGGTCAATGCATTTTTCAGCCAGCCCCATCACTGGCGCAGAATCTCTTAGACATGGCTCCTCTTAGGCAAGTTGTACCAGAAGCCCAAGTTTCATCTGGAATTCAAGAACTCTTCATGTTTTGAATATGGCCCAGAGCAGGGGTCCCCAATCCCTGGGCCGTGGGCTAGTACCAGTCCGCTGCCTGTTAGGAACCGGGCTTCACAGCAGGAGGTGAGTGGCGTGCCAGCGACTGAAGCTTCATCTGCCGCTCCCCATTGCTTGCATTAGTGCCTGAACCATCGCTCGCATTGCCACCTGAAACATCCCCCACCCCCCCCACCCCCATCAGTGGAAAAATTGTCTTCCACAAAACCGTTCCCTGGTGCTAAAATATTTGGGGACCACTGGCCTAGAAAACACATGTGGTCCACAGGCTGCATTTTTGCCACCCACGACTTTGGGCCACATTTAGAGGAGCCAGTGAATGAATCAATATGCTGAGTCAAAATAAAATCTAACACTTAAAAAATAGTATCCAAATACACATTTATAAATGTTGCCATATTAAGCACTCAAAGGGTCCCATTAATAATAAACTCTTTAGATACAAAAGGCATTTACGTCACAAATTATGTTACAAGCTATAAATAAAAGGTAAAGCAGCTGAGAATGTAAAGCCAGGAATCCTAAATTCTGTTACTAACTTAAGCACTGGCCTAAAAAATGGCGTTCACCTCTGTTACCAACCAGGGTTCTTTTTTTTTTTCACTGTTGTGTCCTTGAAGCTAGGAAAGCCTCAATAAATATTTACTGAGTGAATGAATAAAGGCATTTAGATTTGTTATATTAAGGACCACAGTGCCATGATAAATTCTTTTTTTTTAAAACATCTTTATTGGAGTATATTGCTTTACAAAGGTGTGTTAGTTTCTGCTGCATAACAAAGTGAATCAGCTATATGTATACATATATCCCCATATCCCCTCCCTCTTGCGGCTCCCTCCCACCCTCCCTCTCCCACCCCTCTAGGTGGTCATAAAGCACCGAGCTGATCTCCCTGTGCTATGTGGCTGCTTCCCACTAGCTATCTATTTTACATCTGGTAGTCTAACCAGGGTTCTTGACCTTCTCCAATCAATAGAAACTGACTAGAGGTCAGACAAGAAATTCAGGCAAGGCTTCATTTGGGTCCCTGCTGCAGCAGTGGGGAGCACTTTCTCACTCCCCAAGGGTGGGGCAAGCTTGTTTCTTACATGGGATGAGGGTAGGGGTGTGTCCAAGGGTCAAGCCAGAGGGGTGGCTTAGGTGTTTTGCCCACCCATTAGGTGATGTTGTGTGCAGGGGTCATGTGCAGTACCCTGCTTTTGCTCCCCACACCCTGTTTTTACTCCAGGCTCTTTAAAAATGGCAGTGAGATTTTTTGGTCTCTGTATCTTTTGGGTCCAGAATTTACCCCAATTGTGCATGCACACAATTATTTTTAGTCCCATACAATTTCTTTGTATTTTGTGTCTTGAGGAGAGATGTGTCCAGGTACAAGCCTTGCAGCACTGCAGCAAAGAGTCCCAGGTCCCAGCCTGTCTCAATTCAGTTCAGTTTAACACTTTTTCTCAAGTACCTACGAGGCACTTAGACAAATGATATAAGACCAAGTGTCTGTCTTGAAAGTGTTTAAAATCTAATGAAGAGGGTAAGATAAATACACAAATCAATAAATGCAAGACATGGTAATAATTGACCAAGGTTTAAAAACAACGACAACAACAGTGAGTAAGGTGTTAACGTCCCCATATTCCCTTAGACTACTCTTAGCACATTCAGTTCCCAGTACAAAGTAGACATCTGATAAATGGCTTTTTGAGTGAACTAAATGATCATGTCTCTTCCCAGGCCTAAACAGTCTGCCCATGGCTTAGTCTACAATTTATTCACTCTTGATTTGCATAAGTAGACTCAGTATGGACTGCTGTGCCACAAAATCATGGACAGTTAGTGCTTTAATAATCACAAAATGCTTTATAGTCTTGGGCTCTTTTACTTAAGAATTAAATAAAAAATAATTCAAAAAGGGTCTTAAATAGAAGAGGATATTGAGGGAACCATGAATACAAATATAGTAAAGGAGGGATTAAAATCTGTATGTAGGGACAGTAAAGTTGGGGGAAATGATTATTTATGGTTTACCTCCACAACTCACATTTGTTTCTACCAGAGAAGCATGGAATAATTCTTAAAAGAAGGTTTTCAGAAGTACTGAGAACTGTATATGAATCAGTCATCCAAGTTTCTCTTAGCATCCAGTTCATACCACATATTGTATCTGGCACACCGACCCATTTTTCTAGGAAGCCAAAGTGGAACGTTTCTGATAGTTGAAATCCTTTCATTTTGCACACTGGAGGGTAATTCCTGAGGTTTCCAGCACTCTTCCTATGCTGGCAGTATGGAGCCTATGTTGCAAAGGAAAAGCAAAAGGAGTTGAGCTGCTTGGAATGTCTTGGCAGTGGAAAAAAGGTTTTTTAAAAGTGACTTCAAGGCAATGTTATCAAAAGTTAGGAGGTTCTAAACATCTTTTAGCAATTTTTTTTAAAAAAAGGAAAAGCCCAAGACTGATTAATTTCTGTTCTGCTGAAGAATATAATAAATATGTTATGGTTCTTAATCTTACTAGGCGAAATTAATCTTGCTAATTACATGAACAAACATGAGTACAGACAAGGCTAGTGAAACTGATGCAGCAAAGCAATGAATGGAGAGAAATCAGGTCTTTTGGCAGAATATTATGAGATAATGCTGTAATACAGGATTTTATTATCTGCTTCACAGTGTTTGTAATAATAAAATTATAATTCCTTTCACTTTTCTCTATAAAGCAGCATGTACTTAATGCATTACTATTTGACAACTAAGTGAAAGTCTAAGAAACTGACAACATAATATCACATCTTACCATATAATTTATTTGGTAATAATAAAGCATTCCTTCAGCTGCTGACCCCGTGTCCACACCTAAGGATTTACCTAGTTTCTCTATTTTCTATTTTACTTTGTGTTACCCCAGAAACAGACACTAAAGAAAGGATTTGCATGCAAACAGTTCATTTAGGAGGTACAGGGAGTGGTGTCCTGGAGGAAGCTCATGATGACTGGGAGAACTGACAGTGCACATCTCTCCTCAGTTCCATGTTCAGTGATGTTGCATTAGGAGCTTGGAATAGATCAAGTAGCAGTATTCACACCATGGAAATCAACAGGTGCTACACATCAGGGCTGTTTTTGTTGTTTTTTGTTTTCTTTGTGTTTTGAGCACCAGTTTACTAGCACAACATTAGTAGAAGAAACACAGTAGCAGAGTGAAGTAGTAAAACAGGGAAGGGACACATTATTAAGGGCACATTATTAAACCAGTTGCCCCTAAAATTAAGCTGGAACTTAATTCTGTCGAGAAGCTGTGGGAAATATAGCAAGACATACTGAAAAGGTGTAACACACTGCAAATGTGTAACACTGCTGAGGGTAGAGGGAGCTGGCGTATTTATACACCAACTGAAATCAGTCATTGTAAAGGGTGGTTGATTCCCCTTGGTAATTCTGTCTCCAGTGAGTGGCGAAGAGTAGCCTTGCCTATTTCCAGCAAAGAGATATGGCTCTGGGTAGCGGGAAAGTGGCAGGCCAGCACTGAAGTGATAAGACCCTGTATGGGTGGGGCACAACAGCATCTGCTACAATTTATTTGCCTATAAAATAAAAATAAAAACATCTACCGTCTCATCTCACATTGACTTAATGGAAATATTCTAACGTAAATATATATAAAATATATATGCTTTATATATAATTATATGCTTTTATACAAACTACTTGGCATTCCTAAAAGAAAGGTAAGATATTCATTCATTGTATTATAATCATTATAAAAATAATAATGAATAATATACCCCATCAATCTAGAAAACAAGAGGAATAAAAACAATTCTTTAGCAGAAAGTCTAGTTAATTTTTTTCATAAATAGAATGTTACTGCTGGAGACTGGCAGTCTAGGAAGCTGAGGTTGACAGGAAAAATAGTATACAATTTGGGGCATAGGCAAAGACATCTACTTAAAATTACCTTCTCCTCTGAACTATTCTGATTAAAAACATTTCCTCTACTGGTTCCCTCTCTGCTTTTGGAACATGAAAGGCCCTGGTGATGATTAAGTAGGTCATTTTAAAATAATACATGACAAAGGAAACAGTAGAAAAGATCAATAAAACTAAAATTTCGTTCTTTGAGAAGATAAACAAAATTGTTAAACCATTAGCCAGATTCATGAAGAAAAAAATGGAGAAGACTGAAATCAACAGAATTAGAAATGAAAAAGGAGAAGTGACAACTGACACTGCAGAAATACAAAGGAACATGAGTACTACAAGCAACTATATGCCAATAAAATGGACAACCTGGAAGAAATGGACAAATTATTAGAAAAGCACAAGCTTCCAAGACTGAACAAGGAAGAAATAGAAAATATAAACAGAGCAATCACAAACACTGAAATTCAAACTGTGATTAAAAATCTTCCAACAAACAAAAGCCCAGGACCGGATGGCTTCACAGGTGAATTCTATCAACATTTAGAGACGAGCTAATACCTATCCTTCTCATACTCTTCCAAAATATAGCAGAGGGAGGAACACTCCCAAACTCATTCTACGAGGCCACCATCACTTTCATATCAAAACCAGAAAAAACAGAGACAAAACAGAGACAAGAAAAAACAGAGACAAAACAATAGGGACGAGACCTGCACCAGTGGGAGGGAGCTGTGAAGGAGGAAAGGTTTCCACACACTAGGAAGCCCCTTCGCGGGTGGAGACTGTGGGTGGCGGAGGGGGAGCTTCAAAGCCGTGGAGGAGAGCGCAGCAACAGGGGTGCGGAGGGCAAAGCGGAGAGATTCCCGTATAGAGGATCGGTGCTGACCAGCGCTCACCAACCTGAGAGGCTTGTCTGCTCACTCGCCGGGGCGGGCGGGGCTGGGAGCTGAGGCTCGAGCTTCGGAGGTCAGATCCCAGGGAGAGGACTGGGGTTGGCGGCATGAACACAGCCTGAAGGGGGCTAGTGTGCCATGGCTAGCTGGGAGGGAGTCCGGGAAAAGGTCTGGAGCTGCCGAAGAGGCAAGAGACTTTTTCTTGCCTCTTTGTTTCCTGGTGCGCGAGGAGAGGGGATTAAGGGCGCTGTTCAACGGAGCTCCAGAGGTGGGCGCGAGCCGCAACTATCAGCAAGCACTCCAGAAATGGGCATGAGACGGTAAGGCTGCTGCTGCAGCCACCAAGAAACCTGTGTGCAAGCACAGATCACTATCCACACCTCCCCTCCTGGGAGCCTGTGCAGCCCGCCACTGCCAGGGTCCCGTGATCCAGGGACAACTTCCCCAGGAGAACGCACGGCACGCCTCATGCTGGTGTAACATCATGCTGGCCTCTGCGGCCGCAGGCTCATCGCACATCCATACCCCTCCCTCCTCCTGGCCTGAGTGAGCCAGAGCCCCCGAATCAGCGGCTCCTTTAACACCGTCCGGTCCGAGGGAAGAACAGATGCCCTCAGGCGACCTACACGCAGAGGCAGGGCCAAATCCAGGCTGAACTCCAGGAGCTCTGCGAACAAAGAAGAGAAAGGGAAATCTCTCCCAGCAGCCTCAGGAGCAGTGGATTAAATCTCCACAGTCAACGTGAAGTAGCCTGCATCTGTGGAATAACTGAATAGACAACGAATCATCCCAAATTGAGGAGGTGGACTTTGGGAGCAAGGATATTTTTATTTTTCCTTTTTTCTCTTCTTGTGAGTGTGTATGTGTCTGTGTGTGATTTTGTCTGTATAGCTTTGCTTTTACCATTTGTCCTAGGGTTCTGTCTGTCTGTTTTTGTTTTGTTTTGTTTGTTGTTTTAATTTAATTTAATTTTTTTATACAGCAGGTTCTTATTAGTCATCAATTTTATACACATCAGTGTATGCATGTCAATCCCAATCGCCCAATTCAGCACACAACCATCCTCACCCCACCCCCGCGGCTTTCCCCGCTTGGTGTCCATACATTTGTTCTCTACATCTGAGTCTCAATTTCTGCCCTGCAAACTGGTTCATCTGTACCGTTTTTCTAGTTCCACATATATGCGTTAATATGCAATATTTGTTTTTCTCTTTCTGACTTACTTCACTCTGTATGACAGTCTGTAGGTCCATCCACGTCTCAACAAATGACTCAATTTCGTTCCTTTTTATGGCTGAGTAATATTCCATTGTATATATGTACCACAACTGCTTTATCCATTTGTCTATCGGTGGGCATTTAGGTTGCTTCCATGACGTGGCTATTGTAAATAGTGCTGCAATGAACATTGGGGTGCATGTGTCTTTTTGAATTATGTGTTTTCTCTGGGTATATGCCCAGCAGAGGGATTCCTGGATCATATGGTAATTTTATTTTTAGTTTTTTAAGGAACCTCCATACTGTTCTCCATAGTGGCTGTATCAATCTACATTCCCACCAGCAGTGCAAGAGGATTCCCTTTTCTCCACACCCTCTCCAGCATTTGTTGTTTGTAGATTTTCTGTTGATGCCCATTCTAACTGGTATGAGGTGATACCTCATTGTAGTTTTGATTTTCATTTCTCTAATAATTAGTGACGTTGAGCAGCTTTTCATGTGCTTCTTGGCTATCTGTATGTCTTCTTTGGAGAAATGTCCATTTAGGTCTTCTGCCCATTTTTGGATTGGGTTGTTTGTTTCTTCAATATTGAGCTGCATGAGCTGTTTATATATTTTGGAGATTAATCCTTTGTCCATTGATTCATTTGCAAATATTTTCTCCCATTCTGAGGGTTGTCTTTTCATCTTGTTCATGGTTTCCTTTGCTGTGCAAAAGCTTTGAAGTTTCATTAGGTCCCATTGTTTATTTTTGTTTTTATTTCCATTACTCTAGGAGGTGGATCAAAAAAGATCTTGCTGTGATTTCTGTCAAAGAGTATTCTTTCTATGTTTTCCTCTAAGAGTTTTATAGTGTCCAGTCTTACATTTAGGTCTTAAATTCATTTTGAGTTTATTTTTGTGTATGGTGTTAGGGAGTGTTGTAATTTCATTCTTTTACATGTAGCTGTCCAGTTTTCCCAGCACCACTTACTGAGGAGACTGTGTTTTCTCCATTGTACATCCTTGCCTCCTTTGTCATAGATTAGTTGACCATAGGTGCATGGGTATATCTCTGGGCTTTCTATCTTGTTCCATTTATCTATGTTTCTATTTTTGTGCCAGTACCATACTGTCTTGATTACTGTAGCTTTGTAGTATAGTCTGAAGTCAGGGAGTCTGATTCCTCCAGCTCCGCTTTTTCCCCTCAGGATTGCTTTGGCTATTCGGGGTCTTTTGTGTCTCCATACAAATTTTAAGATTATTTCTTCTAGTTTTATAAAAAATGCCATTGGTAATTTGATAGGGATTGCATTGAATCTGTAGATTGCTTTGGATAGTATATTCATTTTCACAATATTGATTCTTCCAATCCAAGAACATGGTATATCTCTCCATCTGTTGGTATCATCTTTAATTTCTTTCATCAGTATCTTATAGTTTTCTTCATACAGGTCTTTTGTCTCCCTAGGTAGGTTTATTCCTAGGTAGTTTTTTCTTTTTGTTGCAATGGTAAATGGGAGTGTTTCCTTAATTTCTCCTTCAGACTTTTCATCATTAGTGTATAGGAGTGCAAGAGATTTCTGTGCATTAATTTTGTATCCTGCAACTTTACCAAATTCATTGATTAGCTCTAGTAGTTTTCTGGTGGCATTTTTAGGATTCTCTATGTATAGTATCATGTCATCTGCAAACAGTGACAGTTTTACTTCTTCTTTTCCAGTTTGTATTCCTTTTATTTCTTTTTCTTCTCTGATTGCTGTGGCTAGGACTTCCAAAACTATGTTGAATAATAGTGGTGAGAGTGGACATCCCTGTCTTATTCCTGATCTTAGAGGAAATGATTTCAGTTTTTCACCATTGAGAATGATGTTTGCTGTGGGTTTGTCATACATGACCTTTATTATGTTCGGGTAGGTTCCCTCTATGCCCACTTTCTGGAGAGCTTTTATCATAAATGGTGTTGAATTTTGTCAAAAGCTTTTTCTGCATCTTTTGAGATGATCATATGGTTTTTATTCTTCAATTTGTTAATATGGTATATCACATTGATTGATTTGCATATGTTGAAGAATCCTTGCATCCCTGGGATGAATCCCACTTGATCATGGTGTATTACCCTTTCAGTGTGTTGCTGGATCCTGTTCGGTAGTATTTTGTTGCGTATTTTTGCATCTATATTCATCAGTGATATTGGTCTGCAATTTTCTTTCTTTTTTAGTATCTTTGTCTGGTTTTGGTATCCAGGTGATGGTGGCCTCATAGAATGAGTTTCGAAGTCTTCCTTCCTCTGCAAATTTTTGGAAGAGTTTGAGAAGGACGGGTGTTATCTCTTCTCTAAAAGTTTGATAGAATTCACCTGTGAAGCCATCCGGTCCTGGACTTTTGTTTGTTGGAAAATTTTTAATCACAGTTTCAATTTCATTACTTGTGATCAGTCTCTTCACATTTTCTATTTCTTCCTGGTTCAGTGTTGGAAGGTTATACCTTTCTAAGAATTTGTCCATTTCATCCAGGATGTCCATTTTATTGGCATAGAGTTGCTTGTAGTAATCTCTCATAATCCTTTGTATTTCTGCAGTGTCAGTTGTTATCTTCTCCTTTTTTATTTCTAATTTTATTGATTTGAGTCCTCTCCCTCTTTTTCTTGATGAGTCTGGCTAATGGTTTATCAATTTTGTTTATCTTCTCAAAGAACCAGCTTTTAGTTTTATTGATCTTTGCTATTGTTTACTTTGTTTCTATTTGCTTTATTTCTGCTCTGATCTTTATGATTTCTTTCCTTCTGCTAACTTTGGGTTTTGTTTGTTCTTCTTTCTATAGTTCCTTTAGGTGTAAGGTTAGATTGTTTATTTGAGATTTTTCTTGTTTTTTGAGGTAGGCTTGTATATCTATAAACTTTCCTCCTAGAACTGCTTTTGCTGTATCTCACAGGTTTTGGATCATCGTGTTTTCATTGTCATTTTTCTCTTGGTATTTTTTGATTTCCTCTTTGATTTCTTCTGTGATCTCTTGGTTATTTAGTATTGTTTAGCCTCCATGTGTTTATGCTTTTTACGTTTTTTTCCCTGTAATTCATTTCTAATCTCATAGTGCTGTGGTCAGAATAGATGCTTGATATGATTTCAACTTTCTAAAATTTACTGAGGTTTGATTTGTGACCCCAGATGTGATCTATCCTGGAGAATGTTCCGTGTGCACTTGAGAAGAAAGTGTAAACTGCTGTTTTTGGATGGAATGTCCTATAAATGTCAATTAAATCTATCTGGTCTATTGTGTCATTTAAAGCTTCTGTTTCCTTATTTATTTTCTTTTTGGATGATCTGTCCATTGGTGTAAGTGAGGTGTTAAAGTTCCCCACTATTATTGTGTCACTGTCGATTTCCTCTTTTAGAGCTGTTGGCAGTTGCCTTATGTATTGAGGTGCTCCTCTGTTGGGTGCATATATATTTATAATTGTTATATTTTCTTCTTGGATTGATCCCTTGATCATTATGTAGTGTCCTCCTTCTCTCTTGTAACATTCTTTATTTTAAACTCTATTTTATCTGATATGAGTATTGTTACTCCAGCTTTCTTTTGATTTCCATTTGAAAGGAATATCTTTTTCCATCCCTGACTCTCAGTCTGTATGTGTCCCTAGGTCTCAAGTGGGTCTCTTGTAGACAGCATATATATGGGTCTTGTTTTTGTATTCATTCAGCAAGCCTGTGTCTTTTGGTCGGAGCGTTTAATCCATTCACGTTTAAGGTAATTATCAATATATATGTTCCTATGACCATTTTCTTAATTGTTATGGTTTTGTTTTTGTAGGTCCTTTTCTTCTCTTGTGTTTCCCACTTAGAGAAGTTGCTTTAGCATTTGTTGTAGAGCTGGTTTGGTGGTGATGAATTCTCTTAGCTTTTGCTTCTCTGTAAAGCTTTTGATTTCTCCATTGAATTTGAATGAGATCCTTGCTGGGTAGAGTAATCTTGGTTGTAGTTTCTTCCCTTTCATCACTTTAAGTATATCATGCCACTCCCTTCTGGCTTGTAGAGTTTCTGCTGAGAAATCAGCTGTTAACATTATGGGAGTTCCCCTGTATGTTATTTGTCATTTTTCCTTTGCTGCTTTCAATAATTTTTCTTTGTCTTTAATTTTTGCAAATTTGGTTACTATGTTTCTCTGCGTGTTTCTCCTTGGGTTTATCATGTATGGGACTCACTGCACTTCCTGGACTTGGGTGGCTATTTCCTTTCCCATGTTAGGGAAGTTTTCAACTATAATCTCTTCAAATATTTTCTCTGTTCCTTTTCTCTCTCTCTTCTCCTTCTGGGACCCCTATAATGCGAACGTTGATGCATTTATTGTTGTCCCAGAGGTCTCTTAGGCTGTCTTCATTTCTTTTCATTCTTTTTCTTTATTCTGTTCTGCAGCAGTGAATTCCACCATTCTGTCTAACAGGTCACTTATCTGTTTTTCTGCCTCAGTTATTCTGCTACTGATTCCTTCTAGTGTAGTTTTCCTTCCCGTTATTGTACTGTTCATCTCTGTTTGTTTGTTCTTTAATTATTCTAGGTCTTTGTTAAACATTTCTTGCATCTTCTCTATCTTTGCCTCCATTCTTTTTCCAAGGTCCTGGATCATCTTCACTATCATTATTCTGAATTCTTTTTCTGGAAGGTTGCCTATTTCCACTTCATTTAGTTGTTTTTCTGGCGTTTTATCTTGTTCCTTCATCTGGCACATAGCCCTCTGCCTTTTTATCTTGTCTATCTTTCTGTGAATGTGGTTTTTGTTCCACAGGCTGCAGGATTTTAGTTCTTCTTGCTTCTGCTGTCTGCCCTCTGGTGGATGAGGCTATCTAAGAGGCTTGTGGAAGTTTCCTGATGGGAGGGACCGGTGGTGGGTAGAGCTGGCTGTTGCTCTGGTGGGCAGAGCTCAGTAAAACTTTAATCCACTTGTCTGCTGATGGGTGGGGCTGGGTTCCCTCCCTGTTGGTTTTTTGGCCTGAGACAACCCAACACTGGAGCCTACCTGGGCTCTTTGTGGGGATAATGACAGACTCTGGAAGGGCTCACAGGAAGGAGTACTTCCCAGAACTTCTGTTGCCAATGTCTTGTCCCCATGCTGAGCCACAGTCACCCCCCGCCTCTGCAGGAGGCCCTCCAACACTAGCAGGTAGGTCTGGTTCAGTCTCCCCTGGGTTCACTGCTTCTTCCCCTGGTTCCCGATGCACACACTACTTTGTGTGTGTCCTCCAAGAGTGGGGTCTCTGTTTCCCCCAGTCCTGTCGAAGTCCTGCAGTCAATTCCCACTAGGCTTCAAAATCTGATTCTGTAGAAATTCCTACTCCCATTGCCAGACCCCTGGGTTGGGAAGCCTGTTGTGGGGCTCAGAAGCTTCACTCCAGTGGGTGGACTTCTGTGGTATAAGTGTTCTCCAGTCTGTGAGTTACCCACCCAGCCGTTATGAGATTTGATTTTACTGTGATTTCACCCCTCCTACCATCTCATTGTGGCTTCTCCTTTGTCTTTGGATATGGGGTATCTTTTTTGGTGAGTTCCAGTGTCTTCCTGTTGATGATTGTCCAGCAGCTAGTTCTGATTCTGCTGTTCCTGCAAGAGGCAGTGAGAGCACGTCCTTCTACTCTGACATCTTGGTTCCTCTCCTGTTTGTTTTTTTAGTATAGTTTCCAGTGCTTGTTATCATTGGTGAATTTGTGTTTTGTTGTTCTTTCTTTCATTTTAATTACTTAAAAAAATTTTAATAATTTTTTTATTTTAATAGCTTTTATTTTATTTTCTCTTTCTTTCTTTCTTTTCTTTTCTCCCTTTTATTCTGATCCGTGTGGATGACAGGCTCTTGGTGCTCCAGCCAGGTGGAGGGCCATGCCTCTGAGGTGGGAGAGCCAAGTTCAGGACATTGGTCTACTAGAGACTTCCCAGCTCCACATAATATCAAATGGCAAAAATCTCCCAGATCTCCATCTCAATGCGAAGACCCAGCTCCACTGAACGACCAGCAAGCTACGGTGCTGGACACCCTATGCCAAACAACTAGCAAGACAGGAACACAACTGCACCCATTAGCAGAGAGGCTGCCTGAAATCATTATAAGGTCACAGACACCCCAAAACACACCACCAGACATGTACTTGCCCACCAGAAAGACAAGATCCAGCCTCATCCACCAGAACACAGGCATGACTCCACTCCACCAGGAAGCCTACACAACCCACTGAACCAACCTTAGTCACTGGAAACAGACACCAAAAACCCGGGAACTATGAACCTGCAGCCTGCGAAAAAGAGACCCCAAACACAGTAAGTTAAGCAAAATGAGAAGACAAAGAAACACACAGCAGATGAAGTGCAAGGTAAAAACCCACCAGACCTAACAAATGAAGAGGAACTAGGCAGTCTACTTGAAAAAGAATTCAGAATAATGATAGTAAAGATGATCCAAAATCTTGGAAATACAATGGAGAAAATACAAGAAATGTTTAACAAGGGCCTAGAAGAACTAAAGAGCAAACAGACAATGATGAATAACACAATAAATGAAATTTAAAATTCTCTAGAAGGGATCAATAGCAGAATAAGTGAGGCAGAAGAACGGATAAGTGACCTGGAAGATAAAATACTGGAGATAACTACTATAGAGCAGAATAAAGAAAAAAGAATGAAAAGAATTGAGGACAGTCTCAGAGACTGCTAGGACAATATTAAACACAAAAACATTGGAATTATAGGGGTCCCAGAAGAAGAAGAGAAAAAGAAAGGGACTGAGAAAATATTTGAAGAGAATATAGTTGAAAACTTCCCTAATATGGGAAAGGAAATACTTAATCACATCCAGGAAGCACAGAGAGTCCCATACAGGGTAAATCCAAAAGAGAAACAGGCCAAGACACATATTAATCAAACTATCAAAAATTAAATACAAAGAAAAATATTAAAAGCAGCAAGGGAAAAGCAGCAAATCATATGCAAGGGAATCCCCATAGGGTTAACACCTGATCTTTCAGCAGAAATTTTGGAAGCCAGAAAGGAGTGGCATGACATATTTAAAGTGATGAAAGAGAAAAACCTACAACCAAGATTACTCTACCCAGCAAGGATCTCATTCAGTTTTGATGGAGAAATTAAAACCTTTACAGACAAGCAAAAGCTAAGAGAATTCAGCACCACCAAACCAGCTTTACAACAAATGCTAAAGGAACTTCCCTAGGCCGGAAATACAAGAGAAGGAAAAGACCTACAATAACAAACCCAAAACAATTAAGAAAATGGTAATAGGAACATACATATTGATAGCTACCTAAATGTAAATGCATTAAGTGTTCCAACCAAGCCACAGACTGGCTGAATGGATACAAAAACAAGATCCATATATATGCTGTCTACAAGACCCACTTCAGACCTGGGGACATACACAGACTGAAAGTAAGGGGATGGAAAAAGATATTCCTTTCAAATGGAAATCAAAAGAAAGCTGGAGTAGCAATACTCATATCAGACAAAATAGACTTTAAAATAAAGACTGTTACAAGAGACAAAGAAAGTCTCTGCATAACGATCAACAGATCAATCCACGAAGAAGATATAACAATTATAAATATTTATGCACCCAACCTAGGAAAACCTCAATACATAAGGCAAATGCTAACAGCTATAAAAGGGGAAATCGACAGTAACACAATAATAGTGAGGCACTTTAACATCCTACTTACACCAGTGGACAGATCATCCAGACATAAAATTAATAAGGAAACACAAGCTTTAAATGACACAATAGACAACATAGATTTAATTGATTTTTATAGGACATTCCATCCCAAAACAAGAGAATACACTTTCTTCTCAAATGCTCAGGAAACATTCTCCAGGATAGATCACATCTTGGGTCACAAATCAAGCCTTCATAAATTTAAGAAAATTGAAATCGTATCAAGTATCTTTTTCGACCACAACGCTATTACACTGGATATCAATTACAGGAAAAAATCTGTAAAAAAAATACAAACACATTGAGGCTAAACAATACACTCCTTAATAACCAAGAGATCACTGAAGAAATCAAAGAGGAAATCAAAAAATACCTAGAAACAAATGACAATGAAAACAAGGTGACCCAAAATCTATGGGATGCAACAAAAGCAGTTCAAAGAGGGAAGTTTATAGCAATACAACCCTACCTTAAGAAACAAGGAACATCTGAAACAAACAACCTAAACTTACACCTAAAGCAATTAGAGAAAGAAGAACAAAAAACCCTCCAAAGTTAGCAGAAGGAAAGAAATCATAAAGATCAGATTGGAAATAAAAAGCAATGAAGGAAACAATAGCAAATATCAATAAAACTAAAGCCTGGTTGTCTGATAAGGTAAACAAAATTGATAAACCATTAGCGAGACTCATTAAGAAAAAAAGGGAGAAGACTCAAATCAATAGAATTAGAAATGAAAAAGGGGAAGTAACAACTGACACAGCAGAAATACAAAGGATCATGAGAGATTACTACAAGCAACTCTATGCCAATAAAATGGACATCCTGGAAGAAATGGACAAATTCTTAGAAAGGTATAACCTTCCAACACTGAACCAGGAAGAAATAGAAAATGTGAAGAGACTGATCACAAGTAATGAAATTGAAACTGTGATTAAAAATCTTCCAACAAGCAAAAGCCCAGGACCAGATGGCTTCACATGCAAATTCCATCAAGCATTTAGAGAAGCGCTAACACCTATCCTTCTCCGACTCTTCCAAAATATATCAGAGAGAGGAACACTCCCAAACTCATTCTATGAGGCCACCATCACCCTGATACCAAAACCAGACAAAGATGTCACAAAAAAAAGAAAACTATAGGCCAATATCACTGATGAACATAGATGCAAAAATCTTCAACAAAATGCTAGCAAACAGAGTCCAAAAGCACATTAAAAGGATCATACACCATGATCAAGTGGGGTTTATCCCAGGAATGCAAGGATTTTCAGTATACGTAAATCAATCACTGTGAGAATATATATGGACAACCTGAAGGAGCAAATCCATATGATCATCTCAATAGATGCAGAAAAAGGTTTTGACAAAATTGAACAGCCATGTATGATAAAAACCCTTCAGAAAGTAGGCATAGAGAGAACTTACCTCAACATGATAAAGGCCACATATGACAAACCCACAACCAACATCGTCCTCAATGGTGAAAAACTGAAACCATTTCCTCTAAAATCAGAAGCAAGAGAAGGATGCCCAATCTCACCACTATTATTCAACATAGTTTTGGAAGTTTTAGACACAGAAATCAGAGAAGAAAAAAATAAAAGGAATCTAAATCGGAAGAGAAGATATAAAACTGATACTGTTTGCAGAATGATACTATACATAAAGAATCCTAAAGATGCCACCAGAAAACTAGTAGAGCTAATCAATGAATTTGGTAAAGTAGCAGGATACAAAATTAACACACAGAAATCTCTTTCATTCCTATACACTAACGATGAAAAATCAGAAAGAGAAATCAAGGAAACACTCCCATATACCACTGCAACACAAAGAATAAAATACCTAGGAATAAATCTACATAAGAAGACAAAAGACAGAAAATTATAAGACACTGACGAAGGAAATTAAAGAAGACACAAACAGATGGAGAGATATACCATGTTCTTGGATTGGAAGAATCAACATTGTGAAAATGACTCTACTACCCAAAGCAATCTACAGATTCAATGCAATCCCTAACAAATTCCCAATGGTGTTTTTCACAGAAATAGAACAAAAATTTCATAATTTGTATGGAAACGCAAAAGACCCCGAATAGCCAAAGCAAGCTTGAGAAAGAAAAAGGGAGCTGGAGGAATCAGGCTCCCTGACTTCAGACTATACTACACATTACAGTAATCAAGACAATATGGTACTGGCACAAAAACAGAAATATAGATCAATGCAACAGGATAGAAAGCCCAGAGATAAACCCACATAACGCACATATAAACGCACATATTCTCACCTTCTCTGATAAAGGAGGCAAGAATATACAATGGAGAAAAAACGTCTTCAATAAGTGGTGCTGGGAAAACTGGACAGCTACATGTAAAAGAATGAAACTAAAACACTTCCTATCACCATACACAAAAATAAACTCAAAATGGATTAAAGACCTAAATGTAAGGCCAGACACTATAAAACTCTTACAGGAAAACATAGACAGAACACTCTATGACATAAATCACAGCAAGATCCTTTTTGACTTACCTCCTAGAGAAATGAAAATAAAAACAAAAATAAACAAATGGAACCTAATTAAACGTAAAAGCTTTTGCACAGCAAAGGAAACCTTAAACAAGATGAAAAGACAACCCTCAAAATGGGAGAGAATATTTGCAAACTAAGCAACTGACAAAGGATTAATCTCCAAAATATACAAGCAGCTCAAGCAGCTCAATATCAAAAAAACAAACAACCCAATCCAAAAATGGGCAGAAGACCTAAATAGACATTTTTCCACAGAAGATATACAGACTGCCAACAAACACATGAAGGAATGCTCAACATCACCAATCATTAGAGAAATGAAAATCAAAACTACAATGAGGTATCACCTCACACCGGTCAGAATGGCCATCATCAAAAAGTCTACAAACAATAAATGCTGGAGAGAGTGTGGAGAAAAGGGAACCCTCTTGCACTGTTGGTGGGAATGTAAATTGATACGATGTGTAGAACAGTATGGAGGTTCCTTAAAAAACTAAAAATAGGACTACCCAGCAATCCCACTACAGAGCATACACCCTGAGAAAACCATAATTCAAAAAGACACATGTACCCCAGTGTTCACTGTAGCACTATTTACAATAGCCAGGACATGGAAGCAGCCTAGATGTCCATGGACAGATGAATGGATAAAGAAGATGTGGCACATATAGACAATGGAATATTACTCAGCCATAAAAAGAAATGAAATTGAGTTATTTCTAGTGAGGTGGATGGACTTAGAGTCTGTCATACAGAGTGAAGTAAGTCAGAAAGAGGAAAACAAATACCATATGCTAACACAGATATATGGAATTAAAAAGAATGTTTCTGATGATCCTAGGGGCAGGACAGGAATAAAGACTCAAATGTAGAGAATGAGCCTGAGGACATGGGGAGGGGGAAGTGTAAGCTGGGACGAAGTGAGAGAGTAGCATGGACATATATACAGTACCGAAAGTAAAATAGATAGCTAATGGGAAGCAGACGCATAGTACAGGGAGATCAGCTCAGTGCTTTGTGACCACCAGAGTGGTGTGATAGGGAGTGTGGGAGGGAGGCACAAGATGGAGGGGATATGGGGATATATGTTTATGTATAGCTGATTCACTTTGTTATAAAGCAGAAACTAACACAACATTGTAAACAATTATACTCCAATAAAGATGTTAAAAAATAAAATAATACACATGAACCCACAAGCTTCACTGATATCCTTGCAACGATGATTTTTCAGATTACTGGATGCTAAGACAATGGAGAGTAAAAGAAGGTTTTCCAGTAGAAAGTCAGGAAAAGTTCAGAGCTTGGAATGCTGGTTGAGGACAAGGCACATGCAGGATGGGGAAATCATAAAACAAATGGCACTCCATACCCAGATTTTCCCACAATGTCGCTGTCTCAATTTGCCCTCCTGCTAATTGGGTAACACTGCCAGGGCCTGGCCTTTAATATTAAAGTCATTTGGTGGTAACTAACCTTGAAATACCTCTCTTACTCTTTCTGATGCCTGAAATCCTACTGTTAGAACTTCATTTGGGGGGCTTAAAATAGAAATCCCATTGAGACCGTAAGCACCTGAGCCTTAACAGTAAGTTAACTGTTTGCGCTTGGGTTTGTGAGTGAGGCAAGAAGGCAGAGGAGAGTAGAAAACTGAGAAATAGAAGATATCATGAGGGCACAGGATCCCTGGAAGGTCTGTATGGTTTAAAAAAGATTTACAGAGAGAAGATGAAAGGAAGAGCACTAGGAAAAGAAGAAACAGACCATGAACCTGCTGTAGGTGTGTGTTCCAAAAGGACTGAAAGCCAATTTGGCCATACACCACTGTTAGGTTCCCTTTGGTCTTAGATAACAGCAGCTGAGGAAGAGCTTTTATGTGCATAAGGGTTAGTAACTTAAGCACAACCTTACTATCAGGTTATTATGGAAGCAAGTCTCAAAAAATTCTGCTACCTTACAAACATTTATCAAACACTTTCTCAGGTAAACAGGCCCTAAACACTTCTTATCACCTGTTTCACAGGCTCCACAAAGTTCCAGCTTCTTAGCCTCTTAGTACACTGACCACTACATTGCATGGAAGGCTTGCTGGAGAAAAAACAGGGCAATGTTCCAGAAGCAAGATTTTGTTACCCTTATTAGTTCATTCAACAGAACCTTAACCAATGACTGGACACAGGACTCCTTGGGGATCAAGCGTAGATGTTATGGCCAAGTACAAAGGCTACTCGTTAGATTCTTCCATCCCTTACATTTGAGGGAGGGAAGTTTAAAAAAATTAAAAACTTTTAGTTTATCTGTGCATCCTGAATACCTTTAACTTCAACATTTAGAGCTTATGTATAGTGTTTATCATGATAGTCAACAGGCCACTATTTTCATCAATAAAAACCTGTTTTCAACATTCACTACACTAATTAGAAAATCCCCAGGTGTTGGTCAAGGAGTAGCCCCTGAGTTTGGCCTTTCTGGTAGAATGAAGCTCACCATCTTAGGTTATGGATATTTGGTTAGAGCAATTGATACCCCCTGACTCTGCACAAGTATTTTGTAGTCAATTGTAGACATCGTAATCTTTTGCATTTGGAGGGGGCAGGGAAGAAAGGGCGCATAAAAGACAAAAGCCACATACTTTACAATTTTTAGTAAAACTGGCCAACTGACTGAAGTTTCCCAACCAAACATTTTTCTGTTATTTTATTAAACACATCCTATCAATTGTGATTCCTCAGGCCTTGTATTTTCTAGGAAAATAATGCTGTTGGCTGTTCCCCAGCAAAGAAAAATGTTTACTCTTTTCTTATCACCACTGAAGACATGCATTTTTCTTACCTCACTCCTCCAGTAAGCCTACAAGATAAAAAGTTGAAATGATAACAGACTTCAAAGAATATATTTTAATCTTACCTCCTGCTTAGATAGCAATTGCTGGTTAACTAGCTGATTTTTATAAAATCGTCTGTAACATATCTTTCAATAACAATTTGAAATTAGTGACTATTTTTCATTGCTGTGCCTTCTTGGAGCTAACACACCGAAACTGCAGAAATATCATGCTGAAACATGCCAGATTGGAGGCATTCTGTATAAACAATCTTCTAAACCTTACTAATTTGGGCAATGGTTCTATTAATGTTCTACCAATAAATAATATAAATGGAAAAGCTAAGTTAGGAATCAGAGGAGGAGGAGTCAGAGAAGGAAACACTTACCCAAATTCATGTGTAATCACAAAGTAGTACTGTTCATTAGCAGAGAAGGGCAAGGAGACTTACTGTCACCTCTCATTAACAGATCAGATTTAGGGATTACTTATAATTAGTCAATAAACTGGGCTGCAAAATCATCAATTAGTTCTTAAAATCTCCTTGAGCGTTCAGGCTCCTAAGTCTAACCAATCAGATAAGTAGAATAAATACAAAGTTTAATGAAACTAAAACAAAGTGAGGGTGTCCTCAAGTTCATAAAACTTATTTGGTGGAGCAAAGAATTCATGAGCCTCAATTTGGCTGTTTTGTGGGAGCAGCTTCTTTGATAGCCACGTTAATGGACAGTTTAATAGACAGTGTAAAACAAACTGTGACTACCCCATGCCTGGCTAGCCTGTCCTTGATTTAATAGACACTGCTGGAACAAACAGTCTGGCTAAGTACGAAGTCTTAAATAAAACTCTCAAAAATGAAGTCCACTTAATTTTGAAAATAAACTAGTCTTTAAAAAATGGAGGTAAATTAAATCTCAGCAGGAGACAGCCACATAGGCCACCAATGAATGAAGACTTGGGGACACAGTGGTGCATGATAGGGATCCCATGTGAGATTCAGTTTTCGTAATTAGAGTTGGATAACTCTCTCCTCAGCCCAACCTCAGTACAAATATTATTAGTAATAATTTGGAAGATGGCACTCAGTGAAAATCTTTATGCCTCCAGAACTGTTTAAATCCTTCTATGGACCTTGATTTTTAATAATTACTTATCATAATGAGGAAGCAGGTATCACTCCTTCAAGATGGACTCAATCATATTTTCAGAAGAGGTACTCTCTGTCTTCCTCAATCACACATGGCTCAGCCTTTCCTCACCCAAAGCTGTAGTTGTCTCCATCCAATATTTTGTATGAGGCTTGAGTGGACTAGTGGACTTCATTTAGTGACAAGTTTCCTATAGACCTTTTCCAAGTTTCCTATAGACCTTTTCCATACTCAGCTTTTTCTTACCAAGAAGATGGTTGAAACGTTTCTTAGTGTTTATTAATCTGATGCCACAGACTAAGCCATATGATCTCAGAAAACTCTAGACTACAAATATTCTGTCAAAGCCTGTGTTATAAAACCACAAATATAAGCATGCAGAACAGAATAATAAAAACCAGATTCCAATTTTAAGTGATATAAAATAGGATACTGTCCTAGCTCTCCTTTCTGTTAAGCTTAAATCTATATAATGATACAACTTGTCAATGTCACGGTTTGTTTTTTTTTTTAAGACTTTTTGGATGTGGACCATTTTTAAAGACTTAATTGAATTTGTTGCAATATTGCTTCTGTTTTATGTTTTGGTTTTTTGGCCACGAGACATGTGGAACCTTAGCTCCCCAACCAGGGATCGAACCCACACCTGCTGTGTTGGAAGGCGAAGTCTTAACCACTGGACCACCAGGGAAGTCCCAAGGTTTTTAATAGTATAATCCAGTGGTTATGATAAGAAACAATAAATTTGAAGGCAGAGTCAAGATGGTGGAGTAGGAAGACACGGAGTTCGCGTCTCCTCACAACTAGGGCACCAGCCAGGTGCTGATGAGTGACCTCGGACACCTAAAGGGATGGGAAGAATCCCCACGTGACTGGGTAGGACTTGGGGGGAGAGGGGGAGGAGGAAAAGTGGAGGCAGGACTGGATCAACACCCCTGAGGGGCGGCGGGGGAAGGGGAGGGGTTTCCATGATCAGAGAGGCTAACACATGGTGTGAAGATTGGTGAGGAAGGGGAAAGACATTCGGGGGATTGGAGGATCAGAGGGGAATGCGGCAAGTGGCTCCCCGCCCACTCGGGCCCCAGCGAGCCTGTTGGGGTCCCAGGCCTGATCCTTAGCCCTCCAGGGCCCACTCTGGCCACAGGGGTCCTGAACCTAAGCCCCCATACCCTCCCCAACCCTACCCCTCCACCCCACTACCACCCACACACTCCCCACAGGACCTTTTCTGGCCATGCAGGTCTTGAGTCTATGCCACAACTCCAGGGCCTTAGCTGTCCTGAACCTAAGCTGCACCCCCCAACCAGCCTTTTCCAGCTGCAAGTGTCCCAGTCCTGAGACCCACCCGCCTTCAAGGCCTTTTCTGGCTTTTTTTTTTCTTTTCTTTCTGCTGTTGCAGTGCTATGGTTCTGTTTTGCTTTGATCTTGTTGTTGTTACATTTTTAATTTTTTTTTTCTAATATATTTTTTATTTTACTAATTTTATTTTACTTTTTATTCCTTGTTATTGTTCTGCTCCTTTTTGTTTGTTGCCTTTTTTTTTCCTACCACACCATGGGGCTTGTGAGGTCTTGGTTCCCAGGCTGGGTGTCGGACCTAAACTCCTGCGGTGGGAGTGCTGAGTCCAAACCACCAGACTAACAGAGAACCTCAGACCCCAGGGAATATTAATTCATGTGAGCACTCCCAGAGGTCCTCATCTTGGCACCAAGACCTGGCTCCACCCAACTACCTGCAAACTCCAGTGCTGGATGACTCAGGCCAAACAACCAGCAAGATAGGAGCACAGGCCTAACCATCAAACAAAATGAGATGACAGAAAAATATGGTACAGACAAAGGAGCAAGATAAAAACCTGCAAGACCAAATGATTGAAGAGGAAATAGACAACTTACCTGAAAAAGAATTCAGAGTACTGATAGTAAAGATGATCCAAAATCTCAGAAATAGAATGGAGGCATGGATCGAAAAAACACAAGAAGTGTTTAACAAGGACATGGAAGAAGTAAAGAACAAACAAACAGTGATGAACAGCACAATAACTGAAATGAAAAATACACTAGAAGGAATTATTAGCAGAATAACTGAAGCAGAATGAATAAGTGAGCTGGAAGATAGAATGGTGGAAATAAGAGCTGAGGATCAGAATAAAGAAAAAAGAATGAAAAGAAATGAGGACAGTCTCAGAGACATCTGGGACAACATTAAATTCACCAACATTCGAATTATAGGGGTCCCAGAAGAAGAAGACAAAGAGAAAGGGTCTGAGAAAATACTTGAAGAGATTATAGTCAAAAACTTTCCTAACATGGGAAAGGAAATAGCCACCCAAGTCCAGGAAGTACAAAGAGTTCCATACAAGATAAACCCAGGGAGAAACACTCCAAGACACATATTAATCAAACTATCAAAAATTAAGTTCAAAGAAAAAATGTTAAAAGCGTCAAGGGGAAATCAACAAATAACATGCAAGGGAACCCCCATAAGGTTATCAGGTGATATTTTCAGCAGAAACTCTGCAGGCCAGAAGGGAGTGACAGGATATATTTAAAGTGACGAAAGGGAAAAACCTACAACTTACAACCCTGGTTGTAAGACCCAGCAAGGATCTCATTCAGATTCAATGGAGAAATCAAAAGTGTTACAGACAAGAAAAGCTAAGAGAATTCAGCACCACCAAACCAGCTTTACAACAAATGCTGAATGAACTTCTCTAGGCAGGAAACACAAGAGAAGAAAAAGACCCACGAAAGCAAAGCCAAAACAATTAAGAAAATGGTAATAGGAACATACATATCAATAATTACCTTGAATGTAAATGGATTAAATGCTCCAAACAAAAGACACAGACAGGATGAATGGATACAAAAACAAGACCCACATATATGCTGTCTATAGGAGACCCACTTCAGGTCTAGGGACACATACAGACTGAAAGTAAGGGGATGGGAAAAGATATTGCATGCAAATGGAAATCAAAAGAAAGCTGGAGTAGCAATACGCATATCAGATAAAATAGACTTTAAAATAAAGACTGTTACAAGAGACAAAGAAAGTCTCTGCATAATGATCAACAGATCAATCCAAGAAGAAGAGATAACAATTATAAATATTTATGCACCCAACATAGGAAAACCTCAATACATAAGGCAAATGCTAACAGCTATAAAAGGGGAAATTGACAGTAACTCAATAATAGTGGGGAACTTTAACATCCCACTTACACCAATGGACAGATCATCCAGACAGAAAATTAATAAGGAAACACAAGCTTTAAATGACACAATAGACCAGATAGACTTAACTGATATTTATAAGACATTCCACCAGAAAGCAGCAGAATACACTTCCTTCTCAAGGTCACATGGCACATTCTCCAGGATAGATCACATCTTGGGTCACAAATCAAGCCTCAGTAAATTTAAGAAAATTGAAATCATATCAAGCATCTTTTCTGACTACAAATGCTACAAGATTAGAATACAATTACAGGAAAAAAACTGTAAATAACACAAATACATGGAGGCTAAACAATTCACTACTAAATAACCAAGAGATCACTGAAGAAATCAAAGAGGAAATCAAAAAATACATAGAAACAAATGACAATGAAAACACTATAACCCAACACCTATGGGATGCAGCAAAAGCAGTTCTAAGGAGGAAGTTTATAACAGTTAAATCTGACATCAAGAAACAAGAAATATCTCAAATAAACAATCTAACCTTACTCCTAAAGCAACTAGAGGAAGAAGAGGAACAACAACAATAAGAAAACTGCAAAGTTAGTAGAAGAAAAGAAATCATAAAGATCCGAGCAGAAATAAATGAAATAGAAACAATGAAAACAGTAGTAAAGATCAATAAAAGTAAAAGTTGGTTCTTGGAGAAGATAAACATAATTGATAAACCTTTAGCCAGACTCATCAAGAAAAAAAGGGAGAAGACTCGAATCAATAAAATTAGAAATTAAAAAGGAGAAATTAAGAGGGACACTGCAGAAATACAAAGGATCATAAAAGACTACTACAAGCAATTATATGCCAGTAAAATGGACAAATTCTTAGAAAGGTACAACCTTCCAAGACTGAACCAGGAAGAAATAGAAAATATTAACAGACCAATCACAAGTAATAAAATTGAAACTATGATAAAGAACCTTCAAACAAACAAAAGTCCAGGACCAGATGGCTTCACAGTTGAATTCTATCAAACATTTAGAGAAGAGCTAACACCTATCCTTCCCAAACTCTTCCAAAAAATTGCAGAGGAAGGGACACTTCCAAACTTATTCTACAAGGCCACCACACCCTGATACCAAAATCAGACAAAGATACTACAAAAAAGCAAAATTACAGACCAATATCACTGATGAATATAGATGCAAAAATCCTCAACAAAACACTAGCAAACAGAATCCAACAACACATTAAAAGAATGATACACCATGATCAAGTGGGATTTATCCCAGGGATGCAAAGATTCTTCAATATATGTAAATCAATGTGATACACCATATTAACAGAATTAAAGATAAAAAACATATGATCATCTCAACAGATGCAGAAAAAGCTTTTGACAAAATTCAACACCCATTTATGATAAAAGCTCTCCAGAAAGTGAGCATACAGGGAATGTACTTCAACATAACAAAGGCCATATATGACAAACCCACAGCCAACATCATTCTCAATGGTGAAAACCTGAAAGCATTTCCTTTAAGATCAGGAACAAGCCAAGGACGTCCACTGTAGCCAACATTATTCCACATAGTTTTGGAAGTTCTAGCCACGGCAATCAGAGAAGAAAAAGAAATAAAATGATTACAAATTGGAAAAGAAGAAGTAAAACTGCCACTGTTTGCAGATGACATGATACTGTACATAGAAAATCCTACAGATGCTACCAGAAAACTACTAGAGCTAATTAATGAATTTGGTAAAGTTACAGGATACAAAATTAATGTGCAGAAATCTCTTGCATTCCTATACACTAACAATGAAAGATCAGAAAGAGAAATTAAGGAAACAATCCCAGTCACCATTGCAAAAAAAAGAATAAAATACCTGGGAATAAACCTACCTAAGGAGGTAAAAGACTTGTACTCAGTAAACTATAAGACACTGATGAAAGAAATCAAATGTGACACAAACAGATTGAGAGATATACCATGTTCTTGGATTGGAAGAATCAATATTGTGAAAATGACTCTACTACCCAAAGCAATCTACAGATTGAATGCAATCCCTATCAAATTACCAATGGCACCTTTTACAAAACTAGAACAAAAAAATCTTAAAATTTGTATGGAGACACAAAAGACCCCGAATAGCCAAAGCAATCTTGAGGGAAAAAACGGAGTTGGAGGAATCAGATTCCCCAACTTCAGACTATACTACAATCTACAGTAATCAAGACAATATGGTACTGGCACAAAAACAGACATATAGATCAATGGAACAGGATAGAAAGCCCAGAGATAAACTCATGCATCTGTGGTCAACTAATCAATGACAAAGAAGGTAAGGATATACAATGGAGAAAAGACAGTCTTCAATAAGTGGTGCTGGGAAAACTGGACAGCTACATGTAAAAGAATGAAATTAGAACACTCCCTAACACCATACACAAAAATAAAGCCAAATTGGATTAAAGACCTAAATGTAAGCCTGGACACCGTAAAACTCTTAGAGGAAAACATGGGAAAAACACTCTGACATAAGTCACAGCAAGATCTTTTTTGACCCACCTCCTAGAGTAATGGAAATAAAAACAAAAGTAAACAAATGGGACCTAATGAAACTTAAAAGCTTTTGCACAGCAAAGGAAACCATAAACAAGATGAAAAGACAGCCCTCAAAATGGGACAAAGTACTTGCAAACCAGTCAATGGACAAAGGATTAATTTCCAAAATATACAAACAGCTCATGCAGCTCAATATCAAAAAAAAAAAAAAACAACCCAATCCAAAAATGGGCAGAAGACCTAAATAGACATATCTCCAAAGAAGACATACAGATGGCCAAGAGGCAGATGAAAAGATGCTCAACATCACTAATTATTAGAGAAATGTAAATCGAAACTACAATGAGGTATCAGCTTACACCCGTTAGAATAGGCATTATCAGAAAATCTACAAACAACAAATGCTGGAAAGGGTATGGAGAAAAGGGAACCCTTTTACACTGTTGGTGGGAATGTAAATTGATACAGCCACTATGGAGAAGAGTATGGAGGTTCCTTAAAAAACGAAAAATAGAATAACCATATGACCCAGCAAGCCCACTATCGGGCATATACCCAGAGAGAACCATAATTCAAAAAGACACATGCACCCCAGTGTTCATTGCAGCACTATTTACAATAGCCAGGTCGTGGAAGCAACCTAAATGCCCATCAACAGACAAATGGATGTCCTAAATGTCCAACGACAGATGAATGGATAAAGGCAATGTGGTACATATATACAATGGAGTATTATTCAGCCATAAAAAGGAATGAAATAGCGTCATTTGTAGAGACGTGGATGGACCTACAGACTGTCATACAGAGTGAAGTAAGTCAGAAAGAGAAAAACAAATATCGTGTATTAATGTATACATGTGGAATCTAGAAAAATGGTACAGACGAACTGATTTGCAAGGCAGAAATAGAGACAGATGTAGAGAACAAATATATGGACATCAAGGGGAGAAAACAGGCGTGGTGGTGGATGAATTTGAAGATTGGGATTGACATATGGACACTAATATGTATAAAATAGAGAACTCCTGTATAAAAAATTAAATTAAATTAAATTAAAAGAAAAAGGGAATGAAGGGATAAATTGGGAGTATGGAATTAACATATACATACTACTATATACAAAATAGATAAAAAACGAGGACCTACTGTACAGCACAGGGAACTATATTCAATATCTTGTAATAACCTATAGTTGAAAAGAATCTGAAAAAGAAGATATATATATATATATATCTGAACCACTGTGCTATATATATATATATATATATATTATATATATATATATCTGAATCACTGTGTTATACACCTGAAACTAACATGAAATTGTAAATCAACAATACTTTAATAAAATAAAATAAAAAATAAATAAAAACCTACATCTCCACAGTTCTGAACCCAAGTAGAGACTCTGAATTGGTACATCATTCTTAAAACTTTTCTCTCTCTTTTTGGGGATTTCACTCTTAGGATTACAAAATACTTCTTTTGCAATATCAAAAATAAAACCCCAAGGTGTAGTCAATTAAGAATTTTAAGAATGCCCATGCCAATAATAGAAATTAACATGCAATAATTGAAGTTAGAAAAGAGGGAAGATTCCTAAAATACTGTTGATTTTGAAAACTCAGTCTCTGTGTACTGGTGCTGAAACAAATCTCAGAGACAGAGTTTTAGGTGAAGTAGAAAGAATAACTTTATTGCTTTGCCAGGCAAAGGGGACACAGCCGGTTCCTGCCTTTGAAACCTGTGTGTCCCAATCCAGAGATTAGGGTGTGTGCAGGGCCTGCACTCCTTTAATCTGGCCTCAGGTTTTCTTCTCTGGAATGAGGAATGCTAACTCTATTTGTAGGGGGTTTTGATTCTGCAAAGGACTCAAAGATATTGTTATGTGTAAGAGAAGCCATTTCTAGCCTAAGCCATTTTGTGATCTAAGCCTGGCCACAATGCTGGTCCATGAACAGGTCTCAGTAATTAATGAGCTTAAGGGAAAAAAAGAAGGCAGAAACAAATAACTGTTATCAGGCAAGAGAAGTAAGAATAGCAAAGATAATACGTCAGTTGTAACGACTCCCAGTTTTGTTTCGATGGTAAAGATCAGCCTGATATTCAGCCTGCGATGGCACCTTTGTTTGGCTTCCTCCCTTATGTTACCCGAAAAACTGGATTCACCTCTTGGTGGGTGTTGAGCCAACAGACACAACCAAGCCAAAGATCGGGAGAAGGAAGGATTTATTACTTGCAGCAAGTAAGGATTGAGGCAGAACCAGGACCCTGCCCCAAGGCTGCACTACTGTTTCTTGGCTGCTCCTCCCTTGTCTCTGCATCCCCTCCTTTCCCTGATTAGCAACTGTTCGAATCTGCCCTTTGGAACTCAGGGAAGGTCATGGAGGCTGGAGTCTGTTCCCTACAAACAAGGAATGGGGGACACATGAGGCCCATGAGGTCCTGCTCAGTTTCAATTTAAAAAAATAATCTGTTTTATGTAAGAGTCATGTGCCCAGAAGGTAAAATTCAGGAAAAAGCCCAGAAAAGCAGACAACAGATTTAAAGAACATTATCATCTACACTCTGTAAAATCCATACCCCTGAGGGGTGGTTTACATGGAAATTTTGATTTGGAGCTACAGGGGAAGGTGTCTGAAGGTGTTTGCATCTTGTGGTCTCAGAGTCTCTAGAATGGGTTAAGGAAAAACTGGGAAGTTGATAATATTTTTAAAAGCATAGAGCCCCAGAAAATATGACCAATGAAAATTCATTATATTTAGCATAGTTTTCAGGAAGCTCTTCAATATAGCTCCTGCTTACCTTTCCAGTCTCACATCTTCTTCCATCCTTCCCAGCCTTTGTTCCAAGGATGTCAACTCATTTACAGACTGCATCCTTTGTTGCTTTGTATCTCCAAAGCTTAGCGTGATGCCTGGACCATAGAAGGCACACAATAGATATTGGATTCGCCTCTTAGTGAGTGTTGAGTCAAAAGACACAACCAAGCCAAAGATGGGGAGAAGGAAGGATTTATTACCTGCAGCAAGTAAGGAGAACACTGGGGATCTTTCCCAAAGCAGTGTCTCCCCGAACAGCAAAACTGGAGAAGTTTTAACCTTAGGGTTACATGCATATTCATGGAGGGGTTTGGGTGGTCGACAGAATCTAAAGCTTTAGTTGATTCAAGCCTCGAGGGTCAGCAAAGGTCAACATCACCCTCCCTTAGGTTCCAGTTGATCTGAGCACTTCAGGCTGATCTTTACCATTGAAACAAAACTGGGAGTCTTTACAACTGATATATTCTCTTTGCTATTCTTACTTCTCTTGCCTGATAAGAGTTATTTGTTTCTGCCTTCTTTTGCTCCCTTCATATCATTAATTACTGAGACCTGTTCATGGACCAGCACTGTGGCCATGCTTAGATCACAAAATGGCTTAGGCTAGAAATGGCTTCTCTTATGTCCAGGAAGCCATGCCTGGTTCTCTTTCTCTGGGGACCCCCTACCCTATCTGTTTACACTTACTGCCCTGCTTCCATCACTCTTGACTGGTCTCCCTGTGAGCACTTCCTTAGTAAATCCCTCACACACAAATCTTCACCTCAGAGAGTAGTTTCTGGAGTACCTGACCTTACAAGAGTGTTTACTATGTGGGGCATATGAACGTGCATAAAAGGTAGTAACAACTCTCAAGGTGTTTTCAACCAAGTTGAACTTAATTTGAAGCTGTATATGTATTTCTGATTGGAAGATAAACCTCCAATAGGTTTAGAAACAGCATGATTATCTAGACATTCTTGGTATCTTGAGGACGATCCTTCTGTTTTTATAAAAGGTTGCCTGCCTTGTGCATGGCAGTAGGTTTGACTCTTTGGCCTTGCTTCACTAAGTTAAACAAGAACAAGCATTATCAAATGTTAGATTTACTGGAGCCTCTGGCTTCAAGTAACTTCATGAGACATTCCCGACAAGCTCACAAATATTACGGCCATAACCGTTGTGGTGGTAAAGTGGGTTTCCTTAGTCTTATCTTTAGTCTAACAGCACAAGCAATGCTGGCCACACTAATTAAAACAAGTAAAGAGTTAGCCTTCAAAATGACTACAGTCCAGATGGCAGCATGGAAGCCATCAGAGTCATTTAATTTTCCAGAGAATTTATCACTGCAGTAACCCAAGTCTTTCATGTGGGTTTCTGCCACAATCCTTAATGCGCACACACAAGAAGACTCTGGTGTTCATGGGTATGACACAGCACCATGAACATGGATTTGTACAATAAACAGGACGCTTGAGGCAGAATGGCTGCCAGAAGAAGCATGCAGCCTCTGCCATCGGGCTTTGTGCAGATGGTCATGCTGGTGACAAGGATGCTCAGAGCTCTTGGTGTTACTTCCCAATCACCCACTGTTCGCTCTCGCTCTTTCACCTTCTCCTGTCCTCACTCTTAGCTTCTGCCAAATGTATCCTGTCAGCTATATATTCTCCTTTTTTCCGGTTCTGCCCCAGATACTTTCCCATGCTCTGTTCAAAAAGCCTCAGTTTCCCCTCAAAAGATTTTCCTCAAGAATTATCCTCTCCCCACAAACTCCCCGCCCAAGAAATCCAAAGCTGTTTTGTCCCACATTGTTGCACTGAAAGCCTGGAAAGAAGGACCTGAATGGGTTGCCTGGTTCCCTGGCATGAAGGCAGCACCCTCATGTCTTCACATTCAAACCTTGTTTTAGTCACCCTGAAACCATGTTTAAGAGCTCATTCTCTATGGTCATGAAATTGTACAAACTGCTACAGAGAGTTGAATTTAGATGATGCAACCACTTTATTTTCAGTACAATGTATTTTTAGCTGAAGGGGGTTTTCAGAGGAAAGTCATATCTTTTGTAGGGTATCATGCTTGTCAAAAGCAATTAAATACCATATAGAATCCTCAAAGATATGTTCAAGTGTAATCTGGATATGGTTTGGGTAACTGAATAAATATAAATTTGACCAAACCCTCTTGTATATGAAATATAGCCTAAAACATATTACTTTTGAAAAAAATTGAAGTTATTCAAATGTTTTTTTAAATTTATTTTATTTTACTTATTTATTTTTGGCTGCATTAGGTCTTTGTTGTTGTGCTCGGGCTTTCTCTACTTGTGGCAAGCGGGGGCTACTCTTCATTGCAGTGAGCAGGCTTCTCATTCCGGTGGCTTCTCTTGTTGTGGAGCATGGGCTCTAGGCACGTGGGCTTCAGTAGTTGTGGCGCACAGTCTCAGTAGTTGTGGCTTGCGGGGTCTAGAGTGCAGGCTCAGTAGTTGTGGTGCATGGGCTTCGTTGCTCCGTGGCATGTGGGACCTTCCCGGACCAGGGCTCAAACCCATGTCCCCTGCATTGGCAGGCGGATTCTTAACCACTGTGCCACCCGGGAAGCCCTATTCAAATGCTTTGATTTAAAATTGCTTCCACCAGCCATTGATTTAGAAATGTCATTTGCCATGTAATTCCAAATGACTTTACAGACTACAGCGCATGGAATTATTGTGTTAAAAGGAGACTTTAATGATCTTACATAAGCCAGAAAGACTTCATTTAAAATTTATATGAAAAATGTATCAATTGTTGGCCCAAGAACCTCTTGTTTCAGACACCTGTCATTTAAATGTCAGGATTTAAGAGAATACTTGACATTTCTAGCAACTGGACCAAGGTTATAGCAATCAAGTATTAGCTTGTTTCTATAGTCAAGTTATTTCAAAGCTATGGTACACATTGCTCATTCCTATGAGACATGATCTTAGACCCATTCACACCATCAAGTCAGCCCAAGTCAAAGTTATTAGTCTCATTGTCTATTGCTGCATAACCAACTCTCCCAAACTTACTGGCATAAAACAGAAACTATCCGACTATGCTATGGATTCTGTGGGTAAAGAATTTGGAAAGGGCACAGTAGAGCTGGCTTTTCTCCACTCTGTGATGTCTGCGGCCTCAGCTGAAAAGGCTGGAACAGCCGAGGCTGGAGGATTCACTTCCAAGATGGCTTCTTCATTCACATGCCTGGCTCCTGGGCTGGGCTGCTGCAAGCTGGACTCACTGGAGCTCTTGACTAGGGCACCTTTATGTGGCCTCTCTGTATGCCTTGGGTTTCTCAGAGTGTGGCTGATAGGATCTAAGAGGGAACATTCCAAGAGCAAGGGTTCCAAGAGAACCAGATGGAAGCTGTCTGGCCTTTTCTGACCTAGTCTTGGAAGCTACACAGCATCACTTCTGCCATGCTCATCACTTAAAGTACTCATAAGCCCACACAGATCCAAGGGGAGGGGTTAATGAGAGGAGGGTCCAAGGATATGGTTTTGGCAAGATGGACAAAATATGAGCTTGGCTTTGAGTCCTGATTCCTCTGTTTCTAAGTGGGTGACCTTGGGCAAGCTTACTTGACCTCTTTCTTTACTGTACAAACTCAGATGGTGGTCAATCACAAGGTTGCTAGAATATGCACAAATCCACGTTAGAGTACATTGGTGTTCATGAAGAGCTGGCTGATTTTAAGCTTCTTTTTTCTTTACCATATTTACCTCCCTTCTCAGGCAGGAGAATCCTCAATCCTCCTTCCATAATTCCACCAAAATCTGCTCTCAAAGCCATTGTTCAGAAGGTGGAATCTCCCGGTTGCCCCTCAGTGGCTGAGGAAGGACATGGTGGAGTGCCCAGGGAAGCCGCACCTTACAGAGGCCACCTACCCTACTACTCAATCATGCCTAAGAGCCCACCCCTGCCTTCGGGTTTGGTGAGAATTTCAAATCTCCCCTCTCATGACACCTGTAGAAGCCACTGAAAAACATTCTTTAAGCCCTCAGGACTTTCCTTTTCCTTTAAAGAAAATGAAATGGAATTCCAGATCAGAGACCCACAGGACAGAATTTTTATGAAGTATGTGTTCCTGTTCTTTCTACTTCCTGTCCCTGCCTGATGTCAAATCAGTTGAGGCAGGGGCGTACTGAGAATGTAAAGGGCACTTTCAGCCTGGCTCCTCCTTCTGCCCAAGTTCTTTACCCAAGCACATTACTGACATCTGCTCCAGCAACCAGAGCAGTTTCATTCATCTCCAGAGCCGGCAAACACATAGAATATTCCAAATGTGAGGGGTGGTGAGGACAATATTGTATCCAATTATGATTAAAGAATGCCATCCTGAGTTATTTCTTTATAGTCATTGCTACAATTCTTTAGCAACCTCACTGACCTCCCTGTTGTCCTTCTTGGTTTTCCCAGGCTCTTCTCCACACGGTCCAGAGCTCTTTCTAGAACCATGTCAGGCCCCACACTTACCTACTCAGAGCCCATGATGCCTTCCTATTGCACTAGGAGTAAAATCTAAGCAACCTGCAGTGTCTTACAAGGCCAAGCACGATCATCCATAAGTACTTCTGAGATATCATTTCCCACCTTAGACAGAGCCAGCCAGGCCCTCTGTTGTCCAGGCCCTGAGCTTAGAAGGGCCCCACTCTTGGTTCAGTGCTCTGCTAATGCAGTTTTGAAGGTTTTAATAATTTTTGAACCAGAGGCCCTGCATTTTCATTTCACACTGGGCCCTGCATATCGTGCGGCATGCTCTGACTCCAGCCCCACAAGCCTCCTCCCATCTTCAAATGGGCCTGACACACTGCCACTTCTGCCTCAGGAACTGGCCAGTTGCTGCTCCTTCCCTCTTCTGAGAAAGCTCACTTGGTAAGATGTTTACTTGCTGCTTCTCTCCTTCACTCGGCCCTCCCCAGCAGAGAAGCCTTCTCTGACCATCATGTCCTTGGTGTCACCCCTCCCCATCTCTGCCTGGTGTTATGTAGTATATTTACTTAAGTGCAATTGGCTCTTGTTGTCCCTGTAGAAGTTCCTCCAGGACAAGGACATTACCTGGCTTGGTCATTTCTTTGTCCTTGGGACCTAAGACACTTCCTGGCACACAGATATTTCTCAGTACATTTTTGTTGAGTTAACATGTTCCTCAGTAATACCGTGAAAGTTCCCCATCTCAACAGGAGCACATTTTAATCCTCTGAACCTGGTTATGAGAAGAGTTTAGAGGACACATTTGGAGATGTGCTGCTTTGCTTTAATTGTGGTCCCCTGGCTTTTCTCAGACTGCCACATATTCCCACTCATCTTAATCTCTCTGCCTTTCCCCCTCTTTCTCTTTCTCTGGTTTTCCACGACTCTAGTTCTATGCTTTGAACATTCAAGATATGGAAAAGTTGAGATGAATTTTCTAACTTTAGAGAGAGAAACAAGAAGATAAGCCTTAGGAAATCTCAAGGTAATCTCCCAATTCACCCTGAACCGGATAATCTCAGCTGGAGGAAATGGCAACAGACTTGTGTCCTGACTGCCAGCCCCAGGGCCCTGCCATGACCCACATGGCAGGATAGACATCAGAGCCCAGAGATGCCTTTGAGATCAGCTAGCCCAAACTCTTAACATTTTGTGTTCTTTCTGGGTGGAACGGATGTTTCAGGTTAGAGGTTAGAAATGAAGAGAGGAGGGCAGGGGAGGAGACCATAAAAGGTATACTTGAATTATTCTGGCTCCTGAGAAGGAATTAATTTCTTGAGATTACAAGACTAGTTATAGGTCAGGTGCAAATACACATTTTCTGACTTTCTCTTTGATATTAAATGTCTTTTAATTGAAGGAGCTATCACTGACATTTAAATTTCCAAAGTAGTCTGGTATTACTATCATTCTCCACATTCATTTTCAATGAAGTTTTCTACCATTGCTCATTTCCCAGTTTTTAGTCAAGGACTGTGCTCTCTCTCCATGTGGGTATCAGTGGCCCAGCATGCCAAGAAGGCAGCAGATGGCAGGTGCCAGGTCATCAGGCTGCACACTGAAGCCTCCAGCAAGGTAAGATGTTCAAATGTAAGAATGTTCAAAGCCTAGATGTCCTAGAATAGGGGCGCCTTGGCAGAGTCCTGGCAACATCACATCTTTTATTTTCTTGTTCTTTTTGTACCTCAGGTGGGCAGAAATGAATTAATTATAATCTTGATGTCCTATTATCATTGGTCCATGCATGCCCCTTTATGGTTTAGATGTAGATCTTTTTGTTTTTAATAATTTTATCAACACCCATGAACTCACCACCTGACTCAGAAACTAGAACACTGACAACACTGTAGACATCCAGGTGGTCCCGCCCTTCCTGGCTCCTCACCTCCCCAAACCCCAAACCTTCGGTAGCCACACACTACCCTAAGTCTTGTGTTGTTTATTCCTTTTGCTTTTAAACAAATACCTTTTTTGAAAAGTATGACATTCCTATATGTGTTCTCAAAAGCATATGTAGTTTGGGTTTTTCTTAGCAGTGTACAAATGTATCAAATTGTAAGTAATTTTGGGGGACTTGCTGAGAAAGGGGAACGGACCTTCTGACCTTGAGCCAGGACCAAATCCTTCTGCACCAGCTTGGATGGAGAGAGTTCTCAACCAGTAGCTGGATCTGGCCCTACAATGACCTACCGAGATGGAGCCGCCCGCGGGGCCCCTCTTCCTTGTGCAGAGGGGAGCTGACAGAACCAGAACACTCGAGCCTCTTCCTGGGTTTGCCTTTCGTCCGGTAGCCCACCTGTGCTCCAGGCAGGGCTTCCAACCACCCGCTCTGTGGGGTTGCTGGATCCCCCACCTGTGCAAACACAGGGCTTCCTGTCACCACGTGGCCAGAGCTGTGCAAAGCTGTGGGTGCGGAGCTTCACGTTTTTAATTTCCTAATGAGAACGATTGTAGACCTGGAAAACAGCTGTTATCCCAGGGGCCATGGCACAACATAATTCAATTGCGCTTTTATGATTTCTGTCTTGTCCTTCACAATTTCCCACAAACCCAAAACATGTTTCGCTACTCACTTTCCATGTCACGGCGATCACAGGACTTGGCCCATGGGGAGACTCTGCAGCATGAAATGGTTTTTACTTCATAAATCCCAAGTGGAAATAAGAGGATATTGACTGACTCACAAAATCATGGTACGACATAAGGACACTGAGGTTGCAAGCGTAGCCCAGTCCTAAGTACGGTCCCCTACTATGTCCTCTGTCAGTGCTATGATTAACCATTATTAAAAACAAGAAGCTGATGTGTCATAGTAGAAAGAACATGGATTGGGATTGACATATATGCACTAATATGTATAAAATGGATAACTAATAAGAACCTGCTGTATAAAAAAATAAATAAAATAAAATTGAAAAATTCAAAAAAAAAAAAAAAGAAAGAAAGAACATGGACTTGGGTATTAGAAAAAAAATTAATTCAAATCCCACCTGTGTCATTTGCTCCTCGTGTAACCTTGAACCGCTCAGTTAGTTTCCTGATCTGTAAGATGAAGCCAGATACATACTGTGTATGTATACACAGTACACACTGTCAGATACACACTGTCGTGAAGGTTACCTGAGGTAAGGTGTGGAGCTCACACAGCCTGTAACATAGATTACAGCCAAGGTGCTTAACAGCTGGTAGCCTTAGGCCAGGTTCCCGTTTCCTTACCCTGAGTCTGCCATAGCCCATAACTCCCAAGCCTCACTCCATCTCGATTCTTATCAGCCACACATCTTGGTCAGATGAATCATCCCAAAGCAGCACTTGTATATATCACATTTCCTCCTCTCCCCTAACCAAACCCACAACCCTAAACAACAACAGAAACCTCTGTGCTTTCCCAATGCCTTCAAGATGTTCAAATGCCTTCAGCTGGCATTTCAGCTCGACCACTGTTTAGAATAAATATAACCCTTTGCAGTTGTCTTTTATTATTCCACATGTGAATTCTGAGTTCTAGACAAACGTGTTGCTCTCTGAACATGCCAGATGCATGTCAGGTCCATCTCTGCCTCTGCTCCCACATTCATACTCTCCCTCTTGCACAGACAGCTTGCCTCCTCCTTTTCATTGGTATACAGTCTATCCTTTCTTGCAGGTGCGAATAAAGTCCCCACCTCTCTACATCCTCTCCTTCCCTTCATGTTGGCTATTTAATGTATCTCACCTTGCTTTGTCGTTAGTCATCTGTGTGTGTGGCAGCCAGCACCTGGCTCAGGTTCTACAGAAGATGTTCAGAAATGTGTGGTGATGATTGCAAATATAAAAGCACAGATTTCAAAGACATATCCAGTTAGAAATGCCTTCTTAAATTCACCTGGAATTCAACTCATAATAATTTCCTCCCAATTTTTTCAAAATTTTTATCAATAACCAGATTGAAATGATCAGGCTTTGAATCTGTATATTGTTTTTTTGTATGTTTCCCTTTTTGTTGTTAGGGTGTGTATGTGTGTTTGTGCACAAGTGCACGCACGTTTGGGTGGTTTAGCTTCACTTCAGACCCTAGTGGGAAATAGTTACTTCATTCCCTTCTCTATGGCTGCTCTGAGCTGATAAGCTTTCATCAGACCACATTGATTGTTTAAACATCCAAAATCATACTGGAATTTGGGAAAGATAACTGAAGTAAAAATGAGCCTGACAATTGTTGACCAGTGTCTGCCCTTTAAGTTTTCTCCCAGCCTCCCGGAATGGTTTAATCTTGTAATAAAATATGCCAAGGTGAGTTGTCTTCCCAGAATTCCCTGAGAGCTGTGGGGGGGCAGTGGGGGGTATCTGGCTCTGTTGGCAGTAACAGGGCACTGAGGAAGGGGGTTCTGTTTAAGCTCTAAACTTGGCTGTTCAGATTCCAGGCATTCTCAGTAAGTGTTATACCTAAACCTGAACTTGGACAAAGACCAAAAGATTATGCATTAATACCAAACCCAAAATATTTGAGGATTCTGTCACATTGAAGGTTGGCCAGTATCCATGTGCAATAGTGCAGCATTCAAATCCAACAATATTGGATTTGAAATGATTAAACAGTGGTATCTTGAGTTAGAGCATTTTGTTTGTTTGTTTTAGGAAGCTGTGAATTGGCATCCATTTTTCTGCCTAATGTAGGAAGAGTTTCAAGTCTGAACTCCAAGAAGGAAGACATTGGTCCAGCTTGGAGATTTCCAGTCTCTTCATTGTGCAGAAGATTGGTAAATGTTCTCAGAACACTTCCAACAAGGAGAACACTGACACATGGGGCCTTCTCAGGTTAGACTTAAGGAAACTTGCTGTGTCACAGAGCCAGCAGCTCTTGCAGCCCATTGAAGGGATTAAGACTTGCATAGCAATCCAAAGTTATAAAACTGGCACGGAAGTCCTATTAAAGATGGCAGATCAAACACACACATCAGACTTAGCGAACAACGCGCCCAGATGGAGCCAATCAGAAAGCTCTGGGGATATTTCTTCAAACAAATGAAACTGATTGCATCCCAGTTACTTTTGAATGTATTTAGAGGAGATCATGCAACAGTGTTTAGGTTTGAATTAATGATAAGTCAATGGGAAGCTAGGAAAATGGAAAAAACAAAATAGTTCAGTATCATCTCCAGGGGGGAAAAATGTTATTCAAGAAAGGATAAAGCATGCATAGTACACTGCAGAGGTCAGTTTTATATACCATTTGCATTGTTATAATTATATAAACACTAAATATCTATCTATCCAAAATGACAACGTAACTATTTTTGGAGCATGGAGGGGTGGGTGGTAAGTGTGTATCGCTATGGTGAGTGTGGGAGAGAAGGAGAGAGTGCAATATTCATTTTCCAAACTGGAAACTCAATTAATAATGCCTAAAGATGAAATATCAGATAGAAGTATGTTATTTAAACATGTTGTGGTTGCTTTTGGGAAAAAGAAAAGAGGATGGGCAAGATTGCCCTTTTTTAAAAAAAAAAACAAAAAACTAGCTATATGGATGAAGGTACAGCCAGCTTTAACAACAAGACCCTAAAATACAGAGGCTTAATTAAATAAGATAGGTATATGTGTCTTGTTTGATATGGTCCAGAGAGAAAAAATCTGGGTTGGAAGGTTGGCTTTATAACCTTCAAAATGTAGCTTTCATCTCTGGGACCAAGGCAGCCATTCTAGTTTTTGTCTTCCCAGCCAGTGGGAAGGGGGAACAGGTCAGGGGAGCACATGTACATACCTTGGCAGGAACATGCCCCAGAAGCAGCACATAGCCATTGACCCGACTGTGGGCACATGGCCTTACCAAGCTGCAGGGGAGGCTGGGAAATGCAGTGACTAGCTGTTGGCCATGTGCTCAGCTAAAACTCAGAATTCCTATTATTAAAGAAGGTGAGAACTGATGTCAGTGCTCAAGCAGCACCTCTGTCAAATAAGCTTTGTAGAATTATTTGATTTTTTTCAACCAGGTGCATGCATAACTTCCATACAAATAAAAACTAAATTTAAGACCCAGTGCTTAAAGATCATCTTTTGATCAACTGAATGAGTGATTGAAAGCTAGAAACCGGGGTCCTGAAGCAGAATGCAGGCACTCCCAGAAAAGACTGTGCAGATGGTGTGGTGCCAAGAGGATTTAGGCCTGTTTGATACTATACTTTAGGTCCCTCTATTTCAGGATGCTTACAGCCCCTTTCCTGGTATGAACATATGTTACACATGCTGCAAGGATGTATGGGCACCCTTGCAAACCTCTAATTTTCAAGTAAATTTTTCCAAAACAACAAGACTCTGAGATGGAGATTAGTGCATAGAAGGCTTATTGGGGAGCACTCTTGGGATCAATACCTGTGGGCAAAGAGGGAAGCAGGACTGTGGTTAGGGGGGAAAGCTGGGAGTTCTGGGGCTGGGATGCACTATCAGAGGTATTGTGGCAAGGAGGCCAGACCTTCATATCCCATTATTGATCAGTCTTGGGATGCAGATGGCCCCAGGAAATTGTAACCTTGGGGAGTAACCTTGGATGAAGGAGCCTGGGCAATTCCCAGGGCAGGGGCAGGGCAAGGACAGAGCTGATAATTGAGGTCGGCTTCCAGCAGAACTCCCAGCAGCTCAAGGAACAAGCCTTTTATTTCTGAAGGGGGATCTGAGCAATGCATCACCACATCTGCTGTGTATTGATCCAAGTAGCTTGTCTCTGGATCTCTGTAAAATCAGTCGTTTCAATTTGGATTCCACCAGTGGTGGCTTTTGGGAGAAATTCAATGGGTGTCCATCTCATTAGGATGTTAGAGAGGTTGGGAGGTGCTAGAGGATTTACACGGAGGCTGCATAGGGATAGTTAGCAAGCATGCTATTTGACTTAGGTTATATTTTTACTGGAGGTTGCTTTAGGACAGCTGTTAGGGATTAAAGGGAGGAGGACCTAAAATACAGGCAAACCAGATGATATCTATGTTTATACTTTACTTTCATCTATGCCTTAGGGTGATTAGTCAACAGTTGTTGGTTAACATAGAAAGAACTCTTATCAGGAATTTAGGCACCAGAAGAGACCAAGGCAAGAGCTTCAAATAATCCTATCTCCATCTGCCTCAGAGGGTTCATTAGTTACCACAGGGAGTCTTAGAAGTAGGTTTTCACTGGAGAAATGACTAGTGTTAAGGCATGTGGTTGCCTAAGATTTCCACTGGTACTTCCTCCCTTGATTTGACAAACTCAGTGGCCCAACACCTTTGGAATGATGCCCTAGGGATAGAATTCTGTCCTGTGGTTCCCCACCTATTGGAGGGGAGCCTCTGTCACCTGATCCCGATGTCAAAATTTTGTTGTGATCACATCTAACTGAATATTTTCTGCAACAGGCTGGTCAGAGTCCTTAAAAAGACAAGAGAATAGAGGAAAGAGGTTGAATGAGTATTTTTGTGCCTACCCACTAACACATGTTCGTGGGTAGGTGGCAGAATTTGATCTGAGATGTGCTTTCATTTAAACATATGTCCTGGTGGTGAGTTGGATGAGGGAGAGGACATAGATCTCTAATTGCTAGAGGCTACCAATATCTTTCAAAGGAACCTCATAACTGTGAACAGCCAGATTAGCCTAGAGGCGAAGACGGTGAATGACGCCTCATCATATTGCTGGTCAGATAATGATACCTGGGAAAAATGTGATTATCCACACATTAGTTTAGTGCAATGATTGATCATAAAAATAAGTTATCTTGCCTTAGAAATTCAGTGCATGATATACAATAAAGACAAGAAAGTAAACCTGAATTGACTATTCTAGATATTCATTTGACGCTTATGTGGTCTCCTCTATTGGACTTGGCCTTGGGCAGACTCAGTATATGGCTCTAGAGTGAAGTCTTTCATGTGCCTGATGCCATGGCTGTGGAATGTCTCTTAGGTGTGAAAGGCTAGAGAATTCTAATGGGAGAACACCACAGAAGAGTAAATCCAAAGTCTTGCCTTGGTTGATGTGATCTGGAGGAGGGACACTTGGGCAATGTAGTTAGACAAAATCATACTATCCAAATATTGAATACAAGAGTATTAAAGGGAGACAAAGAACAAAAACCACTGTGAATGTGATAGGAATCTGCAGCTCCTGGAGCTCCTTCACACAAATGCCCCACTCAGACAAGGCTCTCCTCCTCTTAAACCCCCAAGGAGCTGCCCACAGATTTACATCTTGGCTCATGGATCTTTGATTGCCTTTCTCTATTCACATACCCTCCCACCCTTCAACAATCCCTTCCTCATATACAAAGATGCCTCTCCAACTTTGTTGGCCAACGTTGATCCCTTTGTCCAAATTCCCTTAACTTTGCCTCTTGTGTATTTCCTGCTTTTTCTTCTTGAGATCCTAAGTCCCAGGAAAATTTACTAGGGAGGAGCTTGTGGCCTTTGTCTCGTCTGTCCAAGGCATCTTTGTAGTACCTAGCATAGAGTTGAGAACTCAGAGGCTCCCCAATTAATTCTTGTGAAGTCTAATGGGGTGTAAACTCAGAACACTTGGGGGGTAAGCAGGGAGCAGACAGGCTAAGGCAAACTGGAGAAGGCATTCAAATTCAAATTATTTCTTAAAGAAACTGTGCTAGAAAACAATACTGTAGTTGATTTGCATGCATCAGAGTTGCAATTCCTGGTCTCTAAGTCATTAGCAAGCAATTTCTGGCTACCTACGTTAGGAAAACAAATTGGCAACTGGAATAGCAGAGAAGCATTATTTGCTCCATTCTGGACTTCTCCCCTTAACCCAGGTTTGTTTCTGGGCGAAGGGACCACCCTCATACTGTGCAAAGGCATCCCACTATAAAGGGGCCATTATGCTCAGGGAAAGAGTTTCTTCAGGTTTCACCTTGACCCTGAGCCCAGCTCCTTTCCCTTTGGAGCCTATGCCAGGCTCTGCTTGGACGTGGTCTGCCATGCAGCTGTGGGCATGTGTTGGAGGGCAGGTGGGTAAAGGGTGGAAATCAGTGGACCTTTTCTCTCCATGCTGTGCTGTTTGGAGGCAGAAACCCACTTGTGCTTCTTTCCTGAGAATTCGGGATGGGTATATTGGCATTTGGGGGAGTAGAGGAATCTAGGTCAAAAGCCAGTTGAACAAGAAGGTAGAAATATCCTTTTTCTGAAAGAAGGCTAAATGCGGAAACACACCCCCAAGACGTGAGGAAATGGGAGATTTATACTTGGTGAAAACAAAGAATGAAGATAATTGAAAGATGACTGCAAATTATTTGTCAACTTGCTCTTTTAAAGATGTTCGTCTAAAAACAAGATCATGTGCAGGAGAAATGACATGTCTGACTGTTGCCAACAGCAGCCCTTTGGGGGCAGGAGATGTGAAGCAAAATGAGCTCAGAAAGAGATTTCTCTCTGAGAACAATTACTCACTGCCATGCTGGCAAGGTCACTGAGAGTTGGAGTTTCACTGCTGCAAAGCTGTTTACGTACAAGGATACACAGGGACAAAAGGTCGTGGGAGGTAAGCAAGCCTGGAGTCCTCAAAGTCAAAAGACAATAAACACACCGACTTTCAAGACTTTTAAAGAAACACAGGTGGGCCAAGCAAATTCCCACTTTGGATGCAGATTCACGACATCTTGTTACAGATGAAAACTGGACTGGGGCAGGAGTTGGCTCAAAATGAAGTAATACTAAGTTTATCACAACCAAAACAGGCAATGGAGGGTTAAGGCCTAGGATGGTACTTCAAACGTGTCTGAACTAGAATTAAAACTGAACTGGCATTGAGGAGAGGATGAAGGTCAGGAGCAAGATTACAGGGAGATCACTAAGAACCAGAGAAAGAAAAAACTTTTTCTGAATATTCATAAGGTGTAATGAGTTGCTGCTCTGATGTAACGCAGAGAACATCTGGTGATGTGACTTGTAGTGGATTCGGGGTCTAATGTGTAGACTCCCAACTATGACCTGAGCAGGTATTTCATCAGCAAATATTTGGGTATATTTAATTGAAATGCATTTGTACCAAGTCAACTCTTACAAAATATTGTTAAAATATTCTGCCCGGAAATAACATAGTGTTTTGTCCTAAATGTGACTACTCATATTAAACAGTCTGAATAAATATGGTGGGACTTGGTACCCTCTGAGGCATTGTTTGCTGAGAAGAGAATGCTTTTAAACCTCCTAGGACACTGAGAAGAGGTACAGACCCCTTGGCTTCCTGGAAGCCTGGTGTCCCGGCCAAGGCGTGTCCCACTTCCTCTTTTTCACTCACCATCAGGCACTAAAGTTCTTCGTAAGTCACAAATGCAAATCTGATTCACCTCTGTCTTACTGAGCAATCACAGCAACTGGACTTTGAAATTCAACTTAAAGGAAAAGAGAAAAGTCTATTTTTAATCAGAGAAAAACCTGAAGCTGAGTGAAAATCCCTTCGTGGGTCCTGTTGAATGTAGACTAAAACCACTTTGGAGGTGATCATTAATTTTATGGAAGTGATATACACCAGAATCAACTTCTATCCCACTTCATAATCCATCAGGTAATCAGCAAGTCTGATGGAAGTGTGAGCGCTTTGCGTTCTCTCTGGTGCTCTGTGAGGTTATGGGAGAACAGAGTATCACTGTGTCTTAAGTGAATGATCAGGGCTAGTTTCAAGTAATTTTAACCACAGAACTGAAACTATCAGGTAGAGGGAAGGAAATGCAGAATGACTTAAACAGCTGCTTCATGAAAGGAAAACATCCAGTACCTGTTTCAGTGTCCTCATTTGGTGGTATTTCTTAAGGATTGTGGCAAATTATGATATCTTTGAGGAAATTTTTAAATTAAAAAATTTTTACACAATATGTGTGCAACTAAAGAAAAACACTCAGAAATGCATTTTGTCCATAGTGTATTCATTTTATACATTTTTCCTGATATCATTATGAATTAATACATATATTTTTCAAAAACTTCTCTCTAATATATTTTTTAAAAACCCTAATTCTAGATTATCACACTTTGAAACAACTTTCTCTTCCTGAGCCTATTTCACATATCAGAGCAAAAGTTTTCTTGCACAAGCATCACTTCTTTTAGACTAGAAGAGAGTGAATTTATAAGTTGTATTAAGGAAATAAACTTTGAAATTTAACCACCTTATCTGTTGTTGTTAAGACTATAATATGCCATAATTGGGCTTTTAAAAGTAACATTTGCTTGTTTTCTTTAATGTTTAAAACTATAAAGATGATACTCATAATGTTCTATAACCCTACCCATAGATAACCTCTGATAACACGTTTTTAAAAAATTAACTCAGGTACGTAAAGAAAAATTCAAGCAGTACAGAAAGTTGTAAAGTGAAACGTAATATTCTCCTTCCTCATCTGGTCGCTCTTATCCTGTTATCGGCAGTGGCTTATAGTTCTTTCAGAAAACATTTTCTCATATATCAAATGAGCAAAAACATTTTGCTCATATATCAAATGCACTGTACATACACAAACACACTCACACATGCACATATTAAAATATTTTTCATAGAAGGCATCACACAACTAATACCCAGAGTGTCTCATCTGCCTTGTTTTCACATAATAAGATACCTTTAAATTTATTTATTTGTTTGTTTATTTATGGCTGTGTTGGGTCTTCGTTTCTGTGCGAGGGCTTTCTCTAGTTGCGGCAAGCGGGGGCCACTCTTCATCGCGGTGCGCGGGCCTCTCGCTATCGTGGCCTCTCTTGCTGCAGAGCACAGGCTCCAGACGCTCAGGCTCAGTAATTGTGGCTCACGGGCCCAGTTGCTCCGCGGCATGTGGGACCCTCCCAGACCAGAGCTCGAACCTGTGTCCCCTGCATTGGCAGGCAGACTCTCAACCACTGCGCCACCAGGGAAGCCCACATAATAAGATATCTTGAAGAACTTCCAATTTGTGCTAACAAACTTCTGTTTGTTAGCACAAATAGATCAACCTCATTCCTTTTAACAGCTGCAGAGCATCCAGTTCTGTCAGAAGCTATATATATCCAATATATTCTACGATATATTTCAGTAGCCCTTTATTAATTGGTGTTTAAGTAGTTCCCAGGTTTTTTTTTTTTAAATTAAAGAAAATACTGACTGAAGATCCTTTTATAGTTTGGCTTTTAAATATATATATATATATATAGATAGATAGATATAGATATAGATATATTTAGATTATATTCCTAGAAATAGAATTTTTTTTAAACTAAGTTTTCTTTTTCAGCCTATTCTAACCTTTTATGTTACCTACAATCTAGAGGAAGGAAAGCTTTCTAATTTAGCTTAGGTTAGGAAGAAAAAGTTTTGAAAACATTGGTGACAGTGCACTGGCCAAACGACTTGATTCATTTCAAATTCAAGTGTGGAGGTGCTTATCTTGAAGAGACGCTTAGACTGAGGTGCAAAACAATGTTCTTCTCATTCTAGAATACTACAGAGCAAGACATCAAGTGAGTAGCATCTCCCACCCAGCAGGCTGTTCATTAAGAAATATGACCATTTAAAAATTGATACTTGATCACGTCTTTGTGATTAAGTCACACTGTCAAAAATATTATTAGCCACACAGAACACACAAATGCTGACTGAAGGGAAGATCCACCTTGGGTCTATCTCGGATGAGATTTATGTGAAGCTGTTAGCCCTGGACCACAACTGGAATCACTAAAGAACATTTCTTTGGATAAAATAGCTGACTCCTGTATACCATCTAAGTGGTCCCTGAGCCATGTACAATTCTATAAGACCTACATGTTACAGAAACCAATTTTTAGAATCTTGCTTTCATTAAATACAGAATGTTCATTCTACTGGGAAAAACTCAACTCCTTTTGCCAGTATTAGCAGCCAGACCAAACCTTCTGTATATCAGCACCATATGACAATTCAAATTATGCCTAAGTCCCTGGGGGTGGGGAGAGTTGTGTCTTTAAAAAGAATAAAATTGCCGATGTAAGTCTGAATACAGAAGTTTCATTTTTAGGGGAAAGAGAAACTTCTCTGGGTAAGGCTAGATTTGCTCTATAAATCAAGCCAGGCAAATGTCCACAAGGTCAGGCCCTTTGGTGATGTTTCTAAGGGGAGCGGACCTGGTGCCCCTGAACCTTTGCCATCCCTCTGCATTCCCTCCCTCTGTAGCCTGGAGGTGTCAATAGGAAAGGGGCCACATGCCCACTAAAGCAATCCCACCCTGTTTGTGAGCACAAATGGGGTCCCCTAGGTGATTGTCTTTAGGACATTCCTGGGAGTTTGAGAAAACTGACACTCCACAAGTTCCTTTAATTTAGTTGTGAGTAGGAACAATTCTTTCACAGGTTTCCTGTACTCTTAGTAAATGAATAGTGAGAATTTGAGTGGATAGAAAGGAAGGCAAAAAATATGGTCAGTGATGTATTCCTGTCCCTGAGATATTCGCACTGAAAATTAGATATTGATTTCAAATAGCTAAAGGGAATAAAAAATGAAACAGGGCTTCCCTGGTGGCGCAAGTGGTTGAGACTCCGCCTGCCAATACAGGGGACACGGGTTCGTGCCCCGGTCCGGGAAGATCCCACATACCGCGGAGCGGCTGGGCCCGTGAGCCATGGCTGCTGAGCCTGTGCGTCCGGAGCCTGTGCTCCGCAACGGGAGAGGCTGCAACAGTGAGAGGCCTGCATGCCACAAAAACAAAAAACAAACAAACAAAAAATGAAACAAATGGGAAACTGCAGAAATAGATGGAGATACCTACAGAGCAGAGCAGAATTGAGCTGCTTTCCTTAGAAGCGCCCTTCCATTTTATAAACTAACCCTTTTAACGAGTATTTTGAGCACCCATGCACCAGACTCTCCTAGGTATAGGTGTATAGAGATTCTGTACCACAAATAGTCCGAATAACGCTTTGAGTTTAAAATGGTTTCCATCACAACCACTGGAGCACAATAGTGAGCTGTGTGAATAGAGCAAATACAGGGGAAAAGACGCCCAGATATATGCTAAGAAAAAGAAATAAAGCTGGACTTTTGAAATATAATATAAATGAGTATTTATAGAATCTGGAAAAAAATTACTTCTTTGGTATGACATTATACTGTTTTCCAAAATCCAAGGAACATTTATAAAATTAACCATATCTCAATTAATGTTAAAAATGACTTTTGTAAATGCAGATCACATTCTCTGATCACAATGCAGTGGGTGGAAGGAAGGGGAGAATCACTTCAAAAAAATAGAGCCAAAGCCCATACAACTCTGTGAACCTCTGGATTGAAACATACCAGAAGACAATTCAACTCTAGGGTTTTTGGTTATTTCCACCAGAAACGCCCTACCCCTCTCTTTGTAAACCAAGTTTTCTGCCACTCACAACAAAAATATTCTAGTACTATTATCTGGAAATTCTATACTCAGTCTAATTATAAATTAAGTATGATGAAATAATGAAAATATTTTCAGACCAAGTTTAGCTGTCATAGGGCCTTTCTCAGGCAGTTATACCAGGATCTGAAATATAGTGAACTGAGCCCAGGAGAATGACAAAGGGAAGCTCCAGAATGCAGCTGTACAGCAACCTAGAAAACAACTAGTGTTAGGGAGCTAGGTGTCCAAGAAGGAGGTATCTTGGAAAAGGAGATTTCATACATTTCATAGTATTCTTTGGAGAATGGAAAAAATATTTAAGTTGCAATAAAACCTGCAATACCAGAATAAATAAGCAATTAGAAGCTCCACAAGGAACAAGAAAAGTAAATCTAAACATAGCACATTACTTGGATCTACAGCGAACAGTATTTACATGGTCATAGTACCATAAGGATTTAATTGAGCTTCAGCTTTTAGAATCAAAGTATTGACACAGCACAGATGCATTTACCATTTCAGAGCAGAATATAAATAATAAATACCATCAGTCTTGACAATGTGGAAGTTGTCGAGTTTGTTCAATAGATGACAGAAAGTGGAAAGGGAAAGGGAAAGGGAAAAATGCAAGCAGAGGGAAACACTCTGAGCCTAACATCCTTATGGTGGTAATTGACAAAAAAGAAAGAAATATGTAAGTATATTATTCAAAGTTACAAAAGCAACTGATAAAGATAAAAAGAATGACATGACTATATGGAAGATAGGAAAGAAGATGAGCTAAGTACAGTGGCAGGAAGTCAAGAGATGGCTTTTTAAAGGGATACTTCAAGAAATAAGGATTTAGATATATTATTTAGAGGTATTGAGTAGATTTAAAGATATTGAGAATCACACAAACAACTAAAATCAGAAAATGTTAGAAGAGTAACACGGTTGCCTCGGGGAACAGGACTGAGATGGGGCTAGGGACAGATGATTTTCATTTTAAATTCTTACGATCTAATTAAATATTTAAACCATGTGCAGATTACTTTGATAAAAATAAAAGACCAATGCTGAAAAATGAAATCATACTCCACTCCACTCAGAATTAAAAGAATTCAACCAAATTACTTTCAATTTGTCAACTTTACAAAAACATGAAAATTTCATGATTCCCAAGGTAAGCCAGGATGTAGGGAACAGATAGGAGGCATATTCAAAATAATTTAACAACGAATATAGTACAGACACCAACCTCCCAGAACCGATGCCAGCCATAAAGTACCACGTGTTCATCCAGTGCCTGCCATCTGAATATCAGTCAAGGGGGCAGGCGTGATGGGAGGAACTTCAAGATGGCGGAAGAGTAAGACGCGGAGATCACCTTCCTCCCCACAGATACACCAGAAATACATCTACAGGTGGAACAACTCCTACAGAGCACCTACTGAACGCTGGCAGAAGAATTCAGACGACCCAAAAGGCAAAAAGGTAGGGCAAAAGACAAAAGAAAAAACAGAGACAAAAGAATAGGGACAGGACCTGCACAAGTGGGAGAGAGCTGTGAAGGAGGAAAAGTTTTCACACACTAGGAAGCCCCTTCGCAGGCAGAGACGGGGGGTGGCGGGGGGCAAGCTTCAGAGCCAAGGAGGAGAGCGCAGCCACAGTGGGGCGGAGGGCAAAGCGGAGAGATTCCTGCATAGAGGACCGGTGCTGACCAGCACTAACCAGCCCGAGAGGCTTGTCTGCTCACCTGCAGGTGCGGGTGGTGACTGGGAGCTGAGGCTCGGGCTTCAGGAGATCAGATCGCAGGGAGAGGACTGGGTGTGGCTGCGTGGACACAGCCTGAAGGGACTAGTGCGCTACAGCTAGCTGGGAGGGAGTCCAGGAAAAAGTCTGGACCTGCCTCAGAGGCAAGAGACTTGTTCTTCCCTCTTTGTTTCACAGTGTGCGAGGAAAGGGGATTAAGAGCACCTCCTAAACAAGCTCCAGAGACGGGCACAAGCCATGGTTATCAGCATGGACACCAGAGACGGGCATGAGACATTAAGGCCACTGCTGCAGCCACCAAGAAGCCTGTGTACAAACACAGGTCACTCTCCACACCTCCCCTCCCAGGAGCCCGTGCAGCCCACCACTGCCAGGGTCCTGTGATCCAGGGACGACTTTCCCAGAAGAACACACGGTGCAGCTCAGGCTGGTGCAACGTCACACTGGCCTCTGCGTCCGCAGGCTCGCCCTGAACTCCGTACCCCTCCCTCACCCCAGCCTGAATGAGCCAAAGACCCCTAATCAGCTTCAACTTTAACCCCGTCCTGTCTGAGTGAAGAACAGACGCCTTCAGGTGACCTACACAAGAGGAAGGGCCAAATCCAAAGCTGAACCCCAGGAGCTGTGCGAACAAAGAAGAGAAAGGGAAATCTCTCCCAGCAGCCTCAGGAGCAGAGGATTAAATCCCCACAGTCAACTTGAGGTACCCTGCATCTGTGGAATACCTGAATAGACAACGAATCATCCCAAATTGAGGCGGTAGACGCTGGGAGCAACGATATATATATATATTTTTTCCCTTTTTCTCTTTTTGTGAGAGTGTATGTGTATGCTTCTGTGTTTGATTCTGTCTGTATAGTTTTGCTTTTAACATTTGTCCCACGCTTCTATCTGTCCGTTTTTGTTTGTTTGTTTTCAGTATAGTTTTTAGAGCTTGTTATCATTGGTAGATTTGTTTTTTGGTTTGGTTGCTCTCTTCTTTCTTTCTTTCCTTTTTTTTTTTTTTTTTTTTTTGGTAGTACATGGGTCTCTCACTGTTGTGACGTCTCCCATTGCAGAGCACAGGCTCCGGACGCACAGGCTCAGCAGCCATGGCTCTGAGCCATGTGAGCCATGGCTCACAGGCCTAGCCGCTTCATGGCATGTGGGATCTTACCGAACTGGGGCATGAACCCGTGTCCCCTGCATCAGCAGGTGGGCTCTCAACCACTGAGCCACCAGGGAAGCCCTCCTTTCTTTTTTTCTCCCTTTTATTCTGAGCTGAGTGGATGACAGGATCTTGGTACTCTGGCCGGTTGTCCAGCATGTGCCTCTGAGGAGGGAGATCTGAGTTCAGGACGTTGGTCCACCAGAGACCTCCCAGCTCCAGGTAATATCAAACGGCAAAAATCTCCCAGAGATCTCCATCTCAACGCCATGACCCAGCTCCACTCAACGACCAGCAAGTTGCAGTGCTGGACACCCTATGCCAAACAACTACCAAGACAGGAACACAACACTACCCATTAGCAGAGAGGCTGCCTAAAATCATAATAAGGTCGTAAACACCCCAAAACACACCGCCAGATGTGGACGTGCCCACCAGAAGGACAAGATCCAGCCTCATCCACCAGAACACAGGCAGCAGTCCCCTCCACCAGGAAGCCTACACAACCCACTGAACCAACCTTAGCCACTGGGAGAAGACACCAAAAACAACAGGAACGACGAACATACAGCTTGCAAAAAGGAAACCCCAAACACAGTAAGTTAAGCAAAATGAGAAGACAGATAAACACACAGCAAATGAAGGAGTAAGGTAAAAACCCACCAGACCTAACAAATGAAGAGGAAATAGGCAGCCTACCTGAAAAAGAATTCAAAACAATGATAGTAAAGATGACCCAAAATCGTGGAAATAGAATGGAGAATATACAAAAAACGTTTAATAAGGACCTAGAAGAACTAAAGAGCAAACAAACAATGGTGAACAACACAATAAATGAAATTAAAAATACTGTAGAAGGAATCAATAGCAGAATAACTTAGGCAGAAGAATGGATAAGTGACCTGGAAGATAAAATAGAAACAACTATAAAGTAGAAACAACTACTGCAGAGCAGAATAAAGAAAAAAGAATGAAAAGAATTGAGGACAGTCTCAGAGACCTCTGGGACAACATTAAATGCACCAACATTTGAATTATAGGGGTCCCAAAAGAAGAAGAGAAAACAAAAAGGGACTGAGAAAATAGTTGAAGAGATTATAGTTGAAAACTTCCCTAATATGGGAAAGGAAATACTTAATCAAGTCCAGGAAGCACAGAGAGTCCCATACAGGATAAATCCAAGGAGAAACATGCCAAGACACATATTAATCAAACTATCAAAAATTAAATACAAAGAAAAAATATTAAAAGCAGCAAGGGAAAAACAACAAATAACATACAAGGGAATCCCCATGAGGTTAACAGCTGATCTATCAGCAGAATCTCTGAAAGCCAGAAGGGAGTGGCAGGACATATTTAAAGTGATGAAAGGGGAAAATCTACAACTAAGATTACTCTACCCAGCAAGGATCTCATTCAGATTTGACAGAGAAATTTAAAACTTAACAGACAAGCAAAAGCTAAGAGAATTCAGCATCCCCAAACCAGCTTTATAGCAAATGCTAAAGGAACTTCTCTAGGCAGGAAACACAAGAGAAGGAAAAGACCTACAATAACAAACCCAAAACAATTACGAAAATGGTAATAGGAACATACATATCGATAAATACCTTAAATGTAAATACATTAAATGCTCCAACCAAAAGACACAAACTGGCTGAATGGATACAAAAACAAACCCATATATATGCTGTCTACAAGAGACCCACTTCAGACCTAGGGACACATACAGACTGAAAGTGAGGGGATAGAAAAAGATATTCCATGCAAATGGAAATCAAAAGAAAGCTGGAGTAGCAATACTCATATCAGACAGAAATAGACATTAAAATAAAAACTATTGCAAGAGACAAAGAAGGACACTACATAATGATCAAGGGATCAATCCAAGAAGAAGATAACAATTGTAAATATTTATGCACCCAACATAGGAGCACCTCAATACATAAGGCAAATGCTAACAGCCATAAAAGGGGAAATTGACATTAACACAATCATAGTAGGGGACTTGAACACCCCACTTTCATCAATGAACAGATCATTCAAAATGAAAATAAATCAGGAAAAAGAAGGTTTCAGTGACCCATTAAACAAGATGGACTTAATTGATATTTATAGGACATTCCACCCAAAAACAACAGAATACACTTTCTTCTCAAGTGCTCATGGAACATTCTCCAGGATAGATCATATCTTGGGTCACAAATCAAGCCTTGGTAAATTAAAAGTAATCGAAATCATATCAAGTATCTTTTCCAACCACAATGCTATGAGACTAGATATAAATTACAGGAAAAAATCTGCAAGAAATAAAAACACAACGACCCAAAACCTATGGGATGCAGCAAAAGCAGTTCTAAGAGGGAAGTTTATAGCAATAAAATCCTACCTTAAGAAACAAGAAACATCTCATATAAACAACCTAATCTTACACCTAAAGCAATTATAGAAAGAAGAACAAAAAACCCCCAAAGTTAGCAGAAGGAAAGAAATCATAAAGATCAGATCAGAAATGAATGAAAAATAAATGAAGGAAATGATAGCAAAGATCAATAAAACTAAAAGCTGGTTCTTTGAGAAGATAAACAAAATTGATAAACCATTAGCCAGACTCATCAAGAAAAAAAGGGAGAAGACTCAAATCAATAGAATTAGAAATGAAAAAGGAGAAGTAACAACTGACATGGCAGAAATAAAAAGGATCATGAGAGATTACTACAAGCACCTCTATGCCAATATAATGGACAACATGGAAGAAATGGACAAATTCTTAGAAATGCACAAGCTTCTGAGACTGAACCAGGAAGAAATAGAAAATATGAACAGACCAATCACAAGCACTGAAATTGAAACTGTGATTAAAAATCTTCCAACAAACAAAAGCCCAGGACCAGATGGATTCACAGGCGAATTCTATCAAACATTTAGAGAAGAGCTAACACCTATCCTTCTCAAACTCTTCCAAAATATAGCAGAGGGAGGAACACTCCCAATTCATTCTACGAGGCCACCATCACTCTGATACCAAAACCAAACAAAGATGTCACAAAGGAAGAAAACTACAGGCCAAAATCACTGATGAACATAGATACAAAAATCCTCAACAAAATACTAGCAAACGGAATCCAACAGCACATTAAAAGGATCATACACCATGATCAAGTGGGGCTTATCCCAGGAATGCGAGGATTCCTCAATATACACAAATCAATCAGTGATACACCATATTAACAGATTGAAGGAGAAAAACCATATGATCATTTCAATAGATGCAGAGAAAGCTTTCTACAAGATTCAACACCCATTTATGATAAAAACCCTCCAGAAATCAGGCATAGAGGAAACTTAACTCAACATAATAAAGGCCATGGGCTTCCCTGGTAGCACAGTGGTTGAGAGTTCTCCTGCCGATGCAGGGGATGCAGGTTCGTGCCCCGGTCTGGGAAGTTTCCACATGCCGCAGAGTGGCTAGGCCCATGAGCCATGGCCGCTGAACCTGAGTGTCCGGAGCCTGTGCTCCACAACGGGAGAGGCCACAACAGTGAGAGGCCCACGTACCGCAAAAAAAAAAAATAAAAATAAAGGCCATATATGACAAACACACAGATAGCATCATCCTCAATGGTGAAAAACTGAAACCTTTTCCACTAAGATCAGGAACAAGACAAGGTTGCCCACTCTCACCACTATTATTCAACATAGTTTTGGAAGTTTGAGCCACAGCAATCAGAGAAGAAAAAGGCATAAAAGGAATCCAAATAGGAAAAGAAGAAGTAAAGCTGTCACTGTCTGCAGGTGACATTATACTATACATAGAGAATCCTAAAGATGCTACCAGAAAACTGTTAGAGCTAATCAGTGAATTTGGTAAAGTACCAGGATACAAAATTAATGCACAGAATTCTCTTGCATTCCTATACACTCATGATGAAAAATCTGAAAGTGAAATTAAGAAAACACTCCCAGGGCTTCCCTGGTGGTGCAGTGGTTGAGAGTCCTCCTGCCAATGCAGGGAACACGGGTTCGTGCCCCAATCCGGGAAGATCCCACATGCTGTGGAGCGGCTGGGCCCGTGAGCCATGGCCGCTGAGCCTGCACGTCCGGTGTCTGTGCTCCACAACCGGAGAAGCCACAACAGTGAGAGGCCTGCATACCACAAAAACAAACAAACAAACAAAAAAAACACTCCCATTTACCATTGCAACAACAAGAATAAAATATAGGAATAAACCTACCTAAGGAGACAAAAGACCTGTATGCAGAAAATTATAAGACATTGATGAAAGAAATTAAAGATGATACCAACAGATGGAGAGATATACTATGTTCTTGGATTGGCAGAATCAACATGGTGAAAATGACTCTACTACCCAAAGCAGTCTACAGATTCAATGCAATTCCTATCAGTCTACCACTGGCATTTATAACAGAACTGGAAAAAAAATTTCACAGTTTGTATGGAAACAGAATAGACCCAAATAGCCAAAGCAATTCTGAGAAGGAAAAACGGAGCTGGAGGAATCAGGCTCCCTGACTTCAGACTATATTACAAAGCTACAGTAATCAAGACAGTATGGTACTGGCACAAAAACAGAAATATAGATCAATGGAACAGGATAGAAAGCCCAGAGACAAACCCATGCACATATGGTTACCTTATCTTTGATAAAGGAGGCAAGAATATACAGTGGAGAAAAGACAGCCTCTTCAGTAAGTGGTGCTGGGAAAACTGGACAGCTACATGGAAAAGAATGAAATTAGAACACTCCCTAACACCATACAAAAAAATAAACTCCAAATGGATTAAAGACCTAAATGTAAGGCCAGACACCATCAAACACTTAGAGGGAAACATAGGTAGAACACTCTATGAAATAAACCACAGCAAGATCTTTTTTACCCACCTCCTAGAGAAATGGAAATAAAAACAAAAATAAACAAATGGGACCTAATGAAACATAAAAGTTTTTTCACAGCAACGGAAACTATAAAAAAGACAAAAAGACAACCCTCAGAATGGAAGAAAGTATTTGCAAATGAAGCAACGGACAAAGGATTAATCTCCAAAATGTACAAGTAGCTCAATATCAAAAAAACAAACAACCCTGTCCAAAAATGGGCAGAAGACCTAAGTAGACATTTCTCCAAAGATATGCAGATTGCCAAGAAACACATGAAAGAATGCTCAGCATCATTAATCATTAGAGAAATGCAAATCAAAACTACAATGAGATATCATCTCACACTGGTCAGAATAGCCATCATCAAAAAATCTACAAACAACAAATGCAGGAGAGGGTGTGGAGAAAAGGGAACCCTCTTGCACTGTTGGATGGGAATGCAAATTGATACAGCCACTACAGAGAACAGTATGGAGGGTCCTTAAAAAACTAAAAATAGAACTACCATACGACCCAGCAATCCCACTACTGGGCATATACCCTGAGAAAACCATAATTCAAAAAGAGTCATGTACCACAATGTTCATTGCAGCTCTATTTACAATAGCCAGGACATGGCAGCAACCTAAGTGTCGATTGACAGATAAATGGATAAAGAAGATGTAGCACAATGGAATATTACTCAGCCATAAAAGGAAACGAAATTGAGTTATTTGTAGTGAGGTGGATGGACCCAGAGTCTGTCATACAGAGTGAAGTAAGTCAGAAAGAGAAAAACAAATACTGTATGCTAACACATATATATGGAATCTAAAAAAATATGGTCATGAAGAGCCTAGGGGCAGGATGGGAATAAACACGTAGACCTACTAGAGAATGGACTTGAGGACATGGGGAGGTGGAAAGATATGCTGGGACAAAGTGAGAGAGTTGCATGGACATATATACACTACCAAATGTAAAACCGATAGCTAGTGGGAAGCAGCCCCATAGCACTGGAAGTTCAGCTCAGTGCTTTGTGACCACCTAGAGAGGTGGGATACGGAGGGTGGGAGGGAGGGAGATGCAAGAGGGAAGAGATATGGGGATATGTATATATATAGCTGATTCACTTTGTTATAAAGCAGAAACTAACACACCACTGTAAAGCTATTATACTCCAATAAAGATGTTAAAAAATAAAATGAAATGAAATAAATGCTATGGAAGTGAAAATAGAAAAAAATAAAAGGTGAGGCAGGCGTCCTCATACACTATTGTTGACGATGTAAGTTGAATTTATGTTGAATGCAATCTTTCTGGAGGACATCAGTCATTGCCTTTTTTTTTTTTCAAAGCCATTAAAAACTTTGCTGAATTGAATAGTCATCTAAGAGAAACATAAAAAGGGTATAATTTTTGTAATAGCTTTATTGAAATATAATTCACATACCACACATTTTACCCATTTATAGTGTACAGTTCAATAGATTTTCATATATTCCCGGTGTTGTGTACGCATCACCACAATTGATTTCAGAACATTTTCATCATCTCAAAAAGAAACTCCCTGTCTTCTAGCTATCGCCTGCCTATCTCATCATTAGCCCTGGCTAACCACTAATCTACTTTCTGTATAGATCTTTCATGTAAGTAGAATTTATTTCCACATGAATTTTCATTTCCATATGATTTTTAAGATCAGCTTGTCAATTTTTATAAAGAAGCCAACTGGGATTCTAATAAGGATCGTGTTGAATCAGTTTGGAGAGTTTATTGACATTATGCCGATGCCTATGGTGTTGGATCAAACTGAATGTTCCAAGCTCTGGGAGATGTACCACCATTTACCTTGACTCCCTGTCTGGGCCACAGACTAGCAAGAGCTTGGTTGGAGAGAAAAAGACCCCTTTCTAGTCTCTGGGACTGGGGGCATGGTCTTGGACCCTCGGTCAAAGGGAATTGGTCATGGGCATGTTTTTTGATTGGAGGCAAGTTTCCTTTTGCAACTTGTTTATGTGATTTTACATGTAGTGGCTTAGCCTCTCAACTCCTTTTTTGAGCGTCTTTTCTTTTTTCCTCACCATGAGGATTCTTTATAATGGTGAAGGCAAAGAATTAATCTTGTAAAAAATAATTGCCCCCTTTTTCCTCACACCTTTTCAATCTCTCTCTACCCATTCTCTTGATTCTGAAGCACAAAAATCCATAATTAGGGCTGGCAAATACAGAATCTCCCTAAAGTACTGCGGAAGAGGAAAAGCAGAACAGGAAAGACCACAATTCTCTTTGGGTCTGGGATAGAGAGATTGCTGGGGCTCCCCCACATCAGGGAATCTTGTCTCTATGACACTAGCATAGAATATGCGACCTTTCCTATCAAAGTTCTTGATAAGCACAAGTGTTTTCTTGCTTCTTCTGCCTTTGGACTGTGAGTTCCTTAAGGCCAGGGACTTGTTTAGAGTTGTTTCTCCAGTACTTAGCAGAGTTTGTGGCAGGGAAACAGGCATTCAAACATTTGTTGCTTGAATATTTTCATGTTTCAAATGATAGTACCTCATGTAGTTATAATGGCCATCAAATCAGATGATACATGGGAAAATGATAATAATTTAAAGGACCCACATTAGTTTTCAAAAAGAAATTTTTTAGAGAAGCAAAACATGAGTAGGATATCCCCTGAATTTTCTGATGGTGTTAGAGACACTTCCTCTGAACGAGAAATAAGAACACTAGTCCAAGTGAAATATGATTATAAACATATTGGACTCAAAATTTTAGTGGTTCCTATGATGCCTCTTGCAGATCCCCAACTTGAACATGTTGTTTAAGTAAGTGACAGAAGATCAGATCTTTTATGATTAAACATTTATGACAATGTATATTTTAAGTCTTATTTTCTCCTCACTCTATTTTCACACACGTTTGTTTTTATTGGACCACCAGTGGCAAATTCCTGCAATTTTAGGGCCACATGACATTGTTGTCATTGCTTTTAGCAGTGGCATCTGTTAGCAAAGAGACCAAAAGTATTCTCTTATGAGTCATTAATATAGTTGCCAAAACTAATTAAACTAGTGCCAAATATGACAAGTCACCAGAAGACTTTTAACAATTTACAATATTTTTGCTGGGGAAGGGAAATAAAGAAGAGAGAGAAGTAAATTTGCATAACACTTTATTTTTCTGGTGAGCTTCAAAAATTATAAGCATTGAAATTAAGGAATGCTGACTGTATTATTTCTTCTGGTGTTTTTAACACTATAGACTAAAGACATAATTGATATTTTCGGTGGTCGGTCCTTTCCTTTTCCACCATACAAAATATGCCTTGTTCTTCCTGAGCTGGAATTGCTAACCAAACATGAATGAATGAAGTATGAAAGAAGCAATGGCTGGATTTTAAGTTTCTGAATAATCACAAGTTGGCCATATATTTAACAGGCAATAAGGTAAACTAGCAATGAATTTCTGCATATGAAACAGACTGTGGGCAGGAAATGTATCTCAAATAAAGGCTTGGGATAGAGGAAAGAGGACCACCAGGAAGTAGGTTGGTATCCTCACCTCACCAAGTTCAAGAGCAATAACTAGTTGGCAGGACCTTTAGGAATGGGATGTCTCACTAAATGTAAGCCTTAAAGGAAACAGCATAAATTGATCATAATGTGGAACGTAAAAACTAGCAGACTCCCTGATTTACTTTGTATCTTCCCACTGAGATCTTTGTAGACTCAAGTGGAGAATTGGGGCAGTTATTTTGACAAAATTGGGGCTCTACTTTTTTTCCAAAATATTTTTATAGAGGAAAATATATAGTCAGTCTGAAAAAACAATGCTTAACTCCTAATTTTATTTTACCTGCAAAAGTGTGGCTTTTCTTGGTGTTTTTCAGGTAATCCATATGGGAGAAGCAATTTCTCTAAAAGGCAAATTCTTCTAAGAAAGATTAGCTACCGTATCTTACAAATGAAATATTATTAACATCCATAAGAAATGTAAAATAAATGTCTTAGTCTTAGAGCTTATACATGAGGGCCTAAGCCTATCAGAAATGACTGATGCTTTACTGTTATCTTTACAACATTATTAAATAGAAATCCAGTGATTCACATATCAAGGAATCATTTGATGTGTGAGGAAGGTTACTCTAGAAATTTTTGTTAGGGAGCTAAGAAATGGTCATCTTTTAACTTAAAACATAATTTATTAAAATAAATGTCAACACAAGTTTCCTTCCTGATTTATTACTGACCTTCAAAAAAAGCAAGACCTTAAGTCTGTAATACCATTTTAGCCTATAGCAGATGGAAATTTAAATTTCCACATCAGACTTGGAAATATTTATTTTTAATTTCTCTTTGGTAAATATACTATGTCATATCCTTAAAAAATGAAATATCTCTGGTCATTAAAATGATGCTATAGAAAATTGTTTATGGCGTGGAAGGATATTCATGATGTGTTGTTGATGGGAAAAAACACATTACCACAGAATAAACAGTGTTATTACACACACACACACACACACACACACACAAGTTGTATTTACCAAAACATTAACGAAGGTTAAACGTACAGGTTACTAACTATGGATACTGTTGATTGCTTCCCAGTATCCATTTCCCCTATCTTCCTTCAGAATAGTTTGCTGCTTTTTAAAAAATATCTCCCCAAGTCCCATTTATTCATATGTGTCAGGGACAACTGACCACCCCCATAGCTTCAAGGGCTTGGAAAGGAATGTCGTGCCCCTTGTAAGTACTGGTTAAGGAGTGAGCTTGTCACCCAGTTCTGGCAAACAGGGTTTGAGGAGGAGTCCAATAAGAAGTTTTACGAGAAGTTTTCTCATTTTTAAAAAAGATGAGGAAGTCTCTCTCCTTTCTTTCTGGATGTGACACCCTGAGCTACTGTTGCCATCATCTTACCACAAGATTGATGATAAAACCACACTGAAGATGGCAGATCAGAGAGAGAAAAAGAATCTGGATTTTTAAAAAATTGAAGTATAATTGACATTTAACATTTTATTAGTTTCAGATGTACAACATAATGAAGGACTCTAGATTTTTAATGACATCAGTGGGCCAATGGATACACCAGCCCTGAAACCTACCCTACCCTGGACTTCCTGTTATGTCAGGAAATTATGATAGTTGTTGTTTAAGCCAGGATTTCTTCTTCTGGAGCTGAAACCCACAAATTTAATTTCTTCTTTTTTGCTTATATGAGTTTTCTAAATTACTTTGCATGAAAATGTATTTCTTTTGTAATGTGAAATAAAACACAAATTATTTTTTTAATGTAAGGGGAAAATAAGAAGAAACGATAACTTTTCATCTTCCTACCAGTGAGGTATCCCTTTCCATTTCAAGTGAAAAAATCAGCTGAATTCCTTTCATTTTATTGCCACCCAAAATGGGGAAAAAGTTTTCCGGTTAACCAGACCCACACATGAACATTTCATGAGTTAGACCCTCCCAGTGCCTAAGCTACATTAGAGAAAAAAGTAAGGTGGCTGCGTGGCTACTTATGGCTGTCCTGCCAAATGATGGCTCTCAGGTCATATTCAATAAGGTCTCCAGGTCCACATGAAGTACTGAAATGCAGAAGCCACCTTGTCATGGGCTCTTCAGATTCAACTATTTATTACATGCATAGTATGTGTCAGATACAATGTTACTCTTACATTTATTTACATAGTTAAATTTCTTAAAAAGACTGTCTACACTCATCAGCTCTAGTTCTTAACCCCTCATCAGTTTTGGAGGCTGGCTCTGACACTCTATTCTTTCAAGACCTCAGATTATCTTCTTACTAATAAATTTCTCTTTTCAGTGAACAAAATCCCCTTGATCAACACTGTCCAACAGGAATTTCTGCAATTATGGAAATATTCTCTATCTGTGCTGTCCAAAATGATAGTCACTGGCTACACATATCTATTTAATACTTGAGATGTGGATAGTGCAACCGACTGTCCGACTTTTAAATTTTATTTAATTTTAACTTATTTAAACTTAAATGGTCTCCTATGAGTAGCAGCTACATCTTGGATAGTGTAGCTGTAGATAATACCATCCATCCCAGTCTATCCAGCCTACAATGCCTTCCCTTTTCTAGAGTTCTATAAACAATGACACAGAAGGTATATCACTTGGATGACCCACAGGTTCCTGAAATGAATCATGTTCCAATGGACCAGTCCAGATTGCACTCAATGTTTTCACCCTCTAAGCCTCCTCATCCTGAACTGCCTCATCTTGCAGAATGGCATCATGAGCTGCCCAACTGACGACATCTCCTTCATCTCCCCAGATTTAGATGACAACCAATCAGCAGTTTTGTGGAATGGAGTTCTTAATAGCCTACAAACTAGCTCTCTTCTCTCACTGCCCAGCCACTTCCATGATTCATCTTTATGACATTTTACCTGGATTTTTACCAAAGCCCTCTAACTGGATTTCTTGCCTTCAACCTTATCTCCATGCAATTCATTCTGCACATATTGTCAGAGATCTTTCTTTCTTTTTACAGCTTTATTGGGATATAATTCACAAACCACAAAATTCACCCAAATAAAGTGTACCATTCAATGGCTTTGAGTGCAACTATCATCACAATCAATTCTAGGACATTTTCATTACACCAAAAGACACCCTGCATCCCTTAGTCATCACTCCCCTACAGATGCTCCCGTCTTCCCAAGCCCAAGGTAACCACTAATATACTTTCTGTGTCTATAAAGTTGCTTATTTTGGATATTTAATATAAATGGATTATATCATATGCAGTGCCTTGTGACTAGCTTCTTTCACTTAGCATGTTTTCAAAGTTCATCCACACTGTAGCATGGTCAGTATGCTGTAACATAGATTTATTTATTTTTATCTCTGAATAATATTTCACTGTATGGTTATAGCACATTTTGTCATAAATATTCATCAGTGAATGGACACTAGGGTCGTTTCTACCTTTTGGCTACTGTGAATAGTGCTGCTGAGAATGCTGATGCAAAAGTTTTTGTTTGAACACCTGTTTTCAATTCTTTGGGGTAGGTACTTAGGAGTGGAATTGCTGGATCACATGGAACTCTGTATTTAACCTTTTGAGGAACTTCCAGACTATTTTCTACAGCAGCTGTACCATTTTACATTCCCCCCCAGTGGTGGATAAGAATTCCAGTTTCTCCACATCTTTGGCAACACTTGTTATTCTCCGTCTTTTTTATTATGGCCGTCCATCCTAGTGGACGTAAAAGGGTATCTCATTGCAGTTTTGATTTGCAGAGATCTCTCTAAAATGCAATTTTCATTATATGTTTTAGCTACTTCAAAATCCTTTAATAATTTCTCATAGTTTTTAGAAAGCATCCAAAGTTCTTTATAGAATGAGATGGAGAAAATTTAATTTTCTAGGATTCCTAGAGCCTGCTTATCAGACCAGCAGGTGGAGACGGTTTACCTATAGAGGCACGAACCCTCCGGGTTTATCTGGGATTGAGGATGTCCAGGACACAGGATTTTTCAATGCTAAATCCAGGAAAGACCCAGGGACACAGGGACAGCTGGTTAGCCCATTTACCTTATAAGAAGACAATAGCATGGAGTTAGAGATGGTAAGTCGTGGTTGAGTAGTAGTTGGGTCCACATGTAGGAGACACAAGCTTTCGGGGAGGGAGTAGAGAGTATGAACAAAAGAGCCAGCAGGATGGCAACAGAATGTTGTGTGATGGACATTATCATTCCCTTCATTGAACATCCTCATACCTTTAGTAGTAAATCAACCATGGCATGTGTGGCTCCAGTGGATTTTTTTCATAGAAACTGGCTCAAAGGAAGAGCCAAGAACCTAGCAAACTTGTGAACCTGCTGTTCTCACAGGCCTCTGATTACAAGCCCTTCAAAAATTAGGAGAATAATGAAATATAATTCATATACATTCACAAATTATCATTCCAAGATGGGACAATTTGATTCCAGTTTGGAACATCATGTTTCTAAAACTTATTTCAGAATGTTAATGTTTATTTTTGCCAAAAGGAAAAATTAATATTTCTTATAAGAACTGAAAAAAAAGCTAACATTTATTGAGCATTTCTATATGCCAGGAGCTATACTAAGTAGCTTTATGTAAATTATCTCATCTTGTCCTCATAGCAATCTCATGAGTTAGGTACCATATTACTCTCAGTTTACAGATGAGGAATGATAATATTAGAGGAATAATAAACCAATGAATTTATGGCTCCAACAGCAGGAGCCATGCCTGGTGGGCTGAGATTGTAGAATCTCTTCCACAACGTAGGGAAGTAAAGCCACATGGAGAGCCCACCAGAATGAAGAACTAGAACTCACCATCTTTGCGTGGGGAGAGTTTTTGGTTGTCTCTGGGCGATAGTGAGAAAGTAAGCCATACTGACTTCCACGGACAGCCATGTGACAGGGTTTGAGGGTATAGAGCAGCTTCAAGATAAAGAGTAGAGGGAGGGAAAGAAACTATTATTTTGTGAGTATAATGTACCTGGAGTCCAGCCAACTTTTGACTCATGATGTAAGATGATGCAGGTTCTTACTGCTTCAAGCAGTATGAATTAGAGTTCTATGCTGTTACCTGAAGCTCTGTAATCCTAACTGATATAATGACACTGCCTCAGAGAGAGCAAGCTAGGCACCCTAGCCAGGGGCCAGGTGGAAGGTGAGGTTGAAGTTCCAAAGAGTCTGGGACACCAGTGAAAGTCAGTAGGAGGCCCAGTCAAGGAGGACCATGGGGTCTCAACCAAGGCAGGAGAACAAGCCATAGGTGACCCCACAGAACTCCAGGAAAACAGCTCAAGGAGCTCGAGGGCGAGACAACACAGCCCAATGCAGGTGGCAGCAACCAGAATCTCAGGGCAGCTCCCATCCCGAGGCTCCTCCCCTCAGCCACAAGGTTACAACCCCTCCTTCCCCCATTCCCACATACCCAGGTACCCTCTGTGGAAGAGTAAGGTGGGAAGAGGAAATATGAAAGACCAAATTACCCACTCACCTCCAAAGAGACTGTTTAGATGAGAAGAAATGGAGTAGCTCCCACCACCTCCCTCCTCTCCCTGCAACCCATCCTTCTAGCAAGGTGAGGACTTGCAAGGAAAATCAGATCCCTTAAGAAAATAAAGAGGTTGTACCTTTCCTGTTCATCTGAAATAGGGTACGTAAATTTGAGCCCCACAAGATAAGACCTACGGAAGTCACAAGAGTGCAGCAGGATTTGAAAGTAGGCAATATAACTCTGAACCCCTGCTGGTTACCACTGCTCTATTCTGTACAGGGTGTAAATATCTGGCCTATGTGCTGCCTCTCTCCTCTACGGGGACCCTTGGCAGGCATCACTGATTGACCAACCACCTTGTCCTTCTGAGCCCAGACAAGGCCTCAGAAGCTTTCTCTGAGTGCTTCATAAAGCCACTACCAATTGATCAGGGATGGAAAATAAGTGGAAAACTATTTACAAACAACAAGTTGATGAGCACCAGGAACCAAGATTCTTACTTCCATGTCTTATCAGAAGGTCTCTTCTGGAGGAGAGACTCCAAAACTCCTTCTAAAGGATACCAGCACTTCTCCAATGCAGGGAGAAAAATGTCTGGACTCCAAGCTTTGCTTAAAGAACCTGGGTTTTCATACTGACTCTTTATTCCAGCAATGAGCAGGCCTTTTATTTCTCCTTCCTCCTGCCTTGTTTCCAGGCATCAGAAAGCACACAGGGTAAGCTCTTCTTCAGGGCTTTTCAGCTGGTTCCAGAACCATACGTAATACTGCTGTTTTTAAAACACCTCGCTGCAGCCAGAAGTTTAGCCTTCTGGTGTGGGCTTTCCTTGCCTTTCAGTGTGGTTGAACATCTGACAACCATTTGGTGGAATAAGTGAAGGGATTAGAACAAGAAACACAACCTTTTGTTGACTTTTCTGCTGATCCATTGGAAATTCATTTAGGCCCACACAAGTTTGCCGATTCTTCCCTTAATATAAAAAATTCCATTTCTGCGTAAGCCGGTTCCCATCTTAGATGTCACAGATGGCTGTCAACACAGGATTCCTAAAGAGGAGTCCTCTCTCACCCTTGTCTCTGTCCTGTCGCCTCTTAAAATTATCCCAGCATTCTTGAGAAAATGCCAAATGGATGGCCTCAGCCAATGATGTCATTTGCTCACCGCCAGGCTGGAACTCCTCACCAGGCACTGTGTCACCGCATGGAAAGCCACCTTGTTCAAGGAAGCAGTCACAAGACCGCCTCCAGGTAGGCTCAGGTCCGAGGGAGGCTGATTCGACCAGGCCAGAGGTCTTGAACCGTCTACATGGTGAGCATCCCGGACAACTGGCCTCTTCTACCCCACTTCCTCCCCTTACCCCCTCTGATGAAACCTGCAGAAGTTCTGCAACCCAAATTGCTAAGCTGCTGAGCACATTAAATCTGAATTTCTTTATAAATCTCCTGGCCCTTCTATAACTCTGAAAGCTGGACACGAACTTAGTACAGGTTGGGGAGGGCAGGATTTTCCCAACCAAAGTGGCCTGTCCTAGAAGATAGGCGGTGCCGGAGGAGTCTAGAGCAGCCGTTGCAATCAGGCAGGTCTGAGTCAGAATCTCAGCTCTGTCACTTCTCGGCCTGTGTCCTTGGACAGGTTTCTGAATCTTTTGGAACCTCAGTTTCCAGCATCTCTAAGAAGCAAGGCAGTAAAACGTGCTCCTCGGGTTTTTAGGATAACTGAGAAAAAATGAGGGGAACGAATCTCTTTTTACGGTACTTTGCTTCCCTCTTCTCCCACCCTCTGCACATAAACACAGGGCAGAAAACCCTGGATCATTTCGCGTCGCTACTTTCTGGATCGGAAGCAGGCATTGCTGTGGGGTGAAGAAGATATGTTTGCAGGAAAACGGGCAGCAGAACTTCAACCTCTGGAGCCGGCTCAGGGCACGGCTGATAAATCACCGCCGGCTTCCTAAGCCCCGCAGCCTCCGCCAGTGGAGCTTTCCCGGGAGCTGCCCTAGAGGAGGGGCACCTCCAGCTCCACCCACCCCGGGAGCGCAGCCTGGGCAGCAGAGACCGCCGGGCCGCGAGGCAACCAGGGAAACCTAAGATCGGGTGTGCTATCGAGTTCTGCTGTGGGATTTTCACACAGGCCGGGTAACTACCGACCTGGGAGCGGGTTGTACCGGTGACCCAGCAGCGCGAAAGGCTCGGATCGCATGACGCCTCCCCAAACCTCCGCTCGACACTTCACCTTCCTCCCGCGCCCGTCCCAGTGTGGCAAGCACAGCACCGTTCCAGTGGCCCTGGCTGAGGGCCCCTGGCTTCCGCCGAAGGGCAGTGGAGAGAACAAGGGAAGGCAAACTTGAAAAACTAAAGTAAAAGAATCAGTTGATCCCTAAGTGGATTTTCAGTGCCGCTGTCGTCTTGTTTAAAGAGTACATATAGTTACAACCTTGGAAAGGTAGAGACTCAGTTGAGTGGCAGGGTAGGTGGGTGGCAGCTGCTGGGCCCCCAGTGCATGGTGTGATGCACGGGGCCTGGTCTCAGGGATGCTAAGTGCTGGAGCTGGAGACTGAGGGGAGAGGTGATGGAGACCAGATGGTACAGCTGAGACACAAAGGGCTGAATTAGTAGGGGAGTGGGGCCTGGGACCCACTGCCTGCTTCTCTCTCCTGGTCCCTTCCCACAGGCATTTCTCAAAGTGTGCTCCATGGAGTATGCACTGCCAGTGAGGGATGCAGAGAGACCTAAAAAACAGACCTGTGGTCCAACGGCTGCACATTAATGCTGCATCTTGGGATAAACGGGTGCACCTTCACATAAAAAGAGGAACGGGTATTCAGAAGCTACTAATCCGGCCTAACCATATACTGAGAAAAGCTGGAGTAAACAAAAGGAAAAGGTGGCTACCATAAGCTGCGTTCCATTCCCAACCAGCAGTGGCTCAAACCATTTGGACAGTTGTTGACATTAGCAAGATTATGGCGGTGGGCAGCTCTGGGGTAAGCCCAGTTGCTCTGCGGTATCTGGTACTAGATTGGCATCTCCTGTCTCAGTTCTCAGGGTCCTCCCTCATGGTCACAAGACGGCAGCCGCGGCACCAGGCTTCATATTCTCTCATACAACCTCATGCAAAAGCAGAAAGCAAGGGGGTGTCAAAAAAGAAGCACCTTTTCCCTGTATTTCTCTCTTTATTTCCAGAGTCCCCAAAGTAAGTCTCATTGACCAGAAGAACTGAGTCACATGCTCACCCCATACTCATCCCTGGCAAATGAGATCACAGGTTCTGTTATTGCCATAGAAATATTGTGATTCATTTCCTGGAGCTGGGTCCATTATCTCTCAAACAAAATCACAATTCTGATGGCACATAAAGGAGGAAGGGCTATTTGGAAGCTACTTACGGGGTCTACCATGAGAGATTTCCTTACTCCAGGACTTCTGAAAGCTTTTACATGTGAACGTACACCGTTTATCTCAAGAGGCAGAGTTATTGTACAGTTTCCCAAACTTATCTGGTCACAGATCTCGTTTGTCACCAATCATCTCATGAGACTTGGGTCCTATGGAACACACCTTGGGAAACACTGTCCAATGTATCCCCTCAGCATTTCCCTTCTTAAATTTGCATGACATCACTTAGACTAGACAGAAACCTTCTCTTGAGCCTTGAGTAAATACAATTTTCACAGATTTCTGTCTTCCTGATGTTTTCTTTAAGTCACTCCCTGTCCAAGTCAAACCTGGATTCAGAATGACAATTTTTCTGTCTCTGCCAAAAGCCTTGTACGTAGACATTTATCCTAAAATGTTTTCAGTCCCCACAAAACTCTTCAAAGTTAAAAAAAGAAAAAAAAAAGCAAGATGAAGCCCTGAAGTCTAAATTCCAGCAGCTGTTCTAAAATGTTCTAACAATTCCATCCACCCATGAATACAATGTTCACACTGGTGTATGTTCCACATATCTCTGTCTTTTCTCTCTAACTAATTAGCTGGTTAAGATTCCTTTCCTCCTGGAGCCTGATCAGGCTGTACACTCAAAAGTAGTTGCTAAAAGCTCTATAGCTCAGGTTTAAAGGAAAACTTTGGCTTGTACTGAATTTACAAATTTTTCTCACCTTCTGTACAATGGTTGTGAACCATTGCAGCTACCACTTACCAAGTAGTGCCCAGAAACAGTGTTAAGCATCTCCCCTGCATTAGTTCCATTCTTACACTGAGCTGTGAGTCAGGGAATACTGCTGTCCCCAGTTTTACAGATGAGAACTCAGAATTGGGGGAGCCCACACCCAAGTCTGCCTGACTCCAGAGCCTACCCTAATCGTAAAGCCTACTGGCTCCCTGGAAGGAGGATCTGCCGGTTGTTTGGAGAGATTCGGGCTGAAACCTTTTCGGTTCAGAAGTGAACCTGGGTTTGCCAGCTTCCTTGATGAAGCTGTAACCTGACTAGTAAAATGTGCTCGTTCTTTATAGAACATCTTTTTTTTTTTTTTTTTTTAATGGCTGGACTTAGTACAAATTGCAAAAAGTATAACCAAGCTCTCCTTGGGGAGATCTGGTGTCTGTGTATGCACGTGTGTTAGGGGAGTGAGGTGTAATCACATTTTTCCCCATTAGGTAAAACCAGCTTAAAACATATATTAAAGGTAATCTTCAAAATAGAAAGAATCTCTAAGAGGGGCGCTTGTCTGATATTTACAAAGCAGCAGAGCACCAAGTCCACCTATTAATAAAATTTAAAAATCACCATTTTCCCATACATCTCCTATATGGGAGACACAGCGCTATGTGCTTTACATACTTTTTTTTCAAGTTCTTACAGTCATCTTGGGAAGTGTGTGTTATTGCTCCAGTTTAATAAATCAGGAGACCAGGGTTTCAAGAGATTAGTTAGCAACGTGAAGTCACAAAGCTAGATTTGGTGGCAACTGTGGAGTTGAGAAATAGGAGATGATTACAGGCAGAGGAATCTAGGCCCTAGTAGCTAAGGCCGCCACCACCTTCTCCTGCCAGGGGTGGTGGCCTCCATGGGGCTCTGGCCAGCAGCTGGACGGTGACGCTGTGGCCCCTCAGCTTGGGTGAAGACTAAGCAGGATCAGCCTGGCCTGTAACATTCCTGTACATTCAGGCCAAAGTGCCAGGAGCTTGAGGCCATCACTTGGGTCCTCAGTTTCCTATCTGCAAAGAAGGGCAGTCATTGCTGCTTGTTCAGTCAGTTGACGAGGCGTTTGCCTGTGAATTAACAACGCTTATAAATCACCGTGAGCTCCTTGGAGAAAGGTTCTGTTCCACCCAAAGCATTGTTGGACTATTACTCTTCTTGCTTTTATTATATAGCCTGTATTATTAAAATATAATCTGAAATGTCCATTTGAATTGGATTATTCCTTTCAGTGGCTCTTCGGAAGTGACCATTGTCTTGATTTCTGGAGGAGTTTCATCTGTGCCACAAAATCTCTTAAAAAAAAAAAAAAAAAAAAAAAAAGCCGGAAAGTAAATTCAACTCGACATGGTGAAATAAAAGAGAAGGTCTCTTTCATATGACCATGCTTAGGCTTGGCTGCTTTTAAGATGTTTCAAGGGATTTTCTTTCTTTTTTTTTTTTTCTGCCTCCCAAACTACCTTCTTTGTTTAGGGATCCCTATTTGTCCTCCTGCCTTTTCTACAGTGTCACTTCACTTACTGCTTTGTGAGAGACTTACTGCATGTGAGGACACAAAGGGACAATGAGACTCGTTACCGGAGGCAAGAAGCCACCTGCACACATTTAGAGAGGCTCCTTCTCATATATCTTGGGAGGTTTGTACCAAAGGCATTAACAGAAGGGCCACCACCCAGCTCTCTTACTCCGGGTGGAGGAGGGAGGGGTTATCCTCTCGGAGCTCCCAAACTGATGAGTTCTCAGGAAGCCAGGGGAAAATGCACTGGAATTATTCTTATTATTGTGGTTATTGATTCCACCCTTTTTTTTTTTACTACAAAGAGACAACAGGGCAATGGACCTATCCTGATGCACATTAAATGTATCTGATTATAACCTATCAATATTTTTAAGCAGAAAGAAATCAGTGCCACGTAGGCTAGACTGAAAGGGCAGAGATGTGAAGTGACCTTCCCAGCCGTTACTCACCACATTTACCCACTATAACCTGGAAAGTCAAAACAATGTGAACAGGTTAAGATGTTTTGTTCCCAAGCGGTTGAATTAGCTAAGGAGATTGCAGAAAGTTTTGTTTTCAGCTGAACAATTGGCTTTATTTTGCCCTTTCATTCCTTATTATCTCTCCTTTTCACTCAGTGCCAAATTCTACAGAAATGAAGAAGTAGGCAGAGAACATCGCACGAAGGGCACGCACTAAATATATTCATAACTGCTGCCTTCAAAGGTCAAATATAAAATAAACGTTAGCAGGACAACTAAGTCTCAACAGAATGAAAGACCCATCTGGGCAGTGACACGTTATCCGCATCATATAACAGGGAGTAGGAAGAAGCAAACTACGATTGTTGACATGGAATAAATAAATGAACTATTTATGCATCCAGCTGAGGAGAAAGACGTGCAGAGAGTAAGTCTGTGTAGTTTACTTGCTTCAGATTTTGCCAAGCATGAAACACACCTGCGAGGTCAAATCATGAGGGGCTTGTGTGTTGGGTCGGGGCAGGTGGTAATGGCAAGCCGCTCTCAGCCTAAATCACACGGGGGAGACTGCTTCCAGCACAGGCCCGTCTGGCCCCCGTCCAAGGTGCCTAGTTACTGAATTACCAGAAGGACTCCTGATCAGGCAGCCTCTTCTAAAAGGTCAGCTGTGGTGCAACCCCAAGGATGGTGTAACAGCAAGACCCTATTACTGCTTTCGTTTGGAAGCTAAGTTGTTTCCCGAATGACTGGTGTTTAGGACGAAGCAATGACCAGAGAGCCATATGGTGTCTGGTTCATAGTTGGCATTTAATATTTATTGAATGAATGAATGAGTGAGTCACCACAACCTCAACTGTGACCTACCTGCTATATGCTAAGGGGCACAAAATTTAAAAAGAAGGAAGGAAGGGTGGGAGGCAGGGAGGGAGGAAAAATATTCCTCCAAGTTGTTGAACAAAATATTGGGTTCAATTTCCCCAGCCTAGGGAAGGGGGAGGGGAGCCTACCCTGGCAGTCAATCCAGTAAGCTGGTCCATGAGGGGCCAGGACTCTCTCTTACTTATAATCAGATTAGGACAGAGCCTATGGAGAGAAGCCCAAGCAGGCAATTCAAGCCTGAGACACCAAAAGCCATATATTAAGACCCAGGCACAGACCTAGACAAAAACAGAAAGTAAAGAGACTAGGAAATGACAGATGGGGGAGGAAAAGGAGTTGGGGGTAAGGGACAGTAAGTTACAATATGAAGAATTAGAGGAGTTCTGTATAAAACTTGTGGAATTGAGTAAAGGGATGGGAGAAACCAAAGTTCTCAGGTCAGACATGCTGTGACCTTTAAAAATAGTTTAAAAAAATAATTGATTTTTTTGTATTCCCTAACCCTATTTTCTCCCAACATTTTGTTAGAAAAATTTCAAATATATAGAGAAGTTGAAAATTGTACAGCGAACACACCCACAACCTAGATTTTACAATGATCGCTATATTTGCTCTATCACACATCAGTTTATCTACCCATCCCTCTCTCATTTCATCAATCCATTCTATTTTTCTTTATATTTTTATTCCCAGCATTTTCTTAGGAAAACAGCTTTTTTGTTAAATGCTCATGATTTTTGTTGATATTTATATCAAGGTAAGCGTAGCTGGGTCAGCTAAATGTCCCACAATATATACTGTCTTCTCTCTTTGTAGTAGAAATTTAAAATATGTATATGAAAATTTAACACAGAGATTATGTTTCCCAACCTCCTTTGCAGCTAGGTGTAGCCATGTGGCTAAGTTCTGATCAATAAAATATAAGAGGAAGTGTCATGTGACAGTTGCCAGGACCCTTCCCTAAGAGGCAGTCCCTATGCCCTCTCTTTCATCCCTGCCTCCATTTCGCTGCCTGGGACACAGATGTTGCCATCGGGGCCAGGAGGCTAAGGACCACAGCCTAGGGATGGCACTATGGAGCCATGAGTTGGATGAAGTCTGTGGTCCCGAAGACTCCTGGGAGCAGAGCCACCATAGAAGACTGCTCATCCCTGGACTAAATTTATGTAAGGGACATAAACCACGTTTTTGTTTACACTACGGTTACTGTGAGTAGCCTGTCATGAAACTAAAGCTAACTCTAACAAATGCAGCAAGACTTAAAAATCAAACTGTACAGAAGGGCTTATAATGAAAAGCAAGAGACATACCCTAAGGCTGCTTTAGCCCCAGCTGATCTCCCCAGAGGTACACTTTTAATTGGTTACTTCCACATCTCTAAATAACGTTTGTATTTTCTTTCTCTGTTTATCCATTTTAGACCCCATCTGTTGACTTCAGCTCCCTTGAGCTCCACTTCTTGCTTCTTCCTGTCAATAAAGGTGCATCACTATTTTGGTTTCTTTATTATTTGTGCTTGTAAAGGCAATTATTTCTTTTTTCCATCAACTAAAGATGAAATCTCTCGTCTCCCTGCTTTGTAAGATGAGGTCGTCTGCCCACCTACCTCCAAGTCTTTCCACTTCTCCCCTGTCTCGCTGTCATCTCCCTCTCTATTGTTTTTATGTTTCCATTGTCAATGTCATTGTAAAGCACCATTTACATGCTTTGACTGACAGTTTCACTATTGAGTGAGGGGAGCCTGCCTTTGTTCTTCTGAATCCTGAAGTGCCAGAGTGTAGAGGGCTTTGATCTTGGGCACCAAATCCCACCTTTGGGATTGCAGACGTAGCCCTACAGCTTTCAATCTACAACTCACACAGTTTACAGTAATTATGTGTTTACAGGCCTATCACATCCAACCCTTTATCCTTAGCAACATAAGTATCCGGTACTTGGAGCTATAATGAACTACCAAAGTTTTTTTGAGTGACAAGGTTAAACCAGAAGCCAGGTAACTTCATTCATATCCATTACTCGTGGAGATTTCTTGCAAAGTCAGTGCTCGAGGATCAATATGGCAGGCCCCCATTCTCCTGTAATTCACTAAGCTATATTGCTTCTTGGCAGACACAAGTGAAGTTTGCACAGACACATTTAGCATGTTTCTCTTTCTCCAAGTCTCAGAGGTTCTAGCAACCCTCTGGGCACCCTGGACGCACCATCCGTGTCTAAGCCGAGGAACCACATCTCTGTAAAGTGAGGTTCAAGCTGAGAGAAAAGAATGCCCACCATGAATGCCTATTTGGTGGCTCACAGACAGAAGCTTTTTTTTTTGTTTTTCGCGGTACGCGGGCCTCTCACTGTTGTGACCTCTCCCGTTGCGGAGCACAGGCTCCGGACAGCAAGGCTCAGCGGCCATGGCTCACGGGCCCAGGCGCTCTGTGGCATGTGGGATCCTCCCGGACCGGGACACGAACCCGTGTCCCCTGCATCGGCAGGCGGACTCTCAACCACTGGGCCACCAGGGAAGCCCGGACAGAAGCTTTTGAAATCATAAGATACTGCTCCAAAGGAGTTGTTTGTTCAGTGCATGATTTCTCCACAGAGGAACAGATGAAAATGCAAGAACACATGTTCACGTGCATTTAGCTGGGAAGAATGGCAGCCCTGTCATATGTATTCTTGGCACAAAAATCCAAACCATAATAAACACAAGAAGTACATCTTTATAAGGATCACTTATAAAATGAGGCTGGAGATGAGAACTTTAAAATTAAAATAATATACACTGATATACCTTCCCTACATTGTTCAATACAAGTTCAAATCTATCTGACTTCTTAGACTGAGTTTTCACCAGCTCAATTAGTGGTCTAAGGATTGCAAATTTGGAGAAAGTCATGAAAGGGGATCACATCCTTCCTTCTCATCCCAGGTGAGATAGCATCTGAACCACTTCAGAAAGTCTTTAGTGTAATCCTATCTCTTTCCTTGTTGATGTTGTTATATCCAATCATTACTGTAGACAGTAGTGATTAGTGGATAGAGCTCATATAAGAAAGTAGAAACTTGAGTGAAAAGTCAGTGAAGTGACCCATAATGAATGGGCAAATAATTCAAGTAGCAGAGAAAAATCCCAGACTGAATCAGGCTGTCCCAGAAATGACATTTAAGTGATGATGGGCCAGTCCTCAAATCATACTTTCTTCTACAATCCCACATAGTCAGTGTGCCCACCATACTGCAGCCACCTGCACAAACACGCCACCTCCTACCACACTGCTCTCTTATAACCACACAGCCCACAGAGTCCTCAGTGGTCTGTGGCTCAGTGCCCCCTGTCCATCAGCCATTTCTCCTGGCTTCTCATGACTCACTCTCCCTTATTTGGCAAAACTGTTCATCTGCTGTGTGGTCTACTGTATTGCTATCCTTTCCTTCTTCTTGTAGTACTAGAATCCCCACATTTTAGCTGGTTACATGGCAAGCTAGCATGAAGACTACATCTCCCATTGTCCCTTGCTATCTGTGATCATGTGACTAAGTTACAGTAGGGATGTGTGTAATTTCCAGGTCATGTCCTTCAAGGCAGTGGCTGTGCCTTCCCTTTTCTCCTTCCTGCTGGCTGGAATGCCAATCCATCATACATGTCAGGGAGCCAGATAGACCTGACAAACACCCTGGGAGAAGGCAGAGTAACAAGGGGGATGAAGCCTGGCTCCCTGATGCCAGCAGGCCACTCCTGCAGCCCTGGACTGCCTACCCAGTCCTTGAGTAAGACAGGAATAAGCGTCTACGTTATTTTGGCCACTATATTTGAGTCTCTTTCCTATTACCATCTATCCTGTATCTGAACGCGTCACTGCTCCAGATCATTTTTACCATGTTTGCCACCTACCCCAAACGCCAAAGCTCTGCTCCCACAGAGGCCCTCCTCCAGTATCCGCCAAGTACTAACTTTCCCTATGTTCATCTTCCTTTTGTACACTGCAGTTGGAGTTCTCAGTGCTAGAGTACTGGAGATATTTGGTCAGGGTGGTAGCCCTTCATTAAACTGAACCAAAAGGTATGCTTGGGCTCATAGAAGGTATTAAACAAACGCTTGTCTAATGAATGCATGGCCAATAGGAAGTTCTACGACTCAGTGCAAAAGAACCAGTTAATGGAAACTTTCTCCTTCAAATTCTTTAAAAAAATTATCATCATCATTATACATTCATTTAATCAATGTGCTAGATACCGTACAAGTTAGCAATTTGATGCACCGTCTTTTAATCTCACAAGAACTCTGTAAGCTATGTATTGCATTGATAATAATAATAATAGTATTATTGTTATTCCCAGTTTACAGGTGAGGAAACTGGGCTCAGGGAAGCTAAGTAACTTGTTAGACAAGTTAAGTGGCAGAGCCAGACTCAAAGCTATGTCGGTCCTGCTCCAGTGCCACGTGTACCCTTAACCATTGTGCTAACAGTGATGGTTTAAGACAAAGAAACAGGTAAGCGAAGAATGAGTTTCTGGAGCTCTTGCTGTTCATATTTACTGCATGGGAAAGTCCCCCCAAAACCTGAGCCCTCGAGAAAGCAACTGGGGTACATGGGGCAGATCATGCAGGGACCACCATTTGCCATCTGAGAACACACGACCCAGGGTTCTGGGTATGTAGGCTTCCAGAAACTCAATACTTCTTTCAAGGTATTTTTTAAAGCACGATAACTCACATTTGTGTAGCACTTTATGGTGAATAAATGCTTTTACAAACACTAGCTCGTATGATTCATAAAATCATTTTGTAAGGTAATTGAGCCTATACTATCATTCTTCCCATTCTCCAAAGGAGGAAACTGAGACCCAGAAAGATTGTGACTGTGCTGGTAGGCGGCTGAATAGATTCTGAACAAAGGATTTTTGTTTCCTTCATGTCTCATGCTCTTCCTAGTTACCACGTCACGTCCCTTCTGCCCATCAGCCACCCCTTTCCCCGAAGCGTGCTACGGAGAAATGACGACAGACTGGCCTTTACAGAGGGAAAAACAAATAATGCCAGGTTTTAAAATATTATTTTGAAATGTTATTTTTTTCAGAGGCATCCATCCAGTCTTGTTAACTAGGAAAATTGTAGAAAACACAAGTGTTTTGTGGTTTGAATTCAGCTGAGGCTGGGAAAAATGCCACCGATGGCTTTTCCTTCGGTGGCCAACCTGTCTACATTTTTCTAGTACCTTCGGGAGTTGGCGCAAGTCATCTGAAAAACCATCGTGAGCGCTGAGAAATCTACAGCTCGCCCTTCTCTTCAGACAAGATAGGTGGCTGAGCTCAAGGTAAGGAAACCCAGCAGAGCAGGCGGGCTGCGCACGTGGTGACACCAGCGGGGACTTGCGCTGGACCCCCGGAGGCTGCTGGCTTCCGCGGGCGCCAAACGCACACGAAACGCCCTCTTTTACTTCTCAGTATTCAGAGAGTTCGGATCCAGAACCCATTCACCTGGGTGCTGAAAGTTTTAGTGGAAAATTTACCAGATGCAAACAGGAAGTTTTTGTACTGGGTGTTTTCCCTGGACCACGGGTTTGTGGGAATGGGGGAAGGATGACAAGCCTGCAAACAAAAGGCTTTGTGGCCTGGGCTTGCTGGAGAATTCAAGCAGGGCCCGATGCTCAGGATGACTGACATGCTTGTGGCGACAACCACGTCTGCCGGGAAGAGTGTGCCCAGAGGCCCCCAGGGAACCCGCGGATGGAAGTGGGAGGAGGGCTCCGCTCCGTGGGAGACGGTGGTGGTGAGAGGTGGTGTGCTGTTTTCAGAGCAGCTGCTCAGCGTGGCTGGCCCGCTTTCTGGCCCCACCGGGAAACGTGGAAACATGACGGGCCTAGCCCGCCAAAGAGCCCTCGTAAAATCAGACTCCTGTTACAGAGAAAGGAAAGGGGCGAGGCCCAGAACAGCAGACCAGGGCGGGACATGGGGTGAAGATGTGAGCGGGGACAGAGCTGGGGAAGAAACAGCTCCCAGAACGTGTGTGCAAAAGAGAGAGAGACGACCGAGATATCAAACGATTCTTGCTGGGGGAATAATTGAGTGAGGTGACGGTCCCTGGGAAGTGGTGGACTTCCATACTCCCCTCGCCCTCCTTGTGGCTGAGGGGTCTGTCTCGGCCCTTCGGCCAGTGCAAAGCACCACCCACCCTGATCCCCTGCCACTGGCTTCCAGGCCCCGAAGGCCCCAGGATTGCTCAGCCCTTCCTTCCTCTGGGCAAGCGGCAGCAGCCACCTCTTCTGTATTCCCAGTGCTGTTGGAGAAGGGTGGGGCATGGTCGCCAGTCCTTTGGGCACCTTCCAAAACTATGTAGCTAAAAAGAAATGGGTTTAAAGAGGACTTTAAGAAGGGAGGCTCCCTCGGCTGCCTGCCTTGAGCGGGAACGGACTGAGAAATCTGTGCAGCTCACTGTCCTTTCTCTCCTCGGAGGTGTTCCCCACCCCACACCGGCTGTCGGCGGGAGGGAGGTTTGGAAAGCCTTCAGGATAAGCAACAGTGGGAACACTGCGCTTTCACCCGGAGGAGGCCACACATGGAGACTGTGCACAGAGAAACACGCACACACACACACAAGTACGTGCAAACAAAAAGAAATCCCCGTTCAGTCCATCTTTCAACACGATTCAAGCGCATGGCAAATATTGCAAAATCTGGGCTTGGCAGGCGGTGGCTGTGGGGTCTTTGGGTGGGTATGACAGCAATGAGTAGACATTAACCCTTCGTGTGCTGCCTCCCATTTTATTCTTCACCCAAGACTGAAGAAACGAGGTTTTAAGAAAGCCTCCAAAACAACTAGAAGTGATGGTGGATAGAGTACGCAATTAAAAGAGAAAATCAGTACACAAACTGAACCTCCGAATAATATTAAAATAAAATTAAAATAACCTTTTAAAAGTTGGCGACTGGGCTTCCCTGGTGGCGCAGTGGTTGAGAGTCCGCCTGCCGATGCAGGGGACACGGGTTCGTGCCCCGGTCCGGGAAGATCCCACATGCTGCGGAGCGGCTAGGTCCGTGAGGCATGGCCGCTGAGCCTGCGTGTCCGGAGCCTGTGCTCCGCAACGGGAGAGGCCACAACAGTGAAAGGCCTGCGTACCGCAAAAAAATAAAATAAAATAAATAAAAATAAAAGTTGGCGACTGCAATATTGATCATTTAATATTTATCCCAGCTTTAGTAAACGTATAGGAGACTACAAGGAAATACACTCAAAAGTTGTTCTGGGATTAGCTAGCTCAAGGTTTCTCAAATTTGAATAAGCAAAGAACCCACTGGGGGTCTGGTGAAAATGCAGATTCTGACTCAGGAGTTCTGGAGTAGGGCATTGCTGACAAGCGCCCAGGTTATGATACAGCGGTTCTAGCAAGGGTATTCGTGGATTTTTTTTCTTCTTTATACCCTCTGGTATTTTTTAATCTTCTATAATAAACATATTGCTTACTTAATCATGAAAATATTTTCTTTTTGAAGATAAGGTATTTATAGATTAAGTCCAGTGCTTCAACTGACCAGATCCTGGGAGATGGGACTTCTCAACAAACTGGAAGGCAGTTCAGAGCTTTGATTCTCAGCCTGGCCGAAGGGTAGGGGGGGAGTCACAGGGGATTCCCCGGGAAGCTTTACAGAGCATTTGCCCCCTGGGGACTTGTCGGAATGGGGGTGGGGCTGTGTAATTGGAGAGCTCCTGGACCACACACCGCTCGGTTCCCCAGGGCAGAGAACCACCAGTGCAGCCGCCTGAGCAGACTTTGCACTTTACTGTCGCTCAGATCTAGGCTTGCATGTGGCTGTGTCCACCATGGCCTGCAGTGGCAGAGTACGAACACACTGTACTGTATGCTCGCAACTAGTAAAACCCAAGTTTTATATGCTTATTGGGAGTGGAGCCACTCACTGCTCATACTTTGTGTTTGTGCTAAAGAAGCCACCCCGCAGCTCACTTTTATATATCTGATTGAGAAACCGAGAATTGGTGATGACCTTGTCGCTATCTTAAAGACGTTGGGCAAGCTGAGGCAGGTAACCAAACAGGACCCTCAGACTTTAGGTTTTAGAGGTTTACAAAGTGGCACAATTAAAAATACTAGATGAATTGGCATCTTGGTGAGTCCTGTCGGTGGGATAACAGTCAGAAGCATCACTGCTCCACATGTTCCACTTCTATGGAATCACAGAGAACTTGTATCATTCAAAATGCTGCTGTAGATACAGGACTATTAACTGAATCATCTATAATATGCACATTAACATCTTTTTGTTGTCTTGCTTCAAGGAGAAGGAAAATGAGATGGGCTGGCTTGTGTGCTATCTCCTCTATGTATTATTTGATCAGTCAGGACACTTTCAATTCAAACCAGTATTAATAAGAAAATGGGAATTTATTGAATTATGTAACTGAAAAGTTTATCTATCTTCAGGCATAGCTGGATCCAGGCACTCCACTGATGCTATCAGAACTTAGCCTCATTCTTTCCCTCTCAGTTCAGCTCTCTTCCATGTTGGCTCTTTTATCAGGCAGGCTCACGACTGGGGGCAGATGCTAGGAGGTTCAGGTTTATTCTTCATTCTCCCTGAAACCCCAGAAAAAGAAGTCTCTGTCATAACAGTTTAAACAAGCATCCCCTATTTGAGTCTTATGAGCTGGACTTGGATGACATACAGGAATCTGGGCCAGTCACTGGGACATGGGGGGTGTTGGTTCATTCCTCCAGGCCTGGGACAGGTGCCCAGTGCTGGATCCAGACATGAAGGTAGTCAGAGATTTAAGAGCAGAGAAGTAAGAGCTTTTCTAGAAAAATATGGACTATATGATTAAAAGAAGGGAGAATAAACCCTAGGCAGGAAAACGATTGTGTCCAATTCAGCATATAATTATCAACAGACTAATATTCACAACTGGTCTATTTTGAACTTCATAATTCAGGTTGATTAACTGGACCAGTGCTTTGCAACTTTTGTGTATCTTAATTCACATATAAGAATTATAATGTGCGTAGGCAGCCTGGGGTAAGGGGAAGGGTGGAGGAGAAATTTGGGATCCCGGCAGAGGCTGCTGTAGGATTGATTGGTCAGGGACTCCAAATGTCCCAAGTTCTGTGAGAAGCAATAACTTGTGTTGGGGTCAGGTCTCGGGAATCTCTATGTTTAGGGCATAATATTGGTACTTAATGCCCAAAGTGGCCATTTAGTAATTTAAAAAATATATGACAGCATAGTTCAAAGTTTATTGTGACCTGTATCCTAATACCTTCCCCTCCTCACACACCCCACCTCACCTCCAAAAAGGCAATCGTTCATTGAGCAATTATTAACTGAACACATGATGTGTGTCAAGTGCTGTTTTAGGCCCTTGGAATACATCCGTGAATAAAACAAAGATCCCCGTCTGGCTGTGTTTCTTTCAAATACCTGTAGGTCAGTAGAGACAGACAATAAGCAATAAACATCATAAATCAGTAAATTACAAAATGTATTAGAAGGTGGTACGTGTTACAGAAAGACAGGAAAAAGTAGAGCAAGGGAAAAAGGTTATTTCAAGAAGGATTCATGAAATGCCTCTGCCTCCAGTAGTTTGAGTCTACAAACGTCAGGAGACTTGAGAATGGTTCACCACATTTACGAAGTGTTTCAACATCCAGCTCTGGGCATCAGAGCATACCTGGACGCTCCGAGCCTGGGTCTGCAATGGCAAGGAAGGCCAAGGCTCTTGCACAGAAGCACAGCTAATGTCAAATACCAATGTGGAAATGCCAGCCTGTTCTCTCACACTTCAGACCTGGAAGGGACATTCAAGGTTAGAGTCCCCCTCCTCCAGCTTGTGCAGTGGGTGAGGGTAGCACCAGGCTCGCCTCTGACTGGGGGTCTTGTGTGAGGGCACACAAGTCTCAGCGGGGGGCTGTATTGGTTACCTCTAACTGCATGATAATCTATCCCAACATTTAGTAGCTTAAAACAACGACTTTTCCAATCTCGCAGTTCCTGTGGGTCAGGCACGGGCATGGGTTAGAGGGGTCCTCTCCTTCAGGGTCATGTACAGGCTGTGATGGAGGCATTGGCTCCACTCACCTGCAAACCTGTAACAGAGGTTCCACTGAGGCAGGATCCACTTCCAAGTTCACTGGTGCTTGTCCGCAGGGCTCAGTTCCTTCAGGGCTGATAGAGTGAGAGCCTCAGCTCCTTACCGGCTGTTGCCCAGAGGCCGCCCGCAGACCCTTGCTACGTGGGCCTCTCCAACGTGGCGACTTCTTCATCAAAGCCGGTGAGAGAGAGTGTGTGCCAGGAGGATGGAGGTTGCAATTTTGTAACCCAAACATAGAGCAAGTCAGCAGACCCAGCCTGTGCCCAGGGCAAGGATGGCATCGTTGTGAGCCGTCCTCAAAGTCAGCCTACCCCGAGGACCCTGGACTCTGCGTTCAGGATTTCTCTGAGTCTTGCTGCCTTGGTTCCTGGAACTGTTTTCTACTAAGTGACAATACAGCCCATTTCCACCCTGTAATTCCCTTAGTTGTGAACACTAGGGTGCTCTTTCATTCTCTCCCTCCTCTGCTTCTCTAGGTTTCTCTTCTCTTAGTGAAGTTCACCAAGGAGGTCCCCATCACTCATCCTCCCTTGGAGGGTCCGCAATGGGTCCACAGTAGGGTCCGCATGATCACACAGCTCTCACTTACCCTACTGTTTACAACTCCATGTCAAATCTCCTAGCCCCAACCAGACCCAGCACCTACCAAACCCACTGAGACTTGGGGAGGGGAAGTTCTCACTCCAGGGAATTTGGAACAGGAAGCATTTGTGAAACTGAGAAGTGAGGCCCGAACAGGGAAGATCGGTGGAAACGCTTGGCCAGTGTTCACTGCTATGGGGCATTTGCTGAGAGGACGGTTTCTCACAAGCTCTCAAATAAATGGTGATAATGGATGATTCTCAATAAAGAGTATTCTAACAGCCCTGTTCCAGCCCGGTCTATGCAAGTCAAATTGCATTGCAAAGAATAAGATACAATTGAGCTTTCCTTCTGAGATCTAAATAAGGCAATTCCACAATGGATAGGGCATGGAATTGGGGGATGGCTGTGGTCTGTGTCACGTTCCATTCACCATGGGACATACAGATACACTGAATGGTGTTATGTCTGTGGTCTACAAACTAACACTATTCTGAAAGCATCCAAATGAAAAGTAAGATGTGCTGACATACACCTCCTGGCCCCTCCTCTTTAGTGCATTTTGCATATTTTATTATATGTTTTCTTTAAAACCTCCCTTTTCTATTTTGGCATCCAACCATAGTGGCCATTTTGAAATCCTGTCTGCTAAACACAGACAGCTAAACACTGTCTGCTAATCACTTATGTCTTTTGTCTCTCTTGCCTCCCTCCCTCCCTCCCTCCCTTCCTTCCTTCCTTTTTGCTGTGACGCCATCCCTCTCACAACCTTGAATGCTCTTTGTAAACTCAACTGACTTTTCCAAAGCAGTTTTACAAAACTCATCGGAGGGAGGCAGGTGGTGGCTACGATGCATTCCCCACAGCCCTGTGCGCTTCTCGCCAAATTGAATCTCTTGAAGGCTGGATGTCCTGAGATTGTGTGGCCTCCACCACAAGATTAAGACATCTGGCATTTTAGGGGAGGATGCCACTGACACCTCCTGCTTCTATTCTTAAGGTACCCATGTTTCTTTAAATTTATTTCTCCTCTTATCCTTACAGCTAGTTTTTGAAGAAAGCTTTCATTTCTACTTGGAGTCTCAAACATGTTGATAATGTCTCCTTTAGCTATTCTATTTAAAGAAATTGTACTGTTGCTTTTTCTTTAATTCTGTGTTTGTGTACACATTTTTCTCTCACTGGAACATAGTCATTGTGTTCGTTTACCAGGACTGCCATAACAAAGTACCACAGACTGGGTGGCTTAAACAACAGAAATTCATTTCTTACAGTTCTGGAGGCTAGAAGTCCGAGATCCAAGTGTCAGCAGGATTGGTTTCTTCTGAGGCCTCGTTCCTTGGCTTGGAGATGACTGTCTCCTCCTGTGTCTTCACATGGTCTTCCCTCCATGCAAATGTCTGTGTCCTAATCTCTTCTTCTTATAAGGACAGCAGTCCTACTGGATTGGGGCCCATCCTATGACCTCATTTTAACTTAATCACCTCTCTAAAGGCCCCATCTCCAAATATAGTCATGTTCTGTGGTCCTGGGGTTTGGACGTCAACATATGAGTTTTTGGGGGGGCATTTTCAGCCCATAAGAGCCATAAAATACAGATAAGCAAAAAGAAGATTAAAAAGGCTCATATAATCTCACAATTTTGGGCCTTCCAGTGGCTTCTGGTTGTGCTTAGCATAAATTCCAGGCCCCTTACTTCAGCTGCAACTCCCTACCTGTTCTACCCTCCTCCCTCTCGTTCATCTCCTCGCTCCCTCACTCCCAGCCTGCTGGCTTCCCTGCACGAGCCTGGGCCTGTCCTCCTCAGGGCCTTTGCATGGGCTATTCCCATGTGTGTGCATAGCTGATGCCTTTCTGGTCATGGACTCAGCTCAAATACAGAAGATCACAGAGGCTTCTGTTACCCCTGCCTGATGTTGCTGTCTCCCCAGGCATTCTAGAGCAGAGCTTCTCCACCCCAGCTCTACTGACATCTTGGGTTGGTCAATGCTCTGCTGAGCAGGCATTCAATGAGCATTAGCTGTTATTATTCTCTCTCATTACCCTGATGTTTTCCTATATATGTGTTTGTTTATTAATCTGTGAATGTCACAAGGCAAGAGCCTAGAGCACTGCACAGCACGTAGTAGGTGCTCAGTAACCGCATGTTGAAAGAAGGGGTGGCCCTACTAGGATAGAAGGCCGCTGCCTGTTGTGTTCAGAGACACTCCTCTAGTGCAGGCGGCACACGGCACCTGGTGCATAGTAGGTGTTCAATAAATATGTGTTGAATGAATAGAATATTTACTGTAAACTGGCCCATGCAGGTGTATATTTCCTCAACCTGCTTTTCCTTATTGATTGCCCTTCCTGCCATCCTTTTCATTTTTTCCCATGAACTTTTGAGGAAATCAGAGAACAGACCTGGCCTCTTCTCCTTCTCTGATGTGACTCCTACATCCAGGTGGTCTTTAAGGTCCCTGACCCCTCAAGGTTCCAAGTCCAAGCTTGATCTCCCCTCCCCCAAGCCCTGGTCCCCACTCCTCTCCCATCTCAGTCCACGCCCTGGGGCAGTGACCATCTTGCCTGCTTCCTGACACGAGCCATGGCCTCCTGCTTCCATGGCTCACAGGCGAGTGTGTGGTCACAACACTCTACGAGTGGAGTCACAGTCACCCAGAGAAGCGTAGAGGATATTCAGGCCCCGAATGTCATGCCTGTTACTGCGTGGAAGATAACAAATACCTGTTTTGTGAGCATCTCAACCAGCCAACCACGCAGCGAAGGAAGGTTCACAATACGCATAAGTGATGTGCGTGGTCTGGGTCCCGGTCTAGACCCGTCATCATACCACATTAGTTCTCTGTGCCGGGAGGAGGTGGAACGGGGCATTTTTAGTTAAAAGTGACAAAACACACTGGTGCTTGCTGTGCACCCGGCACAGTTCCAAGTGTTGATTGCCTCCGGGAATTCCCCAACCATCCCACAGGGTGGGCTGCTGTGCTAGCACCTCCACTTCACGGATGAGGAAACTGAAGTCATAGAAAGGTGAAATAACTTGCTCCAGGTCTAGGATGGCCAGCCTGTCCCAGTTTGCCTGGGACTTGCCTGGTTTCAGCACCGAATGTGCCATGTCTCAGCAAACTTCTTGGTCCCTGGCAAATCAGGACAGTTGGTTACCCAACCAGATCACCCCACTTCTAAGTAGCAGAGCTGGAATTTGATCCTAGTCAGTGGACTCCAGAGTCCATACTCTTTTTTTTTCTTTTTGCGGTACGCAGGCCTCTCACTGTTGTGGCCTCTCCCGTTGCGCAGCACAGGCTCCGGACGCGCAGGCTCAGCGGCCATGGCTCACGGGCCCAGCCGCTCCGCGGCATGTGGGATCTTCCTGGACCGGGGCACGAACCCGCGTCCCCTGCATCGGCAGGCGGACTCTCAACACTGCGCCACCAGGGAAGCCCCAGAGTCCACCCTCTTAACTGCTATGTAAAGCAATGTACAGTAACCAAGAACAACTCAATCCATCAATTAATCAAATTCAGGGAGATATTCTGAAATGAATCTTACTTTCATAATGACAAAAAGAGGGTGGGTTGACACCAAAACCATAGGGATTGTAGAGGAAATAAAGCCGCTATTTCCCCTTTACCTAAAATTACCCAGTTTATGCCTTAATCCGGCCCCCTTGTCATGGACCATAAAGACCTAGTCACTCATTTTATGATTTTGATCCAGAAGATGTCTCTATCTCTAAAAGGATGAACCAATGATGTCACACGTTAATACCAGGTGAACATAAAGCGTGCCTTGCGTTTAGCTTCCCCACTACATCATACACTTGGCAAAGACTAAAGAAAACTGCTCCTTAAGTATTTCCTCCAACCAACAGGATTATTTCCTGTAGCTAATGATATGGCTTAGAATAATAAGATAGGAACTTGAGGTCAGCTTTTGGACTGAGTTTAAATGTCTTTAAAGGGAATGAAAAAAGCACCCCAACTAAGCTTGATTATTGTTGTCTTTTGCTCAGTATATATTAACCTCATCATAAATATACAACAACATCCCCTGGCTTACTGGCTTTTTCTTAATATAAGAGTGGCATTCTTGGCCTCTCTCTGACCCCCAAAATCTTGGCTAAAATCTGCTCAAGGGTCTTGGGTTGCTTGGTACTCTCTCTTTGGCCAACTGGTCTTCATAAATCTGATTCTCAAACAGCCCATGAAAATGGGAGTGGCATGTATCCCCCTCAATTCTGAATGTTACTGGGCTTGGTCCTTGCCTTAGACCGTCAGGGCACATTGGTGATGTTTGAGACAATAAGAAACCTCGGAGGTTAACGAAGAACCATCCTCCTTGAGATTTAACCAAGCTTTAGAACAAGTTTTCATAGTTTACTGTGCATGAGAATCAGCTGGGGACTTTATTATGCTTCCCCAGTCCCACCAGGAGGTTGTGATGCAGGAGAGCCAACGTGGAGTCAGGCATCTTTGTTTCTGACAAGGCCCTCAGATGATCCTGACAGGCTTTGCAATGACACTGTGAGAAGCTCTGCCCTGAGATGTCAATTCAGGTTCCTCTCATGTGTGCCTCTGCAAAATTTCCCATTTAAGAAAAAATGGAAATCTACAATGTAAAGTGTTTGCCCTATTTTCTTGTTGTTGTATGTTTTGTTTAACTCCCCAATCCTGGGTATTTGAGCGGGTATATCATCACACCACACGTTCATATGCCTCTGTGTAACCCACTCATTTTCATGGCTGTATAGTATTCCAGAATCCATACGGTAACATCCAGGTTGGTTGCAGCTTTGGGTAACTATGAACAATGCTACTATGAACATTTTTCCATGGGTGAGCTTTCTTTAAAAGATCTAAAGAGCAGAAGCCCATCTTTATAAAGGCCATCTCCAGTGAAGGCAAGTGTCAAGGATGGACTGGTTAGAGATTCTGGTGGGAAAAAGGGACAAGCAGGGCAGAGTAGGGAGCTCTCTGCAAAGAGAGAAACATGTCTAAGTTGTCACTTTTTTAATTTTAATGAATTCAATTAAAATAAAGAAAAGTTATAAGAGACTAGATTGAAGGAAATATCTGAGCTGGAAGGCTCTAGCTAATCAATGCTCTAATTTCATAGATGAGGCCCTGTGAAGTGATTTGCCCTTCAGAAAGGGCAGAAAGAAGAGCAGAAAGAAGAAAGAAAAAAAAAATGGACCAAGTTATTTCATCAGGAAGTACTGTTTCTAAGAGGTTGGTAACACTGTGAACAGGCTATGGAGGTCAAACTGTTGCTAACAGTTGTTATGTCTTTTCCACATTTGCATTGTAGTATCCCTGCATTTGAAATGAGAAGAGAAAATTGCTGTTCCAAATGTTGTGTCTGAGCCCTGCTGGCTCTATCACTTCAGCTGTATCAGTGATGGAGAGAGATGTCAGCTACATAGCCAGGCCAGGGTCTGAGGTTGAATCTAAAGTGGGCCCCAAGATGCACATGCCCACACACTAGCTCCTCAAGATGCGGCTGCCCAAGCTCTAGGTCCCCAAGATGCAGGTGCCCAGGTGTCAGGTCCCCAATAATCAGGTGCCCTCACTCCGGCTCAGTTCTGTGGGCACATGGTAAATACAAGTAAGAAGAGCACAGTCCCCTTCTTTGGGGGGGAGGTGGGGAAAATCAGCCACACTCCAGTTTAATGAGGTATCCCTTTCTTCACACATTTAACATGCATTCAACAGGCACTGGGTTCTATTAAGTGGGTGCACAAGATGAAGATGACAGTGTCCTGTCACCAAGTAGCTAGCAGGCCAGTGGGGAGGTGAACGGGAGATGACTGAAAACTAGGACATGTGATAAAGGTGAAGGACACACAAAAAGATAAAACTGTAAAATATTTGCAATGACCTCCTTCTTCACAGCAGTCAAACCTCGACTGCCCAAAAGGCTCCCAGCTGCCTGACCCCTAGTTATCAGTCCAAAGATGCCAAGAGGCAGGCCACCACCAGAGGGCAGTGTGGGGATGTTGGCCTGCACATGCTCAGTTTTTTGGTTTTGCCACCATTCCAGGACTGAAGATTACAAAGTAGATTTTGATTTCAGCATCAAAATCAATTATTAATTTTTCTTTGTCTAAGAAATAGTGCGTATTGCTTCTACAATGGACTCCTATAGCTTAATACATAGGCTGAAAAGTAAAATGAAGCTCTACAACTTTTTCCCTGGGTTGCAAAATTTGTATTATCCAAACAAACATTTTTCGTTGTCTTTCTCTCGCTTTTTTTTTTTCTCGCTGGTGCACAGAGGCATAAAGCCTTGTCTGTAACAACCACATGTAAAAGTGTAATCATTTTGATTTAAAAATGAAATAAAACAAAATGGAAATGTAATGTTTTTCCATTTCTCTACAGTTTAACTTAATTTGCTTTAGACCTCTGTGGACATATAGATTTTTATGATTAGGCTCATGGAGTAAAAGGATCATTAACACAGAAACGATGCTTTCACCAAACCACCAATGGGTCACTTTGCCTAGGGTTTCTCTCCGGTGTTCAGAAATTCCTTGGGTGAAAAAGCAATGCAACCTGACAGAAAATGCTAATTCTCCAGGAAATTGATGAAGACTGTCCACTTCCTGCCTGCCAGTGGGTTATGGAGGAAGAAACATGTAGTCAGTAGAGAATATATACTGTAACATACTCTCATATACTGTTTACTCTGATTTAAATTAAAGAAGAGGGCAGGAAGCGTTGAGGCAAACTCATTGTACAGTAGAGGATCCCAGCTAAGTGCTCCAGGTGACGGTTGAAAAAAATGCAAGGTCCCTGCCAAAACACTCTGGTTCCTTTAAGAACCCAGATTTGGCAAAAACTTCAATGCAGTAAAAATCACCATAGCTAGGTTTCTGATTTCATTTTTCCTTGAAACTATATGGGAGGTAGCCTGGCTTTGGCATGACTTTAAGAGTAGAAGCGGTAAATACTCATCTTACATTCCAACTTCTAGTTACTGTGAGACCTTGCACAATCTGTGTACTTTCCTTCCCCAAATATATAAATGATATTTTAACATGGATGAATATGGCCTGATAGCTACCTGCAAGAGATGCATCTAAGTTTTACTTTTAGAAAATTATTAAAGTTTTGCCAAAGAATTTTATTAACAAAAACTTATAGATAAATACTTTGTAATAAAGTTAAGGATAAATTTATATTGTCTCCTTTGCCTTTCAGATATTTCCTTCACTTTGCAAAAAAAGAAAAAGGGAGTGTATAATTTTTGACTCAGCAAATAACTGTGATTAATTTGATGTCTCTAAACTGGATGCTTTTAAGAGAAAGAGGCCAAGTTTTTTTGTTCTTGTTTTTTTTTTTTTTTTTTTTTTTTTGCGGTATGTGGGCCTCTCACTGTTGTGGCCTCTCCCGTTGCGGAGCACAGGCTCCGGACGCGCAGGCTCAGCGGCCATGGCTCACGGGCCCAGCCGCTCCGCGGCATGTGGGATCTTCCCGGACCGGGGCACGAACCCGTGTCCCCTGCATCGGCAGGCGGACGCTCAACCACTGCGCCACCAGGGAAGCCCTGTTCTTGTTTTATTTTTCAAACTCGTGGACTAATAAAATTTTGATATTTATTTGTAAGAAATGTGGTAGCAGAAAGAAAGATTAATATTTAACACATATCAAAACATTAACCATTGTGCCCAAGGCATTGCATTAGTTGTAGAGATGCAGAAGTTCCACATGAAAGAGTTCCAGCATTAAGAAGTCAAGGGGGTCATGAGGGAGAATGGGGAGAGTATGGCCTTTTCCATCAGCCAGACCTGAGCGTGAATCCCAATTCAGCTGCTTACAAGCTGTGTGAACTTGGATAAATTTCTTAACTTCTCTGAACCTTTGTTTCTGAATATAACAATCATCCTAATCCTGCTTTTGTAGGGCTGTGGCCTGACAAGAACATGTCTTCAGCTGATAATAATTCAGTACATAGTGGTTGCCCAATATAATGTCCACTGTCCTGGGATGACACTGCCGCCCTTGAAGTGATAACAACCGAGTTGGGACCTAGAGAAGCAAACGCACCCTTTCCAACTCCAGGTCTGTATTTCCAACTACCTGCGGGGTGTTTCTACTTGGATGCTTTGCCTCCAAATTCAAAGTGTAGGAAGCAAAGCTCTCCTTTCAGTCTCTAGGATGTGCTAGTTTCTGTGGAAGGTATGTCACTTTCCTGGTGACTCAGGCTCGGCCTCACCCCCAGCAGGGTCTTGCCAGCTCTCCTCCTGAGGCCAGCGGGCTATTTCTCTGCGGTCTCTTCCCTCCCTGTCTCTCCTTTCCAGCTGCCTGTGAGCTGCCCACCCCTGATGCTGGGCTGGTGCTGTCTCTCCCTCAGGTGTCTTACCTTTTCACGAGACCCACCTGCCTCAGATCACTGCTTTCCAGCCCTTCCTGCTCAGGTGTTACCAGGAAAAGACTGACCTCTGCCTTCACAATGTCGCCCTAACTTGCTTCCCTAACGTCAACCTGCAAGGCTCCAGTCTGCTCCTTTGGGACAGATAAACTGTGCCTTTGAAGGACAGCGTGGATGCCCTCCACTGCGCCTCTGGTCATGGCATTCCCTCCCTCGGTCCCCGATCGAACCCAACCACCCCTGGAGGCCAATGCAAGCCAGACCCCCTCCTTAGGGTCTCCCTGCTCTCCTTTTTCCCCTGGGGCACTGCTGCCGGTTCTCTGTGGCCTTGGACGGTTGACGATCTCTCCGTAAAAGGTGTTCTCTCCAGCCCAATTGTGGATCCCCTGATGATGGTGTCTAGTCAAACTTCTGGAGCTTCCAGCAGTACCCTCAGCCATAAGCATCCCTTGTGGCAAATAAACACATGGGTGCAGAGAAGGTAAGACACTTGCTGAAGATACCCCAGCCCAGCAAGAGCAGAGGGGTCTGGAACCGGCTCTGCAGGCAGCCCCCTGGCACCCTTCCCACATCCTAAGACAGCATGAAATTAGCGATCCCCAGGTCCTGCACTAGTGGCTCAGAGCCTCTGGAAACTCTGGTCACACACAGACTCTAGTCTGTGGCACCCCTGGGAAGATAAAAGTAGAAATTGGGCAGAACTTGGGCAGCAAGTTCTGCCCACTCTCCCATGCCCCTGGTGAAAAAACAGGGTGTCACTTTGTTATTTAAACATCCAGGGCCCTTCTTCCCTATTCCTCACACCATTTTCATTTCCAAAACTCCCCCTTCAGCCTTTTAATCCAGTAGCTACCAACCCACCAACCCAAGGCACGATCGTGGCTTGGCTGTGACCATACTGCGTTGCTGAAACGCTTCTTTTGTGCTAAGCCCTACAAACACAATTCAGGGCTGTAATTGCCTCAGTCAGATATCCATTTACATACAGCATTCCCATCCTCACCCGTTCTTTTAGCAGAAATGAAACAAAACCCAACCCAAAGTAATGGAGTGTGTAAGAGCTCACTTCCTAAACAACTCTGTCCATGCATTTCAACCCCACCCTGAGATTTGAGATTTCAAAGCACATGAGATACTTTAAGGGGTTCTAGCTTTGGAATTTCCTTTTCACCCCCAAACAGGGTTAAGAAAAAAGACCTGGTGCCCAGGAAGGCTGCAAATATCCCGGGCTGTTGTCATTATCTGTGGCCTGGATCGGGACTACAGACACAGCACTGCAATAGGCATCCTCCCTGCACACAGCCATTTAGACATCCTGTAACCTGAAACACGTCCTTTTAAGCAGTTGAGAGGGGTGCAAATGACAGTCAGCTACACAAATAATTTGCCCTCAAAATGTTTATCAGCTCCCTGCCATAGCCACTTCCATTTATAGCTTATAAACGGTTATTAGCTGGCTCCTTCACATCTGATAACACAGCCCACAACAGGTGGTGAGAACGGTGAGTGATTAGAGGGCCTCCCTGGGAGGTGCTGCGTGCTTGCCTGTGGGTGGTCTTCCCGCCTTAGTCCAGTGCCCACATGAGAAGACATTGTAGAAAGCCTCCAATTTAGGAGATAACAGTCTGTGTTGTCTGTTTGTATAAAGTGCTGTCCAAATACAGCTGGCTTTGCTTTCTGGCCAGCAAACATTGCTAAGAAGGGTTGAAAGTTCAGCATCATCAGCCCCCCAAACACAATCCCTTCCCCCTCTCAGTCTTGGGCAAACAGTCCCCAGTGCTCATGTTCTATGGATTCCTTAGGAGGTTTGATCCACACTGAAAATGTTGCTCTGGCTGAGGCGATGCTCACAGCCCGGCCAGGGCAGGGAAGCCAGAGGGGGACACCTAGCCGACAGGAGGGCATGCTCTTAGTGCTTTGGCTATCTGTGATTTTGCTCTTTGCTAAAAAAAAAAAGCTTTGCCAGTCCCCACAACTTTTCTCAAAAACAGTGTCTGGTGCAATGCATCACAAAGTCATCTGCCCCTAGTCCTCTTGGCATTTCTCAGGCAAAGAGAGTAGCAAAGATAGATGTCGGACCAGGGTTTCTCAGCCTCCACACTACTGACATTTGGGGCTGAATATGCCTGTTGTGGAGGCTTGGCCTTTGCACCTTAGGATGTTTAACAGCGTCCCTTACCTTCACCCATGAGATGCCAGTAGCAACCTCAACTTCAGTTGTAACAAACAAAACTGCCTCCAGATATGGCCTGGGGGCGAAACGATCCCCGTGAAGACCCACTGTATTTTGTGATAAATATAAATGAACTGAAGAGCCATGCATGAACTACCCTAATAAGAACAGGAGTGCTTTCACCATACTACAGCAGTGTCAGATAGACCCTCAGAAACATTTATTAGTTAAGTAACCAAATTCTGATTAGATTGTCTCATTGGGAAAAATGGTAATCAGTGAGTAAACCAAGAACCAGGCAATTCTTGATAGTAAATTTGAAAAACAAAACAAAGCTAACTTCACGCTCCAAAAGTTAAAAAGAAGCTACGATGATGATGTAATTAGTTAAAATAATGAAGATAATTGCTAACGTTTTTGAGGATTCTCTATGGGACAGGCACCATGTGCTAAAACGTGTTATCGTGCCCGTTTTACAGAGGATCTCAGCCTGAACAAGGAAGACTGTTTCCCAAAGTACTTTCCAGAATGTTCTCTGACTACAAATCATTTCCCATTCCCTGATTCCAAAAATGAGTTGAAGAGTTGGAATGTATTTGGATAATGGGCTTTATAGAATAGGCTTTTGAAAGTCTGACACTCAAAACAACAATAATGAAAATAATAATAACAGCTGCTGTTTAGTGATGGCTCAGTGGGAGGCAGACCTCCCGTTAAGCATGTTGCAAACACTCCCTCTTGATTGCCCCGAAGGAGGCAGAACCCCTTTCACAGGCGAGGAAACTGAGAGCTTAAAGTCCTGTATCTCCGGAGGTTTCACGGCAGAGCCGGATTTCAACCCCGCCCCTCCGACCCGGCTGTTTCTGCTCTGGTAACGCCTGGCACCACGTGGCAGGACGCTGCTCCAGCCTTCCGTAGGTGACAGGGTGGCGGGGCTGCCCGTCTCCGCCCAAGATGACCTGCAGTCTCTCTGACTCCTCCTTGGCCAAAATCAGTGACCCCACACCCTCCGGCACAGTGCCCGTGGCCGTCTCCTTCCTCATCCCCATTGGCCTCCATTCCCCCCACTCCCTTCTCCGTTTCGTGACTTCCGTTACCAGCTAGGGCAATAAGGACTGACCATCTTTGGCCTGTGTCATTGGGTCTGATATTCATTGGGTCCCCGTCATATTTGCCTGGAATACTCCTCTAGGGGCAGCTGAGTTAGCCCCTGTGTGAGCGAGCGGCACATGGCTTGTGGCCTGACCTTGACCATGACCTAGTGGCCTGATCAGTCTCCGTGTTAAGGTCTTGACTCTCCATCCCAGAGGCAGGCTGACAGACCCTCTGAATGCCCTCTTCGGGGAGATCCTGACCGCGCGGGTCCCCATGCCTCTGCTTGGACTCTGCGCGTCTGAGGATCCTGCAGCCTTTTTGGCGGCCCATGCCACTCGTGGGCAGCTCTGCTTGTCAGAGCACTCCTCCCCTTAGGTTGGCTGGAGAGCTGCCTCCCTGAAGCCCGCCACTGGTCTAAGTTTTGCCGTTCAAAATGCTACCACTTTCTTCTTCCCAAGACAGCCTGTCCCATAGGTGTGAGGGGACAGGCAAGGAGGGAAACACACGGGTTTTGGAGACTTACCTAAACTGAATACAATTCCCAGTCACCCACACTGCGAACTGGAGTGAGCTCTTAAACCCCATGAGAGTTCGTATCTGTAGAGTCATTGTAAGAATTACAAACTACATGTGTGAAATACCCAACGAGGTCATTCTCGACCTGTCTTTATCTGCAGCACATCTGGGAAGACTATACTTTTTTTTTTGGCATATCCAAAAGAATTAACAGGTTGGCAGCACTTTTAAAAAGGACACAACCTGGAAAGATGGAAAAATAATTTTTCATAATTACTATAGTCTTCCCTTGACTGCCCACCCTGTCACTGCCCACCCAGTGAGCAGAGTTGCTCACTGCCCTGATAGCACCGTTGTATATACTCATCCTTCTCTCGATGGGTTTCAGTAAACACAACGCTTTCCTTGGCACCTTCGCCCTGCACCTCATCCTGTGACCCACATGGTTGGTGCCCCCAACTCTCCCCTTCATCACCCAACCCATCTAGCTTAGCATCCTGACCTCCAGATGTTATCCTAACAGTGCACACACAGCCTCAGTTGTAAGCAGAACATGTTTGTACACACTGATCACAACTTGGCAGGGTTTTCCACAGTGTGGAAGGGAAACGGCCTGTCCGTGGAAGGCACTCAAAAATGGCCATTATTACTATTACGGATAGCTTTAGGGGCTGTTTTCAGATTTTTCTTCTTTAAAAACGCACAGTTCGGGCTTCCCTGGTGGCCTATTTGTTAAGAATCTGCCTGCCAATGCAGAGGACATGGGTTCGAGCCCTGGTCCATAAAAAGCCCACGTGCCATGGAGCAATTAAGCCTGTGCGCCACAACTACTGAGCCTGTGCTCTAGAGCCTATGAGCCACAACTACTGAGCCCAGGTGCCACAACTACTGAAGCCCGCACGCCTAGAGCCTGTGCTACACCACCTGAGAAGCCACAGCAACGAGAAGCCCACGCACCGCAACGAAGAGTAGCCTCCGCTCGCCACAACTAGAGAAAGCCTGTGTGCGGCAATGAAGATCCAACACAGTCAAAAATAAATAAATAAACATAATAAATACATTTATAAAAAATAAAAATAAAAAAAGAATAAAAGCACATAGGTCTTTACACTGCTTTTTGTTGACATGATCTTCGAGTCATCCCATCATGACCACCAGCCCCACTAGGGTTCAGTGTGGACTGGTCCACACTGGATATTGAGGATCTCCTAAGATTTCATTCCTCCATGAGACAAACACTTACCCAGTGCCCATATGTGCCCTGGAAACACAACTATGTATCAAACCTAGCTGCTTCCTGCAAAAAACTGCAGTTTCCACAGCTACACTGTACATTTTGAAACTGTAGCTCAGAGTTCCCTAAGAGTAATGATTTCTAATCCTGGTTGTATAAACAAATGGCCTTGAATTCAACATAATTCTAAAAAGCAAAATAGGCCCTACAGGCCCTTGAGGGTTTAAGACTAGACTTTGGATTTACTAGGTTGTGCAACCTTGGGCTTGTCCTTTAACTTCCGGAGCCTCAAATGTCCCTCTTCCAAATCAGCAATAATGCTTATCCTGCCCACTTAAAAGGTTTGGTTGAGAAACAAAATAAGTGAAAGCATTTGAAAATTTTTTAAACATCACGTAAATAACATTTTTCATTGTAAAATGAAAGGTTTTAAGTAGATTCTCTCTTAGGTCCTTTTCAGTCCTTACTAGACGGATCAGCGCGGCAGCTGGAAGCTGAGGCATGCAGGAACACGCCATGTGCCTTTGGTAGCTGTTTGTGACAACTGAGGATTAGAGATTTTACCCAAACAGGGAGAAATGATAAGCAGTAGCGTATCAAGGGTGCGGCAGTGGGAGTGGTCCAGCCCAGCACACAATGGGATAGATTGCTTGAGAGAAATTTAAAACAACCATAGAACCCACCACCGTTCTAGTTGGCTTTTTATTTTCGCCATGTGCTAGCATTCTAAACATCGCCAGTGATAAAATACTCCTCCTGGGGTAGGGGGAAGGGGGAAATTTGGAAGGTCTTTCTAAGCTATTGCTGTGATTACCATTGAGCTTTAATAATATAGATGAAAGCTTCAAATCAGCACACTGTTAGCACTCATCCTTTGATAACATTATATTGTACCTGAGGTCACTTTGCAGCACGCCCACCGACACAGCAGACCTCCAACACATGTGGGCTCAGCCCTCGTCTTTCCTTCAATGATCCTTTGGGCAGCGTCCTGTCCAGAGAAGCTCACGTGTGTGGCCCCCACGCGATTCCATATTCCTGCGTATAAGCAGCGGACCTGCAGCAAACGGTGATAAGCCTGCGATTATAACGATGAAGGGCCAGAACTTTTTACCTTAATTACGTTACTCTAGCTGATCACTTGGAGTTTTGTGTTTAAAATTTACAACTCCTGGTACAAACTGTGAGGAGTAATGTCTTTTCATTAACTGTAGATTTTACTTTATACATGAAATAATTTACTGAGCAGGAATCATACCTTTACATTGAAATTCATTGCTCTTTTAAAATTATTGTTTTAGAACTAAAGAACAAATTAAGAAAACCTGGATGAGGAATGATTATTACTGAAAATGATATTAGTGTGCAGAGGAGAGTATTAAATAATTGGTCCTGTTCTTGGAGTCGAATACACCACCGATGGTGAGACGATGTTTATTTCTCTCGGTCGCCATGACTAATATCACACCTGGAAGAGCAGATCTTAGGAGACGGCAGTGTGCTTCTTCAGGTCTCAGGCGGGTCTGAACCCCAGTGGAGAGTTAATTGGCTGAACTGAACATTTCCATGCTGTTTAAACTGAGACATTCAGCAGTGTGTGTACTCATTTCCAATCAAAGAATAGCAGAAGGGGAACTATTCACTCATTCATCCACTTATTCGCTCATCCACTCATTCATTCATTTAACAAGTCTTCATGGAGTGCCGACATATCAGACACTTTTCTGGGGGACGTAAAATGTCTAGTCTCATGGAACTTTCATTCTAGTGTTTGGGGGAGTGGTGCAGGGAATCTGACAATTAAGGAACAGGAAAAATACACAGTAGGTCAAAATGTGGTGAGTGCCATGGGCACAAGCAGAACAAGGAAGGGGACAAGGATGCCACCTGGAAAAGGAGTTGGTGTGCTTGTTTAAATAGAGTGGCTGGGGGAGACCTCACCTTAAGAAGGTGACACCTGAGCAGAGACTCAAGGGAGGTGAGGCAGGGATGCATGCAGACCTTTAGGGAAAGGGAATTCAAGGGCTGTTCTGAAAGTGCCCCAGCTTTGAGGTAGGAGCATTCTCAGAGTGCCTGAGAACCAAAGAGCTGGTGGAGAGAAGTGACAAGAGGGGAAGAGGCAGGGAAGGGTGCTGGAGAAGGAGTAGGGTCGATGGCCTTGTGCCAGTGATGGGTGTCTCCTGTTGACCTCAGAGAGGTGAGAAGCACAGGGAAGGCTACTTGCTGAGGAAGGGCATGAGCTGGCAGGTCATACAGATTGGGCTGTTGTTACGTAATTAGATCACAGGAGGTCAGCAAACCTGTGGGACAAATCTGGTCCTCCACCTGTTTTTGTACAGCCTAAGAGATAAGAATGGTTTTTATATTTTGAAACATTTGAAAAAAGTCAAAAAAGAGTAATATTTTGCGGCATGTGAAATGCAAATTTCAGTGTCCATTTGCTTGTGTATTATCTGTGACTATTTACGTGCTACAAGGGCAAAGTTGAATAATTGTGACAGGAGCTGTAAAACTGGCAAAGCCTAAAATATCTACCATTCGTCTCTTTACAGAAAAAGCTTGCCGATGCCTGTCCTGGACCACAGAGGGCTGAGGGTGCAAGCAGGGAGGCTCCTGCAATGATCCAGGTAGAGATGATGGTGACTTCGACCAGAGCTCAGCAGAGGCGGTGATGAGATGTGGTTGGACTGCTGATGTATTTTGATGATGGAGGCAGCAGGACTCAGTGATAAATCCCACGGAGTGTGTGAAGGAAAGGAGTCAAGAGGGATACCCAGGGTGGAGCTGTGCAATGAGCGCTGGGTTGCTTTTTACTGGGATGGAAGAGCTCCAGGGGGAGCAGAGATTTTGGCGGGGAGGAGACAAGAGTTCAGGGGGTCATGTCCGAGACCTGTCTTGGTTGTGACCATCGGCTGTCCTTTTTCACGTTCACCTAATTCAGCTCTGTTAGCTGTGAGGATCTGAAACTAGCTATAATCATGAGGTTCTTCTGCTCATTGACGTGGAATTTAAAGTCACCTGTATGTTTGACAGATCAAGAAATTCATGTTAAACTAGGGGACACCACATGGGTTGCAATGCGCAAAGAGCACTTTCTTGCAGCTGAGAAAACCCTCAGGCAGAGCCACAGGCGCAATTGGTGCCGTGAAGAAAGCTGAGTGCAAAGGGGATGCAAGTTACCGGTGAGACACCAAAAGTATCAGATCAAACGTGATAGTCATAGTAATGCCCCAAATGAGCACCCCCTGGGATATCTATAGCCTTTGGGAAGGTTTGGTTCATCCAGGGGCCAGTTTCAGCCTACAGCCAAGGAGGTTTCTCAAGACCAGAGGGAGTTTTCGTAGACCCAAGGAATTGTTGCCATTTTGGGCCCCTATAGACTCAATTTAAGATCATTTTGTAACCAGAGCTAAAAACGTTCTTATGTAATATACTTCTTAAATTGCTACAAGCATTTTCAATTATATAGCTTCAACATCTGCTTTATTAGAAACAACATGTATTTTCTTTTCATGGCTAATGAAAGGAGAAAACATCACTTCATTTACTGTGGACAATGGCAAAATCTTCTTCTAGGATACAGACCAAAAGCTAGAATGACTACCATTTGCGCTAATTAGCAATAGAAGCATTAAAATGCAGCCCAGTGGATAGAGATGAATTGCCATGAAATGATAAAAGGATTTAGCAGGCAAAAAATATCTGTAAATATAGAAGCAGATTTCATGGGTAACAAGGCTGACTTTTGACTTTAATTTGTAGGTATCTGAAAGACTGAACAAATTCCATGAATTCACACTTTCTTATCATTCTAGAAATTGCACAAATCCACCTAGAGTTAGCTATAAGGGAAAAAAACACAGTCCGCATAGAGAGGTGAACAAATAAACGTGAACCTCAGAATCACGTTAATTATTAGGAAACACACACACACACAAACTCATACACACTCACACACACAGAAGCTCGTTTGCAGCACCATGATATTGTGATTTATAGTAAGAAATATGTATTTGGTCTTTGTGCCATTCCTGGCTCACAGCTCCTAAAACTCTTGGCATTTCCTAAGAGATAAGAACAATTGGAGAATCTTTTGTTATAATATTTGAACTTTTGTCCTCAGTTCCTGAAATTGCTTCAGAGCAATAATGGTGAAAGGGGTGTCCAGGTACTTGTAGACCCCCCTTTCAACGACATCCACGTTTCTGTTAATGAGGTGACTACTGCCAAGGCCCTAGGTAACCTAAGGATGGAGGCTGGTGGTCAGGGGAAGCAACAATCATTAGAGCAGCGGTCCCCAACATTTTGGCACCAGGGCCCGGTTTTGTGGAAGACAATTTTTCCACGGATCGGTGCGGGGGTGGGGGGATGGGTCAGGCGGTAACGGGAGCCACGGGGAGCGGCGGATGAAGCTTCCCTCGCTCTCCCACGGCTCACCTCCTTCCGTGCGGCCCGGTTCCTAACAGGCTGCAGACTGGTGCCAGTCCGAGGCCCGGGGGTTGGGGATCCCTGCATTACAGGAATGGAACATTCAGTCCCATTTTCCACCTCCAGGGTAGGGAGAGGAGCTAGAGATCGAATTCAGCCACCAATAGCTGATGTTTTAATCAATCGTGCCTATGTATGGAAGCCTCAATAAAAAACCAAATTCGAAGAGCTTCTGGGTTGGCGAACATGTGGAGATTCAGGGAGAGTGGTAACCCAGAGAGGGCAAGGAAGCTTTGGGTCCTTTCCCACACACCTTGCGCTATGAATGTCTTCCATCTGGCTGTTCCAATAATCTAGTTAATAAATATTTTCCTGAGTCCTGTAAGCTTCCCTAGCAAATTAATGAAACCGAAGGCGGGGCGTGGGGGGCGAGGGGGTGGGAGCGGTCATGGAAACCTCTGATTTATAGCCAGTCAGTCAGAAGCACAGGTGACAACCTGGACTTGGGTTTAGCATCTGAAGTGGGATGGGAGCTGTCTTGTGGAACTGAGCCCTTAACCTGTGGGATCTGATGCCATCTCCAGGTAGATTGTATCAGAAGTATTGGGTTAAATTGTAGGACAACAAGCTGGTGTAGGACAACGAGCTGGTAGATTGTATCAGAAGTATTGGGTTAAATTGTAGGACAACAGAATTGCTTAGTGTGGGGGAAAACCTCACTTATCTGAAATGCAGAAGTCTTCAGAGCATTGTGTAGAGTGTAAAGGAAAAGAGAGTTTTTCCTTACAAGGACCAAATGGCTCTGAATGCCAAATAAGTTGCCGATTTCAGTTCCTTATTAATTTAGGCAACAAGATAATGTCTTGTGGCAGACATCTTTAGAGTATTTGAGGTTCAACTAACATCACCCATTCACCCTGAAAGCTGGAGCATCCCGCCTGCTGGTAGTGACTGGAGATCCAAGACCATCCTCATTCTCCAGGTCCCTCCCCTTTTGCATATCAGAGGTTGTGTGGGAAAAGGCGGTCAGTGCAGGGAAGGGCACTGGATGGACCCGGCTGGCTCAAGAGGCCTGTCCAGAGAGCTAATGTAGGTCAGAGTCCTGAAGCGTGTCCTGTTGCTTTGTTCCTATCAAGAGTGATTCTTTGGGGTGGACTGCCATTACTCAGGCACAATGAGGGGCTCCAGCAGAACTGGGAGGCTGCAGAGGTGGGCAGCTGCTGGTGGTGGGGCAGGCCAGGAATCCTGTGTCAGTGCTTGCCCAGGGACAAGAGGAGCTGAGACCTGAGGCCACAGTAGATTTTGTCCCACAGAAGCTGTGGGATACAGGAGGGGAGGAGGTGCCTGTGCTGGTGAGGTGGAAGGCTGGAGCCAGAAAATCTTCGGGGAGCTGCTCGGAGTGCTTGAGCAGAGGCATTTTTCAGCAACAGCAATGGTCGAGGTGACTGTTCTGATACATACTCAGCTTCCAAAGCCTCAGAAGGAAAAAGCCTGCAAGGATACACCTCCAGAAACCTGTTCTCACAACTTCCTGGGTCCAAGTCAGCATCCAATGTCAGCAGGACAGGTTTTGTTATCACCCAACTCACTGGCCATAAGCCATAGCTTTCCTTGCCTCTTCAAACCAACCCTTCTACCAGAGCAAGACTATCCCTTCAAAAGATTGTTAACTTATGAAGTCTGGACATTTTGTTTTTCCAATATTTATTGGCTTTCCAGACTTCTGTGAATTGCCGGTTTACAATTTTTGTCCATTTCCTGGTGACGTGCTTGTCTCTTCACGTTGATTTGTAAGAGTAGTTTTTAGAAGTTAGTGAGAAGAAACATTGATCTGTCGTAACTGTTGCAAATGTTCTTTTCATTTCTAAACATTTCTGTGGCATTTTATGACATGCAGAATTTTGTATTTTTATAAAGTGATAGCCAAGGTCTTTAGTTTTATGATTTTTATGTGACTAGATGAATATCCACCTGTATTTTTCTAGCTCATTTAGGTTTTTATTTTACACATTTAACTCTTCACACCTTCTGGAATGTATTTTGGTGTGAGGTAGAAAGTTTAACAGTTTTCCACAAATAGTTAGCTAGTAGTGTTGGCCATCAATTACTGAATAACCCTTCCTTTCTGATTTGTTAACAAGGTAGAGAATTTTATTCCCCCAAATGTCCATGGGTTTTTCATTGATGTGAGAAAACAGCTCCATTTCCAAAGGATGGCCATGTGCTTTTGTCCACAGGGAGCAAGGGATGATAAGGAAGTGTAGAAATTCTGGGCTCTGGCTGTCCCAGAGAGGTCTAGGATAGGGGCCAGGGGAAAACAGAAGTCCTAGTGGCCAGTGATGTAGCCCATTGTGATACAGGGTAGAAGGGAACAGAGCTGCTAAAGAAGAGAATGCAGACGCAATGAGGAAGCTGCATGGCTGACAGGAAGGAGAGATATTTGGTAGCTACTATGAGCATTGAACTTTGGGAAGGGGAAATACTTCTAGAGAAGATGTTTGGGAAGTTTTCTAAGGATGAATTTCTTTAAGAAAATCTATAGTAAAACTTCTTTCGTTCTGCAAAGTGTATTAAATTAAGTATTTTTTCTTTGAATGTGACTGTGCAAAAACTGTACAGCGTGGGATATATATTTGCATTACCTTTGGGATGGTACCTCATTTGTAAATACACTACTTATATATTTCTTTTCCTTAGAGTGTATTACTAAATTCTTACATATACTAGAATCTTGTTCTGAAGTTTATATTCTGTTCTATCTTTGTACTCGTTCTAACCCACTTGGAATAGTACACAAACTCTCATCATTTTTCAGTTTCTCTAGTCCAACCCATGAAGGGAATATGTTAGCTGTGAATGAAGAATCTAGATTATGATAGAATCTAACTGCCAGCAAAATGCTGTATGAGAATCGCAGCTGGAAAGGAATAGCTGACTTGCCAGGTAAGAGCAGAGGAACTCTTTCTTCCTTGTTACCATGTTGGTCTGAGTAGAACGGTAGATACTGTAGTGACAGAGATGCCTGGCTGTCAGCTCAGCCAGGCCTCCCGTAAGCATCTCTGATTGGGGTGGGAAGGAGGTTTCTGTGAGCAGGGGGCAGAATACTGAACACTGAGGAGCAAAATGCTGTGGCAACAGGATGGCAGTACAGACCGAAATCTCAGGGACATCACCTGGGGCCGAAATTTGGGAAAAGGAAGGAAAAATTGTATCTTTTTATGACCATCGATGGAAGGCTCAAAGAACGACCCTAGGTATGGACTTAGAAGATTTTGATCTGGAGTTTCCTATTATTCCTTTTAGTTTAGACTCTTATTTTGCACAGGACTTTTATTAGGCCATCTTGAAAAATATTCAAAGTCAGAATTTAAAATCTGAGTTTAAGAGAAAGTATTACAGCAGTAAATGTAAAAAATAATTCAGTAAATTCCAACAAGAATTCTTTTTATGCTAATGAATATAAGTGCACTCTCACATTTTTTGTGGAGGGAAGACGTTATTTTATTGTATAGATACTCAGTGATTTACTGAACATACCCTCTAATTACGATCAGTTGTTTTTTTTTCTGTTTTGTTATCTTAAACAGAACTGGATTAAACATTTTTGTTTATAAATTGAATCATATCAATCAAATGCTTTAAAACTATTACTGGCTCCCTGTTTCCCTTCAGAAAATCCATCCTCTTAAATTTGGCATATGAAGCTCTTTATAATCCAGCCCTAGTCTACTTTGAGCCTTCTCTCAAGCCAGCTCCATGCCCCAGGTCCTCAAGACTCAGCTCAAGCGTCCCCTCCTTTGTAAAACCTTCCCCATCTTTCCCCAGGTCAAGTGACATTTCCTTGCTCTGAGAAACTACAGCATTTTATTCCCACATCTATGAAAAAAAGTGTCATTTGGTAATTATTTTTCAGGGTAGCTATCTCTTGCCCTAGAGTCAGGGTTCTGAGTCTATAAGTGTTTCCTTTCCTGTTGTATTCCCAGCCTAGTGCCTGCCTCTTGGTATAGTGCCTGACACAGAAAAATAGTGGCTCAGTAAATGTTTGTTGAGAGAATGTATGATTATTTGGTGGAATTTTGTTGAATCACTGATCTTTTTAAGTTTAAATTCTTTCTTGGGCTTGAAATGATGGACTTGACTTTTTAAAAAGTACTTGAAATCCCATCATTTCAAATGGGTTCGTGCCCCGGTCCGGGAGGATCGGGTTCGTGCCCCGGTCCGGGAGGATCCCACATGCCGTGGAGCGGCTGGGCCCGTGAGCCATGGCCGCTGAGCCTGCGCGTCCGACGTCTGTGCTCCGCAACGGGAGAGGCCACAGCAGTGAGAGGCCCGCGTACCGCAAAAAAAAAAAAAAAAAAAAGAATGTACAGAACAGACAAGATTATAACGATTCTCTGGAGAGTTCTCTGGCCCAGGACCCCAGTAATAATCCCCTCACACCTGCCATTTTAGAGATTCCCTAGCCATGGTTTGGTGGGTCTAGGACTGGAGGTATGAGCGGGTGTGCCCGAAGGAAAAGGGAAGAACAAAAGTCTTTCTGTGCAATGGATCCCAGGTCCACCTCTGCTAGTTTCCTAGACATAAGGATGCAAAGTCTGCTCCAGAAGGGACCATAGTGGCTCTCTAGGTAATGTCTTTTCTGAGGCCTGGAATCTCAGTTGGAGGAAGGGTGGTCTGGCAGAAGGAGAGCAGCACTTGGGCGCATAGAACTAGGAATGGAAATGTTTTTGAGAAATTGGAAACATGGAGATAGGCAAGGACCCTGAAGTCCAGCAGAGCACCTGGACACCAGGCCACGAGGCCAAGCCTTCAAAACTTTGGCTGTGAATTGAAGACTTTGCCCTTCAATAATCTTAATTCAGTGACTTCAGAACTCTGAAGTGAAGCACAATAGGAAATACATTTTACACTGCAAGCCAACACAAGCATATACAAACAGGCATAACTAAAACAACGTTCTCATATTTGTTTTAATGTATGCAGCATAGCCTGATATTTTAAATTCTATTCTAATTCACGGTGTTTTACTTTTTATTTTATTTTATTTATTTTTTTTTTTTGCGATACGCGGGCCTCTCACTGTGGTGGCCTCTCCTGTTGCGGAGCACAGGCTCCGGATGCAGAGACTCAGCGGCCATGGTCCACGGGCCCAGCCGCTCCGCGGCATGTGGGATCTTCCCGGACCGGGGCACGAACCCGCGTCCCCTGCATCGGCAGGCAGACTCCCAACCACTGCGCCACCAGGGAAGCCCTTCACTGTGTTTTAAAAAAATTCTGGTTATGACCCATTGCATTGATTTCAGGACCTACAGTGTAAAAATGACTGCCCAAGGATAACTGAAGAAAGGAGAGTATCTTAATTTCTTGAGATTAGAAAAGGAATGCTTAACTGCCCAAAGTGAGGTTATTAGCCAGGAGGACTGTCATGTGTCCAATCACCATTAATCTTAAGTAGGTGACAAAGGCTTGGAGTCCTCAGTTGTTAAGAAAACGCCAGCCATAACCTGTTAAGTATTAATTGTGTGTTGGGAAGAGACAGAAAGATTAAGAGGGAGAGAGAGAGCACGCAAGCGTGTGCTTGGGAAGTGGAAAGGCCATTTCAAAATGTGCCTTTGCCCTTGGGCTATCACGAGTGGAGTGGCTAATGCAGCTGGAGGAAGACATAAAAGACACAGCAGAATGTTAAAAGAGCCTTTCTGAAAAAGAAATTACTCATCCCTTCTTGTGAATCACACAAAATCAGAATCTGCTAAGTGAATTAATCTGGAGAACGAGGCTCATTCTTGGTCTAGAGAAATGAAAGGATTATAGGTAAGAGCTAAGCAGACAGCATGAACTTTTTAATAACACAAAGTTCACAAATATTTTTTCTCCCACTCTTGGGAAAGTAGAAGGAAATAAATTAGAGGCACATGCCAGGACCTTCAACCCGCCTGCCTCCCACCAACTTCTAGAACAACTAAACAGCAAGCATCCCTTAGTGGTTTCCTCTTTGTGTGAACATGCATGAGTGATGGGAAAGAGATATACTTGAGGCCAGTACATTTTTAACTCCCTGGGAGGTATTTTTTATCTAAACATGCCTTCATTTGGGCCTTCAAAGATGAAATAATGAAGCAACTTTCCCTGAGTGCCATATCTTATTCTATCATCAACTTTTTATAGACTTGAACACTACATCAATTAACACCTTTTAACTCAGGACAAACTCCTCCTCTGGGAACAGTTCTATCCTAAAGGAAATGCAGATATGGGAAGGACCAAAGTTATACTGTAGTTCTGGATTGAAGCGCTATCGTCTGCCCGAAACAGCAACAATAGAATTTGCTGTGGATATAGAATATGCCACTCCCAGAGGCAAGTGTGCAAAAGAAAAAAAAGTTTATTTTTTCTTCTACATTAAGGTTTATTTCTGTTTGAAGCCCCCATTCCACCACATGGCAGAAGCTTAATCTTAATAAATTCAGAATAAATCCCTTTCAGCGTTTTCTATCTTCCCATTTCTCTCCTGAATTGAACCTTATGTTCTGGAGGACTTGCATTTGATTCCTGGCTGTCAGTGATCATATCCTGCCTTCCCCTGAGTGTGGACATGCCCACCTGCCTCTGGCTGGGCAGGCCACACTGCCATCCCTGCTACATGCCCTCAGCTGAACGATGAGTCCTTGGAGGTCTGTTGTGTCCCAATTTCTCCAACATCTGTTCCTTTTTGATGTTATAGGAATATTCAGCTACTGTCCATTGAAGTGGAAATTCTCATGAGATCCCAGGAAAACATACTTGAATCTCCAGTATGTGGTACTCTAACAGTCTGATTTCCTTGAAAATATGTGAAATGTAATAAGCAGGGAACATGCTACTTTCTCGGGCACCACGTCAGTGCGGTTACCTCGGGACAACAAAGGCCTTAGGACAAGGAAGTCAGGGTACTGAGTGTCTTCTCCCGCCCATCCTGCGTCACTTTCCATCCTTCTCCACCGTGCTCTGTGCCCTAGGAGACGCTACAGAATCTTCACATGGGCCTTGTTGCCCTCTGGCTCCAGCGTGGTGCAGCCAGAGAGGGGCCCTGGCAGTAGATCAAAGGGCAGGAGGAGAGGGAGGGGGTGCTGATTTTCCCGGCTCCTTTCCTTCTGTGTCACAGGTGGGCAGAGACTGCATTCCTTTCCTGAAAGCCATAGGGCTGTTGGGTGGCAGTCTCCTGCAGACACAGCTACGGTGATGGTTACAGTTGTCTCTGGGCCCCAGTGACCAATCCCTGTCCTGCCCTTTAGGCCTAGAGGTGGTCATGGCTCTCCAATATGTCACCATCCTTTGTTGGCTTCCCTTCATCCTGACCGCCCACAGCTTTGTAAATAGTTCCTTCACCAAACTCGCTTTACTTATCCTGCTTGCCTGTGCCATCCATTTTCTGCTGGGACCTGACTGCATCAGTTAGTTTTACAGATATTAAGCGGTAGAAGCCCCCTTCTGCCTCTAGTTATAGAGTAACATTTCTTGGATCTGGAGTGAGTCGGAGACGATGTGGAACAGAGACTGTTCACACTCCATGGTATTTTACCCACCATATCCATCCCAGTGGCTGCCATATTTGTAGCTTCTTCAAAGGGAAGAACCTTGCCCTCAGCCCTTGATGAAGAGGCAGCCTTGCATGGCCTTTTCTTTCCCCACGTGTCTCTGCCCTGCACCCTACCCCCTTGTCCCCATCTGTCTCCCCAAAGCTGGCTCAAGTCCTCATACCTGGGCCAAGGCCAGAAAGTTCATAGGTTGACCAGCAACCTGTACCATCCTAGTTTGAAAAGACGGACCAGACCTATCAGTGTCTTCCTTCCAAAAAGCAAATCAGGAAAAGTTGAGAAGAATAAAGTGATTAGTAGCTGCGCTTGAAGTGGAGAGGTGAACAGAGATTCATCAGACAGAATCAAGTTGACACGTAAAGGGGGCCACCAGGGGTCCTGCTAAGTCGAGGTTACAAGGAAATTTGGGGCTGTGATAAGCAGATGCTAGGAGGGAGAGGGAAGCTATGTATACTAGGGGAAGAGGATGTGCGTGGGGGAAACTGGAGGAAATAGAGTGGCTCCACTGAGTCGAGTAATAGCAGAACCCCCCAGAACACAGCCTTCTGAGCATCCCAGAATGTCTGTCCAGAAGAAGCAGGCGTGGTCCTTTGGACTGCATGTCGGGAAGCCTGTGTTTGCACGGTAAGAGCATTTTTGTTACCTAGAGGTTATTTTTACAGTAGCTTGAGAGGAGCTAATGGGCTTTCTGGTGGGCCCTGGGGATGGTCCCTGAGAACCCCCAATTCTTCATGCTTCCACAGCTTTGGATCCTGTCTGAACAGCTATCCTCGTCCCAGGGTTCCTGGGAGATTGCCCAGCAGGGTCGTTAAGAGCAAGGTCTCTGGAGCCAGCCTGTCTGGGTTTCTATCCCAGATTTGCCACTTATTAGCTACGTGGCCTCTGGGCAAACAGCTAGCTTCTCTGTCTCTGTTTTCTCATCTGTAAAATGAGGATAATAATTGTACCTCTCTCTCAAGGTCATTGTCGGTATTAACTGAGTTAATACATAGAACAGTGGTTGATGCAATGGTAAGTGTTTCCTAAAATTGTTTTTTGTATTACTTTCACAACCCACCAGACCCCCCTTGCTCATTAGGCGGCAGTGGGAGGGGGGCCAGTGGGCGGTGGTGGGGCCAGTGGGCAGTCGTGGAACAGAGAGGCTTCAGCGTCAGCCCTCCAGGTTCATATCCCTTTTACCAGCTGCATGACTTTGCAACTTACCTCATTTTCAGTTCCCCCACCTGTGAAACTGGAATAATAATGCTAATGCCCACCTTGAAATGTTGTTGGAGGAGCCCAATGCACGTGCATAGGGAGGACTGAGCAGTGCCCGGTGCACAGTAGACACTGAGGAAAGCTGAACTCTTGTTACTACCCAGGTTAGTGTATGTGAACCTCTCTCCTAATACAGTCCATCTGAAACAGGACTTTTTCATTTACCTGGAGCTCTGTACACTAAGGTGTGTCTTCATCTTTGCAGTAGTTCTAAAGGGGAGCTTACATTAATACCTATCCTCCCAAATTCAGAAAACTTATCTAAGGTATTGTTGATTTCAATTTCTAGATGTCTTTAGAATCTGAAGCAAAGAAATATATTTATCAGACCCTAGAGTTGAATTCATGTATTCTTGGCCTGTTTATTGAGCATCTGTTGGCCTTGATCTAGGAACGAGTATCATAAAGATGAATAGGATCTTAACCCTGACCATAAGGAATGTATAGTTTAGGGAGAGAAAGGCGCATGTGAGCAGTAGTTCCCCTACAATGTGATACTTCGTCTGGAAGAGAAACTCTCAAAGAGGCAGTGATAGCTCAGAGGAAAGAGCGATTAACTGTGCCTGCAGACAGAGGTGGGAGCAGCCTCAAGCTTTAACATATCACATTTGAACTGGGTCTTGAAGGATGCATAGGAGTTCACCAGAAAAATAGGAGGGTGGGGCTTCCCTGGTGGTGCGGTGGTTGAGAGTCCGCCTGCCGATGCAGGGGACGCGGGTTCGTGCCCCGGTCCGGGAAGATCCCACATGCCGTGCAGCGGCTGGGCCCGTGAGCCATGGTTGCTGAGCCTGCACTTCCGGAGCCTGTGCTCCGCAACGGGAAAGGCCACAGTGGTGAGAGGCCCGAGTACCGCAAAAAAAAAAAAAAGAAAGAAAAAGGGTGGAAAGGAAGGCAATGCACTGCAGGAGAAGGAACAGTGTGTTCCCAGACCTGCAGCTGTTTGGAAAGAGGTAGGGGGAGAGGTGGAGGGAGGAGAGGGAGGAGATGAAGGTGGGTCACAGCCAGATCAAGAAGGGCCTCCTAGGCAGTGCAAAGAAATTTGGACCCCATTTGCAGGCGGGGGTGTGGGGGTGAGGTTTGAAAGGGAACATGGCCAATTCCTTGTTTCACTCTGGAAGTGACTGAAGCAGGAGAGGAGGGCAAGAAAAAGAAGGTATGGTGTGCAAAAACGACCCAATACCAGTACACCTGAAGTGCCTATATAGAGAAGCATAGAACTTTTTTAAAGGTATGTTTGGAAGCCGATCAGATGTGAACTTCTCCGTGTCTCTTGTGAATACGAATCCTCTTTGGACAAATAGAGTTAAGGGAAGTGTCTGAAGGAGGAGTAGAGAAGGATGGGCTGAGGCCTTCATTCCACAACCTTGCTTCAGCCTGAAGCTCCATTACCATTCATGATTTCCAAGTATCCTGCAATCAGGTGATGATTAACCCAGCCCAAGTTCAAAGACACCCACCACAACAGCAGTAAGTAAGACAAAATCTCGGGCTTCCTTTCTCAGCTTTAGGCTCTGGGCTACTGAATGCAAATCTTTTCCACTGTTCCTGCAAGACCATTTATTATGAGTTGCTGAGTAATCAGCTGAGGTCTGGGCAGCCTTGGTGGAGCGGGGTTGGGGGGAAGCTTTGGGGCAGCAGGGAAAGCCATGAAAAGGCAGGTCTGCTGGGCTTCCACGAAGTCAAAGGAAGCAAAGAGTAGCATGTTTGTAGAAGGTGGCCTCAGCTGGGTTCTGTTCTCTCTGCTGAGCTCACAAGGAAGCCTGCAAAAGGGAACTGCAAGTGACTTTGGTGGGTGAACACGACCAAATCCCAGAGGAAGGAGCAAAATCCTGGAGGCCCCTGCCTGGGTGCAGAGTTGGACTGGATCTCCACCATAAGAGGGGATCCCAGGTGCTGCCTGGTGGAACTTGAACGCGCTTACTTCTTTTCTCCTTTATTCTTCAAATACACTATAGGAAACATCACGCGGATTTTTAGAGGAAAACTGTGAACCATACTTTACTGATAAGAAACGTCCAACATTGTGATGAGCTCTTTATGAAGTCAGATGCTAGCAGCACCTTTTGCCCTGGCAATCTAATTCCAAGAGATCGGGGACAACCTAGGGCTTTTTTCTTTTTTCTTTTGTTTTTTGTTCCTCTATATACCAGTTATCTGTCTAAGACCTACCAGGTTACTTTGCAATTCCTGAGCAGCAGACAGCCATTTCAGATTGCAAACGGCATACAACCAGCAAAATGGACCGCACATTTAGTTTGGACCCCTCCCCGAGGCCCCACATCAGCACCACACACATGCATCTGTGTCCCCATATTACAGCTGCATCAACAGAGGCTCGTGGTTAAGGGATGGCCTGGGATCGCCCAGCGAGCCCCTGTCTGAGCCAAGAATAAGATCTGGGCCTCATGTCTTGCTCTATTCCCTTAATGCTCTCTGCCCTTATAAGGTGATTAAATGGTTCTTTTTCTCCTTAAAAAGGGGGGGGGGGAGAGTGGTGGGAAGTGGGGAGGGGGAGAGTAGAAGGGGCAAAATTAATTTGAATGCAACTATTTTGCCCAAGTCTCAGAACACTGTAGTTCTTTTATTCATTTGGAAGGAGTGGGTATACAGAACAGCTTTGTTTTTCAATTCATTAACTTCCACAGAAAAAGGCCATCCTTTCTGTTTATACTAAAGGAACTGGATGTCGGAGCCATCGCCATGTGTGTGGTGTAAATAAGAAAGGCCACCAATGGAGATCCGTCCCTTTCATGATGAGAAAATAAAAGTTAAGTTACTTGGGTTCCAGGGGAAGTTTCTTACTTACCAGATGTCAGCTTTTATTTTTTGTTTTCAAGAAGTAGGTAAAATAGTTGTGGTTTTAAATTCATTCCCTTTAATTATTAGAGCCCCGGTGACTTCTAAAGCACTTCTATGGACATAAATGCTTTCATGGAAGAGGAAGGCATCCAGAAAATGCGCCATAGATGAGAGACATCCAGAGAACAAAGTACGCCGGGTTATCATGGGATAATTACATCCCTGCAGCCTTGAGCACAGAGTTGGGTGTCAGTAATTCCTCTACCAAGATAACCAGGCCCCCAAGGAGTTCTGTTAATACTGTTGCAACATTTCGATGGTAAAGGAATGTGATATTTTCGTATGTCTGTTGCAAGAAGATAAATCTAGTTGTGCACGTTGACCAGGGGTGATGAGAGGATATCAATAACAGATCTGGACTTTTCACATGTTCCATCTGTACAGTGTGCTTCAGTTCACGTTCTTTAGCACTTTTGCCCCAAATAGCAATTCTTGACAAGGCTTGTGATGAATACGATGGGGTTGCTCATTTCATCTGTCCAGAACTCCCCCAAAACAAAGTTCTTAACTACAGTGTGTTTATTATTCATCTCCAGTTATACTTGCATGATTAAAATATAGAGCAAAGAAAACATTTTGGTAATGTCAGTGCTGACCTTTGAACTTGTGCTTTACTCCATCAGTGTTGTTTGATTTACAAGGAAGTGACAGTTTGTTTCTGTCTTAAGCTTGTAATTTTCACCCGAGTCCGGCAATGACCTCAAAGACACAGGCCAACTTCTTGTAATCAGGGGTGGGTCAGGGACTCAGAGAAACAGCTTCATTTCCAAACAGTAACATAGGCTGCTTGGAGGGGCCCAAACTTCCAGGCTGGAAGTTCAGAGGCTGATGCAGTTGATTATAAATCGTAATCTGGGTTTGGAATAAGTCGTTCAGTCACCTGAACCCCAAGATAGCACACCACCTGAGGTGGGTGTGAACCTGAGGAATGAATCTCCTCTCTTCACATCGTAACAACTCCATTCCCTTCACTCTGCCATTTCCAGTCTTGCCCTGGTGGCTCTGAGCCAACCAGATGATGATCAAGTGGCGTGGACCCTTGTTAACGTGATTAAGGAACAAATGCTAAAAAAACCTGGCTGGAGAAACCCATCTTATTGTTTTGTGATTCTTCACTTTGATTCCAGACAGGAAGATTGAAACCTCATTAGCAGCCGGAACCCCTTGTCCCCTAAGGGCTGAGGCTCTGATGGTTAATAACGCGCCCAAGAACAGGGTCTTCTTGGCCAGCGGTGCTCAGCATTAACCATTGTACCCAGACTGCACCCCTCTGCCCATCCCCAACTCCCAGTCCTTACCAAGACCCCTCCGTTCTACCTCCCCGTCCCCCATCTGCCTCCTGCACTGGGAACCTTCTCTCCCTGCTTCCCTTCTGGCCCCAAACCAGCCTTCCCCATGCAGCAGGCAGCCAGAAGGATCTTTCTGAAACGTAACTCAGAGGGAGCCAGCCCTCCACTTCGGATCTTTTAATGGCTTTCAGTTGTACCTAAAACAAAACTCGCAGTTTTCAATATGACTCCTACAGCACCTGATAATCTGGGTCCTCCCCGCCTTCCCAGCTCAGCCCTGGGCCTCTCTCCCCTGCCCACACTCCAGGCTGACAATGCTGACCTGTATTCAGCTGCTGGACCATGGCAGAGCCCAGCTCTCCTGGACGCATGGGTTTACATATGCCGTGCTTTCTACTGGGAAGGCTCTTCTTCCTGTTTCTATGCTTGGATGACACCTACCCATCAATCAGGTTCCAGCTCAGAGTCACTTTTTAAGGGTAGCATTTTTTAAACACTTCCCGCTCTCTCAAACACAGATTTTATCCATTCCTGTAGTTCTTTATCTCTTTCATAGCTCTTCTCACAACTAATCATTTATACTTGGTCATCATTATTAGGTTAATACCTGTCTGCCCCCTGTGGATGGATATCTCGATATCCATCATCCTCTAACTTAGAAAAGAGCTCCAACTTTCATCTGGGCACATTTTTACCCACCTAAAATGTCTACATTTCCCACTCTCCCCTGTGGCTAGACGTGGCCAGGTAACTAAGTTCTGGTCAGTGACTTTTACCCTTCCCCTTCCATCTTCCTTTTTGCTGACTGAAGTGGAGATGTGACGGCTGAAGTTTGGGTAGCCACCTTGGACCGTGAGGTGGAAGCCACAGACTTAGAAAGTTGCAACAGAAAGAAAGGAGCCTGGGTCCCTGGTGATAGCAAAATAACTTCCATACCAGCTTTGGCTTGTCAAATTTCAATCTCCTTCAATATGAGAGAAATAAACTTCCATTTTGTTTAAGCTAGTTTTGCTGTTTTTGATATGTATTGAATGAATATTTATAGAAAAATGAATGCATCTTCATTTTAAAGAAGAGAATAATAAGTGAGCCCATCTCATATTCTCTGGGGAAAGAAGGGGGAGCACAGGCCAGGTTCAAGCTCTTCAGTTTTGGGTCTTTCACATGGCATGGATTTTGAATCTGTTCATCATTTGATTATAGTCTCCCATATCTTTAGCAAAGATTTCATTTATTTCTTTGAAAAACTGAAATTTTGCTTTGTTTCTTACCATCCCCTGCTTGTAAATTAGGTCACAAAATTTATGGAGGCAGCTTTTTAAAATTCATGTGAGTTAAGATGCTCAGATCTAGGTTATATGTGAGTATGTTTGAACTATAACTTCATTACATGAGTAAGTGAATTTGCAGAAAGAACACATCATGCGAGAGGTTCCCTGCAGATCACATGTCTCAGTAAGATCCTGACATCCCCAGTGAGGAAACTGGCACCCAAGAGGTTCCTATTAGCTCAGAAATGGATGCTTAAGGTCAGTCTGAAGTCAGTATAACGTAGTGCCACACACGGGCTTCTTAAATTAATTTCTGAAACCAATACCAAAAGGAACTTATGTTTTAGAAGGTTACAGGAGGGGTCAGCAAACTGTGACCTATGGACCAAATCCAGGCAGCTCCTTACATTTGTAAATAAAGTTTTATTGGAACACAGTCACACCGACTTGTTTATATATTACCTGTGGCCTCTTTGGGACTTTAATGCAAATGGCTGCAACAGAGACCACACAGCCCACAAAGCCAAAATCATTTGCTACCTGGCCCTGTACAGGAACGTTTTGCCGAGCTCTGGTTTATGTGATAGGGACTCAGCTGCCGCTTGTATTGCTCTAATTGTGAAGAAATAAAATGTTCTCTCAGAAGTCCACCTCATTTTCCCATGTGAGCTTCTAAGGTCCTACCATGCCTGCTGTGTCCGTTCTTAAGTGTGCACTTCCGGATTTTTTTTTTTTTTTTTACTTCCGGATTTTTGAGCTCTGCTCTGTGGGAGCCTCTGCCTTTGCTGCATCTGGCCCATCTCTAGCTTCTCTGTGCAAAGACATAGGCAAGTTGGCTTCAGCACTCTTCAGACTGGGTCCTCACCATCCACGCTCCACAGTGAGGGGCTGCTGCTGTGCCAGGAGCCAGAGCTTCTCCCCACCTCTCCTGAGAACTACCTCCCGCTCCCCCCGGGGCCCCGTGAAGGTGGAAGGTCTTTGCTGATGAGTGAGGCTATGTGAACCCCTTGAGGGTGCTTCAGGGACAGAGGCCCTCTCCAGCTGTGAGGCTCCTCTCTTCCCTGCAGTGACCTGAGTACAAGCACCTAAGGCTGGGGAGTTACCTGTGGACCCTCTTCTTCTCCATGGTCGTCTGTCTCCTGACTCCCAACATACGTGTCCTGTGAACTCTCCCCCAGCCGGGGGTCCTCCTTCCCTCTCCCTCTTCAGAGAGGAGGGGTGAGTTCTGGCCTCAGTGCCTGAGGCCGGGACGTGGGGCAGGGAGAGCTCCAATTCAGCCTGCAACTGCTCCTGTCCTAAAGTGCCTGAAATCAGACATACTTCATCACCGTGAAGTTTAATTTCCTTCTAAGTGTGTCCACCCACCGCACCAGTACAAATTCATAAGATACTTGTATTTCTCCCTTTAGCGTACCTTTGAAGTAGCACCTTGTTATCCTGAGGAAATTTTCACTCCCTCCTGTCCTGAGAGACACCCTGAAGCTTCCCCACAGTAACTGGAAACAAGAGGCACCTTAACTTCTCCTCCCAGGTTCTTCCTGCCCCAGGGAACTACCCTCCTCTTCAAGGTAGCTTGAGTTTGTCATTCCCACAGAAACTACTCTCTTTGGTTTTTGGTGTGTTTTATCCTCAGAGGATGCTGGTATGAAGTGAAAGGGTAGCACTGACATCCCTGAAAGTTTTCATTTGGCCCATTTCTTTTGAGTCTTCATTTCTGGGAAAGGTTTGCAATGACCCTTCCCAGGTTTCAGGGGAGAAGAGCGGCATTACACCTCCCTCTTTTGCAGTCCACTCATCGCAAATTTCTTCCCAGCCATTGCCAGTCTCCTTGACCTTGGCCCTGGCATAAATGTAGAAGCCAAGTTTATGGATCAGTTGTCATTTAAAGACTCTGGGGTTACTGCTGAGCATGAAGGAAGATAATAATAATATTGGGTTGGCTAAAAAGTTCATTTGGGTTTTTCCATACTAACTTATGGAAAAATACGAACGAACTTTTTGGCCAATAATAATAACAACAATAATGAAACAGCTGACATTTGTTAATTGCTTCCCATGTCAAGCTTTACATATATTCTGTCACTTGGCCTGTAAAACAACTTCATGGTGTAGGAGCTAGTATCATCCCTACTTTACGGAGGCACTGAGATTAAACAATCTTCCAAGATTGACTCAAATGTGAGCAGTCTGACTGCAAATTCCATGTGTAACCCTCTGCACCGCTCTTGCCTTCACAGAGTCCCCTACCCAGCTACTGCCGCCAGCAAATAATCGTGCAACTTTCCCAAATAGTTCTTTAGTAGCACGTTTCTAAAACCTTTGACCTGAAAGTTCTACACCTTGGAACTTTTCCAAACCAAATAATGAAATGTATGGGCAAATATGTCTGTATAACAATGTTTGTAAATTTTTTTTTATTAGTGTGAAAAATTAGGAACAACCTGAATAACCAGCAATAGGGGCTTAATTAAGTAAACTGTGGAATATTTGTGATAGATTATCACAAAAGCATTAATAATTATGGTGTAGAAAAATAGTTATGGAGACTTCCCTGGTGGCGCAGTGGTTAAGAATCCACCTGCCAATGCAGGGGACACAGGTTCGAGCCCTGGTCCAGGAAGAGCCCACATGCCACGGAGCCTGTGCACCACAACTACTGAGCTTGTGCTCTACAGCCTGCGAGCCACAACTACTGAGATCGCGTGCCACAACTACTGAAGCCTGCGCGCCTAGAGCCCGTGCTCCGCAACGAGAAATCCCTGCAATGAGAAGCCCGTGCGCCACAGCAAAGAGTAGCCCCGCTTGCCACAACTGGAGAAAGCCTGCACGCAGCAAGGAAGACCCAACGCAGCCATGAATAAATAAATAAATAAATAAAAATAGTTATGGAAATAATGTTTACTTTATATCATGAAGTGAAAGCATCAGGTTATAAAACTGTATTCCATAATCATGGGAGAATGTGCATATAAATATTAAAAAATAAAAACCCTGGAAGATCTCCAAAAATTGTTAACAATGGTTAAGTGATGGTATTTTGGTACTATTTAAAAATGAAGTTCTATGTTTTCCAAGTTTTCTGAATTATAATAGGAAAAAAGGTCTACAAAAACTTTTTTTTTATATGTGTCTACGTAGAGGTCCATTCACAAATTTCTCACACCAAAAAGAATTTGTTGCACCACTCACTTTTACTTCCTTTAAGTTATCGCATTGAATGGAAGATGAGACTCTCTGGTTCTATGGAGGCATTTGTCTTTTTTTCTCAGCTCTGAAAAAAAATCAAATAGATTTCTTTCTTTTTTTTTTTTGCGGTACGCGGGCCTCTCACTGTTGTGGCCTCTCCCGTTGCGGAGCACAGGCTGCGGACGCGCAGGCTCAGCGGCCATGGCTCACAGGCCCAGCCCCTGCGCGGCATGTGGGATCTTCCCGGACAGGGGCACGAACCCGTGTCCCCTGCATCGGCAGGCAGACTCTCAACCACTGCACCACCAGGGAAGCCCTCAAATAGATTTCTTATCGGTTAAAATAACTTTATAGTTGGGGTTGAAGAATAAAATCAAATAGCCTCCAACACCAAAGACATAATGTGCCCATCTATTCTGGCCTAGCTCAACCAGAACCAGAGTTACTCAAGACTAGCTTAATCCATTGACACAAGATGTAATATATATACAAAAATATTCAGAAGAAATAAGCATTCAACTGTTTGCATTGCCTCTGGTTCTTTAATGTTTATTGCAGAAATAGGTATTAATGCCACCAAGCTAGATTTCATGAGGAAAAGATTTAACAAATATTTGGGAAGGTGTCCTTTAAGACGACTGAGCTCAAAGTACAACTGGCAGAAAAGGGACGAGGAAGGGGAGGGGATAAGGGTGATAAGGAGGAGGAAGAACAAGAGGAGGAGGAGGTCGAGGAAGAGGAGAGGATAAGAGGAAACATGGACCCAGCCTGGATGAGACATCATCTCTATTTCTTTCAAGGGAGCTGGATTGAGGCGATGTTCCATCTTGAGACCTTGAGCTCTTCCCAACAGCGTGCACTCTAGCACAGGGGTTCCCAACCCCCAGGCCGTGGACCTATATTGGTCCGCAGCCTGTTAGGAACCGGGCTGCACAGGCGGAGGTGGGCAGCGGAAGAGCCAGCGAAGCTTCATCTGCCGCTCCCCGTCGCTCGCATTCCCGCCTGAGTCACCCACCCCATACGCACCCGTCTGTGGAAAAATTGTCTTCCACGAAACTGGTCCCTGGTGCCAAAAAGTTTGGGGATCGTTGCTCTAGCACCAAGAGCATGGATATCACCTGGGAGCTTGATGGAAATATAGAAGTCCCAGGCCCCACCCCAGACCTCCTTGATCAGAATCTGCACAAAATCCCCAGGTTATCCACGTGCAAATTAAAGTTAGAGAAGCTCTAACCTGCATCTTGTCCAAAGCCCACGGCTAGTCTGGAATTACTTAGAAAAGATTGACTATCTCCTATCTCTCTTTAGTGACCCCTAGTGGTAAACCCAAAAGATCTCTATAACACGATGACTGAAGTTTTGATTTCCACTGAGAACCAACCCTCCGCCAGTTGATCTATCCAAGATTTCAAGCACTTGGAAGATTAGAATTCTAGCTGGCCATTCTGATTTAGAAGGTCTGATGTAGTCCAATGCAAGCTGGGAGGGTAATCTTTTTCTGCATATCACTGCTGTTGGAATTCAGAAACAACATTTCTGAATGGGCTTATTCTCTGTGAGGGTTTGAAAAACACTGAAAACTTACTTTGGGTCTCTTGACTGGAGACACATTCAGATGATCCATTTTTCACTTTACCAATTACATCGTATATATTGCCGCTTGAACTAGCCCTCAGGGAAATCTTTATTTAAGAAAAAAAAAAAAAAAAAGAGGTGTCCCTGTTCAGGTTGATCAATGTTCAACTAGCAACTCAATTTATATAGTGGTCTGAGTTTTATGAGAAAACTGGGAAAATTCAGGGCTTTGTAGAGGTGAAAGAACTACCCTAGACATCATCTAGAAACTTTCCCAAAGTGTATTTCATCTGCAGAATATTAATAGAAATTATGAAAAAAGGGTTCCAGAGTCAAATTAGTTTGGGAAACACTGGCTTGAGCAAAGTTGGAAAGATTTCTTTACTGTAGGAGGTCTCAGAGTTTTTATTAAATTAAGATGCCTTGTAGATATCTAGAGCAAATTTATCGCAGAACACACACACACATACACTTTTTATTTTTTTTTTAATCTTGGGGAAATCTGATCTATGGAGCCTCAGAGCTGTTAAGAATTTCATCCTTAGTCATCGTACTTACAGAAGTGCCCATGCCTCCTGATTCTCAGTCCATTTCTCTTTCCCATTATTATCAATTCTGATCTTATCCATCAATCCATCCACTAGTTTGTGCTCTATAAATAAAGGCAGAAGTGTGAAGGAGAAAAAAAAGCAAGAATAAAAGAAAGGAAAGAAAAAATAAAGGAGGGAAAAGAAAGGAGAAGGTGAAATGAAAACTTTGTATCAATTTGGAGGTAGGAACTTGGAAGTAAATTAACCAAATGGAGACCAGCATTTCTTAGATGTTTTCCTTCTCAAGCAATGAGCCACTATGAATTGGTCCTGATGAGGATTCACATCAGACCACTAGCACATGGTTCAAGTCGTCCAAACTCCTCCCCAAGACTGATGGACACGAAACATCCATTTCCTCAGTTTACAGGGAGACTATAGACACAGACATATATGTCACTGCTGGGTCCTTCAGTACTCCTGGCATGTCTTTAATGGTGGGGTCTGTGTTCTTCAAAGGAAGTCTGTCTACCATAAGTACTCTCCGAGAGAATTCTTGGAGATTAAAAATGCCATGTGGTCTGGCATTTTATGCCTTTTATTTGAATTAATTCCCACCAGATGATTTCAGATTTGCCCGCTGTGTGCTGGACTGTTCCATTGTCAACTGCATGTCTCTGAATTCCCTTCCCTTTATGGTTCCAAGTTAGAGTTGATTGAAAAGGACACTATACAAGACTTGGGAAATAGAAGTGAAAGGTCCTGAAGGTCATTATAGAGTGTGGGATGAGAAGTGGCTCCCCACTACATATCCACCTGCCCTTCCCAACTGCCAGGCCTTGTACTCGATGGCAACACCAGGCCCACCACCAAATGCACTGCTGTGGACTCACAGAAGTGGTAACCTTGAAGAGCCAATGACCCTCCCAGTCTCAGTCCCAATGCAGGAGCTGGTTGTGCTACCCTGCAAGAGTTCCTGCAAACTCTGACTCATACACCAAAACCAGGGCTTTTTTGCCAAATTTCAACTCCCATTTTCAGATCCTTGCTTCCCCCATCTCTGCCCACAATCATGTAAGGTACAATCTCTATATTAAATTCTTCCTTCCATAATATTGATCATGGTTCAGCTTCTCTGAGCCCTGATTTATATATCCCTGAACGCTGTCTTTTGTTCTTCTGCCAGATTTTGATGTTTCCTGTTGGGATGCCCTAATATCAGATTCTGGTTGCACCTTACTCTGTTTTTCTTTCATGGACCAGATAGTGTTTCTGCTCATCCTTCACTTTTGCGTTGGACCTCCTGTCCTGGAAATGGCATCTTTGGGAACTGCTTCCTACCACAAGATTTACTCTAGTTATCACCATCTCACCAACGTTTGACAAAGCTCTCGAGTCAAAAAGAAAGCTGGTAACTGCATGTTACATTCGTGCTACTAAAGTACTTAAAGGCATTTTAAAGGTTTTACTTTCTGTGACTGAAAACTCAAAGTCAGGAGTTTGTAGTAGAAATAGAGATATAAAATGTGATTCAAAGAGCAGTTATCTTTCTAGCTAGGGCTGTGAGAATAATTAATTATAGGTTGTAGTTTAGCTTGCTTCAGATGTTAATTTCTAGCTCTTAATAATATGTGATGGCTCTTCTCCTTCTGGGGCCGCTATAATGCGAATGTTTTTGCGTTGAATGTTGTCTCAGAGGTCTCTTAGGCTGTCTTCATTTCTTTTCATTCTTTTTTCTTTATTCTGTTCCGCAGCAGTGAATTCTACCATTCTGTCTTCCAGGTCACTTATCCATTCTTCTGCCTCAGTTATTCTGCTATTGATTCCTTCTAGTGTATTTTTCATTTCAGTTACTGTATTGTTCATCTCTGTTTGTTCTTTATTTCTTCTAGGTCTTTGTTAAACATTTCTTGCATCTTCTCGATCTTTGCCTCCATTCTTTTTTCAAGGTCTTGGATCATCCTCACTATCATTATTCTGAATTCTTCTTCTGGAAGGTTGCCTATCTCCACTTCATTCAGTTGTTTTTCTTGGGGTTTATCTTGTTCCTCATCTGGTACATAGCCCTCTGCCTTTTCATCTCGTCTATCTTTCTGTGAATGTGGCTTTTGTTCCACTGGCTGCAGGGTTGTAGTTCTTGCTTCTGCTGTCTGCCATCTCGCTAAGGATACCTTTTAAAAATACAGGTTTCCAGGCCTTACTTTGAGCAATTCTTATTCAGTGGATCTTGGGTAGGGCTGAGAATCTGTAATCTTTATCCCTTCATATTCTGTTGAAGGGGCTCAAGGAACCGCACTTTGAAAATACTTCTGCCTTAGGGCTCACTGCTATTGCTATAAACAGTAGCTACAGCATCATAGTATTTTTATTACTTGTTTGAACGGCATTAATGTTGTCAACCAATGAGTCAATAGCCTTTTCTCAGAAATTATGGTCAAAGGCATAGGTATTTAATTTATAGAGGTATTTGCAGACCACTCTTATACTATCAGTAAATTAGTTTACTTTGTTTACATTCCCACAGCTGTGAATATTGTGAGTTAAGTAACAACTTTGCTTCAACTATAGGAGAATGTAGAAACACTCCAGGAGAGAAGCATTGCTTATATCAACTCAGATTCATCTATAGAAAGTAAATTTTATTTTGGATTGTTGTTAGATAGTATACCATCATTTAAGCCTATCAATTCCTACTTCAAACTATCTAAGATTATCCTCTTCCTATGAAATACCTCAATAATACCTTCATTTTCCATTTTACCACAAAGAAAATCATTATGAGTCAAGTGGATCAATATGATTCATAACTAAGCTATTGATTCTGATTGCTTTAGCATATTTACCATTTGCCCATCTTGGCTACTACTTACAACTCCAGTATTTAATCACATTCTTCATGTGGAGATAGTAAAAGGATTGGACTAAAACATATTTTAGAGACTATTTCATACCGAAATACTTCTCACATGTATTGGAACAAATTTGGAGGGAGCACAAACTACAGACTTCCTTTTGACCCTGACATGTGACACTTGTACCTCTAAGCTTTCATTGTATTATGATTATTTCTAGAAAAGTGTCAGAGCACACTTAGTAACTACTGGCATGCTCTTGTCTAATGTCTTGATATACACTATTGAAATCAATGAGTGAATAAAGAATGAATATTGTAGCCTTACCACTTCCTTTGCCAAAGTCCCCCTAAGTGATACTGCCTTAATGAAGAATGACCCTTACTATTACTGTGGGAGCTGCTGCCTTAGCAGCAAAGTCCACTGATGCCTTCCAATGTCTTAAGTGTGTACCATAGCCTCTCTTGCTCCTGAAGAATTATTTCCCCCCTATTTTTAATTTTCTGGGAATGATGCTTTCAATTTGAAGTCTATTATATCTTAGTTATAATTAGAAAATAAAGTTAGATTTAAATATAAATTGGAGGCTCATTGGAAAGTATTAAAATACTCTGTGTCTTGCTTATTTTTCAGGCAATTATACTCTTAGAGTTGACTGTACACCCCTTCTTTACTAACTGGTGTGTAAAATAAATAAATAAATAAATAATAATAATATGTGATGTTATGAATACTTCTCTTCAGTCTTGGTGCAATGACAGGATACTAGTTTCTAAACATCATTTTGTGGATTATAATGTGGTCGTAAAATCCTTGGGGGTACATGAGCGCTCTGACTTCATCAGAGTTAGTGCCCTGTAATACGATGTTTTTAAAAGCAGAGGGGATTACAGGATGTTCTGTCAGTGCAGTACTTCTGGGCAGGTCCTGTTGTCTTCCTATTGACTAAAATATTTACAGCACTGTAGAGATAAGGTTAACTTGTAGAAAACTGATAGTAGAAAACTGATAGCAATGAGAACTTATAGAAAACTGACAGCAATGAGAAATGATTCTTGTTTGAGAATAATGCAGACTATTCCTGCTCATTACAGCACAAGTTAATTTTGTCCAACAGAGATGCATTTGGTTTCCATCTGATGGAAAAGACAGCCCCAAACACCCCCAGACATTACAGTATATTACTTTGTAGAATATTAAACAGTTTTGCATCGATTAGCAAGTTTATTTCAGCAATCCTTTGATTGTCTGACTATATAAATCTGTCCTAAAACATCTCCATTGAGCCAGTCTTAACATTTTACTGGTTCCCTCATCAATTAATGAGTTACATACAATTTTTGTTGTGTATATAATTTATATTTGTATGAAAGTCATGTTTTAAACATTTTTGAAAAGTATACTATATCAACAGCCAAAGGATTAGTCATTTATTCATTTATACTTTCTTTATGGTATGTATATCATGTTAATATAAACCAAGTTTGAGGTTCCAACTCATTTAAAAATAATTTCAAAGCTCTCTCTTCTCATTCATTCCAAAACACTGGAATGTCTTGCCACCTCATCTGTCTCAATATTCCAAGCACTGTAACACAGACCTGGAGAGGCTAGAGACCCACCTGAGATGGACTGTGCCATCTGTCTTGGCTCAGCTCTCACTACAATGAGGAGAAACTCCTGGAGTTTGAAATTTCTAAATCTCTTGGCCCTTCCTTTAGGATAAAATGGTAAGAAGAGGATACCAGGCAAACACAATTGACCTATTAAAGTAGACTGAAGAGTTAAGAAGTATCACAGTATTTATTTTATCAAAACCAAATAAACATAATAAGCAAATCAAGCAGGCAAGTTGCACAATGGAACTGAAACTGCTTTACCTCTGTGATGGCCCTTATCACTCAGTCCTTTTCCAGACTCACTTGTGATTGGGCATCCTCTACTCCTTTCTACTGCAAGTCCCTGGAGGCTGAGGAACTTTTATTCCACAGTGTCCTCCATCCCAGCTTTCTCGCACTCTCTTCCCCTGCCTTCTTCCACATCCTGCCCTTCTTCTGTATCTTTGAAGAAGGTGACATGCTTTTTCTCTACTATCTGGAAAGTTCTGTGTGTGCATGCACACACACACCCCACACTCCCCATGATTTCCTGTTCATCCTTCAGCTCAGACAGCATTTCTCAAGGAAGCTTTTGTAGCCACTCCAGACCAGAACAGGCTGTCCTGTTTTACACCCTCACAGACCCTCTGTTTTTCCTTCCGAGCTCTTGTATGTGATTATTTGTCTCTCTCTCTCTTTGTCAATAAAATCCGGGATCATTGTATCACCACTATATCCCCAGCCCTGGCAAAATGCCTGGTATATAGAAGGTGTTCTTGAATGAATTAATAAGAGCTCAATGCCTATTTGTTACATGGATGAATGGATGGTTGTTTGGTCTGTTATAGTCCCTAAAAGCAAAAGAAGCTGTTAAAATAGTGTGACTCTGACTTACTGTTAATGTCTGAATAAAAGAGACTATTCAGATTTGGGGCTGAGTTTGACAATGTACTGTGTTGGTGAGGTGTGGGGAGTCATTCCTCTACATTTCTAGAGAGAACTGCTAGACCTCTTTGGAGGACAATTTGGCAAAAGCTTTGAAGATTACAAAATTCACATACCTTTTGACCCTATAATTCCACTCTCAGAAATATATTCTCTCTATATGTTTGCACGTTCATGAAATAATCTGTGTTCAGTGGTGTTTACTGTAGCATCTTACATAACAATGAACTATTGAAACAACTGAAATGTCCAATGACAGGAGACTAATTAATAATGCAATGAAAATTCCAAGCCGTGGAATACTCTGCAGCCATTAAAAAGAATGAGGTGGGTTTGTATATACTGGTAAGGAATGATCTCAAAGATTATTATATCATTAAGTGAAAGAATTGCTACTGTGTATGTGTACATTTGTAGGTGCATGGGATATTTCTGACAGTGTCTGTAATAGACTTGTCACAGTGGTTCTGTGGGCGGGGGAAATTTTTGGCTAAATGCAGGTGTAGGAAGATTTGTTTCATCGCATATACATTTTTTAACTTTTAACTTCATGCCATTATCATGCATTTTCTTCCAGAAATTAAGAAATCTAAGTCTAAAAATGTTTTAAAAAGTAGTGGAGTTTTCCATGTAATAAATGAAAAAAATTAATGGGGGTTAAATCTGCATTAAGTTTTATTGGCATTTCTTTGATTTTTCAGGCCCAAATTTTCACATGTGTTTGCTCAATGTATCACTGACTTCAGTCATTCCTTCTCTCCCCATCTCCCCCAAACCTATCAGTCTTTCAAACATCCCCAAAGCCTTATCTAATTTGAAAACAGGGGATCCCTTATTTGGGAGGCCCAGAAACAGGACCGCATCTGGATGAACACTGAGGCTCTTGACATAAAATCTCACCACCCTTGTGAAACTCGCCCAGCACATCCCAGCCTACTGTATTGACTTTGGCAATACTTGTTGGCCTTGTCATGCCAATAACGTTATTGAGACTAAATTGAACGAGCATGTGGCTATGTCCTCCAAATGTTTCTGATACAGTTAAATGGAAAACTGTAGATTACATTTATTTATTTTGTGATAAACCCTTTGTTTATGTTGCTGGTGATCCAGAAAAAGTGGTCTCTTACAACACGCCGTGACCTAAACAACGACAAGTTGAATTACTATTTCATTTACTGTAGGAGACATTCCACCATGTGTTTCACAGCAATGATTTTTGACACAACTTAAGAAATGATAAATTACACCCAACAAAAACAAAAGAGAAACTTGGAGTTTTATAGCAGATGATTGTAAGGAAAACAGTTATTTGCATGTCTGTCTCCCGCATTTTCAAAAAACAATGTACTTAAAACAAAAAAGGCCTAAGAATAGTAAAAACAATTTCATTTTCCTCTTATAATTGGAAACATTTGGAGCAAGCCCTTTTTCTCCTCAAACTGCATATTTATGGCTTAATTTTACATGGGGAATGTTACTATACCTTTTCCTCTCATTCCCTTGTTATTTCAGTTTTCACAAATGACCAATATCATGTTATTGAAACAAATGAAGCAAGTACAATAGCATGCCTAGATATGCACACACCAGCGCAGCTGTCCTTTGCATTTCAAAGCATTCTATTGAAGTATTAACCTAGTCTGCAAGGTCATATAAAAGAAGAAAGCAGGGCTGGAAATGCTTCCACACCCCATCAGTAATAACAGCAAGTGTGTGGCCAAGTTGCATGAGGACGACATGAACTTCTGGTTATTGATGTTCACACAAAATCATCATAAGAAGCAAGATCGGTATAAATATACTCACAGGACATCAGCACATCAAAGAATAACTCTCTCTAATTGGTTTTAAACAGGCTTATGATGTTCTGCATCTTCCCTTTCCTTTGAATTATTTTTCAATTATTTAAAATTGCTTTGAAAGGAACTACATGCATGTCACCTTGTCAGTGAGACAGATACTTTTACTGTTAAGAACCAGCACTGATTTCTATTTTTCAGAAATAATAACTTTACCCTTCCCCATAGCTAGTGGGAAGCAGCCGCCTAGCACAGGGAGATCAGCTCGGGGCTTTGTGTCCACCTAGAGGGGTGGGATAGGGAGGGTGGGAGGGAGCCCGCAAGAGGGAAGAGATATGGGGACATATGCATATGTATAGCTGATTCACTTTGTTATACAGCAGAAACTAACACACCATTGTAAAGCAATTATACTTCAATAAAGATGTTAAAAAAAAAAGAAATAATGACTTTAGAATTGTATTAACTTTTTGGAAGCTAAAATCATTATTATTATTTTTTTTAATTTATTTATTGGGCTTCCCTGGTGGCGCAGTGGTTGAGAGTCCGCCTGCCGATGCAGGGGACACGGGTTCATGCCCTGGTCCGGGAAGATCCCACATGCCGCAGAGCGGCTGGGCCCGTGAGCCATGGCCGCTGAGCCTGCACGTCCGGAGCCTGTGCTCCGCAATGGGAGAGGCCACAGCGGTGAGAGGCCCGCGTACCGGAAAAAAAAAAAAATTATTTTTGGCTGAATTGGGTCTTTGTTGCTGGGCGCGGGCTTTCTCTAGTTGCGGCAAGTGGGGGCTACTCTTGGTCGTGGTGTGCGGGCTTCTCCTTGCAGTGGCTTCTCTTGTTGCAGAGCATGGGCTCTAGGCACGCAGGCTTCAGTAGTTGTGGCTCGCGGGCTCTTTTCTGTGGAAAAGGGGCAAATGGTAGCTAGGGAAGAGAGAAATAATGTGTTGCTATTTCAACACATTTAATCAAAGCGAAGTCAAAGGCTGACATCATCACAATGGTGAATCAAAGGGGCCATTGTGGAGAATGGTTTGACTGAAACACGGCACAGTTTTTCTTACCACATAGAACACTCCCAGGTTAAATGGATCCTTAACGACCAAATGTTGAGTTCCAAAGTTCCTATTTTTATACTTTTTGTACTGCTTATACCTGTTTGTACTTTTATGTATTCCATTTCCCCAATTTTTCTTTTCACGAATTTAATGCTTAAAAATCACCAGTATGTTCACCTTCACTGTTACAGATGTCTGCATCTGTGGCAGGACTGGCTAGCTGCCCAGCAAATATGCATCCTCTTATTCCATATGAACAGAATCTCAGCTTAGTTGGAGGTACCAAAGTGCTCATCTAAAAAACATATATTTCCTAATTTCCCTTTCAGCTTAGAATAGCCATGGAACCTAATTCTGACCAATGAGATTAGATGGAGTTTGTTAAAGGGGTTCCTTAGGAAAGCCCCTTAAATGGGGGCAGACTCAGCTCGTTCCAAAAGAAGTTCCTGAGACAAGATGTTCGTTGAAGGTGGTTTACTCTGGAGGTGATCACAGGAAACACAAATGCAGGGGAGAGTGGGAAGAGGAAGGGAGACGAGCACATGAAGAAGGCGGTAACAAGCCAGTTACAATGGGGGCCTCAGTGCTACTCAGGACCCAGGAGCTGTGCAGAATGTGCCTCATGACTGTCTCACTGGAGGACAAGCAGGTTGGGCCTCCTATTCCCCATTGGTTGGGATCATCTTGGGGCTGTTAACTCCAGTACACTGACTGGTTGCTCTGGCTTGTGGATGATGGTCTTCTGTGACTCCAGCAAAGCAAAGAGATGCTGCACTATGGTTGGTGTGTGATGCTCATAATGAGCGTGGAACTGTGTACGAGGCTGGCTGAAATGGAGAACTCAAGGGAATGTGGCCTGAGCATCACAGCCTCTACCAGAGCCAGCTCGTCCCCATGTGCACTCCACTTTTCCTCCTTCCTTCTGCCCAGAATGAAAACATGACAGCTGGAACTCTAGTAGCTGTGAGCATGAAGGAGGGCCACACCCTAAGAAGGGCTGAATGGAGAGCTAGAAGAAGCTACATACATTCTAGCTCCATGTCACTATGGAGCTAATAAAGCCTTGGACCAGCTTCTGAGCTTGTTACATGAGAGGAAAATAAACCCTCATATTATTTAAGCCTCAGTCATTAGGTTTCTTTTTAAATAGAGCTGAACTCAATCCTAACTGATACATATCTCTAGCACAAGCCACACTCACCAGAATCAGCTACACAGGCACCATTAATAAGCCAATGTTTTCACTGTGACCAGCTCCCTCTGATTCAGTTCAGGTTGGGTTCCCTCTCAGTGAAAGTTATCCAGAGGAAATCTTTCCCACTTTGATTTTTACTAAGCTGCCCGGAAATTAAGCAGCATTTTTTTTCTCCATGCATGATATCAAAAACATCACTGAACGTCTGAGTTCACTGAGTTTTTTTCTTTTCAACAGATTTTCTATTAGTCAGCACAGGATAAGTGCTGTAACAAACAATCCCAAGCTCTCAGTGACATATCATGATAAAGGTTTATTTCTTGGTCATGTCACAGTCCAAAGCAGGTTGGAGAGGGCTCTGCTCCATGCAGTCATTCAGGGACCCAGGAAGTCCACAGGTGGTTTCATGGTCTAGACTTGGATGTAGTATACATCACTTCTGCTACATTCTCTGATCAGAGTTCAGTCACATGACCCTGCATATCTGCAGGGGAGTCTGGGAAATAAAGTCCAGCTGGGTGCCCAAAAGGAAAAGAAGAAGGCAGAGCCTAACAAACTTTTAACATACCAAAGATGTCAGTGTTCACAAAATGTTCCACACAAAGATTGCCAACTATGACCAGGGTCAGGAGACTCCTGCTGCCATGGTCTCCAGAAGGTTGTACCCACATCCCTCTAAAATTGTTTTTGCAAATTGTGTACCCCCTTGCTTTTTAAAGTTTACACCTGAAATTTTTCATCATAAGTATAAATAGTTATGAAAAAATATAATTTCTGGCATATTATAAATATCTATATTTGTGATGGTGGTGATGATGCAGCACCAAGATCCTCCTCCGAAGAAAGACTTGCTGTCTCCCAGCCACCTGCTGCCAGAGTGCTGCCAACTCCAGGCTGCAGCCCTGTCAGGTCTGCCTCAGTTGCAGACCTGCCTTATCCCAGGTCACGTCTTTTCTCAGGCAGCCCACATCCCACAGGGCAGGGGCAGGGAACTCTGACAAACCCTTAGAGTGGCAGAGCTTCCATGGTGTCACCAAATCTGCCACGGGCTGCGTCACTCTGCCACTCCTGCTTCCTCCCTCTTCTTTCCACAGGAATCCCTCCCAAGGGCACCCCCTATGCACATTGTACACACAAAACCCCATGTCACAATCCCCTTCCCAGAGACCCAACCTATAATGTCATTTCAAAGTAAAATGATTTTCTTATTCCTTTGTGGCAAATCATAAATCTAAATTTATTTTAAACATTCCTTAGTACCATAAGGTTTCAAGCAATTAAAAATGTGTCCATAGGGGCTTCCCTGGTGGCGCAGTGGTTGAGAATCTGCCTGCTAATGCAGGGGACACGGGTTCGAGCCCTGGTCTGGGAGGATCCCATATGCCGCGGAGCAACTAAGCCCGTGAGCCACAACTACCGAGCCTGCGCGTCTGGAGCCTGTGCTCCGCAACAAGAGAGGCCACGATAGTGAGAGGCCCGCGCACTGCGATGAAGAGTGGCCCCCGCTCGCCGCAACTAGAGAAAGCCCTCGCACAGAAACGAAGACCCAACACAGCCAAAAATAAATAAATAAAGTAATACTGCGTGCTACCCATTCCACGGGTCCCCCCCAAAAAAAAAATGTGTCCATAAGGTTTCAAGCAATTAAAAATGTATTCTGGATTGAGGTGTCATTTCATTGTTATTACAATTGATCAAAAGAATTATTCACATTGATTTTGATCATTTTTAAAAGGAAAAAGTCATTTTTCTGGAAATATATCTCTTACTGTGATTGAAGGGGCTATTTTAGAGTCCCGAGAATGTAGGATCAACATTAGGGGACACCAATATTTGAATTATGCCCTTGTTAGGAACTCTGAAATTTTTTCATATCTTGAAGCGGTTCACTTGAGAATATTCAGGAAGGGTAAGGATATACCTTGCTTTTGTAAAGTGGGAGAAGGCCAATTTTAAAAGTCAAGATGAGAAAGGAAACCATCATAATGCCTCCTGATCAACTTTAGAAAGAGTGCAATTGGAAGCTGATTCTTTGAAAACCGTCCAGGTCTGGATCACAGATCCAGACTGGGGGACCAGATCACAGAGCTAGCGGCCCAAATTCAGGTAGTTGATTCTGACTGGGGTACTCCTCTCATCTCCCAGGTTGCTTATTGGATAAAAGGTGGACATCACTGGTCTGAGGAAGCTGCTGAAACCCCATCACTTCTTGTTCTTCCTGGGGCCATGTTTACCTCCCTTGGGGAACACGGAACTCTCCACAGTTTGAAGGACGTAGAATGAGAGCTGCAGTTAAAGTCCAGTTGTTTTGCAATTTGACCTGATTTGTGCTGATTCAGGGCACAGAAGGAGATCAAGTCCTATAGTGGCCCAAGGCAAAACCTGGCCAAATGAGTTCCTGCTTCATCTTGGAATAATTATTAATGGAGATGCTTGGGGCCCCAGGAAAGAATACAGAAAGATCACAGTGTTCTATAAAGATGTCTCAATCATCCTTTCATCCAGAGGCCTCAGACTAGTGGCCTAGAGAGGAAAATCCAGCCCACAGATATATTTATCTTGTTTGTTTCATACCATGCTTTAAAAAAAAAAAAAAAAAGTTAAAATGTCTTGGGAGAAATTACATTTAAAATGGCTTTCTAACTCCTTTGAGGAGACTGGAGAGACATGGAAACAGGGGCCCACTTGCTCACATGGCATGTGACAGCAGGTTCTGAGTGGCTCTGAGCCTCCAGCTCTCCTCATCCAGAGCTCCTGCCTGGCTCCCTCAGGCTTCTGAGCTTGAGATCTTCCTGGCTTTCAAAGGAAACATGAGTGCAGTCATTGGCCGCAAAGAATGTACGTGGTGACATTTTGCTTTTGCATTTCACAAAATGTCTTCCCAGTCCCCACTCAGCCATTTTGAATAGCTTTGTTTCAAGGACTTGAGCTGGCACAATGACAGGGTCGATGCATAAGGAGCAAGGTAGGGGTTGGCCTGTGAGTCTCCAAAGGCACTGACTCCTCTGTGCCATGAGGTGCAAGCTCTCCCTTTTAAATGATGCCTATTAAACCTGTAGACCGGTGAACTAGTTATGGCAAGGAGGTCCACATGGGTCATAGTTTAGCCTAAAGATTTTGTCCACAGGTTGGGTATGAGGATTCTGCAAGTATGAAAGTGGGACACTTATCATGGGGTATTAGTTTCTCCCAGCCACGTATGTATACTATTACACTGTTTTCCTCATGATCATTTTACTATTTATTAAATGCAAATTCCCAGGTCCTAATCTTTCACCTTATGACGGCATTATTAACACAGCACGTAGTTTAGATCAGACCTACCGCCTGTTGGAGGGGAATCCTCTGGACACCAGGGGCTGCAAGCCTTGCCGTTACTCTGAGCCCCAGCAAAGCCACGTGGCCTCAGAACTGAAGCTTAAAGCAGATTGTTCTCACTGGAGTTGGTCTTGTTTTCCAGGACACAACAGCCTAGGGTAGAAGTAACATTATAGTATCTCTCTGGCCCTCCCCGCACCAGAGGAACTCTAGACCCCAGTTAGCCAGTGTCTCCTTGGGAGGAATCCTCTACAAGTCGCCCTTTCAGGTGCCACCTGACATTTGCCATCTTCCACCTCTGAGGTTCTATTTCTCCCTGGTGGTACCTGAAGCCCAGGCCATGCAAGTTCCCCAGAGGCTGTCATGCCCACGCCATGACACCCCTGACATGCTGGCCACATGTGGCTCCAACAGGGACCCCCAGGAAAAGGCCTGTCATCACCCCTGCCCCACAGCCACCCCCCCACATACATATGCAGTGCTGCCTAGGCTCTGAGCTTAGGGCACTATCACAGCCTCTCCTCCCAGGACCCAGCAATGGTCCCTGGGGCTACGCTGAGGACAGCCGAATGGCTGACACCATGATGCATGCTCAGACTCCCTTCCACTGGCCCATTGTTCTTGAGCCAAACCTGGACCCTCAACTGTTTCTGCCACAAGAGTTTCCTTAGGTCCCCCTGGTCCCCCAAAATGGTCTAGATCCTAGGCCTAACCAACTACATGAGCTGTTTTCCTGACCCCTCCAGATAAAATAGTGTTCCCCCACTCCTCTCCATACCCTCTCAGTCCCCTTCCTCTATTTGTGATTTTTCCTCTCACCGCTTCCTGTTTTTACCAACCAAACTTGAGTCCACTTGCCTGGGCACAGTAAAGCCAATCTACTGACACCGGGTGGTGGTGAAGGGAAGTGCAGCATTTGTGGCGAGGTGCCAGACAAGGACTCTAGGGCAGCTAGTATTCAGAAAACTCAAACTCTCCAATGGGTTTCAGGGAGACATTTTTTGTTTGTTTTTGTTGTTTTGCTTGTTTTTGTTTTTGTTTTTTTTGCTGTGTGTGGGCCTCTCACTGTTGTGGCCTCTCCCGTTGCGGAGCACAGGCTCCGGATGCGCAGGCTCAGCGGCCATGGCTCAAGGGCCCAGCCGCTCCGCAGCATGTGGGATCTTCCCAGACCAGGGCACGAACCCTTGCATCGGCAGGCGGACTCTCAACCACTGCGCCACCAGGGAAGCCCCAGGGAGGCATTTTTAAAGGCCAGGTGAGGGAGGGGAGTCGCAGGGTATGTGATTAGCTTGTGCAAAATTTTCTGATTGATTGATGGTGAGGTAACAGGGTAATGTCACAGGGGTTAACATTATCAATCCTCAGGCTCCAGTAGGACTGGGGGCTACATGCTCATGGTCATCAAGTATTTAACATCTTCCATTTGGTGGTGGTTTTAACATCTGCAAAACAACTCAGGAAATGTGCATCAGATACTACCAGCTAGGTACTTCAGAGAGGAATTAAGGCAGAGGATATGGCGGGAGGGGTCTGCCTCCATAGGGTCCTCCTCAGGTACACTGTCGTATTATACCCTTATTTTTTGTTTATTGTCTATCTCCTGTCAACTGGAATGCAAGCCTCATGAGCAGGAGTCCAGATTTTGCTGAATTCTGTATTCCTAACGCCTAGAACAGTGCCTGGCACACAGTATGTGCATAATATATATGTTGAGTGAACAGTAGAGACAGATTTATCTTCCATTCCATAAACATAATTTCTTTCCTTTATTAGCCACAGTTAACAAACTGAAGACATGGAGAGTAGAAGATAGGATAGGAGAGACTTGTGGGGCTTTGCCTGCTTTTTGCAATCTTCATTGGCAATAAAAATGGCCAACAAGGAGAAGTAAGATGTTAAGGTTCTTTCCAAACTGGTACAGGCTTGATCACTTTGAATGATGATGGCATTCCTGTGGGGGTGAGGAAAGATTTAGCCTCATAGCGTGAGTGTAGTGGGTTGTTCTGTGTCTGGTTGTGCCTTCTCTGAGCACGGAGACACCCATCTTCTTATCTGTTATTGTATCAGGTACAATCTCAATCATTATCTATGGTAGAATGATAATGTGCCTGGCACTGTACTAGGCCCTGTGTATAGACTGGCAGATGACATTTGGGAGTGAGACAATAAACAAGTAATCAAACAAATAGACAAGGTAATTTCAGACAGTGGCCAGTCTTGAAGATGTGATTGGGCGTGGCTCCTAGTGGGTAGGTATTGTTACCTATTTGTGGCAACCCAACTTTTAGTTCTCCAAAGATTGATCTAACTAGACTATGGAAGTAAGTGTTTTAAACTTCATTTTAAAATATCTAAAACAAACCAGGAAACGAACAAAGTTTGATCTTGAAGCCTTCACAGCACTTAAAAGTTCACTGGCATGTATATCTTCTGGCTGAAGATGATTTATAGGTTAAATCTGGGTTCATGATTCTATCTCACTTAGCTTACTCATTTCTGATTTTTAACAGGCTTTATTTTAATAAGTATTTATTAAGGGTCTACTGTGTGTCAGGTTGAGGAGCAAGAGATATGGGAAGGAGTGTGACAAAGATGAGAGAGTCTTCACGTTGTAGGAGACAAGCAGGGCCTTTGGAATCAGGCAGATCTGCACTTGGGATCCTGGTTCCTCCTCTTCCTTACTAGCTCCTAATTTTGCCTCTTTGAGCCACGTTTTTCTTTCGTAAAATGATCGTATCCAACTCACAGAGTTGCTAGGACATTTAAATGACATAAATTACCAACCCCCATGGCATCACGTAAAGAATGTTCCATAAAAGGAAGGAATCTCCTCCCTGAGACATTTTGGTTCCTAGGAGCCAACAGGAGACTGGAGTGAGTAAACGGCAGACGCTCCTAAATAGGGACCTAACATTTAAGGAATTGGTAGAGATGGAGGCTTCAAATGTCACCCAGTTTCCCAGTGTAGTGGGGTACAGGAAGCCATGGTGATGACGGGTGGTGACGCATTCTCTTTGCTTGGGGCGCAGACAGCTCAACTGGAGGCAGTCAGCTTCTCTGGGGCTGTGGCTCCCTTTGGGCACTATTATCATACTTCATGACAATAGGGAATATCCAATAATAATCCTTTTCCGCCCAAGGAGCAGGGGGCTGCTTTGCATATTTTGCATCCTTTGTAGAGTCCTAAATCACTTTGTAATGTGAAACATGTCTATAGAGAGCCTTTGTGTTGTTCGTTCTTATGGTTTCATGCAAAGATTGAGCAAGAAGAATTTGTTATAAACAGCTTGCAATTATTTAGTGAAAAAATAGTAAAATAAAGTTGGGTGGGCATAAGTCAGACTCCTGGACAAATCCAAGCTCCCTCAACAAGAATGATCAAGTGCAATGGCACACAAGGCTTCCGGGCACAGACTTACGTTCAACCTAACTTAAAACTGAGGACTGTCTGCTTCTAGAGCCTAAGGTCTATACACGAGTGCCTTGGAACCATGGATGAGTGAAAACACCTCCCCAGAGCCCACCCACTGGGGCACATTTACCCCCGTGGAAGATCAACTTCAGAAAGATTTGGAAGAGTAATTCTCAGCTTTAGGAGACCAGAGGTGGGGAAATAAAGAAATTGTGGAAAAGGGATAGTGTAGGACTTTCCATCTACCTTTTCCTCTGTAATTTCTGGTTCAAATTGTCATGTTTATGAGTTGCAAGCTCAATGTGGCTTATGGAAAGCCATCTGTTTCTTTTGTCATTTACTTCAGCAGTCCCCAACCTTTCTGGCACCAGGGACCAGTTTCGTGGAAGACAATTTTTCCATGATGGGGGGCGGGGGGAGGATGGTTTCTGGATGATTCAAGCACATTACATTTATTGTGCACTTTATTTCTATTATTATTATATTGTAATATAATGAAATAATCATACAACTCACCATAATGCAGAATCAGTGGGAGCCCCGAGCTTGTTTTCCTGCCACTAGATGGTCCCATCTGGGGGTGATGGGGGACAGTGACACCCGAAGTGTTTTGCCTATGTCCAGTCTACTCCATGATCTTGTTTCGGTTGCTGTCACTGCAGAAAACCCTGCTTCACAGAGATAGGATGCTGGAAATGGAAGCAGGCTTCTCAGTGCTTCTGTGGCCATCTCAGATATTCCGCCTTGACTTTAATTCAGAACGTATGGAGATTTGAAGTTGTCTCAAACATACTTTTAAGGCCACCGTCATTTGCCTTCTCAAGCAGTTAATCCTCTTCTAGCACGGACAAAGTCGATTCAACTGGCTACTCACAAATGGGTTGCGGATCCATTCCTTCCCAGTTTGGGGGTCTTTTGTGGTTGGAAGTAATGCCCACACTCTTTTGAAAGCTGAGATAGGTGATCAAGCACCAGCTGGGAGAAAGAAGGCCCCGCTCAGTCTCTTTCAAAATCTCTGCTAATGTTTGAAACATGTCAAAAATCCCAAAGTTCATTTGTCACCCCCATAATTCCAGTTTGGCTTTGAATGCAGCCACTTTATCTGCTGGCTTGAACATGGTTGTTGTTCTCCCCTGAAGTGACAGATTGAGTCCTTTGAGCAGGTTGAATACGTCATACAAGTAAGCAAGTTTTGCAACCCATTCTGTGTCACTGAAATGTGCTGCCAGTGGTGACTGTTTTTCTAAAAGAAATCTCTGGAGCGGCTCTCGTAACTCAGAAACTCTGGCCAGTGATCTACCTTTAGAAAGCCATCTCACTCCTGTGTGTAAGAGAAGACGTGTGTGCTCTGCGTCCATCTCCTCACAGAGCTGCTTGAACAGACATGAGTTAAGGGCATGTACTTTAATGTGGTTGATCATTTTAATCACATCCTGCAAAATGTTAAGTTCAGGTGACATTTTTCGGCTAGCCAGCATTTCTCTATGGATGACACAGTGCATAGACTCACATTCAGAAGCGACCTCTTCGACCTGAGTAGTGAAACCAGAAAGCCGTCCAGTCACGGCAGACACTCCATCTGTGCACATACCAACACAAAATGACCCGTTCAGTTTTCCTGATATGTAATCATTCAAAGACTTGAATAGTTCTGTAGCTGTGGTGTTGGTTGGCAACAAAAGTGCACATAACATAACCTCATTCACATCCTCCTGAAAAATATATGACACAGAAACAAGCATTGTCGCCTTGTTGTCAACACTGGGAGACTCGTCAACCTGGATTGCGCACTACGGTGACTCATTAATCCTCTCTAACAATTGTGCCTCAGTAGCCTCTGCTATTTCATCAATTCGTCTAGTTATGGCGGTAGCCGAAAGAGGAACACGTGCCACCTTTTGGACTGCAGCCTCTCCTAAAAGTTCACGACAAATGTCCTTAGCGGCTGGCAGGATCAACTCTTCACCAATAGTAAAGGGCTTCTTAGCTTTAGCAATGCAATTAGCCACTAAGAATCATGCTCTCAGTGCAGGCACATTTGATGACGTGATGGCCTTCAGTAATTGCTTCCGTTCTTCGTGTTCACATTTTTTTCTTTTGAAAAACTCCAAAGGCTTGTCTTTTAATGCAGTGTGCTTGGTCTCCATGTGGCGAAGCAGTTTTGAAGGTTTCATGGCTTTGTTGGATAGTCAGTCACCACATATTATACAAAGTGGGCTTGGAGAATGTGAATCACCTGTGTCAATGAAACCGTAATTTAAGTAGGACTCTTGGTATTTTCTTTTAAATGCAGGTTTCCTTTTGTTGGCAGTCTTAGAGTCTTCTGCTGTCATCATTGGGTCTTTCCCCCTTTTCAAGGAAGCTCTCCAGCAATGTTTGGTTTTACTCGTGGCTAGGGTTAGCTTGTGGGCTTAACAAAACTGTGACTGAGACAAGTGCGCAGTGCAGGAAAGAGGCGCGGACGGAAGTGGTAAATAAAATAATGGGCGGGCCATGCACGGACTAAAATTCTGACTTAAAGCCTGCCACCAGATGCAGCTTAGCTGTCACTTGCCACTCACTGATTGGGTTTTGATATGAGTCTGCAAGCAATTGATTTATTATGGTCTCTGTGCAGGCAAACCTCTCTGCTAATGATAATCTGTATTTGCAGCCGCTCCCCAGCGCTAACATCACCCCTCAGCTCCACCTCAGATCATCAGGCATCAGATTCTCATAAGGAGCGAGCCGCCTAGATCCCTCACATGCGCAGTTCACAGTAAGGTTCACGCACCTATGAGAATCTAATGCCGCTGCTGATCTGACAGGAGGAGGAGCTCAGGCAGTAATGCGAGTAATGGGGAGTGGCTGTAAATACAGATGAAACTTTGCTCACTCGCCCACCGCTCACCTCCTGCTGTGGGGTCTGCTTCCTAACAGGCCATGGACCACTACCGGTAGTGGTCCGTGGTCTGGGGGTTGGGCACCCCTGATTTACTTCATCACCAGGAATCTACTGGTGGAAAAAGATAAGCAGTGTGTGTGTGTGTGTGTGTGTGTGTGTGTGTGTGTGTGTGTGTGTGTGTGTGTGATGGAGAGAGTCATGATTCCATGACGGTGATATTCCTTGAGAGTAACGGCAGTAGCAGCAAAAGTCTTGATTTTTGTGCTCGGTAAGCCATTGCGACAGAAGAATCACCCAGGGAGTTGATCTTACGCGGGCCTCTCACTGTTGTGGCCTCTCCCGTTGCGCAGCACAGGCTCCGGACGCGCAGGCTCAGCGGCCATGGCTCACGGGCTCAGCTGCTCCGCGGCACGTGGGATCCTCCCAGACCAGGGCACGAACCCACGCCCCCTGCATCGGCAGGCGGACTCCCAACCACTGCGCCACCAGGGAAGCCCAGACCTGCCGACTTTTGATCCTCAGCGCTGAAGGCAATGTCCAGGACATAAAATATTGAATCGATGTCTGCTGATGGAGTGGTTGAATAGATTTCAACTGTTTTATCATTTACAAGGACTTCACATACACTAGTATATCTGAAGATTCTAGAAGTTCTGTCTCTTCCAGCCTCCCTTTGGCTTTGGCTATAACAGCCCTTCAGTTTAGCCACATGGTGGCTGAAACTTGTAGTTCAGTATAGTGGACACCAAATCGGTTAACCGAATTTCCCACTATTTAACCAGTTAACCTGATACTCTATCTAAATTTTGAAATAATAATTGATAAGCAGTTCCCAAGTGATGGTGATGGTGATGCTCCTGGTCTGAAGACCACACTTTGATTCCCACTGACCTAGACAGTGAATTCAACCTGACAGTGATCTTAATGGTTAGGAATTGAGTTTATCAGTTGTTTGATTTGATGTAATCAGGTTGGTGTCTTGCCACTGGAGAGACAAAGCCTTCATTTCTGTCTTATTCCTTTTCCTCATTAAAAAAGAAAAGAAAGCTTGCATTGATTGGATGGACACATCAAATTAGTAGGATGGCAGGAGTGCAGTGGTGAACAGCCGGCTCTCGACAACAGCAAAAGCCCTGATGTGTAGCATTTCCTCCTATGATGTAAATCCCCTCTGTGGCCAACGTCAGACTTTTTTTTCCAATTGTAATTCAGAAAACTTGGAAAACATAGAACTTCATTAAAAGAAAAATAACACCAAAATACCACCACTCAGAGATTACCACTATGAACAATTTTTGGAGATCTTCTGGGGTTTTTGTATTTATATGCACATTCTCCTATGATTATGGCCAATGTCACGCTACCAGCATGAACTCCTGGGCCTGGGGTGGGGAAGAGAGGGCCACGCTGGGAGCAGCAGGTGCTTTGAATTGGATGAGGCCCAGCCCTGTTACCAACTAGACGCTTACCCTCTGGGTGTGTTGTTTAATCTCTTTAAGCCTCAGTTTTCTTATCTGTAAAACATCGTACAAACTGGTGGGGCTGCTGGGAGGAGTATGGAAACCTGCTGTGACACACCAGGCAGGCAGGCACTCCAGGGGCGGTAGCTGTGATGTGAAAGGGACTGGAGGCCTGGCCACGCTCTCAGGTAGCTGTGCTTGAGCTGTTTTAAATGCCATTTCCTGTAAGAGTGCTAGGGAGAGCTGTAACATCTCTTCCATCTCACTCCTGAAAAAAACTTCCTGTGGCTGTTCCCTTGGTCTGTGCTTACTACATGTGATTGCCTAATTTGCTTTGAGTCTGTTCAGCAACCAGTGTGAGCTCTGCTGGCACGACATTAATTGCCCTGAAGAGTTTGCACTGAATGTCCTATTTCTGCTTCTCATTTCTATCTGCCTCACTGATTTGGTTCTTTGTTCTATCACCTAGAAGATTTCATCTTCTGGGTCAACCACCATAAGGATGATTGGGGTCTTTTCTGGCCATTTATTCCCTGCCTTTTTGGGGGGGTAAATTCTTAATCTAAACATTGGTCTGGTGCTTGGATTATAAATTATCCTGCATTCCTTCCACACAACAGCAATGCTAGGGGGTTGGCAACCTGTAAGCAGTTAAAAGTAGGCATGGGATTTATAATTGTGAAAAAATCTGGAAACAACTCAAAGGGCCAACAATAGGGGGTTGGTTAAGTAAACTCGGTATAGCCACAAGATGCCTGCTATGCAGCAATTAAAAATGACATTTGTGAAGTGTTTCTAAGAATATAAGAAAATGCTATGACTCGTTCTGTGACAAAACAGTATAAACACACACACACAGACCCACACTGTGCTCTCAATTATACACAAACAACAAAAGTGCACAGAGAAAAAGCTAAAAGAAAATACACTAAAATATTAAAATCGATTATGCCTGGATGGAAAGATTGAGCACAATCTTTGCTCCCACATCTTCTTTCTACGATTTCCAGATTTTATATAATAGTAGCTCCTGTTTATTGAGTAAGGGTGTGCCAAGCACAGTGGTAGACTCTTTGTGTATATCATCCCTCATCCCCAAGACAGTAGGCAAGGCAAGTTTTATTCCTACTTTACAGGTAAGAAAATTGAGGTACAGAGAGATTAGCCAATTTGTCCAAGATGACAAACTAGTAAACCAGAGAATCAAGATTTGAAGTAACATCTGTTCAACTCCAAAAACCTATATTCTTTCTACCACACTACACTTTGAAGATTTATGCATTGCTTTTATGATGTTAAAGCCATGTAACAGCCATTGTTTTTTAAAAAGCATAGTATGCTATTTTTAAAAAATAGTTATGAAAGCCAAGACTAGAGATTATTTAAAGGCAGAAATGTGTAAGTAAAGAGGGTTGCACTCAAGGTCACTGCTTCATAATGTTTCTATATAATTTGGAAAACTGCTTTTCCTTCCTGCCAGCAGAGTCAGCCCCATACCAAGGCACATGGCTCAGAGAGCTGAATGCAGTCTCAAGTTCAGCCTCCTTTCCCTTTCGGCAGAGTGCACTGATGCAGTCAACAACCTGTGCCGCTGCACGTGGCCACCCGCTGGGCATCAGAAGCAGCACACTCCTAAGAGAAGGATGTAGCATCTCTTTCATCTGTTTCTCACTCTCCTCTCCCATCTTCCCTTTCTCCAAGCTCCTTATCACTTGAGTTTCTTCTTGGTTATCCTCTCTATTTTGAGGCCTTGTGTGCTGGGATGGGGTGTGTATTTGCTGTATTCTGCCCTTCAATGCCCTTCCTAGGGTGGTAGCGCCTTTGCCTTATGTCTTGGACAGTAGGGTTGTGGGCAGAACTTGCAGTGTTCAAGATGATAGTTATTTACCCTGAGGATATTTGGAATTTGGTCAAAAAGACGTGAATGACTGTATCTCAAAAAAACTGAGAAACCACAAGTGACTTTGAGCAATCACACAGTGTGTTCCAGACAAATGTCACCAACCATTCGGGACAACAGTGTTCTTAAAGTTTCTCATGAGCTTAGTCTCTCAAAGAGCATGGAATTCTTTCTTGTGTTCCACCAAATCCTCTCACGCTTTAATTTCAATACTCTTCCTTTTTTTCAGTCCTGAAGACCACAAAGAATACTGACTGGTATTTACTTCATAAAAACACTCACATATGTATGTATGTGTTTATACTTGCATTGTTCCAAAAAGGACTTCAATTAGCTTATAAGAACATAAACGCTCCAACATAATGACATGAAAGTAGGAACAAAAGAGAAACAAAAGAAAGAGAGAAACAAGGGTGGGGACATAATCATTTGCATATTGGAAGGCAGAAGTCAAGTTCTTATGAGCAGGGTTGGCAACTTCTTAGCCCCGGAAACCATTATGCAGGTCAGCCTTGCCCCAGCTACACTGAATTGAGCTACTCCTACCCGCAGTTAACCGCATCTCATTCCAGAAACACTCAGGCATGGTGGTCCTGTGGCGCAAACAAGTTCACCCCCGTGACTAATTCCCACTAAAACCTGCCCAAAGGAGGGCACAGCCAGACTTCTCTTAGTCCTGTTGCTGATTTGTTTGAAGCCCAATATTAGTCGCCATAAGTCTTGCACAGGCCAGTGAGTATGATGGCAGGACAAGAGTGTTGATCCCCGTCTCAGTCCTCTGTCAAGTTCATCCTGGGAAGGGATGCATAGGTGTATTTGGCAAGAATTTTCTAGAACTTCATAAGAGGTGAAAATTTCTTAGTTGTTTAATGAGCAGAAAGATACCAAGAAGTAATCACAGAATATATAGCATTATCCTAGGAACTATGAATGTTTCTAAAATTGTATTTTTTTAAAGTTGTCGAACCTAAAATGAGTTATTTACTGGAGAAGGGGGACACAATACCCCAGATCGCTGGACACCAGACACATACACATTATAAATACAGGGATATAGTGGAGTCATGAGTTTGAGAGACTTTTCTCCCCTTTAAGAGAAGAAAGAGTATTTTAGGTAACCCTGGATTACATGGGCAACAAAGGGAGGGAGGGAGGAGAACAGACCCATTCTCCATGACCTGAGACTCTTTCCACAATGATTTCATTCACAATCCCTTATGATATGCTGTGAGAATCAAAACTTTTATTTCAAAATTGAGAAATTCTCAGATATTCCTGGTCATACATCCAGAGAAAGGAAGTCAGTGGGGGGATGGGAAGGGCAAAGGAGACCACTGGATTGATCGAGTCTTTTGGTTGTAAGTCACAGGAATCAATTTAGCTCAGGAAGAATGGGGGAATTTATCTCACGGACTGTACAAGAGAATTGAATTACCAAGCCATAGACGGAACAGAGAAGCAGCTGGGGCTCAATGAACTAGAACCCTGCCAAGATTTTTGCTCCATTTCTCTCTTTTCTACTTCTTTCTGTATTTCAGCTTTAAAAAGTTTGGGTTTCTCTGACCTCTCATCATCACCCTCACATAGCAATTAAATCTTTTGCTCCAGTTGCACTTAAAAAAAAATCCCCAGGGTAGGACACTGATGGGCCAGGATTAGGTCAGGTGCTCACCCCTGAACCAATCAACCATGGCCAGATGTGTGTGGGAGGGGTGCTATCATTGCCTCAATGTCAGTCAGGGTACTTCGTCAGTCAATGGACTCTGGCCCAAGAAATGAGGTTGAGTAAAATTTTGGAAGTCCCCACTTGAACCGTAAGGCTGAAAAGGTAATAGCAGCTCTTCTGTGAAGAAAGGGAAAAGAGCTGAACAAATGAGACACTAGATATCCATCACAGCTACCAACCCATAGATATCACATAGACTCCAGGCATGTAGAATGCACAGGCCTGGCAGATGGAGTATTATTATAAAGAGAAGCTCCCTGAGCTGTGGAAGGAATAGAGGTTGGGGGTCCTGTAGCCTAAAGACTACAATGTTTTTATTCATATATAAAGTTCAGGGTAGGGACTAGGGAGGGTATAGGCAGTTCTTCTTTCTTAATAGTTCTCAAGAAATAAATAATGGACATAAGGTCAAAATAAGAAAATAAATGAATGTCCGTGTCATTTTCTATATGCTACAGAAATGGTATAATGGCATATATGTCATTTTATTGCACGTCACTTTATTGCATTTCACATGCATCAAATAATAAAAATATAGTAGTGAAATCATTTTAAAGACTCCTCTACAGTAGAGTATTTAAAAAATATTTAATAATCTTTAATAGTTGTCAGTCCATGGTTTCTCTGTGACCTCCTGCAGCTCTGCCAGGTTTCACAAGACCTTGTTGTTAAAAAGATACTGGCTTCAATCTTTCATTTGACAACAATGTGATTTGTCCATGTTCTGGGCCAGGCACTGTGCTAAGTGCGATGGATATAGTGCTGAGCAAGGCAAAAACTGTCTCTGTCTTCACAGAGTTTGCATTCTAAAGGGGAGTGCAACTGTAAACAAGTATTGCAGACATGATCATAAGGAGAAAACATTCAGAGAACCACGAACATTTCAAATGGATAAACCTATCATCACACATAAGAAGGTATCAATATTGTAGAAGCAAACCCCAGGCCTGCCCTAGTCCAGGTTACACAGCAGTAACCTGCCCTCTGTGGAATTAACTAAAGAAACCTCAGATAAAATTGGAGTTGACACAGGCATGTAGAGGGAACTCTCATGACCTGCCATGTATCGTCAATTACTACAGACAGGAAGAGACATACACCTGCATCTCTGACAGGAAGGTGAACCTACTTTACTATACAGCAGAAGGAAGAAAACCTCTCTCTGTCTCAGGACAGCCCAGGCAATCAGAGACTGTAGCAGCCCAATAAGAAGCCTCTATACTTTGGATTCCCAGCTTCCTGCAACAGACTTTTTGGTTATCACAGCTCCTCCCAACTCCCCCCTTTCCCTTTAAAAGCAAGCTCTCCTTCTTTGTCCTCTGGTTTGCCTATGGTCTACCATAGTTCGAATATCTCAAATTGCAATTCCTCTGACTATTCCTGAATAAATTTGCTCTTGCTGGTAAAATACCTGGCTAGTGTATTATTCAAGCTGACATATTGTCCAAGGAAAGGAAACCTCCAGGCACACACAGGCCAATTAAATTAGCAATTGGAAGGGTTAGGTGGGGACTCATTCTCTGTGGCTCTCTGTATCTCTCAGTTCCTCATACTGCAGGTTAAACATAGACTGGGTAGTTCTCATCCACTTGCAACAAAAATGCCGTTTAGTGGTAGTTGTGTTCAATTCATTGACATATGGCATAAAAACCAGAAGAAAGCTCTTCTCACTTGGATTCAGGTGAGTAAAGCTGTTTGTCCTCCTTTGAATTCAAGGTAAAAAAAAAAAATCTATGCTCATTTAAACAAACAAATAAAAACTGAATTGCCTAGAAGACTACTTAGGAAAATGTAGACTGCCTGGAAGTTTGGGATATTTTCATAAATACCGGCATACACTTCATTTTATTGCATGTTGCTTTATTGCATTTCACAGATATTGTTTTTTTTTATAAATTGAAGGTTTGTGGCATCCCTGCATTGAGCAAGTCTATCGACACCATTTTTACAACAGCATTTGCTCACTTTGTGTATCTATGTCACTGTTTGGTAATTCTGGCAACATTTCACTTTTTCATTATTGTTGTATTTGTTATGGAGATCTGTGATCAGTGATTGATGTTACTATGACTCACTGAAGGCTCAGATGATGGTTAGCATTTTTTTTGTAGTAAAGTATTTTTTAATTACGATATGTACATTGTTCTTTTTAGACACAATGCTGTTGCACACTTAATACGTGACAGTATAGTGTAAACATAACTTTTATATGCACTGGGAAACTAAAAAATTTGTGTGACTCGTTTTATTGCAATATTTGCTTTATTGTGGTGGTCTGGAGGCAAACCCGCAATATCTCCGGAGTCTGCCTGTACAAGATTAAAAGCTTAAAGAAGATGGGTGCTTTAAAAAGATAGCTGCGAATAGGAATAGGGGGAATGATGGTGAATCATGCATTGGGTCTTAAAGCTTCTGTCTGGAAATGACATATGTCACGTTTGCTTACATTTTTCTGGCCGAAGCAAGTCACATGGCTACATCTAATTTAAGTGGAACAAAAGAATGCCACACTACCCCAACGACTGACTTCATAAAAGACGATAATGATTCAGAATGATATTTTTAAGAAGTGGAAATTTAATTCAGCTACATGTATTGTTCCATACGTTTTAATTTTTAAAAGATATTTTCCGAGGCTTTAATCATCTTAACTAGGCACTTGATTAATGCACAGAGGAGTGGAGTCTAATTATCTCCCCCTTGAATCTGGGCTGGTTTTAGTAAACTGCTTGACCAACAGAATACGGCAGAAGTAATGCTCTGGGGCTTCTGAGGTTAAGGCACAAGAAGCTTTGCAGCCTCCACCCAGTCCCTGTGATGGGCAGAGCCCACGCCAACTTGGGATGCATTGAAGCATGAGGCTCTTGCTCTTGAGCTCTGAACTGCCAGGCAACGGGTCCAGCCACCCTGAAGTCACCATGCTGGGCAGGCCACATGGAGAGGCCACATGGAGAGGCCTGGAGTCCAGCGAGGAAAGAAAAACTCCCAGCTGGTTACTTCTTTGGTTTGAATCTTTGGATAAATGTATTTCTGCCTTCTAAATGTCGTGTGAAGTTATAAATATCCCTGGGATTAATCATACATCTAATTCACTTCTTCAGGCTCTAATTCTTGAGTGTGAATGAGTGGATCAGAATATGTGTTTTTCTTAGGGGTTTTGGGAGGAATCGGAGCCTTGTTTCTCCAAGGGCAGGGAGAAGTGAGAAATAGTTTTGAGGCCTGAGTTATTGCCTGGGGCAGGGTGTTCTTGTGTGGTAGAAGCCAGCAATCAGCATAAAAATAAAGCACACCCAAGAGTAAAGTCCCTGGAGGACTTCCCACCTTCACCCCCAGCTGCATGTGTAGGACCACCCTGAGCTGGCAGCAGGGTGGGCTCTGAGCAGATTCAAGGTGGAGCATGGATTCAGTCTTGTCTACTGAAATCCTCCCCCCCCACCCCATCACCCTATGGAAGCTGTTTGGGTCTTTCGAGGAGAAATAGTAAACAGCAGCCTTCTTCCCTAGCCAAGCTGTAAACACATTGAGAAAAAAATACCCCCAAATGTATGGGAACTGGGGACTGGAACATCACATTTATTCTGGTAAAGCTGATGATGGAGAATGCAGTTTCACGTCTTCTATCCTCACAATCTTACTCTCTAAACCCCAGAGTTAGGCAGAATTTATCACCTGGTCACAGCGGGTATTGTATGACGGTGGGACTCCCAGTGTGGGCAAAACCTATGACGTGGAGAAGTACAGGAAAACACACGCGTCCTGTGGACATCTAAAAGAAAAGGGAGGGGGGCCAAAATGAGCAAGCCCAATGTATTGTGTTCTTCCTAAATGTAACCAAAATCTAAGTCCCACATCCCTGTACGGAGTAAATAAAAAGGCAGAGAGAAACCAGGAGTATTATACCAACTGAGCTCCCTCTATGTGGAAGAAAACATTAAGAACAGGGAAGGAGAATCCCCCTCAGTTGGTGAAGTTGATAGATGCCTTGCAAGATGGGTACAGGCCTTTGCCCTTAGCAATGCAGAGCTGAAGCAATCACGTTGGTCTTAAGACCTGAAATACAGGTCCACCAGATCTTGCGCTTGCTTCTCATTTCACGTCAGCAAGCATTTATTAGATGTCTGCTATCAACATGACTCTTTGATTGTATGATCCTAACCCTAATTAATGAGGGTATAGGGTCAGTTGCTATAACCCAAAGCCCTCAATGCACAGGCTCTATGCCAGGCAGTTTAACCAGCTTCTGGAATAAGGAGATGAAGAGGACAATATCCTACCATTAACAGCCGTATACTGTCTGTGAGTGAGACAGACAAGTGTAGAACCATAGTATATACTGGAGGCATGACCAAAGCATCACAGAAGTAAAGAGGCAATCAGCTTTGTGCAAGAGGTTAGAGAAAGAGCACAGGGGCAGTGATGGCTGAGCCCAGCCTTGAAAGAAGAGTTCGGATTTTCCAAGTTGAGGGACAGCTGTAGAAAGGCATGGAAGCAGGAGAGAGCAAGTTGTATGCCCAGACTATGGTAGTTTCCCTCATTCAACAGGTATTCATTAAGCACTCCTGCCATCAGTTTTAAGGACTAAATGTTGAATGGGATAGGCACAATCCCTGCCCTTGGGAAATTTATTGTCCAACTCTATAAAAGAGACAGTAGCGTGGGGCCAGATCACGGAAGGTCTTATGTATCATGCCATGGAGGTTGTGTTTAGCCAAAGCCTGTTCCCAGTTCGTTATTGCCACATCATGCTGTGGAAGGGGCCAGTGATGGGGATGCACCATCAGTCCCCCGCAGTCTCCAAAGTAGCTACACTCACGGTGATGGAAAACAGGATGTGCAACAAAGCAACAGCCTTTCCTGTTCTAGAAATCCCAGAAGTACAAGGAATAGTGTCATCTTTTTTTTCCCAAGCCAAGCCATAAGGACAATGAGTGAAAATAAGCCAAAATTAAAACAAGCATTTGCACCATTATTACACTTAATACTGAAATGCAATATGTGAAAATTTTAGCAAATCGTTTGAAAGGACCATAAGGATTAAGTAAAGTCTCAAAAGTCTCAGAATGTTTTCCTGGCCAATAGAGAAAGAAATAAATAAGGATGAAGTTTATAATTAATTCCAAGATCTGACCAAATTTCTAACTTTCAGGATTCTGCTATTTTTTGTTTTATTAAGCTCACAAGGTGTTTAGATTGTTCTGGAAGATAGGTTATTGGAGAAATTTAATGAGGGAAACATTAATCCAACAACAAATTTTATTGGACACCTGTATACTCTAGGCTTGGTGCTACAGCATGTGAGAAAAGTAAATTATCTGTTTAATTAATACTTAATGTTTAAAATTTAATGGATAAAACTTTATTACACTCATGGTAAATATGTTCCTAAAAGTAAAGATCCAGTCCATCCAGCTTTTCATAAGAGGAAAGGGACATTCTTCACTGAACAAGTTAATCTGAAACAATTGTGGGGGAAGTACTGCTTAAGTGTTTTATGAATAAATGTAAGCCCTTATGCAAATTTCAAGCTTTTTCAAGGAGTAGAATCTTTCTCTAGAAGAGAGAAAACTATTCCCTTCTGATCTGGGACACAAAGATAACAATGGGAATTCATATTGTTGACCTGGAAATGTACTCTTCAGCATAACTATCTCTCTGTTCTGGCTTTTTTCAAGCTCTGGGGAGGAGGAAAATGTGGGTCTTTTAGGTTCTCATCTCAACTGCTAAGTAGAAGAGACAGACATGCCTGCATTCATTCACAAATACTTCCGGGGTACTGCGGTCATCTTCAGGATTCTTCACAAATCTCCTGGTTCGCCTTTCTTTCTGGGATCAGTGCAAGTTTGAAGCCTCTGTGAACTGAGGTATGGCCACATGACTTGCTTTGGCCAATGAAACGTGAGGCTCTAAGAGCTGGTGTGGTACCTACGGTGCTCCCTTCCCCACCCATCCACAGCCACATGGTGGAGGCAGGTGGCAAGATGACACCTCTGTGACTGGGATCATTCCAGAAGAAGTTCCTCTCAGTAAGAAATAAAGTTGTTGCATTAGGTCAAATGATCTGGGAGTTGTTTGTTATTCTAGTGTAAAGGGCCTCTGCCGACTGACAACTGTCCACAATGTAAGCAGCATGGTGCTAGGCAAGATGGTGGTTGGAAAGAATCCCCTCTCACCAGAAACTCTTACCCCAGGGGAGAAAAAGGGATGGGAAAACAATTATGAGGTAGCAGATAGCCACAGTTGAATGGTAAACCCAGCCTCAGGGGAACTCAAAAACAAGAAAAGTGGTGAGAGATGCTTCTTTTCTGTAAAACTTGAAGGGAAAAGATGAGAAAAACCTCTCATATATTCGATTACAATCTGATCTATACTTAACTATAGTTTACCCTACTTATAGTGAAGGGATGGAATTGTTTACATGCTAGTGGAAAGCTTGATATTCTACTTGACATATTTAAGTATTTCTGTAAAAATTCTAGTTCCAGGATGGCAAACAGGAGACATCTTTTGAATCAACTCCAATAGATAAGTAGTGGTTGCCTGACATTTTATTTGAGAAAGATTATGATGCTGCATCCCAGCTTGGGAGCATAGTGATGTGATCAATTAGTACTATCTGTCTTGTGTTTAGGAGAGGGGAGTTCTTTAAAGAAAAGTTACCGTTTGCCAACCTATACCTAGCTGAAACAGAAGAATTATATAACAGCTTATGATTTCCCATCCAAAAAAGAATGGAATCGCCTGGAAAACTCACATCTATAAAGTATGGCAATAACATACTTGGGGAATAACAAGAAATATGTTATGCAATTTCAGTGCCTAACCCACAAATAGAAGCATAGCCATGTGAAGAAGAAAAATATACATCATCTTGGTTGTGCTGTCTTAACCCATGACAGAGAATAGGCTAAGCGCCTGCAACAAAAACCTTAAATACAATAGCATTATTTCTCTTTCACAAAACAGTCCATGAGCAACTCTGCCATACTTATTATGAGACTTAGTCATGGACTGAGGTGGCTGCTCCAGTTATCCTTTTCTGCCTGGCTGAGGATAGGTCCTAGAGAAAGTCTAGGAAGAGACTTTATCTCTAATGAGCAGAGATCATCTCCACTCACCTTCCATTGGCCCCATCTAGATTCAAGGGAATCTGGAAAATGTAATTCTTAGCTAGGTAGCCATGAACTCAGCTTCACCTTGGGGTGTTCCATTACTAAAAGGAAGAAAAGGAGAATGTACACTGGGAAGAGTCAGCAGTCTCCATCACTGCTATAGGAGAAGGGAGAGACCAATTTATACTGAAGAATCCAGGGAACCTCTTCATGAAAGAAGCAGAAGTAATAGCAGTAAAGGACCTAATTCAGTAGAGAAGCCAGGAGAGAGACTAAAATATAAGGTCTCCTAAAATTTCCCCTTTCTTAAGACGTATCAGCATCCTGCACCTCCTGATATGATGCACTGAGAAGGCACACCATCACCCTGTATTCTTGCCAAAAATGCACAACATCACTCTAATCACGAGAAAAATATCACATAAACCCAAATAGAAGGACATTTTACAAAATAGTTGTCCAATACCCTTCAAAAGTGCCAACATCATGAAAGACAAGGAAAGCCTGAGGAACTGGCCAGAGGAGATAAGGGGACACAACAACTAAACACAGTGTGGGATCCAGGACCAGAGAAAGGACATTAATGGGAAAAACCAAAATCAAATGAGGTGTATAGATTAGTTACTGGTGTTTTATCAACATTGATTTCCTGGTGTTGATAGCTGTGCTATGGATCTGAAGACGTTTAGTTTAAGGAAAACTGGGTGAATATATATATATATATATATATATATATATATATATATATATATGAACATGCTACTATTTGTGTAACTTTTCTGTAAGTCTAAAATTATTTCAAAATGAAAAGTTTTAAAAAGTCTCTGTCATGCTATATGAACACATTTCACCTGTAAGTCTGATGAAGGTCATGGAGTGAGAAACCCAGGCCCCATGAATGACATCCAACTCTTCTCCTTTCTGGTCTGTTCTAAAAGTCATTTCACTTATCTCCATGCCTTTATTCATTCCCCAGCTCTGCAGCCTGAATGGTCCATTTCCAATACAGGTCTGATTATCCCATTGCCCCACTTGGAACCCTGCATCGGCTTCCCTGATGGATTGCCTGGTGGATTAAACCCTCATGCTTTGTTAACAGCCTACTGGCCCTTAATAATCTAGCCGAAACCTGCTTCTCCATTCTCAGATCCTGCCACTTCCAAACATTCATTCTCTTCTCCCACTCCACAGAACTGCTCACACATTTTCAAACATTCCATTTCTATCACCATCTTCTGGAATTCACACTTACTGTTCTGACTACCTGGAATGCCTCCTTTGCTTTCCAGTGAATTCCTATGTTTCCTTAAAGACTCAGCCTAACACTACCTCCCTTCCAATGCCCTCTATAATTCTTTTTAGTAGTACTGTTTTCTACTAACACTTGTTTTTTCAACTCTTATGACTCTTGTTATTGACATTGTGATTCATCTTCTTTCATGGTCAGGTATTGTGCTTGTTTCTTGGATAACAAAGACAAAGGATGGAACTTCTGCTTCTAAGGACCTCATTCTGGGGTGAGTGGGGCCAGTAGGTGAGCAAACAGTGTGATCAACTTATGATACAAGTCAACACAGAGTAGTTCCTTTCAGTGAGAGGGAGTCAGGAAGCCTCTCGGGGTGATTATTCATGAGTTGGATCTTAAGGATGAAAGAGGACTCCCAACCTTTCCATTGAAAGGTCAGTTCTTCTCACATCTTAACTGCTTTCCTTCTCCATCGACTAAAGTCCTATCTGAACTAGTTCAATTACCAGTTCAACACAATTCAGTATTTTATGAAAAGCATGAACATTAAAGACAAAAGTTGACCCATTTATGTTTAAATATGTGTGGTGTCCTCAAAAGTATAGGGGACAGATGACAACTTGTCTTGACCTTAGTTACAAATGGGTTGGAAATTCTTTTCAAAGCAAGTATTACAAATGATCAAAACATTTAGATTTCAAAGAAAATCACAATAAAACATATTTCACAGTTATTTCTTTTCTTAATATAAATAAATAAATTTATTTATTTATTTTTGGCTGCATTGGGTTTTCTTTGCTGTGTGTGGGCTTTCTCTAGTTGTGGCAAGCAGGGGCTCCTCTTCCTTGAGGTGCATGGGCTTCTCATTGCAGTGGTTTCTCTTTGTTGCAGAGCACAGCCTCTAGGTGTGGGCTTCAGTAGCTGCGGCATGCGGGCTCAGTAGTTGTGGCTTGCAGGCTCTGGAGCACAGGCTCAGTAGTTGTGGTGCGTGGATTTAGTTGCTCCACAGCATGTGGGATCTTCCCGGACCAGGGCTCGAACCCGTGTCCCCTGTATTGGCAAGCAGATTCTTAACCACCAAGGAAGTCCCCACAATTATTTCTTAAAATAACTACTTAAGGGCTTCCCTGGTGGTGCAGTGGTTGAGAGTCCGCCTGGCAATGCAGGGGACACGGGTTCGTGCCCCAGTCCGGGAAGATCCCACATGCCGCAGAGCGGCTGGGCCCGTGAGCCATGGCCGCTGAGCCTGCACGTCCGGAGCCTGTGCTCCGCAACAGGAGAGGCCACAACAGTGAGAGGCCCGCGTACCGGAAAAAAAAAAAAAAACAACCTACTTAAGGATGATAAAAATTTTTACTGTTAATGATGAACCAAGGGTATTTATTAATATTGCTTACTCCCATGGTTCTCAAGCTGTGTGTCAAGGCACCCAGGGTGCTACAGTGAACACCCAATAACATGACGGAATATTTTAAATTTCTGTGGAAAATGCAGAGCTACTTGACATCTGTTAGACACAGAATGAACTGCTAGCTTAAAGGAATTCACAATTTCAACATCAAATTGTGTTACATTCCTCTTGATAATGCCATATATTTGCAAAACTGGGTTTCCAGTGGTTTCTGTGATAAAAAGCCGTTTCTGCATGAAAACTACTGTGGAAGAGGAAATGAGGAAGTGGTGGCCAATCTGATTCCAAAATCTGAGAAGTTGTGCAGTGCAACCAGGCACACACATCCCAGTAGTAATTGTGGTTATTAAAGAATGAAATAATATTTTTTCTTTCCATGTATTTGTTTTATTTTTTTCAAGTAGCTACTAAATTGTTAGGACATAAATATTATTAAGGTGTTTCAACTTTATAAATGGAACTATGTTATTTCTTTTGGCCTAGAATGCCACGAAAAAAATTACTGAGAAATTAAGGGAGCTGTGAACCAAGAAAGTCTGGGAACCTCTGGTCTCCAATATCATTGACTTGACAGTGATGTTACTCTTTTTGTAACTGCTACATCTGCAGACCACTGAATACTTTGGATTCTGAGGACTTTGTGGATCTTCAAGTGTAAAGATAGAAACAAAAAGTCCTAACAGAAGAAACTCCTTATGTAACTAAAGGACATTTAAAGGATCTGTTTCATTAGTTTGGGCTTCACTGGTGGGTTCTTGCAACATAAAATGTGTCCGTTCTACAGATTCAGATGCCATTCATAAGCCTTATCAGGAAGACGTGACAATGGGTTGGACTATCTTGCTCTGCCTATTTGTAACCAAACAAATAGACTTGCCAGTTGAAGAGCCAGGTTTGAGGTTGCCTTCCATGACTGATTATGATACAGATTTTTTTGTCTTATTTCTCTTTGCGTGAAACTACTTGCCTCCTTCAGGTTTAAACTCACTACCTTGACTTCATTGGCACTGTGATCACTGTGATTACTGTGATTTTAACTAGATAAAGCTTCCAGCTCCTCTTTAAAGCTACATCTGCCGTGCAATTAAACCGGCCGATTGAGTCATGAGTGAGCACCATTAGTTCCAGGGGAGAGTCCAGAGTGGGGTTGGGGGAGAACGGAAATGCTACATCCATTTATTTCAGCAACACTGAGATAAGAACATTATCTTTTTTCCTGTAAAAATGAAAATAGGCAAAATTGCAACTTCAGCAAAATAGTCGACCAATAAAAGTACCTGATGCATTCAAAAATATTTTTTACCAATACACAAGTAAAATTTTCAGTTGAAGAAAGAGTTTGTGTCCTAGTAAATTTTTTTTGAATTTATTTTATTTATTTTTGGCTGTGTTGGGTCTTTGTTGTTGCACGCGGGCTTTCTCTAGTTGCAGAAAGCAGGGGCTACTCTTCGCTGCAGTGCACGGGCTTCTCATTGTGGTGGCTTCTCTTGTTGTGGAGCACGGGCTCTAGGAGCATGCACTTCAGTACTTGTGGCTCGCAGGCCCTAGAGCACAGGCTCAGTAGTTGTGGCGCACGGGCTTAGTTGCTCCACGGCGTGTGGGATCTTCCCGGACCAGGGCTCGAACCCATGTCTCCTGCATTGGCAGGCAGATTCTTAACCGCTGCGCCACCAGGGAAACCCCTGTGTCCTAGTAACTTTTAAAGCTGAGACAAATATTTAATAATATTTCAGAATACATCTAAGTAGGCTGGCTGATATAAACATATTATTTTGCATCCTGGGTGCCCCACTGTATGGTACTATTTACTTGTTCATTAGGTTCATTGTTGGTCATTCATTCAACATATTTATTGCAAACCTACTATATTCCAGGCACTGCTCAAGGCCACACTTCATGTTGGAAAATCTGGGATTTGGTAAAAGGCATGAATCCAAATGGATTAGCCTCGTCTTTCTTGCCCAATAATGAGAATGTGGGGAATTACACTGTAGTTACTTACACAGTATCCTCTGTAGATCAAAGAAGGGCGTTTACCCCATGAGGCTGAATGACACACAGATTGGGCAATGGCAGAAAGCCTATGCTCTTCCTTGGGTTAAAGGGATCTGTTCAAATATCATAAGAGTACGTGTCATGGGTGTCCACCCCTGATGAATTGTAAGATTGTCCAAATGTTCTTTCTTGCTTGGAACCACATCCTGTTTCTGAAGACTGAGGCAGCAAATTAAATGGAGAGTTCATCATTTAAGATTCTCCAGGCTCTTTTTCATTTGTGTTCAAATTAGGAGAAATAGGTATTCATGAATAAATGGTATTATCTAATAATTACCTTTAACCCCTTATAAAGTGAATAAAGTAGACTATGACATACCAGGTTATGGGGACCTAGAATCGCTTTTCTTAAACTAGCTGCAAGGTTAATATAATACTCTTTATGGTATCAGGAAGAAAGTACTTGGAAAATTCCCAGTATACCAGTAAATTTTGTTTGGGTTGTAGTGATAGAAAACCCAGCCATGAATGGCTTAAGTAAAAAAAAAATATATTGGCTCACATAGCTGAAAAGTCAATGGGAAGAGCAGATTTTAGGCAAGACATAAAGAGAAAGAAAATGTCACCAGGACCCAGTTGTGTTCCCCATCCCTCAATTTCACTTCCTCTGGGCTGCTGTACTTCTCAACATTTGTGCTCTGCAAGATGGCAGCAGCAACTCCAGATACTACATCTCTGTAGTTCAATTCCAGCACAAAAAGCAGAAAGTCTCAGCAAAAGTCTCTCGTGTTTCATCAGTGCCAAATGGATCACGTGCCCACACCTAAACCGATTACTCTGGCCAGAGGAAGGCAATGTTCTGGTGGACTTTGGTCTAAGGAACATGCTCCAACTCTGAGCTAAGATTGGCCCTGCCCAAAGCCCTGGGCTGATGGTGAACGATAAATTATATACAAACAGAGGATGGAAGTTGGGATATAATTATTCAAGGAACGATAAATGGTGGTAGGAAGCTAAATATCCACTTTAGAACAAAACATCTTTTCCAGAGAAGGGCATGTCATAGGAGATATCTTCATGGATTATAGAGCCCATGAAGGATATGTCTTAAAACATAGCCCTGCCTCAATTGATCAAGTAGTAAGAGAATAGTGATAGGACACAGAGTGCCACAAAGTGTTTGACAGCCACCTCTCTGGGGGGATGATTTGTAGCATCTACTGATTTCCATGATGTAAATGCTCCCACCATGGCCAATCTCAAGCTACCAACATGGTGCCATTTCTTTAAAAAATTTTATTGGATTCTAGTTGCTTTACAGTGTTGTGTTAGTTTCTATTGTACAGCAAAGTGAATCACCTATACGTATACATATATCCCCTCTTTTTTGGATTTCCTTCCCTTTTAGGTCACCACAGAGCACTGAGTAGAGTTCCCTGTGCTATACAGTACGTTCTCATTAGTTATCTATTTTGTGCATAGTATCGATAGTGTATATGTCAGTCCCAATCTCCCAATTCATTCCATCCCACCCCATCCCTTGGTATCCATACGTTTGTTCTCTACGTCTGTGTCTCTATTTCTGCTTTGTAAATAAGATCGTCTATACCATTTTTTCAGATTCCACATATATGATATTCGTTTTTCTCTTTCTGACTTATTCACTCTGTATGGAGGTCTCTAGGTCCATCCACGTCTCTACAAATGACCCGATTTCGTTCTTTTTATGGCTGAGTAATATTCCACTGTGTATATGTACCACATCTTTATTCATTCCTCTGTTGGTGGACATTTAGGTTGTTTCCACGTCCTGGTTATTGTAAATAGTGCTGCAATGAACATTGGGGTGCATGCATGTCTTTGAATTATGGTTTTCTCTGGATATATGCCCAGGAGTGGGATTGCAGGATCATATGGTAACTCTATTTTTAGTTTTTCAAGGAACCTCAATACTGTTCTCCATAGTGGCTATATCAATTTACATTCCCATCAACAGTATAAGAGGGTTCCCTTTTCTCCACACCCTCTCCAGCATTTATTGTTTGTAGGTTTTTTGAGGATGGCCATTCTGAGCTGTGTGAGGTGATATCTCACTGTAGTTTTGATTTTCATTTCTCTAAAAATTAGTGATGTTGAGCATTTTTTCATGTGTTTGTTGGCCATCTGTATGTGTTCTTTGGATAAATGTTTATTTAGGTCTTCTGCCCATTTTTGGATTGGGTTGTTTGTTTTTTTGATATTGAGCTGCATGAGCTGTTTGTATATTTTGGAGATGAATCCTTTGTCAGTTGCTTCATTTGCAAATATTTTCTCCCATTCTGAGGGTTGTCTTTTGGTTTTGTTTATGGTTTCCTTTGCTGTGCAAAAGCTTTTAAGTTTCATTAGGTCCCATTTGTTTATTTTTGTTTTTATTTCCATTTCTCTAGGAGGTGGGTCAAAAGGATCTTGCTGTGATTTATGTCATAGAGTGTTCTGCCTATGTTTTCCTCTAAGAGTTTTATAGTGTCTGGCCTTACATTTAGGTCTTTAATCTATTCTGAGTTTATTTTTGTGTATGGTGTTAGGGAGTGTTCTAATTTCATTCCTTTACATGTAGCTGTCCAGTTTTCCCAGCACCACTTATTGAAGAGGCTGCCTTTGTTCCATTGTATATTCTGGCCTCCTTTGTCATAGATTAGGTGACCATATGTGCGTGGTTTTATCTCTGGGCTTTCTATCCTGTTCCATTGATCTATATTTCTGTCTTTGTGCCAGTCCAAATTGACAAAGAAGAAGTAAACCGTCACTGTTTGCAGATGACATAATACTATATGTAGAAGATCCTAAAGATGCAGCCAGAAAACGACTAGAGCTAATCAGTGAATTTAGTAAAGTCGCAGGATACAAAATTAATACACAAAAATCTCTTGCATTCCTATACACTAACAAGAAAAGATCAGAAAGAGAAATTAAGGAAACAATCCCATTTACCATTGCAAAAAAAAGAATAAAATACCTAGGACTAAACCTACCTAAGGAGGCAAAAGACCTGTATGCAGAAAACTATAAGATACCGATGAAAGAAATCAAAGACGACAGAAACAGATGGAGAGATATACCATGTTCTTGGATTGGAAGAATCAGTACTACCCAAAGCAATCTACAGATTCAATGCAATCCCTATCAAATTACCAATGGCACTTTTCACAGAGCAAGAACAAATAATTTTACAATTTTTATGGAAACACAAAAAACCTCAAAGAGCAAAAGCAGGGCTTCCCTGGTGGCGCAGTGGTTGAGAGTCCGCCTGCCGATGCAGGGGACACGGGTTCGTGCCCCGGTCCGGGAGGATCCCACATGCCGCGGAGTGGCTGGGCCCATGAGCCATGGCCGCTGAGACTGTGCTTCCGGAGGCTGTGCTCCGCAACAGGAGAGGCCACAACAGTGAGAGGCCCGCGTACCGCAAAAAAAAAAAGAGCAAAAGCAATCTTGACGAAAAAAAAACATAGGTGGAGGAATTGGGCTCCCTGACTTCAGACTATACTTCAGAGCTACAGTAGTACAGGGCCATTGACCATGGGTTTAGGAAGAGATGAACACCGTCAGCCTTCAGTATGAACGGTACTGACATATAGAAACTGGCTCCAGCACACCACTGACAATAAGTGTTGTGCCTAAGAGTTTTTGCAAACTTAATATTTTACTTATATCACCAAAGTGACTAGCAAAATCCCCCCAAATGTACTAAATTAAGGCAGACATGAAGGTTGGGGTGCAGAGTGGGGCAGTTATAACAGATAGCTTTATCACCTAGCCAAAAATATAGATATTTTTAGCTACTTTTGATGGAAACCATGCAAATTCATCATTTGGTTGGTCATATAGCCACTTGAAAATAGCCTTCCTAACTAAATAAAATGTTGGAGAAAAACAGCAATTATGTAACCACAATCCCCTCTGTCCCCATGAACTGCTGCAGTCAAGCATTTCTGTACACATGTCCCCCGAGATGTCACTTACTCCTCAGGGTGGTCTCATAGGCTCAGAATTTTCTGGCCACAGAAGAAATATCTGTTTGTTGATATTTTTCTAGACTGCTAATTACATGAACCCTATGATTTTCCACTCTGGTGAATGAACAAAAACAAGGTTCACAGTTGATGCGGAAACTCAGAACACCGGTGACTTGTTATGAATGAGGAAATAACCACAATGGCTGATACTAAGGTAAAACTCTCACTAAGAAAAAATACCTTAAAGGTTGAGGTTTGCTCTTTGCAGTCAGCTACTCAGACAGCACACCACATGGAAATGGTATGACATGTCTTCAGGTTTATTTTGGGAATGAAAATAAATTCCTTATTCAAATTCCTCTGGAAAACCAAATTTCCATGGCATGATATATGTCCAGATCTTGCCCACTGGACTAAGGGGTAGGGCTGACCTCTGGAAAAAAGCAATTTCCCTCAGATTGCTTCTTTTTCTGTCCTGTTGGGACCTGCTATGGAGATATCTGGGTCATAAATACAAATCAGTCAAGACAGATTGACAGAAAGGATGCACAGTTGGAAAAAAGACTTTTCCCCCCTTCTTTCAGCAAAGATGCATACAGTTTAGAGTATGGTCCAAGCAGACCATTCCAAATATGTGCTTTTGCATTTCAAATCCCAGAGCATCAAAATACTGAAAAATCACCCAGTTCTTCCCACAAATATCTAAGGTTGCCGTAACTAACCTGCAGATTTACTAAAACAAAGAAGTATTTAGTATATATCAAAATGCCATCTGGGAGAAGTACTTGAATTGAAATCCTTTTCACTTACCAAAGGTAGGATATCAGTAAGCTTCTCAGTAAGTCAAACTATCTAATATAGCCATCTCAACTCTCCTGAAGAATTCATAGTCAGTCTCCCAAAGTAATATTATTAATAGTAATAATAATAACTAACATTTTATTCCAGGCTTCCTTTGTCCCAGGGACCAAGCTATGTTTATTACAAGTATACTGTGAAGAATGGTCAAAGTATCTTCACATTCACAACAACCTTATGAGGTAAATTCTACTGTCCCCATTTCATAGATAAAGAAACTGAGACATCAAATATTCAGTAGTTAGAAGAAAGTTCACAAAGTTAGCACGTGACAGAGCTAAATATTGAAATGAGTTCTTAAACGTACTGAATTTCCAGGTCAATTAGACAAAACCTGCAAGGTACGTAAAAGAGAAAGGATGATGAAAAGACATTTGAAGGCAATAACAGCTATAAGTGTGCAGAGACATTCAACCTTTGGATTTAGAAAAATAATAATTAACATTCGCATAGCATGTTAGAATTTGCAAAACATTTTCATGTACCTTTGGCCTTCACAGAAATTCTGGAAACCAGAAAAATATCTGTGATTTTCATTTATAAAGGTGATTCTCAATATAGAGTAGAAGGCTCAGGAAATGATTTATGAAAACAGATCATTGTTTTGCTATTCCAGGCCAGCAAAAAAGATGAAGAGCTTCTCAGTTCATTTTCAAAACTAAGACAGCCATAACACCAAAAGCCAATAAAGACAGACAAACCAATGCTATAGACTAATTTCACTTATGAAAATAAATTCTAAATAGAATACGTTTGAATTAGTATAAATGTGGCAATTCTAAATAAAGTATTTGCAAATAGAATCCAGCAATATATAAAATAATTACATACCATGACTCCCTAGGGTATATTTGGAGAATTCAAGAACGGTTCAATGTAAGGAACTCTCTCAACATAATATATTATACCAAGAAATTAGAATAGGAAAAGCATATTACAATGTCAGCCTCCTAAACAGACATTTGATCAGTAGCCATTTCTAATAAGTTAGGGAGAGAAATCACAATGCTGCCATTCAATGCCTGTGACAGTGAGTCCTCAAGTATTTTTTAAATCAAGTACACATGCTCTAAAATAAGAGAAGAGGGGCTTCCCTGGTGGCGCAGTGGTTGAGAATCTGCCTGCCAATGCAGGGGACATAGGTTCGAGCCCTGGTCTGGGAAGATCCCACATGCCGCAGAGCAACTAGGCCCGTGAGCCACAACTACTGAGCCTGTGCGTCTGGAGCCTGTGCTCCGCAACAAGAGAGGCCGCGACAGTGAAAGGCCCGCGCACCGCGATGAAGAGTGGCCCCCTCTCGCCGCAACTAGAGAAATCCCACGTACAGAAACGACGGCCCAACACAGCCAAAAATAAAATAAAATAAATAATAAATAAATAAAAATTTAAAAAAATAAGAGAAGAAAATGAGATGCTTTAGGCCTACTTTTAACCAAATATGAAGGGGCAAATGCTCTACATATCTGACATGCATACACAACGTATCTGTATGGAAAGCCTGAAAACAGAGCCGTAAAATAACAGGCAGCAATGGTGCTCGGCCCTTCCCATCACAACCACCTGTCTGTAGGAATGTCAGGGGTGCGTCCAGTTTTATCACTAAGAAACTTTGATGACAAACCACAGTTGGGTCAGGCCAAAGTCTAACAGCCATGACAGGCTGATAAAACCTTAATCAGCCTGTAAGGAGATGACTTTGGACATCTCTTTTTGGAGGGCTCACCAGCAGCCTCCAGGGTCACTGGTCCCTAAAGTCTAAAATTGCGGGCTGTAGAGAGAATGGCAGTGACTACCTTCCTTCTCTAACAGGGAGTGGCGACAGCCCCTTCTATCTAGCTTCACCCAGATCATGCCTCACCCAGCCATGAAACAAGAGCAAGCACCCCATTGCCACCGTAGCAACTGTGCACAGAGCCACCAGCAAGTCCTCAAGGATGAGTGCACAGAGCCAGTTTTGAGGACACCAGTGCCTGTCCACACGTGGACATAGTTGCTGGGTTGGAAAGAGTTAGAGAGCATGGTCTTGTGCACAGATGCTTTACACTGAGTTATAGATGGAACACTTCACAGTGCCATTTTTCCAAGGAGTGCAGGAAATGAACAGGGTTGCTGCTCCTGAGTGGTCTTGAGCAGAAGCCCAAGCTTCCTTGTAGAATCTTATTAGCTCATCAGAATGCTGAATGAATGGGAAGAGCATTAAGAATAAAATAAGTGGTATTTTCTCATCTCTTTTTCCTCCTTCCCTAAGTCACAGAAGGAATACAATTACCCAGAAAGCTCTACCTGATCTGCAATTTTTATTCCAAAAAGCTGAACAAGAAAACTGTTCATTTTTTTCTAAGACCCACAGAAAGGGGGTAGCTGCCTAATTGTTGTGCTAATAATGAAAATGCTACAAAACTAAAATTATTTTTTAAATACAATGGACTTCTCACAAATTAAAACTAAACAAAGCAGATTTACCCTCATAGTTGAGAATACTACTTTTGGGCTCCAGCTGAAATACAAGATTTACTTCATCTTATGCCTTATTTGTTTATAATCTTTTTATATGTAAAAATGAGAGTTCTTAATGGGTTTTGAGTACTGTGTAGAATTTTGTACCTAACCCACGTGGCAGCATGCCTGGGCCAGCTGGCGTGTTTTGTTTCACTAACTCTTGTATATACTCAGATATATGGTTAGCTGGGTCAAAATTGCAGAGGCCATTTTTTTTTGGGGGGGGCGGGTAGGAGTTTTATTAATTAATTAATTAATTATTGCTGTGTTGGGTCTTCATTTCTGTGTGAGGGCTTTCTTTAGTTGTGGCAAGTGAGGGCCACTCTTCATCGCGGTGCATGGGCCTCTCACTATCGCGGCCTCTCTTGTTGCGGAGCACAGGATCCAGACGCGCAGGCTCAGTAGTTGTGGCTCACGGGCCCAGTTGCTCCACGGCATGTGGGATCCTCCCAGACCAGGGCTCGAACCCGTGTCCCCTGCATTAGCAGGCAGACTCTCAACCACTGTGCCACCAGGGAAGCCCTGCAGAGGCCATTTTAAACTGCATGACCCAAGTGTTTTTGCTTAGCAATATTATAATCTTAAAAGGCAATAGTACTGCCCATCAGACTATAAGGGATGCATAAAAGTGAATCCTTAAACTCCTATGTGCTTTTATTTATCCAATTTAATTAAAATATACTCACATGCCTAAAACATCCCCAGAAGCAAATTTTTTTAATTTTGAGAATTGGATATTATAAAATAAAGTAAATATTTTAAGAACTACTCATCAGTTAGTTATAGTCTAATATGGAATGATATTATATCATTCGACTTTTTCAGTTAGAAAACCAAATAAATTTACCTTAAATGTTTCCATGTGCTAATTTGCTCCCTAGAAGATTTAATGCATCTGAAATATACTCTTGTATTTATTTAAAAGGTATCTCAAAGACACAACATTTCAATAAAATTCCATTCAGAAAAGGCTCATTGTAGGGGGACAGTCTTTTCTATGCTAGGGGGAAGCAGTATTTTTGTCGTGGACTTTGAGGTCCCAGCTAATGTAAAAGATTAATACTAATTATTTGAGTCTGTTCTTGGTTCGTCTTTTTCAAACCATGAGAGCCCCGCCTATACACACTCTATCCACAGACACATTTACACAACACTGTATAGTTACCGAGGTTAAAAATCAAGAAGAATGCAGAGAAAGAGTGGAAAGGCAACGAGGAGATAACCAAATGGAATGAACCCAACTTTAAGTGTTCCCATCAACTCTCATGAATTCGAGGGCAGAATGGTCCAGTGTTGGATGAATCCAGGATGGAAAGTAAGCCCAAGTATCATGAACAAAAAAATCTTACAAAAATATAAGAGCCCACATGTGAAAAGTTTGAAAACACTAGTGAGAGGAAGTTATAAGTTATCTGCAGAAAAAGAAGGTTTAAGATCTCCATACATGTAATAGTCTTTCATTCATATAATCTATTTCCCCCTCAAACATCCCATGAGTTACACACAAACAAGCACTGGGTAGAGCTTAGCACTCATACTTTTAGCAGATATTTGAGCACCGAGTATTACGAACAGTCTGACAGGTTTTAGGCAGATAGAAGGAATACAGGGATAAATAGGTAGTCTTTGATAAGGGATGCAAGGGCAGATAAACTAATAATCATCACACAACATGATAAAAATATACTGTACCATGAGAAATGAGAGAAGGAAAAAGAAGATAGCTCACTCTGGGAAGAAGAGATGGCGTCATAGGAGAAATGAACTGAGCTAGACAAGGATGAGAATACATTAAACAGGGAAATAAAAAATTATCACCCTGGGGTCATCCCTTGAGTGAAGAGAAGAGCGATCTTAATGGCCACAGGAAATGAGGAACTCTGTCTTTATGTTGTAGTCAAGAGCAAATGTAGTGCTGAGAAATGGTGGTGACAAATAGATTTATAGATGTGAGAGAAGAGCGATGGCTGGGGATTCGGATGACAGGGTTATGGACTGTGGGGTCAGGCAATACAAGTCCAGAAAGAGTTGAGGATGACAGTTTTCTTTTGCTTTCAGTAAAGCACGTGACTGTGGAGACACACTGATTGCGATTTTAGCTTCGTAAGGGTGTAGAGAGCTTCCTCAGCCCATACTCACTGTTCTCTGAGATCTTTGGCACCAGTTAAAATATTTGGGATAAATATTCCACATGTAGATCTTTGCAACAATTATATTAGCTATTAAAAAAGAAGAAATGAAAGAGACCCTTCACACAATGTCCAGAATGATAATGAAATCTCTTTTAAGGTTGTAAAATCCCTATAAATTTGGTTTTGAAATTTTGCCTTCAGCTTGCAAGCTTCTGTCAAATTATAAAATACCATAATATGATCCAATATTTCCATTTCTACTTGGGTATTCAGTGTTTATGGCAACATTATTTATGACACTAAAATATTCAACAGAGCCAAAATACAGGACAAATGAGAAACGTTCGAATAAATTGTGGCTAGCCATTTGATCAAACAGTATGTTGTCATTTAAAAATTATCTTAGGACTTTCCTGGTGGCGCAGTGGTTGAGAATCTGCCTGCTAATGCAGGGCACACGGGTTCAAGCCCTGGTCTGGGAAGATCCCACAGGCCGTGGAGCAACTAGTCCCTTGAGCCACAACTACTGAGCCTGCGCGTCTGGAGCCTGTGCTCCGCAATGAGAGAGGCTGCGGATAGTGAGAGGCCCGCACACCGTGATGAAGAGTGGCCCCCGCTTGCCACAACTAGAGAAAGCCCTTGCACAGAAACGAAGACCCAACACAGCCAAAAAAAAAAAAAAAAAAAATGTGGTGTTTAAAAAAAAAAAAATTATCTTACATTTAAATATATGAGAAACTGTCCATAATGTGAAGAGAATAAAAGTTTACAAACTGTATACATCTTTTGGTCCCACTTTTGTAATGTCAAAAGAAAAAGAACAATTAGAAAACAATAACCCCATGGCCAACAGTAATCCTGTCTAATCAGTGCAATTATGGATGAATTTTATTTTCTTCTATATACTTTTCATCATTTATCTTCTCTGCAATTAACTCTTATTTACTTTATAATCAGAGAAATGCTTTAACTTTTTAATTAACTGAATAATAATAATTAACTGGTTAATAATTAACAAAAATATATACATACGTTCAAAACTCTACTTGCAAAAGGAGTCCTGGAATTCCACAGACAAAAGTTTATTTTCTGTACTTTCGTAGCTTTCATACTAAGTTTTTTGTTTGCGGTACGCGGGCCTCTCGCTGCTGTGGCCTCTCCCACCGCGGAGCACAGCCTCCGGACGCACAGGCCCAGCGGCCATGGCTCACGGGTCCAGCCGCTCCGCGGCACGTGGGATCCTCCCGGACCAGGGCACAAACCCGCGTCCCCTGCATCGGCAGGCGGATCCTCAACCACGGCGCCCCCAGGGAAGCCCATATACTAAGTTTTGACAGCAGCATCGATTAGGGCATGATACATGCTATCAGGAGAAAGATCCTCCTGTTTTTCCCACACGCTGAGGAAACTCAGCATATTTGTGGTTGACAATGAGGATGATGAAGATGAGATGGACAACTGTCCAACTTATGTTCCTAGAGTCATGGGGTAACCATTACAATCAGAAAAAGTAACATGAATTCCATGGACAGGCTGAACTTAAACTTTTAAAAATGTTTCAATTTAATGAACTAAAAGCAGTCTTACAAAACTCAGGAGGTGGCCTCAGACCACCTGTAGGTCCCTAACTGCAGTGGCAAAATTGCTTCAGTAGCTTTTGGGAAAGGTCAAGTACATTCTAAGACTAATTTGACAAAGAAAGCCTTGACTTTGGAGCCTAAGACTAATGAAGTACCACAGAGGGAATTATCTGTAAGTTGGGAATTGCTCAGGAAAGGGAATTAGAAAAAGGAGAGCATTATACTGAAAGGAGGACAAGAGGAGGAGGTAAGGAGAAAAGATTATTAATTATCCAAAATAGTGATTATTTTGCAAGGTGAAAAAAAATCAACATAGGAGAAAAAAAAATTAAGAGTTGGACGTAGAAATGAAAATGACAGAAATAGATACCAACAGCCAGGGGACCAGGGAATCTAGACCATTAGATATAAGTTTGACAGGGGAGTGGAATTAGTTTTCAGAAATCTACAAAAACCAGAATAAAATTCTATGCATTCAGTTTTATTCCTTAACCTTTAAAGCGCTCCGTCCAAAATAAAATTTATAGCACTTGCCAATGTTTAATGGTGTTCTTTAAGCCAAGCATGATCAAAGTTGGCTTTCTGCTGGTAGCTGGAAGCCAAAAGTGGGTTCTGAGAACGACACACAAAGCTGAAAGCCTCCAGGCAGAAGAGGTGATCCCCAGCTCTCTCCCAGGGAGGAGGTCAGACATCTGGCAGCCACGCTGGCCCGGAGCTAGGCCGCAGAGAACGCAGAGCCATGTGCAGATAGTTACCACGAACCTCCCAAGGAGACGGGCAGTGGGATGGGGCAGAGATGAGTATCTGGACAGACGGATTTACAACTCAGAGAGTTTGGTGGTAGCTGCAGCACTCACAAAAAGAAAAGGGCCGTGGCCTTCAAATGGAAATGAGCTCCTCTCTTCTAAGAAGTCTCCTTTCAGACCCCAAATCTGACTAAACCAATGGTCTTGTTTTCAGCAAAACATGTATTCATTGTCTTCCTCTATAAACTTTTTAAATGACCGTTTTTCAAATACCTAGTAAGAACAATAAAAAGCATTAGAATTTATTTTTAAAGTATATTAATCATTTTTTCAAATCACAATTTTGGGTGATTTTACTGTCACTGTAAAATATACTTTCCAATCTGTCATCTCACCCCCCCAGTGCTGATGGCCCCCTACCAACTCCCTTACTCCCAGGCCCAATGAACCCTTTATGACCAGCCCCCAAACTCCCTCACAGTCTCTGTTTCTGGTGCTCTGCTTTCTGAAAGATTCAGCAGTAGCTGCAATACTCCTATTTCTCTAGCACTCCACGGAGACCTACCATCATTGAGGTGCCTTCACCCTGTCCCTTACTTACGTCCCTCTTTAGAGCTTGAGTCTAGGATTTGTCATTATAACCACTCCCCGAGTCCCTCTTCATCCCTTTTGCCCCTGCTTCACCTGTCCTCATCTGGGGCAGGGGGTGCTATGCTGTGCCACCCTTCAGAATGAAGACACTTGTACCCCAGCTGCCAGGAGCATCTGTGGCTGAAGACTCACAGCTCAGTTGCTCTCTGGGAATGGTCTTGGGTAAAAAGGAGTTGTCCCATCCAAAGTTATGCCCAATCTCCAAGGGCAGGCTGCATCTGTGATAGGGGTACAAAAGCCGGGCCCCCTCACCTAAATTCTAGACAATTCTAAATGGCCCTCCAAACTCCAGAGTCAGATCAGTTGAGGCCTTAGCTGTAACTGCATCACAGTTCAGCTTCTTCCTCTGCCTCATCCTGCTTCCCTCACTCACTTACGAGAATACTCCGCAATAAACCTCCTGCTTGCAAATGTTCCAGAGAACCCGACCTAACAGCTACCAAAACCCCAACTCTGTCTTATCTGACAGGGTCCCAGAAACAGAAAGCAACCTCAGAGGGGTTACCCAAGAGAGTTCACTGAAAAGACAGTTGACAAAGTTGTGAGCAGATTGAATGGAACAACGAGGGTTGGTGAAGTGTGCAGGGAATAGTAACGTGGTTGGTACAGAAGAAAGAAAGACTATTCTTTGGTTCTTTAGCTGTTGATTCTAAGTTTAAGTACGTCCTGTAAAAAATGAGCATTCATGACAGCAAAGCTTTACCTTGTTTCCCATTCCAGCTGTACAAAATGTTTGATTAAATCCAAGAATTATTTACTGAGCATCTACTATGTAAAAGATAATATGCCAGGCACAGCCCAACACTAAAATAACCAACTAATAACAGGACAACCCAGATCTTCAGCAAATTATTTTGGCTACTAGATGCTGATTGATTTGAAAGTTAAATTTAATGAATCAACGCATTCTTCTGTAATCTGGCAAACAAAAGCCATAAAAATGTAATTGGCACACCATTCTTCATACAAGATTAACTTTAGTCACAAGGATAAAACTGTCTTGCAGGCAGTTCCTTTACTCCACCACCAAGTGTAAATATACCAGACATCCTGTAAAAGAGAAAACTACCTCTCTCTACTCCCTTCTACCTCCCATCAAATCTGCCCTTTTTTATACTTTATACTGTTAAATGCTTTACTTCTTAATTTATTAATAAAGCTGCTCACTATGTTCATGTTAAAATTTGAGGACTTGATTTTAGAGTCAAATGGTTGTATTTCTTAATGAGGACTTTATATTTTCATAGAAGCCATGGTATTTATTATTGACTCTTTGAGTGACCTGGCAACATCCAATATATCAATTTCATTAAAAATATCAATGCTGGGCTTCCCTGGTGGCGCAGCGGTTGAGAGTCCGCCTGCCGATGCAGGGGACACGGGTTTGTGTCCTGGTCCGGGAAGATCCCACATGCCATGGAGCGGTTGGGCCCGTGAGCCATGGCCGCTGAGCCTGCGCGTCCGGAGCCTGTGCTCCGCAGCGGGAGAGGCCACAACAGTGAGAGGCCCACATACCACACACAAAAAAAATCAATGCTATGTCTAATGGGGAATGTTTATTTTCATAAATATGTTTTCTCAATGCCACCATTTCTGATTTCACTGCTGCTCTTTCTCTGTTTATCATTCAATTAAATAGAATTTCTTGAGTGTTTTCCATGTTCAAGGCTGTGGGACATTGTGGGAATGTCAAAGAACTGGAACCCATGATGGGAGAATGACATAGACATTTAATTATTGAGTGAGAGTGACAGATCCTACGCTTCAGCCTATGCTGAAACCCATTGGATGCCGCTTGCCTCTCAAAGACACTGAAACCACAGACAGAGATTACCACGTTTTTCTTGTATTCATCACTTGATTTCAGGGGAAACTATTTTAAAACTGTGTCCTGAAGTAAACATTTTAGAAGAAGCCTGTCAATTCTGGTAACTGCAAAATAAACAGATCTTTCCAACAGAGATAGGGCCTGCATTGGCCATATTTGTTCCTATTCTGCATATGCACATTCACTCTAGTTTCCATGCTAAGTTTAAAGAGGAGAAAGAAATTTGAAGTGAAATTTGAAAACTGAAAGTGATGTGGCAGTTCATTAAAAATGCATATTTCATGTTAGGCCAGAAAACAAGTCTCAATAAATTTCAAATTGTATTCATGGATTTAAATCTGATCACAATGGAATTAAGTTATAAATCAATAATAAGATGCTTTTAGAAAGGATATCTAGAAAATCTCCATCCATTTGGAGATATAAAATTTCTTTATTTTATTTATCTATTTTTGGTTGTGTTGGGTCTTCGTAGCTGCGTGTGGGCTTCTCATTGTGGTGGCTTCTCTTGTTGCGTTGCACAGGCCCTAGGCGCACGGCTCAGTAGTTGTGGCACACGGGCTTAGTTGCTACGTGGCAAGTGGGATCTTCCCGGACCAGGGATCGAACCCATGTCCCCTGCATTGGCAAGCGGATTCTCAATGACTACACTACCAGGGAAGCCCTAATCACACATTTTTAATAACACACAGTTTTTTTAAAAAGGAAGAAATCATTCAAACTAGAAAATATTTCAAATTGAAAACTAATAAAAATTCAGCATGTCAAAATTTGTAGGATGCAGCTTAAACGATCCTTAGAGAGGAAATCTGTTCTTTTAAATGCCTGTATAAAAAAAGAAAAATGTTTAAAATCAGTATCTATGCATTCACCATAAGAACTAGAATAAGGAGAGTGAATAAAACCCAAAGTAGAAGAAATAAAGAAAATAGGTAAAAACAGAAATCAAAGAAATAGAAAACAAACAATACAGAAAATCAACAAAGCCAGATGTTGGTTCTCTGAATGTCTTACTTAAAAAACAAAAAAACTTCAATACACATGTAACACGTGTCCACTCCTATGGTTTATCTGGAAAAATAAGTTACTTCAGGAAGATTAAAAGCCATTAATACTTATTCCATTAAAAAGTAGGAAAAGGTCATATTTATGCATGCAATAAACAGTTTGGCTTCCTACATCTAGTCAAATGGAGTAGTCACAGAAAAAGACCTAAACTGTACTTTAAATTGAAACTCACAAACATACACACAACATGTGGGAATTTGCCAAAAATATTACTAAATATTTATTTAAATAAATAAGATACAAAGTAGCATTTAAAAATAGAAAACTGTTATTTCATTTCTGTATTTCTTCATCGCATCTATGAAATAGAGCTGTTTGAAATCATTTGTAGGTCGAGTTCAGACACTTTTCTCTCCACCCTCCTTATAGTTCTCATGCTGCATTATTTTTTAGTATAAAACTCTCTGCATACTAGTGGTGAGAGTGGGCAACCTTATCTTGTTCCTCATCTTAGAGGAAAAGGTTTCAGTTTTTCACCACTGAGAACAATGTTGGCTGTGAGTTTGTCATATATGGCCTTTATTATGTTGAGGTAGGTTCCCTCTATGCCTACTTTCTGGAAAGTTTTTATCGTAAATCAGTGTTGAATTTTGTCAAAAGTTTTTTGTGCATCAATTGAGATCATTATATGGTTTTTATCCTTCAGTTTGTTAATATAGTATATCACATTGATTGATTTGCATATATTGAAGAATCCTTGCGTTCCTGGGATAAACCCTACTTGATCATGTTGCATGATCCTTTTAATGTGCTGTTGGATTCTGTTTGCTGGTATTTTGTCGAGGATTTTTACATCTATGTTCATCAGTGATATTGGCCTGTAGTTTTCTTTTTTTGTGACATCTTTGTCTGGTTTTGGTATCAGGGTGATGAAGGCTTCGTAGAATGAGTTTGGAACTGTTCCTCCCTCTGCTATATTTTGGAAGAGTTTGAGAAGGATAGGTGTTAGCTCTTCTCTAAACGTTTGATAGAGTTTTCCTATGAAGCCATTTAGTTAGCCAGGGTAATCAGAGAAGGAAAAGAAATAAAAGGAGTCCAAATCAGAAAAGAAGCAGTAAAACTGTCACTGTTTGAAGATGACATGATACTATACATAGAGAATCCTAAAGATGCCACCAGAAAACTACTAGAGCTAATCAATGAATTTGGTAAAGTAGCAAGATACAAACTTAATGCACAGAAATCTCTTGCATTCCTATACACTAACGATGAAAAATCTGAAAGAGAAATTATGGAAACACTCCTATTTACCATTGCAAAAAAAAGAATAAAATACTTAGGAATAAACCACCTAAGGAGACAAAAGACCTGTATGCAGAAAACTATAAGACACTGATGAAAGAAATTAAAGATGATACAAACAGATGGAGAGATATACCATATTCTTGGATTGGAAGAATCAACATTGTGAAAATGACTATACTACCCAAAGCAATCTATAGATTCAATGCAATCCCTATCCAACTACCAATGGCATTTTTCACAGAACTAGAACAAAAAATTTCACAATTTGTATGGAAACACAAAAGACCCCAAATAGCCAAAGCAATCTTGAGAAAGAAAAACAGAACTGGAAGAGTCAGGTTCCTGGACCTCAGACTATACTACAAAGCTACAATAATCAAGACAGTATGATACTAGCACGAAAACAGAAATATAGACCAATGGAACAGGATAGAAAGCCCAGAGATAAACCCACACACATATTTTTGATAAAGGAGGCAAGAATATACAATGGAACAAAGACAGCCCCTTCAATAAGTGGTGCTGGGAAAACTGGACACCTACATGTAAAAGAATGAAATTAGAACACTCCCTCTGCTAAACTCAAAATGGATTAAAGACCTAAATGTAAGGCCAGACACTATAAAACTCTTAGAGGAAAACATAGGCAGAACACTCTATGACACAAATCACAGCAAGATCCTTTTTGATCCACCTCCTAGAGAAATGGAAATAAAAACAAAAATAAACAAATGGGACCTAATGAAAATTAAAAGCTTTTGCACAGCAAAGGAAACCATAAACAAGAAAGAAGACAACCCTCAGAATGGGAGAAAATATTTGCAAATGAAGCAAGTGACAAAGGATTAATCTGCAAAATATACAAGCAGCCCGTGCAGCTCAATATCAAAAAAACAAACAACCCAATCCAAAAATGGGCAGAAGACCTAAATAGACATTTCTCCAAAGAAGATATACAGATTGCCAACAAACACATGAAAGGATGCTCAACATCACTAATCATTCGAGAAATGCAAATCAAAACTACAATGAGGTATCACCTCACACCTGGCAGAATGGCCGTCATCAAAGAAATCTATGAACAATAAATGCTGGTGAGGGTGTGGAGAAAAGGGAACCCTCTTGCACTGTTGGTGGGAAGGTAAATTGATACAGCCACTATGGAGAACAGTATGGAGGTTCCTTAAAAAACTAAAAATAGAACTACCATATGACCCAGCAATCCCACTTCTGGACATATAACCTGAGGGAACTATAATTCAAAAAGAGACATGTACCACAATGTTCATTGCAGCTCTATTTACAATAGCCAGGACATGGAAGCAACCTAAGTGTCCATCAACAGATGAATGGATAAAGAAGATGTGGCACATATATACAATGGAATATTACTCAACCATGAAAAGAAACGAAGCTGAGTTATTTGTAGGGAGGTGGCTGGACTTAGAGTCTGGCATACAGAGTGAAGTAAGTCAGAAAGAGAAAAACAAATACCATATGCTAACACATATATATGGAATCTAAAAAGGAAAAAAAATGGTTCTGATGAACCTAGGGGCAGGACAGGAATAAGACGCAGACATACAGAATGGACTTGAGGACACAGGGAGGTGGAAGGGTAAGCTGGGACGAAGTGAGAGAGTAGCACGGACATATATACACTACCAAATGTAAAATAGATACCTAGTGGGAAGCAGCTGCATAGCACAGGGAGATCAGCTAGGTGCTTTGTGACTACCTAGAGGGGTGGGATAGGGAGGGTGGGAGGGAGACGCAGAGGGAGGGGATGGGGGATACATGTATACATGTGGCTGATTCACTTTGTTATAGCGGAAACTAACACAACATTGTAAAGCAATTATACTCCAATAAAGATTTAAAAAAAAAAAAGAAAAACTCTCTGCATAACTAAAACAGCTTCCAAGCCTCCATTAATGGCATATTTGTCATAACAATGTAATATACATATATATATGTATATACATATATATATAGTTTTAAAAATCAAGAATATTTTAAGCTCCTTAAAATTCAACCTGATGGGACACTTCCTATATTCATTCCCGGGAACATAAGATCGTGGTACACTCCGGGGCTTTCCAAAAATCCAGCCTAAGCATAAGTGAGTGGCAATCATCCAGCAACATGGGCCACGATGACTGGAGGGTGCCCTAGGTGGGCAGAGCCGTCTGGATCGTGGGCAGAAAGACAGAGAGAAGGTGGGACGGGAGTGCCAGGAAGGTCAGCCACGGTGTTGATGAACTGTGGAAGGACTGGGCTCTCCAAAGCCCTGGGCTTCGCGGTGCTCCTTCCTCCCAGCTCTAAGGCGCAGTGCAGATAACACACACAGTGCACGTGCTAGAAAGCAGCAGAAAGAGGAAATGTCCAGGGGCCTGCAAGTACTCCGCAGCAAGTTTCAAGGCAAAGGTAGACTGGAGCTGGCCTTTATGTGGACTTGATATGGGCTAGTCGCTCCAAAGAGAGGACCAAGAGGTGATGAGCTGAAAGTTTTTTTCACATTGCCAGTGTGTATGAGCTAGGAGAAGCAGCAAGTTTATTTAAAGCTATGCACGATAAACTCTCTTTTACATTTATTCCTTCAGTCAACAAATAGGTATTGACGGTCTACATGTGCCAGCTCCTGCACTAGGCGTGCAGATAATCAGGACAAGCTTTCACAGTTTACATTCTCGTGGTGGAGGTAGACACCAAAAAGAGAAAACAGATTAAAGGGATAATTTCAGAACGTAATATTGCTCTAAGGGATATAAAACAGGGTGATGTGATGGGGTGTGACTCGCACAGTTTGTACAGGATGGGGTTATTTTCGATATGGGATCGAAGGATGGGGTTATTTTCGATATGGGATCCAAGCTGACCCCTGAGACAGTGCTCCAAAGGGGGACCCACACTCGGAGATTAATACTCTGTAGTCGCTGTATCAAAATTCTTAATAATTTTATCTTTGACTTTGTGTTTTGCGAGTGATGTCTGAAGGGACACTGCAGCATGTATCTAGGACAGCTGGGCTGGGGCACCAACACAGAGAACCTCGGGGTCGAGCATGATCCCTGGGAGCCTGTGAGGGTTTGTACTACAAGTATCTTCATGCCCAAGGGAGCAGGACATTAAACAGCAAATCAAAAACACCATGACAGTCAAGAGAGAGACTGCAGAAGGAAGGAGCGAGCTTCTTTCCTCCTTTTAAAAGCAGGACACTCCTCATATTTTCATTTTACACGGGGCCCCCTAACTTATGTCTGTGGTCCTGCCCTGAGAAGGGACATTTGGAGCACAGGTGCGAGCATTCAAGGCAGGGAGAACTACAAGTGCAAAGGCAGTGAGGTCCATGCAAACTCAGTGTGTTCACAGAAGAGAAAGCCAACAGTGGCAGCAACCTCCTGAACAGGGCAGAGACCAGAACCAGGTACAGGAAGGAGCAGCAGACCCAGGGGCTGAGGGAAGAGACCCATCCAGAAGCCCGGATCCAGGTTTCATCACAGTGTGATTCGGATGTTAGTGCCTACGTGGAAAGTAGAGAACAAGCCCTGGAAGGAGTGGGAAATGGCAGGGAGAGTGGGGGGAACTAAGATGTTGGAGGCGCTGAAACTTCACTTCCCAAGTTTGCCTGCAAAGTCTTGGAGGACCCAAACATCTGAGATCCATCCAACACCTTCCAGCCCAGCTCTGACCCCAGGGAATTCCATATTCTACTCCCAAGGCCCGTTGAGCTGTGGTTCCTCTGTCTTCTACATTGTCACTCCATAGTACACACTAAAGTGTGTGCCTGGATCTGTGTTAGGTGTGCAGCTCAGCCTGGATCCTCATTCTAGGCTCCTAGGTACTCTTTTCCTTCTCAAACTGGCCACTCTAAACCTTATCCTGGGCTTGCCTCTGCCTTACGACTTCTCTCTGCCACACGCATCCAACTCTGCTACCCTCCCAAGATTCTACATAAACGACCCTTCGGAACCCTTGTGCAAACCCCAGACTAGTTTAGGTCTCTCCGTTGTAAGCTCACTTCTTTTGCAGCAAATGTATGGTGTGGTCATTTGATTACTACCTGTCTCTCCAAGTGGACTGTGAAGTCCTTGAGGACAGGAACAGGTCTCTTCTGCCTACAGTGGTGTCTTTAGCACCCTCCACAGGGAAGCACAGTGCTGGCTCAGTGATGAAGGGCCAGGGCAGTGCAGGAGGCAGGAGGATGAGCTGGGCCTTTGGAAATGCAAGAGATGGTGTGAGGAAAGAAGAGCCTGCCTAAGGATAGAACTACCCAAGTATAAAGGCAGAGAGGAGGGGAGAAATGAACAGGAGACTTTCCCTATTGCATGCAAGACCTAGAATATGAAGGTGTTAATGGAGTGGCAACCGGGGACAGTTGCCCATCGCTCCCATCTTGCCTGCATCTCCCGCCCCAGCCCTTTCAGATCGCCTCAGTGGGCTTCCTGGTTTTGTCCCATTCACCCTATAAAAAAAAAGTAAACCAAATCTCTACTCTGAATATGTGGGGTAAAGTACAGTGCCCTGGGCTGGTCAGAAAAATAGGAAAATAGTCTTTAAGTATCATATCACTCTGATAAGAGCATAAATGAAGAATACAACTGTGTGGTCAACAAGCTCTAAGATGGACCTCAGAACACCTCTGTGTATCACACCCTCATGCATCCCCTTCCCTTGAGTGTGGGACTTACTGGCTTGCTTCTAAAAATTAGAATATGACAGAAGTGATCAGGTGACTAGTCTGGGATTAGGTTATAAAAAGACTGTGGCTCCTGCCTTAAGCACCGTCTTTCTCCTTCTCATGGATTGCTCACCCTGGGGAAAGCCAGCTGTCATGCCATGAGGCAGCAGCACTGTGGGGAGGGACTGAGGGCTGCCAGCAACCACAGGAGCAGGCTTAGAAGCAGATGGTCCCCACATGTTGAGCCTTCAGATGAGACCTCAGCCCCAGCTGACAGCTTGACAGCAACCTCACAGGAGATTTGAACCAGAGGTGCCTAGCAAAATCAAACCCGGATTCCTGACCCACAGAAACTCTGAGACAAGAAATATTTGTTGTGTTAAACCATTAAATTTGGGAGTAATTGGTTACACAAAACTAGATAATATACACTGTTAGTGCACCATTTCTCAACTCTACACTTGTGCTGAGATTTGATACCTCAGCACCAACAATATGCTAGATATTTTGACACATGACACAGTGTTAGCTGGAATTCCTGCCTGATGGGGCTTAATAAGTAATAAAAACAAAAAGAAATGTCTTGCTGAGAACTTTTTATAGCACTGGTTATTTGAGCAACATTTAGAAATCCATAATCATTACCACTATCCCTTCCTTAAAAAGAAACTAATGAAAGAAATGAATTTGGGAGTTTTGATTCCTTTTTAAAGAACATATTGAAGCAAGTGTACACAATATGTAATGCCAAGTTGACTTGGCCAATTCTTTCTCATCTCATATTCACAAGTTGTGAATAATCCATTGCATACATGGCCTTTGAAGAGCTTGCCTGCTTGCTTTCTCTCTCTCTCTTTCTCTTTTCCTCCCTCTCTCTTTTTCTCCTTTCCTTCACTCTTCCTTCCTTCCTTCCTTCAATCCTTCCTTCCTTCCTTCCTTCCTCCTTCCCTCTCTCCCTCTTTTGCTTCCCTTCTTTTCCCTCCTTCTCTCCTTAATATTATAGGTGAAACATTGGTAGCCCTTTGTCCATTGAATAAAGCATCCCTAAATCATGGCAGTGCTCAACCTACCTTTTTAACTTGGGCATCATTCCTAACACATACGTACAGAAAATGTTTAATACAAGCAAGAAAACCGATTCCAAAACATATATTTAACTTAATACTAACCCAGCTCTACAATATATTAAGTTCCTTAGAACTGTGATTCTCAAATTTTATTTGTACAAATCACTTGAGGATTCTTGTTAAAATGTAGACTCCCATTCAGTAGGTCTGAGAGGGCCTGAGATTTTGCATTTCTAACAAGCTTCCAGTCAACGCCTATGCTGCTGGTCCCTGGACCATACTTCAAGGAGCAAGGTCTCAGATGGAATTGCTCCTTTTTTCTGGGCCTGAGTACCTGTAACTGTAAAGTGAAGGGCTGGGTTCATTGACCTCTTAAATTCTATGATTTGTGATGCCTCACATTTGTCTGTCTTTCTCCTCCCCTGTGTTCCCTATCGCAGTATTTGGCACCAGCACCCTCCCCCACTGTCCTGTAAAATTTGCAAGTTGTCCTCTCTCAGCCTCTCCCTCACAGCATCAGCACATGGGATCCATGTACAAGTCTCATCAATGTTACATCCTACATCCTTGCATCTCCACCCACCTCTTTTCACCTTTGCTTCCAGCTTCCACTCCATCTAAGCCCATGTGACTTCCTACCCAACACAATGGCACCAACTTCCAGGGTCTTTTGACAAGGCAAATCTGAATGCATCATTTCTCTGCTTAAAGCCTTCAATAATTCCTTAAGGTGACCTGTGTGCAATTCTTAAAAATTCCAGGCCTGAAAACACTGTTCCCCAACTTTGTCAACCTGTGGATATGGCTTGCCTTGGGAAAGTCTTGCTGGGCCCTCAGAGTGGGTTAGGTATCTTTATTATGCAGTTTTTCAGCAGGCTGTATTTTTCCTTTATAGAATTTTTTACAGTTAATTAACTAAATCTCATGTGAGTGCCCAGTTTATGACTGGGCTGACATCCACACTCACACTCTGAGTCACCAGTCTATCCTCAGTGTCCTGCACAGGAAGGTCACATTTGGGCACATAATTAAGATTCTTTGAATGAATAAATATTTCCCACCTACCTTTAGGATTCCTACTAGATATCTCTACATTGCATCTATTAGTTTCTAACGCGAACTAAGGTCTTAGTTAAAGATTTGACCTTGGTCTCTCATAAGTGCCTAACACTCTCATGCTGTCTTATAGTTAGTGTACAGTTTCCTTGCTAGGAAGGCCGTGCATGCTGTGGTCAAGTGTGATAATCATTAGTGGATGGATGCAAGGGTTGTATGGCTCATATATTGAAGTTCCAAATAATTGACATTGGAATTCTAAATATTGACACAAACAACATATAGAGAACACGTGGTTTCCAGGCTTCCTCAGAACTTTAGTTTGCTTCTGTGTTCTTTTTAAACAGTGAATTAAAGAAGTAAATTCCTTGTCTATCAAAACCAGGACCAGCCCCAGACACAGACAAAATTCATGACCAAGAGGTGTCCATCCAGGAGGTGTGAGTGGAGGGCTGGGGAGCCCCACATTCATAATGCATTCCCAGTCACCTGAATTCCACCAGAAGAAATGTCTTTCTTTAGAATTTAGAGAGCTCTGTTAAAATGCAAATCAAATGCCCTTGGGATGGCGGAGCCATCCAAATTAGAGAAACACTTTGTCCTCAAATCAGAGCTATGCATAGCCACAGACAAAACAGGTGCGTTTTCCTAAGAAAATCTGGTTTTTGTCCTACACTGACTTTAACATAATTTATATTTTAAACCAAATATGGAAATATTATAAAATAATTTCGAAATTTGCATGACTCTTCAAGTAAAGGAGAGATTGAAGGATATATTATGAGAGATACTAATTCAGTCCTAGGCTATTAACAACCCACCTTTGGAATACTTAAAAAGCATAAGCAAAGCATCTTCTTTAACCAAATCAGTCAGCCTGTGGGGCTGGCAGTGGATGGCATGCACTTGCAGGGACAGTGTATGGCAGGGACTGCTGTTCTGTACTGTCCTTCTTTTAGGTCATAGATCCTTCATTTTAACATTGGTCCATCACTAGCTATGACCAAGTCTGGATTTCCCAGCCTCCCTTGCAGCTAAATATGGCCCTGTGACTAAATTCTGGCCAAGGTGATGTAAGCTGAAATGTGAGGAACTGATTTCTGGAAAATTTCTTAAAAGACAACTGGCATGTGTCCTTTAGTGCCCGTCCTTCTTTTCCCTCTTCCTTCCTTCCTGCTGACTGCAGTTTCCTGAGACAGCTGAAGCTGGAGCAACCGGACACGGTAATAGGGAGGGACTGCATCCACACACTGGATGAATGAGACAGAAGAGGCAGGACTGGGCAGTCAACCCCAGACTTCCACAGAAAAAAGAAACAAAAGAATTATTAAAACAAGTAGAATTATTCTTGGTACATATTCACTTGCTTTGAGCAGTTTCTTAGCTATATCCATCTTGAAGGTCATGGCACTAATTCTTTTCCTAAAAAGTACACTTTCTTCAATTTGGTCTTATTATTATCCTTTTATCTTTTTATAAAATTGCCTGCAACCTTCTTCAAAGTCACTTTTTATGGTTAATAAATTTTAAGGTATTGACATCTTTAAGCCATCTCAATGGACCATACTATTTTTAGTTGAAAAATTTTTTTTTTCTGCAGGTGCAGAGGTATACAAATTCTCCTAAGTAGAGAATATTGTCAATTCTAACTTTTCTAATTGATATGGGTAAATACTTCCACCCAAACTTTTACAATTTCTGTCTTGTTAACCTCCACTCAAAATACTTTTTACAAGTCTAACATGTCACACTGGCTAAATGTAGATGCAGCAAAATATAAGATTTCAAAATATCACTTCATGAGGGTTCAGGATAAAAATTTATCAAATTAAAAATAGAAATTCCTTCAAAAGAGTCTTCCCACAAGGCAGCTAAAGAATTCAAAACTCAAAATCTTGTGCATCATTTGAGTCCTCACTGGCTAATTTATTCAGTTCCTTGCTTTTGTAGGCATAAATTATAGATTCTTCCCACTTTCAGCTTCGTTTTCAATATCAATAATTTGTAATACTTGTAATCTCAATATGTGTAATAACTAAAATTTTTATGTTCCTTTCTTTAAATACTTTGCAGAACTTAAACTAATTTTGAACAAAATGCAACCAAAATTACAAGACTCACAAAAATATTCACTATCATTGTAAGACACTTAGGTTTATTTGCAAAGCAGCTGTGCAAAGGCTCAACCATTTCTAAAATTCAGCTGATGGTGGGCAGCAAAGAGAGAATATTTACTGCCTGATAGCCTCATTTTTTTTAATTCAACATCAACTTTATAAAACATTTTTGTAATTTAATTGTACATGTATTTTTAATTGCAAATTTTGAAAACTAAGCCTATTCTTTCAACTGGTAGAATATTGCAGTTTGAATGTAGTCATTACGTCTGCATCACAACCAATTCTAGTATAATACTTTTCTGTTCCATTAGTATCTTCCTTTAGTTAGGAACATTGTTTTGGCCAAAATGCAGTACTCCATCAAAATTTGCATTTGCATTATCATTGCAAAAACAATGTTTTTACCATCTTTGTGCACATTTTTAACAGAATTTATAGTAGCATTTGTAAATCGTTGAATGAATTATCTTTGACAGGTTGAATTTCAAAAGTTTTATTTTCATTCCATAAATTGAATGAAAAATAATAGTTAATTGTTCTCTTTCTTCCTTTTATTTTTCCTATTGAGGTACTATATATATATAGTACTATACATATATATGGTTTATTCATTTATATATATATATATATATAAATGAATCTTACATGTGTTTTTACATGTATTCACCTTATGTGACCATCACCCAGAAAAAAATACAGAACATTTTCATTGTCCCAGAGAGTTCCCTCTACACACACACACACAAACCCACCCCAAGGCAAACACTGTATGGAACTTCTATCACCATAGATTAGTTTTGTCTGTCCTTGAACTTCATCTAAATATAATCATACAATATGTACTCTTTTGTGGCTAGTTTCTTTAGCTTAACATGGTGGATTTGTATGTTCATTGTTATTATTGCATGTTCTCTCAGTTTCTTAACTGATGAGTAATATTCAATTGTATGAATATGCCACAATCGATTTATGCATTCTTCAGTTGATGGATATTTGGATGTTTTCATTTTGAGCTATTATGAGTAAAGATGGTATGAACATTTTTGTACAAGTATTTTGTCAACATATGCGCTTATTTCTTTTATGCATATACACAGAAAAATTAATGGCTCATGATTTTCTTTTCGAAGCATGTAATGACATTGATATAAAACTGATAACATTTCGTTGCAAGGTTGTGCCAATGAAGCCAATGCATTAACAACCATCACTTCAATTTTCATAGATTCAAAAGAGAACTCAGTAGTAAAAATGAGCAAAAGTAATTTAGAACAGTCATTTGATCTAAATGAAAAGTCATGCTATACAGAGTGATATGTTAACATACTGTCTGCAGGTACACAAGGTAAATTGTTGATTTTAGGCACTCTCTTCCTCAAACAACTTCTGAAGTAGATGCTGTTTTTCCAACAGATTCGTGTCTGATTTCCATGGAGCCAATGAGATCATAGTGGTCCCCATGGTGGAGGGTAAATGTTGACAAACATTTTGGGAAGTTGCATATTTATCATCAACTTTTGAGAACTGGAAATTCAATACTTAATTTTTCATTAAACATGCACTTTTTTTTAGTACAATGCTGCTAAAAAGGTTGATTATAAAATAAAATGTTACCAAACAAGAAAATAAGTAAATAGTTATAGATTTATATCATATGATAAATGACAATAGACGTGGCAGCAACATTTAGATTCAGCAGGACAGTCAGCCTTTATTTCCTGTGTATACTTCATATACAACTAACGGTTTCCCACATTTCCCATGGACCCTGAAGACTGGAAGCCCAGTGGCTTCGTGCACCTTGCAGCTGAGCCATGGCACAACTGGATGGCACTAAGCAGCCGACAGGGGCAGCAGCAAATGCTTCTCCCCCTCCCTGCACTTGAAACCAGAAGGAATTAGTCCCTGGTTCCTGAGCACCTTTTACATTATCAATGGAAATCCAGCATGCTTTCCCCGAAAGGAAGGTATTGGTTGTTCACGGTCTGGAAAGGATTAGGAAAAGAGAGATTTGTTGTCCTCTTTCAGACATAACTACATGTAGTGTAGGACCTCTAGTCACTGTCCATGTGTGTCACACACTACTAGATGAGACTTTGGCAGAAGCTGGAAGTATGAGGTGGAGACCTACCAAACCCAGCTTATTTTAAGGCAACCGTTAATAATATTTCCTCATTAAACAGTGGAGATCTGGGACCAATGGTAAAACATATAGGACCCCAGGACAATAGGCTTAAAATGGGACTACCAAGTTGAAAGGGAATTTTGTCCACCCTGCCTAAAGCAGAAGGTAGAACAAAGAAAAATATCCTCTTCCATTTTATCTAGAAATGTGAAGATAATCAAAATTGTCCCCTTCTATGGATCTCTTAGCCTAATATCACTCCCACTGTTATATTCAATTTTTATTTTTATTACTTACTTATTTATTTATTTATTTGCAGTACGCGGTCCTCTCACTGTTGTTGCCCCTCCTATTGCAGAGCACAGGCCCCGGACGCGCAGGCTCAGCGGCCATGGCTCACGGGCCCAGCCGCTCCGCAGCATGTGGGATCTTCCCGGACAGGGGCATGAACCCGCGTCCCCTGCATCGGCAGGCAGACTCTCAACCACTGCGCCACCAGGGAAGCCCTCAATTTTTATTTTTAATCCCAGGAAATATTGCATTTTTTCAAGAATTTTAATATTCTGTAAAACATATCCCAATAGTTAATTATGAATACTTCGACTTTCACTGTCATTTTCATCCTGTATTTCTTTCTTCCCCAAATTTGAGCCTATAATACCACAGTAAGCAATTGATGCTATAATGGTCATAATACCAAGAAAATAAATGTATTATAGACAATCATGTCCCCAAAGATAATAGGAATAGATCTAATTTAGAATCCAGGATAAACTGGAAGGTGAGGCTTTTCCTGAAAATTAATCAACAAATGTTGAACAGGTATAAGTTTTACTGATTTGCACTGTAGAAAAAGAGACAGTAGCAATTGGAGAGCTAGTGAAGTGAATTTCACTGTAGCACAGAAGAACATAAAAGAAACTTTTCCCCTGGGAATACAGCTTAATTTGTAACTCCTACTTTGAAAGTATGGATCACTTAACACTGTCAAAGTGCTTTGACTGATGAGTTTCATGGATGGGGTCAGGTTGACCTAACTGACTTCTTATTTTTGCATCATATGGACTACCTGTGTTTTTTGGGATAAATAACGCACATGCTGGTAATTCTAAACTACAAATTGGCCCGCATCACATCTGTGCTTTTTAGTAGCTCTGCATTACTTCCAGAAGAAAAAGTTAAACCTCCCTAGGCTGGCTCTTCAGGAGGCAGCCCCTCCCAGCTTTACAACCTCTTCTCTCCTCAGCCCCCTGCTGCTCTCCCACACACCTAAGTGCTTTACGCACAGTCTCCCTCCATTGACCTGCCCATCTTTATTTGTGCCCACAAGGCTAACTCCTCCCTGACCGTCAAGATTTAGGCCATGCCTTACTTCATCTTGAAAACAGCTTCCAATGCCTCTTGTCCATCCCCAACCCCTCCCTGGGCCCTCTCTGCACCCCACCTGCTTGTTGTGCATCCCTGTTCACAGCCATCTGCACACAGACATCTATTAGGTGACTGTCTTGACTGTCACCCTTGGACTGGGAGCTTCTTGAGGTCTGGGCACCAGGACTGTAAACCTGGAAGCAAACACGAGCCTGGCTCAAGGCAGAAACATTCAGGAAATGTTTGATGGATGAAAGAATTTCAATAATGGTTCTTAACTGGCTTTGGTTGTATTAAAGCTCAAAGAACTGAATTAATTTGATTACAAGAATCATCTCTCATTTAACTGTCCAGGTCAGATTTCATCGAAGGCCTGAAGTTCTGTCTGTTAACATATTTCTTAGCTTACGCTATGGCTTTATAGTGTCCGGGCCTCTAATCAATTAGTATTGTCCAGCAACACTATTGGGATCACCCTCCAGACACCTTCCACTCTCATGTCTTCAAATGTGCCTAAAACAGAGTGACTTGGGGAGCAGGGACGAGGGGAATATTCTTCCCTTTTCAGCAGACCTTTCTCAGCTTCTGTGTATTATTGTAGCAAGAGACTCTGAGAGATGAGACCACAAACCAAAAGTTACACCCTTTTGGTCTAAAAGGTTTGGACAGACACTTAGTATTTCTGGAAGACAAAGAGAATCCGCAAACATGAGAATGTGGGAATGGATATTTGCACGCAAAGGAAGGCACGTTCCAAAAGCACATTTGCAGACCATGGTGTAAAATCATTTCAAACGTACCATAAAAATACAGGTCAGACTCAGGGCTTTGACTGAAGTAAGGGACTCAGAAGAAGGCTAGGAGATTTATACTTCCATGGATAAGCAAAACAAAACATAAAAACAAAAACTCCCATCATCATTTCCCCTATACATCATATTCTGGTACAGTTCCCACCTCTTAAGAGGAAACCTCAGTGAACACATAAGAAAAAAACATTTTTAATTTCATTCCAGTTTTTAAATGAGTCTAAACTAAAACAAAGATTTCATGACTCTCTCAGTCTGCCATGCGGATTTCCGCCTCTGACGAATGCCAGGAATCCTTGTGGCTGCTTTAGATGTCCAAACCATTTATTAAGAAGAATGAGAGAGTGCTATGTTGGAATCCGGGCTCCAGAAAGGTAGCTGAGGCCACCATTCTGGCCACTGGCCAGAAGAAGACTTCTTGGCAACGGAGTAGGCAGTTTCAGGAATGTCATAATTGTTTAAACTCTCCTGTACAGTTTAAGAAAAGTGTTTTTGAAGGCAAGGAGGTGCTATAGAGCTGCAAATACAGATGGAAGTATTTTCTCCACATATTGTATTATGCTGAAAATGAACACTAAAACCCAATAAAACGCTGCCATTATCCACCAGAGGCTTAGAGAGGAGCCAATCCCGTTCTAAGGATTATCAGGCCATTGGATTAGAGGAAGAAGAATGAACTGAACATAAATTTTGAAAAACACAAACTTACTGATGCCTAATTGAATGGTATCAGGCTTTTGGTGGGAAAAAAAAAGTGTTGAGTGTGCACTGGACACAACTGTCTTTAAACCAAGTAGTGACTGGATGTTGAGAAAATTATCTCTTCTGGATATATGTGAGTCAAGGTTTGAATACTGCTAGAATGCACTTGGATGAAGATATAAAGAGGTAGGAAAAGAAGTAAGACCATATGATTAGCTGCCAGAGAACTGGAGGAAATACTTCTCAGTAATGGAGGCCATTCAGCCAGCTCTCCAGACACACTTACTGGAAGTCTGTTCCCAGGGCTTAGTACAGTGCCTGAAACACACACACACACACACACACACACACACACACACACACAGCATTTCATCTGGTTAAAAGTAAGGCAGAATTTTATTTATTTTAATTTTTTTTTAACTGGAGTATAACTGCTTTATAATATGTTAGTTTCTGCTGTACAGTGAAGTGAATCAACTATATGTATACTTATATCACCTCCCTCTTGGACCTCCCTCCCACCCCCCCGCAGCCCACCCATCTAGGTGGTCACAGAACACCGAGCTGAGCTTCCTGTGCTTTATAGCATGTTCCCACTAGCTATCCGTTTTACGCATGGTAGTGTATATATGTCAATCCTAACCTCCCAGTTCATCCCACCTTCCCCTTCCCCCCATGTCCACATGTCCGTTCTCTATGTCTACATCTCTATTCCCGCCCTGCAAATAAGTTCACCTGTACCATTTTTTAGATTCCACATATATGCATTAATGTATGATATTTGTTTTTCTCTTTCTGTCTTACTTCACTCTGTATGACAGACTCTAAGTCCATGCACGTCTCTACAAATGACCCACTTTCTTTCCTTTTTATAGCTGAGTAACATTCCATTGTGTATATATGTACCACATCTTCTTTATCCATTCATCTGTCGTTGGACATTTATGTTATTTCCATGTCCTGGCTATTGTAAATAGTGCTGAAATGAACATTGGGGTACACGTGTCCTTTTGAATTATGGTTTTCTTTTTCTTTTTAACATCTTTATTGGAGTATAATTGGTTTACAATGGTGTGTTAGTTTCTGCTTTATAACAAAGTGAATCAGCTATATGTATACATATGTTCCCATATCCCCTCCCTCTTGTGCCTTTCTCCAACCCTCCCTATCCCACCCCTCTAGGTGGTCACAAAGCACTGCTATGCAGCTGCTTCCCACTAGCTATCTATTTTACACTTGATAGTGTATATATGTCAATGTTACTCTCTCACTTCATCCCAGCTTACCCTTCCCCCTCCCCATGTCTTCAAGTCCATTCTCTACGTCTGTGTCTTTATTCCTGTCCTGCCCCTAGGTTCATCAGAACCATTCTTTTTTAGATTCCACATATATGTGTTAGCATATGATATTTGTTTGTCTCTTTCTGCCTTACTTTACTCTGTATGACAGACTCTAGGTCTATCCACCTCACTACAAATTACCCAGTTTCATTTCTTTTTATGGCTGAGTAATATTCCATTGTATATATGTGCCACATCTTCTTTATCCATTTATCTGTCATTGGACACTTAGGTTTATTCCATGTTCTGGCTACTGTAAATAGTGTTGCATTGAACATTGTGGTACATGTGTCCTTTTGAATTATGGTTTTCTCAGGGTATATGCCCAGTAGTGGGATTGCTGGGTAATATGGTAGTTCTATTTTTAGTTTTTTAAGGAACCTCCACACTGTTCTCCACAGTGGCTGTATCCATTTATATTCCCACCAACAGTTCAAGAGGGTTTTCTCCACACCCTCTCCCACATTTATTGTTTGTAGATTTTTTGATGATGGCCATTCTGCCAGGTGTGAGGCAATACCTCGTTGTGGTTTTGATTTGCATTTTTCTAATAATTAGTGATATTGAGCATTCTTTCATGTGTTGGTTGACCATCTGTATGTCTTCTTTGGAGAAATGTCCATGTAGGTCTTCTGCCTATTTTTTTATTGCATTGTTTGCTTTTTTGATATTGAGCTCCATGAGCTGTTTGTATATTTTACAGATTAATCCCTTGTCAGTTGCTTCATTTGCAAGTATTTTCTCCCATTCTGAGGGTTATCTTTTCATCTTGTTTATGGTTTCCTTTGCTGTGCAGAAGCATTAATTAGGTCCCATTTGTTTATTTTTTTTTATTTTCATTACTCTGGGAGGTGGGTCAAAAAAGATCTTGCTGTGATTTATGTCGTAGAGTGTTCTGCCTATGCTTTTCTCTAACAGTTTTATAGTGTCTGGCCTTACATCTAGATCTTTAAACAATTTTGAATTAATTTTTTTGTATGGTGTTAGGGAGTGTTCTAATTTCATTCTTTTACATGTAGCGGTTCAGTTTTCCCAGCACCACTTACGGAAGAGACTGTCTTTTTTCCACTGTATATTCTTGCCTCTTTGGCATGGATTAGGCGACCATATGTGCGTGGCTTTATCTCTGGGCTTTCTGTCTTGTTCCATTGATCTATATTTCTGTTTTTGTGTCAGTACCATGCTGTCTTGATTACTTAGCTTTGTAGTATAATTTGAAGTCAGGAAGCCTGATTCCTCCAGCTCTGTTTTTCTTTCTCCAGATTGCGTTGGCTACCGGGGTCTTTTGTGTTTTCATACAAACTGTAAAATGTTTTGTTTTAATTCTGTGAAAAATGCCTTTGGTAATTTGATAGGGATTGCATTGAATCTGTAGATTGCTTTGGGTAATATAGTCATCTTCACAATATTGATTATTCCAATCCAAGAACATGGTATATCTCTCCATCTGTTTGTGTCATCTTTGATTTCTTTCATCATTATGTTACAGTGTTCTGAGTATAGGTCTTTTGGCTCCTTAGGTAGGTTTTTTCCTAGGTATTTTATTCTTTTTGTTGCAATGGTAAATGGGATTGTTTCCTAATTTCTCTTTCTGATCTTTCACTGTTAGTGTATAGGAATGCAAGACTTCTGTGTATTAATTTTGTATCCTGTGACTTTACTAAATTCATTAATTAGCTCTAGAAGTTTTCTGGTGGCATCTTTAGGATTTTCTATGTACAGTATCATTTCATCTGCAAACAGTGACAGTTTTACTTCTTCTTTTCCAATTTGGATTTCTTTTACTTTTCTTCTCTGACTGCCGTGGCTAGGACTTCCAAAACTATGTTGAATAAAAGTGGTGAGAGTGGACATCCTTGTCTTGTCCCTGTTCTTAGAGGAAATGCTTTCAGTTTTTCACCATTGAGAATGATGTTTGCTGTGGGTTTGTCATGTATGTCCTTTATTATGTTGAGGTAAGTTCCCTCTGTGCCCATTTTCTGGAGAGTTTTTATCATAAATGGGTGCTGAATTTTGTCGAAAGCTTTCTCTGTATCTATCTAGATGATCATATGGTTTTTATTCTTCAATTTATTAATATGGCATATTACATTGATTGATTTACATATAGTGAAGAATCCTTGCATCCTGGGACAAATCCCAGTTGATCATGGTGTATGATCTGTTTACTGTGTTGTTGGATTCTGTTTGCTAGTATTTTGTTATGAATTTTTGCGTCTATGTTCATCAGTGATATTGGCCTGTAATTTTCTTTTTTTGTGATAACTTTGTCTGGTTTTGGTATTGGGGCTCGTAGAAAGAGCTTGGGAGCGTTCCTCTCTCTGCAATTTTTTGCATCAGTTTCAGAAGGATAGGTGTTAGCTCGTTTCTAATGTTTGATAGAATTTGCCTGTGAAGCCCTCTGGTCCTGGACTTTTGTTTGTTGGAAGATTTTTCATCACAGTTTCAATTTCATTACTTGTGATTGGTCTGCTCATATTTTCTGTTTCTTCCTGGTTCAGTCTTGGAAGGTTATACCTTTCTAAGAATTTGTCCATTTCTTCCAGGTGGTCCATTTTTTGGCATATAGTTGCTTGTAGTAGTCTCTTATGATCCTTTGTATTTCTGCAGTGTCATTTGTTACTTCTCCTTTTTCATTTCTAATTTTATTGATTTGAGTCCTCTCCCTTTTTGTCTTGATGAGTCTGGCTAAAGGTTTATCAATTTTGTTTATCTTCTCAACAAACCAGCTTTTAGTTTCATTGATCTTTGCTATTGTTTTCTTCATTTCTATTTCATTTATTTTTGCTCTGATTTTTATGAATTCTTTCCTTCTCATAACTTTGAGTTTTGTTTGTTCTTTCTCTAGTTGCTTTAGGTATAGGTTAGGTTGTTTATTAGGTTTTTCTTGTCTCTCTTAGAACTACCTTTGCTGCATCCCATAGGTTTTGGGTCATCATGATTTCATTGTCATTTGTTTCTAGGCATTTTTTTTACTTCCTCTTTGATTTCTTCAGTGATCCATTGATTATTTAGTAGCATATTGTTTAGCCTCTGTGTGTTTGTGTTTTTTTATAGTTTTTTTTTCTGTAATTGATTTCTAATCTCATAGTGTTGTGGTCAGAAAAGATGTTTGATACGATTTCCATTTTCTTAAATTTACCGAGACTTGATTTGTGACCCAAGATGTCATCTATCCTGTAGAATGTTCCATGTACGCTTGAGAAGAAAGTGTGTTCTGCTGCTTTCAGATGTATTGTCCTATAAATATCAATTAAGCCTAGCTGGTCTATTGTGTCATTTAAAGCTTGTGTTTCCTTTTTAATTTTCTGTCTGGATGATCTGTCCATTGGTGTAAGTGAGGTGTTAAAGTCCCCCACTATTATTGTGTTACTGTCAATTTCCCTTTTATGGCTGTTAGCATTTGCCTTATGTACTGAAGTGCTCCTGTGTTGGGTGCATAAATATTTACATTTGTTATATCTTCTTCTTGGATTGATCCCTTGATCATTAGGTAGTGTCCTTCCTTGTCTCTTGTAATAGTCTTTATTTTAAAGTCCGTTTTGTCTGATATGAGTATTGTTACTCCAGCTTTCTTTTGATTTCCATTTGCATGGAATATCTTTTTCCATCCCCTCACTTTCAGTCTGTATGTTTCCCTAGGTCTGAAGTGGGTCTCTTGTAGACAGCATATATCATATATCAGTCAGTCTGTGTCTTTTGGATGGATCATTTAATCCATTTACATTTAAGGTAATTATCAATATGTATGTTCCTACTACAATTTTCTTAATTGTTTTGGGTTTGTTTTTGTCAGTCTTTTTCTTCTCTTGTGTCTCCTGCCTAGAGAAGTTCCTTTAGCATTGGTTTGGTGGTGCTGAATTCTCTTAGCTTTTGCTTGTCTGTAAAGCTTTGATTTCTCCATTGAATCTGAATGAGATCTTTGCCAGGCAGAGTAATCTTGGTTGTAGGTTTTTCCCTTTCATCACTTTAAATATATCTTGCCATTCTCTTCTGGCCTGCAGAGTTTGAAAAGGCTAATTTATTCTTAAATCTCTTCTAATTCAGTGTATTTCTGTTTTTGGTAATTCATAAAAGCTAAAAGAACCCTGTATTTTCTTTTTCTTAATCCTCGCAGAAGAAATCATTCAAAGAAAACTTTTGTGTTAAACCACTGTTTCCCAAATGGATATTTCCAAATATTTATTCCATGTGGCTTATTAAGGATGGCATGAAGAAAGTGTTCCACTGGCCAATAGATCAGGAAATGCTGGGTCAAACTCGACTGACAGATTTTGTTTCTGCAGAGCTTCTCAAAGCCTTTGAGCATGGTTCAATATGCTCATGTAAGAAGGGAAGCTTCATGAGTGGCTACAGCAGGGGCCCAGCTATGACTCCCAGGCCAAATCTGGCTCAGTGCCAGCCTTTACAGGAATACAACCCCACCCATGTGTTTACAAGTTGTCCTTGGCTATAGGGGTAGAGTTGAGGAGAGCAATAGAGAACATACAAACTCTCAAAGCCAAGATACTTCCTTCTGTCTGGCCTTTGACAGAAAAAGTTTTATGACCTCTGGTCTAGAATATGTAGTGTTCTTCAAATTTGTCTGAACACAGAACAGTTATGGGGAGCATACCTATCAACATCTCTTAAAACCCTGGGACACATGGAAAACACATTCTCTAAATGTAAGAAAGTGGTCTGCTGAAGAAAACCACTCAAGGAAGATTTTGTGTGGTTCATACAAATCACTGTGTTCTATGCCTGTCTTCTTATATTTAATTTTGCTATAATTTAGGTCCTTTTGAACTTTCTGGTTTGATTAATTATAAAGTTACTTTTGACATTAAATCATTGAATGAGACATTAGTTCATTGCTATTTTTTAATCCTTGAGTTTCTTAACCATTTAATATGGCAACTTTTTTTTAAAAAAAGTCACTTCTAAACACAATTTTATAATTATTAGGGGAAAATATATATCAAGGGCAGCATGAGTCCAGAAACCAGATTGTACGGTTAGCAAAACAGAGAGACTTGGCATCTCTAAGTAGAGATTTGGGTTCGCAGTGAGATCAAGGTGACTAGGCAGAGCCACCTGGCTGTGGATGAGCTGATACTTGGGTGGACAGCGTTGATAGAACACAGTGGGCAAAATGGTCAATGAGTCACCTTGATGGCAGGATTAGAATGACCAAAATGATCGCCTCTTCTGTTGGATTGTTACATTCAATTCAGGGTGTCACTTTAACTGAACATACTAAAGGACGTATTGAAGGTCAGGAGAGAATTGCCGGGAAGGAGAAAGAGCCTGAAACCACGAAAAAAAGCTGGGAATACTGGGAATCTTTGGCCAGTAGAAAAGATTCTGGAACTTGATGCCCACCTTCCAACATCTGAAGGACCTTCATGGGGAAGAAGTCATAGTAAAAACAGCATAAAGCAGAACATTTTCAACTGTTGGAGAGTCCCCAAAACGAAACAGACTGCCGCAACACGTAATGAGTGTCCCATCACTAGAGATATTCAAGCAGAAGCTAGGCAAATATTTGGCAAGAGTTTGGACAGGCAGTTGCTTTAGATGATTTGTAAAGCCTCCTTCCATTTGATAGCCAGATACTCAGGATTTAGTCAGTGAGAAGCTTATCGTTGGCTCTCAGCCTGTTGTCTAAAGGAAAAATCCTAAGATTTTTATGATCCATCCTTGCTTATGTATTAAAACATATTTACCTAGCTAAAATTTCAAAATTAAATTACCAACAAGTCTTCCTATTTTCTCTTTCAGATTCCCTCTCTGTGAATTTTTAGCAAAATTTACATCAAATAGGACTATTAAAAAATTTTTATTGAAGTGTAATACTCATACATAAAAGTACATAAATTAAATGTAATTCAATGAATTTTTTAAAGTAAACACACCCATGTAAGCAGACTAAGAACTAAAACACGACCAATATACTTCACATAGAACTTGCTCTTGTACCCACTTCCCCCCAGAAAGGTAATCATAAACTTGACTTCTAAAACCATAAATTAGTTTTGTCTGTTTTTGAACTCTACATACATGGAATCATACAGTGTGTTGAGTCTATTAATTTCTTTTGTTGCTGTTTTGTCCTGTTTTCCTGAAAACATCAAGCATATACTGAAATTGAGAAAAGAGTGTAATAAATACCCACTTCAACAATTACTCACTCGTGGTCAAACTTGCTTCTTCCATTTCCCTACCCACTTTATCCCTAGTTTACTTTGAAGCACATTCTGGGCATCTTACCTTTTCATTCATGAATATTTCAGCATGTATCTCGAAAAGCTAAGGTTTCTTCTTGTAAACAGAACCACGATACCATTATTCTACCTGAAATAACTATAACATAACATTATAATGTTCTAAGGTAGTACAACCATACAATATATTATATAAATATGTACAATAAAATAATATAGTAATTCCTTAATATCATTAAAAATCTAGGCAGTGTTCAAATTCCCCTGATTGTCTCATATATTATTTTTTTTACAGTTCATTTGTTTTGATCAGGATTGAAATTAAATCTCTATTTTGCTCTTGGTTGGTATGTCTCTTAGGTCTTGTCTAACCTATAAGTTCCCTTCTTTGTCTCTCTTCTTCCCACCAAGGAATTTATTTGCTGAAGAAACTGGGTCACTCGTTCTGTGGGGTTTCCCACAACAGTATTTTACCATCACATCTCTGTGGTGCTGTTCATCATGTTCCTCTGACTTTTCTGTTTCACTGAAGTGGGTGTATTGCAATTCAGTTCAGTTCTGACATGAGCCAGAATTAGTGCAACACCACGTAGCGAGGGCAGAAACCATCCCAAGGCTGCCCTCACTTCAGACTCCATCTCCAGCAATCAGGGGGACACCTGCACTTCTGGCCAAGTGGCTATAGATTCATGAATTCCCACAATGTCCTCAGGTTCAATAACTGACTAGAATGATTCACAGAACTCACTGTACTTACAGTAAGTTCTGTACTTACAATTCTACTATAAAGCGCACAGCTCAGGAACAGCCAAATAGAAGAGGTACATAGGGCAGGGACACAGAGAGTCCTTGACAGGGAGCGTCCACGCCCCTGTCCATGGAGTCAGGATGTGTCACCATCCTGGCACGTCAATGTGTTCACCAACCAGGAATCCCTTCTGAGCCTTGGTGTCCAGAGTTTTTACTGGGGTCTCATTACTTAAGCATGATTGATCACATCATTGGCCACCAGACTGAACTCAACCTCTAGCCCCTCCTACCTCCTTGGAGGTGAGCTGGCCTGAAGTTCCAACCCTCTAATCACATCCTGAGGCTATCTAACTATCTAGGGGTCCATCATGAGTCACCTCATTAGCATAATAAAATACTCCTATCCCGGGAAATTCTAAGAGTTTTTGAAGCTTTGTGACAGGGATCAGGGACAAATACTAGACACATTCTTTATTATACCACTCTCTGTCTGCTGTAAATTGATAGTTAAATCTAGACTCTCTGCTTGATCAAATTTCAGGTTTTAATTTTTGGCAAGAATACTGCATAGGTAGTGATTCATGCTTCTGTCAGGAGGCACACATAATGTCTGGTAGCTGAAATGGCACATTTTTAGAAGCCAGAACTAGTAGTCCTGTTAGCTGCAGAAGGGATACTTTCTTTCAGAACCAGAGGCATCTCATCATATTCTCCATCCATGGTGCATGTATCCACCACGTGCCTCTTACCACCTCAAACTAATTTCCCATTCCTAGTAGCCTCCTTCCACTACCGGGTTCAGTTCCAAATTGTGCAGTAGGAATAATTCTTTTAGTTCATGCAGGAGAAACAACATATCATGAAAGAAGATGATTTGCAGCTTTTCTACTCAGGTTGTGTTCTTTTATTTCTTTGGATTTCTGTACCCAATCAGTCAGAAAAAAAAAAAGTGGATGCTTATGTCTTGATAAATACCTCCTACCCATGTGTCAGCAATCTAGAAATGATTTCCACAAACAGCCTTTCAAAGTAGATCCACTGATGCACCGGGCAGGGCTGTCCAGGTTCCACTGACTGTGGGTCAGTGCCAGCAGCAGGATGGAAGCCTGATGACACTGAGGACATTTGGAAATCAAGTCTCCCAGAGCAACATGACCAATCACTTGTTTTGAAGAAAGAGAGTCCTCAAATCAGCTTTAGATAGATGCTTAATCAATGGACCCTTCTAATTCTAAACTCCTTTGTTTCAGAGACTGGAGGAAACTCAGGTTAAAACTGTGCTATCAAGGATACACATGGATAGAGTGCCTGCGTTCCAAACTAAGAGGCCATTCGAGGAATTGAGACAAAAGTCAGCAGAGTAAATGTAAAAGTAAAATTCCTTTTCATTTACCTCAAATGTAGGGAAGCTATATGACCATCTGCATGAAAGAGAATAACCCTTGTTTTTAGACAAGACAGTCAGAACAGAAGTGTAGTCAGTCATCAGAGGCTAGTCAACACATATCATGGAAAATAGATGAAAGCCAGTGAAACAGAGAGAGCCTTATGAAGAGACCTGGAGTTTCAATGCCATCCCAAGGACAGATACGACAGCACGTGAAGGGGAATCCACACTGTCAAAAAAGTCTGTCATTGCATGTCTAATATCATTTCCAGAGTTCAGGGGTCCACTTCCCCAAATAATTTTCCTACTTATTCAGTAACATCTGAAATTCCTTTTAAGAGGGACCACTCCATAAGATGATTTTTAAAATTCACTGAAACGCACATATTACACGGCGAAGGTGCTATTACCCATGGGTCTGGCTGGAGCGCCTGGTGAATAGGGAACAAACATTTGTGGTGGTGTAGAGAGGAGAGCTCTTCCAGCGAGTGCCTCCTAACTTCCCTGCATCTGCTCCCCTCCTTTCTTTGCTCCCTCCTGTCTCAGCAGAGGGGGTGGTTTGGGAGGGAGTGACCCAGAGCTGAACTAATCTTTACCCCCATCTCCTGTGGTGTCCTGTGAGAAGCTCGGGCTCGATTCTCCAGTGCCACCTCCTAGCCTTGGACTTGGGTGACAAGTATTGGCACAGGTATTGGCAAAGGGGCTGGGCATCCAGATCACAGGGCTCAAATGTCTATCCCTGACATTCAGTCAGGTCCCTCATCTTGGTGTCGTGACTGTGCTGAGTAAGAAGAGATGCTCACTTATGAACTGTCTCATAGGTATTTGGAGAGGCTAAACAGGAATAAAAGGCTGTGATGTCACTAGCCGTGATGGTACAATTGTCTTCAGCAGAGAATACTATGCCTTGCTGTGAGACTAGTCCTATAGGAGCAGTCTATACTTTTCCAGTCTCATTTCCCATCCTCAGTGCGCCCCCGAGAATTCTCGGCCAAGCCTCCCTTCTACATGCATACACATGCACGCAATTCTAAAATACTCAGCTTCCCAGACTCCCTTGAAGCCTAGATGCCACGTGACCCATGAGATGTGAAGGCTCCTGAATTGGGCTTCCATTCCCTTCCCTTCCTGAATAAAATGTCAGGAGGAGACAGATGACTCTTGCTTATTGGTCTGCCCACTTTGTTCCTGCCCAGTGGTGCAACAAGCTCATGACCATGAGAATAAAAATTACATGCCTAAGACAGTGAAGCAGCAGACAGAAGGAAGCAAGCCCTTGGAACAACCTTTGATCACATTTAGCACCAGCCAATGGGCTGCCTACCTACAGACTTCTGGTTAAAAAAGGAAAATGAATCCTTCCGTGGTCCCGGTTATAAATATTTCTAACTGACATTTCCCTGATTTCTACAAACTTGCACTTTGGCATCATCATGTCCTTTGCTGTCATTGACAGATGCCCTAAGAAACTCTTCTGTGACAGTTGCTATTGTCTTTATTGCACAATATAACTGGTCTCTCTGTGTCCAGTCTTCCCCCTCCAGTCCATTCTCTATTCTGCAGTCAGGATGGTCTTTTAAAGATTCTAATTTGATCATAAAATAATCTTACTTACAGCTCTCTAGGGGCTTCCTGTGGCAGAAACAGTTAACTGTCCTCCAAAATCTACACCCCACTTCCAGAGTGAAGATAGTAATGCAGGATGGCTGCCCAGTCAGGGACAATCTTTTCAACCCCCCTTGCGTCTAGGCGGGGCTCTGCGACTACTTCCAGGGCAAGGTGATTAGGACACACCTGTGCTCTCTCCACCTTCTCTTTCGCCTCCACTGTCAGCAGGAGATGGACAAAGAGATGGAGGAGACACAGTAGAATTGCTACCTGAGGCAAAGCTGCCCGTCCATCAGGAACATCGCATCAGACTAATATGAGAGTCAGAAATAAACAACAGTGTGCACTGAGCCACTGAAATCTCGGGTGCTGTTTGCTATAGCAGCTAAGAGTACTCTGATACACTTTACATTGACCAAGGGATAAAGTGCAGAATCCTTAATGTGGCTCTCCACACTCTGGCACTAGCCCATGCTCTGTTCTCTCTTCACACCAATGAAACTGGACAATACTGGACAACTATAGGTCAACCAATTGCCTCCAGGTCTTCAAACAGGCCGTTCTCTTCTCCTTGTTTAGAAACTTCCTCCCCTGTTCTTTGCCTGACTAATTACTGTTATCCCGTAGGCACCTGGGATATCACTTCTCCAGAGAGGTCTTCCCTGACTAGTCTGTAGATAAAGCTTCCTTAAGATAGGCTCCTATATCTCTCTGTTCCTTCCCTTTCAGATGATTCACTGCATTGTCAACATTTGCACTCCCTGCCCGACTGTAATCTCCAATAAAACAGAGGCATTTCTATCTGGTCATGACTATCTAGCTCCCTATTGATTAGTACAGTGCCAAATAGGTAGTAGGTCGTCAGTGAATACCTGTTGAATGTTGAATGGATGAAATGATAATGTTAGAACAACTTTAGTGTCCCCGTTTGGGTAGACTCATGGGAAATATCACTCATGTTGCAGGAACTTCTAGCAGTTAAAAGAGTTATTTTAACAATGTTATTCTTTTTTTTTTTTTTGCGGTACACGGGCCTCTCACTGCTGTGGCCTCTCCTGTTGCGGAGCACAGGCTCCGGACGCGCAGGCTCAGCGGCCATGACTCAAGGGTCCAGCCGCTCCGTGGCATGTGGGATCCTCCCGGACCGGGGCACGAACCCGTGTCCCCTGCACCAGCAGGCAGACTCAACCACTGCGCCACCAGGGAAGCCCAACAATGTTATTCTTATATAATCATCTTTCTCTCTTTGCTTTGCCACTAGGAACTCACAGACAAAATTATATCCACTTTTAAAATTGCATAAAGCATACGTACATGCCTTTCTTGATCTAGTTCCATGTAGTAATTTAACTCTGCCTCTCTCATCAGCCCAAGTTTATTATTCTTTATCTGCAAGTTCTAAAAGTACTTTTGTGGACTCTTCAAACGCTCTTCTGTACAGAGTAGCATGTAAAATTTTTAAAGTTTCATTCTTAATGAGAGGGTTGGCCTATAATTCCTCCAGGCTTATGCTAACTTGGGAATAGTTAAAATTTATCTCTTCCTTTATTTTACTTATAAATATTGAATCTTCCCTGATACAACTTAGCACAAAGCTGCTTAGAATGGGTTTACATTACTTATGATAAAGGTCACTATGACTGAAGGCAGATGTTAAAAAAATGCTCTTCAACAAAATCATAAAATTTAAAGATGACACAGCTGAAAGAAGTTTAGGGATCACATGGTCTCATTCGCTCACATCATAAATGAGAAACGCTAAAAGCCAGAGAGGTAAAATGACCCTCCAAAGGCCATTCATTACATACAGTTACAGCTGAAGCTGGGACCCCCAACTCAGGTGAGTTTGTGCCTTAAGTCAATGTTCTTTTTACAGCATCCCCCAACCTTTTTGTTACTTTAAGCCAAGATATTCACATTCTAAGCCCCAAAACCTGTAAATCCACCTTATATGGCAAAAGGGACTTTGCAGGTGTAATTGAGTTAAAGACCTTGAGATGGGAAGATTATCCTCAATTATCAATTATCCAAGTGGTCATTAAATGCAATCACAGTGTCCTTAAAAGACAGAGGCAGAGGGAGGTTTGACTACAGAAGTAGGAAAGGTAACATGATGACAGAAGCAGAGATGTGAGTGACGTGGCCATAAGCCATGACTACAGCCTTAGAACCCGCAAGAGGCAAGGAATGAATTCTCTCCTGGAGCTTACAGGGCAAGTGCAGCCACGCCAATACCTTAATTTTAGCCCAGTGATGGTCATTTCAGACTTCTGTCCTCCTGCACTGTTAAAGAACAACCTTGTGTTGTTATAAGCCACAGATTTGTGATAATTTGTTACAGTGGTGACAGAAGGCTAATTCGCAAAGGTTAGCAAACTATGGCCTGTGGACCAAATCTGGCCCATTGCCCGTTTTTGTAAATAAAGTTTTATTGGGACAGAGCCTGACTGTTCCTTAATGCAATATCTATTGACCGCTTTTGTGCTACCCTGTTAGAGTTGAGTAGAGTGACAGAGGCCACATAGCCTGCGAAACCAAAGCTATTTATAATCTGCCCCTTTACAGAAAATGTTTGCTGACTCTGCTTTTAGCTATGAATTAATTCTACCTTTTCTCATTTTTTCATTGTCTTTTTGGACTAGAAATAATACGTGTTCATTATACAGAGTTAAAACATTACAAAACTACATTGTCTAGCAACTGTCATCAAGAGTTTGGGGCATGTAGGGAATTTGCTCTTTTCATCTACACATATGCTAATCTTTACTATCATGGTTGCTGTGATCAGTGTTTAAGTCTTTATATATTCATAAATTACAAAGGACTGAATACTTCATGAAGATGATACAATTGTGACACTTGTGAATATGTGAGCCAAAGGCAGAGAGAATAGCATGAAGCTGACATGTTCCAAAGGTCCGTTTGGAGAATCTACAGATAGAGGCTACTGGGAGTGAATGAGGTGAGTGTTTTATGTATGGCCCGAGCCTTAGCATCCACTGGGCCCGGTTCAGATCCCCTCTTCTTCTGCCTGGCTGCCCCTTAGCCTCTCTGTGCATCAATTTCCTCATCTATAAAAAGGAGATATTAAGACACATAGAGCAGTCATTAAGTAACAACTACAGAGATAATCATGTGAAGCACTCCACAGAGTGCCTGGCACATAGTCAGACTAAATACAAATGGTTGTTATAATTTTTAATAAATATTGCAATGTCTTGGTTTAAAATGTTCAAGGAAAATGATTTTTTAAAAATAACTGAACACAGAGCTACTTACCTGTCTGTCCACTCACCCTCTGACAGCGTATTCTTGCTTAAATATATACTTTCTTGAAAAAATAAATAATAATAAAATAAAGTAAATTTTAAAATAAATAAAAATAACTGTGTTAAATTTGAACACAAATTTTCCTTTTTAGCTTTTTCTAATTATAAAATGGTTATTGTAGATAATTTGAATATGACTGAAATCATTAAAAAAATTAAAATTACCTCTTAATCTCACCACCCTCACATTACCATATTTACTATTTTGTCATATTTCCTTCTGTGTCCACATATCTGTGTCCCTTTATAACAAAAGATGAATCCTATTATATGTAAAGTCTGTGCCTTGCTTTTTTCACTAAAATCGTTTTTTCTGATGTCATTAACTGGTTTTGGAAAAAAGTTTAATACCCACTCATCCATAGTTTTCCATGGATGTATTTCAAGCATTTTAATTCCATAAATATGTCCTAGCCACCTGTTACACATCAGACACTCTGGCTGATGATGAAAGGGTGAAAGAGGAATTAGATATTTTCCCTACCCTCAAAGAGCTTCTAATTTTGTACCAAAAAAAAAAGGGCAAGCACATTTTATAATTCATAATACAAGGTAGGTTCACATCAGTATGATTTAAAAAAATCATAATACAATGGGCTCAAGGATGAGTAAAAAGTGAAATTTTTCTCCTTCTTTGAAATTTCTGTTACCTATTTTCTCAATCACACTTGCAAAAAAAAGTTATCATCACTTGAGGGGCAATAGAACTAACAAGAACATTTTTTGCCAAGAAAGGAGAATGTTCCCCACAGTAAGCACGCTCTGGGTGGTATTTTGGAAAATGTAGCAAGTCCTTTTAAAGAGAAAGGAAATAAGGAGATTGTCATATCTGTCTCACCTTAGATAATAAAAGCTGGGTCGGCATCAGAAATTGGAAGCAAATTCTAGGAAACCTCTCTGAAGTTTCCACAAGGTGATCCAATTAAGATATGACTGGCAGCCATGAAAAGTTTTGGTACCGCCAAACCCCAAAGAAATTTTAGATGTGGAAACACAAGAAATATCTTGCTGGATAACCAAATATTTTTTAAAAGAGCCATATAGTATAGACTTAAGCTTCCAAGACATCACTGACTGTTTTTCTTGCCCTCCAGCCAAAGATAACCTAAGACAAGGGAAAACACTGGCTATCCCACGAAAGCCAGACAAGTAAACAGAAATTTGCAATGAATCTTTCTTAGCCTTAGCAAAGTCCAGGCCTAAAATCCATCTTCAGTGCATTAGAATGGAATCTCTTAGGTCAACTAACAAGCCCCGCCCCGCAGGGGTGCTGACATGGAACCACTCTGGAATCCCCTGCTCACTGTGCCTCCGTCTGCCGTCATAAAGCACTGTGTAAACGGGGCCCCAGGTATTCTGGGCATCTCTGAAAGCTGCCAGCTCTTCCTGACTCCAGAGAAGAACCAGCCCCCACTCAAATAACATCTGCCCCCACGGTGAAACATCACGGAGGGATCCTTTGAGTTCACCCATCCTAGATGACAGGTAACAGCACTAATGGAGGCCAAGAGAAGGAGGCATCAAGCCCTCTCCACAAGTCTCCTTTTAAGCAAGAATGTTAACCATAAATGAGAGCCCTTAAAAGTCAGACTTCTTCTGATTCCTTCTTATTTTTGAATGGTCACATTGAGGACCAAAAGGAGGGGGATAACCTAGGAACTTAGGAAAATACCCCCAAACCACATTACTCAAGTTGATTATAAAATAAAATCTAGTCCTTCTTAAAATACATTGGTTTATATATCATTTTAGTTGTATTCTTAAACTTGTCCCATCGGTTAGAACATTTTGAGGTCGTGAAACATTTGTTGAGTGCCTTCTGAGCAGAATTAATTCTTTTCTGGAATGAGATTGGGGTATCAATCAATCAAGCAATACTATGAAGAGCTTATCGTGAGCATACCCTTATACTATTTATCATGTTTATATGAAAGGGGGAAAATAATCTCTATCCTTAAGTTTATGGGGAAAACAGAGCAAACACAAATGATACTGTAGCAGACACTGTTAATTACCAACCCATCATCCATTAAGACCTCCATTTCCAGCCTCCTAGCACTGATTATAAGTACAAACCCTCCAATATGTGCCCATGCTTTCAAGGAGAATGGCCCAAGTACCAGCTTTAGGGAAGGGATCTGCTGGGTCTAACTCAATAATGGCAGTCCCATTTCCTTTGCATGTTTGGCCAATGAGATGGCCAAGTGAAGTCTGTTGAATGGCAGCTTCTGAGAAAGATTCACTTGCTAAAAAAAAAAAAAAGAAAAAGAAAAAAAGACACACAGGAAGACATGGATCTTCATGCTCTAGGAGATTTTTTTTTCTTGATGTGATACCTGGATCAGCAGCAGTCCTCTTGCAACAATGAGATACAATCATGAACATGAACACCTACTACCTGAAGACAAAGCTCATGTGCTGAGAATGGCAAAAAAGAAAGATTAAAAGAACCTGAGACCTTAAGGAAGTCATCAAGCTGCTAATATAACCCACTCCAGAACTGTCTTACCTCCAGACTTCCAGTAACAGGATATAATAAATTTTTCTTGAAGAATAAGCCATTTCAGGTTGAATTTTCTACTACATCCAGCTGAAAGCCTCCTGAGTGGTACAGATACATAAATAAAAATGCATCTTTAAAGAACTGGCAAAGTGTACTCTCAACTGATACGATGGAATAAGAATTTTAGAAAGAGCATTTTAGCCATAAAGGAGAGCATAGACAGAGGTGTGCAACTCAGCTCTCTCAACACTCTAAGTTTCTTCTGGGATGTCGTAAGGAATTCCTCTTCATGTTTTTAGTTCCAGGTCATCAAATCAGTTAGGTCAAGCATCTTACCTAGAAAGATATATCTTTGGAGAACTATATTTCATAAAATATAAACTGAGAAACATTTTGACTTATGTCAGTTAGAAGAATGTATAAATTGGGGAAGTAAGTGAAGTAAGATGAGTAATTTCTTAAGGTTCATCTGATAAAATGGATCCCAGTGAATAAATTTTAAGCAGCAGTTTGTTTTCATTATTTTCATTATTTAAAATATAATATACATACGGTTAATGATCAGATCTTAGGGGTTCCATTCAATCAGGTTTGAAAAATGCTTATCAACATCAATACACAGAACATTTCTATCACCCCAAAATGTTTCCTCATGCTCCTTCCCAGTCCATCTTCACAATCCATGAAGCAACCAATGATCTCATTTCTATTATCGATGGTTACATTTGCCTATTCTAGATTTTCCTATATATGGAATTAGGCAGCATATGTTTTTCTGTGTGAGACTTCTTCCACTCAGCATACTATTGTTGAGATTCATGTATGTTGTTGCTTGCGGCCACAGTTGGGTGCTTTGGGAATGTTCTATTATGTGGCTATATCACTTGTTTACCCATTTCCCTGTTGATGGCTACCTAGGTGGTTTCTAGTTGGAGCTGTCATGAAAATCTGCTATAAACTTCATTGTACAAGGCTTTTTTGTGAATGCATATTTTCATTTCTCTTGAACAAATACCTAAGAGTGGAATTGCTAAGTCCTAGAGTAGATGTATGTTTAACTTCCTAAGAAACAGACAAATCAGTTATAACATTGTACACTCCCATCAGCACCATGTGAGAGTTCCAGTTGCTCCACCTTCTCTCCAAGAGTTGGTGGTGTTGATCCTTTTCATTTCAGCAAATCTAGTGGGTGTTTAATAGTTTCTCATCATGGTTTTGTTTTGCATTTCCTTATTGATAAATGATATTGAACACATTTTGATGGGATTATTGGTCATTGGCATATTTTCTTTTGTTAAAGTGCCCATTTATGTCTCTTGTCCACATTTTAAAAATTTGCGTTGTTTGTCTTTTTATTATTGAGTTGCGGGAGTTCTTTACATATTCTTGATACAAAGCCTTTGTCAGATGTATGTGTTGTGACTACTTTTTCCCAGTCTGACTTGTCCATTTATTTGCCTTGATTCGTTTTTCTACAGGCAGGAATTTTAAATTTTGATAAAGTCTAACTTACTTTTTTTTTTAATGATTTGTGCTTTCTGTGTCCTCTCCAATAAATTTTTGCCTACCCTAAGGTCGTGAATATATTCCTCTAGGTTTTCTTCTATATCTTTATGTATGTATTTATTTATTTACTTTAAAGGAAACTGAGGCTTTTTTATTTTATTTTATTTTATTACTTTTTTTTGGCCATGCCATGTGGCTTGTGGGATCTTAGTTCCCCAACAAAGGATTGAACCTGGACCCCGACAGTGAAAGCACAGAGTCCTAACAACTGGACCGCCAGGGAATTCCCTATATCTTTATTGTTTTAGATGTTACATTTAAATATTACATCTATCTCAAATTAATTTTTCTGTATGGTGTGAAGTAGGGGTTGAGGTTTTTCATATATGTGTGTGTGTGTGTGTGTGTGTGTGTGTGTGTATAAATACACATACATAATGGGATGTGTGTGTATATATATATATATGAATATCTCATTGTTCTAGTGCCATTTATTGAAGATATTTTCCTTTCCCTATTAAATTGCTTTAGCACTCTTATCAAAAATTATTTAGTCATATATATATTTGTGAGTTTATCTCTGGACACTCTATTCTGCCCCATTGGTGTATGTATCTAGCCTTTCATCAATACCACACTAATCTGATTAATCACACTAATCTTGAAGTCAAATAGTATTAGTCCACCAACTTTGTTCTTCTTTCTTCAAGATTGTTTAGGCTGTTCTTGGTCCTTTGTTTTTCCAAATAAGTTTTTTAAATGTCTTATCAATTTCTGGAATAAAGACATTAAAGGTGACAGACCAAGTCTTTGCTATGAAGAAGATGAAGGAAACTTTGAAGTGAATATCCTGGTGGCAGACACGTGGGCAGGGGTGGGAGGAGTAAATGACATTTGAGTGAAAACATTCGTAAGTTGAAGCCCTAACCCCCAATATGATGATATTTGGAGATGGGGCCTTTGGGAGATTTATATGAGGTCAGGGTAGGGTCCTCATGAAGGGATTAGTATCCTTATAAGAAGAGACACCAGAGAGCTTGCTTCCTCTCTCTCTGCCATGTGAGGACACAGTGAGAAGGCAGCCATCTATAAGCCGGGAAAAGAACCCTCACTGGGGAAACATACCGGCCAGCTCCTGCTCTTGGATTTCCCAACCTCCAGAACTGTGAGAAATAAATTCCTGTCATTTAAGCCACCCAGTCTATGGAATTTTGTTATGGCAGCCCAAGCTGACTAGCACAGAGACTTTAGGCATAAATGAGAAATTCCATGAGCCTTAAAGCTAACAATTTATTTTGATTCAAGGGGCCATTAGAATTTACAAATGACAGCTTGATTGTGTGCATTTATCACCACTCCCTTTCAAAACCCTACTAAAATGACAGTAAAGGAAAATATTAAACCATAAATCCTAAGAGAATGGAAGAGGAGAAATGTCAATCAACTTTTTGAAGCAGATGGGGGGGGGGGCGGGTATGATAACTGACCTACACAGAGCAGAGCAAAGTTGAAACCAAGAGCCTGCAGAGGACACCAGGGAGAAGCAAGCAATTTGTCATGCTGAGCTCAGAAAAGATCAGGAACTAGAAGCAACAGCTCCCACAGACGTGAGGGGCCGAAACAGGAGCAGTGCAGCCATGGACCCCTATCCCTACAACCACAGAAGAGTAGCACTGTCAAATAGAATATAATGCAAATCATGGATGTGATTTCAAAGTTTCCAGTAGCCATAATATTAAATGTTAAAAGTTAATTTTAACATTACAGTTTACTTAACCCAGTATATCCAGTATATTATCTTTCAACATGCAATCAATTTTTTTCATGGTAATGAGATATTTTACCACTTTTTTTCATAGTATCGTCAAATTTCGGTGTGTATTTTACACTCACAGCACATCTCAAGTGCTCGATGGCCACAAGTGATGAGGTGTTACGGTATTGGACAGCGTGGGTCTAGAGTTATGAAACTGAAGAGTCCCTGAACACAAAGACACAGGCACAGGGAAGAGTCAGAGGTCTGGAGATGAACTGAAAACAAGAGTTTTCAATAAAAGTCTGCATTCTGAACAGTGAAACCTCCAGCTTCCTCTCATTCAAAAACCAGAATACAGCACTTGATCTCAGGAGACTTGGCCCTTCTCAGGACCTTGAAGAAACAAAAGCAGTTTAGAGGGCAAAATAAAAGCTTGAGAAAAATCACAAACTTCAGAGACCTAATAGAATATATTGCACCCATAAAGCAATACCAGGATACTCTAAAAATGAAAAAGAAGGACATTTTGAAAATTAGAAAATATGAAAGCTAGGTTAAAATGTCAATAGAGGGCTAGATGTTAAAGAAAAAGTAGTCCTTCAGACAGGGTAAAGATAAAGAGATGAACAATAGAAGAGAAAAGACAAATGATCAGAGGATCAATCAGGACATTCAACAAGAACAAGTGATGGGAGAGAAACTGACAAGAAATTCACAAGGAAATCCTATGAGAAAAATTTCCCAGGAAGGAGTACTCTTTTTGTTATAAGCTTTAACCATACTACAATATTTGACTTTCAAAAGTGTATGTGTATATTACTTTGATAAAATGAAAGATCATTAAAAAATAAAAACTGTCATAAAAAAGTGGTAATTAGATTTTGCTTAGGTGTCTGAGGATGGGGGTTATGGGGGATGGGATTATGAACAGTTCTTGATGGACACATGTCTGTTGCTAACACCTGGTAAACACTAAATGATCAGAAAGAGCAAAGCCATCAGAGAGGTTGCCTTCCTCTTCCCCATCCCACACCTGGTTTTATGGAGCTGTATTGATGCAATAACAACCACGAAAATCTCCAGGCTTTAAATTGCAGAAAATCTTGCTTTTGCTTCAAGGCATTTTTGTTTAAATTCAGAATCTAGACATTTCTTTGGCACTGTCATCACTGTCCCAGAGAAAGGAAACTCAGATGGAAAGGAAGAGTGGGAAATGCTCTCGAAGAACCTCCTGGAGGACCCTCTACAGATTATGTTCACATGTTGACAGGCTGGGCCCGTCCCCAGTGCTGGCTGTGCCGAAGCCGCCAAGAGTGGGAGGGTAAAGTGTCAGCAAAGCCCCCAGGTGTTTAGGTGGCCTCATGATGGCAGGCGCTAAGTGAAGGGGGAGGGGAGAGTCCACAAGGGCCCTCACTGGGTCCCTGTCTTCGAGAACCAGCTACATGAGAATCTGAGGAGCAGGCTGTCAAAGTACCAGCTCTTAGGCCCCATCCTGGACGTGCTGGATCGACACCTCTGGAGGTGAGGCCCAGGAACCTACATTTTAAAAGGAACCCCTTCCAACCCCCTCCTCCCCCCCACATGCACACCAACCAAAATTAAAAAAACATTGGGGGGCTTCCCTGGTGGCGCAGTGGTTGGGAATCTGCCTGCCAATGCAGGGGACACAGGTTCGTGCCCCGGTCCGGGAAGATCCCACATGCCGCAGAGCAGCTGGGCCCGTGAGCCATGGCCGCTGAGCCTGCGCGTCCAGAGCCTGTGCTCCGCAACGGGAGAGGCCACAACAACAACAACAACAAACAAAACAAAAACATCGGGACCCATGTGAGTGCTCTTTAATCAGAATCACTGTGGAACTTTTTCCAAACACACATGTCTGGGATTCACCCCTAAATGTATCGAATCAATATCAAGAGAACAGAGAAAATGTTTCTTGGTCTCCACAATTTTTTAAGCGTTTTGAATGTGATTCTGAGGTGCTCCTCTAGTTAAGAACCTTTGAATAGATGGTTCTCAAATTTACATGTGGTTTACAATGCTCCTGGGAAGCACTGTAAAAAAGAAACTTCCAAAGTTCTGTGCTTTCTGATTTGTGAGATCTGGAATGAGGCCCAGGAATGTGCCTTTTGACTGACTCCCCAGTCTCTGGGATGCAGGTAGTCCTGAGAATTCACCATGGAGAGACTAGCTTCAGGTTCTGAAGCTTACATTAACCTCAAAGCACATCTCCATGAGATCCTTTTGGTGTACAACTTTCTTACTTAGTGGGCAGGAAGAACTTTACGTGGCAACCTGGGCCCAAATATTTAGATGTTTCCCAAGCAAACACTCGTTGATTGTGTCTACACTCATAAGTTTAAAAGAACAACAACAAAAAAGACAGGTGAGGAACAGGGTTTGCCTTGGACTTAACCGTCAGCTCAAGAATTTGTATCCCATTTCCTTCTTGTTGAATGACCTTGAAAGTGGACTGCTGGGAAAGGAAGTATTATTTTATCCATTTATTTAAACCATCTCTGCTGAAAAAATAGGCTCATCATAAGCTTGGGGCTTCACATTATGACAGTGGGTGGTATGGCCATATGTGTGAGTATACGTGCCTGTTATACAAATGCCTCTCTTACACAGCACTCAGGAATTGGAGCTGGACCAAGGGCAGATATTAATGAGACATTTGATTAAGACCAAGCCCGGCCCACTCATTTGAAGTGTGTGTTAACAAAGCATCAAGAACTGGAGTCTTAGTGCCAGTTCTCCAGGAACATGTGGGGGGCAGACCCCGTCTGTGTGTGTGCTGGCCAGAGGCAAACATCCACATTTCCAGCTGCTGGGAACCAGATGAGAGAGTGGCCTGTGTCACACCACTGCTGCGGGTGATGGAATGGGCCTCTTGAAGAAAACATTGCAGATAAGATCTACAGGCCAGAGCAATGCTCCAGGGAAGTTCAAAGGCCTGCAGAGAGAATGCGTTTCTTTCCAAAGGCAAGTGTTGGCCTTTGCTTCCCTGGGGCACTCTCATTGAGGCTGACAGCTCTGTGTGGAGACCTAAGACTGAGAGGAATTATAAAAATGAGCAGAATGAGGCTATCCATGGGTCTCCAAACAAGACAAAGCTGCCTGTGTCTAGGAGCTCTGGCTGCCCTCTTGCCTCCAGGAAGCAGGATGCACCACAGGCTCTCACACTTGGGTCCTTAATTAATCCTCTTGTGTCTGCAATGCTTTGAGTGTGAATAGCAGGTAAGGGTGCACAAAGAAAAGCTTATACTTAGAACACAGGTGGACTCAAATCCTACTCAGGAATGCCTTAGGCACTAAATGTAATCTAACCAAATCCATCTTTGGCATGGGGTGTTCACAAGCTCTCAGGATCTGCTGGGAAAGACCTCTATACGGAAAAGGTGGGTCAGCTGATGAGAGAGAAAGCATTGAAGTTAACATGACCAGGCGTTTGTAGGGAGGGGGGCAGGTAAAAAAAAATTGAAATAGAAAGAGAGTGCAGGATTACCACAAACTCAGTCAGTCAAACCAGAAACCTTCAGGATTTACAACTGAAGTCCGGCTGCAGCTAGAATTTTGCACCAAGGATGTTATCAATGCATCAAGATGAGATTCATAGTGATGGTGACAGTGACACCACCACCATTTTCTGAGCAATTACTATGGGCCAATCACTAAGTACTTTATATATACTTACTTCATTTATCCTTACAACAAGCCTGGTATCACCTCCATTTTTTTGATGAGGCAACTGAGGCCCAGAGAGGTTAAGTTACTCGTCCAAGGCCACACAACTAAGAATTAGAACTCAAGTGGGCCTCACACCAGTTCCCATGGTATTCACCACCATTTTATCCACTTGATAGTCAGCCTGTTGTTTTTCAGTTTTTCTCTTTCTTGGAATAAAGAATAAAAATGAAATGGGCTAGGATGGGTTTGAGGGACATCTGGGAAGAGTTTAAAGCCTAAAGAAAACCCAGTGAAAGAACCCTCGGATAATTCTAAGGAGCAGTAACGCTGGAGAAATCTTACAGGTATTGTGCTCCTGGTAGAGGAACATATTGAGTCAGATCGCTCCAGGGCCCAAACCTCCCTCTTGGAAATAACATAAACCCTTTTAGAGTACTCAGATTAGCCAGCAGAACATCTTTTCCTTGTGGGCCTCCGTGTCTGAGATATCACAACAGACCTCCAAGGAGAAGTTTTTCACACAGAAGCCTCAACAGGAGGACCACAGTGGACTGAACTCCCCCTATTCAAACGTGAGTGGGCACATCTCGGCCCAATGATACCTCATTAAAAAGTGTGCATGACACTTTTCTCAATGTCATTTTGTGATGCTGACCGACTGTCTTCCCTGTGTTGATTCTCCCCTCTTTCTCCTTCTTTAAATTTTGCATGGATTTCTTTCTACAGAACAACTATTTATATATTATAGACATTTTCCATGGACCATGCTAGAGGAAATCACACTCTGGCTGTTGGTGGTAACTAATATGAGACAGACTCTTCCTTCAGGGATCTCACACTCCCATTTCTGAGACAAGATTAACTCACGTCACACAACTAGAGAACAAAATAAGGACAGTCCCTTCTAGCCCATGAAGTCCTTTGCGCAAATTTAAAAAACAAACAAAAAAAGGATGCCCCTTACCCCAGGAGGATTTAACCCCACACCAGGGCACACTGCTTGTGAGCAGAGAGCATAGACTGGATTTTTGTCTCATCCCCTTGGCCAGGTGCCCTTATGCAGCAAACAACTTACACAAACTTAAATGAAAAGAAAACCCAATCAATTAAATTTAATCAAATTTTAGTAAGCTTATTACCAATAGTTGAAAAGAAGAAAACTGGGGCTATAAATACTAAAGAACATTCCCCTTCTAAACATCTAAATCTACCAACCTCACTGCATCTGTTCTTTATATTCTGCCTTCTTTCTTATCTTACCGTATGGATCATCTGCACTTCTATTTTATGGCCCAATCCCATTCCCTCTCACTGACTCGAAGACCTCACAACTGCAGTTGGCCCTCTCTTTGCAGCATCATCAGTCTCCTCTTTGTATTGAAACATTCCAATCAGTGAACAGATGCTCACTTTAAAAAACAAACTTTGGTCTCATCCTTTCCAACTATTGCTCCAATTCCCTCTGCCCCCTTCTCAGCAAAACTCCTCTCTACTCACCATCTCCATACCCCCTCCTCTTATCTGACTGTCTGTTCCCTTTGCAAGCCTGACACAGACCTGGCCCCGCCCCTCACTTATAACCTGGGTGGTACCTGGGACTTACTCTATCATCTATCCTTGGCCTTTGGCCTTTGGTCACAAAGGAGACAGAAAGAGTCCCATTTTACCATTCTGATACATGACTATGAAGAAGCACTAATTTTGGGAAGCAAATAGACTCCCTGAGTTTTCTTTCATTGCCTTCAAGGTCCTTATTCTCCTTTTCTTCCTTTGTAGTCAAATATCTGTCACCACTTCCTTGTCTTAAATGTTTTTCAACAACTTTGAAGGCATAGAGGTCCCTTAGGTCATGGCTTACAAGTTGAAATACCCACAGTACCCAGGTAGCTGGTGTGAATGAATGAGACTCTAGGGAGAAGTAGGTTGGAGATAAAGAGGAGTAACACTTGGGCTTAGGGTTGGGGTGCAAAGTGGAGTGGTGAGACCACAGTCAACTGAAAGGAGACAGCCACTGTCCTGTCTGAAGGGGGCAGCCACGACCTAGTTCAGGCCAGCTATTGCTCTGCTGAGATATGGGCAGTGTTACCCCAAATTCCAGAGAAAGCATGAATCTGGATTTTATGTGAAATCTCCAAGTATTTAAATATTGGCTACTAGTTCAGATTTTCTACCCTATGCTTCATGGACCAGCAAGCCAGTCAAAATATCTGTGGGGACTGGAGATGGCCTCTGGGCTTTCTGTTGGCAACCTAGTCCTAATGTTTTCATCCTGAGTTCAACCTCCCTTTGATTATGTCTCCCCATTTCCCCATGAATTTATTATTTCTTCCTTGTTCTCTCAAGCTCTTTCTTGGTTCTTGGAAATTAGAACCAGGAGTTGGATGGACAGAGAGCAATGTTTTTCCCACACACTGAACTTAGAGCTTCATTACTGATTCACATTATAATTGTGAGTCAAGATTTTTCCCCCTTCTTCTTTCTTTAGCTTGTTTCTGTTCTAAATCAGAGCACAAAGAATAAAGTTCCAGGGTGACCCACCAGAGGACAGAACCACCCAATGGAAATCACTCCCATTGTCTGTGAGCTGGAAAGCCCCAAACATAAGTCTGACCAGAAAATTAAAAGGCAAATGAGACAAGCACTGGGTCAAAAGGAACTAAGGCCTAGCAATTCTTTCCTCATTTAACATGAGTAACACAAGTGGAAATTCCTTCCATGTTTATTTCTTCTAAGACTGATGGCTATTCAAGCAAGGGTTGAGCCTGGGGACTGTGTATAGTGCTGAGCTATCAGCAAGGCCATCTTTACATACGTTCGTCTAAGTTTCATGGGCCTGAAAATTGGGAAGACTCTAAAAGACCTCTCCATTATCCTCTTTTAGGTTAAGAAGTTTAGCCAGCTTTAAATACCATATTCCTGAGTAAGAAAACATGTCACTCATTTATCTTAGTGTCAAGAAGTTTTTTGGGAGATTGGGATTGACATATGCTGTTGATACTAGGTATAAAATAGATAACTAATGAGAACATACTGTATAGCACAGGGAACTCTATGCAATGCTCTATGGTGACCTAAATGGGAAGGAAATCCAAAAAAGAGGGGATATATGTATACGTATAGCTGATTCACTTTGCTGTACAGTATAAACTAACAAAACATTATAAAGTAATGTTGTAAAATAAAAATTAATTTAAAAAAAAAGAAGGTTTCAAACTATTCCTAAAAGACTCTTTTGCAGGGGAGAAGTTTCACCAGGAGTTGAGACCTTAAGATATTGCTGAGTACGTTAGTGTTCGCCAATATCCAGGTGTGCCTCCATATTTCCCAGATACCTTTGCAGTTAAGTTGACCACATGACTAGTTTTGGCCAATGGAATAGCAGTTCTGATTGAAGTGGTTAAGTATCTGGTTCTCCTTTTACCCTCTCTCTTCTGTCCATGTGACTAGAAGCATTTGGTTAGGGTGGTAAAGCCACACCCAGTGATCCCTGAGTCATTGCTTAGAGGAGAGATGCCATGGGAGCAACCCAACTCTCAGTGGCCTTGGCATAAGTGAGAAATAAACTTGTATTTTATTTTTCCTATTTTATTGAGATATAATTGACATATGAATAAAATTGTATTAAATCACTGGAATTTGGGGGATACTTGTTACAGTAGCTAGCACTGACTACTATGACTAATACAGAAGAGAATTTGGAAACGCTAGTAAAAATTTACCCATAGACCTTTCAGTAGCCACTAGGCTGAGCTCCGAGAAGGGGAAGGTACTGATATTCCACCCCCACTGGGAAAAGATCAGCTGTAACTGTCATTCCCAGTTCCTGAGATAATGTCCACCTTTTCTCTGAGATTGTGTGACCCAGACTTCCAGGTCTTTGGAATCCATCTGGAATGTGGCTCCCTCCACTGAAGAACTCACATGGTTACCATGGTTTCTTCTCATTGTTGGCATTTTAGCAGGTAAGCCCTGAGCAATTCTGCTGGGGAAAGTGCAGCTTACATCAAGTTGCCTGTGAGTTTCAGCAGTGAAAAGTTGTCTTGAGGGCTTCCCTGGTGGCGCAGTGGTTGAGAGTCCGCCTGCCGATGCAGGGGACGCGGGTTCGTGCCCCGGTCCGGGAGGATCCCACATGCCGCGGAGAGGCTGGGCCCGTGAGCCATGGCCGCTGGGCCTGCGCGTCCGGAGCCTGTGCTCCACAACGGGAGAGGCCACAGCAGTGAGAGGCCCGCGTACCGCAAAAAAAAAAAAAAAAAAAAAAAAAAAGTTGTCTTGAAAGAAAAAGTGTGTCCCCAAAGACTCGGAACAAAGGAAGATGCATGCCTGATGGCAAGAAAACCACACTCTCTCTGCCACAGGTGACAGAAGAAAGAGAAAGGAACACTAACTGGTCCTACAGCTTGTTTTGTTAAACTGGTTTGACATAGTTCTAGCAATAGCTTCAATTCCCAGAGGAGCTGCTCCAGAATGACCAATTTGGTTTTCAGACTTCAGCTATGGAAGCTCATTCAGATATAAAGAGAGGCCCTTAACTCAGTTAAATAGATACAGTAAGAGAGACTGAATGAGCCTCAATCAAAAAAGGTCCAACTTTGCCCACTAAAAGAAAGATAGAAAAAAGAAACAGAGGAAAAGGAAGGAGAAGAGCAGAAAAAGGAGGTGCCCTTCCTTATTTGACATAAATGCAGAAAGACATGTGTGTTTGGTGATGTTGGAATCTGGCGTTCCATTATTTGCAAAGAGTTCACACTCTCAATCAATCCATCAGTATTTGTGGATTCATTCGTTATCCTCAGCGTGATGCTAGACACTCCATGATTTGTCCCTCAGTTCACCAATTCAGGTAAGTAAGAAGAATTGTTTCCTGCTACTTTAGCACCAGGCTGGTAGGAAACATTAACTTCAGTCTTGTTTGGGCCACTACTGCTCCACGCCAGAATGAACAGGAACCGGGACCTCTCTTGGGGTCTTTGAGGCAAGAGCCACAGCTGTCGGGTTAGGGAGCACACCACCGTGCTCCTGTCGCCTCCAACCATGTCCTCACTTGTGACGCTGCTCTAGATCTCACGCCTAAAAGGGGCAATCCAGTCGGCCCAGTGTGGATAACAAGCCCACCACCTGGCTGGGAAGAGTGGGGGCACCTTGACTGACAGTCTACCAACATGAGTGAGTTAATTCCCTGGAACGCACAGAACGGGGATGAAGCAATTTCCTGGAAAGCAAATGGGGTGCTATTAGCATGAATGGGGAGCACTTCACCTCCTCCCTAAGTAATATATTTGATTTTAACCCAAGCCTTCTGGAAACATACTGACTTCCTTGGAAAGGCAGAAAAGGGTCCCTTGGCCTGATCATAAAGAAGACAGTGCCATCCCATAAAACATCCCAACTCTGGAAACTTATAAGGTGAATGTATATACATTTCCTCCTGGAAAATTATTACTCTCCTATTTCACAAATGAGGAAAGGCAGGCAAGGAAGAAAGAAATGCTGCCCGATACCATCAGCTAAGCAGAAATGCCTACCGTGTGCCAAGGAAGTCTGTTTCAAGGTTCCATCTCCTGACATCTGGCGTCTCTCTCAATGACCTTCCCCTGCTGACAGGAGAATACATGGGTACCTCTGGTGAGCTCCTCGCTACCACTGGAAATTTTCTCAAAGCACACAGCCTCCTGGGGTGTGTAGCTGTAGGACAGGCCTTAAGGTGGACTGTTGTGCAGAGGGGAATAAGTAGGGGGTGGAGGAAGGGAAGGGACCCCTGGCGAAAACTTTCAAAGGTGAAAATATTTTCCTGAAAATACAGCATCCATGTGCAGGAGGTGTCGATATAACTGACCTTCTGTCTTGAGTTGGACCTGGGAACGGATTTTTTACAGGAAAAAGGAAATGCATGGGTGTGGAGCTGCCAGCAGCAAAGGAAGTTTCCAGGGACTTGTCATGGCGCAATTTATAGACACAAGTCTCAGAAGGGCTGTAGCGGGGCTGTGGAGAGGGTGTGATTTGTTGGTTGTGGAGCCTGGCACCTGGAATCCGTCCATGCTGACTTAACTCAGTGTGCACATGTGTCACCCCTACACACAGCCGTATCTGGGCGGTTGAAATGAAAAGAACAGAAAGAAAAGGCACTCACCCAGAGTGGAAATAAAAACAGAACCCAAGAAGGAGCAAAAGTAATGATTGTGAGGAAAGGGCTGGAGGGTAAGGGGCATCACTTGCCCTGTCCAAGACCTAACTTAAAGCAGCTAATCAAACCTGCCCTTCCATCCCAAAAGACAGATAGGTCAGAGGCTGTGAAGTCTTCCAAAGGGAAGACAAGTCCCTCTTCGCTGTTAGGTTAGGTCCTCTAGGAAATGAACAAGTGGACATTAAGGGACAGAACCGAATAACTTGACACCCATCACCATCCTCAAGGCTCCCCACAGAACAACGGAGACCAGAAAGAAGCGTCCTGCAGCTCCTCGGCGGTGAGAGCCAATTAGGCAGTAAGGCATGACAGTCAACACGCGTCCTGAGGGAGAGGCCTCTCGGTGTTTACAGAGCCTGGCAGCAGTGCCGGAGCCAACAACCCACATGCACGGCCCATCTGGGCAAGCTTGCAAAAGCAAACTCACTTCCTCTGCGTCTCGATGGCTAAGACTCAAAATGCTCTGCACAGCCACATTTGCTTCCCTGCTCTCAGATCCCTTCCAGAAAACCCACACATCTGTATACACACTTTAAAATAAATATGCATAAAAGCAGAATCCAAGCTGAGGGTGGAAGGCGGGAAGGGCCTCTGAGGTTCCTCTCTGGGTGGACCGCCCCCCCCCAAAGCTGCTCTCCTCCCGCAGGAGAGCTGCACTGCACAGGCTCTAATTGTAGCATTTTCGAGAAGCATGAGAACTCGTTAGAATCTCATACCTGCTTTGTGGCTCCCCATTCAACACAAACATGATTTTGAGGTCTGCAGCACAAATTTTCTTCCCCCAAAGACATCTTCAAACTTCTGAACTCAGCTCAGAGGGTGAAAATGCCTGAGTTTCGTTTCAGGTTAATTGGAAACCCTCCAACCCAGGACCCGTCCCCACCCCCCAACTTTACTAAAGACTTTCCTTCCCCCAAAGACTGTTTCTGCTCTTTGCGAGCTTATTCTTGTTCATTTTCCAAATCAGGTCTCGTTGTACTGACCCCACAGATCACAGGGATGGAAAATGCCAGCCTGAGTTCTGGAAGGCTGAGGGTGACCGCACTGGCTGTCCTCCCTCCGGCACGCTGTGGGCTCTGAGACTGCACTTGGTGGCAAGGGAAGGGAAGGGAAGGGAAGGGAAGGGAAGGGAAGGGAAGGGAAGGGAAAGGAAGGGAAAGGAAGGGAAGGGAAGGATGCGACCGAACAATGACAAAGGTACTACAATTTGGCCAATGGGAAGAGAAAGCGGAGAGTAATACTTAGCACCTCTGCCAGGGAGTCAGCAAATGACTGGGTCACCTTGAGGCTAAATTACCGACCTCTCGCTTAGATTCTTCTCTCACTCAGGTCTCGATAAAATGGACTAGGTTTCAGTTGTCACAATCATAAGGCTCAAGGTTATGGTAATGGGCCTACTAGTGAGAATGCCAGGAGCTGGCATTGTGCCCCGAAAACATCAGCCTTCTCAGGCTGGCAGCTGCCGAGGGCCCTCCCTCCGCCTGGCAGACACCTTTCTCCATCTGTCAAGGTCCAGCTCACACATCACCTCCTCCACAAAGCTCCACCCACGTGAGCAGATCCTGTTATCCCCTCTCTAGCCCCCAAGAGCAGTGGCCTCCTAAGTTTTTGGTTTGCACGTTCCCTAAAAGTGGTTTGAAAATCCATATAGCCTCTCACACAGTTTTTAGATGACGTTAAAAACAAAAACAAAAACCTTTACTGTAAGTTTAAATAGTTGCAGAAGATGTCATTTCCTTAGTATTATAAATACTAGCATTTTCAAATAAAACTATTACATCACTCCTTTAAACGTGGCCAATGGAATCTAAGGGTTGGAGCAATTCTATACCAGTAACAATTTTTAAAATATATGACAAGTCTTCTTTACCAATTTATTGTTCCATTTCCTACTTGAACTCTTATTTCCATCTTATTTCCTCTTGGTACTTTTTAGCAATTGTCATACACATTTTTTTTTTTTTGCGGTACGCGGGCCTCTCACTGTTGTGGCCTCTCCCGTTGCGGAGCACAGGCTCCGGACGCGCAGGCTCAGTGGCCATGGCTCACGGACCCAGCCGCTCCGCGGCATGTGGGATCTTCCCGGACCGGGGCACGAACCCGTGTCCCCTGCATCGGCAGGAGGACTCTCAACCACTGCGCCACCAGGGAAGCCCTGTCATACACTTTTATGTTTGAAAGTTTTTCCGTAAATGAGTATCATATTATTCTTTTCTGTAACCAAAAAAAATGTAAATGTGTTGAAAATTTAATTTTGTTATCACTGTAAGTCTGTAAGTTTTAAGCAGCTTTTTCTAGGCCATATTATAATTTCAATAACCACCAGCATGCAACTAATCAAGACAATATATTATAAATTTTTATAAATAATTGTTAAATTTAAGGGTAAATTTTATTAAAAATTCACCTCCTAAAGAATTAAAATGACCTCTCTTCAGCTGGCTCATATATCCATGGATAGAAATTATTCATTGCTAGAATGAGACAGGGTTCAGAATCCCTTCTCTTCCTACTTTACATTTTTAGAGAGAAAACTCTGAGAAATCTTCTCCCCAAAATAAGATACAAATGAAAGGTGATGCCAAAAATGACATAACAATCTCTTATCAAAAGTTAATAGTAACCTATCAGCTGTCCAATTAGTTTGGTCCTCCTTCAGTCTTGTTGAAAGAAAATTTGAAACCAAGAGACCTGAAAACGTATTTGTTACCCAGTCATTAGTCATTCACTTTCCTAATTCTGGGAAATATACCAAAAAGACTGTACCAAAACTTCTCAAATGACTGCTAATTATACCTGCTACTCATTTACTTAGAGGCCTTGTTTAAACTGAAAAGACTGGGAAAATTGAAATACTTGTTATTTTAATACAACTTTGCCAATACGATATTTTTGCTTTTAAAATTAAAGTATAATTCCTATGTCATAAAACTTTAAAAGTGGACGATTTCGTGGGTTTTAATATCTTCACAAAGCTACGCAACCATCACCACTATCTAATTCCAGAAACTTCTTATCACTCCCATTAAGAAATCCCGCACCTACCAGCAGTTACTCCTCATTCCCCTGCCAACGCCAGCCAATACAATTTTTAATAAAATTCTTTTATATCATAACATGCTTTAAATATATTTTCATCAAAAGCTCAGATTTTCAGATTTAGTTCATTTGGTTCATAAAAACGTCTGTCATGCAACCTGTTTGGCAAAACAGTTTGAACCGTGCAGCCAAGCAGCTGAGCCAGATCTAGTTTCAGTTAGAAAAAAACAACTTCAATTTCAAATAAACGTGTTCATATGCATCCCTATCCAATCATCTTACTTCTGAGTTATAATTCTGAGGTGAGAGATAGAGATAGGCAAATCGTTGGTAGACCAGCTATCCGTCTAAGAAATCGAGAGGGCACTGCACCACACCATGAATTAATTGTCTCCTTGAACTAGGCCTTTGCTATTGCTTCTTGGTGCCCTCTTCACTTCACATTTGGAAATCTTTCTTTAGGAGGCATGTAGTCTTTGGCATTATTTAGGTGATGGGAGAGAAGAGGTTGTGGAAGAGAAATCCTCCTCACTCCTGCCTCGCTGTACAAGATATCTGAATTCAGAACACCCAACATAGGCCAAAATACTTCCTTTCTGAGCACTACATTTCACCCTTAGCAGAACTGCATGCAGCACAGGAAAAGTGTGCTAGACGCAGAGATGCGCCATGAAGATTCCCTCCAAGGAAGCCCAGCTGTGGGGACTGAGGCCAGCAGATGGCCTCCAACCATCAACTCCTGCAGGGCCAGCATCACCTTCAGGGAGGCCAGCCTGGTCTGTCTTTCCTGCCCAGCGGGGGCCACTCTGGTGGGCAGTGCTTGCCCCAGAGCTCTCCAAGTGTCCAACTGTTAGCCTGCATCTCGGTTTGACTTCTTTTTTCTTTTTTTAATGCTTATTTATTTATTTGGTTGTGCCGGGTCTTAGTTGTGGCACGCAGGCATGCGGGATCTTCGTTGTGGCATGTGGGATCTTTCATTGTGGCGTGCAAACTCCTAGTTGTGGCATGTGGGATCTAGCTCTCTGACCAGCAATCGAACCCGGGCTCCCTGCGTTGGGAGCAGGGAGTCTTAGCCACTGGACCACCAGGGAAGTCCCTTGGTTTAACTTCTTTTGCCCAATCCTACTTCTTCTGCTCTCCCTTGGCACCCCAAACTCTTCCTCAGCTTCTGCTTCTGGAGAACTCAGTCCATAACAGAAAAACACTAGGTTCTCTGCAGGTCATTGATGTCCGGTTATAAAAAGTTTGTCAACACCAATATGTTGAATCATTTCTTTATTGCCCCAAAGACTTTTACACTCCTGGGAAAGACCCCATGGTGAGACTCAGAACGAGTGAGAGGTTCACGCCTTTCTTAGGCGAAGTGAATGGGGAGTTGAGGAAGGTGATGGGCTGACCCCATCACAGCCATTTTTCACTCAGTGTGGACTTTGAGTATCTGAAGTTGATTCCTTTGAAACCTTCCCAGTCTGTGTACCCCCTGGGAAGTCTTTGGATTCACACTCCAATTCAAAACTCCTGCCTATAGCAAGTTGTCTGTCCTAATAATCACACACTATTTTAATTGATCTATGTGAACACCTGCCTTCTCCATCCCATGGGAAGGACTGAGTTTCATTCATTTATTCACTCCTCCAGGGGATCAATCGGTCACCAGTAACTGTTCTTTTAAACAAATATGTCCTGAGTGGTCACTGTGTGCTGAGGGTATGTAGGTGAGCAATGACTGGTCCCTGCCTTCAAGGAACTCGTGGATTTTGTAAGAGAAGCAGGGAAAAGTGAAGGGAGTGGAAAGAAGCAAATGATCCCAGAAACAGTGAGGACCAAGACAGACCTAGCCTCAATCACACTGAAAAAGGAGAATATCTATTTTCTCACTTTAACTCTTGAAATTTCAATGTTCCTTCAGACAGAGGAACAGTCGTCAGCTGGTTGTCAAATAAAACTTTATTTAACTAAAGAAAAAAAAAATGGAGAAATATTGGAGCACCTAAAATTTCCCCCATTAATTTGGGTATTTTCAAGTGCAGATTCTAGTAAATAGTTTATATGAACATTCAAAAGCTTTGGTTTTTATTTTGAGTTAGTAAAATATGGCTTAATTTAAGTTTAACTTTATCTCAAACTCCTGATAGTTAATGGTTCTTTTCTTTTTTTTCTGCTAGTTTTCACCCCAAATCACAAAGTATCTTTTTTTTTTTTTTTTTTTTTTGACAGTGCTGTGCACGGCATGCAGCATGTAGGATCTTAGTTCCCCCACCAGGGATCGAACCCATGTGCCCTGCAGTGGAAGCACGGAGTCTTAACCACTGGACTGCCAGGGAAGTCCCTCAAAGTATCTTAAAGAAAGATAATCTTAAATAACAACAATAATATCTAACATTTATTGAGAGCTTACTATGTTCAGACACTCAGCTGAATGCTTTTAACTTACGTGATTATTGACTCCGTGAAATAATCCTATGGCTCAGGTGCTGTCATTATCTCAACTTCACAGATGAGGAACCTAAGCTCGGAGAAGTGGAAGGGAGAAGCTGCCCGAGGAAGGGAGGAGGGGAGAGTCCAACCCCTGTCTGGCTGCCTGTCTCCCTGATGCTGTTCACAGTGCTGTGCATGGGGCTCAGACGCCAGGGTCCTGCTCGGCCTCTAAGGCACCACAGGTCCCTGCTGCCCCAAGAAAATGAAGAGGCGCAGGCCAGTGTCACCTGCAGAGGCCCAGTCTGGAAAGGAACCTCATCTCCAGGCAGGTGATTAGAGATAAAGTTTTCAGTAGCCAGATAGGCAGTAGCTCTCTAGACAAACCCGTTTCCAGAATAGCAGAAAGTGTTCCCCAAGGTCTCCCTCTTCTCTGTGACCTTGATGCTAGAGGCCCAGGGCTCTTCTCTCAATGACATCCATATACTGAGGGCTCACACCGTTACATCTCCAGCCTAAATCTCACCCCTAAACTCTGGTCGGATGTATCCACTGGCCGCTTGCTACATTCCCATTTGGGTATTTAAAAGTCTTCTCAAACTTAACATATCCAAAAAGGGGGTTCCAAGAGTTCCCCCCAAATTACCGTCATCCCACAGTCTTAGTTCATGGTAACTTCATCTTTCTATTCTCTTGGGGAAAAAGTGAGGGTCCTCATGACTCCTGCTTTCTCTCACACCCTACACAAAATCCAGCAGGTATATCAGAATCCAATCACTGCTTCCACCCTGGCCCGAGCCACTATCATGTCTCCTTCCATTACTGCAATGGCAGCTAAACTGCCTCCCTGTTTCTGTCTTCTCTTCTCCTCTCAACACCAGCCAGAGATTGCATTAAACCACAAGCATTTTTTATGGATCCGAGAACTAAGTCTCCCAACCATTAGACAGAGTCTCTCCGACTGCTTGCTTTGGATTTGGGGTTGTGGTTCAGTGATGTCACCTGCCTTGTAATGAATGTGTCTCTCTCCATCCTCGCTCCTCCTCAAGACTGTGGCCTTCCTGCTTCCCAACCCTTCCTTGAGCTGTATTCGTAGGCTTTGCGGCTTGACCTGGGAGTTGGATCCAAGGCATTGCAAGTTTCACAGTCTCACCACTACTAACACCTTAACACTACTGCTCAAACCCTTAATGGCTTCCCATTTCACTGAGAGGAAAAGCCAGACCCTGCACAGTGGGTCACCGGGCCCTGAACAACGAGCATGTCCTCCCCGCTCCCCTCCTTGGGCCTCAGCTGCAGCCCCAGCCATGTGGCCTCCTTGCCGCTCCCTCTGCCTGGAATGGGCTCCTGCAGGTATCACACCCCTCCCCGCTGCCTGGCTTTACATCTTTCCCACAGGCAAGCTCTCAGCAACACCCTCTCTGCCAGTCTCTTCCGAATTGCAACTCCCACTGCTCCCCGTGCTTCTTCCTTGTCCCTCGTCCTTGCTGTTTCCTCCACGGCACTTATCACTGTGTAACAGTCCACACTTCCACTTGACACTCCTGGGTCCTCTGCCACTCAGATGTAAACTCAGGAGGACAGAAGGTTGTTGTCTGCTTTGGGCACTGCGTGGCACACGGTGAGTACTGTCAGGGCTGAGTGAGGACGTACTCACATGACAGGAGAGCTCAGAGGGGACTGCCTGACCCAGTGAGAAACTCATTCCCCATGGCCCAAGGTTTGGGACTTGTTCCCCCAAACCACACCTTCAGTCGAAGCTTTGTGTTTGTTGAGTCTGCCCTTCCCTGAGAGGTGGGCAGGTCAATTCCTCACCTTCAAGATGGGCCCACTGGAATCACTACTGCCACTCCAGAGGTGACACCACCTTTCAAGCAGCCCCAATTTCCTAGCAAAGCCATTTCATGGGTTCATAAGTTGTAAAGGAGGTGAGAACAGGATTCTGCCCAAAGCTAGGCAGATCCTTGGCTAGAGACCCAAACTCTTTGCACCTCAGTCTCCCCATCTATGGGGAGAAAACAAAAAATGGGGGAAAAATTGAAAAACGCCTGCTTTGTCCACCCCTGGAGGTATTGTGGGATCAAATGGAATAAAGTCTATGAAAATGCTTAGAACTGTGCCCCTCACCGTTGATACAATGATAACTGAGCTCTGCTCCCCATACCTACAATAGGTGCTTCTAATTATTTTTTATAAATTTATTTATTTTATTTATTTATCTTTGGCAATGTTGGGTCTTCATTGCTATGCACGGGCTTTCTCTAGTTGCAGCAAGCGGGGGCTACTCTTCGTTGCAGTGGCTTCTATTGTTGCAGAGCACGGTCTCTAGGCGCACAGGCTCAGTAGTTGTGGCGCACGGGCTTAGTTGCTCCGCAGCATGTGGGATCTTCTTGGACCAGGGCTCGAACCCGTGTCCCCTGCATTGGCAGGCGGATTCTTAACCACTGTGCCAACAGGGAAGCCCTAGGTGCTCCTTCTGAATCTGCATTCAGAGTAGAGTTTATCCCAGGCTCTCACCTCAGCTTCAGTAACCTGCCCAACTCTTCGCAGCCCCAGGGTGTGTCCCCATGAGTAAGACAGGGAAAATCATCACAGTTTGTTCATGAGCTGAAGAGGAATCTCTCTGTCTCTGTCTCTGTCTCTGTCTCTCTCTCTCACACACACACACATACACAGAAAGTCAAATAGAATTGGCATCCCATATTCTTGATTTCCCTGCTCATAGTCTATTCTTCTAATAACTCCTGCAGAGATTTTCTAGTGGATCAAAGGGAACATCTCCCAGGGAAGCCTGACTCTCCACTCACATGTGGCTATGGACAAAGGAGCTAAGACCTGGCCAGGCTGCAATGATCTCCCTTCCTTGGAGTCCCTGAACGCCCTTGCCCACACAGCCCAGCCCACTCACCCCACTACCAAACTCTGCCCAACAGGAAGAATAAAGAACAGCCAAGCAGGGCTGCCGATTTCAGACTCCCCACTTGGCTAGACCCCTCCGGTCACGAACTTCCTCTTTTCCTTCCGCAGTCTTCCCGGCCAGGCTATGGGTGCAGGTATTTTCCTCTTCCTGGCTGTAATCCTCTCACCGTGGCACCTTATTGTGGCTACAGCTTTGGGGGGCCCACACCCACTGAGCACACTGCTTTCATTTTTTTCTCTTTTTAAACATATCCAAATATCAGGACGTCTCTAATCCTTCTCACTGAGGTCCGCGGCTTTCACGGGTAGACTGTTTGGGGTTTCTATTGAATTGCCATTCAATATATGAAAGGCATTTAGGTTGGCACAGTCACAAATGGCATGTCAACAGATTTGATTCTAAAATCAGTTCTCCCCTTTTGGGTAGCAATGGGGTCCATGAATTCAGAACCCTGCCTGAGTTGCCAGAAGTTTCCACTTCTCCCCTCCCATTAAATCTAGATGGGGTGCAATAAACACCCCCCTTTCACGTGGGTGTCTCCCTCTCAGTAAACACTAAGTGGTTGAGCAGAGAGGGATGTGCCTCTCAGAGCCAAGCCCTGGCCAAAACGGAGGGGAGGGGAGAGACTTGTCAACGGCTAGTGTCAGCACGCGATCCCCGGGGAAGACACTGGGCAGCCTGGATCGCTCACTACCCTGGTGGGGATTTCTCTTTTTCCTCTTCTGCAACTCTCATCCTTGACAGCATCGTAGAGATGTGACTCAAACTCAGTGCCTTTGAAAGACGAAGCTGAGGGCCAGAAAGTATCCCTGTTCTGTGAATGAGCTTGTTTCCAGAATAGGGTCTCTTTTCAGAAATGGAGAGGTGGCCACCAAGAGAACAAAAGTAACCTGACCAAGGCCAGGGTGGCAGCCATGCCGTGGCAGAAGTGGAAACCGAGTGGCCCAGACACCCAGTCCAAGCTCAGACCTTCAGAACAGCCTGCTCTCTGGGTTACCTTTCAGTCAAAGTATAACACAGAACAGGAGCCAAGTAAAAAAAATTGTTTCTAATTTGTTTTTGATTTTTAAAAGTCTTCCCAGGTCATAAATTAATGGGCCATGATAAAAATGTCCGGGGTGAAGGAAGCAATCTAAGTGACTGCTGAAAATTCCTGCCTGCATGATTCTGAGAGAGTCACCACTCAGGTAGAGCCTTGCTGGACACCAGACACCCATCAGCTTGGAAAAGGGGAGAGTCTAGTCTTTTCCACCTTTGCTAATGTATTGTAATCAATTTATCTATAATATCAAGGTGTTAGCGGTAGTGAGATTCTGAAACTTGCAATGCCTTTGATCTAACTCCCAGATCAAGCCGCAAAGCCTACGAACACAGCTCAAGGAAGGGCTGGGAAGCAGGAAGGCCACAGTCTTGAGGAGGAGCGTGGATGGAGAGAGATGCATTGATTACAAGGCAGGTCACATCACTGAACCACAACCCCAAATCCAAAGCAAGCAGTCGGAGAGACTCTGTCTACTGGTTGGGAGACTTTGTTCTCAGATCCATAAAAAATGCTTGTGAAAGCATTTCGTGAGCTCAGAAACACTCTTGCAAATCCAGTTGTTCTTATTTTGGGGCTGTGAAAGGAGATTTCCTCTGGAGGCTTGAACCCTTGTACTATAAGTACCAGACAATAAGCATTTGATTGCTGAAGCATCCACTTCAAAGATACCACCTCAAATAAACATATCCCAGCTGTGGGACACAGTTACTAACTAAACAACCAGGTAAGAAGCCAGGCCTGCCCCACCCATGAAGTTTCCCTTTTGGAAAGCCTGGGTGACCTAGATAACTGACCATTTGAATGACCCCACTCAAGGGAAGGAAACCTTCCCTCACCCTAATTCCCATTCTTATATTTTAAATTTGCTAATACAGAGTGAACTTGTGAAGCCCTAGGCCCCCTACCCCCAATAAAGGCAGAACCCCAGATCTCTCTACCTCTCTGTGTGCCCCTTGGGCATTCTGTGTACCCTCCAGGACTGTGAGTAATAAGGTTTGTTTTTGTCAGGGTTCCCTGATGGTTGTTGCGTCTTGGAATGTAAACAAGAAGCACAAGTGCTGGTCCAGCCACAACATTAGCTCAGGTAGGGAAATGTCTGTGGGGGGCTTGCCACAAGTAGTACGGGCCCAGGCCAATGTCCCCAGGCATTCCCAGCTTCTAGCATCACTAGTGACACTTTGAGAGTCACCCAAGCCACTCTTGAAAACGTCCCCTCAGGTTCATTTTGCCAAGAAGAACTTCCACAAACGAGATCACACCCTTCAAAGTCCATCTCAGCTTGCTCTCCTCATGAAGGGGTTTTACGCTCCCCAAACATTCATTATCCTTTTCTGAATCCCCCAAAACCCAGTATATATCTCAAGAACATTCACATTCTGTCTTCTAGCAGTTATTTGTGCAGTTACACCCTTTGGGTTAGGATTTGTGTCTGTCCTCTACATCATCAAGGTATGCTGCTCAGTCGTTGTTGATTTAGAACAAACTGAGCCCAGTATTCTCTGATGGTAAGAAAATCTTCTAGCATTTTAGGAACTTTTGCTTCCAAAGGTGTCCAATTAATACACTAGGAGTAGTCTGTGTCCTGGGGCAATATGCCTAACGTAGTTTGGGGGGCCCGGGTGTGTACTAACTTCCCTCCATAATGATGGTAAGATCTGTAAAGCATTTTCTAGAAGTCCATTCCAATTACTTTTAAAACCCCAGCATGATTACTCTCATGGGAATTTAGAACAATGGGCAATTTCAAATTATATTCCTGTATTGGAATATATTAAGAAAAACTTATTAATTTGCTCACTCATTTGCATTTCTGAAAAAAATACAGAACCAGAAAACTTACATACAGCTAAGGAAATGAATGGCAACCCTCTGTTGAACAGTAATCTTCCAAGGTTGTCAATCTCTTAGAAAATCCACTGAAAACACGCCCTTGTCGTGGAGGTCTTTTGTTTGCGCCTGCCGAGCATCTACTGTCCCTTCTTCTGATAATGGTACCCATCCCAGTTTTCCTTAGGATTATTCCCCCAGCCTTCCTTCAGTTTCATATGGGGTTTATCCTGCAAGATCAGGTACAGGCACGTGACCAAGGCATGACCAACATATTCCAGTCTTCTAGACACAATAATTGGCTTAGGGATGGGAAGATGAACTACCTAAACCATTCAAGTTAGAATAATCTGGGAATTTGCTTAAACAATGGCAAAACATGTCCTTTCTCTCCTAGGGTTGCTCAACAGGTAGAATATAAATCTAGATCTACTGGTGTCCACATTTGCCATCACCTGAATGAAGCCAGCTCAGAAGGAAGCAGCCTAAGAGGTAGAGAAGGAGAAAGATTGATTTCTCATAAATCAGTTTGAGAACCTAGATTAAGTCATGTCTGAAGTTCTAGACTTTTCAGTTAGATAAACCAATAAATTCCCTTTTTGCTTGACTTATCGTGATTAGGTTTATACCACTCGTGATTATGAGTCCTCAGTAACGGACCATAGATAATAATATGATAATAGTAGCTACCATTTACTGAGTACCTAGTATGTGCCAGGCAGATTAAATACATTTTATCTCTAAGATTCACAACCTTGGAAGATGGTCACTATAAAGACTGACTTTCCTGGTGAGGGAATTAAGACTCAGAGAATGGTTGTCCAAGGTCACACCATTAGTTAGTGGCAGAAGTGGGATTCGAATTCAAGTCTTCCTGTCTCCAGAATCTGTATTCTCATCCCTACACCAGGCTGCCTCATCAAGGGAAGGACACGTGCTACAAATTGGCAGCAGGGAATAAAGATTCTTCCCAGGCACGATCGGCTTCTCATCAATTATTACAAAGTGAGGTGTAATTATTTTATATTGAATCATCTCCTTGGCTTTCCAAATCCTCCTCACATTCAAGCAGTCAGGTCCTTTTATCACCAGATCCTTTGCTGTGTGGTATGACTTCGTTACCCAACAGGGAAGTCTGACCACTCTTGCCACTCCAGTCGGAAATAAGGAAGAAAAGGTTTGTGGGATCCAGGCTCCAACACCCTCTGTTAGGCTGTGTGGTTTAGGCTCTTGGAATATGAGGGCTGAAGCTCTATTGCGTGGTCAAAGGGGAGGTGAGAATTTTACTCTGACACCAGGTCAACTCACCAAATCCAGGGTCCCATCCAGACACTAGAGCTGGAACTGAAGGGAGACAGCTTACACATTAGGAGGCACCCGGCTGCCCAAGCCTGGAGGACATAGGAGTCAACCCCACTGAGGACTTTGTCGCCTTCAGTGGGAAGATTATCTGGGATTATCAGAGATTAGGTGAAGGGAGAAAGCAGTGTCTGTTTAATCCCATGGCTAATGAGTTGAGAAGGAATTCCCTGTTGAAAGAATCTGCCTGCTTTGCAGACCACACGTCTCCTGCTTCCCTGTGGCCTGAGGAACAGCCAGACTCGCAGGCGAGCAGTGGAAGCACCTGCATAAAACCTGGTTGCCAGTGTCCCAGACCACAGTCGTCCTCCCCTCCCCTTCTCCAGAATGCCCTATCTTCACCTGTTAGTAAAACTCAGATGTATCTGGGGAGAATGACCTTTAAGGCTTCGCCACCTGCAAAGTGATGTGGCAAAAGCAATGGATCAAAGACATTTGAAAGGGAAGAAATGAAAGAAGTGAAAAGCCAAAGAGAAAGAGAGGGCCTCCCACACCGGGGGGGGGGGGGAGGTCTTCCCCACTCTGCTAAGGCTACTGCCTGTCCCTGAGCCGCTGAAGGGCACTGAGAACCTGGCAGAACCTCCACTCAAAGAATGAAGTGACAGGACTGCAGCAAGAGCCTCCCAGCCTCAGTTATTCAGGGGACGGTCCATGCAGAGTTGTCAAAAAGGCATCCCTTGGGTGGCAGCCATAGCAATGGGCTGCTTTTTCTTTTTTAAATATCATTTTAAATTTAGGGTCTAACTGGAAAAATAATACACAAATGCACTCTGCTTTTTAAAATTAAAACATTTGGATAAGGCTAAAGTCCTTCTTGATCACCACTCCAATCTCACCGTCTGAGGTAGCCAAAGTTAGGAGTAACTCCTTCTAGAAATGTGTATGTGCACATGTATGCATGCAAGTGTGTGCACATATGTGTCCCCAGAAACTATTTATAGACACACCTCGGTTTATTGCCCTTTGCTTTATTGCGGTTGTTTTTTGGTTTTTTTTTTAACAAATTGAATGTTTGTGGCAACCCTGCATTAAGCAAGTCTATCAGTGCCATTTTTTCAACAGCATTTGCTCATTTTGTGTCTTTGTGTCGCATATTGGTAATTCTCCCAATATTTCAAACTATTTTGTTAGTATTATATTTGTTATGGTGATCTGCGATCAGTCATCTTTGAGGTTACTACTGCAAAAAGATTACGGCTCACTGAAGGCTCAGATAATGGTTAGCATTTTTTAGTGATAAAGTATTTTTAAATTAAGGTACGTACATTTTTTAGACATAATGCTATTGCCCACTTAATAGACTACAGTATATTGTTATAACCACTGGGAAGCCAAAGAAAGAAAACTTGTGACTCACTTTATTGCAATATTCGCTTTCTTGCGGTGGTCTGGAACTGAACCTGTAAGTATCTCCGACGCCTGCCTGCTGCATTTTTGCGTGAATATGTGTGTTTACATAAGTGGTATGCTACCCATCTATGATTTGTCTTTTTCACTCAGAAGAGCATCTTGGGAATCCATTCACATTGAGAGCCACTTCCACCTTCCACCTGGACTTTTTGAGGCAGAACCAAGTACCAATGAAACTGAGCTACATTAGCTCATCCGCTCACCTTGTTCCTGCCCTTTTTTCTCTCTCAGGCTGGGTCAGCATTCCCTCATCAGCGATGCTTGAGCTTCACGGAGGTGCTGCATGGAGGTGGGGGTAAAGGGACTTGCTGGTGGCCGGTGAGCATCCTCCAGCACCTTCCCACACCCGAGAAGAACTGCCACCCTCTCTGCCAGGTGGCCTGGGGTGAAGGTGGGCTCAGGGAGAGCACAGCCACTCCACAGAGCCTTCTCTCTCTCCCACAGGCCCATTCCTCATATAGATGATTACCAGGGGGTGGGCCTTCCTGTGAAAGGCAGCACAGAATGGTGAAAGGGACATATATTTAGAGCTGGCAGACAGGTTCGGATGCTTTGGCCCAGACCACTTGCTTACTAGCTCTATGTTCCCGGGCACCTTCCTGAACCTCTTTAAGCTTCGGTTTCCATGTCTGGAAAGAGGAGCTAATTCTAGCCAGCTTGCGGGGCGTCTCCTTATACCAAATGCTAAAAGGAATAGCTGCTCTTATGATGACGTCAGGGCTGATACATCGGCAGGGAGTCTCAAGTTACTCAGTTTAGGGGTTACCCCAGGAAGTTTTCAGACCCAGACAGAAGGAACTTTGCAAGCAGGGCTGCAGACGCTCCAAGGTTACAGCAGGCTGGAGAGTTCACCTAATTGGCACTGGGGGGGGGCGGCCCAATGAATCCCAAACTACCACCAGGGCAGCCCAGGCCCATTGGATACACAGCGCACTCCACCCAAAGCCTCCCGACCCGCCACCCCGTGGATGCTGGCCTTGAGGGCCACAGGCTTGACACCTTTTCTAAAGCATCAGTGGCTCAGGTTCTTCGCCTTGTGCCTCTTCTGCCTCAAGGGTCCCCTTGCCCCTCATTCTCTCTCTTTCCTCTTAGTCTTTTGAATATGTCGTAACTACTGGGTGTTGGGGGGCAGGAAGCTTGAGAGGAAATGAAATGTGCTCCCAGACATGCCAGTTTAGAAAACAGCCCAAGCTTGGATAAGAAAGGAGGAAGAAGGTTCTCTTCCCAAATTTAGATTTTTTTTTTTTATTAGTGGTAGATTTGGGGGTTTGATTAAGGGACATGGTGATGTGTCAGAGTGGTTAAGAAGCTGGCTTTGGAAGCAGAGCCGTATGAGCCTGAATTGGAGCTTGGGCAGGGGACCCACCCCCATGCCCAGCCTCAGTTTCCTCATACCTCATAGCTTCTCACGCCATGGCTGTGACTGGCACTAAGTAAGTGCTTGATAAATAGCATTATTTTATTTCTCTAGCGATCCCTGATTCTTCAGTAACAAGCTTACACAGGAGTTGGCTGAACAACCAATTTCTTACACCCCTTTTCAAGTGCTTTAATTTGAGCCAAAGGAAGAAAAGAAACAAAATGACCTACAGCCATGGATTTCCATGTTCCAAATTGAGGACTGCCTTGGAACCAAGATTTAATTCCATCAAAAATGATGTTTTGCAGATTGTATGAGCATTTCAGAGCTAAACGAAAAAAAAAAATCACAAGAATAGGGAATTCCCTGGCAGTCTAGTGATTAGGACTCCGTGCTTTCATTGCTGAGGGCCCAGGTTCAACCCCTGGTCGGGGAACTAAGATCCTGCAAGCTGAGTGGCACGGCCAAAAAAAAATGTTACAAATCCTTCGCCTATGAAACATCTAGAATCAACAGAAGCAGTCGACTCACTGTCCCAGGACTTCTAGTATCTTCTCTTCTTCGCTAGGGATACTAATAATAGCTCACTCTAGGACAAACCCACTACACACATTTAACCCTTTGCACAAACTGTGAGGTAGATATACTGTTAACCCCATTTAATGAATGGAGAATTGGGTACTGGCGTGATGGCTGGATCTCTCAGCCTCTATCGAAGGAATCCTTTCCTTTCTTCACCTAGTTTCCTGGCTTCCTCAGAAAGCATGTATTCTCCTGCCTCATAGCACAGAGACAACAACTCCAAGACACGAAACAAAGGTAGGCAGCTATGGCGAAATGAACAGACAAAAGGATTTAGCTTCTAAAGGCCTGGCTCATAATTCATATACTACCCTTTGAACATGAGTAAGTCATCATCTCAGGCTCCATTTATTAATTTGTAAAATGCGCAAAACCATACCCCACTGGGCCAAATAACATAATGCATATAAACTACTCCACAAATGCAACATAACGCACGTAAATTCTAAACAGTCCATGAACATAAGATCTGCCAAGTCCTTGGCAAGAAGTGAGATGAAAATTGGGTATGATGAAGTGTCACTTCAAACATGTACTGACTCCACATAAAGTCTCAGGCTAGAAACTGCAATGCTTGCAGACTTCAGAGCAGGGGCCAGGCTAAAATACTGAGACAAAATACTCTGCTCACAGAGGGGCCCAGGGGGCCCGCAGTGCCATCTGGGTGCTTGTTGGAAATAAAAATTCCTGGGCCTCGCCCCAGGCCTGCTAAATCAGTCTCTGAGGGTGAGGAACCTCGGGACCCACAAGTGATTCTCACACATCTTCAGGTTAGAGACACATGAGTCCACGGTGCCACAGCCTAGTAGACGTTAAGTCAGTCACAATCAGGTAGATCATTAGCACACCTAATAAGGATGCAAAAAAGTCTTTAGGTTTAAACTTGGCTTTGGGTGAGGATGGGCCTATGATTGGGGCAGTTGAGGGTCACTTACCATGCGAAGCTGAGCTCTGAGTTTAGCTTGAAAGAACAACAGTGAAGAGAAATCAGTGAAGGTACTGGTGGGGGGCTTGGGCCAAAGGGGAGACATTGCTGGGGGGCTCTCAATTGCTAGGGCTGCTGTGACTGGCCCCCCAGCTGATTACATGTGGCTTAGTGTTGTAAGAATCAAGTGAGATATTACATGTAAAGCGTGTGGCAAGTGATTGGTCAACTACTGTCATCTTCACCATGATTCTCACCATGGTTTCCACACCTCCAGCCTGGGCTATGTCCATGCAGATCTCTATGAATCAACTTCTTCCCCCCTTCATGTGTACCCACATTGAGAAAGAGGTCAGGAAGGTGCATTTGCATGTCTTAAAACAGGTCTTTTGATCATTCGTAGAAACGTCTATAGTCAATAAGAACCACAGAGGGAAATTGGGGTTTTGTACCCTCCAGGTCTCTGCTAACATTGACCCCATCATCAAAGGGATCGTGGTAAACCAACTACAGACCAAACGAAACTGGTTTCTAAGATGACAAGTGATTCAGAGTGTATAACAGCTCATTAAAAAAAAAAAAAAAATTGGCTAATGAGTGCGGAAAATGCCAGTAAATGAGAGAGACGCACTCCATTATGATGGGCCCAGAGTTGCTCAAACCTCATTTTGCAATAGCAAGGAGAAAATAAAAACGTCTAGAGCCTGTTGTCCTCTGCTCAGAGACAGGATAATCTCGGAGAAACATTTTACGGTATATCACTTGAAGAAAAGTGCATTAGTCTTTCTGAAAAAACATTTGGTTGACCTTGAAAATAAAAGCATTCATGAGAAGTATGAGCAGAAGTTTTCATTATTCCTTAAGCCCCGCTTCAGAGAGACAAAAATTCCCCCTCCATTGCAGCACCACAATGCCACGTTGCCAAGCAACTGATCTTTGATGGTGGATCGCCACGGAGACTGATGTAAACAAAATCATAAATCCCATTACCCTGCTAAATACTGGGTCTGGGTTAGAAAGGGAGCAAAAGAGCTGCTTTTCAGGTTAAAAGAGATCATACAAATGGTGAGTGGCGAGATTTTAGTCAGAGTAAATTGTCATGGGTGAGACTGTAATTAATGTCGCTCTTTTTTTTTCTTTCAATGGACAACAGCCCCTGATTTTCCTGTATCAAAATAGTAGTTGGAAGAGTCATTTCCAACTGAAAGATTAACTCCACCACCCCCCGGGGCCCAGGTCCAGCCACTGAAGAACCAGTTAGTCGTGGGTTTTCCCAGCTGGCCTCCAAGTGGACCTTCACCCAAACCCACTCATATCAGCAGTCAGTCACCATTCATGAAACAGCTCCTCGCAGGAGGCTCTGGAAACTACATTGTGTACTTTGTGTCCCTTTCAGACGAAGGGAAAGACAAGTGGCCTTTGTGGAGTATGACTCTATGGCAGATGACCAATTTGGGTATCTCATTTCCTTCACACAACTCTCCTGAGAGGTAAAGAGTACTCTTCCTATGGAATTGATGGCAAGCTGGAGGCCCAGAGGTTGAGGACACCATCCAAGGTCACACAGTTAATGAGCAGAACAGAGATTCCAACTCTAATGTTGAATTAAAGAGTCAATATGGCACCCACCCACTCCCTCCACGTATAGAGACTTCTGCCCCAGAGTGGGCAACACATCCCACATCAGGGTCATTAATCCCTGCTAAAGACACAGCTCATGGTGTAGTTCCCATTTCTTCAGTGATGTGCTGGGAAATGTCTAACAACAGGCTCTCTGAAGGATGGGGTGAGCTCTGTCGCCATGGTGTGAATACTCCCACTGTAGTTGATTTCAACAGGAGATACAGGCCATGGTCTCTCCTGAGCTGTACAAGCCTGCTCTGGCACACACCAACACACTTAAAAATATCAATACCCTGGGCCAACCCCAGACCAGTCAAATAAGAATTCCTGAGGATGGGGCCCAAATGCTGGTGTTTTTAAGAAGTAAGACCAGGGGTTGAGAACCACTGGGCTAGAAAGCTTCATATTCAGGATCCTGTTGGCCTTTTTGGCTTTGTCCTCTTAAGAAGGTACTGGGCTCCTGAAACAAGCATGGCCCATCGGTCACGTGACAGCAAACTCAGGGCCTGGCACCAGCACTCTCCACATCCCATCACCCTCCAGGTGAGTTAGCACAGGGCCATATGCCTTGGCCCCAGTTCTAGGGTCCCAGCAATCCTAGCACAGGACCCCAAGCCCAGATGCCTGCAGGATCCTGGCAAGCTGAGGAAACACACGAAGCCTGGTGGGTGGAGACCTGGAACACACGAGCCCCGTCTGAAGGGGGGGGCTGGCGGCTGCTCAGTTAGGGTGATCATTGGCAGGAGGAGGGGTGCTGGCCAGTGTTGTCAGCTACATCTCCCAGTTCTTCCAAACAAGACGCAAAGGTAGATTTTATGTGAACTCTTCTGGTTTTGACAACTAATTCAAGTTTGAAAACTTGCATGCCAACCAAGTTATCTCAGGGACCAAAACCAATCCAAAAGTCCTCTTCTGCAACACTTGCACGTGCTCCTTGGGCTGAGCCTACTGCCCCTTTGGCCTCAGAAGGAGGGGGCCTCCTCTTCGGCATTCTCAGAAGTAACACCATGACCTGCAGGACAGCACCAGTCCTCATGTGCCTCTCTCCCACCCTTAGGGTTCTCAACATCCAGACATTTAGCCCAGAGCAGCAGCGAGCACGTAGAGATAGCTTTTTCTGGTGTCCTAAAACAGACCTCAAGATAAGGATTCCAGTGCTAGTGCTTTATTTGGGAGATAATTCCAAGAAACACTGGTATGGGAGTGGGAAGACAGAAAGGAAGATGATAAAGGGTGAGTTTCCAAGCCAGTTACCCCAGAGGGCAATCCTGTGGGAACTCCAGAGGCAGTGCAGAGCACCCTCAGAATTATCCCGACCACGAGGCAAGAAGCTGGGGCATGTATCCCATGCCTTGTCCATCATTGGTCAGAGCTGCTTCCAGAACATTAACTTTATAGCACTTCTGGCTGGCCCTGAGCTCAAACCAAGCATCTCCCATGACCAGAAAAAGCTCTCACAGGTGTCTGCAGCGAGCAGCCTTTGGAGCATGGAGGTGAACATCAAGATGATGTGGGGGGGGGGGGCACGAACAGCATCTGCTCTAAGAGGAAACAAAAACATCAGTGTCAAAACCAGAAAGCTAGGTAAGGAGCTCACTGTAGGGGACAGAGAATAAGAAAGTGACCATGTCATCAAGTCTTAGCAGCACAAGATGCAGAACAAGAAGCCAGCACACAATAAGAGAGAGAAGACCAGCAGGGTCAGGGGCAAGACACAGTGCAGCTCCCCCAGTCTGACTGATGTTTGGGGCACAGCCTCTATTTCCTGGCCCTGGCCCTCTTGGTCTCCTGGGTGGGCTTCCAAGGGGGTCCAGGATTCAGCACCTGAGAGAGGGATCTTAAAACAAAGAAGGCCAGGGAAAAGTTGTCAAGTGGCCAAATGAGTCTTTGGGACCTCTCTCTGCTTTCTTTTCTCCCTCTGGACACTCCACCCCTGCACCCAGAATGCTCCAGCTGGGGCAGAGGCCAGGATGGCCAGAGGCAACCACAAATTGTGAAGGGAGCAGCAGTTAGCTCTAGGAGAATGTAAGTACTGTGTTAATGTGGGTCTGAGAAGCAGATGCCGTGATGGGATGAAACAGGCAAGGATTTCATTAGGAAAAACGCCTGGAGAGAAAATATAACTGGAGGAGGCTGGTGGAAGGGGCCTCAGCGCAACAACTGTGATGGATTTCAGAGTCCAGCAGAGGAGGCCTTTGGTCAATGACATACCCCCTTTTCTGCCCTGCGGAATGCTTAGGAATACTGGGAAGGGCGCTGGATTTCCCACAAATAGGGAGATAAGGGTCCAAGTTATTTTAACTCAGAGTTAAAAGAAAAAGGAAAGGATAATTCAGTGCATAAATATGAACAATTACTATCTCTAAGTTGTGGGGTAAGAAATGATTTTTTCTTAACCTTTCCTACATTTGTTAATTCTCTTAATAGTAAGAATTCATTATTTTATAACTGTTGGTGGGAGGTAATGTTCCACACAGATGCCATTTAACAAGGCGGTACATCCACCCACCCCAGACCTCCTCTGCCTAGAACTTACAGCCTTCCTCTTCCCACCCTGAATGCGAGCCCCTCACCCTGGGTGTTCCCCTACCATGTGTCTCCCCATGACTGAGTGACACAGGAGTGGGAAAGGGTGCCCCCTGCCTCGGTGGGACCAGTGCTGTGGTACGGTTCAAGTTCCAGAGCTCCTGTGGGGTCAGGCTGAGACTGCATCCTTCCAAGCTCCCTCCCCATCCCCTTTCCTGCTTCTCTCACTCTCCTTCTCCTGAGAGCAAAGACCCATCAGATCCCTTGCACAGGAATCTTTGGCTTGGGCTCCTCTTCTAGAAAACCCAACCCAGGACAGGGAATTATTTGTTTTAATCCTTGCGTAGACTCTACTGAGAGCATTACTCTCAGGATTGACAGCCTTAGGTTTTCTGTACAATTTATTTGTGTTACAAAGCAACTTTTTTTCAAATTTTCAAATTCCCATGCTTTCTTCTTGAAATAAAAGATTACTTTATTTCAGGAGTGGCAAACTCCAGTTCTCCTGGGATAAGGCAGTGCATGGCAATGTCTGAGGCCCGCCTGGCGGGTCCGAGGTTAGCTGGGGAGCTGCAGCCTCATGGAAGGGATCACGGCTGCTGGCTGCCACACTGGGTATGGGGTGCTGACTGGAGCTCCTGGGCCTTACGAATTATTAGGATGTTCCAAAATTTCAGATATTTATGTGAAATCTCTCAATTTTTATTTTTATTTTATTTTATTTTGTTTTTTTTTTTTTTTTTTTTTTTGCGGTATGTGGGCCTCTCACTGTTGTGGCCTCTCCCATTGCAGAGCACGGGCTCCAGACGCACAGGCTCAGCGGCCATGGCTCACGGGCCCAGCCGCTCTGCGGCATGTGGGATCTTCCCGGACCGGGGCACGAACCCGTGTCCCCTGCATCGGCAGGCGGACTCTCAACCACTGCACCACCAGGGAAGCCCTCCCAATTTTTAAATGTTGGCTCAGAGTTTCCTAAAAACCCTGTAGAGGCCAGGCAAGACACGCTGTGACTGAATTTGGCCTGAGGACTGTCATTTCAAGTCCTTTGTTTTCTTGAATAAGTTGGGAAAAAGAAAAAAAATCCCCTGTACCACTTATCTCCACAAGCTTGCTGATAAAGGGGACATTTCTTTGCCATTGTCACCTGTCCTTACCCCAAACTTGACTAGAAAAACCTGACAAGGATCTGCATGAGACTCGGATCTATGTAAGAGGAATTCGAAACACAAACTACATGTGAGGTTCTGAGGCTGACTCTGGGGATCTGCTGGCCTCCAGGAGGCTTGCTGTTTCTTAAGCACAATGTACATCTCCCCACCTACACTGAGATGCTTCTGCGTTGTTCTTAGAGAAGGGAAATAAACATTTCTATTTCTTGATTATAAACTCAGGAAGTCCTAAAAAGTTCTAGCACAATCTCCTTAAAGTGCATTTTCAGATCAAACGTCCCAACCCTGGTCTAAAACTAGGGTTCTTTCATGAAAAAGGCTCAGCGGCCTTCTAGGGACTCTATGGGGACGGAGGAAGCCACACAGGCCCGCAAGGCAGCCGGCACCCACCTCCACTGTGTGCCCGATCCACACGTTGCCCAAAGTAGCCCAACACGACTTCAGGGAGGGGTTTTACCACTTCCTTAGGACCCAGTGGCACCATATAGTCAGCTTCCCTGTGAGAGCATTTTCCTTTGCTCAATTTCACCCCATTACATGTAGTTACATCCCTCAGAGACCACCCACGACCCTCCAGTTGTTTGGGCTAGCTTTATTCTGTTCCAACTTTGACCAAACATTGTTGCTGTAAAAACAATCTAAACATATTCATCTCTTTAACTTGTTTCACTTTCTGCTGTCCGACACCAGGCGGCCTCTGGGAGGTCCTTTACTGATTCGATCAGCAAACACGGAGCCAGGCGCTGAGCTAGGTTCTTGTAACCCCTTGGTGTCACCTTCCGGCCCTGGGCCCACACCTTCCCCAAGCTGTCCTGAACTTCAAATCTCCCAGGATCCTTGGAGGGTCAGATTAGGAGGACAACCTCCAGGTTGGGGCCAGAGTGCTGGGGAAACACCCTCCAAGCTTATTTGAATTCAGAAGGTTGCCTCGAAAGAGCCCAGGACTTAGCTAGCACAGGGGCGCCCCCAACATTGGGGGTGAGAGCATCTAGTTTCTGAGGTGGTTGGAGAAATAAGTGGGATGGAACAGAGGAAGCACAGGGCACATGATGTGGCACGTGGTCAATGGAACGTCAACATCATACTTGACGCTGACAGAGGTGGTGTGGGCTGGCTGGATTCATGCCTGGGGCAGAGTGTGACAAGCAAGGGGGTCACCAAACAGAATACCCTTTCGCTGAGCAACCCAGCTCATTCATTTGTTTGACTAGTGTTTATTGAGGAGCTTCCTCACTGAGAATGTGATTTTTAAAAAAAATTTGTCATTGAGGTATAGTTGATTTATAATATTATATGTTTCAGGTATACAACATAGTGATTTGCAATTTTTAAAGGTTATACTCCATATAGTTATTATAAAATAATGGCTATATTCTCTGTACTGTATAATATATCCTTGTAGCTTATTTATTTTATACACAGTAGTTTGTACTTCTTACTCCCCCCTGCCATCTTGCCCCATCCCTCATTCCCTCTCCCCGCTGGTAACCACTAATTTGTTCTATCTCTGAGTCTGTTTCTTTGTTACATTCACTATTTTATTTTATTTTTTAGATTCCACATATAAGTGATATCATACAGTATTTCTCTTTCTATGTCTGACTTTTTTCACTAAGCATAATACCCTCCAGGTCCATCCATGTTGCCAATGGTAAAATTTCATTCTTTTTTATGGCTGAGTGTTATTCCATTGTGTGTATGCATATGTGTGTGTGTGTGTGTGTATATATATGTGTGTGTGTGTGTGTGTATATATATGTGTGTGTGTGTGTGTGTATATATATATATATGTGTGTGTGTGTGTATATATATATATATATCACATCTTCGTTATCCATTCATCTGTTGCTAGACACAGGTTCCTTCTATATCTTGGCTATTATAAATAGAACTGCTATGAACATCGGGGGCACGTATTTTTTTGAATCAGTGTTTTGGTTTTCTTTGGATATATGCTCAGGAATGGAATTGCTGGGTCATATGGTAATTCCATTTTTAGTTTTTTGAAGAACCTGCATATTGTTTTCCACAGTGGCTGTACCAATTTACCTTTCTACCAACAGTGTACAAGTGTTCCCATTTCTGCACATCCTCACCAACATTTGTCATTTGTGTTCTTTTTCATGATGGCCATTCTGACAGGTGTGAGGTGTTACCTCATTGTGGTTTTGATTTGCATTTCTCTAATGATTAGTGATGTTGAGCATTCTTTAATGTGTTTGTTGGCTGCCTGTATATCTCCTTTGGAGAAATGTCTATTTAGGTCTTCTGCCCATTTTTTAATTGAGAATATGATTTTTGAGTGAAGACTTGAAATAAGTAAGGGAGCCATGCTGAGTCTTGAGGAAGGAAGGGTGGTCCAGACAGCAGGAACAGCAAGTATGAAGACACTCAGGCAGGAGCAATCTTGACATGCTCGAGGAAAAGTGAGGAGCTCAGCTGACCAAGCGACGTGAGAAGGGGAGAGCAGAGGAGCAGAAGGCCGATGGGATGTGGGCACCTTAAATACTCAGAGCAGGGACTTTGCCTTTTGCCATGAGTGAAATGGGAAGCAGAGGCATAACATACCTGACTTACAGCCTAGCAGAATCATTCTGGCCACAGTGTTGAGAATAGACTAAAGGGACCCAGGGCTTAGGAGGAAGATCAGTTAGGAGGCTACTGAAAAATCCAGGGGACAGGTGGTGGCCCGGGCCACTGAAGGGGCCTTGGTGGCAGGGGAAGTGGCTGCTTTCTGGATAGGTATTGAACAGAGTCCACATGAATTGCTAAAGGAATGAAAAAATGGGAGAGGTCAAAATGACTCCTTGGTTTTGGCTTGAGATGTCAGACGGATGGAATTTCTATTCACTAAGATGGAAAGGGTGACACAGATTATTTAGGGGGGGAATATCAGTTCAATGTGGGACATGTTTTGGGTGATAACTATTGTCAGTGAAGCCCTCCAGTTGACAGCTGTATATAAGAGACAGGAGTTCAAGGGACTGGAGATAGAACTATTTTCAATTCATCAGATCAAGATGGGATCTACAGCTGTGAGATTGAATGGGATCACCCAGAGGGTGAACGCAGAAAGAGAAAATAGAGGTCCAGGCACAGAGGCCAAACGTATTGTCACAGGGTGGCTTCAGGAGGTCATTCAAACACCAGTTTACGAAAGGAGTAATCCTTTCTCACAAATCCACAGCCAGAGAAGAATCAAGAAAAACAGCCCCACATACACACACACTCAAACATTCACTCACCTCCCTGAAGAAATTTCATCCTGGAGAACATACGTACAATACTCCTTTTCTCCTCTCAGTATTTATTTCATGATTTCACCTCAGCTGTAAACTTCACAGCCCTGTTCATGACTGCTACATTTCACTCCCTCCCCTCTTTGCCAGGCAAACTTTCTTAGATGGCCATTGTTCAGCCTTAGAACTGATCCATAAATTCTATATTATCAGATCTCATCGTTTGAGTTTCTTCAAGAAGAGCCCTATTGTATGTCTACGTGGTCGGCTGGAGACTCCTTGAAGCCACGCAATGGAGCTGTGGTGTGGGTATCCTTGCTTTCCTGAGTTGTGTTAACAGAAGAAAGGATAGGAATTGAACAAGTCTCTAGTGGACTGTGTGATGGTTAATTTTATGGTCCATTTGACTGGGTTAAGGAATGCCCAGATAGCTGGTAAAAACATGAGCTCTGGGTGTGTCTGTGAAGGTGTTTCCAGAAGAGATTAGTATTTGAATCCGTATACTGAGTAAAGATGATTGCTCTCACCAATGCAGGTGGGCACCATCCAATCCATTGTTCCACACGGGACAAAAAGGCAGAGGAAGGACGAAATTTCTCTCTGCTCGAGCTGGGACTTCCTTCTTTTCCTGCCTTCAGACATTGGCACTCCTGGTTCTCAGGCCCTCGGGTTCAAACTGGAGCTGCACCACTGGCTTTCCTGGGCCTCCAACTTGCGCGTCTCTCTATATCTATCCTACTGGTTCTGTTTCTCTCAAGAATCCTGAATAATCTGTTAGTTTTTGCAATAATATTGTTGCAAAACAAAACACTCCAAACCAGTGGCTACACCAATAAGCATTTATTATGCCTTCTGGCTCACACATCTGTGGTCAGCTGGGCTTTGTGGTGAACTTGACTCCAGGCTGCAGGTTTGATTTGGGTCTGCTCCTTACATTTCCTTTACTTGGGGGATGAACGGGCAATCAGGACACATTCTAATGGTGACAACAGAAGCACCATAGGATGGACCGAATCACACAGCACATTTCAAGTTTTTGTTTGTAACGTATTCACTAAAATCCCACTGCCCAAGCAAGGCACACGGCCAAACCCAACATCACTGGGGCAGGAAAATATTCTCCACTTCTAGGGACTTCCCTGGTGGTCCAGTGGTTAAGAACCCACCTTCCAATGCAGGGGATGTGGGTTTGATCCCTGGTCGGGGAACTGGGATCCCACATGCCGCGGGGCAACTAAGCCCACACACCACAACTAGAGAGAAGCCCACGCCCTGCCATGAAGAGCCCACGCGCCACGATGAAAAATTCCACGTGCCGCAACTAAGACCCGAAGTAGCCAAATAAATAAAAGTTAAAAAATATACATTCTCCACATCTAGTCAGAAGGAAAAGGACATATATACCGAGGGTGGGGGGCGGAATTGGGAACAATTCTGCAATCTACCATGTAGACTTTTCTTTCTCCTCTTTATAGCAATGCCATATGGTATCCGGTAATTCCCAGCCTTGCATCCATAGACTTTCTAAGTAACAACAAGATAGAATATAGCCTGGGAACTTTGTTCTTTGGAGGCAGAACTTCTGCCTTGAACCTGACTTGCTAATTCACCAAGAATATTTGTGAGATTTAATAAAGAATAATGTTTCCAGATGAGAAAGTTGGGTCAGAAAACTAGATGACTTCCTTACTGGAGAGTTGGATTTCTGCAGTGTGCTGTAGAGTAGGCTGGGATAAGTGAAATTGGAAAAGCATTCTAGGTATCCTTTCCTGGTTATTAATACAATTTTCCTCACCCAGTTTTTACAAATTGGAGCCATAATGAAATTGGCCCTGGACATTTCACACCCAAGTGTTTGCTGATTTGACCTTCTAACCACAGGATTAGCAAGACCCATTTACTCTGGCTTAGTTCTGCAAATTCTTCCGGTTTCATAATTCAATCAAAGATAATAGTAAGGGAACGAGAGGCCGCTCATGGGAAAGCCAAATGCAGAGGGGAAACAAAAATACAGGGAATCAAAGACTAAAATGTTATGTATGTCTTGAATTGGTTTGGCTGGGAACCAAATAGAAAAAATTCTTTCCCCTCTTTAGTTGGCATATTTCCACATCACAAAAGCATTGTGCTGTCTGGTTCAGTTCTGCAGCTTCTTCTCACGAAGGGCCCAGCCTAAGGGAAGGCCTGGATGCAAATTTCAGACAGAATATGCAGGAAAACTAGTTGGCGGCTTGTTTCTTGAATCCAGGGATATACTGTACCCAGATGAAGAGGCTCCCAGGAACCCATCAGTCAATAACTTGTTAACAGGGCAAAACAACCGTTGTGCATATCAAGGTCTCCTCAAGTGTAACAGTTAAGAGTATGTGCTTTGGAGTTAGAGAAACCCGAGTTCAAAGACTGAAATTGCCACTCACTCGCTATGTGACCTTGGGCACAGTACTTAATCTCTCTGAGCCCCCATTTTGTCATCTGTACAGTGCGGAAAATAATGGCATCTGCTTCTTAAGGTTGTGGTAAGGATGAAAGGAAATGACACATGGACGGCATTTACACAATGCCTGGGTAAGGGGTAGTCATCATTACTAGGAGATTCTGAAGGAAGCTTTGGGCAATAACAGGTATACAGTCTGTCCTAGAGTCCCTATAATTTCTAATTTCCCCAGCTTAATGGAACGAAAAATAACAAAATATGTATCATCTTCCTAAATGCTGAAGACATACAAGTGCTATATTCAACCTACCTGTATCAGTGTATCCATTGTAGCCAAAGAAAGCACTCCCGGTTTGTCAGAAGTAGTACACCGTAGCCAGGTGGGTCAGACACCAAGCTGGACCTGGGCAATAGAAGCCCCTGCCCCTGGCCTCCCACACACTTCAAAGAACCCATCTGGCCCTTCTCTGGTCACTGTACTCCTGCCCCACCCCCATGGAGTGAGAAGACCGCACTCTCAGTACCTGGGACCCACCTGCCCAAGGGCCCCCAAGCCTGCTTCCAAGCTGTGTGAGGCCTCTTTCCCTGATCCACCCCCCATGAAGGACTGTGCTTCTGGGGTGTACACTTTAGGTCTGAGGACTGACCAAGAGTTGGCTGTTTGCAGGGTGTGCAGATAGAGCTTGGCTGTGCTGATGGGGGTGTTTGCACTTATACATTCAAAGCCCTGGCTGTATGGAAAAAATTGAGGGATGAGGTTTGGCCCTCCCTACTCGGGAACTCCCAGGAATCCAAGAAATCTCACTTCAAATCTAGCCTTCCACATTGTCATGAAGGGTATTTGCCAAGATAGCAGGATAAGCTATTTACTTAACGACTAGTTTATACATTTTATAAAAACAATGTATATATTTATACACTGTAAATATTTAGATATCCGGTAGGTAGGTCTCCATGTGTATACTCTGGCTTCCAGCCCTGCAAATGTTAGGGGCAGGCCTATCACCTGCCCCTAACAGTAAACCCCAGAAATTCAATGAATATTGTCTGGAATCTGACATTTCTCCCATTTCATTCACTTAAAAGTCTCTGGGGACAGAACTCACAGCTGGCTCACCCAAACCCCAAACACCACCAAACCACCCAGGAACATGGGGAGCAACCACAAACAGTGGTCTCAATTTGCCTCACTCATTCCAGTGACTAGTCATGCCAAAGGGCCCACGAGAATCCCAGAGTTTCCAGAATCCCTAGGTTTGCCCCCCCATGCCATAGACCAGGGACTGATTAGGAGACTGCAGCAGACTGCACTTTCCAAAGGTGGCGGCAGCACTATTTCCCCTCCCACGTGCTCTTCCAGGACCTTGCCACTCCCCTATCAAGAGGCGGAGTCCACGTGTCGCCTTCCCTTGAGGCCGGCAGGCCTTTGTGACTGCTGCCCCTGGTAGAGCACGTGAAAGTGATGTCACGTGATTCCCAAGGCCAGATCTGAAATGGTGACAGAGCCTCTGCCCAGCTCTCTCCTTTTGGGCCCACCTACAGTGTAAGAAGTGCCACGCCTCTGAAACTGACATGCTGGAGAGCCCATGTGGAGACACCAGGGAGACCTAGAGCGAGGTACCCAAGGAAAAGACCCAGCCTTGCAGAACTGCTACGTAACCAAAGAGAAGGCTGCAGAGGTAGAGGCCTGCAGCCAGATTTTCTATATTTGCAGACACTAAGTTAAAAGACTGGCTCTGAAACAATTTTCCTGATGTTCCTTCATGGTGGCCAGCTCTGCGTGTGAGGGGGGTGGTAGTGTCTATGAAAACAATCCTTTCTCACTGCTTTCCATGGCAACTGATTATTGTGATGCCCAATTGGCTACTAATAGGCACCGCTCTCCACAAATCTGGTACAAGGACCCCTGCTTGGCTCCCGCTCTGCACTGAGTGGGCCCCAGGTCACGCAGCATCAGCAGATTTCTCCAGTAGATGAGCACCACCAAGCCTTGGCCCCAGGCCAGGCCCAGACCTGAGGGTACACACAAGGGCTGGCCTGTTGAGTCCTCCAGCGTCCCAGGCTTGGTCATGCGAGTCCAAGGACTGGTCATGCGCGAAGAGGCCCCGGATCAAAGCCCTGACCCCTCCTAGATTTGGGGAGGGAGGGGTGGGCGGTGCGGCAGGAGCTACATATATGAAACTATTGGCAAGAGCTTTCAGCACTCTCACCACAAGTCAAGTGTGTGCAGGTCATGGCTCTTTGGAGGAAAATGAAAAAAAAAAATCCACCTATATCTGATTTTTTCTTTATGCTACTTTTCACAGGGCACATCAGCTCAGGAGTTGTGCACCCCATGCACATCGGGCCAGGAGTTGTGCAGGCCCTGGGCAAGAATGACAAATGCCAGTGCCCCCCTGGGGCCACGTAGGAGCTGTGAGCGAGTGCAGCAGCCTGGAAGGGACTGTGATGGGTTGGAACACAGGATCCTGCTACAGGGGGCATGGCCAGCTGGGAGCTGCCAAGTGGGAATGTCAGCCCACTTTTGCCAGGTCTTCACATTTTTTCCTCAAGGAGCCAGAAATTCACATTTTTTCATAAAAGCTCCCTGCTTTTAAAATGTTGGCAATCAAAAAGAAACAATGGGTACCATGCCCAAATCCTGGGCCCTTATCACTTCAGAGTGTGTAGGCTGACTTCCAGCTGCCAGTAGCTGCTTCTCTGAAGCACTGGAAGGTCCCTCTGCCTACGTGCAGAGACTGGAGTTGTCAGGGAATTAACACCTGCAGGAGTAGCCTTCAGCAACTGATAGGACTTGTTATATAAATGCCCCAGGTCCCTCACCCCAGGCTGGGATAACTTTGAAGCCATATCCCACATTGCTTCCCAGACTTTCCCCCAGGAGTAAGCATCATGGTTGACAAGCTTGAAAATTGGCTCTTAATCATTGCCCATCCTTTCCCTCTCTCATGTCCCTACTCCTCCACTGGTGTGTCCTGGGATCAACTCTCATATAAGCTCTGTGCACTTGGATATTGAAACCAATTCAAGATTTCTTTTTTAATGCACAGGGCCACTGTAATAAGGTTGTACATCTTATTCACTTTTCAAGGTCAACCATGAGGAGGTACACAGAGGGGACTAATCAGCCAGGCTTCTCCCACCAAGTCCTGTACCTTGGTACCAGGGTGAGTGAGAATGGTGTCGGCTGGAGGACAGGGCACCTTTCTGGAATTCACACATAGATGTTGAATGTACTGCCAGGAGCCTTGAAAACACATCTGAGGCCAGATTTGGTTCCTACATCTTTAGTCTATATCTTCTGATTTAGAGGATGGTAGAGGCTGCTGTACCCATAGCACCAGGCCAGCCCTCGTCGCCACAGTGCATCCTGCCTCCTGTCCCATTGAAGCCAGCCTTCTTCCAGTTCTCTGATTCTCTCCACTATCTTTGATCAAAATTCCGTCTAAGGAAGGTAGCAAATTAATTCCATTACATGTCGGTTTATATCATGGACCATAGGTAAAATTATTGCCTGATGCAGGGGTACTTAACATTTTTCAGAAGTCAAAAAGTCAACGTGAAACGTTCTTATATTCATTCATACAGTAAGTATTTATGGAGCACCAGTCACTGCTCTACATGTTTGGTAATATATAAGTGAACAAAACAGACAAGGACCCCTGCCCTCATTTCACTTACACTCTAGGTAGGGGAGACAGTCAATAAACAACAAGCATAATTTATTTTAAACAGCTTTATTGAGATATAATTCACATACCGGAAAGCTCGTCCATTTAAAGTATACAGTTCCATGGTTTTTATTACATTCAAGGTTGTGCAAACATAATTTTATCACCCTGAAAAGAAACCACATGTACATCAGCCGTCACTCCCCATTTTACCCACCGTCTTCCACCTCAGCCTCTGGCAACCACTAACCACTTTCTGTCTCTACAGATTTGCCTATTCTGGACATTTCATATAAGTGAAATCATACGATATGTGACTGGCTTCTTTCATTTAGCATAATGTTTTCAAGGTTCATCCACATTGTGGTATGAATGAATTTTATTGCAAAATAACATTCCATTGTATAGATATACCACATTTTATTTATTCATTCATCAGTGGATGGATATTTTGACTGCCACAAAGAGTGCTGCTATGAAAATTCGGGTACAAGTATTTGTTTCAATATCTATTTTCAATCATTTTGTGTATATACATAGGTGTACAATTGGTAATCCTATGTTTAACTTTGTGAGGGACCACCAAACTGTTTTCCAGTGACTGCACTATTTTACATTTCCACCAGCAATGTTTAGATGTTTCTGTTTCTCCACATCCTCTCCAACACTTGTTATTTTCCTTTTTTAAAAAAAATTATAACCATCTTAGTGGGTGTGAAGTAGTCACTCATCTGGATTTCAATTTGCATTTCTCTTATGATTAATAACATTGAACATCTTTTCAAGTGCTTGTTGACCATTTGTATACCTTCTTTAGAGAAACAGCTTTTCAAACCCTTTGCCTATTTTTTAATTGGATTGTTTGTCTTTTTGTTGTTGAGTTGTAAGTGTTCTTTATATATCTGAATACTAAACTCCTATAAGACATATGATTTGCAAATATTTCCTCCCAGTCTGTGGGCTGTGCTTTCACTTTCTGAATGGTACCATTTGCAGCACAAAAGTTTTTCAATTTTGATGAAGTTTAATTCATCTATATTTTCTTTTGTTGCTTATGCTTTTGGTGTCATATATAAGAAAGCTTTGCCTAATGCAAGGTCATAAAGATTAACTGCTGTTTTCTTCTAAGGGTTTTATAGTTGTAGCTCTTACATGTAGGTCTATGATGCATTTTGAGTTAATTTTTGTATCTCACATAAGATAAGGGTCCAACTTCATTCTTTCACATGTGGATATCCAGTTGCCCCAGCACCAGTTGCTAAAAAGATTTTTCTTTCATTGTTGAATGGCTTTGGTATTCTTGTTGAAAATCAGTTGAACATAAATGTAAGAGTTTATTTATAGATTCTCAATTCTATTCCACTGATCTATATGTCTATCCTTATGTCAATAACACACTGTCCTGATTACTGTACCTTAAGAAGTTTGAAATTTAGAAGTGTCAGTCCACTTTGTTCTTCTTTTTCAAGATTGTTTTGGTACACTTCCCTGGTGGCGCAGTGGTTAAGAATCCGCCTGCCAGTTCAGGGGACACAGGTTCGAGCCCTGGTCCGGGAAGATCCCACATGCAGCGGGGCAGCTAGGCCTGTGTGCCGCAACTACTGAGGCCCATGCACCTAGAGCCCATGCTCCACAACAGGAGAAGCCACCGCAATGAGAAGCCCGTGCACCGCAACGAAGAGTAGCCCCCGCTCGCCACAGCTGGAGAAAGCCCGTGAACAGCAACAAAGACCCAACCCAAAAATAAATAAATAAAATCTATTAAAAGTTAAAAATTAAGGATTATTTTTAAAAAATTGTTTTGGCTATTCTGAGTACCTTGAACTTTCATATGAATTTTAGAATCAGCTGTTCGATTTCTGCCCCCAAAAAGGCTGTTGAGATTCTGATAGGTTTTACGTTGAGCCTGGGGATCAGTTTGGTGAGTAATGCCATCTTAACAATATTAAATATTCTAACAGGAATACAAATGCCTTTCCATTTAATTTCTTTCAGTGATGTTTTCTAGTTTGCAGTGTACAAATCTTGAACTTCTTTGGTTTTTTTTTTTAATTAATTAATTTATTTATTTTTGGCTGTGTTGGGTCTTCGTTTTTGTGTGAGGGCTTTCTCTAGTTGCAGCGAGCGGGAGCCACGCTTCATCGCGGTGTGCAGGCCTCTCTTGTTGCAGAGCACAGGCTCCAGACGCTCAGGCTCAGTAGTTGTGGCTCACGGGCCTATGCTCCGCAGCATGTGGGATCTTCACAGACCATGTCTCGAACCCCTGACCCCTGCATTGGCAGGCAGACTCTCAACCATTGCGCCACCAGGGAAGCCCTTGCACTTCTTTGTTAATCATTCCTAAGCATTTTATTCTTTTTGATGCTCTTGTAAATAGAATTGTTTTCTAATTTGATTTTTGCATTGTTCAATACAATAATTTTTATATATTGATCTTGTATCTTGTAACCTCACTGAACTCATTTATTAGTTTTTAAATAGTTTTTAAGTGGATTTCTTAGGATTTTCCGTATACCATGTCATCTGCAAATATAGTTTTACTTCTTCCTTTCTTATCTAGATGTCTTTTCTTTCTTTTCTTTGCCTAATTGTCCTAGCAAGCATAATTCTAAAAAAGTAAATAAAAGAGTGTGTTGAAAGGTGGTAAGTGCAACGGAGAAAAGAAAAAGTATATTCACGTAAGGGAAATTGGGATTACCGGGGGTTAGAGTTGTAATTTTTAATTGCTTCTCAGTGAGGAGGTGACATTTGGAGAAAGAACGAAAGGAAGTGAAGGAGTTGAACATGCAGGCGGTGGGAACGGGCAAAGCGCTGAGGCATGACTGTGCCAGGCAGGTTCTCCAAGAACAGCCAGGGGCCAGTGTTGCTGGAGCAGAGTAAGCAAAGGTATCTCATGCAGGGTCTTGGCACTGAAGGGTGTAGAGCAGAAGCACGGCCGGACCTCGCATTTTGAAAGGATCACTGTGCTGAAGGGGGTAGAGGAAGAAGCAGAGTGGCCAGCTGGGGGCTATTGTAGTAATCCTGGAGAAAGGTGACGGTGGCTTAACCAGGGTGCTGTCCATGGAGGTGGTGAGAAGAGATTGAAGTCTAGATATATTTTGAAGATAGAGGGAGGGGGATCAACTGCGTCAACCATTTCTGAATGGTCAAGAAGGATGCAGACTGGGACCTGACCACTGGCAAGCTGACCAAAGAGGGAGCATTTGTTTTCTACACTTCTTTTCCCTGGGAGAAGGCACAGGTGGGCAGGGCTACACGACAAGAGTAAGGGCTGTACAGAAGGCCAGAGATAGTACTTGACTCTCTAGGGCCTGTTTCGTTATCTTTTGCTACACAACAAATTACCCCAAACTTAGTGGCTTGAAATAACAATTATCATCTCACAGTTCCTAAAAGTCACAAATCTGGGCATGGCTCTGTTGCAGGATCTCTCCCCAGGCTACACTCAAGGTGTCAGCAAGGGACTTCCCTGCTGGTGCAGTGACTAAGAATCCACCTGCCAATGCAGGGCACACGGGTTTGAGCCCTGGTCAGGGAAGATCCCACATGCCACTGAGCAGCTAAGCCCGTGTGCCACAACTACTGGGCCCGCATGACACAACTACTGAAGCCCATGCCCCTAGAGCCTGTGCTCTGCAACAAGAGAAGCCACCGCAATGAGAAGCCCGCGCACCGCAACGAAGAGTAGCCCCTGCTCACAAGTAGAGGAAGCCCGCATGCAACAACGAAGACCCAAAGCAGCAAAAAATAAATTAATTAAAAAAAAAAAAGGTGTCAAGAGCTGCAGTCTTATCTCAAGGCTCGCCTGGCGAAGGATCGGCCAAGCTCACTTAAGGGGTCGTTGGCAGGACTCAGCTCCCCGCTGGCTGTTGGCCAAAGGGGGCCATGATCTCCTCGCCACATAATCCTCTCCATAAGGCAGCTCCAAATACAGCAGCTGGCTTCTTCGAAGTGAGCAAATAAGAGGCCCATAGATAATACCAGCAAGAGACAGAGAGCCAGCAAGATGGAAGTCGAGATTTTTGTTATTTAATCATGAACATGAGATGCCAGCACTATTGCCATATTCTGTTCATAAGAAGCAAGTCACTGGGTTCAGCCCACACTCGGGAGAGATTACACAGGGGCATGAGTACCAAGAAGTGGGTATCACTAGGAACTCTGACAGAAGCTGCCCAGCAAACAAATCCAGGACTATAAAATGCATTGAAAAAAAAAAAACTAACACCACATTGACTGGCATTTTGCCAGTGCATAATAAAAATAGAAAACAAGTAAAATAATTCTACTCAGGAAATGAACTTATTTGTGAAGCTCTCTGTTAATACTTTTTATGTAAAGCCAGGTCTTGATATGCCAAAACACTTACCAGAAGAGACTCTATCCTGTTCATTGTTTTATTTATCTTCTAGAGCATTGCTATTAGTCGTGAGCACCATGACTAAACTGAAAACTCTTGGAGCTCAAGGACTCAATCTTCTTACAGCACCAACATATTGTTCAGCATACACTTTGCATAAGTGAATGACACATTTTGCAATGTGATAATTCTCAAAAAAGAGAGGGGCTGATGATAGAAGAGTTAGGTTTGCCATCCCTGTGACTCGGTTCGATGATGCGAATTTGGGCTCTGCTGTGTGATTTGGGCCAAGTCACTCAACCTCTCTGTGCCTCAGGTGCTGCGTATGTAGAATGCAGATATTAATACCCACCACCCCCAGACTGCTGTGTTGGTGAAATGCAAAACTGTATGTAAAGATACTGAGCACAGTATTTGAGCACTGGTCCATCATAAGTGCTCAAAGTAGGTTATCATTTTTAAAAAGGAGGTTATCATTTTACTGCTATCTTTATGAACATAAACTACAACAACTGAAGGAATTTGTGTTGAATGAGATGATTGAATGAGATGACTGAATGCGTGAAAGATCCCATACATGTGTACACTTGTATACCTGGCTTCTAGTAAGTGTCCAATAAATGGATACTATCATGACTATTCATTGTATGGTGCAAATCATAATTACGGAAGGAATTTGAGTGTTCTCGTTCACTCTGTTAGTTCCTATCCATTCTTCAAAACAGTCCTCAGCATACCTCCTCCTGGTACCCTTCTGGACTGGCCATATCCAGTTTCAGTGCCTTAAAGCTTTACCGGTCGTTTATCTGGGTAAGCAGAATCTGTCATGTGATGTGCCTGTGTGTCCCAGACCGCCCAGTTCTATTCTGGGGCTTTTTCGTGGCATGCCTTATTTCTCCCATTTGTTTGTGGTACCTCAGGAGCTGGACTGTGGGTTTTCCTCCTTCCACACACCCCCCAGGACCTAGCAGTGTGTTCTGTACCACGCCCTGCTCCACCCAATCCACATGCCATTCAGCCAGACACAATAACTCTGATACACTGCCTGCTAACACAACTGGGAAATAACTCTAGTTGGCCGGCCAGAGGGCTGCAGGGGAGGGCAGAAGGTGGAGGAAGGAACAAAAGCATACCGCTGGAAGGGCAAAGGCAAGCTGCATGGTCGCCTTCAATCTTGCAGAGAGTGGTGGGAGCCACCGGTAATACCTGCTCCCACACCGAGGCCACCCACAGGGCCATGCAGCTGAATGATGGAGATGCGAATGCGGCTCTGCCCCAGTCAGGCCACTCCGTGAGTGGTGGCCACTCCATGCTGAGGGCAACATTTGTGAATCAAGTTGGTCCAAAGGATAGAGAAGGGCCTTGAATCAGCCAGCACAGCTCTGTTAGGAGCTGTGTGCCTTCAGGCAGTTAACTTAACTTCTCTGAGCTTCTCAGCTGTCTAAACAGCTAATACTTGCTGAGCACCTCCTGTGTACTAAGCATCATTCTTAGTATATATTATTTAATATCACAATAACCCATATGGCAGGCACTATTGTTGTATCTATTTTACTGATGAGGAAACTGAGGCACAGGGCACTGAGTAACGTACCCAGGTTCAAATAGCTCATATGTGGTGCGGGCAGGATTTGAGTCCATAACAGCCATCCACCATGGTCCTAACCTCACACATTAGCCAGGGTTCTCCAGAGAAACAGAACCAGTAGGATATGTAATAAAAGATTTCCTGTAAGAAATCGGCTCATGCAGTTAAGGTAAGTCATGCAGGTAAGTCAGCAGCTGGAAACCCAGGAGAGCTGAACGTGTGGTTCCAGGCTGCAGGCCCCCAGGCTGGAGACCCAGGAAGAGCCAATGTTTCAGTTCAAGTCCGAAGGCAGGAAAAAGCTGACGGTCCAGTTTGAAGGCCATCCAGGAGAAAGTACTTTCTTACTCAGAGAAGGGTCAGCCTTTTCCTTCTATTCAGGCTTTCAACTGACTGGATAAGGCCCACCCACATTAGGGAGGGTGACCTGCTTTACTCAGTCTACCAATTTAAATGTTCATCTCATCCAGAAACACCCTCACAGACGCCCAGAATAACGTTTGACCATACATGTAAGCACCCATGACCCTGTCAAGTGGACACAAAAAATTAACCACCGTGCTTCACAAGTGTTAACTGAGAAGTAAATGGGACACTATATGTAAAAGTTAAAAAAACAAGATCTGGCAAACAATGATCAATAAATGGTAGCTAGAAAGGAATATATATATATTAAATATATCTGTATTCATTAAGAAAATGTGACTCAGCTTCAGTTGCTAATAAGCGGGTTTGGGGTTAAAAGTTTGGCATGGCTTGAATAGAAACTCACTTGACTCCTTTGTCAAATGTTGTTAAAAGGGCAGCTTGGGGAGACCCCCTGGACCAGAGAAGTCGATGCAGGGGACACTAGCCTTCCAGTATTTAGCACTAGAAACTGAGAGAGAAAGGACATCCATTTACTCCAACCCAGGTCAACTGGCATGTATTAAGCCCTTGCCGCCTGCCAGGCGACGTGCTGGAGTCGTCTGTTCATTGCCTGTGATCCTCACGGGACCCCGCACACGCGTTGCCATCACGCCCATGTGGCAGATGGAAAAACTGGGGCGCAGAGAGCTGGCGTGGCTTACTCAGTATCTCTCAGCTGACAAGTGATAGTCGATGTCAGAATTGAGAACTGCTTGCCTCAAAACAGGTGCCCTCACTTCTACGCCACAGATGTCCTCCTGGTTTCCAAGGATTTTGCGACGGCATCCCAAATCACGGAGAGGTTGTCTTGTCCTGAGAGACCACTCACAAACTAACTTTGATCAAGACAAAATAAACATGCTTGGGCGCAAGTTTTGGAAATGGCCCCTTTGGAGACTCTGCTTACTCAAGCAAAGAGGAAGACATCGGTTATTTCAGTTAAAGCCGTTTTGCTCGTTCTGGTTCATCAGTGTATCCTCTCGTTATGCGGGAAGGAAAACTCTCAGGGAAGCTCCATTCCCTTCCTGGGTGCCTGCTCTGCTCCAGGGTCAGATGGCTATGTCAGAGAATTTTATTGTCACAACAGCTGTTATTAATGGTAACTGTGCTGTCTTGCCCCATGTAAGAGCTCTCCATGGAGGAGGAGAAAACCTGCCCTCAGAGCATCTCTGGGAGGCGGCCCTCAGCAGGAGGCAGGATGTTGCCTGGCAGAGGCAGACTCCCACGGATGGGGAGGCGGAAATGGCCTGTCCCAGGGCAGAAGGTGTACACAGAGGATCTTTCGGGGGGAGTCTTAAAACCACAAGGCCTTATAAAGCAATGGACCTTCCAAGGAAAGGGAGTGCAGATGGCCTGATCCGTGAGAGCAGCCTTCCTCTGATTCCTGTGGTGTGAAGTGGTCTCGGGGCGGGGGGGGGGGGGCGGTCTGTGTAGCCCTCAGGAGCACATCAAAAGAGGCTGCAGTGGGTTTAAACATTTGGAAGCTAAGATAAGAATTGGAGGAAAACAACCAATGCTGTTCTCTTCTTCTGGGGTCAGTTCTATCTTCAGAGCCCTCCTGGGCCTAATGAATGACCTCTAACTGCCTCCAGAGAGGTCAAGGCCAGGAGGGCAGGTGGTCTGGCAAAGACCGTGAACTGTCTCCAGAAAGCCCAGGCCATCTCTTGTCACCTTCATACAGCACATGGGGTTAACGCTGATATTAAGTCGGGAGGCTTCTCTAAGGAAAATGAGCACAGTATGAAACGGCTCCCTCGAAACATTCTCAGGAGGGAGAGCAGCTAGGAGGGCAATCACGGTCCAGACTTCTCTGAGGAGGCAGGAGTACCAGAAGTTTGATTTCTTTTACTCAGCTTGGAGACATGTTTCCCCAAAATCATTCTGTTCTGCCCTTCTTCAGCCACGAACTGGCAGAACCTACAACACGGGTTCCCGTGAGCTTTAGGAATTCAGCTTCCTATTTTTTTCCAATTCCAAATATAAAACAAACCCCAAAAAGCATTAAAATAATTTGAACTTCAAAGACTCTAATTCCTAGTGGCCACAATGAAATTAAATAAGAATCAGTCTCTCTCTCTCTCTCTCTCTCTATCGCGCTCTCTCTCTCTCTATCTCTCTATCGCGCTCTCTCTCTCTCTCTCTCTCTCTCTCTCTCTCTCATCCTCTCCCTCTGTCATTTTTCTACCTTTTTAAGGAGAGGAAAGTAAAAGCAAAAAGGACATGGAGCCCATGCAACTCCAGGAAATGCTTGCACGAAGCTTCTTTAGCTTCTAACTAACATTTGTAACCAAGGATCAGCAGAGCAGCCTCTTGTAATTACTGTTGTTGCCCCATTTGTGGCTATCTCCGCGAGGCCAGTAAATCTTAAAATTACAGGCTGACCACCCCGGAGAACTGAGACAGAGTCAGCCGCATCTCTCAAAGGCACTGCCCTGGGCAATTCCCACCCCCTGAGATGACTTGTTCGCCAGGGAGAAGGCCCCGCCTGGGAGCGACTCCCAGACCTCGCTGCTGCGGCTTGGAAATAAATAAAACCAGGGTGGGTGGCCCAGGATGCCAGCACCCCTGGTGAGTAGAACAGGAGGCCGCTGGTTCACTGTCCCTGTCACACCTTCCATTACCCCAGCCTAGCTTGGGCTCCTAGTTAGGCCCCAGAGATGGACAAGAAGAGGAGACAGCCAAGGAACAGAGAAGGGGAAAGTCAAAATGCCTCGACAAGGAGACATTTGCCTCTAGAAATACTGTTCCTCTCTGTTGAGGAGCATGACACCTACAGAGGTCAGCTAGCTTAACACACGGGTCATTTTATGTGAATGGAGCTCAAGATTTGACTTGAGATTTAACCATGATCTGCTGACTTAACCCTGCAGATCTCGGGGCTTGTCAGTCTCCGTAATTGCACGAGCCAGTTTTTTATAGGAAATCTTTTATTACGTATCCTACGGATTCTGCTTCTCTGGAGAACCCTGACTAATGTTAAGAGGTTAGGACCATGGTGGCTGTGTGTTATGGACTCAAATCCTGTCCGTGCCACATCTGTGCTATTTGAATCTGGGTAAGTCTCTCCATGCCCTGTGCCTCAGTTTCCTCATCAGTGAAACAGATGCAATAATAGTACCTACCATATGGGTTATTGTGGGATGAAATAATATATGCTAAGAATGATGCTTAGTACACAGGAGGTGCTCAGTAAGTATTAGCTGTTTAGACAACTGAGAAGCTCAGAGAAGTTAAGTTAACTGCCTGAAACCACACAGCTCCTAAGCCTGGGATAATAAAGTGCAGTCTCAGTGTTTTGTACGTCACATGTGGAGTTCACGCTTTTGCCCTTACATAATGCATTTCATTCAGCTTTTTAAATTTGGCTATAGATACCTATAAATCTGTCTTATTACCGCCTTTATCAATTCTTTTATTTACGAAAGTCCAGCAGCATATGAGTTTGTGGTTAATTAGTATAAATAACGCGTGTGGGTCAAACATTAAAATAATATTCCCCAAGCCATTTAGCACCTGTCAATGGCCTGCTGTCTAGATGTTGTGTCTTATCTGCTTTTAGCAGGCATCCACCAACCCCTCCACTGATCAGCCTAATTCCCTATGTATGTCCCTTTCAGCATCTCCAGAAAAGGTGGCTCTGGGTGGCTGTGTGTGTGTGTGTGTCTCAGGTAGAGCATTGGCCTTTGCCTCCTGCTGAAGAGAATGACTCAGAGTTTAGGTGACTTGCTTAAAGCCACAGAACAAAGAAACAAACCAACAAAAAATCAAAATGCTTTCTTCCTACCGTTCTTTCTGCTGCCCCGGAAGGTCAGATGTCTGAGGAGCACCGTCCAGATTTGGACACCATTGCATTTCCATTTCAGAGAAAGAGAGATCCATCAACCAAATTGGTTGCCGCGGTACAAGTTTCCTATACACAGACAAGAGGAAGTTCTGAATTAAGATTCCTACAAAATACAACAAACGAAAGAGAATTACAGAAGAGAAAAAAGGGAAGGAGGGAGGGAAAGAGGTAGGGAGAGACAGAGAGAGGAAGGAAGGGGAAGTCGTGGAAAGTCAGTTTTGCAGAGGAGGTTTTAGCTGCTCCAGGGGCTGCTGGGAGGGAAAGGGTGGAAGGCGAGGAAGAATTCACTCACCAGTGGTGGTCAGTTTGGAATTGTTTACACCGCAAGTGCCCCGAGGGGGCTTTGCTTACACAAAGCGGACTTCAAAGAGCCCGTCAGACATTAACAGACTGACCCTCCACCATTCCCACCCCCAGCCTCAGGGAGCCTGGGGTTAGGACAGCAGTCTTCGACCCGGAAACTGAGGACAAAAAAAAGGAGCCAGTGAAGAAAATGGGAATGCCCCCCAAGACTCTGCCACTAAGACCCACTGCTAACATTGCCATCAAAGGTATTGCCCTCATCAGGAGCCGGCTGGTCTGCATGCCTCAGTGTTTAAAGGATCCAGTTCGCTTTGGAGCCAGAGATACAGGAAGTCCCAGGTGAATTATAAAAGCCAGCAGTTTCCAGGTCTCTCCCATTCGAGGCCAGCAGTCTCTGTGGGCCACGTTGATAGTGGCCCTTACTAAGTTCCTAAGGACTGGCAGCATCTAGGCATGCCCACCCCACAACCCCCCAGATATTTGCATCCATTCAGTGCTTGGATTCCCCCTCTGTCTCCTATGGAGAAAAGGCTGCTGGAAACCCAGACACCCTGTGGAGGGGACTGGTGCCAAGTCGTCTGGGGCCCCCTCCCATGGGAAGCAAGAAGCACAGCCAGCCTTGTCACCATGCCCTAAAGTAGGATGGATGGCCCCGGTAAACCGATCCTCGCTAATGTAACCATAGGTGCTATTTCATTTAAATACATCGACCCAGACATTTCCCATCAGTATAGCGCCTTTCCCTGAGGCCTGTCCCTGCTCCCTCCAAAGCCTCAAACCACCCGGGTTAATGACACGCCCGGGCTGGGGACCAGAGTGTGTTAAGTGTCTTTGCAATGGCAAATGAGGGGCCCCCAAAGTCTTCCCTTTCTTCATTTATCATTTTCTATAATGTACCTATCACATACCCTGCTCCTCTCGCCTTTGCCAAACTAAACAGCCCTAGTCCTGCTAATCTCTCCTCAGATGGAGGCCGGGGCCATAAATCTAATCACCGTGGAAAGAAGGCCTTCCCTGACCATGCCTTGGGCGCTCAGCACAGCACATAGTATAAAACACACAGCAGATAATGGCAGAGCCGCTGTCACAGGGCACATTATAAAATGCAGATGTTGTCAGGAAGAATGCGCCTGTTGTGAAGTTTCAACTGTAAATTAGCCAGCTTGCTAAAGGGATAAAGGCCATTTAATTTGCTCATCAACTCCACCCTCTCTCCTCTTTATCCTTTGTCTCCGCGGCACATTTATGTTTGAATAAAATTCCCGGTAGAAATTGGAAATAGAAGACTCTGGCGCTGGCTTTGCCAGGTAACATGAAATTAAATCCCACGAGTCTGTTCTCCATGTCTGTAAGTCTGTTTCTGTTTTGTAGATAAGTTCATTTGTATCATATTTTAAACCATAATGGAAAAGAATAGGAAAAAGAATCCATATATATATAACTGAATCACTTTGCTGTACAGTAGAAATTAAGATAATATTGTAAATCAACTATACTTCAATAAAATAATTTTTTTAAGAAAATCCCATTAGCTTCTTGAATCAATTTTAAAAGATAAAAGTTAAACATGTTGTCTGTAGGCTTTCTTTTTTTTTTTTTTTTGCGGTACGCAGGCCTCTCACAGCTGTGGCCTCTCCCGTTAAGGAGCACAGGCTCCGGACGCGCAGGCTCAGTGGCCATGGCTCACGGACCCAGCCGCTCCGCGGCATGTGGGATCTTCCCAGACCGGGGCGCGAACCCGCGTCCACTGCATCGGCAGGCGGACTCTCGACCACTGCGCCACCAGGGAAGCCCCTGTATGCATTTTTTAAGTAATAGAATCCACTCTCAGCCCCCCAGACCTGACTTAACCCCCACCCCATGACTCCCCACAATGACATATTGAGGTGGGCTGCCCACAACCCTCTTCCTTCCAACCACCCCCAAGATGTCATGAACTTATTAATGTCTTTTTCAACGAACACTAAATTTCATGGCATTCTGCTTTCAGAAAGTGAAAGAAACGGAGTTTTTTTGTTTTTCTTTTTCTTCTTTTTACATCTTTAGAGAAGAACAGCAGTGAGCTAAATCTCTCATAGCACATTGCAGGGATGTTAATAAGGTCTTTAAGGAAGGCAGATGTACTGAGAACATCCCTTTGGTCACCAAGAAAACTAAATTCTTCCTTTGATCCCTCCCTTCTCCCAGTCATCTTCAAAAAGGAGAGTGGTTCAAAGAGACAGGAGATACTAGAAAGAGGAGATATTAAGACCTTTGTTACTTCTTATGCTTTAAATGTCTGCCTTGGAGAAAAGAGCTGAGCGTGAGACTTGGGAGCAGTCCATTATACGCCCATGCCAGTGTCCAAGAAGCAAATCACCTGGCTCAGCTCTCCCCAGGTGGGGCCAGACTGGAACTATGAAACCCCATTGTTCCTCAGGTTGGGTCCTGCCTGGCCCTCATCTGGGGCAGTAAGTAGCCTAGGAAAGACCTAGGGCCCAAGTTACCCCGTGATCCATGCTACTTCAACAGGTCAGGATAAGAATCTGGAGAACTACCGGAAAATCAATTCCAAGAATAAGCATGGACCATCTTATTGAGCCATCAATTTTATCCAATGATAAGCAACTGAAAATATTAATGTGTACATTAAGACAAGCATAGTTTTTAAAGGCACATTTATTTGTGTTAAATGCAAGACTCACATCAACATTTAGGGGGAGAGGGAAGAGGCAATGAATTTTGAGCTTGTGACTAGCACCTTCAGAAGGCCCATAGCCCTCAGGGGTCTATTCCCTCCTCTGCAAGTCAAGTTTGAGAAGCATCTTAGTGGGCCATAGCCCATCTCCTAAGAACACAGAGCTGGGAAGGAGGACTCAAAGAATGGAATTAATGCCAATATTGCAGAGGTCTCGGGGGGAAACACAGCAGGGAGCTGCTCAGAGGGCCATGGGGCCCAGGACTGGAGTCCAGGTGATCTAAGGACCATCACTATGAGGTTCGGGAACCAGGGCAAGACAAATATTGGAAGTTGGGACCCTTCTTGTCATAGACCAGGGAATCTTCCTCTCTGTCTTAGTTTGAGTTCTCCCAGAAGCAGACCCTTAGATAAGAATTCACATGTAAGTAGTTCATTTCATACGGGATCCTAGGAAACACCAGTGGGAGTGGGGAAGTGAGATGGGGTAAGATAGGCCTCCAATTAGGGATGTATCATCCAGAAAGCTACCACTGTGGATAATTGGAGCTTGATCCCTCTGAGGAATTCTGGAAAATACCATAGAACATTTGCCTCAGAAGCATCCCACCCAATGGGCAAGGGCAGTGGGGTACTGATACACCAACTCCCTACAGTACTGGTTGGGTGTTGCTGGGGGAGGGGAGAGGTCATGAATTTCCCGCACTTCTGCCTTGAATAGAGCTCACCCTAGGAGACAAAGAAAGTCCTTCAGTAAAGAGATGCAAGGGCTAGCCGCTGGGAATCAACGTGCACTGAAAGGGTAAGGGTGAGAGGGTATTGACTAGGTACATGTACCTCTGCACCAAAGGCTCTAGTCCTCTTCACCGAGGGTTAAGCACCTGACATGGGGGCTGACCTCAACCTTTAGATAAAAATGACATGCTACCACCACTAAAAGCTTATGTATAGGCAGTGTACCAGATGCTCCTTATTTGCTCCTCCCAGCAAGCCAATGGGTAGATATTGTGATCACAGAGAAGATAACTGGCTGTCACAATTGGAGTAGCTTCTGTAGAGACTTGCCATTGGTAAGGCTGGGACTTGAACCTAGAGTCCATCGGCATAACCTCTGCCTACGTGGTCAGTACAGAATTCCTGTCCAGCCACACCCCTGCCACAGGTAACTGCCCTACCCACGCCCCCTCCTCCAGGAGGCACAGTGAGGTTTTTGTAACATGCGATTGAGCTCTCCCATCTTGCCACAACTTTGGGGACCAAGGGATGGGAAGTTGACCATTTGACAACCCAGGCCCCTGTGTGGCTTGAAAAGGTGAACTAGATAAATCAATTCCTGTCCTGGGATTTGGAACTGGTAACTGGAGACCTAGGAGTTAGCCAGGTGAACTGGGGGGGATGAGTGCAGTGGAGTTACACGTGAAGGGAACAGTCCTTGGTTTTGCCCTGTCATTCCCCTTTCTTCTGGTCTCCTCACTTCTTCACTTCCTTTTTCATGTTTTAAAGAACTACCTTCTCTATTATGCAAGTGTGGTGTTAAGAGGTCAAGATACCCTGTCACCTCTGGCTCAAGATGCCGTTGACCCATGCTAGGATAACTGGACTCCTTCCCTCTCGGGAACTTGACTCTTGAGTGGAGTGACACTAGGATAAAAAGCAGCTGAGATCAATGCTCTGAAGTGATTGCCCTCTCTTTCTGAGGTCTAGACATTAGCTTTTTCTTTCACTCCATGTGCTGCCCTGCAGCCATCCTGCTGGTATCCTGCCATACCCCCTGGCACCCACTGCTCCCTTACTCACTGATCCAGTTATCTGGTGTTGCTAAACAAACCACCTCAAAACTTAGCAGAGTAAAACAATAATTTATTATTACTGTGGGGGTTGATGGGATCAGCTGGGTTGTTCTCACTTGGGGTCTCTCATATCATTGCAGCCAGTCTAAGGCCAAGGCCAAGTTCATCTGAAGGCTTCTTCACTCACCTATGTGTTATTGGTCTGGGATGTCTGGAATGTCTTGGGGCTGGCAGGGCATCTCTCCATAAGCCCAAACTATGGTTAGTTTGGGCTTCCTCACAGCATGGTGGTCTTGAAGTAATTAGATTTCTTCGACAGGTGCTGTTTTCTCCCAGAGTGAGTGTTTCGAGAGACTCAGGCATAGGCTACAAGGCATCGCTTTCACAATATTCTATTTCTCAAAAGTCACCAGCCCACCCAGATTCAAGAGGGCAGAGGAGTAGACTCCATCTTTCAACAGGGGGATAGCTTGTGCATACGTGGAAGGAAGGAATTGATGAATGGTAGCCATCGTGGAACCAGAGTCCATAGCCAGTGACTCTTTACTTCAAGTGCATGCAACTCTGCCTGAGGACGTTCTCTGGCTGGAAGTGTACTATGCCTGCCTATGGAAGACAGAATTCCAGAGAATTAACACCCCTGGGAGCAGTTCTTAACTCTAGATGAATGGGAGTATAAATGCCCCAGCTTCCTCAAATATGGGGGGATTAAATCACAGGTCACATCTGTATGGTTTCCCAGAGGTCCCCAAGGTGATTGAGCCCTGACTGCCCAGAGTGGAAACCTGCTTCTTGTTATACCCTCAGCGGCTGCCTTCCTTTCCCCAACTTACTTCTCCAGTCCTCTACATGGGCCTACTGATATCTCCGCTCAAAAAAAAAAAAAAACAAAAAGCAAACAAACAATCCCTCCCCAAAAGACAACTTGCACCCAAAGCCTTTTCTCAAAGTCTGCTTCTGAGGGAACCTACAGCACACATACCCCATTATTTTCCCAAAATATTTCTTCCTCGGGTAGGTTAACCAGAGCTGGTTTCTTTCGCTTTCAACCAAAGAACAGTAAATGATAGAATGTAGAAAGGGGCCAGAGAGAGGGTGGGGAGCCACAAGGTCCAAGTGCCACCAGGTCACGGCCCTCCAGGACAGCGGAGCCAAGCAGCCAGCTGCTCTGAGGAGGAGGATGGAGCAAACCCACACGGGGAGAAGCGCCTCCCAGAGGCCAGCTCTCTTCAGTCCTCCCCTGTGATCCCACTCTCCGCGGAAGTTCTTGCCCTTGGAAGAATGTGACTGAACCCCTTCCACGGAAGCAAGCGATTCACAGCTTTGAAGGGCCACGTAGAACCATGGAGAGGACTCCTGTCAGCAGTCAGGGCTTTCCACAGAAATCTTTTTCCCCTCCCTCTGCCTCTTCACTCACGCCCTACCCCACAGGGACTGGCCTTACCCGTGAACTCTGTGATTCCAGTAGCATGTGAGATGTCCTCTTGCCCCAAACACCCCCATTAACAAGGCTCAGGAAGATTACCGGAAATGAGGGCGTTCAGTTGCTTTCCTAAAATGCATCTGAGGACAATAAAATGGAGAAAATTTGAACTTTGATGGGATGTAGTGAGAGATATAGTGAGGGCTGATGTCAGAGACTGTAGGAACCCAGAGAACAATCTGAGGGCACTGTATGCCTGGGAACAAGAAGAGACAGTACCTGAGGGAAGGAGAGGGAGGGAAGTGAAAAGGTACCCAAGACCTGCATCCCTGCTTGGGGTGCCTGAGAAAACCATACTTAACTTTGGAGTAAGACGCAATTTGTAGGATTTCTGGTTTGAACTAACGGATAAAGAATTTCGTGGATACCTAATCAGTGCTTTCACTCCACATTGAGTATTTATACCTGAGGACCTGAAAACTCTCTAAAAACAAACATTCCTCTCCCATGCAGGAAAACAGTGATTTGAAAAACATAGGAAGCCCCGGTACGAAAAAGTTCAATGACTTATCCAAATAAAACCAGCAAAATTTGACTCTTTTAGACTGGGTTCATAGTAGATTATCCAGATAATTTATCATCTAAACTGGAACACCTTTGAGAGTAAAATGGAGCACTATTAATAATTAAGCCAGGATGTCCCAGGTAAACCGTGATATGAGTTCAGGAGCCCCAGGGCATGTTCTGCTTTCCTCTACTGGGAGGTATCCTTGGCTAGTGAGTGAAAGTCTTCGATATGCACCTAAATAAAACTTGTAATTCACGTATTCCTCCTTGGTGGATATGGACAGTGGAAAATGCTCTAATCTTAGAATTAAAAGACTTAAACTCATGGGCTTCCCTGGTGGCGCAGTGGTTGAGAGTCCGCCTGCCGATGCAGGGGACACGGGTTCGTGCCCCAGTCTGGGAGGATCCTGCGTGCCGCAGAGCGGCTGGGCCCGTGAGCCATGGCTGCTGAGCCTGCGCGTCCGGAGCTTGTGCTCCGCAACGGGAGAGACCACGACAGTGAGAGGCCCGCGTACCGCAAAAAAAAAAAAAAAAAAAAAAGACTTAAACTCAAATAAATAAATAAATAAAAGACTTAAACTCAAGTCCAGCTCCGTCCCTTCCTAACGGAGAGAACTTGAGTGGATCTCTTAACCTCAATCAGCCCAATTTCCTCCTCTATAGAATGGGGAGGATTCCACTCTATTCTCAGGTTGTTGTGAAGATTAAAGATTAGTATATGAAAAAGCACTTTGTAGGCCTTTGTTCAATAAACGTGTGGTATTATTTGTACGTTCGGTGGTAAATCTGGACAACCTCTGGACAATGCATAAAAAAGCTTAAGCCTGATACATGATTTCTTGAAAAGCTATGAAAAGAATTGCCCCATGTTTCCATTCTGGCCTCAATATGAATAAATTTTGTTTATTTCATGTTGAGGTATTTCAGCCCACCAGGCCCCTCCTTTCATTTCAACTTGAAGGCAGCTTTTGACCCCTGAACTTTTAGCACCTTTCTCATTGGGGAGAAATAACAGTTCCACATTTAAGTGAAAACGCATGTATATTCCTTGACTCTCTGCCTGAAGCCACTGAGTTTCACCAAGAAGAGGCAATAGGAGTAACTTGTATTCAGCACTTGAATGTCTTCATGGTCAGCTTGAGGGGTAACATGGAAAAACTTATAGGGGCATGAGAATAATAATATGGGGGTTTTCAACTGTAAAAAGAAGACCACACACATGGTTCCATGTGGATTGCACCCTGGACCGTCTTCAAAAACAGGGGAGTTGCATTCTCCGCGGCCATGCGTAGGCCTGGTTTAATTAAATGTAGGCCACAAATGGGCTGCCAAACATGATGCCGAAACGCTGTTGATTGCTGTGGTAGAAATTTCCCATTGCTCTGTGTTCCTGATAAGATAGTACATGTGGAGAGTACAACCTGAACGCTTGGCAGATGGTCCCATCTGTTTTTCCATCATTTTGAATTTAGCAGGAAAACCTCAAGATGTGTTTTGACACAAGCATGCTTTTTTCCTTTCTGCATTTTGAAATGGCTGTGTTCGGAGCCTAATTAAATCCATATGCTTCTGATTCATTTACACTTAACTCATCAAAATGTTGTTTTGTAATAGCCATTTGAAGTCCAAGGCGCCTCTCTTGAGCCTTTTTTCTGAAAACCAGGAAGCTATGGTGTGCCAGCCAGCCAGCAGGGTTCTCATACCAAAAGGTTCAAATATGGTTCAAGACAAGATTTCACAGCCAGGAGATTCTGGTGGTTAGGAATTGTCCTAAAGCATCACTGTCAAGTGTGGGGTGTGACTTTGAATCCTCTGTTATTATCCAAAGATACTCAGTGTTCAGAATAGTAGAAAACAATTTATGAGAGAAAGAAAAATAATGCTAGAATCATTGGACCCAATGGGAAATTTTAGTTTAAATGGGAATTGGGTGGTTTTCCCTTTTTTGTTTTTTTGTTTTGGTTTTTAAAGAAGAGTTTTTATTAGACATAACTAGAAGTTATAACTGAAGGCTTCATGCTAACCCCTACCCAGAATAAGTAGCTTCTATGTCATATATTCTCATTATCAGATCCTACGTAGGCTTTAAAAAAAATTATCCATAACTTGGACTTAAAAGTATAACTCCTGCTCTTTCAATGTCATACTAGAGCCTTGTCTAAAAAGTCCCCCTAAGAGTCTAGAGTTTGTGATCTTTGTTTGACTCACTATTTACTACTGTTTACTGTTTGTAAAGTAAGTTATTAACTTGTAGAGTTAAAAATTATTAAATTGTAGAGTTAAAAATTATTTTTGTCCACTAAAAAAGCAAGTTGTTTCTATCTAGGAAAAAAGATAACTCCAAAGGTTACAGTTTTGTTGTGCTGTAGGATATTAACAAATTTTGTATCTAACTTAGCAATATTATTTCAGCATTTTTTCTTTGATGGACTGTATATACCAGTCTTCCCAATCCTCACTCAAACCTGCTTTACCATCCATCAGTTCTCTCATTAACACATTAAATATATCTTTGATACACAATCACTAAATATGTGTTTGAGAGTCATTTAACTTTTTGAAAATTATCCTTTGAAACTGAACGAGTCCTAAGCCTGGCTTACCTGATCTATCTTTCCTCCTACTGGTGTTCATTTGAGTTTTATAACTATGTCAAGCAAATGGGCATTTGAAGAGCTGAAAATTGAGTAGATGCAACACCAGAAAAGGCCCAAAACTCAGCGAAGCAGGGAGAAAAGGGAACTGTTTTGAACACTGAATGAGTTTACATTCATCATCTCCTTTCAGCCACGTAACAACTCTGGGAGGGAGGCATCACCCCACATCTCAGGTGAGAAAAGTGAGGTAGGAAGTGATTAAGTAACTTGCCCAGAATCACACAGCTTGGAAGTGGCAGTACCCAGACTTGAACAGGGACCTGTCAATTCCAAACCCACGCGTTCTTCTCACTGCACCTCCCCCTTTACTGTACAGTTAAAGGCTTCATGGGGTGAGGCAGTAGAAAACCATAGAAGTAGAGAGAAGGAGCAGACTCAGCAGGGCCAGGACAGAAAGCAAGTCAGGCAGGGCTTGTTCCACAGATATGTAAGTCAACGCACGTTCACGCTGACATGAAATATGCCAAAACATCCCTGTGATAGGTCAGTAACTCAGAATAAATGCTTTAAAAAGGGCTTACAAACCCAAATGCCAACCTAAATTACTTTTATTGCATTACATAAATAAGTATAAGCATAAGACCAGGGACTGATGGGGGGAAAACATTTATTCCCCTCTTCCCACGATTCCACATGGAGAAACATTCATCAGCCTAACACTTGTAGTCCTGGCTGCTGGATCCTCCCTGGGGAGGAGAAGGGCTTATCTGATTGGTGAGCTGGGAAAGAGCAACTGGGCATGCTCAGTGCAGCCCCTCCCTGTGCTGGGGCTGCCCTCCACAGGGATCAGGATGCTGCTCTGATGTCTGCCTTGGATCAGTGAAGCTCTTCAGCGCAAAGGCCAGTTGACCAAGTTTCATTCTGGAGTGACATGTAACACATCTAAGCCATGACCCCCAGTCTACCTTTTATCAGTTACAGAGCTGACATTTTGATCATCTGTCTGCTTCTTGCATCTCTGATTCCAAACACAGCCAAAGAAAAGAAGTGTAACCACCACTATTACACTTGGGTTTAAACCACCACCATTTAAACCCAAGTATAAATAAACTTGATGCTATAGAACTCCCACACAAATTAACAAATTATACGTTTAAAAATCTGCAAAAATAATAGAATTCAAGCTAGCAACACTAATCAAGGTGACGTGACAGATGGATTCTGTTATTTCTTATCTATTAAGCCTCTGATGCTCTCATGAGAGTGGCCCCCCAGCCAGCCATGTGACTGCTCATTTCCACCCATCCCCTTTCTTCTCTTTCATACTGATTTGAAACTTTCCTTTAAAGGAGCACCTTGGTGTTAGTTTGTCTTCATTGAGTACTAATTCATTATTACATAAGAAGCCTGCCTCAATTCTTTCCCTATTAACTCAAGATAATTAAAATATTTCTACTTGACATGAATAGGATCCTAAAAACAAATGTAGACACAGGTTTGCACTTACGTAGAGCTTCTTGGGGTGTTAGTTATTCATCTAGATCAGTGTTTCTCAGTTTTTTTCATTATTATCCTCTTGACGAGCTTTTTAAGACTTCTTTGTTTTTACGAATCTCCCCCGCCGTGAAATTTTAATACCATAGGCATACTATATATCTGTTTACATGTTATACGTATATCTGTTATTTAATTATTAAAAGATTACAAATTTTCACCACATTTCCCCCAAGAACCAATTTTTTGCCCCACAAGGCACGATATCATCCCCTTTGAGAATGCATAATCCAGACCAGTGCTGTCCAATAGAAATATGATGCAAGCCACATGTATGATTTTAAATTTTCAAGTAGCCACACTAAAAAGTCAAAAGAGCAGGGGCTTCCCTGGTGGCGCGGTGGTTGAGAGTCCGCCTGCCGATGCAGGGGACACGGGTTCGTGCCCCGGTCCGGGAAGATCCCACATGCCGCGGAGCGGCTGGGCCCGTGAGCCATGGCCGCTGAGCCTGCGCGTCCGGAGCCTGTGCTCCGCAACGGGAGAGGCCACAACAGTGAGAGGCCCGCGTACGGCAAAAAAAAAAAAAAAAAAAAAAAAAAAAAGTCAAAAGAGCAGGCAAAATTAATTTTCATATCATATTTTATTTAATTTAATCTATTCAAAATGTTGTCGTTTCAGCAGGTAATGAGTATAAAAACTTACTGAGATATTTTATATTCTTTTTTTCTCACTAAGATTTCAAAATCCAGTGTGCATTTTAAGTTTAAAGTACAATTCAGTTTTGACTAACCGCATCTCAATGCTCAACAGCCCCATGTGGCCAGGGGCTACCGTATTGGACAGTGTAGTCATTCTAAATGATTCAGAATGTGACTGTATTAATCACTTTAGCCTACCTAAAAGCCAGGCTTATTCTCAGACCACTTGCAAACAGCAGAGACTATGTCTGCGGACCTCCGGAGATCCATAGATTGAAGCTGGAGAAGCCCTGAGTTAGGCATTTCCCACATAATCAGATTCCTTAGTCTGAGGGAAGTTTACCGTGAGGATGAACAAGGAAGTGAGGAAAAACAACCCATCTCGTCAAACCTCATTGGGAAATGGAATGCTGTTCCTTGCCCGTCAGCACTTACTGTAGCTCTAGTGGTCAAGGGAGCCTCTCAAACTACTTGTCACCTTGCTCGGCCCCTGAGTCCCTGCTTCTTTCTACTCTCTGTCCTCCATCTCTGCACCTCATAGCTTCTGCTGTCTCGTGGCTTCTCATTCTTCTTTCCAGGTGTGAGTCTGCTCCTGCAACTCTCCACCAGACGCTTTCTCTCATCCTAGCCGCCCACCAGACGCCTTCTCTCATCCTAGCCGCCCACCAGACGCCTTCTCCCATCCTAGCTGCCCAGGCTGTATACCTCCCATCCCAGCCGCCCAGGTGACGGGATCAGATCAGTGGCTCCAGTTTATAGCACATCTTAGAGGTGGAGCCTCCTCGCCAGCACCTTGGTGGGAGTCCCCTCGTCACAACCAGCTCCAGGCAGCAAGAAAATGTGAGGGAAGAGCCTGCCTACCCTGCCTACACGATGCCTCCTTTCCACGCAGCTCCACCCCAGCCCCTTTTAGCTTTCCAGGCTGAAGTTCTCTCCAGAGTCTTACCACCAGCCACACTGAGAGGAAAGAGAGAAGGGGGAAGAAAGAGAACAAGGAAACATCCATTTCATTCTTTCGAAAGTTGCAACTCCAAACTCCACTCCCTCCACAGCGGTCCCATTTTTCATAGGACTCTAGTTTGCGGCCTGTTTTCAGAAGGCTTCCTACTTGAACATGGAGTTGGGTGGAAAGAGGGAAGAGAAGGGAGCCTGAGCTCACCCTAGAAATAAGAGAACTTCCAAGCATCTGGCGCTGGATTGCACTATAGAGTTCTTTGTGTAGCACCCCTCCCTCCGCGTGCACACATGCGCATACATACCACCAGTCTTTGTCTTTAGGGTAACATTAGAAGCATGTTGCATTCCTTTAGGACAGTGGTTCTCAATCAGGGAAGATTTTGCTCCCCCTTCCCGAGGGGATATTTGCAACGTCGGGAAGCATTTTCAGTTGTCATAGCTGGGGCTAAGCGTGCTACTAGCATCTAGTGAGTAGAGGTCAGGCACACTGCTAAGTATCCTGCAAGGCACAGGACAGCCTCCATAACAAGGAATTATCTGATCCGAAATGTCAGTAGTGCCAAGGTTGAGAAGCCCTGAGCTTTAGGGAAATACTTTTTTCCACTGGTGACGGAACAGGGGAGGACTGAGGCAGGAGAGATAAGAGTGAAAGGTGAAGCATTCTAGAAGCATGTTGGACAATTAGGAGAAAGTAGTCTGTGACTGAACACATAATCTTCACTTGAATGTTTGAGAGACTTTGTTTTTTAAAGAAGATGTTGGGGGTAGGAGTTTAGTAATTTTTTTTTTTTTTTTTGGCTGTGTTGGGTCTTCGTTTCTGTGCAAGGGCTTTCTCTAGTTATGGCAAGCGGGGGCCAGTCTTCATGGCGTTGCGCGGGCCTCTCACTATCGCGGCCTCTCTTGTTGCGGAGCACAGGCTCCAGACGCGCAGGCTCAGTAGTTGTGGCTCACGGGCCCAGTGGCTCCGTGGCATGCGGGATCCTCCCAGACCAGGGCTTGAACCCATGTCCCCTGCATTAGCAGGCAGACGCTCAACCACTGCGTCACCAGGGAAGCCCTTGAGAGACCTTATTATGTTATTGCAACAAGGTGAAGATATGGACCGTCAGGATGACTTGGGAGAGACAGCAAAATCTGTGCCTCAGACCGTCTGGGTGCCACGCCCGGCCAGAAGCATGACTTGTTGAAAGATGAGAGCTTGTCTACACCTCAGATGTACCATAGAAGAAACATAAAATATTGCGGTGAAGTGGTGGCCAGGGCATAAAAGACAGTTTTTGTTAAGCCTCTGACCCAATCCCAGTGAAAACACGGGGTTCTCCTTCTCCTCCCGGGGTGGGTTTGCACGAAATGTGTGCACAGACCCTTGTAGAGACAGGAGTTCACTGATCCCTGGTTGTTTCCCCAGTCATTCTTCTATGAGCAGGACTTCTTCTAAGATCTTTTCCATTCATGATGGGGAAGGCCTTCCTGTCATTCTTGTTTTACAGACGGGAAGTCTAAAGCACAGAGAGGCTAAGTGGCCAACGGCTTTACAGCTGGGAATGTGAAGAGGCAGGATGCAAACCAGGTCCGTCTGACATGACCTAACTCAGCACTTAATCACCAGGCCGTGCTGCTGCTCAGCACAGGGACCTCGGTTCCTAGAGGCTGACACCTTCAGATGGTTAAAGTGGGCACATGCAGATGTTTCCATTTGCTGAGCATCTCCCCTAAACCATAGCACTGACCCTTCACTTGACTGAAGAGACCAAGCTGTCACAGGCCGCTGTTCTTCCTTTCTCCCTTTTCCCTGTCTCTGAGGCGCCTCTGAACTGGAAAACCCAGGCACCACACGGGAGGAAACAAACTGAAAGGTACAAGGAGGCGAGCTTGTTCCCCAAGACTCTCTCAGTTGTTATAAGGAGTAACTGAAACTCGTAGTTGACCCCAACCCCGCAGAGTTGGCACCAGGAAGAACACAAGCATTTTATAAATGCTCTTCCAGGAGGGGAGGTGAGCTCACTTCCTGAGGGAATTACTGCAGGGGGTGTCTGCGGGGGCCAGCCAGGCCTGGCTTTCAAACATCTGAAACGGCCCACGGTGTAATCAGGCATGAATATTGATTCAAATAAATTATGCATTTTTATACACTCGTTTATTATTTTATTCACACGCTCGCTCCATGAAGTTAGCCTGGGCAACTGTCATGGGGCTAGTCAGCTCTTGGATGCTGTAAAAACCAGTTGCTTTGAAATATTCGGTGGCCAAAGGGAAATCCAAGTTATTAGTGAAAATTATAACGAAAATGACAGCAACTTTCTATCATCCGGAAGCGCCTTGGTGAGTGCAAGTCGTCAGGGTCAGATGTTGCCCCATTCCTCAGGCTTTCATGAGATATGGATGGCTCCAGAGCATTCTAGCAATTATCATTTTAACAAATAGAGCTCTTTTCTAATATTCACATTCCTTTCGCATGGCCTCATGAAAACACAAACATTCACTCCATCCTCAAAAAATGCAGGCGCTCTGGGAGGAAAGAGCTACCCTCTCAGCCCCATAGTCAGGCTGGAGGAAACAGAGACTGATATCAGATCCTGGGTTATAAAGTTGATTGCCTCTGACTCAGCTGATAAACTAGATCATACCTCTGGGGGCTTGGTTGTGCCCTGTTCTTGGGGCCATTCAGGGCAGGGCATGTATCTTCTGGAAGAGGCCCTTGGAGGCACTCATCCAGAAGACCTGACTTGCACGATGGGTGACAGTAGGGGAAAGTCAGCAGACCTGCCTGTCTGCTCCCAGGTGGGAAGTAAACTGGGCGGACCCCAGGCCCTAACAGCTCTCTGTGTCTTGATGTGACAGGCTGGGAGTGGGTGCAGATCCTCCATGCAGGAGGCTGGGTTACAATGGTCCAGCTTTGCCCTGCAGATGGATCCTCCCACCAAGATCCACATTTTGGAGAGGAAAGAGAGGTAATCCTGAAGCCCTCTCTTTTGAGGACTAAAGCTGATACTGTCCTTTCATCTTCAGCTGATTTCTGGTGTCTTTGTCACTTAGTCACCAACTCCAAAGGGAAATAGAATAAAGAATTTGGATTTCCTCAATACATGATCAAAGGAACCTTATGTACTTCACTGAAAATTGAAATGAACCTCAGTGCGCTATTTTCTCTCTTGATAATTGTTTAAGGAGATACTCATGCCCTGGAAACTTGCATTAAGAGTTATGAATGTTTAAATTAATACATGAATTTACCTCTGTATTTTTATGGGTTATTTTCAAATTTCATTGTCTGAAAGAAATGAAAGTAGAGGAAGACCCAAGAACAACAAACCCATATCTGAAAGAGATATAGGGATTTTCACTTTCTATAGTATGTGTTTCTACAATTTTTTAAAACAATGAGGTGAATTATATGTAATATGAGAAAAATGTTTTAAAGAAAGAGAAAAAGCAATACATGAAATTTTAAATACTTAAATTCTTAGGGAAAAGACACAATACTCCAAAGTTAGGGAGGAAGGAAGAAATGAAAGTTTAAAAATGGTGTGGCCATAATCCCAAAGTACATACAATTCTTACTAGTTTTTCCACTGAAAAGATAGATCATGCTGGTACCATGATGGACCTGACCTCAGAGTTACAATCCTAAGAGCCCAAGATGGTGGGCATCTTCAAGTAGCTACTCTGCAGCAGCCCATGGGCTAAGCTGCAGCCTCCATACACTAAATATTAATGGAACAAGCATCTGGTCATTTCTGGACACCAGTGGAAAGGAAATTTACTAACAGAAAACTCAAGGTGCTAATAGAAGGTAAAATTGTAACTATGAACCAAATTGAGAAAAAAAATCAGTGTTGGGCTGTTTACATCAATGGAGTAGGTCCTTCTGATCACAGAAAACAAAGCAGCCAGAGGACTTTGATGCCAAATGTCCAAGCAATAGATTAGAGTAAAATGAATCACCAAAACTCATTCACAAACTATGTGTGGAGCAGCATTTCCTCTAAGGATAACTCCTAGCAAGAGTTTCCCCAAGCTTTCCCCACAGGGAGATTCTGTATTTGCAGATGCATTAGATCATGTTCATTGTCCTTGCAGAACCCTCTACACAGAAGGGGAAATACTTGTTCATTAAGTTCTGCATACATTCTGGACTTGGAAATAATTGGTACAAGAGAGAGAAAACAGAGTGAGTCAGGAGCAATGTCCCTTTACCGCTCCACTCCTTGTGTAAACCTCCTTCTCTTGGTACTCCTGCAATCACATGAATGGGCCAGTGGGCCAGTGCAGAGGAGTGGGCTGGTGTCTACACACACACACACACACACACACACACACACACACACACACCCCACACTCTCTACACAAACACCACACATTACGCATATACACAACACATACACATATGCCACACACACACCACACTACACACGCACAGTACACAAAACACACACAATGCACACACACACACCCTACACATACCACACAAACACCACACACATATACATACAACACACATACACACACCACATATCACACCTACACACCCCACACACACTGCCCACAACACATACACAGACCGTGCACACACATACACACCACCCACACAACACGTACACACAGACCACACATATACACACATAGACACACCACACATACACACACGCACCTGTAAGCCTTGACCGCACAGGTAGCAATCCCATTGTGCCAATCTGCGGTCAGTATCTGAAGAGCAAACAAGGGCTTAACTAGCACGGGGCCTTACCTAGCGTGAGACCATTGTACAACTGAGTAGCCAAGTGTAACAACATCCTGTGCCCCTTCCAAGCACACAATAGACTGGGCCTCTGTCAGCAAAGAGGGGAGATATTGTGACTCACTAATTTTACCAAAACAAAACAGACTGAATTCCTCATTCAAGAAAGTGTGAGTGGCACTGATTATACAAGTTCGAGAAAAGGAGCAGTAAACCTCAACACGAAATGAGCACTCTTCTTGAGCATTTTTTAGAAAGCAAAAGCAAGATGTGATTTGCAATTTTTCTGGGTGTTCCCCATATTTCCGTCAGTAAGGGAAGAGCTAAAGGATGGTAAAGACTATATATAAAGTTCTTAAATAGAATGAGGCTAGTCTCCGAGATGTAGTGCCTAGCAGGAAAAAACTTGAGTGACAAAACGATGCATAGAGGATGATGCCACTTATGTGGAAAAAGAATTTTATTCCCTGGCCGCAAACCTGTGTGTGAGTGCATAGAAGAAGGACTTGAAGGATCCAGTCCAAACTTAACAATTGTTACCTCTGAGGAAGAAAACAGAATTGCTCAGTGAGGAGAAGCAAGAGGTGAAGAGGCCTTTCACATTTTACTCTACGTATTCCTAATTCATCTGAATCGCTGAGAAAGAAGAACGCACTTTGGTATTACTTGCATAATAAAACAGAAGAAACAGGGCTTCCCTGGTGGCGCAGTGGTTGAGAGTCTGCTTGCCGATGCAGGGGACGCAGGTTCGTGCCCCGATCCGGGAAGATCCCACATGCCGTGGAGCGGCTGGGCCCGTGAGCCATGGCCGCTGAGCCTGCGCATCCGGAGCCTGTGCTCCACGACAGGAGAGGCCACAACAGTGAGTAGGCCCGCGTACCGCAAAAAAAAAAAAAAGCAACAAAAATAACAGAAGAACAGAAAAAAGAAATTGGATTTACATTCATAAGTAAGAATTACAATTATTTTTAAATACCATGCCTCAGTTGGCAGGACACCCTGGATTTTGGGGTGTTTTTTTTTAAGCTGAAGACTTTCAAGGTTACTAGTAGAAAGCACTATTTAAGACACAGAGAGCTGTATTTTAAGTCTCTTGCAGGTTCCTAATGCCTGTGCCAAGCAGAGGAGCTCCAGGGACTCCATGGCAGCAGGTGTCATCGCAGGCAGAAGGGCTGGGACCAGATCGTCCAGGTTCCAACTCCACTGTGGCCACTTACTCGCTGGGTGGCCTAGGCCATTCCCTCTACCTCTCTAAGCCTCAGCTTCCTAGTCTATAGAACAGAGTTAAAAGTAGTATCTACCTCTCTGGTTGAAGAGAGTGACAGAGACAAACACCTGTGTCGTACTTAAGCACTTAATGGTACGCTGATATATGATAATTATTCTAGAAATACTGACTGCTGTTATTAATGAAGCACCACCAGGAATTCTCACCGGAATGCATAATATTATCCTAAACCCAGAATGAATGAGAAGATTCCACCAGCCGAGCCAAGTTTCAAGCTCACACGTTCCACACCGAACAGGAAGTTATTGAGCATTTTCTATGTGCCAAACACCGAGGGCACTATGCTCCAGGAGTCTCCACTCAAAACAATTAGCAGTGATTACAACAAAGAAGAAAAACAGTAGCTGCCCTGGGGGCACGTGTGTGTGGGTGTCAGAGAACTCAGTCCCATCCTAGGGAGAGGGAATCAGGTCAGGCTTCTCAGAGGAAGCAATGTCTCAGACTCAGAAGAAGTCAAGTAGAATGAGAACACGTTCCAGACAGAACTCAGGAGCAAAAGCTCAGCAGTGAGAGGTAATACGGCAGGTGCCCAACAATGCAGGTTATTCAGGTGGAGCTGGAGGTGGGGAGAGTTGGGGGAGACCTGGTGAGTTAAGCAAGAAATCAAAGACTATTCATGCCTAATAAATTTTCTTCCCCTGTCACATCACACACCCCGTAATAGGTTCCCCCAGGTGTGCTAACACAGCAGCCTGACTCACTGCACCCTCACTGGGAAAACTGTGTCCAGTTGGGGGCCCTTTATAGCACCAAAAGGGCAGGCCAGGGCTGGGGGATAGTGGGAAAAAGTTAATGCCCACAGATAAGGAGAAACACCATCAAGTGTTCATGAACCTCATTGCACAAGCCCCAGACAGGCCAGGGTAACTAAAACGCCCACTGCACTCTCCCTTCATAGACACTTGCAGGTCAAGATTTCCCAGGCCCGGGTCTCAGGGGTTTTCTAATGCACTGTCTCCAGCTAGGCCAACGCAGAAGCAAATTGCCAAGGTGACATGTAGCAGGGGAAGGTTTTCAACTCCTTTCAATGGTAGATTTGTCGAGTTCTTCAATAGGGAAAGAAATAGACCTGCACTTAGAGCTTGGCCAGGTCGACATGGCGGTGGGTGAATTCCTGGTACTAGAATGAACTCAGGAAAGTGAAAAGGCAGGTTAACAGAGCTTACCATAGATTCTCTAGAATAGGGAATAAGGCAATCAATATTCATACCTTACCTTGTTTCCTTTTTGATTAGGTTGGAAAATTATTGTTTTCAGTCTAGTTTTCCTTTCTGTCACAAAGAATGGTCCATGGATTGTTAGGGATTCAGCTCAGAAGAAATAATGGATTGAGGCATCCCAGGGCCCAGCACTCCCACAGGCCCCACTGTCTTCAAAGAGCTAGGCGGCTGTGCGTCATCACAGGACCTTGACCCGCCTACATGATTAGACCCAGGTGTAGCCACTCCGTGGAGTAACCAAGCAGGAATGAGCTGGGCCAATGGGTTCTCACTCTTGGGAACTTGGCTTGAGGAAGGAGAGAATCGGGCTGTGGGAACCCAAGCTGAAGGGATGCAGGAAAAGGAGACACGTGAAGTACAGAAGAAGCCACAAGAGGCCATAAGCAAGCTGACGTTTTCAGGAAACCACGTTATGAGGAAGAAGATGATATGAGCAGGATGGAGAGGAGCCGGTTAATAAAGATAAGAGAAGCAAGAAGACACAGACAAAAGAAGGTGAGGCCGAGAGAGGGGCCAAGGCGAGGTGGAGGTGGGACACTGGAGAGAAGATGCTGGTGCTCTCAGGAGCTGTGAAGCATGAGGGAAGGAGCCCCAAGTGCCCCAGCTCCTCATCTTTCACCCCCAAGAGGCTGGCTCTTTTCCTGACATAGTAGGCTCAATACACCTCACCTCCTGAGCCAGCCTGAGATCGCCTCTGTTCCTGGGATCCAAAGAACCTGGGAAACACAGCTGAGATACCTGAACGAAAAACGTATGCACCAGGAACTGGGAGAAAGTGGGTATTTTTCACCAGATCTCTGCTGGTTTCTGCGGAACTGTGAATCACAGGCGTGGTGCAAAAAAGATGGATGTGGGAAACTTTTGTCTGAATTTTATAAAAGTGGGCAGGTGGTAGATTCCACCACATCGTGAACTTTGACTCCATGTTGTGCAGGATTCTAGGATAGAAAAGTCAGACCAAAGGAGGTGGTCACAAGAGCCAGGAATGGATTCTGAAGAACATTTGCAGCAGATTAAGCACATTTTCTTTTCCAGAAGTGGTGTGGAGCTTCAAAAATCTCCTGGTAGAATATGTTTTTATAAGAGTTGACTTTCTTCACCTTTGCTACAATGTGAAAACCATTCTTTAAAATTAACTTGAAAATCAAACACATTATCAGAGGTGGTGAATTAGGCACTTTAAAATAAACCTCCTCGGTCCTTGAGCATTGTCTCTCTCTTTTTTTTTTTTTTTTTTTTTTTCCTTTTTTGCGGTACATGGGCCTCTCACTGTTGTGGCCTCTCCCGTTGCGGAGCACAAGCTCCGGAAGCGCAGGCTCAGCGGCCATGGCTCACGGGCCCAGCCGCTCCGCAGCATGTGGGATCTTCCCAGACCGGGGCACGAACCCGCGTCCCCAGCATCGGCAGGAGGACTCTCAACCGCTGCGCCACCAGGGAAGCCCCGAGCATTGTCTCCTTTGAAGTTGACTTTCTCCAACAATAATGTGTGACTTGTCCACTTTCCTAAATTCTTCCTGCCCGATTACCACCACTTTTTGTTAGCAGGACGAGCCAGATCGCTCTCCCAGATAGCCATGATTGTATTAGCAGTTTGCTAACGGCATCTTCATCCTCTGCTTCCTCCTTTTTAATAAGAAGTAGCTTTTAACAATAGTCTATTTCCAGCAGCCAAAAAGCCTATATATACACTTTCAACTACTCCGTATCCCCAGGATGCCCATTCCCCCAAGCAGAGAGAGGCTACAAGTTGTCGTACTGTTTTCAAGAGGCCCAGTCTTGTCCCCCTCCTCCACACACATCCCAACTAGGAAACCCAGCAGCGATTCTGGTTTTTCCATCAACACCTGCTGCAGCTCTTTAGTGAAACAGGTTTAGGGTTGGAGGGGATATATCAGAGCTCAGGTTTTATTAGAAGCTGAATGATGAGGAAGACATAGGAAGACAGGGACCTAGACTAGCAAAGGTCTCTGTTTTCAGTCTCAGTAGTTTGGATCTTCACTGGTTTCGTTGTTCTTTATGCTTCTAAATCAGATCCAAGCTTTCCACTGCCAGCCATGGGCCCAGACCTGGAGCCATAAACTTGAGTAGGTTCCTGGTACAAAAGTGTGAAGTGATCAATTAGACATTTGCTGTGATCCCATCTACCTCAGGGAATGCAGTTTCTGGTGCAGTGCTGGGATATATGGTGAGACTGTCATACTAGACATCAGATCATCCTTGAGGAAATCATGGAGGTATTAATATTTTCAGCTATCAAGATCTTTCCTTGTTGAACTCCAATCATTGAAACCAGTCATTACCCATGTAATATTGTTCTCTTCATGTCAAATGAGGGATTGCTGGTTCTCCTTGAACCATTGCATCCACAACTACAGGCAACACTGTGGTCTCTGAAACAAGGGACTGGTACTTCAGCCACCATCTTGGATCCAAGAATTATTTTTAACTCTGTTAAAATAAAATTCTGTTTTGATCTCTAGCATCTCTTTTTGGTTCTTAGGATTTCCTTCTCTTTGCTTTCATTGCCCATCTGTTTTTGCATGCTGTCTATCTATCCATTAGAGCCCTTAGCGTATTAATCATAATTGTTTTAAATCCCAGGCTGTTAATTCCAACATCCGGGCCATGTTTGGTTCTGAAGCTTGCTCTGTCTCTTCAAATTCTATGGGGTTTTTTTCCCCTTTGGTTTCCCTTGTAATTTTTTTCTTGATAGCTGGACATAGTGTACTGGGTAAAAGGAACTGCTGTAAGTAGACCTTTAGTAAGAAGGTGGTGAAGAGAGGAAGCATTCTATAGTCCTATGATTAAGTCTCAGCATTTAATGAGCCTGTGCATCTAGACTATGAACTTCACACACGTTCCTCAGTTTTTTTCTCCCCCACCCGCCGTTAGATAGGACATGATGGCTAGAGCCTGCTATGTAGGGGGCACTCCTATGGCTGGGTCCCTCTGGAGTTTTTAACTCTCGGAGTCATCTACACTGAACCTCCATCAATGCATCAATTACCATTCCAGTTTTCCTGCCTCCCTGTTTCCCACAGTGGTCTCTACTTGTGGATCTCCACTCCCTTGAGCCACGGCTCCCTGTGTTCACCTGTCTCTTCAATCTTGAGGGCAGCCGTTTTCTCTGTGTCTTCACTTCTTTTACAGATCCTAGAAGAGTTGTTGATTTTTCAGTCTGTTCAACTTTTTACCTGTTATTAGGACAAAGTGGTGACTGCTAATCTCCTTACATATGGAAATGGAAACAGAAAATCCCCCCAAAATTTTTTAAGTCACTTTTGTCCCCACCACTATCCCGTGAAACAAGAAAGCAAACAGTGTCACCATTATTCATGTTTTATGCTTCTTGTAGTACACTCTTAAAAATAAGAACTGCCCTCTAATCCATCAGTTGACCTGAATCAAAAAACCTAACAGAAATCAGGGAAGAGCAAGGCCACTGACTGAAAGTGACGGCTTGACTCTTTGGTGCCCAAGGGCCTTCCACGGGAAAGGAGGGTCCTGAAGTCTACTGGCTTTAGACGGATGATTAGTTGGGTGCTCTGTGCACAGTAATGTTGAACCAGTTCTGAAAGAGGAAGTGCCTGAAATGACAATGTTTGGGAAATGTAGGCAAGACCTAGGTAATTGTTTCTTCTGAACGGAATTAGTGCTGGGAGGAGGAGACCAGTGATTTGGGGCGATCATTTCTTTTGGTGATTTTGTTAATTATCTGTGGCAGATACTGCAAAATATTTCAACATCATTTCCAACACTGTCTAGAATGTGTCCCTGCTCTGTAGAGGCTGAAAAGGGAAAGACCATCCTTCCCAGACTCCCCTAAAAACCAATTATTAGTCTCAGTTGGAACTACATTCTCAAGGGAGTGGGCAAGTGTTCTAGACTGTGCCAGGTAGATGCATCCATGAGAGACTTGGAAAGCAGCAGTGAGCAATGGGAGGTGGCATAGTGAGGGGAAGTGGGATCTCCTGGCAAGCACTTGTTGGAATGCTTTTGTTCTATGACAGCCTTGGCCACGTTTCTCTCTGTGGTCCCAGCAGCATATGATCTGGAGAGTTGGCAGTGAGGACAGTGAGGTTTCTGCTAAAAAAACAATTTCATTGCGTGGTTGGTTTTCTTTTGGTTGCTTATTCCTGACTATGTAACATCCAAGCTTAGTTCCCTGGTACTCGTGGAAATTCTGTACTAAATGCTTCACTAGCTGGACTCTTATGGTTGAGAAAGCCTGGCCTCTTCTCTGTTTCCAGGCGATGGAGTGGCAGCTGGATGGCCGCGTGGTCAGTTCAGTTCACTTCCTTATCTCTTCTCCAGTGCTCCCAATCAGACTCCAGGGAATGGAAATGGATTCTGAAGGACCAGCCAAGAGACCAAAACCTAATTTTAAAAATATACTAGAGGGGCTTCCCTGGTGGCGCAGTGGTTGAGAGTCCGCCTGCCGATGCAGGGGACGCGGGTTCGTGCTCCCGGCCTGGGAAGATCCCACATGCCGTGGAGCGGCTGGGCCCGTGAGCCATGGCTGCTAAGCCTGCACGTCCGGAGCCTGTGCTCCACAACAGGAGAGGCCACAAGAGTGAGAGGCCTGCGTACTGCAAAAAAAAAAAAAATATATATATATATATATATATATATGTATATATATACACACATATACACTAGATGAACAAATCTGAAAAGTTAGGAATTTCCTCACAAACTCTAAACCAAAAACACTTCTGCTATGTTTATGTTCAAAGGTACAGATCTCAAAGAAATTGATTATATCTTGTATTTTATACAGGAAGCCCACTTCAAATGGCCGTAATGTAGTTAAAATTCTTTTAAGAAAAAGAAATTTGAAAAGAAAGTGTTGTTAGTCCAACTCATTATTGAAAAGAAGAGTTTGAAGTAAGTTCTTTTTTTCTGTCACTTCTTTTACATTTCTGAATTTAGAAATTTTTATTGGGTTTTAACATCATATTTCAATGTTTCATAACTGTACTCCTCAAAAGATAATTTTTAAGCAAGTGCACTTTTTCTGAGAATCATGTTTAGATCTGCTATTTTCCCTATCAGGGCAGCCTACCCATATTTAGAATCTGGAGGTTGACTTGGGTCTGTAGGTTTATGTAATAAAAAGAACTCATTCACTAATCCACACCTTAAAACTATGGCCCAGAAGCTTTGGACACCATAAGCATACAAATAAACACTTAATAAATAAGTGATAATGGTGGAAGAGGGTAGAAGAAAGACTGTTAAGCTCTTCCTGTAAGTGGCAGTCTCTGAAAATAGTTTGCTATTCGCTTGACTCGGAAAACTCCACAAAATCATGTAGATCAAGAGATTCAAATTGTTGTGTTCACTTTAAGGACACCCAGGAAACTGCCCAGAGCCATCAAGGTTATGTATATCTGAAAAGGTGTGGTTTTACGGAATCAATGTGTACCATTCCATCCTTACAATGGCAGAGTTGGTGGGTGTGCCAGGCCCAAGAGTGGAGCTAGATGTAGGGTCAGTGGCCCAAAAACAGTGCTGAATTTTTGCTGCACATGCTTAAAAATGCAGAGAGTAATGCTGAACTTAAGGGTTTAGATGTAGATTCTCTGGTCGTTGAGGACATCCAGGTGAACAAAGGCCCCAAGATGCACCACTGAAGTTACAGATCTATGTGAGCTCCTACTGCCACACTGAGATGATCCTTACTAAAAAAGAGCAGATTGTTCCTAAACCAGAGGAGGAAGTTGCCCAGAAGAAAAAGACATCCCAGAAGACACAAAAACTTAAGGCCAGAATAAATTCAGCACAAAATAAATACCAATAAAAGTTGTTTTGTTTGGTTTTGTTTTGAAGTTCGTTAACAAAAGCTAGGAGACTTCTTTCATTTTGGCATTGAGTGTAGAAAGACACTGGAACTACAGGAGGATGTGGGCAGGTCTTAAGTGCTATAAAAGGAATCTGATGTCCGTAGAAGAGATTCCCCCATCATGGTAAACTCCTCTCACCCAGTTTCACAGGCCAGACCTGGGAGTCATTCTTCTTGCTTGTCCCTCCCTCTCTCCTCACCAGACTTCTTAGTTCCAGCTCTAGCATGTTTCTTGAATTCATCCACATCTTCCAAGTCTCCTGGCAGCGTCCTAGTCCAGCTAAACGTCATCTGGCCTAACATCATCATCCTAACTGGCCTCCCTGCTCCCTCACCTGGCCTCCTATAACCCATTCTCCTCACAGTAGCCAGAGCCATCCTTTTGCACCACTCAGCAGACCACACCCACGCCTCCACACCCACAGCTGGGTCCTGCCTTCCTCACCAGGCTCACTCCGCCTACCCTCCTCTGCCATAAATCCATCATAATCCTTCCAGTTCTTCAGCGCACCAAGCTCCTCTCTCTGTAAGAGCCCACACAAGAGAATGGCTTATCTGCCTGGAACATCCTCCACTGACTCTTCACAGATTCACCCAGGTCTGAGCTGTCACTTTTCAAGCTAAGCTCTCTCCCACTCCCTCCCTGAACCTTCATATCTAGGTGGTACCACCCCTCCCCACAGCCCCTCCTTCTCCCCCAGCACCCTGTTCTTTTTCTATGGAACATCTCACAATCTATAATTATATATTTACATGTGTCTTTTCTCATTTATGTCTCTCCCTCACTAGACTTTAAGCTTCTCCAAGGCCAAGATCTTCCCTGTCTTGTTCACCATTGTGTTTCTAGAGCCTAGCACGGTGCCTGACACATAGCAGGTTCTCACGCATATCTGTTTTAATTTCTGGACAGATCAAGAAATCACTTAGGATATAAATTCAGGAGGATTTAGCAGTAATCAGCAAAAGAGAAATCCAACTTATCAACAAAACTCCAGTTGAAAACAGATCTAGCCATTACCTCCATAAATTGGGGAAAAGGAAAGGACAATTAATTACACATAAAGCTCACTCCGTGGTTGTTTCCACCTACCAGTCTGCAAAAAAGTATAGATAAAGGTTCTTAAAATTGGACCTGCAGTCACCAGTTTGCAAAACAGCTTGCATTACCTACTACCGTTGAAGATAAGCATACCCAGTAATCCCACTCTTACTGTATAACCAACAGAAATGTGTGCAAGAATGTTCAGAGCTGCATTATTCATAACAGTCCCAAACTGGAAACCACCCAGTGTCCACCGACAGTAGACTAAATAAGTAAATTGTGGTTTAGTCATACAGTAGAACACAACTACAGCCACAGAATGAATTTCACAAACATAATGGTGAGAAGGAAAAGAAAAAAAAGAAAAGAAAAGCAGAGGCCAAAGCTATATACTCTATGATTTCACTTATATAGAACTTGAAAAACCAGACAAAACCAATGTATTCTTAAATGTAAATGCAAAGGGACAGCAGAAAAGTGATTGCCATAAAATCAGGATAATAGTTACCTTTGGGGAAAGGAAGAGACATAAGGGGGTCTCTGTATTGCTGATAAAGTTCTATTTCTTGACAAGGGTGATAGCTACGTAAGTGTCCACTTGCAGGCAAATATCGAACTGTTTTTTAAAAAACTAAATATGCAGGCTTCCCTGGTGGCGCAGTGGTTGAGAATCTGCCTGCCAATGCAGGGGACACAGGTTCGAGCCCTGGTCTGGGAAGCTCCCACATGCCGCGGAGCAACTAGGCCCGTGAGCCACAACTACTGAGCTTGCACGTCTGGAGCCTGTGCTCTGCAACAAGAGAGGCCGCGATAGTGAGAGGCCCGTGCACCGCGATGAAGAGTGGCCCCCACTTGCCACAACCAGAGAAAGCCCTCGCACAGAAGCGAAGACCCAACACAGCCAAAAATAAATTAATTAATTAATTTTTTAAAAAACTAAATATGCGTAAGAATTAGGTGTTGAAAATACAGGTTCTTGGTCCCACATCCAAGATAGTCTGATCCAATGAGCGTGACTCAGGCTCAGGAAGCTACGCTTAATAAAGAGCTTGAGAGATTCTAACATATGTGGTCCTCAGGCCAGGCTTGGGGAAATGACCTCATAGCTGGAAAGAGATTTAAGGGATGGTCAGGAAGCTTACCCTGATTCCCAGTTTAGTGCTCTGGCTTGATCAGCTGAGGGTCTTCAGGTTCATTCCCTCAAGTCCTCTTTTGAGTGGGCATGGTACCATCATAAGGAAGAGAGATACAAAGACAGCTCAAAACCAGAAACAGTTTAGGTAACCTTCAAAACAAACTGAGGGTGAAGTTCAGAATTGCATTTCTGTCTAAGGTCACAGCTGTGTCTCATGAGAAGATTGACCATTGCAAAGTTTCTTACCTACCTTTGATCACTTTTCTTAGCTTTTAAAAGAGTAGCTATACGATCATTGTTGGGATCATTGCTGGTTACTTGTCATCATAAAGGCCATCATTTTGCAACGTGCAATACAGAAAACAAGGCCCCATGCTGACACGGGCATTAAATCTGCAAGAGCTCGTGTCCAGTACAAGTGGGGCCTGAAAAGGCTCTGGTTTTCTAGGGAGACACACCCGAGCGATGCAAGAGGGTGGAATGAGCAGGCCCAATATGTCCTTGCCTTTTTGACGAGAAGCTTGGTAGAGCTGTCTCTCCAGGCAGCAGCAGCTCCCAGGCCCTAAGCTTCTCCCAGGTGTCCCCACCCCGACCCTCCCCCAGGGCTCTGTGCTTGACTAACTGGTAAAACAAAGCAGCTGTGACACCAGGTGGCTGCAGCTCAGCTTTGCAGGGCGCTAGGCTGAAGTCATCCTTGAAAACCACTTACCCGGAACTAGACAAATATACCCATTCATCAGGACAATTTTCCTCTCAAAGTTAGGTCCTAACCCCTAAGGCTACCCGCCAAAGAAGCCTGTGCTGCGTTTTGTTGTGTTCAAACTCTCCTGGAGACCTGGGATTCTGCAGGCAGCAAGGGCTTCCCTTTCTCTCTTTTCAGCCTGCTCTCCCCCTCAGATTCTATGCATTTTTGAGAACCTACGCTGAGGATTCCTCCAATGTTGACCGAAACTAGAGGTGTTTGGGGCACATCTGGAATCCCCATCTTTCTTTTCCTGGGCCCAGCAGGCAGCTTTCCCTGAAAACCCCCTACTCTGCCGATCCCACCTGCCACCTGGAATTCACCCACAGCCCACCTCCAGTCCCAAGCTGCCCAAACCCTGTCGTTTCCTCTATCCCGTGTTTTAACCTTCACTCTCTGTCCAGAGCCCATGGGAACGAGTGTGTTTTTGAGCTGGAGCGTTAAAATCAGGGAAAATCAGAGCATTGCTGGCTTTGAGGAAAACGATCAGGGGGCACTTCCCTTCCATTTCTTTATTGAATTTGGAAAGTCTGTGGAGGAAAAAGAATTACATGTATGCAGGCATAACCTCTTAACACATTTTCCAAGGATCTCAAATGAAAAATTCTTAATACACAAAACGGGAAGAACTGCAACTTTGTGGGTGGTATTGTGGAAAAAGCTTTGGGCCAGGAGGAGAGAGAAAAGGATTCTCATCTCGTCTCTGCCAATAAATAGTTTTGGGCCTTAAGCAGATTGCTTGGTTTTCAGTTTCCTCATTTCTACAAGAAAATATTTGGATTTACCAACAATTTCTCTCAGCTCAGAAATTCTATAAACTTACGGATACATATTCTTCATATTATACTACAAGTAACAACTATATGAGCAAAAACTTGACCTCAGGATTTGACTGTGCTTCTTGTCTCCACCCATCTTTTTCCTCTCTGTCCAAGGCAGTATTAAATTTCCAACAGTGCCTGCCGGGCCAGAGTCCCACCCGCTCATGCCAGTGGTGCGGTCAATCCAGGAGTCTCGCTTTCACCATGCCTGTGGATTCATCTGTGCCCCCAATAATTAGCTTGTTTCTCTCCCACCTCATCCCTGGATTACAAAAAAGGAACAAACTATAGCATATAACACAGCGTAACAGGAACAGTCTGGGGTGGGGAAATGTAAATAAGTCTGGAAAATCCCAACCAGAAAGAAAGACATTCAAGTCTCACAAAGTTGTTATAGTTCAGTCTCGAGTTTGGCCCCCAACGTCCTGGAAGCCAAAGAGAAAAAGGCAGCCCTGCAGATACTCAATTAGCACCTTGGAATAGAAAGTTCACAAAGACACAGGCCAGTGCTTTCAGGGATGTGCAGCTTCCCTGTGTCCAACTTCCAAAAGGCATGTCTGTGGGGCTCTTCCTACAGGAGCAAAACCCAACACAGTGGACCCTGCGCTCAGCAGGCATCCCACAGTGAAGTCAGTGGGAGAAAGCATCTAGCTTGTTTTTGTACCTTTTCTCACAAAAACCTGTCGTAGTCTCTCTGTGACTGCAGAGTCAGGAGATAATCAGAGGAAGAGGAAGCAGCACAAAGTGCACAGTGAATGGTGGGGTTGGCCGGGGGTGCTGCTGGTGTAGAACAGTCAGGGAAGTCCTTTCTGGTTAGGTAGCCTCTGAGCAGAGATCCGGAAGAAGTAAGCAAGTGAACCTCCTGGATCCCTGGCGGAGGAGCGTTGCGGGCAGAGAGGATGGCAAGCTTGCAAAGGGCCTGAGATAGACCACGCTTGGTGTGTTTAAGGAAAAGGAAGGAGGCCCGTGTGACTGGGGTGGGGTGAGTGCCGGGAATACCCATGGGGAGCTGGATCAGAGAGGAAGAGCCCCTGGGACAGGGTGGAGAGCAGACCGTGTGAGACCAGCAAGGACATTGGCTTTCACCTTAGATGAGATAGAAAGACAGCAGAGGGTTTCAAGTCAGACTTGATCTGACTTACTGATGTACAAAGCCAGAAATAAGTGCTGCAGCTTCTTCCTCCTTTGGAAACACCTAGAAGCCACACGTAGAGAGAGACAGGTCCCCTCCTCCGCCATGGATGGGGGTCTTCACCACCCAAACAGCAGATTTCTTAAGGTGTGCATAGCCCTGAGCGTGAGTGCCTCCTTAAATGTGCCACGATCGCTTTACCCTGGTCCCCACCTTGGCCCCCAGGCCAGACACCAAGAGGGCTGAGATAGTGGTTTTCGATGTGGGTTGTTCAGAGAGATCCTAGGAGGAGTAGTCGGTGGGCTCTAAGCACCCCACCCCTGCCTGCTTCAACAAGTGCAGTACTGTTTCCAACTGCATCATAGCTTATATTTCCTGTCTGAGTCAGTTATCGCCTGGAAAGAAGGATTGGGGGATATTCACCAGACTGTTCTTGGTTAGCAGTGGTTACCGTAGGTGCATATGGGACGTTGCATGGAGGAAAGTAGCAGGTGAAGGCAGAACTTATTCGTCTAAATGGTTTCAACCGTGTACAGTAACCAGATGCAAATCTTGTTCACTTTAAAAGAAGCATGATATGAAAAAATTAAAACCTGTAAAAGAAGAGGCTAGGATGTGACCCCTGTGTGATGGCTTCTGATGGGTGCTGTAGAGTCTGGATAGAGAGGAGAAGGCTGGAAGGGAGACAGGAAGAGGGGTGTGTTGCCCTAGTAGATACCTCAAAACTTTCTAGATGTAATAATCAGATAAGGCAAAACTTGTTGAGTTCAGTAAGCAAGTCCAGCGGAAACATGTTAAATTGGATGGTTGTCTGCTACAGATACAACCAAGCAAAAAACAGGGTACTGAGATGGTATCTCTGTTAGTCTCCTCAAGCTGCCGTAGCAAATTGCCACAAACTGGGTGGATTAAGGCAGAAGAGATATATTCTCTCACAGTTCTGGAGCCTGGAGGTCTGAAATCAAGGTAGCAGTAGGGTATCTCCAAAGGCTCATGGGGAGAATCCTGCCTTGCCTCTTCCACCTTCTGGTAGCTCTGGACATCCCTTGCTTTGTGGTTCCAGTCTCTGCCTCTGTCCTCATGTGGCATTCTCCTCTTTCTCTCTGTGTATCTCTCATAAGGATCACTTGTCAATGGATTTAGGGCCCACCCTAAATCCAGGATGATCTCCTCTGAAGAACCTTCACTTAATTACATTTGCAAAGACTGTCTTTACAAATAAGGTCATATTCCAGGACACAACATAGCTTTTGGGGAGCCACCATTCTCACCACCCAAGGAGAACTTCTGGAGACAGTAAACAGCCCACAATAAATGGTGAGTGTTAAGCCTCCACCTCTGGGGAGAAGCAAGGATGCAGCCATTCCGAAACAGGAAGGGCCACCAAGCCAGAAAGCAAGCAGCTAGATCGGGGCTGATGAAGCAGTGGGAGCAGATGTGACATGACCAGCGGATCAAGGCTGTAGCTGGCAGAGGGGAGGCAACAGCAAAGTACAGCACAGCAGTTTGGGACCTTGGCTGCACGTTAGAATCACCTGAGAACTTTTTTAAAACTATTAACACCCAAGCCCCTACCTCAGAGATTTTGATCTAATGGGTTTGGGTTGGTACCAGGGCATTAGTATTTTTTAAAGATCCCCAGGGGATTCTAATGTGCAGCGAAGGTGGAGGAACACTGGTAGCTGAAAGAGTGCTGAGTGGAGAAGTCAGAGACCTGGGTTCTCCTTCAGGCTCTGATGCTCACATTGGACAAGTAAATTCACATCTCTCCTGGAGGTGTGGGCCTGGGCTCAGAGATAACAGCCAAGGTGTCCTTTTATTGCGCTAGTTAGTTAAGTATACCTCCTTCACGTGCTTATCTTAGCTTTGTTACTGCTGCCAGGCCAGTTCTGAGACCCTCCATGAATACACACTGTTCTGACTTTGCTTTCCACCTGCTTCTGCACAACTTGAGTGGCCACGCTATACTCAGGACTCAGGCGTAACTAATTGTTCAAATTATTACAAGGTCTTATACAGATCACCAACAGGCACATGAAAAGATGCTCAACATCGCTAATTATTAGAGAAATGCAAATCAAAACTGCAATGAGGTACCGCCTCACACCAGTCAGAATGGCCATCATCAAAAGGTCTACATATAAATGCTGGAGAGGGTGTGGAGAAAAGGGAACCCTCCTACACTGTCAGTGGGAATGTAAATTGGTACAACCACTCTGGAGAACAGTATGGAGGTTCCTTACAAAACTAAAAAAAAACTACCATGTGATCCAGAAATCCTACTCTAGGGCATATATCTGAAAAACATGAAAACTCTAATTTGAAAATCTACGTGCACCCCAATGTTCACAGCATCACTACTTCCAATAGTTAAGACATGGAAGCAGTAAATGTCCATTGACAGATGAATGGATAAATAAGATGTGGTATATATATATATATATATATATATATATATATATATATATATATATATATATACACATACATATATACAGTGGAATATTAGTCATAAAAAAGAATGAAAATTATGCCATTTGCAGCAATATAGATGGACCCAGAGATTATCATGCTAAGTGAAGTAAGTCAGACAAAGAAAAATATCATATGATATCACTTATATATGGAATCTAAAAAAAATGATACAAGTGAACTTATGTACAAAACAGAAATAGACTCACAGACATAGAAAACAAACTTATGGTTACCAAAGGGGAAAGGGGGGATAAATTAGGAGGGATTAACAGATACACACCACTATATTTAAAATAGATGAACAACAAGGTATTACTGTATAGCACAGGGAACTATATTCAATATCTTGTAATAACCTATAAAGGAAAAGAATATGAAAAAGAATATATATATATTCATTTTCAGATATATATATACCTGAATCACTTTGCTGTACACCAAAAACTAACACAACATTGTAAATCAACTATACTTCAATAAAAAAGCATTACAACTCCTTAACAATTTAAGCAGCTTGTCATGGGTCCATTTGATGTGCATATCTAAGGAGACTTGTGTCCTCTCAAAGCACTCTCCAAATGTCTGCTAAAGGTATTTAAAAAATCACCACTCCATCCATGGCCAGGGACCATGGTCCTCTACTTTATCTCTCTACTCTGAGCACTCACTCCTCTGGGGCCTGAACACAGCTGCAGTGAGAGAAACTCTCATTCTCTTCTTGTTTTTTGAAAGGAAGAAGGCACTAACTCAACAGCGCTTTCTGTGTTACAATAGTTACTCATCCCTAGGCCTCAGAGTTTTATTACCTACCTAAAGTGTTATGTCAATATCTTGAGATACTAAGTTAAGTGCTCTTTTTAAATTCTCTTCCCCTACTCTAGCAGGTGACCAGTTCTGTGTTCAGCATTACAGATGTGCCCTGGTTCCTCAGAGAGCTGCTCAAACGTGGCACAGTCTGGAGCATGGCCTCTGGGCCCCCACGAGAAGCAAGTACAACAAGCAACACCCAGCTCCCTCTGCTCCTGGGTGACCCACTGAGTGTGGCCAAGGAGGCTGTCTATTAGAAATTGGCCACGCCATCTTGTTTAGACATTCTAAACGCCAAACCTCAACTGAAAAACCGAGCTCCTTTGTGAATGGGATAAATAATCTGTCAGGGATTGAGAATCTACTGAAGACTGAAAATGAAGAATAAATGAAACCATCTTGAGATAGAGAAGTGGTAGAAGTAGGGGTTTTCCGGAATTGGTATTGGCATAAGATTTGGGTGACATTTTTTTTAACTTTTTTATTATGGGAAATTTCAAACATACACAAAGGTGGAAGGAGTAGTGTAATAAATCCCAATGAATCCATCCATTAGCTTCAAGAATTACCAACACAGGGCTTCCCTGGTGGCGCAGTGGTTGGGAGTCCGCCTGCCGATGCAGGGGACACGGGTTCGTGCCCCGGTCCGGGAGGATCCCACATGCCGCGGAGCGGCTGGGCCCGTGAGCCATGGCCGCTGAGCCTGCGCATCCGGAGCCTGTGCTCCACAACAGGAGAGGCCACAACAGTGAGAGGCCCGCGTACCGCAAAAAAAAAAAAAAAAAAAAAGAATTACCAACACATGGCCAATCTCATCTCATCTGTATCATTCTCTTGTGAGTGACATTTTTAAAACAATTCTGAGACTCCACAGTGCAATCTCCAGGTTTAAAGATAACACTAAACCCTACGGAGAATGCAAGTAAAAGAGAGAACAAACAAATCTCTTAAATTACTGTGATGTGGTATAAAAGCATTGAACCGAGAATTGAGATTGCTGGCATTCAGTGCTGATTTCACATTAACTAGTTATGCAACCTTGGGTAAGATATGTAGGCCCCAATTTTTTCACCTATAAATGAGGAAGATGAATTACAGGGTTATTCAAATGGCTTTCTACATAAACCATAATTTAAATCCATGAGAGTGAACTAAAAATTAAAAGACAACTAATATTTATTTTTAGATACTAAGGGCTAGACATTGAGCTGCATGTTCAATGAGATATATTATCTCAATAAATTTTACAGGATATAATGACATAGGTAGTTTCCGCACTCTCTCTACCACTTCTACAGCTGAGAAAACTGAGGTTCCTTGGCTTAAATATTTTTTTTCCAAAGTCACAGAACTAGGAGGGGGTGACGTTGGGATTGCCCACCTGGCATTATTTAACTCCCCAATTCACTGAAACATGATTCCTCTATAGCTGCAATTTTATTTTTGAGTTTTCATCATTAGTTGGAACTAGCCATGAAAAACAGTAGGTGCTCAATGCATGGTTTTTGGATGAGTGAATGTTGAATCTAAAATTCATTATCAAACTTGCTCACCACAAATCCACAGCACCTAGAATAGTACCCGGCACATAGTAGGTGCTCAATAAACCTTTGTTATAGTAGACTACTCTCTAAACACATTAGTCCAATATGCTGATACAGCTAAGAAGACCAGCCAGCTCAAATGTTTGAGCTGGAAGTATACTGGGAACCAAAGTAAAGGTAGCATGTTCCTAACATAACAACAGGCTGTGTGCTGTTCACTGTGCTGTGTGGCTGTCTCCGCAAGGCTGTATCTACCTCTGCTCTATGTACCTACGTAGAGAGGTGAAGGAGCTGGAGAAAATTCAGAGTGTAAAGTGCTTTTGTGAATAAACAACCATAAAACTGACGACTCTTTCTTGTCCAGTGCTCTTTTCAGCCCTCATCTTCTCAGCCAATCAACAGGGCTGCCTACTCTCTCAATCCATGGTCTCCCAGGCAGAAAACAACCAGTCTCCAAGGCAATGTTCATGTTCATGTTTGTGTTCAAACATTCCAAAAATCTAAGCTGAAAAAGGCAATTGTACTTGACGTGGCACTTAAACTGATTCAAACTTACACTGAATTAGATCATCACAATCTAATTTTAGAACATTTTATGTCCCCAAAAGAGATTGAAGAGATTTCTTTTGAAATTTCTTCAAAAGAAATTTTAGAACATTTTATGTCCCCTGTACAACCTAGCAGTCTTCCTGGTTCCTGCATATCCATCCCCTACTCCAGGCAAGAAGTATACATAGATGATAGATAGATGACTGATAGATAGGTAGATAGATAGATAGATAGATAATGTTTATTACATATATGTAATTCAGATGAGATATATAGATATACAGTTGACCCTTGAACAACACAGGTTTGAACTGTGCAGGCACACTTTTATTGATACATGGATTTTTTTCCGTAAATATATTGGAAATTTTTTTGGAGATTTGCAACAATTTGAAAACACTCACAGATGAACCACACAGCCTAGAAATATCAAAAAAAATTTAAAAAGTATGTCATAAAATATATGTAGATATACATTTATGATACAAAATATGTATTAATTGACTTTTTATGCTGTAAGGCTTCTAGTCAATGGTAGGTTATTAGTAGTTAAGTTTTGGGAGAGTCAAAAATCATACAGAAATTTTTGACTTTTGGGGGGGTTGGCACCCCTAACTCCCATGTTGTTCAGGTGTCAACTGCATGTAAATATATATATATATATATATATATATGGATGGATGTATATTATATGATATATATTAGGAAATGTGTCTCCTGTTGGTTCTGTTTCTCTGAAGAACTCTAACACACCAGTCTTTTTTCCCTGAACTGATTCATTGTTGAATATCTTATGTCTTAGGTTGGATTTCCTGGGAAAGATTTCTAGGACTCTGATACATGTGGGCAAGAGGTTTATGCAGTAGTGTTCATAGGAGTAACACCCAAGTGAGTGAGGCAGAGTGAGAAATTGGACTGTGCGGAGTCCTGGAGCTGACATGGCCCTAGAAAGTTGTCCCAAATTCAGGCTAGCAGGCCAGACTTTTGTAAATTGCCCCCTCCTGCAATAGAGCAAGGAAGCATCATCCTTGTGTCAGGTAGTTTTCTTGGGCTGAAGTCAACTCCCAAAGAGGGACTTAGCTGTGGGTTGTTAAAGCCAATGTTCCCAGCAAATTAGAGAATAAGTATCCCTATCCTGAAGGGGGAATCTGGGCAGCACACTACAGCATCCACTATACATTGAATGCTTCCACCTTCACCAAATCAATTTGTAATTGTGTTGTTTTTTTGTTTGTTTGTTTACAAAATCAATCAAGAGACAAAATCATTCTTTTTGGTCTGTAGAGATGTCTTCTTTAGCTGTTTAAGAGGCTTAGCAAGCCAAGCTGAATAAGAAACAAAAAAGAAAATTTGCCCTTGCTAAGTGATGAAAGAATTCTATAGCAGTTGGCAAGAACACTGAGGAGCTAGTGTTTAGACATTAAAACAAAACCTCTAAGGTACTTACACAAAACACTGGCATTCAAAATGGAGAATCTCACTCACACAGACAGGCGGGCTGACAGACTGACAGAAAAACCAATAGTTCTCAAGGCGAACATCTTAAGTTACAGCAGCTCTTGGTTTATTTATTTTTCCCATTAGGTACTGCATTCAAAGGACCTTCATGTGGTACACTGAAGATCAAAGTACATTTTTTCAAAGAACCAAAAAAAAAAAAAAAAAGCAGAAAGAGCTAACTATTCCAAATATACATATGTTCTGAGTTGTGAATATTTTCCATCCTTTGTTGTAGGAAAATAAGTTGAAGACAGGAAAGAACTAGGTGATAGAATCAATTGTGTACATAGCATTGTCAAGAGAGGATGCCAAATTCAACACAGTGTTAGCCTGTCTGTAAGCTGAAGGTTTTAGAATTTAAAATAATCAGTGACTCCCTTGCTTGGTATATCTTTTGCTATATTACACTTGAGACACTTGTAAAAGACAATTTCTTTTAGGAAAAAACTACAGTATATTGAGTGAGTCTCAATATACTGAGAATTTTCATGGTGAGTCTCACTTTTTTTTCTGCAGGAAAGAGCTTTTCTCTGCAGAAAGTTATATTTCCCCTTCTATTTCAAACATACTTTAGATTAAAGGATTCCTACAACATTATCCTAGTACCTCTAAGAAAAGAAAAATCATACACCACGTTCTTGAAATTTCCTCGATAGAGAAGTATTCTAAATAGGACATGTTCAGCAGCACCGTTCAACACATATTGATCGTTGGCCTTCTATGTGCCAGATATTGTGGCAGGCACTGAGGCTACACCCAAGACCAAGACACAGTTCCTACTTTCAAAATGTGAGGAAGACAGGCAATTTCAATGTTAAGCGGGAAGTTTCAAGACAACATGTAAAGGAACTATCCCACGATGCCCTGGAGATCACCTAGTCCTGTGGAGGGGGTTAGAGGATGAGGGATGGTTTCATGGAAGAAATGTCACATGAGCCTAGACTTAGAAGTTGAGCAGGGGTAGCTGGCTGAGGAGTCCTGGGAAGGACCCTCCATGTTTGGGGAATGGGAACTACAGGTGACTCAGTATTGTTGTATATGAGAGAAAGGAGAGGATGGGAGGAGAGGAACTGGAGAGGTGGGCAGAGGACAATCACAGAAGGCTTTCAATGGCATGTTAATGAGTTTCAGTCATTAAAGAGGAACATGGCCAGGTTTGCTTTTAGATCAGTCATTCTGGCAGCTGCATAGAGGAGGGATTTAAAGGAAACAATACAGGATTGGGGGAAACTAGGAAGGTGGTTCTTACAGCAGTCCAGGCAAGAGATGGTGAGAGCCAACTTTATTAGGAAGGGCCACTTGGGAATTAGATGAGGGGACAGGTGTGAGAACTATTTTAGAAGCAATAGGAAGACTGGGTTACCGATAGGATTTAGGAGTGAGAGAGAAGGAGAAATTAAGTATGATTCCCAGTTCTTTGGATTGGGCAGTTGGGTAGGTGGATGGATGCACGGTCTGTTGGACAAACAAGGAATTCAGGAGGGCAGGTATAGAACAAAAGCATAGGAGTTTGGTTTTAGATATCTTGAGTTTGAGGGACCCAAGGAATAATTAAATATAGGTGTGTCTAAATCGCTGAAAAGAAGGCTGAGCTAAACATGGGCTTGGGAATCATTAGCACATTCAAGCATTATAAGGGTATGAATTTTTTGTTACTGTTTTTATGTATTTTGTTCACTGCTGTATATCCATCATCTAGAATAGTACACACCATAAACATCTGTTAGATGAAGAGTAATTTAACTCATGGGAGTGAAGAAATTGTCCAGGTAGAAATGCAGAATAAGAAGAAGTGGTCAGAGGGCACCCAATCACATAGAAGAGGTAATTCGTTGGACATCTCCGCTGCTCTCATTGCCAGCACCGAACACCAGCTCTTGATGTTTCAAGTTTAACAGAAATTACAGAAGAATTCCCAATTAAGGTTACATGTCAAAGTTTCAGACTTACCTTCATGCAATTATCTCCAAATTAATAGGAGATAAGAAGAAGATTTTCTTAATCTCCTATGGTGGGGAGAAAAATCCATTATACGTATTTTCAAAAATTTTTATGGGCTAAAGTGAATACTGTAAAGGGATGAGAAACACACATGTGCACTTGCAAACCTAAACTCTGCATATTTCATCTAATTTTTAAAATCTTGGAAAGAACAAATTATATAATAATAAAAAAGACCATCTTGGTCTCCAGATCTATATACTAATGCCAGCTCAACCTCTCCATTTAGAAGACTCAAAGGCACTTCAAAATTGTTATGTTGAAAAGCAAACTTATATTCTCCCCCCAACTCATGGTGAACACACGACTTTCCATGCAGAGACACAAGTCAGAAAACTAAGAGTCATCTTTGACTCTTGCTCCCTCCCTCTCTCTTGCTTTCCATAGCTACACCATCCCCAAGCCCTGTCAACTTTACATCCGACATACCTCTAGAATCTAGTCACTTTCTTTCCACGTCACCCCACTCTATTCCAAGGCACTGTCGTCTCTCCACTGGACTTCTGCTACAGCTTACTAATTATCCATCCCTCCCCTTATTCCCTCTGGCCCTGCCCCCAGTGGATTTGATGCCAATCTGAGTTTTTTTGTTTTTTCAAAACACAGACCTGATCACAATTCCCTTCTATATAATGCCCTTCCTCGTCTACCTATGGCTCGCAGGATAAAGACATCTCCTTAAATGATCTAGAAAGCCTTCATGACATGGCCTCAATCTGGCTCCCCAGTCTCATCTGGCCCTCTGTCTTCTGAGCTATCTGTGCTCAGACCTTCCTTTAGATCCTCATGTAGGCTGCCTCCTTCCCACCCCAGGGTCTTTGCACTTGCTATTCTCTCCTCCCGGAACATTCTTATCATCAACTCCCCACTCTCCAATCCAATGCATTTGGCCTAGGTAACCCCACTTATCCTTCATATCACAGCAGAAACATTGCTTCCTCAGCTTAGGTCAGATTCCACTATTAGGTGAGTTCATGGAACTCACTGCTACCCCTCAGAGCACAATCTCACTTTATAACTATATACATTCTTCACTGTATAATTATACATTCACTTGTGCAATTAAATAAGTAATATCTGTTTGCTGGACCATAAGTCCTATATATGTGTTTTGATCACTATTACATCCCCAGCTCCTAGATCTGTGCCAGGGCACATAGTAGGTACTCAATAAATATCTGCTGAAGTAATGAATGCATGAATGAGTGTGTATATCCATTTTTCTCTGAAATACCTATTTTGTATATTTGGACGGCTTTGGAATTATTAACCAAAAAATATCTCCCAAAGCATAAGCACTACATGTTTTTGCTCCCACCTCTTAGTTATTACACAAGATTAAACAACATATGCGTATACATAATCCTTGACAAAATGTTTATTTGTTGCTCATTCATCTGATGTAACTATACAAGTTGAACTGAAAAACTAAAACTGTACTCATGTAAAAATGTCAGAGTCCCTTTCCTTAGACATACCTCCACTAAGAAAAGCAATCAGCTAGAAATGTCTAGTCAAAAGCTACTTCATCGGGCTTCCCTGGTGGCGCAGTAGTTGAGAGTCCACCTGCCGATGTAGGGGACACGGGTTCGTGCCCCGGTCCGGGCAGATTCCACATGCTGCGGATCGGCTGGGCCCGTGAGCCATGGCCGCTGAGCCTGCACGTCCGGAGCCTGTGCTCCGCAACGGGAGAGGCCACAACAGTGAGAGGCCCGCGTACCGCAAAAAAAAAAAAAAAAAAAGCTACTTCATCATTTTACCCTTTACCATAACACGTAACATGGACACTTTTTGAAATTGAAATAAAACAAAAATATTTTTAAAATATTACTTTGAACACTCCATATAACTTGGTGGAAAGTTCATCAGGACGTTGCTAATGAAATATTATAGAATTTGAAAAGTGTTAGACAAACTTCGTAAACATATTTCAAACTCACATCTCTATTTTAGTTAGTTTTTCACATGGCTGTTTCCTCAGCCGTAGCAGGAGCAGGACTTACCCGTCTTTTTATTGCCGGGGCTCAGGCCCACATGCTCACCACCCACTAGCAATAAAGGCCCCTGTCAGCTTCAAAACTTTCATTAAATGTTTCCTCTTTTTTCAAAAATAACTAGAAGGCATCCAGTTCAAAATAATGTCCAAAGATTGAATATCCACTGTTTATACGTATTAGTGTTGTTTTTGCCTCAAAAAAAAAGATACCAAAACTCAAAAAGAGTTTTGATGTCTTTGCACAACCTTCTAAAATGAAACCTCTGTTGAAAGGTGAAAAAAAACAGCAAATGGAACATCAGGCGTTACTGCTGCAAAAGAAACAAATCTGTTTGAAAGTTTTTTAGCCTTTTTATTGCAGCAGCTCCTAGAGAGTTTTCCTTTGGATAAATTGTGCGGATTAAGAATAAAAAACATTTGGGGATTCCCTGGCGGTCCAGTGGTTAGGACTCTACGCTTTCACTGCTGAGGACCTGGGTTCAATCTCTGGTTGGGGAACTAAGATCCCACAAGCCATGCAGAGCAGCCAAAAAATTTTTTTTAAAAAGATAAAAAACAAAAAGACCATTTTTGACTCAGTTGGTTAAAAGGTCTCAAATCTTACTTGCAAGAAGATTCCTTGTAGGAATTTCGAGACCTGAACCCATATGTATACTCATAACTGAGTCCAACTGAAAATTCTTTCCTCATGTTGAAGGTGATTGTCTTAATGGATGTTTCCCCAAAAGTGACCTGAGGAAGGATCTGAGTGCAAGTGCTTTACTTGGGAGTGGCAAGTGGGGGTGTGCAGTAGGAAGAAAGGGAAGGTAGCCAATAAAAGTCCATTATTATGAAAGTCATCCCTTCAGATAAATGTAACTCAATCCCACTGGGGAATTCCAGAGTCAGGTTTATTCCAACCAAGAGGCAGGAGAGCTGGGGTATTTATACACCCGTCAATCCTTTCTTGAAGGCTATTTCCAGACGTATTCATTCTTCACCTCCTCCAGCCAACTGTATGAGGACAGCAGAAATGGTTTAGTGGCCAGAGAAAGCCCTCTGGCAAGGAAAAGCAGCAAGGAAAAAAAAAGCAGCAAGGAAAAGTTGGGCTGATAGAGGCTGTAGTGGTAGGGACAAGGGCATATAGCAGGGGCACCAATAGCATCTACCAAAGTGATGGACAGTACAGAATTAATTCCCATTTATTGAGTGCTTGCTCTGTTCAGAGCCCTGTACTTTAATGATTTCATTTTTCAACTCATAACAGCACTGGGAGGTAGGTACTATTATTGAGATTTTACAACCGAAGAGGGAGGGTATTTAACTTCTCCAAGGTCATGCACTAATGTGCAACACACTATATCTGGCTCCAAAGTCTAAGTTCTGAACCACTACCCTATACTGGAAGGACTTTCCCTGCACCTCAATAAATACATACGTACCACCAACTCCAAACACAGTGGAATTCATGCAAGACCAGCATATCTTTCCTAACTGTCGGGCATTGCACTGCTTCTTTCACGTTGGCATCAAGAGTTGTGCCAATTATTCAACAGTCAGTTGACCAAATACAGGACAACTTTGTGCAGGGTTGTGGGGCTCTATGGGCCTTTGACTGAAATTTCCAAATGAACATTCCGTGTGGCCAAGTGCTCAGTGAAAAAGAAGGTCTAATGAATCTCCATGGTGTATGACTAAAAGCAGCGCCCGAACCACCCGAGCTTGAATACAATTATAAGGGGGTCGTCCCAGTGCTACGGGGCACAAAGTAACTCTTATCTGAAGTTGGAAAGGAATTTCCTGAAATAGCTGGTAATTGTACAATGAAGCACACTATAAAAGCTGCTATCCCCCATCATGCGGGCAAAATTGGACCAGTTAGATAGAGCACTGATATAGACCATGAAATTATTTTCAGAGACTTTCCCTCCAACTGAGAAAAACCTACCTACCTAAAATAACCTCCCTTTATAGGCTGTTGCAGTAATAAAGGGGTTTATTTGATGAAACTTGCTGTGTGTACTCAAAGCAAATTTGAACCAGCCAAATTCCCATCCTTCTGAGAAATTATAGCAATGACCTCCTATATATTCCTACATTAAAGTCACAACACTTTAATTTAGTCTTGAAAAAACCCTGAATTCTTTATATTTGTAACTTCTCAGTGTTCTCATTTTATCTTTTATAATTGTTCAAAGAATCTCCCTAAGTTCTTTGTTTCTATGGAAAGCCCACTACAAAGAAAAATAATCATTTGTCCCTCATCCATTTTAGAACTACAAAACTATTCAAAGATACTCTAGAGACAATTATACAAAATACAAGACCATATGTTTAGGAGGAGAAGCAGAAGCTAGGAGCTCAGCTGACACAAAACTTCCAGGTTCTACCTGTTGCTGGTCATCTCTATCATGAAAAGTTATCTACTACAGCTTACACACCCTGGATGCAAAAAAAAAAAAAAAAAAAATGTGTGAGCAGAGTCCACTGTCTGCGACAATTAATTTAAAAGAGTGTTGCTGCAGAAAGGCATCTGGAACAACTTGAAAATCAAACTGGAGCATGAAACATAAGGGTCTTCCGTATTCCAGCCAATAAGGAATCCCCTCACATCATCTCTTCTAGAGGAAATTTTGTTCCCTTAACATAGACATTGTAAAAGGGCCGATTTATAGTAGATGAAAGAACATTTAAGGAACCCCTGAGAGGAAACCACCAGAAAATGGCCCTGGGAATGAGGGTTTTGTTATCCGAGCCACAGGGACCTCTAAGGTTTCTGCAGTGTCCTCCCCCATTTAAAAGGCCACAATCTCCTTTTCTCCAGGTCACAGTGGGCTTCCTTTAGACACATGCTCTTCTGAAGTCTGACTCAAATGCACTGTGGTTTGTACTCATTTTTAAAGGATCCCCTTCTCTACTAAAGCATTCTCACCCATAAAGCAAACGAATAGCTCTAACTGTGAGATGAACTAGGCAGAGTTTACATTAAGTAGTGAGACTCCTGAAGACTCAGTCAGAATAAATGAATGTGCGTAAAGAGTTTGTGCTGTGAGGAAAAACCCACAGTATTGCCGTCCCCATCGTCCATGTTATCATTTTGATTATGAATTGTGCCTACCAAATTACATCACCTGCTCAGATCAGCACGGATTTGGTGAAAAAGCACAAAGCTGTGCTAAAAGGATGCCAAGAAGTAAGCAATCCTGTGTTTTAAAAAAAGGGGGGTGGGCTTCCCTGGTGGCACAGTGGTTGAGAGTCCACCTGCTGATGCAGGGGACATGGGTTCGTGCCCCGGTCCGGGAAGATCCCACATGCCGCGGAGCGGCTGGGCCCGTGAGCCATGGCCGCTGAGCCTGCGCGTCCGGAGCCTGTGCTCCGCAACGGGAGAGGCCACAACGGTGAGAGGCCCGCGTACCGCAAAAAAAATAAATAAATAAATAAAGGGGGGTGAGGGTTAAGCTGCGCTTTTAAGTAGAAGATACAACAGTAGTTTGATAATGCTACCTCTTATATGTCTATAGGCTTAATTACATGCACAATAATCCTAAAAGGTAAACAAAATCACAAAATTATGGTTGTCTCTGGAGAAGATAATGGAGGATTTGAAGTCAAGGGTAGAACTAGGATACTTACTCTTCGTTCCATACCCTTTAGCACTGCGTGGCTTTTTATTATGGAAGTGTATTTCTTCTTTTTAAGTACTGAATATTTGAAAATGTATGGCCTGCTTAGAAAGCAGGAGCAGAGAAACAGAAAATCCAAATGCATAGTCACGGGCAGTGAGGAGAGGATGAAGCTTAATCCTGCAGGGAAACTCTGGGCACAGTGCAAGCCTCAGAATTATCCAACCCAGGCTGAAGGAGCTGGGGTATTGATGCACCAACCTCTGCGAGTCCACCTTCTGCAACGGTTATTTTCCACTGTGAGCTGCTGGGGGCAGGGAGGTTGTTGATTCCCAAGCACTAAAGGGCAGTGTGGATTTGGCTGTTGGGAGGGACAAGAATCCTCAGGCACAGTACTATGATCTGTTTCTACTCATTACACTTCTGACACCAAATGTGTGAGTTTTCCACACCAAACAGTTCTCCACTTCTCTGTAGACACCAACTGGGTGTCCTACAATTTAATTCAATTCTGATATCAACTCCCCAGAGTTAGCACAGACCCCACAGGTTAAATGTGCAGATCGCCCCTCTACCTCAGGAGCCAATCACAAGTAGTGGGTGCCCAGGTTATCCACACCTCTGTGTGACTGATTACAAGTTGGATGGTCCCCACAACCCCTTCCTCAGGTGTGATAATCTGTTACAATGGCTCACAGACACTGCTTTACTTACTATTTCCAGTTCATTGTAAAGGGATCAAATGAACAGCCAGAGGAAATGGTACATAAGGAGAGGTCCAAAAGGGTCCCAAGTGCCAGAGCTCCTATCCCCATGGAGTTGGAGGCACATGTGTTCACCAACCCAGAAGCTCCCCGAACCCTAGCATTTAGGGATTTTGTGCAGGTGTCATTATGTAGCCAATGAGTGAATTACTGACCATTGGTGATTGAGCTCAATCCCCAGCCCCTCTCCCTCCCTGGAGACCAGGACAGGGGTAGAGGGGAGAGGGGAGGGGAAGGGGGTTGGGAGGGAGGAGCTATTTCTGGAAGTTCCAACCCTCTAATCACATGGTTGTTTCCTCTGGCAACCAGCCCCAATCCTAAGCTCTCTAAGGGCTCACCAAGAATCACCTCATTAGCACAAACAGGTGTGAATGAAAGGGGCTTATTATAAGACATTCCTCTCACCCCTATCACTCAGGAAATTCCAAGGTTTTAGAAGCTCTCGTGGAAGGAACTGGGGACAAGGACCAAATATATACTTCTTATTATATCATCATACCACACACAGAGACGCAGATTCTAGCAGCTGGAAACCTGAAGAGCACTCCCTGCTCACAGATGAGTCTGGAAGGTATGGAGAGGCACTGACAACACCCACTGTAGGCCTGATTTTTTGAGGTCAATATAATGACCTGCCAACCATCACTGAGTATCTCTAGCAGGTACCCAACATTCCTGGGGCTTGAATTTGCCCAGGTAGAGCTTTGCTTGTGAGTCATTACTGGGGGCCCTGTGGAAAACAACAAAGGAAATGAAAGGATTGGAAAAGAGGGTGAACGGCAAGGCCAGAATAGAAGTGGAAAGCACAAGCTCCACGTGCAGACACCACTAGTCAGTCATGTCCCTTTCCCTTTGACTTGCACTGGCTCAGAATCCTCTTCCACATCAGATGATTGGCAGCCACTTTCAGGCTATCAAGATTGGCTCTCAAAATGTCAACTATTTGTCATGTCTTTACTAGAGGGTACAAATGGTTCAGCCAGACTATTCAGCCAGAGAACATAAATAACATTTTTTAAAATGTTTTCTTTCTGGGGCTTCCCTGGTGGCGCAGTGGTTGAGAGTCCGCCTGCCGATGCAGGGGACACGGGTTCGTGCCCCGGTCTGGGAAGATCCCACATGCCGCGGAGCAGCTGGGCCCGTGAGCCATGGCTGCTGAGCCTGCGCGTCCGGAGCCTGTGCTCCACAACGGGAGAGGCCACAAGAGTGAGAGGCCCGCGTACCGCAAAAAAAAAAAAAAAAGTTTTCTTTCTTGCGTGTGTTCTCAGGGAACAAGAGGGAAAGTGGGGAAGAAAAAGATAAAGTCCCCGTATGAGTTTCCTCTTGCTGCTGTAACAAATTACTACAAACTTAGTGGCTTAAGACAACACAAATTGTTATCTTACTGTTGTGTAAGTTAGAGGTCTGACATGGGTCTCACTGTCTCAAGGTGTTGTCAGGGCTTTGTTCCTTTCTGCAGACTCCAGGGAAAATCTGTTACGGCTGGCCACAGTCTTTGGCTTGTGGCCCCTTCCTCCATTAAAGCAAGCAATGGTAGGTGGAGTCTTTCTTACTTGGCGTTCGGGCTCTCCTCCTGCCTCCCTCTCCTACTTTTAAGAATTCTAGTTTGGATCCGCCCACCCAAATAATCTAGGGTAAACAACCCATCAAGATCCTTAACCCAATTACATTGGCAAAGTCTCTTTTTCCAGGTAATGTAACATATTCACAGGTTCTTGGGATTAGGACATGGATATCTCTGGGGGACCATTATTCTGCCTACCAGAGGCTCCTAAAAATCATCAATTTTATCAATGCCTTAATTTTTCCTAAAATGGATCCTGATTCCATGCCATCTCCCTTATTCTTTTTAATCTGTGTAATTTTTGGAACTCTAACATCCACAAAATGTCATAAAATTCCTACCAAAAGCTGTTTCTGGGTAAGTAGGGAGAATTATTCTAAAGGTTTGATTGGCTAGATATTGTGAAGACTAACTCCAATCATAAAGTCATCTAAGAGTTCAAAGTAAATAGAACTTCCTTGAATATGCAGATTCAGTCAGAACCTATCTTCTAAAATTGGATTTATTATGGAGGAGCTGATACCAGCAAACAGTGGACTAACCAGTAAAAGAAAATAGATAAACCCATAAAATATCTTTGAGCCGACAAAGGGATATTTGCACCTTTACGTTTATAGAGGTGTTACTCACAAAATAGCCAAAAAAGTAAAGGTAACCCAAGTGTCCATCAGTGGATGAAAGGATAAATAAAATGTGGTATATCCATACAATAGAATACTATTCAGCCTTAAAAAGGAAGGAACTTATCACACATGCTTGCCATGTACATGAACCTTGAGGACATTGTGTCAGTGAAATAAGCCAATCACAAAAGAACAAATAATGTATGATTCTACTTGGATGAGATACCTAGAGTAGTCAAATTCATAGAGACAAAAAGTAGAATGGTGGTGATTAGGGACTTAAAGGAGAGGGGAAAGGCCAGTTAGTTAGTATTTCACGGGTACAGAGTTTCAGTTTCACGAGATGAAAGAGTTCTGTGGATGGGTGATGGTGACGGTTGTACAACGACGTGTATGTATTTACTGCCACTGAACTGAACACTTAAAATGGTTAAAATGGTAACTTTTATGTTACGTGTATTTTATCACAATGTTAAAAATTGATTAAAAGAGGATTTAATATTTAAATATCTTTGAACGTAATTGTTTTAAAAATTATTTGCGCAACTGTTGCATATGACAATATGATAACATAGGAAAATTCTTTCCTACAAGGAGACGCGTTTCAACAACACAGAAACCAGAAAGTGAGGTTCACAGACTCTTCCGATGCTTAACAGTCTAGAGAGAAGTTACTATTAGCATTGCCTACACTAGCTCCTTTGTCCTTTGCATGAGGAGATTGAGGAAGCCCCAGAAAGTCTTAGAGTTTTTAACTTCTAGGTTGTGGTGAAATACCTAGGTGGTGATTATTAGTTTCTGTTGTATCCCTCTGTCATGGATTAAATGCCCGTAAAATGGGACCAAGAAAAGCAGAGAGAAGTCCAGGAGAGAGTTATCAATAGTTAACTAATTCAATAAAAAATATTTATTGAGCACCTTTTTGAGCAACATATTTTATAATTAGTGATATAAACAAGATGGTCCCTATCTTCAAGGAACTTACAGGCTAACAGAAGATTAACATGTTATTCTAGATATTTTTTAGATTGCAAATATCAGAAAGTCCACTTCTAACTAATTTAAACAAAAAAGGGGAATGTAATGGGCCATGTAAATAAAAAGTCAATGCCTGATCCAGGGACAGAAACTGTAATCAGGATGGAATTTCTCTCCATTCCTCTGCTCTGTCGTCCATGATATTGGCTTTAATTTATTATCAGGCCCCAGCTAGTGTTTCTAGCAAAATCCAGATATAGTAATTTTTATAGTTAGAGAATCTCAGTGAGAAAGTAAGATTGTTTCTTTCTCAATGGTCCCAGAGAAAATCTCACTGTGTTTCATTAACAGATTGGTTCACATGCCCTTTTCTGAACCAGTCACCGTGACCAGGGAAATGAGATGCTCCAATTAGCTGGGCCAGTCTAAGGACCTGTGCAGGGGTGTGGGAGAAAGTCAATTCATCCTGAAGCTCTCAGGTGGGAATAGGAGTTCAACAGGGAGAAACTGAGGTGATGCAAGCTGAAGAAATGGTAAGCGGAGGCTAGGTATCAAAAATAACAGCTGTCCACTCTGGCCTGTATAAAAGAGAATAGAGGGTTGGATAAGGTAAGTATCGTGGGATGTAAGAGATAAGAAAGCTTATTTCAGTGAGGGACCAGGGAAGTCTTCTCGGGGCAAGTGACAAGTGAACTGAGCGAGTGATAGGAGATGGGGTATAGAATGTTTTACATAAAAGAAATAGCATAAGCACAGGTGAGAAAGGTCACCTAGGAGACAGAGCACCTCAGCTGGGTGCTTCATAGTGAGAGCAGAGGAGCTGAGGTTGAGAAGGCTGAGGATATTGGTGGGAGGGCTGAGCATTCACCCTTCATTCAGTTAGTGATGGGGAAGTATCGAAGGTTTCTGGTCCAGGAGTTGGTTGAAAAGACCTGTTCCTTAGGAATGGGACTTCGCCATCGTGGATGGGATGGACTAGAACGGTTGAGGTGGGAAGCAGGGAACCAGTTTGAAAACTATAGTCCACACGAGAAGTCCGAGTATCTAGGGCCAGGGCCCCTGTGAGTATAGGAATGTGAAGGAATATAAGAGAAATGACAGTGGGTAAAGATGTGGGACAGAAACAGCAGTGGTGACAGCTTGAACTGGAGTAGGGAGTGAGCTGGGCAAGAGAAGAAAATGAAAAATATACATTTACATAAAGTGCCAGGCATGAATGGATGTTGATGTCTGTGTGTGTGTGTGTGTGTGTGTGTGTGTGTGTGCGTGTGTGTGTGTGAAGAGAGAAAGAGGGAGAGGAACAATATTTTGGTGAGACAATGATAATTTTTACTTTGACATTTTGAGTTTGGGACACCAGTAGACAACTCAGGTAGAAATTATAAACTTTCTGAGTATAAGGGGATTTAAGGACAAGAATATCTGGCTGCACTGTGCCCACAGCCCCGCGTGGCAACAATGCGTCTGCTGGAGCTAAGTAGTTGCCGGCCCCTTTGGACAGGACTCTGCATTCGCCATACTGTCCATCACTCCCTAGTGTTTCCCCTATACGAAGCTTGTATTTTTCTGGTTACTTAATTTTTTAAATATTTTTTTACCGTTCAAAAATGGTTAATTTGTTTTTGCTTAAAATATTTCTTTTCTCTTATAGACAATTAAATTCCTACCTCTGTTAAAAAGGTTTCTCCAATCCGCGGTCATGCTAAATTACATGATTTTTATTATTTTACTTTTTACATGTAAACACTCCATCGAGAACTAATTTTTGCAAATGCTTGAGATTGGGAGCTAACTACATTTTCTTCCAGGAGATATCCATTTAGGTCAGCACCATCAAATTTCCCATTAAATCTTTCCCATTGAATTAAATCTCCTTTGTCAGATATTAAGTTCCTGTATTTACTGGGGATCTATTCCTATGTTCTCTATTCCAGTTTACTAACCTCTTACTTTCCTCATGACTAGGAGAAGCAAGACAAAGCTCTAAAAGCAAGTTGGAGGATAAGCATGAACCCAGGTTCTGCCTAGAGAACCTGTCTTGAGGTCCTTTATAGGAAGATAAGCAGAACAAAGGAGGACAGACACATATGAATAGTTTGGAGGTTGGAAAATACAGGCAGTTTTGGTGACATTGAGTTTTGTATTCTTGGGAAGCAGTCATATGGTACTGGCTAGTTTGCCATTGAATGAGAAATCATGAAAGGCAATTGAGGCTGATAATTTGAAACAAAGAAAGACCTAGCAAAGAAATGAAGAAGAAAAAGAGATGAAGAATGTGGGCCATGAACACCAACACTCTGATACTGAGACCAATTTTGTTCCATTCAGGGAGCATTTTCGAGTCTTTCTGCTGGGTAAGAAACCAACCTGAATATGCATTAAGTTGGTTAGATGAGTGACTGTACCTGGGAGAGAGAGGAGAGAGGTGCAGGTCTTGGCCAAGGAAAGCCCCGTTTAGCTACCTACAGAGGCCAAATTCACAATGCAAGTGCATCTTCCCTTTCCTTTTTGGCCAGATCTAGACTAATAGAGCTCAAATTTTAGCTGTCACCAGAACCACCTGGAAGACTTGTTAGAGCACAGATTGCTGGGCCCCATCCCAGAGCTTCTGATTTAGTAGGTCTGGGGTGGAGCCTGGGAATTCACGCTTCTAACAAATTCCCAGGTGATGCTGATGCTTCTGATTGAGGGACCCCACTTTGAGAACCACGTCTCTAGACTTTAATAACAAAATGACTAATAATTCTACTAATTACTAACAATTTACCATCAAAATGACTAATAATATTTGAGAGATTTTAATTTTGTAAACGAAAACCTTATTTGTGAAGTTTTCTCTGACCCTCCTCTTGTAGAGTTGATGCCATCTCTGTGTGCACCGATGAAGTGGCATTTAAGTTGCATCTTAAAGGATGTATGCAAAGGTAGAAGGTATAGGAGGCAGATGGAGGGAAGAGCAAATGCACAGGCATAGAGGAGTAAGGAAACTGCATGTAATTCTGTTTGGCTAAGGAAGAGGGACAGGGCGAGGAGATAGGGCTGGAGGGGAAGGAGACCAAGAAATCCACTAGGGACCTTGTAAACCACACCAAGGAATGTGGACATGGTGCCTGAGGAACTCCTTTGGCCAACAGAAAGGCAGCATCAGAGGTGCAGCTTAATTTCTGACTGGCCACCGTGTTAATGGAAGAGCCACTGATTCAAAAGAGCAGGTTTCGGGAATGCGGAAGGGACAAAGAATTCAGCTGGAGGAGGTGGGCAGGAATATGTTCAGTTTTAGGCACTTGTGAAGCATCCATGTCCAGGAGGCAGTTGGATGTAGAGTCTGAAGCTCAGGAAGGAGACTTGGGTGCCAGTGGACTCACTGTCCAACCTATAAGGGTAAAAGAGTAAGCGGGCAAGAGGAACTGAGGTCAGCGATGGGCCCTGGAGAGCACCAACTTTTCAGGAGCAAGTGGAAGAACAGGAACCAGCAAAGGAAGCTGGGGAGGAACAGTCAGACAAGTAGAAGCAGAACAGAGGCCAAGGCAGGAGAACAGAGCTTTACCACCAGGTGCTACAGTTTAGACGTGAGCATGCCACAAAGAAGCCTCAGGAGTGCCTCAGGGTAACGCTCTGTCCTCCACAGGGCAGCCATGCTGACCAAAGAGGCTGGAGCCCCAGGGCAGCCTCTCCAGCCACAAAGCAGCCTTTGCTGGAACTCCTGCAGTAGAGTGGAATGCGGTCCGACCACTGAGATCCCCGCCGGCCTGCAGCACTTGCTGCTCCACGGTGACAGTGCACTGGAGCCTCGGGATACCCACGGTCAGTGACCGGCTGAAGTGCACCCATGAGTAAGGCTCAGTGAGTCAGCTGGTGATGGTCATGTTTCAGGTGCTGGAAGTGGAGCTGTCTGGTGCTGAGGGTGGAAGGCAGAAAACAGATTCCAGGAATCGCAAATCTGTCTACACATATACTGAATGTGTCTCTCCTTTCTGCAACTGGTACACTATTTTAATGGTGTCCAAGTTGGCTCAGGGTGACTGTCTAACCATGTGTGCCTACACTGCAAGTTGGAGCTTCACTGTTATTTTGAAATGCTTGCTTTGAAGAAGTTCTATGATGTTATGGTTTGAATTGTGCCCCCTGCCCCCAAAGATATATTGAAGTCCTAACCCCCAGTACTTTAGAATGTGACCTTATTTGGAAGTAGGGTCAGTGCGGATGTAATTGGTTAAGATTAGGTTGTGCTGGAGTAGTGTAGGCCCCTCATCCATTATGACTGGTGTCCTTAGAAGATGACAAGAGACACAGAGGCACACACAGAGGGAGAACACCGTGGGAAGATGGAGCAGAAATTGGAGGGATATATCTACAAGCCAAGGAATGCCAGGAATTGCTGGCCATCACCAGAAACTAGGAGAGGCCTGAAACTGATTCTCCCTCAGAGCTCTCAGAAGGAACCAACCCTGCCAACACCTTGACTTCGGATTTCTAGCTTCCAGAACTGTGAGAGAATACATTTCTGTTACTTTAAGCCACCTTTTGTGTAATATGTTGTTATAACAGCTCTAGGAAACAAACACATGGAAAATTAGAAATCCATTCATATTATCATAAGACATTTCAATATGAAATTTGTCAAAGCAAAACAAGTTTGCCCAACAAAGAATTTGTTAGATTCTTTGACTATAATTTCAACAGGTGTAAATTTGGGGTTTTTTCATCTTTATTAAGGTACAATTGACAAATAAGATAGTAAGATATTTAAAGTGTACATGATGTTTTGATATACATATACATTGTGAAGATATTGAGTTAATTACCACATCCATGATCTCACATATTTACTTTTTTTTTTTTTTTTGGTGAGAATGTTTAAGTTCTACTTTCTTAACAAATGTCAGGTATATAACACAGTGTTATCAACTATACTCACCATATTATACCCTAGATCCTCAGACCTTATTTGTCATTGGAAGTTTATACCCTTTTACCAGCCTCTCCCTGTTCTCCCCACCTCCAACCCCTGACAACCAATTTTCTATTCTCTGGTTCTTTAGTTTGACTTTTAAAAACATTCTCCATATAAGTGATACTATACAGTATTTGTCTTTCTCTGCCTGACATATCTCTTTTAGCATAATGCTCTCCAGGTTCACCCATGTTGTTGCAAATTTCAGGATTTCCATCTTTTTAAGGCTGAATAATACTCCATTGTAATATTCCATTTATTTATTTATCTCATAATTTTATAATATAAAGAAGATGCAAATTTTCCACTAATTCCCACAGATAGGTGCCTTCCAATCTCCTCCAGTTTATTCCATTGTTTTGTACCAATATTATTTTTTCTATGTGTACCATGACATAAAAAGTTGGAAAGAACGAGAAGCACTAAAGTAGAGGGTATCAAGAAGTATTAGTGGAGTGTGGAGGAGGAGCTTCAAGATGGTGGAGGAGTAAGACACGGAGATGACCTTCCTCCCCACAAATACATCAGAAATACATCTACATGTGGAACAACTCCTACAGAGCACCTACTGAATGCTGGCAGAAGACCTCAGACCTCCCAAAAGGCAAGAAATTCCCCACGTACCTGGGTAGGGCAAAAAAGAAAGAAAGAAAAAACAGAGGCAAAAGAATAGGGACGGGACCTGCACCAGTGGGAAGGAGCTGTTAAGGAGGAAAGGTTTCCACACACTAGGAGCCCCTTCGCGGGCGGAGACTGCAGGTGGTGGAACAGGGGGAGCTTCGGAGCCGCGGAGGAGAGCGCAGCCACAGGGGTGCGGAGGGCAAAGCGGAGAGATACCCGCATGGAGGATCGGGGCCGACTGGCACTCACCAGCCCGAGAGGCTTCTCTGCTCACCCGCCGGGGCGGGTGGGGGCTGGGAGCTGAGGCTCGGGTTTCGGTCGGAACGCCGGGAGAGGACTGGGGTTGGCTGCGTGAACACAGCCTCAAGGGGCTAGTGCGCCACAGCTAGCCGGGAGGGAGTCCGGGACAAAGTCTGGAGCTGCGTAAGAGACAAGAGACTTTTTCTTCCCTGTTTGTTTCCTGGTGCGCGAGGAGAGGGGATTAAGAGCGCCGCTTAAAGGAGCTCCAGAAACGGTCGCGAGCCGCGGCTATCAGCGCGGACCTCAGAGATGGGCATGAGACGCTAAGGCTGTTGCTGCAGCCACCAGGAAGCCTGTGTGCGAGCACAGGTCACTATCCACACTTCCCCCCCACCCCGCCCTCCCGGGAGACTGTGCAGCCCGCCACTGCCAGGGTCCCGTGATCCAGGGACAATTTCCCCGGGAGAACACACGGCGTTCCTCAGGCTCGTTCCTCTGCTGCCGCAAGCTCGCCCCACACTCCATGCCCCTCCCTCCCCCCGGCCTGAGTGAGCCAGAGCCCCCGAATCAGCTGCTCCTTGAACCCTGTCCTGTCTGAGCGAAGAACAGACGCCCTCAGGTGACCTACACGCAGAGGTGGGTCCAAATCCAAAACTGAACCCCAGGAGATGTGCGAACAAAGGAGAGAAAGGGGAATCTCTCCCAGCAGCCTCAGGAACAGTGGATTAAATCTCCACAATCAACTAGATGTACCCTGCATCTGTGGAATACCTGAATAGACAACGAATCATCCCAAATTGAGGAGGTGGACTTCGGGAGCAATGATATATATATATTTTTTCCCTTTTTCTCTTTTTGTGAGTGTGTATGTGTATGCTTCTGTGTGTGATTCTATCTGTATAGCTTTGCTTTTACCATTTGTCCTAGGGTTCTGTCTGTCCGTTTTGGTTTTTTTTTTATTATTATTACTTAAAAAAATTTTTTCTTAATAATTATCTTTTTATTTTAATAACTTTATTTATTTTATTTTATTTTCTTCTTGCTTTCTTTCTTTCTTTTTTCTCCCTTTTATTCTGAGCCGTGTGGAGAACAGGCTCTTGGTGCTCCAGCCAGGCGTCAGGGCTGTGCCACTGAGGTGGGAGAGCCAAGTTCAGGACACTGGTCCACAAGAGACCTCCCAGCTCCACATAATACCATACAGCGAAAATCTCCCAGAGATCTCCATCTCAACGCCAAGACCCAGCTCCACTCAAAGACCAGCAAGCTACAGTGCAGGACACCCTATGCCAAACAACTAGCAAGACAGGAACACAGCCCCATCCATTAGCACAGGGGCTGCCTAAAATCATAATAGGGCCACAGACACCCCAAAACACACCACCAGACTTGGACCTGGCCGCCAGAAAGACAAGATCCAGCCTTATCCACCAGAACACAGGCACTAGTCCCCTCCACCAGGAAGCCTACACAACCCACTGAACCAACCTTAGCCACTGGGGACAGACACCAAAAACAACAGAAACTACGAACCTGCAGCCTGCAAAAAGGAGACCCTAAAAACAGTAAGTTAAGCAAAATGAGAAGACACAGAAACACACAGCAGATGAAGGAGCAAGGCAAAAAACCACCAGACCTAACAAATGAAGAGGAAATAGGCAGTCTACCTGAAAAAGAATTCAGAATACTGATAGTAAAGATGATCCAAAATCTTGGAAATATAATGGAGAAAATACAAGAAATGTTTAACAAGGACCTAGAAAAACTAAAGAGCAAGAAAACAGTGATGAGCAACACAATAAATGAAATGAAAAATTCTCTAGAAGGGGGCTTTCCTGGTGGCGCAGTGGTTGAGAGTCCACCTGCCGATGCAGGGGACACGGGTTCGTGCCCCAGTCCAGGAAGATCCCACATGCCGTGGACCGGCTAGGCCCGTGAGCCATGACAGCTGAGCCTGCGTGTCCGTGCTCTGCAGTGGAAGAGTCCACAACAGTGAGAGGCCCACACACCAAAAAAAAAAAAAAATTCTCTAGAACGGATCAATAGCAGAATAACTGAGGCAGAAGAACGGATAAGTGACCTGGAAGATAAAACAATGGAAATAAATACTGCAGAGCAGAATAAAGAAAAAAGAATGAAAAGAATTGAGGACAGTTTTAGAGACCTCTGGGACAACATTAAACACACCAACATTCGAATTATAGGGGTCCCAGAAGAATAAGAGAAAAAAAAAAGGGACTGAGAAAATATTTGAAGAGATTATAGTTGAAAACTTCCCTAATATGGGAAAGGAAATAGTTAATCAGGTCCAGGAAGCACAGAGAGTCCCATACAGGATAAATCCAAGGAGAAACATGCCAGGACACATATTAATCAATCAAAAATTAAATAAAAAGAACAAATATTAAAAGCAGCACAGGGAAAACAACAAATAACACATAAGGGAATCCCCATAAGGTTAACAGCTTATCTTTCAGCAGAAACTCGGCAAGCCAGAAGGGAGTCGCAGGACATATTTAAAGTCATGAAGGAGAAAAACCTACAACCAAGATTACTCTACCCAGCAAGGATCTCATTCAGCTTTGATGAAGAAATTAAAAGCTTTACAGACGAGCAAAAGCTAAAAGAATTCAGCACCACCAAACCAGCTTTACAACAAATGCTACGACTTCCCTGGTGGTGCAGTGGTTAAGAATCCACCTGCCAACTCAGGGGACACGGGTTCGGGCCTTGGTCCGGGAGGATCCCACATGCCACGGAGCAACTAAGCCTGTGTGCCACAACTGCTAGGCCTGCGCTCTAGATCCCACGAGCCACAACTACTGAAGCCTGTGCACCTACAGCCCATGCTCCTCAACAGGAGAAACCACTGCAATGAGAAGCCCGTGCACCACAATAAAGAGCAGCCTCTACTCACCGCAACTAGAGAAAGCCCACGCGTAGCAACAAAGACCCAACATAGCCAAAAATAAATATATATATATAAATAAATAAATAAATTTATAAAAACAAAACAAAACAAAATGCTAAAGGAACTTCTCTAGGCAAGAAACACAAGAGAAGGAAAAGACCTACAATAATAAACCCCAAACAATTAAGAAAATGGTAATAGGAACATACAAATCGATAATTACCTTAAATGTAAATGTAAATTACCTTAAATGTAAATGTAAATGGATTAAAAGCTCCAACCAAAAGACATAGACCCATATATATGCTGTCTACAAGAGACCCACTTCACGCCTAGGGACACATACAGACTGAAAGTGACGGGATGGAAAAAGATATCCCATGCAAATGGAAATCAAAAGAAAACTGGAGTAGCAATTTTCAAATCAGACAAAATAGACTTTAAAACAAAGACTATTAAAAGAGACAAGGGAGGACACTACATAATGATCAAGGGATCAATCCAAGAAGAAGATATAACAGTTGTAAATATTTATGCACCCAACATAGGACCACCTCAATACTCAAGTCAAATACTAACAGCCATGAAAGGGGAAATCAACAGTAACACAATCATAGTAGGGGACTTTAACACCCCATTTTCACCACTGGACAGATCATCCAAAATGAAAATAAATAAGGAAACACAAGCTTTAAATGATACATTAAACAAGAGGACTTAATTGATATTCATAGGACATTCCATCCAAAAACAACAGAATACACATTCTTCTCAAGTGCTCATGGAATATTCTCCAGGATAGATCATATCCTGGATCACAAATCAAGCCTTGGTAAATTTAAGAAAATTGAAATTGGGCTTCCCTGGTGGCGCAGTGGTTGAGAGTCTGCCTGCTGGTGCAGGGGAGGCAGGTTCGAGCCCTGGTCTGGGAGGATCCCACATGCCGCAGAGCAACTAGGCCCGTGAGCCAAAACTACTGAGCCTGCGCATCTGGAGCCTGTGCTCTGCAACAAGAGAGGCCACGATAGTGAGATGCCCGCACACTGCGATGAAGAGTGGCCCCCGCTTGCCACAACTAGAGAAAGCCCTCACACAGAAACGAAGACCCAACACAGCAAAAATTAATTAATAAACTCCTACCCCCAACATCTAAAAAAAAAAAAAAGAAAGAAAATCGAAATTGTATCAAGTATCCTTTCCGACCACAATGCTATGAGACTAGATATCAATGACAGGAAAAAAACTGTAAGAAATACAAACACATGGAGGCTAAACAATACACTACTTAATATTCAAGAGATTACTGAGGAAATCAAAAAATACCTAGAAAAAAGTGACAATGAAAACACAAGGACCCAAAACCTATGAGATGCAGCAAATGCACTTCTAAGAGTGAAGCTTATAGCAATACAATCCTACCTTAAGAAACAAGAAACATTTCAAATAAACACCCTAACCTTACACCTAAAGCAATCAGAGAAAGAACAAAAAAACCCCGAAGTTAGCAGAAGGAAAGAAATCATAAAGATGAAGTCAGAAATAAATGAAAAAGTAATGAAGGAAATGATAGCAAAGATCAATAAAACCAAAAGCTGGTTCGTTGAGAAGATAAACAAAATTGATAAACCATTAGCCAGACTCATCAAGAAAAAAAGGGAGAAGACTCAAATCAATAGAATTAGAAATTAAAAGGGAGAAGTAACAACTGACACTGCAGAAATACAAACGATCATGAGAGATTACTACAGGCAACTCTATGCCAATAAAATGGACAACCTGGAAGAAATGGACAAATTCTTAGAAAAGCACAACCTTCCAAGACTGAACCAGGAAGAAATAGAAAATATGAACAGACCAATCACAAGCACTGAAATTGAAACTGTGATTAAAAATCTTCCAACAAACAAGAGCTCAGGACCAGATGGCTTCACAGATGAATTCTATCAAACATTTAGAGAAGAGCTAACACCTATCCTTCTCAAACTCTTCCAAAATATAGCAGAGGGAGGAACACTCCCAAACTCATTCTACGAGACCACCATCACCCTGTTACCAAAACCAAAGATGTCACAAAGAAAGAAAACTACAAGCCAATATCACTGATGAATATAGATGCAAAAATCCTCAACAGAATACTAGCAAACAGAATTCAACAGCACATTAAAAGGATCATACACTATGATGAAGCGGGGTTTATCCCAGGAATGCAAGTATTCTTCAATATACGAAAATCAATCAACGTGATACACCATATTAACAAACTGAAGGAGAAAAACCATATGATCATCTCAATAGATGCAGAGAAAGCTTTTGACAAAATTCAACACCCATTTATGATAAAAAAAAAAAAAACCCCTCCAGAAAGTAGGCATAGAGGGAACTTTCCTCAACATAATAAAAGCCATATATGACAAACCCACAGCCAACATCATCCTCAATGGTGAAAAACTGAAACCATTTCCACTAAGATCAGGAAAAAGACAAGGTTGCCCACTCTCACCACTATTATTTCACATAGTTTTGGAGTTTTAGCCACAGCAATTAGAGAAGAAAAAGAAAGAAAAGGAATCCAAATCGGAAAAGAAGAAGTAAAGCTGTCACTGTTTGCAGATGACATCATATTATACATAGAGGCTCCTAAAGATGCTACCAGAAAACTACTAGAGCTAATCAATGCATTTGGTAAAATAGCAGGATACAAAATTAATACACAGAAATCTCTTGCATTTCTATACACTAGTGATGAAAACTCTGAAAGAGAAATTAAGGAAACACTCCCATTTAGCACTGCAACAAAAAGAATAAAATACCTAGGAATAAACCTACCTAAGGAGACAAAAGACCTGTGTGCAGAAAATTATAAGACACTGATGAAAGAAATTAAAGATGATACAAATAGATGGAGAGATATACCATGTTCTTGGATTGGAAGAATCAACATTGTGAAAATGACTCTACTACTGAAAGCAATCTACAGATTCAATGCAATCCCTATCAAACTACCACTGGCATTTTTCACAGAACTAGAATAAAAAATTTCACAATTTGTATGGAAACACAAAAGACTCTGAATAGCCAAAGCAATCTTGAGAAAGAAAAACAGAGCTGGAGGAATCTGATGTCAGACTATACTACAAAGCTACAGTAATCAAGACAGTATGGTACTGGCACAAAAACAGAAATATAGATCAACGGAACAGGATAGAAAGCCCAGAGATAAACCCACACACATATGGTCACCTTATCTTTGATAAAGGAGGCAAGAATATACAGTGGAGAAAAGACAGCCTCTTCAATAAGTGGTGCTGGGAAAACTGGACAGCTACATGTAAAAGAATGAAATTAGAACACTCCCTAACACCATACACAAAAATAAACTCAAAATGGATTAAAGACCTAAATGTAAGGCCAGACACTATCAAACTCTTAGAGGAAAAAATAGGCAGAACACTCTATGACATAAATCACAGCAAGATCCTTTTCGACCCACCTCCTAGAGAAATGGAAATAAAAACAAAAATAAACAAATGGGACCTAATGAAATTTAAAAGCTTTTGCACAGCAAAGGAACCCATAAACAAGAAAGAAGACAACCCTCAGAATGAGAGAAAATATTTGCAAACAAAGCACCTGACAAAGGATTAATCTCCAAAACATACAAGCAACACATGCAGCTCAATATCAAGAAAACAAACAACCCAATCCAAAAATGGGCAGAAGACCTAAATAGACATTTCTCCAAAGAAGATATACAGATTGCCAACAAACACATGAAAGAATGCTCAACATCATTAATCATTAGGGAAATGCAAATCAAAACTACAATAAGATATCATCTCACACTGGTCAGAATGGCCGTCATCAAAAAATCTACAAACAATAAATGCTGGAGAGGGTGTGGAGAAAAGGGAACCCTCTTGCACTGTTGGTAGGAATGTAAATTGATACAGCCACTATGGAGAACAGTATGGAGATTCCTTGAAAAACTACAAATAGGGCTTCCCTGGTGGTGCAGTGGTTGAGAGTCCACCTGCCGATGCAGGGGACACAGGTTCGTGCCCCAGTCTGGGAAGATCCCATGTGCCGCGGAGCAGCTGGGCCCGTGAGCCATGGCCGCTGAGGCTGCGTGTCCGGAACCTGTGCTCCACAACAGGAGAGGCTACAACAGTGAGAGGCCCGTGTACCGCAAAAAAAACCCAAACAACAACAACAAAAAACTACAAATAGAACTACCATACGACCCAGCAATCCCACTACTGGGCGTATACCCTGAGAAAACCATAATTCAAAAAGAGTCATGTACCAAAATGTTCATTGCAGCTCTATTTACAATCGCCAGGACATGGAAACAACCTAAGTGTCCATCAGCAGATGAATGGATAAAGAAGATGTGGCACATTATACAATGGAATATTACTCAGTCATAAAAAGGAACGAAACTGAGTTATTTGTAGTGAGGTGGATGGACCTAGTGACTGTCATACAGAGTGAAGTACGTCAGAAAGAGAAAAACAAATACCGTATTCTAACACATATATATGGAATCTAAAAAAAAGAAAAAGAAAAAGACATGAATGGCCAGAAGAACCTAGGGGCAAGACGGGAATAAAGAGGCAGACCTACTAGAGAATGGACTTGAGGATACGGGGAGGGGGAAGGGTAAGCTGGGACAAAGTGAGAGAGTGGCATGGACATATATACACTACTAAGCGTAAAATAGATAGCTAGTGGGAAGCAGCCACATAGCAGCAGGAGATCAGCTCGGTGCTCTGTGACCACCTAGAGGGGTGGGATAGGGAGGGTGGTATAGGGACGGTGGGAGGGAGGGAGACGCAAGAGGGAAGAGATATGGGAACATATGTATATGTATAACTGATTCACTTTGTTATAAAGCAGAAACTAACACACCATTGTAAAGCAATTATACTCTAATAAAGATATTAAGAAAAAATGAAAAAAAAAAGTATTAGTGTAGCCAAATGGAATTAATTTTATATCTGCAGAAGTGGGGGCATGGAAATGGGTGGGCCACTCAGTGAAGGGTAGGCTGGTAGCCTGTTTCAATCCATGAAGGTTAAACAGATGTGTTCATCTGTCAAAGTAAATAATGAGCTGCAATTTGTAAGCTACCTTCTCCTTCACTTCCGCCAGGTCAATGCTTGTTTGTAACTGAATATTTCTTAAGCAGTCTGTCTGTCACTTTATCCGTAGATGAGTGACTTTATAATAAAACATCCTATCAACATGCAAATTCACTATTTTATGGATTTTTACTATTACTCTCATTTATAGCTCCTAATAGTATTTACAGTAAATAAATGTTATCACCTTATACACAAAGAACCACTGAAATGTCATTATAAGGTGACCCCATGGAATGGTTACATATTGACTTTACTGAGTTTTTTTAACCCAGGTTTGGGCCTGTAAAGTAACAGTACATTTGCACAACATTTTCTGACTTGACTTTAAGCTTATATATCCTCATTCCCTAGGAAAAGATTATGTGGGGTTCTAGTCTGTACCTAGGGCATTGTCTTGATATAGAGAAAGCATGAAGGCAGTCGCTCACAGGTTTGACAGGATCAGGTCCAGAAATAGGGGCCTGGGTTCTAACAACAGGATTTGCTCTGGGGTGCCTCTGGTTCTCCCCTGTCCCTTCCCAAGGAGCTCACTTTCTCTCTCCCTTTGATCTGGTCAGCAGTCCCTCTTCCTTTCTTCAGGGTCCCCCTCCCCCTTCCCTGACCTCTCAGGAGGTGGGGCTCAGGCACACACTCTCTGTACGCTGTGGCTCCTGCACCTGTCACATTATTCTAGAGTTATTTATTCTTCACAACCCACCAGGCCACCAGTTTTTCTAGGGCTACAATGGTGTCTTTTAAAAAAATGTTTCTCCGGGCTTCCCTGGTGGCGCAGTGGTTGAGAGTCTGCCTGCCGATGCAGGGGACACAGGTTCGTGCCCCGGTCAGGGAAGATCCCACATGCCGCGGAGCGGGCTCACTGAGCCTGTGCTCTGCAATGGGAGAGGCCACAACAGTGAGAGGCCCACGTACTGCAAAAAAAAAAAAAAAAAAAAAAAAAAAAAAAAAGTTTCTCCTATGCAATAGATCATACCTTCAAAAGTATATTTATCACCTGTATGTACATTTTAAAGAACAAAAAAATGAATTGTTTTTGAACTCCCCAATCCCTTCACCTCCTGTACCCCTAGAGGTAACAGTCCTTGAATTGGTTATTCACAAGGTATGGGTTATTCACAAGTATTGATTTTGAACTTTAAAAAAAATGGGCTTTATATATGCATTCTCATGGAGCTTCCTTCTGACCTAGGTATTTCACCCAAGATAATGTTCATTCATATTGTTACAAAGTAGCTATCGCTCATTTATTTTCACCTCTTGGTAGAATTTCATTGTGTGTATTCTCCACAGTTTATGTTTTCTACTTTGATTGACACTTTGGTCATGTCTAGTGTTATGCCTTCACAAACAATGCTGATGTGAATATTCTTGAATACTCATCCTGGACCTCGTGTTTCTCTTAGAGATATATCTAGGAATGGGATTCACCCTTTCTAGATAATGCCAAATTATTTTCCGAAAGCGATGAACCCAATCTACACTCCAACCAGCAGTGCCCCAAATTTCCCACTGTTTCAGTCTGCTCACACTTGCTATGGTCAGACTTTTAAACGTTGCCAATCTGATGGGTATAAAATGAAATGTCATGATGTTTTTAAGGAAGACTTCTTTTTCATTCCCCAATTCCTAGCACCTAACAGAGGATTATGCAAGTTAGTGGAAGCTCACAGATCTTTTATTTGGCGAATGAACAGCAATAATGCAATGTGACAAGTACAATTATAGAGAAGGATGATAAGAATATATTTGTAAATTAACCATGTGTCCCTTTGGTCTTCCAATCTAGTTGCACAACGGAATCACCTGGGTATCCTTTTATTTTATCATTGGCATTTCATTATGAAAAAACTTCAAACATACAGTAAGTTTGGGAGGATTTTACAGTGAAAGCGTGCACCTAGATCCTACCATTAGCATTTTACTATACTTGCTCTAGGGGGATTCTTTTGAAAAATGTCTTGCTCCAAGGCTGGGATTCTGATTCTATAGCTCTGAAATGGAAGAAAAGAATCTATCTTTGTTTCTTTGTTTTTGTTTTTGTTTTTAAACTCCCCACGTGATTTTGAGGAGCAGCCTGCCTTGGAAACCACAGCCTGAAGGAACTTGCTGCAATAAATGAAAAAGACAGATTTATAATTAGCCCAACAGTGTTCATCCTTTGTGGTGGGGAAAAAGTTCTGCTGGTTGCCTAAAGCCATTTTCTCAGCTCACCAGCATTCCTAGGAAATGTGTCACCCAGCATCAGTTTTGCAAAGGTGTGGACAGGTTCTTGGGAGGTGGCAGGCCAGGTCCTCTCAGCACTAGAAGCCAAGAAGGATCTGGCTCCAGTCCATCTTGACTCTTCCCTCTGAATATCACAGGCAGAGAGAGGAACTCGCCCTTCAGATGCAAGCCAGCTCCTGTCAACATTTGGGTGCTGTTATGGGCTGAAATGTATCCCCCCCAAATTCATATGTTGAAGCCCCAGTATCTCAAGAATATAACCATATTTCGAGGTAAGGTCTTTAAAGAGGTAATTAAGTTCAAATGAGGTCATATGATGGGTTCCAACCCAATAAGACCAGTGTCCTTACAAGAAGAGGAAATCTGGACACAGACACACAGAGTGAAGACCCTGTGAAGACCTGGAAGGTGGCCATCTGCAAGCTAAGGAGAGAGGCACCAGTAGAAACCAACCCTGAGAACACCTTGATCTTGGACTTCTAGCCTCCAGGACTGTTAGAAAGTTAATTTCTGTTGTTTAAGCCACGCTGTTTGTAGAACATTGTTATGGTAACCCTGGCAAACTAATACAGGTGTGGAGGGGAAGGCACCAAGCCTAGAGTCGGGCAACAGGACAGGCAGACCCAGGCTCCCGCCCCCCCAGCTCCCCACAGAGCAGGCCTCCATCCACAACTGGTCAGAGTTGCCGGAGAAGGCGCCACTGCCCAGTGCCTTCCCCATGGGGGTTGCAAGGAAACAGAAACACACATCCTCTCCAGGCCCTTGTTCCTCAGAGGGTACGTTTCACAAGCCCAAGGAGTGCTGCTGTCTATATACATGAGGGGTCCGCAGAGCCATCAGCAGGCCCACCTGCAGCTGAGCGGCCTCAGAACGCAACGTCATGACAGGCTCAGGGAGGCTTCAGCCTTCCCCTCACACCTCAAACCTTCCCCCACAATCTCACCCGCACGGAGCCTCGCCTTCACACAGCCTCTTTCACTCACAGAGTGGAAATGAAATTTGGCTCACTGTTCCAAATTTTGAATCATGTAGCTCAAATAAATAAAGTTTGGTTCTGCACATTTTCCCACCAGTCTTAAGACACGTGATGAATTCTGAGAAGCAACAACTTTAATTGTGTAAAACAGCACTTTTTGTCAGACAGAGGCTATTTTATTCAGAGACAGCCAACTTTAATATTTTCATATTTAAATAAAAATATAAATTATACAAGTATATATGAATACATATATTTTCCAAGGACATAGCTCTGTTTTGTATCCCTGTGGCGATAGTGCCATTACCACTACATGCAAAATTGGAATTGTAAGCATTGCCATTTTTTTAAATGGAAGTATAGTTGATTTATGATAATGTGTTTGTTTCAGGTGTACAGCATAGTGATTCAGTTTTTTTTTTTTCAGATTATGTTCCATTGTAGGTTACTACAAGATATTGAACATAATTCCCTGTGCTATATAGTAAATCCTTGATGCTTATCTATTTTGTGTAAAGTAGTTTGTATCTGTTAATCCCATACTCCTAATTTCTCCCACCCTTTCCCCTTTGGCAACCATAAATTTGTTTTCTATGTCTGTGAGTCTGTTTCTGTTTTGTATATAGAATTCATTTGTATTTTTTTTTAGATTCTACAGATAAGTGATATCATATGGTATTTATCTTTCTGTCTGACTTACTTGACTAATTATAATATTCTCTAGGTCCAACCATGTTGCTGCAAATGGCAATATTTCATTTTTTAAAATGGCTGTTTTTTTAATATATATATATACATATACACATATATATACATATACACATTATACATATATAATTATATATATGTGTATATATATATGTGTGTGTGTGTGTGTGTGTGTGTGTGTGTGTGTGTATATCACATCTTCTTAAGCCAATCGTCTGTTGATGGGCACTTGGGTGGTTTCCATGTCTTGGTTATTATAAATAGTCCTGCTATGAACATTGGGGTGCATGTATCTTTTTGATTAGAGTTTTTGTCTTTTCCAGATATATGCCCAGGAGTGGGATTGCTGGATCATGTGGTAGCTCTATTTTTAGTTTTTTAAGGAACCTCCATACTGTGCTCCATAGTGGCTGCAAAAATTTACATTCCCACCAACAGTGTAGGAGGGTTCTCTTTTCTCCATACCCTCTCCAGCATTTATTTGTAGACTTTTTGATATGGCTATTCTGAGTGGTGTGAGGTGATACTTCATTGTAGTTTTGATTTGCATTTCTCTAATAATTAGCGATGTTGAGAATCTTTTCATGTGCCTGTTGGCCATCTGTATGTTGTCTTTGGAAAAATATCTATTTAGGGCTTCTGCCCATTTTTTGATTGAGCTGTTTGTTTTTTCAATATTGAGTTGTATGAGCTGTTTGTGTATTTTGGATATCAACCCCTGTTGGTTGCATTGTTTGTAAATATTTTCTCCCATTCTGTAGGTTGTCTTTTCATTTTGTTGATAGTTTACTTTCCTGTGCAAAAAGCATTTAAGTTTGATTAGTTTCCATTTGTTTATGTTTACTTTTATTTCCTTTGCCTTGGAAGACTGATACTGCTATGATTTATATCAGAGAATGTCTGCCTATGTTCTCTTTTGGAGTTTTATGATGTCATGTCTTATATTTAGGTCTTTAAACCATTTTGAGTTTATTTTTGTATATGATGTGAGGCAGTCAATCTAATTTCATTGATTTGCAAGTAGCTGTTCAGCTTTCCCAGCACCACTTGTTGAAGAGACTCTTTTCTCCCTTGTGTATTCTTGTGTCTTTTGTTATAGATTAATTGACATAGGTCCGTGGGTTTATATCCGGTCTTTCTATTCTGTTACGTTGATCTATATGTCTGTTTTTGTGCCAATACCATGCTGTTTTGATCATTGTAGCTTTATAGTATGGTCTGAAGTCTGGAAGGATTATATCTCCAGCTTTGTTCTTTTTCCAGACAGAGGCTATTTTTTATATTTACCACATTTAATATCTTTTTCAGTCCTCTTAGATATAATTTGAACCTTTTGATTATTTTTCTGACCTGCTTGATTGCAATAAGCTATTTCTCCTGGCCCTGATCTGCTACTATCACCATCACCATCATCACCAGCCAGCCTGGGCACACCTGCCTCCCACAGTTTAAAAATCTCCTTTGGCATTTCATTTCATACCACATTCTTCATTTGCAAGGGTGCCCCTGCAGGTCTCCATAAAGGGAATCCTCTCATCAGAGAGAGTCCTATGTGGACATCTGTTACAAGAGTAAGCAACTTGGATCAGTTTCATTTTTTGAGGTAGGGGGTTTCACAGGTATCTTTCTCCCTGCTTCTTCCTCTCCTGAGATTATTGTCCTATCTTTGAATACTATAACTCCTCCATGTGCCTCCCTACTTGGTAATTTTGTCCCTTAAAGACTTTGGTTTATTACATTCCACATCTCACTCCACCTCCTTTGTTTCCAAGCTGTCTGTGCAGGTTTTTCTGTTCTTCAATCCTGTTTTACTTCTTGCTGTTGTTTACACAGTTCTTTTTCTGTTTCAGTGTTGCAGGTAGCACTGTAATTCAGTTGTTCATTCAGTCTCCTAATTCCAACCAACCACCTTCAAATACTTCTTACCCTTCTGTCCTCAAAGCCCCAATTCTACAAGTTGGTTTGGCTTGGGGTATCTTCCTGACAGGAATGGGGGAGGGTAGTTATTTTAGAATGGAAATCCCTACATTGGGCAAAATTGCTTTTTATGAAAGCTTCATCTGTTTGATCCAGTATTAAAGAATGGCCACACCTAGGGTGACTGACTGAGTATGAGAGTGGCATTCATCCTGAGATGGAGAGTTTCTCAAATGTGGACAAATGTTTCTTCTGAACCCTCAGTTATTCATTTGAAGCCCTCCAGCTGCTGGAGGCTGCTCTTAGGGAGGGGATGAGTAAAAGTGCCTAGGCACCCACTTTTACTGGACAGGGAAGAGGGGAGCATAGAATGAAACATGTACATGCATGCATGTGCCTTTGTGTGTGTGTGTGTGTGCGTGTGTGTGAGACAAGGGTAACAGCTGTATCTCAAGTAGCAGCAGATATTCAGAAGCAAACAGAGTCAGGGATGATCTTGTTCATCAACAGAGTTGATCATGCGCATGTGGTCTGTTTTCAGACCTGTTTCGAAAGGTCCCTCCATTGTCCCTTCCTCAGATGCCCCACATGTCTCCATTGGGTCCTGCCTTAATGCCCTGAAATCTCCAAGTTGGGAATTATCCCTCTGGGCATGGCTGTAAAAGTCCAAGTTAACTTGCAAAAGTATTGTCTAGTAGCCCCTTAAGCCACTAACAAACATCTTGACGCAAATTGGCTTATCAGATTGGGCAGGCTACAACTGAGCTCTGCTGCCTGGAAGCCTTGACAGTCATTGACACCTCCACGCCAAGAGGATTATGACTGGGCCACACTGGAGCTGGCTTTGCAGGAAGGGGAAGCACAGGCAACTTTAGAATGGTGGACACAGCTGTTTGATGAGAAAGAGCCCACCCACCCTGGCAGAGAGTCTCAGAGAAATGCCAGAAGGTAACAACGTATGGGGTTCTGGGCCCTGGAGAACACATGTCTCAGAATTGATGATTTAACGTTTCTAACATCTAGGAACAGAGGGAAGAGAGGACATGGCACTGAGATAATTTTCAAAGCCTGATTTCAGAGGAAGGAAAGGAAGGACAAGCTGCTATTGAGCGAGAGCTCTTCAAGTGTGTTCCCGTCCTTCCTGAGCTTTTAGGTTCCTACACCAAAGGTTTTATCTCCCTGATTCACTAAACCACCACTGTCCAACTCCAGTAATTCACACCCAAACCAAGCTCGTCTTTGCTCCCAATTATAAAGCATTTGACTGAAATATGACATTAATACTTTCAGTCTTAACTAATGGAGACCACAAAATCTGGGCAGCTCTGTAACCTTCCTGTTCTGTACTATAAAGGGGGCAATTTGACAGGAAGCTCATGCAGCTTCAGGGCCCCGTATCGCACAGTCCCCCTTCCACGACCCTGTAGTTGATTTTGTTTGTAATTTTGACTTCCTAAAGAAGCCCCCCCCCAAAAAAAACTGCATATGCCTGAGACCCCACCAAACCTTGGCCACACTCAGGGAGCACATAGCCAAGTGGGCTTGCATGAGGGTCTTCTTTTTAATTGGGAAAAGCAAACTCCACAAATTCTGCTGGAATTTCCCCACAAAACTAGCTTACCAAACAACTTTATATTATGGGCCATTTAAATGTCCTTTGCTAAGCTGTTTCTTATTTTTTCTTATCCCTCTTTCTCTGTCATATTCTAGGCCACTCTATTTGGAGATGTACTTATACCTTCCTCTTCCTTGCCCCACCCAAGTTTATAACAGGATATGAACAGAGTCCTTTGATATGACACCAAAATGTAGTGTTTCAGAGGGAAATATTGGTGAGTCTGGTTTTCCAATTATTATTACTCTTAGGATCCATGCTCAACTAATATCCATTTGAGACCATTTTATACTAAAGTCAATTGGTATGAAACGGCTTTCTGGACCAGCCTAATTCATAGGGCTGCCCAGCATTCCAACGTTTAATTACTTAATGTGTTTCAAACACAAACACCCTGTAAACTCAAATGACACTGTTAAAGAACGGTATGTCGTCTTTGGGATAAGGAGATGAATTGTGACTCAGGTTTTGTTTTGTTTTATTTTGTTTTAATAACCACGGGTACACACACACATGTAATCACACTGTCAGCCCAGAATGAGGTGAGGAAAGTCTGGCTTTTCTTGAAGATCTGCTAGGTAACTCTCGGTAGTTTCAGTAAATTATCTTACCCCTTCCCCGTGTATCTGTAATTCATCGTTATTCAAAACGGAGTCCATTTAAAATAGCACCTTTTAGTTGTCTTGTGTGTGAAACAGTCTACCCTGCAAGTTTGAGTAGATAAAATGGTAAACATTGTAGCAAGGTCTCTCCTGAATAGGACTTTCCATTTAGGGTAAGAGCCTGAGAGCCACAGCACTTCCGTCTAGCCCAATCACCCAAGCTGGCCTCATTTGGGAAGGCAGCGTGGGTGGGAGTGTTTGGGTGGCATACCCCAAAAACCACAGTAATTGTAAGGGAAAAGAGCAAATATCAATTAGTGATTCTTCAGCCAGCTACCAATCTTGGTTTCCAAGGGACTCCACCAAAGTCTCTTCAGAAGAATCAGCTTCCCAGGGACCTCCGACAGAAGCTGCACGAATCCACATACATCTTAGTACATTGAACATTTCCCCCCACCCCTCCCCGGGAGTCTCTTGTTATCTGCCCGGCTCCCCTGGCTCTCTGCCTCCCTGTCAGCCTGTGGGCCTGTCAACCAGAATGCTCCCAGCTTCTCGGGGCTTCCGTGGGAATGCGAGCAGGAAAGGGCTTTGAGAACTGCGGACAGGAAGGTGGTGTTCCTCTGCAGCGCTCTGGGCACCCCACACTTCCCGAAGTGCTGGGGATGCTGAAATGAGCTTCCCTGCTCCCCCAGCACCCCCCACCCGGGGGTTCGGGCAAGTGACTAAATGTCAGCAAATAGCGTGTGTAGGGTGGGGGAGCACTAGATGGGGAAGGCGAGGTGGCGAGCGGAGACCCCCCGCCCGGCGGCCCCCCGCAGACAGGGCCGCGGGGGGCGGGGAGGGGCGGCCGTGGCTCGCAGGAGCTCGCTCGGCGGGGCGCCTCCCAGGAAGGAGGGGAGGGGAGCGCCTGTTTACCCAGGAGGGCTGTGCTGATAGCACGTTCCTTGAGTTTACTTTGCTTTCCTTGAGTTTATTGTAAAGGGGTAAAGTTTTCGGATCTGTCACGTGACCCTGACAGGTCCTGCCTATGGCGCGGCAGACCACCCACGCCGAGGGCCATGGAACTGCTTAATAGAAACAGGCTTGTAATTGTGAGTCCGCGCTGCACTCCGCCGAAAGCCTCCGGCGGCCCAGCGCGCCGGGGTTTTTACACTTTCCGTTCCTTTTGTAAAGACGGAGGAGGAGGAGGAGAAGACGAAGACGAAGAAAAAGACGACGACAGGGAAGACAAAGAGATCCGCGGCGACAAGGCTAGGGGGAGACCAGGGAAGACGGGGAGAAGACGGAGGAGCGGAGGACCAGGAAAGGGGGACACGGGGGAAAAAAGGAATTGATGTGAAATCCAAGCGCAGCGTCCGCGCCATCGGCACCCGCGCTCCGGGCAGGGCTTGACGGCCGGCTATGGTGAGTGCAGCCGTCTTGGCCGCCGCCGCCACCTCGCCCTCGCGCGGCGTGCGCCCCGGGGACGCGGGATTGCGGGGCCGAGGCGCCCCGCGCGGCGGCCGGAGGGCCGGGCGGGCCGGGCGGGCGGCGCGCCGGGGCCGCGGGGCTGGGTGGGCTGCGCCGGCGGGGCGCGGGGGCGCTGGCCCGCGTCTCCCAGCTCGCTCGCTCTCTCGCACGCTCCGGGCCCCCGCCCCCCGAGGCCGGCCCAGCGGGGCGGGGAGGGGGCTGGCTGCGGGGCCCGGCCGGGGAACGGCTCCGAGGGGAATTCTCACGGAGGGGGTCGCCTGGGATCCCATTTTCACGCTTGAAAGGGTCGCCACCTTGGCTTCCGCTCATCAGCCTGGTGGTGGCTACTGACTGCCAGCGGAGGCAGAGCTGGGGATGGAGGGCTGGTGCGGAGAGTGACAGCGCCGGGGGGAGGGTGCGGGCCGAGAGCGCGCGCGCACCCGGCCGAGTTCTCTCGTCTCCCGGGAGCTCGGGGAGGTCTGCCCGAGGGGCTGGGCACATGCTCTCGCACCCACACCCGGTGCTCTCGGCACCCGGGCCGGGACGCTGAATGAGTGGGACGCCTAGGGCTAGGAGAGAAGCACCTTATCAAAACCCGGAGCGCAAACATCCTCCTCCTGGCCGCAGTTGGTGGGAAGAAGAGCCAAAGGGGCTTTCCTGAGTTCAGGAAGGGGCCACGGGTAGGAGCGCTATGTGTTGACCCTTGCACCCACGGAATCGGGCATTCTGGTGCCTGCCAACCATTAAAGAGGTGGGCGGCTAGCCCAATGCTGAGAGGGCTGAGTGTGGCCTGAGGGGAGCCCTGAGGTGGGCCAGACTGATCCAAACCGATTTAGACCCGGTGCCAACACTGGGACCACAGGACTTCCAGAGACTGTACCTTGGGGGGTGACATATAGTATGTCTCTAGGTATTTAAGTTCATGTTAAAAATTACCCCTACTTGGTGGGTGAGCAATGAGTTTTCAGATCTCAATTTCCATCACTTAAGAAGAACCATATGGATTGATGTCTATGGAAGACACCTAGAGACCTCTATTTTCCTAGACATGGGAGAGAAGACCATCTTCCTCCCTTTCTGTTCTTCCTTCCTCCCTAGGGAGGAAAAATATAAAAGAACCAGAGGTAAATCATAAAGACCCACCGTGGGTGGCTCTAAGTATTTAATAATTAGATAACTGAGGTCTTGAACTACTACAATAATCCTTTTTCAGCATTCTGTGTGTTCGATTTTTTTTTTTTTTTTTGGCTCTAGTAGTTCAGCATGCAATTAAATTGCCTCCACAAAGAAAGACAATGCTTTTTGGTATTACCTTTTGTCACTGTCACCTATTATTTCTGGGTGGTACCTCAGGATGAATTATTGCCTCAGGTGCATTGTGAACCCATGTTGTAAAATAAGGGCTTTCAATTGTGAGTTTGTGTGTGTTCCAGTTGTCACCCAGCTTCCTTCCACAAGGCTATAAAACACCTTTGAGTCCAAGATCTTTTTATATTAAAATGTTGAATCGAGGTAGACACCAATGGGCCCATTCTGAATTTGGGGTATTAGCTTCATTTCAAACTCACTGAGAAGTGTATCTAATTCCTGCTTATAATCTTGTCATAATGTAACAAGCTATCGGAATAGGAGTTAGCACCATTTGGAATTATTTGGTGAAAAAAAAAAGGCTGTTTTTTTTTTACAAATTATCTTCAACTTTCTACAGATAGAAAAACTAATGAGGCAAATCAATAGGTATTGAATGGATTAAAATATCTGTCTTCCCTATTTTATCCTCCTCTCTCTCACACACATACATACACACACACACACACACACACACCTTTTATTTTCTCCCGCCTCTGCCACAGTGTATAAAGCCCTATTGAGACGTGTAGGCGTGATGTGTAAACCGGATTAGCAGTATGAAAGAAAGACACACAATAAGCTGGAATTGTTTTACTTCCCTTTCATTTCTCATGCCTATATCTCTAATAAATTTGTTGCTCCAGCAGTGGGTCAAAGGGATCATGTTGCTCAGCTTCTTTTTCATGTAAGACCTGATGGCAGAGATCACGGAAGTGAATGGCGTGCCTTCTGCCAAATGCAGAGCTTGATGTGGATATATTAGATGGGGAGACAGAGACGAGGAGAGAGACGCAGGGAAAAATGTTCAAAGTCTAGGTCTTTCCAGAAATACATCCCTATTGCTTAAGGTCATGTGGCTAAGAAGATATACAGACAAGGGAGGAAATCAATAGAAGGGTCAATGCTGTTCTCTTTCAAGTTCATTGTAGACTGAACGTTTTCTCTGCAGTTGGTGACATTCCCAGCAAAAGAATACCAATAGCTTTGGCACTGCATAAAGTCTAATTCCCTTTTTCAAACTAGTATGTGAACCTGGAGTAATAAATGGGGAGATTTCTGGGACCTTCTCAGGACATCTTCCCTCTACCACCCCCTCCCCCCACCAAGCTCACTGTAAGCTCAAAAAATGCCAGTGCTCCCGGGTTTGTGCTGTAGACCCCTCATTTACTCTTTTGTAGAATTGGGAGCAGCTTCCCATTAAAGGAGATCAGGGGTAATTAGCAGCATTATTTTGACAAGTTGGCTAGAGCTGTTCCCTTTCCTCCAGTTCTGGGGAGGGGGGATAGGGGAGGAAACAGAAGATGGAAGGGAGAAGGGGAGGGGAGTCATGCTTAAGGGGGTTACATTCTGTGACTGCTGAATCATTTTTTTCCCTCCCCCTTTTAGACTCATTTTCTACCATCACCTTTAAGCAAATACAAAAGCTGCCAATGAGAAAATAATAAGGCATTCTTAGGGAGCCAAGAAATGGCTTGAATTGAGTCAACTCTTATCCAAGGTACCTGCTTTGAACTGCTCAGGCTCTGGGCCATCACTCATATCCTGTACCCTGGGCTCTCCATCCATAAATAGAATATTACATCAAATCCCCAATTCCTCTCCCCATCATAGCCTCTCAACAGGAATACTTGTGGCACTTAATGTAATGTTTGCAGTTCTTTGCATTTGTGGAAAAGAGTATTAAACTCCGTAGACAAAATTATAACATGGCTCAAGGGTCAAATTACTAGATATATTTACTCCTTCATTCATTTGTACTCTGCAAATATTAGCTAAATTACATTACATTTTAAAGACCCAATTAGTTGGATCTGGGAAACCAGTGAAAAGTCAAGTCCTATCGTGGTTTTTCATTACTCCACCAAGTGCAGCTCCCACAATTGCTTATCACTGGAATGTCCAAACACAAAGGGCAGATGTTTTATTTCAGTGTCATCATTTGGATAATCAGATGTCATTTCTGAGATGTGTGTGGCGTGGCCACGGCTGTTTGACTATTGGAGCAGAGAAGAGAGAAGATATGAGGGAATCATATTTTAAGAGTTTAAGGAATGTGTTTTGAAACTACACATTCCAATGAAGTCTTGGGTCATGATGGGGAGACCAAAATGACAATTAATGCGTTGAGATGGACTTTACTTGGAAAGGGACAATGGGATACTCAAGAAAGAGGGCCAGCAACTCCTGCTGGTTGAAAAGGCATCAAGCTTCTCACTTGTTGGGTAACTCTCACGGGGGAGCCATGCTGCAGAAAGACCATTAAAGGGACTTTTCCCAGCAGACACCTTCACAGCCCTGGCCCCTCCTGTCAGCCTCATCTCAGGTCTGGAGAATACTAGTTGAAGTTAACAAACCCGGTGTGGCGCAGCGGTCCCCTGCACAGGGCATGCATATTAAAGCCGACAATGCTTACAAATGTAAATAAGGGCAGATTGATTAGGAACAACATTATCACTGGGAATGTCGAACTCACATGCATCAGCAATGAGGCAAATTGGGGGCAGGCTCAGCCCTGACCACCCAAGTCGAGCAGGCTTTTACACTGGCTCCTCTTCCCTTTCTTAAAACGTTACAGAAACAAGGCCAATTAGATCCTCAAAGTAATTCATCTCTGTATGAAAAAAGCAGACCACAGGGGAAGCGGCGGGTGGGGGTGGGGAGATTAAGATAGCGCTTGTTAGAGCCCAGGCTGGGGATTGCGTCCTGGAACCGATGGGTAGAATTTACAGGCCGAGAGCATTGTCTGAAATGCTGAAAAGTTAACCTATCAAACAGCGGGTGAGGGAGCTCAGGGAGCTGAAAACCCCTGAGATCAATGTTCAAAACGTTTAGGAATTAAGTCAAACCCAGGGAAATGAGCCCGAGTGGAAGAGGCTTTGCCATTGAAATGGTGCACATGTAGCAGCGCCAAAACAAGAGGATATGCAGCTGCGTGCGGAGAGTAATAGGGAACCATTATGTGTAAATAGCCTATAATTTCATTTTAGAATTCCATAATCTAAGTAGCTATACTAAAATTGCTATGAATAAAAGATTGGGTGGAAAAACTAATATTTTGGTCTAAAACGTTGTAAAGAATTTTGTACAGACAGAGCACCCTGCCTATAGCTGCATGGTTACCTTCGCTATACAGCACGCCTCAAATATAAAAAGACTGACGTGTCTTTTTAGGGATTCCACCCCCAATCTTTAAAAATTAATTTCCAGCGGCAAAGCACAAAATGGTTTGTCTTGAAACGTCTGTAGAACCTTTCAGTGAGAAAAACCAGAATAAAAAATCACGTTTCCTGATTTATACTATTTACCAAACATAATGAAGACCAGGATATTGCTCAAAGATTAAGCTTGCTCTGTGTCGGGCCCAATATTCCTGCTATATTATTTATTAACCTACTGTCATTTTAAATGCACGCTGCTTGTCTTCCCTTCTGCATTTTCGCAGCCCTTCCCAGAGCCGCGCACAAAATCACGTGCTCCTTCGTAGTTTGAGTTTTGAATTTCCGCGCTGGCCGGGTACTCCGGTCCTCCTCCTGATCTCGTGAACACCCCCAGACACTTCTATTCTCTTTGTCTCTTTATTCTGCAGGACACCCTACCCTGCCCAGGGTACTGCACACGTTTTGCCGGTTTGGGATTCAGAGGGCAGGGCCTCCCAGTGAAACCAGGAAGGAGAAAAAGCTAGAGGGAAGGTGGCGAGGCTGGTAGGGAGGAGAGAGATGGGGGAGAAAAGGGGTGAAAGAGGAAGGAGAAAGGAAAGGGGAGACTGAAAGAAGGAGGCAGGGGTAAGCCGCCGAAGAGAAAGTAAGGCGGCGGGGAGGGCTGGCCGACAGACCCCCTGCGGGAGCCGCGTGGGTCGCCCGGGTGGCCGGCGCGCCCGGCTGCAGTCCCTTTCGGTAGAGGGCAGCTAAATGGTAAGGGACCCGAGCGCTCAGCGATTGGCCGGCCGCGGGGAGGCCGCGCAGGCATTGGGTAACGTAAGGGGGCCGACCGCCTTCAGGAATGTACTACGGCGCGTCCGGCACGTCCGTCCGCGCCGGCGGGGAGTGCGCCTCGCCTGGGCTCCCAGGAGCCAGCGCTGGAGACTTCGAGCCCGCCTGGCGCTAGCCGAGCGCAACGACTTCCCTACCTGCTTGACCAGGGCTGCGCGGGCGTGGGGAGTCCGGAGCTCCGGCGCGCGCGCAAGCGGGCGCACTCGGACACGCGCGCGCGTTAATAGGCCTCCGTGCCCTAGAGCGCGCGCCGGCCGGGCCCTGGGTCACGTGGTCGCACGGGCTCCGCCTTCTCCCCCGCTCCTCCCCCTTTCCCTCCATCTGGGTTTCTTTCTTTCCTTTCCTTTCTTTCTTTTTTTTCAATGAACACACACCGTGTGCATCTTAAAGCCACACTGCCCCATTTCACGGCTTCAGTCAGCTACTTGCTGCCGAGAGTCCCTCTGCAGTTCAACCCAATTTTTAAAAGAGAAGAAAAGGAAAAAAATACTAAAACCAGACAGAATCGAGGGTTTGTGGATCTGGTCCCCATCTCAGGGAGGAACTTAACTTGCAAAAGAAAATTACTCTCAAAAAAAATTTTTTTTACGTAAAAGTCGGAGCTGTGTATACAGTTTAATTTGTCTCTGGCCCCAGGATCCACCTCAGAGTCGCGTGTTTTCTTCTCCAGGGGAAGCGAATCCCCGGCATGTCTCGGTGACACTGGCTGCAGTGTCCGGACAAGTCCTAGCAATCAGCGCACAATTTGTTTCAAATGAATCCAGCATCAAAGCCTTTATTCTCCTTTATGTCACGCTACTATTAAATATAACACGATGCGTACCAGTTTGGGGAGGGAACGTTTAAAACAGACTTTAAATAAATAGGGACTTGTGGTTAATTAAAAGGGGGGGGGTCCAAATGAATCCAAAATAAAACTTTTCTCTTTCTAGAGAAAACATTTCTGTTTCTCCGGGTTGTTAAAAGGATTCTGTTGTTTCTCCTTTACCTATGTCGCATTAAAGATTCAAATAAAAACTCCTCTGCCTCCACGAGACTACTTCGGTGTCTGGATTCCACGTTTATAAAACACTGACTCCTTCAAACCAGGGCTGTGCTGCCGAGGGGTTTTGAGAGGGAAAGGGGCGGGGCGGGGGGGAGCGAACTTTAAGAAAGGTGGCTTTTCCCAATGTCCCTACTTTCCTCTTTAACTTTCCATTTTGTTTATCTTAATGCGAGTCGTTGTTCCCTGCAAGAGCCTAAGTCTTCTCTTTGGTTATAAAAGAAAAGAGAGAAGGGAAAAAAAAAAAATCTGGCACACACTGGCGCACTATCCACCACCCTGTCATTATTGGTGCAGGCCTGGGAATTCAAGCCGGACCTCCCAGTATTTGCTGCAGCTTGAGGCCAAGGTGCCTCTGAAAGGGTTTTCTTTGAGGAATTTCTGAAATTGTTTAAGCGCTTAAAAAAATTACATTTTCCCCCGTGTCCATCGCGAGGCAAATGCTCGTGGGTGTCTGTGTGTGTGCGCGCGCAAAAAGCATCTTACAAAAAGAAGACACTGTTGAAAAGAAAAAGAATAAGAAAGAAAGGGAGGGGGAGCATTCCTTAATGGAAGTATTGCATGCGAGAAGGTTGGCGCTCTCGGAGGCTCCCCCCGAAGCCGGGGATGCACACACTGGGGTTGCCTACCTGGGTGGTCTCTCTACTTTGGTGAGCTGTTGCTAAGCAGCTAATAATAGTCATGTTTGCTGAGTAATTTCTGCCCTCCGCGAGCCAATCATGTTGCAGAAACCCAAGCCATCTGACAGCCCCGGGGGCGGGAGCTCGAGCCTTTTTCTCTTTCGCTCTCTCTCTCCCCCTCCACCCCCTCCCCTCCTCCTCCTCTTTCTCCAAATGGAGAGAGTTCTTTTTTTTCTTCTTCCATCTCATCTATTGAATCAAGGAGCTGCTGCGGCCGCTGCCCGCTGCACACACACAGAGCGGAGTCCCCAGGTCCCGGGAGCGAGAGAGGCGCGCTGCACTGGGGCAGAATGGTCCAGCGGGACAGCGAGGAGCACAAGAAAGCAGAGTCCGGGACCAAGCAGCTACCGAGAACCCAGCAGCCAGAGCCCAAGCAGTCCGAGCAGCAGCTTCAGGAGCCGCCACCGCCAGCAGCAGCTGCCGCAGGAGCAGCGGCGGCGGCGGCGGCTGCCCCGGCCCGGCAGCGCTGAGACCCACCGGGCGCCCACGGACCCCGCGGCGGCGGCTCTGCGCTTACCTTCCGCGGCCGCTCGGGCGACCCGTGAGACGCCGAGAGAGTCAGCGAGGCCGGCGGGAGCGGCGGGGATTTGCTGGCGCTTTCTGCAGTGAAGGGGTCGCGGCGCGGGGCGGGGGACGGGTAGGGGGAGTTGGGGACAGCGAGGAGCGCCGCGCGAGCGCCCGAAGGACAGGCTGGCTCCACGCGCCGGCTCTCGCTCTCCGGAGAACTGGATGTGGGCAGCGGCAGCCGCAGAGACCTCGGGACCCCCGCGCAATGTGGCAATGGAAGGCGCAGGGTCTGACTCCCCGGCAGCGGCCGCGGCCGCAGCGGCAGCAGCGCCCGCAGTGTGAGCAGCAGCAGCGGCGGCGGCAGCAGCAGCAGCAGCAGCAGCAGGTCTGTCAACCGGAGCCCCAGCCCGAACAGCCGGCGGCCAGCAGCGTCCTCGCAAGCCGAGCGCCCAGGCGAGCCAGGAGCCCGCAGCGGCGGCAGGAGCGCGCCGGGCCGCCCGGGAAGCCTCGGTTCCCGCGGCGGCGGCGGCGGCGGCGGCGGCGGCGGCAACATGGCCTCGGCTGGTAACGCTGCCGAGCCCCAGGACCGCGGCGGCGGCGGCAGCTGCAGCGGGACCCCGGGCCGGCCGGCCGGTGGCGGGAGGCGCAGAAGGACCGGGGGGCTGCGCCGCAACGCCGCGCCGGACTGGGACTATCTGCACCGGCCCAGCTACTGCGACGCCGCCTTCGCTCTGGAGCAGATTTCCAAGGTGCATTTCAGACTCTCTCCTCTCCTCCCACTCTCTCTTCCCTCCTCTTCCTCTTTGGGATCGTCCCCGCCACACACACACAAACACACACACACACACATACACACACCCCTTTCCAGGAAAAAAAACCAGACAAGTGGGGATTGAAAAATTCAAACCCTCCCTCCGGTCCTGGGAGGAAAGGGCTGTCTGAAGTCCGCAGGGGGTGGGGGGTGGAGGGTGTGTGTGTGTGTGTGCGTGTGTGTGTGTGTGTGTGTGCACGCGCCCTCCCCGGCGTGCCTTTTCCGGAGCACTGGAAAGAGGTCCACAGTGGACCACCTCCAGGGCCGCCGCAGCGCGGCACTGCCCTGTGCCCCCTGCTCCTGAGCCCCCTACTCCCGCGCCCCTGCCCCTATTTGCAGCCTAAACCCCTGTAATACTGCCACATTTCTTAACCTCTTGGAGGGGGAGGCGGAGTGGAGCGAGGCGGGGGGGGGAGGGAGCCGAAATAAAGGTGGTTTCCTTTTTTGGCAGCCGGTTTTGCTTTTGTTGAGCATGAAATCTCTGCTCCCTTAAAAATTATCCTCGCAAGAGGGTATCTCCCCTCTTCTTTTCCAGTTTTTGAGCCACTTCTTCTCAGAGCCTGTGGGGAAAGGGAAAGTTGTAAACAAATTGCCACCTTAAATCCGCGGTGCGGGTCTGCCGAGCGGCCGGGTTCATTGTGTTTACGAGGTTCGCTGAAATGTGTGGAATCCGGGGAAGGCGAGCACCCAGACAGGGGCCGGCCGGGGCCGCGGCCAGCGCCGGGGAAACGCCACCGCCGGGAGCAGCCAGCGCCCAGCCAGGACCCCCGCCTGCGTCGGCCCAGGCTCTTCCCCTGTGCATTCTGCTGCTTTTCACGTTTAACCAGAAGGGAAGGGAGAGGAGGGAAAGATCCATGTGGCTGCCCTCTTCCGATCACAAATATTGTCGTAAGTTGCAGATGGCTGCCCCACTTCCTAATTCAGCTCACACGGCGTCTCCCAACGCTATGGAAATACGTCGCGAGTGAGCTCCGGCGCCCACGCTCACCACGTGTATCCCAATTTACTACCACGTCGGGCGGGGGATCAGGATGCGGGAGCCCGCCAAACATTGTTCCCAAAGTGCTCTCGTCCCCCAGCCTCTGTCCTCGCCGGAGCACCCCGAGAAGGGTGAAGGCTGGGGCAGGACATGCAGGGAAGGGCGCCGTGGTTTGCTGGTTCTTAAACATTGGGCTCCATCGCGGGGTTTACGCAGACCCTCCCTTCCCAGGTTGGTGTGAATATTGCCTGTGTTGAATGGTGTCTCTCCTCTTTGCCTCGGCTTCCCCTTGTTCTTGCAGCCCCTCCTCCCAGACCTCCAAGTCACACTCGGGGATGCTACGAAGGCCGCGCGTGGGGGCGCCCCTGCTGTGACCAAGGTGCAGCTGCCACGCTGCAGCCTGACTTTGATTTAAGACCAGGCCCCCCCACGCCGCTCGTGTTTCCTTGGGCCGACCTGGGGTCCAGCCCAAAGGGCACCCCTCACGGCTGTCGCGGGATGCCGGGCGGGTGCGCGGAAGCTGGCGTGGGCGCGCGGGCCGCGACTCCCCGGCGCTCACTCCTCCTTTCTGCTTCATCCTCAGGGGAAAGCTACTGGCCGGAAAGCGCCGCTGTGGCTGAGAGCGAAGTTTCAGAGACTCCTATTTAAACTGGGTTGTTACATTCAAAAAAACTGCGGCAAGTTCTTGGTTGTAGGCCTCCTCATATTTGGGGCCTTCGCTGTGGGATTAAAGGCAGCTAATCTCGAGACCAACGTGGAGGAGCTGTGGGTGGAAGGTAAGAGATCCAGCGTCCGCCGCAGCGCCCTCTCGTCCCACACCCCGGGCCCCCTGCCCTTCCTTCCAATTGATGAAGATATTTGCCAGCATACACCTAGATCCTTTCTGTGAAGAGCGAAAACCCCCTGCCCGCAACAGGGGGAATTGTTTATTGTTTGGGCGCCTGGCCGGGAGCCAGGCCCGCCCGACAAAGGCCGCGCTGTAATCTACTCGGGGCGCTGCGCTTTGCGAGGTGTTGTGGGAGAGAGTGGCGAGGGCGGGCCGGCGGGGGCGCGGGGGCCCCTCCGCGGGACAGACCACTCCGCAAGGCCGGGGGGCCCCCAGGTCCCGCCGCCACCGCCGCTCGCTTCCGCCGCGCGCCGAGACGCGGCCAGAGGAAGGCCTCTCGACTCCGGGCTGTACTCCTCGGTTTCCTTCCCTCCCCCACCCCCACCCACCGCGTCCAAAGAGAAAGGAGGGCGGGGGGGGGGGCAGAGAGAGGCCACCCCTCCGGCTGGAGGGAGTGTGCGCGCCCCCGGCGGCCGCGACCGCCGTGCGGAGGGCGGGGGGCGGGCACAGCGCGGGCCTGCGGAGGCGGCGGCGTGTGTGGTCCTGTTTTTGGACAGCTTTCAACTCTTGGGGAAAAAAACATTTGTCTCAAGGTACAAAAAAAGGGGGGGGTGGGGGGAAAGGAGTTGGAAAAAAAGCAGTAAAGCACAGACTAGAACGCTTGTTTGCAAAGTAGATTAATGTTTCCTCGCGGGTGGGGGCTTTTAAAATGGAATTATGCTGGGGGAAGGCTGCGTTTTAGAGGCTGAAAGAATAAATGTGTTTTAAGAAAGCGGGTTTGGAGGGAGGGGCCGCAGGAGCTCTCCTAGGGGTTATGCCAGTCTTTTATCCACATTCCTCAATTTGGGGGTTCTTGAACCCTTTTTTTAAGTGGTTGTAAATTTAAAATAGATCACACCTCCCACCCCTGACACCCCAGACGGAAACATTTTACATTTTTTTTTGTCTGGTGACTCTCTTGATTCAGGGGTTTTGTTTTAGAAGCGGTTGTTTTTATTTTCTGTTCGTTGTTTTTTTATTGTTTTTGGAAAGTAACAGAGTTGCTGTTTGGAAACATTTTAACCCCTAAACACTGCTTAGGGATCTCTTACGGTGAGCTGGGAGGGAAGGATTGCCGTAATTATGTAGATATTTCACACCAGAATATCTGAGGCATTCCTAGTGAAAGCTATCTAAGACAGAATTTGGAAGCCTAAGAGTTGCATGCATAATTGCATAATTGATCCCTCTCAATGCTGCTGGAGAACTAACCTTGGAGAATATTTTGTTAATCTTGCCTTGTTTGTGAAGATTCAGCTTTCAGTGTTTTGCAAGAATATGGTGGTGTCTTCCGTTGAGTAGTGACAAAATAATAGTTCAAATAATTAAGACCAGAAAACATTCTTGCCTTAAGAAGCTTGGTAATTAATACAAGTGTTCTTTGGATTGAATCCATGGGGTAATTTACCTCAACTCAGCACCTCATTGTCATTGATAGATAACGAAGGGTTTTAATAAGCACCTGTGATGTCCTAGCTGCAAGTTTACTGAGCATCTATAATGGCCCTAGCACTGTCCAGGCACTGTAAGTGACACTAAAGATGTGAGGCACTCCAAGCGCACAAATTCATGCACTTCACACTACTAGAGTTGAATGTCAGACTTGCACTAAATTTGAGCTCACAATTGCAGTAAGCCATGAAAGTTAAATGGAAAAAGGAAGCAGCTTCCATGGAAGTGGTGAGGCAAATTGGAGCGACCTACAGAGTGGAGGAGGGAGGGAGTTGTAGACAAGAGCTCAGGAAGGGGGTCAAGCAAAGGCCCAAGCTTGAGTGGACAGCCGGCAGTGGGAGATCCCCAGTGTGGCAGGGATAGGGTGCAGTGGCTCCATTGGGCCCTGGGCAGCAGGTTGGGCCCTGGACCGCAGGACTGCAGTTTGGAAACGATGTGATTGACTAGACTGTGGGGAGCTACCACAGGTTCTAAGACAGAGCAGGTGATGAGCAAAGGGGGCTCCCAGCTCTCTCCAAATGTTCACTTTCTGCTACTTGTGCCAACAGATTTGTTGGGTGTCATGATGATGACAAAAGACTGTATCTTGCTGTTTTGAGCAAGACTTTTCAGTAGATTGTTAATAAGTTTAAAGAGAACGAATGTAAAAAAAAAGAGAGCTAATGTAACTTATTTATGTAACATTTTATAAATATTTCTAGAATTAACTATGTTTTTGCATTACACAACTCACGTCAAGTCCCGGGAGGAGAAACCTGCTTATTAGCTTTCTCACTTGGGCTCTAGCTTAGTGACTGAGCGTTGGGGAGTGACACACCTGAGATAAGACTCATTTTGCCTACTTTGGGCCTCTGAGCTATTTTCCTTCCCGTTCTGTTTTGCCAGTTTCAGTGTGGCACACTGGTTCTTTGGCCAAATATTATTTACTCAATACTATCACTTGTTGAGCAGCTACCCTTACCATTTATTATATATTATGACATGCCTTACCACTCAGTAAAGTAGCTATCTATTATTATTTTTATTTTTATAACGTGATAACCTATGTAGCATTTTTAACTTGTAAGTGAATTATTGTCCCATTTTACAAATGAGAAACTATGGATCCTCTATGTCTCCATGTCCACTTTGCCTATTAGTGGCTTAAGTAAACCTGGTCTCCTGTTGCCCCGACCTTGATTTCTCATTCATTCATTCATTAATTGCATGCTAGGTTCTTCCCCTGTAGAAGCAGCGACAGTTTCATAAATGCAAGTGAACCCAACCAGGGAGGCCACCATACCATTTTATAATTTTAATTTAAATTCAGAGTAGAGGTAACAATGAGGAAGTCTTGTTCCTGACATAGTGAGCTTAGTGTTCTTGTTAACAGCAAGTAGTGGAAGCATTTACTTTTCAGAGTAAGAATGCTCTGCTATCCTAGACTTTAGTAGAGTAGAATGAGAAGCAATGTGGAATTTAGGTTCATTGTGTACTTTAACGTCAGATAAATTCTTCATCGCTATCAGCAAAGAAGTCTGTTAGATGGTCTTTTCTTAATAGAGACTGCAGATGTTCTGGACATAAACACGTGTGGTTGCTACACTAAATAAACCAAATGCATAGAGGTTGGATATTTCCTTAGTTAAAAAGCAACAGAAGAAAGGAAAGCATAAGAGATTTTAAGGGGAGAGAATGCTGAGGGACAGTTTGGAAAATGTTATTTCTCCTGTGGGTAAAAAATTGACATACATATACACAAACACAAAGGCAACTGTGTACATCTAGACCCAGATACATTCAGAGGACTTCCACCCACCGGACACACAGACTAGTGGCAGGATGGCAGGGGCACCTTCCAGGACAGCCCTGAGGGACGGTGACTGAGTCAGGACCAGGGCTGGAGAGGTGAGGGTGGTGGGGCATTCCAGGCCAAAGGAACAGCCTGGGCAAAGGCACAGAGGACAGGGGTGTGGCCTCTGGGAGAACTCCCAGTGCTTGCCTTTGGTTGGGGCATCAGGTTTGATGTGGAAAGCCTTGAGGCTTGGAAGGTCCAGATGCATAGCAGGAAGGTCTCTGATGTGTGCAGGGTGTTTGGCTGAGGGGGCTGCCAGCTCTTCCTTTTAGCCATTCTTTGCCTGCCTCAAGATTTACACTGGTGTATTTGGCCTCCAGCGCCCTCCCTGGTACCAGAGTGCTTCTCATCCTTTTGGGCATAGAAGGGAAATGCCTTCTTTTTAACCTTGCCCATTTCTCTGTTGGCTTTTCATTTTTGCTTAGCACTTTTATGCTTCTGCCTCACTGAATATCTACCCCCCACTCCAGCCCTCTCTCAGACACAAGTTTATTGTCATGATTCTCCAGTGACAGAATGTTCATTTCTCTTTTTGAGCTTTTTGGTTTTATTCTCAAAGCTTGCCCAGCCCCCAGCCTCCTTTACTGCAAAAACTAACAGCCTTGAAATAAATCCATATTGCCTTGTGTTTGGTTATTAACATCTCTGGAGGCCAGTATCAAGAGGACACAAATTGTGACTGATTGTTTTTTTAAGGGAAATGGTAAGTTTTGTTAAAAAATGCTTGCTTGATGTTTCTAAGTGCTCTCGAGTTTGTAGCTAGAGTTTGTAGTTGCTAACATAACCCTTCGGTGTTCTTGGCTCCAAGTCAGGCAGTTAGAGGAGATAATTGAGCTTTACCATCCTTTTCAGTTTAGAGCAAGGTTTCTCACTATTGACATTTTGGGCTGGGTAATTCTCTGTTGTGGGAGCTGTCCTGTGCATTGTAGGATGTTTAGTAGCATCCCTGGATTCTACCCACTAGATGCCAGTAGCACTCTCCCAGTTGTGACAGCATGTTCTAGTCGTTGTCAAATGTATGGGGGGGGGGCAGTGCAAAATTGCCCCAGTTGAGAACCACTGGTTTAGATAATAGATTTCAATTGGAAGCCCCATGCTGTGCAGATGGAAGGCTTTTATTATGACAGAGTTGTGGCTGCTAAAGCATTGCTATAAATGCAAAAGTTTTATTTTCAAGATAACCCTCCCTCCCCATCCCGGTATTTACTGACCCAGGTAACTAACTTTTTTCATGCAAATAATTTAAATTTTTGATGATTCGTAGAATTACATTACATAGCAAATAAAAACATCACGAAGTTGAGAGAGAGTGGGTGGGGGTAGGCATAGAAGAAAGGAGAAGTGTTATATTCGAATACTTTTTATTCCTTTTCCTTCAGGTAACTTAATTTTGCAGATAGACTTTGGTGCATTTCAAACACAGTAGGCTGAAGGTTTTTAGCATGAACGTGACTTTGTAAAAAGCGATAAAAGACACCACTGGACTTTGTTCATACTGCAGTAACGGCTCCTTTCCGAAGCCCACGTAGGACGTTGGCTCTTTGGTGGTCTAGTTCTCCAGATGTTCCTGTCACACACCGCTTTTCCCCAGGTGCTTGCTCTTATGCAGCAGAACCAAAGAGACAGCGAGGGACTGAGGCATGTCACTCAGACAGGCGGTGCGTGGGCTCTGCTCTTACTGCCCTTTCCAAGGTTATCACCCAGTTTCTGCTTTCTGGGGCTGTCAGTTTGGGGTTTTGGGCATGTCACAAGGGACAAAAAGAATGAAATACAGAAGTTCCTTGCTGCTCCTTGGTTGCCTTGGCACTTTTTAAAGTCAAGAATATGCTTTTTAGATAGGTATTGATTAGATTCTGATAGTGGGCACTTACAGGTGGAAGCAATTGTGGCATATCTTTCATATCTGGAGAAAAATGATAAAAAAATTAATGCCCAACAATAATTGCTTTAAAAATAACAAGTAGCCTCAGATGCCTTCTTCCCAGGGTAGGTGACCCTGTGAATCATCATATCTCTTTGCTGCCTGCCGACAAGTTTAGAAGTCGGGTTGGGTGAGGGGGTGTTTCAGATACACGGAACGCTGCTTGGAGGCTCCAGAAGATGACAGTTTCCAGATGTATGAACCGCTGGATCGGTTTGTTTGCATTATGCGCCACAGCTGATGGCGAGATTAACGCAGGCTGGACAAGCTATGGGAGATTTGTCTGGTTTCCACAATGCCATGTTTATATTTCATTGGGATTTCTCCTTCAAAGTTGACCTCCCTGTGACCCCTGGAGCTCTGTCCACTCGGGCTGAGCTGTAACTTGTCTGCCCTCCTCCTCTTACTGGGGGGGGGGTCACAATTATGATGCAGTGGAAGGGGCCATTTATATGGCTCCCCCCCTCACACACACTTTGTCCATGCCAGCAATCTGCCCAGATTTAGCCCCTGAGGAGCAGTCTATTCAACTGGTTGAGAGGAGGGGGATGTTTTATTTAAAAAAAAATTTTTTTTGGCTTTAAAAACAAGTATGGAAATATTTTAAATTATTTGAAAGGAGACCAGATTTAATAGAAGCCACTTTGCAGAAATACAGTATTTTAACTTAGCACTGTTTTTCTATTAGTATAATACTGTTATCTCCTTTGCTGCTCACCTGTTCCCAGAACCTTTTCTCCATTCTCCTTCCCTCCTCCCTCACCTATATCCCTTTGCTCATCTCCCCTCCTCTCTTCTCTCCCTCTGCCTCCCACCCTTCCTTCTACCCACCTATTCATAAACTGCCCAAATCATTTCCTCGCAGTGGATCTCTGGATTTACTAGTGTGAAATCTGAAATGGTAGTAAATCTGGTTAATCACAAACTGACAGGGAGAAATTAGTAAATGTATTATTTCAAATCAGCTGTAGGAGATTCTAGATGCACAGCTGCCATTTGCATCCTTGGGGTTCGTAGGTTGGTGAGGGTTTGTTTCAAGACCATACTCTTTGATGGGGTCTTATCAGCAGATGTGCTTCCCCTATTGAAGAGTCATGGCATTTTAATGAGCTTTTGACGTAACTTTAGAATCCCTTGACATGTGGACTGTGAAACAAGTCTCGGTCCCCTGTGCTTAATGTACCATATGAAATGTGGAAGAATTGGGCCCCATAGCATTTCTGAGATAGTAAGTGAAACGTGCACCATGACATTCCAGCCCAGGTGTTCCACCTTCAGGCTTTCCCTGGGTGAAACCCACATCAAAACCAAAGGGAACATGGAGCTTAGATCGAGATGGAAGAGGACAGGTTTCCACATCCAAATTTTGGCAGATGCCACAGTATTAGATGGTCCATCCACATGAGAAATGTCAGTTGACGTCCCAGAAAGCAGACAGCTTTGCTCATGAAGGCGTTTCTGGCAGTCCAGGAGGAAGGACGCTCCTTGGGATTTTCTCAGTGGAAACCTCCCTTGACTACAGAGACATCATCAGGGCCACCAAAATATAAACACTTTTTTTACTCTTTGCTTCCAAACTCTGAATTTAGGTGCTTTATGGTAATACTTCTTAGATTTTTTTTTTCCCTCTTAAACTGGATTTAGGATTGTTTCCTTTACACTGCAATATCTCAGTTTTTCTACATGTATCTTTAAGTTTGACAGAAGAAATAAGCCTTTCAAATCATTAGAATGCTGCCATTGAGAAACTGCTTGACCATCGTGGAGATTTGGGGAGTCGTATGTACAGAAATATGCATCCTGTCCTCAGTTCCTTCAGGACTGTGACCATTTTGTTGTATTGGGGGTTTAGAGCATAGTTGGAAAAACAGCTGTCATGTGTTAAGGAAACTGTATTGTTGGTGGGCAGTCAGGTACCTGCTAATGAGTGACAAGTGTGTTGTTGGAGAGGTTTCTAATGTGGCGGCAGGGCCTTATTACCAATCCAGAAACCCAGGTGTGAGTTGGCCCAAATAATCCACACTGCCTGTGGGTCCCAAAACTGCCTATGAAGGCAAGGCTAGTGAGAAGCAAGCCTCCGTACCGCGGCACAAGCTTTATTTATTAGAGTTAAAATAAATGAAAAACAGTAGACGTCCCCAATTCATCAACCAGGATCGTCTTCAGTTATTGATGAAACATGTATGAAAGTAAGCAAAAGGAACTGGAAGTGGGCTTTGTTAAGTACATATGCACGATTTTTTCCCCTTAAATCATTGCTTAAGGGCTTCTGGCCCCTAGCTCAGGAATCCTGCCCAAAAATGCCAGATGTATTACACAGTCAAGTACTGCAATGTAAACACTGCTCTGTGCCATGAGGCAGGGTGGTCCATCTTCTGTTTAAGAAGAGCAGGAGATTGAGAGGGAATGAGAGGGGTAAGCCCTCTGCATTGAGCACAGTAGTGATTGTGTCATTTGTATTTTTGGCTGCATAGTCAAGATTTGAAACTACAAAAACCCAGTTGAATTAATACTTTGTACGGGCAAGGAAAAGCAACTTGAATTGGGATGCCAAAAAGAGCAAGATGTGGCTTGGATAATGTTGCTTCATTGGGTCAGATAAGTTTATCAAATGTAGAACAGAATGGTGGGGTGAGCTGCTAGGAAGAAAGCTGTTGTCTTCAGAGCGGCATCTTCAAGTTACTATGAGCATCACCCTTTTTATCAGCTGTGAGTTAAATTGAAAGCTGAGTGAAGCAAGACAAGGAGAGGCCAGCTTCTTTCACAGCCCCTTCCTGCTGGGTCGGTCCACCTTCTGTGTGTAAACCTGAGATTTATCACAGAGCTGCTCTGGTGTTTTGTAGCATTGGGGGGAGGGTAACCCAAGTTACCCTGCAAAATGAATGGCCTTCCAGTTTGCTTCCAGTTTCTAAATTTAAATAAAGAATCTAATGATGATCATTTAGAGGTGAGAAAGTAACTAAGCACTTTGGGCCATCCCTCCAGTAGAATGTGTCTCATGTGCTGTGGAAATTGGAATGCCTAGACATATCTGTACACCCAAGTAATCAAATACTAAGCAGTCCTTACGATGACTAGATTCAGGGTTTTTAAAAATTAATAGGGAAGTATTTTGTGAGTTAGGAGGAAATGGGGTTTCAGTTTGGACTTGGGGAATTGTTAAAACAACCTGTAATAATATTATCTTGATTTTAGAAATCCATTCTATAGAATGATCTGAGAAAATTGCTTTAAGAAACATTGATGATAAAAACAGGAATTTTGAGGTTAAGGAAAATGTAGACTTTTTTACTCTCTCTCCCTCCCTCCCTCCCTCCCTCCCTCCATCCCTCCCCAACCACTTTTTTTCTTATTTTGAATTCTCCCATCTTTCCCACCCCTATTCCCTTGATTTCTTTTGCTCCTTTAGTGGAGAAGCCAGAAAACTTCACAAAATAGATGTAAATATCACACAGTGTCTTTTTAAGTAGAAGCTTTCTAAAAGATAAAGTAATGAAATAATTTTCCGAGACTACCTAAGACATCATTCCTTTCCTCTTACCTGATTTTTTCCCCATGAGGTTCATACAGTGTTGTAATAAGTTAAAAAACGATACCATCATTTTTGTCACACATGATCCAGAAAAAAACTGCACATGTTTAATACCTTGCTTAATTGCAAACAAAGCTTGCAATTTGAGAGAATTGGGATTAGGGCTAAATATCTATTAACTGCTCTTTCTAGAGATTTGGGGAATAGGATGACCCTTTTTTTTTTCTTTTTTTTTTTTTAAATAGGCTACAGTTTCACATGGCTCCCAAAAGAAATCTCTCTCCCTTTTTGTTTCCCACACCAATTGATTTATCATTTTGCTTGCAAGCAGATCCAGAATGTTAGGGCAAGAACACACTCACTTTTTTCTCGTAACTTTTTTGTTGCGGACCGAAACCAGTTGACTTGAATAAATTTTTCTGAGGCCTGAATGTAGCCAGCAACGTGGAAAAATCTTGCCATTCAGGGCCGTCTGAATGTACATTTCAGCCACACAGTAAGCTGCATTGGTAGGCACTGGACTGCTAAATACAACCATTTTTCGCAGCAGCGAGTTAGACAGGTGATTAGCATAATTAGCACCGAGCAGCTATACATATGGTAATGCTGAGTGTGTAAATGCCAGCTGCGGTGTAAAATTTATGTCAGGGGTCGGCAGGGCTGTGCGAAAGTATTGTGTTCCAGCTGCAGGTCAGGGCCGCCAAAGCTTACCTCCTTTTCTCTTGTTGGTGAATACGCCAAACAGAAGAGAAAGACAGAAATATAACAGATACGGCTTTGATGGGACAGCCCGATTCTGTGCAAGAGGGACTATTCTATAAAACACACACACACACACACACACACACACTCACACTCACACTCACACACACTTGCAGAAATCCCATTACTTTCTCTACAAATTGTGTTTACTTCATGCAGGGTCCACATGAGTGGCGGCCAGGATGGGAGGTTGGGGTAGGTGAATGGGCCAAATGATTTCCTGGGAGGAAAACTTTCAGTTAGTGAATTTTTAAAAGGAGTTAAGAGTTGTGCCTCTGGTTTTCTCCCCATCCTCTTGTTCCCCCTGCCCCCCTCCCATCCCCTCCACTGTTCCTGTCCATATTGTTTTCCTTCTAATTAAACAGGGGAATCCCCCTTAGGTGAGCTAGTGCAAGCATCTTTAGAAGAATGAGAACTGACCATTGTGGAGGTGTTAGTTCGCCTTGAACATAATAAGGTTCCAACAGTTTGACTCTCTTCCCAAACTGCTTGACTGGCTTTAGCAAAGGGCTAGAATAGAAGTTCCCTTGTGTCTTATGGCAGCTATGCTTACCATCCCACCTACCGCCACTCTCAGACCCATGAAATTCTTTATGGGTAAGAAAAGAATCCTGTAGGTTTCTTGTTTAAAAGGGAGACAGTCTTCAATCGTTCATGTCCTTCGAAATGCATGATGGGGGAATTTATTGCTATGAAGAGTTCATGCATTTTTGCTCTGGAAGCATTTTTTCTGCCACCCTCCCCCCACCCCCACTTTTCTTCGGTTGGTGACTGTAGGAGTGGTGGTGGTGACAGAACATAGTTCACACCATGCTGACCTAGTGACGAAACTTCCTCACAGCACCAGGGGGTCCTTATGCATCAGCCCCTAATCCAGCTAATCCTGATGGCCACACAATCATGAAAGTGGCCCCAAGTGACCAGTGACATGCGTCTCCCCACACAGATGCAGAGGGAAGGGTTGGTGCAGGAGATAAATCGGGCCAGCATGGAGTTCCGCAGGGGCCAGGGAGCCTGTATGCGAAGGTGGGACTCACGTTGTCTCCCCGCTCCCCAGGCCACTCAAGCAGGAGGCCAGTGAAAAGAGGCCCAGGCTGGATCATGGCAAGAAGACTGTTCAGAGCAGAGAGGTGATATCCGCCCCACAGAAGCTGGGAGAAGGGAACCGGGGTTGATGTCATCCGACAGCCTGACTACTAGATAGAGAGCCCACAGCCCTTGCAAGCGTTTGGTTTTGTTGTTGTCGTTCAGTTGCTTTGTGTCCTTATGAAGACATGAGGAGGCCTTCACTAAGAACTTAGAACTTGATGCTGTCTTTGGTCCCTGGGTTCTACTTCCTGGTCCAGCATTGCCTCCGAGCAAGCATGCTGCTCTGTCGGATCCTCCTGGGCTTGCTCAGCTCCTGCTGAAGGACAGGTCTGGGGTTTGCAGCTGCCTGCCTGTAGCACTTGAGCAATTGGGTGCAATCACGGTAGGACCTGGGACAGTTCACAGCCGGGCAAGTATGCAGTTAGGGATAGAGCCGAGCTCTACGCTGCCACATTCTGCTGGAAGCCAGCAACATCCTTCTGCAGGCTTGACTTCACTCAGCCTGTCATAGGTGGGGTTGACCCCAGCCCTGATTTGCCACAGCAGCAAGTGACCAGTGAAGAATGGGCCTCCTGACAGATGCAGTGTCATGTTGGGAGCTGGTGGCCCTGTGAGAAATACCGGGTCGGGGGAGCTGTGGCAGGCAGCAGGTCCAGTGTGGGCAGGGTGCTGGGCTGACCTGATCGTGTCCGACAGGGCGAGCTGGCGGCTTCAGGGAACGCCGTTCAGAGGAAGCAGCCCGGGTGGGAACAGATGGTACCGCAAACAGCTGGTGCGGGGGCTAGTAGCAGGCACATGCTCAGAGCCGCTACTGCCACTGCGCTTGGCCCTCCTCCCCCCTCACAGTCCCTGGGGAGGCGTCGCAGTGTGTCTGTCCTGCTCTTGTTTTTGCTGTCTTCATCGCGCTGGGTTCACTTCATGAAGACAGATTCTCTTTGGGCTATATGATTCTAGCATTTTCCCATGGCAACGCCCAAGGGCACAATCCCACCAGGAGAAAAACAGCCCAGAAGCTTAAGCAGCAGTTGGCTAGTCATGAATAAAAGAGATGGGTGGAAGAGTGACTAAAACTCACAGCCCAGGAGTTCTCAGCCAATTGCCCAAATTACTGAATCTTCATTTTTTTCAGTTTAGAAAATGAGCTGGTGCTAATAATTTTACAGTTACACCCTTTTAGAGATTTGCACTTTTTCATGCTCACAATAACTAATCACAAGATTGAAAGAAGGACCTGAAGCAACTAAAGGGGGGGAAAATCTGTCTAGAGGCTGTTAGATAATTCATGGGATTAATCAAATGCAAATGCCCCACTTGCATATACACAGACCCCATTTTCCTAATTGGACTCTGAGTGGGTACTTTTCAGGCTGAAAGGGTCATTTGTTTTGACTGATTGACTTTTGAGGCTTTGGGGAGAATTAATATCTTATACAGATGACTGCCTGTTCCCAAGGCTCTGTATTGAGACTGTTCATTCATTTATTCATCCGACACACTGAGTGTGCACCGAGGTGAGTGGGCAGCGGACAGTGCCTCCCTGAAAGGACTTGGAATTTATTGTGAAAAACACTTTGGTTGGTCCTTCAGAACATCTTTATGTGAATCACAATAAGCTTTTGCCAAAAGCTTTTTGCATGAATGCCACAGATGTTTATTAAGCTCTGTGTGAAAGGCCGTGCTGAGGAACAATCCAGCAGAACATCATGGGGACCGTCTGGTGTCTACCATGGATTGGAATGCCATTGGCCTGGGGGTACGGACCCCTGAGCGGAATGGTTTCCTACCTATGTCGGCCCCTCTTCACCTTGGAAAACTATACTTGGTTTGATTTGCAGAGGAAAGGATCAGCAGAAGTGATGCTTTTTACCCTGCCTCTTTCAAAGAATTGGTTTAAGCCTCCGATTCCTGGAAAACAAAATGGCAGAATTTGTAGGTAAAGAGGCTTAGGGCTGCTTGTTCCCCGTGTGCCCTCATTCTCTCTGCCCCCTCTAAGACAGGCACCTCTGAGGACCAGAGGCAAACGGGGCCTGTCTACGACTGCCCATGGGGCCCTATGGAAAAAAAACCTGTCTTTTCAGTGGTGGTGAACAATCTGAGAGGCAACATTGTTGTCCTTTAAATAAAGATACCAGTTATTTGTCCTGTGCAATACTTTTGTGCATTCTGAAAACTCTTATCTGTGGGCTTACTTAGTCCGGTATGTGTCATTTTGCGCTCCTGAACTCATAATCTCAGCTGGTGCACGGAAGCCCTGAGGCTTGCAGGACAGTTGGGCTCAGAGTTAAAGGTTGATTCCACCTCGTATCAGCTGGTAACCTTGGGCAAGTCACCCAGACTCTGCAGCTCTGTTTCCTGCTCTGTAAAATAAGGGCGATGATGCATGCCCTGCAATAAACAAATACATGAATGGATGTCTGCTCGGCACCTGGTTAAGGGTTTGGGAAATTTCATATAATTGTCAGTGCTCACACCATCCTGTGAGGTTAGTGGTATCATTTTTATTCCACTTCACACAGAAGGTTACTGAGACTCAACTGTATCCCAAATTTCAGTGCCTCGGGTGGCAAGACTGGGGCTCAGAACCCAGGTCTTCTGATATCTGTTCCCATTGTCTGTCCATTCCACCTTGCCCCATCTTGACTGGGGAGTAGCAGTAAGCAAAATGTTTAAAAATAAGTATATAATGAGTGTGAAGGGCTTTGCAAGTGGAAAGCACCACATACATGTAAACGTTTATTTTGTGTCCAAGATCCTAAGTAACAGTTTTCCTGAGTGTTGTTCACAAAGCTTGGTTGTTAATTTTGTTGTTACAGTTGTTCGGTTTGGAAGAAGGAAAAAAATATCAGAGGACTTCAGAATATCACAGAGATGCATAATATTTTTGCATTGAGTTTGTTTTTAATTCAGATACCTGTCAAGTAGCTTTCGTATTTTTCTCTTTTTGTCACATGGGGGTCTTTAATTATACGTGTTTACTGCAGAAGCATTAAGAAATAGAGATAAACCCCAAAAAGTAAAGTGAGTAAATATTATTCATAAACCACTGCACAGTAATAACCACTGTTCACATGGCTGTATACCTACATCTATATCACAAATGCTGGACCTTACAGGTCATTCCGCTCAGTAGTCAAAAATGACTACGTGGTATTTCATAAATATGAGATTACTTTTCAATTAAAAAAGGACTTTGACCTTGATAATGGTAAAGAGAAGGGAGCAAACCATTTCCCCCAAACCACACCTGTAATTTCAGTACTTGAAAGGGCTTCCTGAGACCATAGCTTCACACTCCTGCGTGGTAAGGAAGACGGCAAGATAAGGAAAGCTCGGGGCCTGTCACTCAGCTGTGATGTAGGATAGGCATTTGCTAGAGTCGCAAAAGTCAGTGAATCTGTACAACTGCCCTGTCCAGAAGGACTTCTGTTCCTGGTAGCTTGTTCTAGAGTGACTTGGGTGAATACTGATGTAAGAGCGTATGAATGCTGTGCAGTTTATGACACAGGTCCACCTGAGAAGGAGCTAAGTCTACCAGTGCAACCAAGTGAATGACACGATTATGGTCTCACCCAGCTCCAGCCACTCTTGCCTTCTTTCTCTCCCTGTTGCAAGCCAAACCTGAGGACTTTGTGGTTGCTAGTTCCTCTGGCCAGAATGCTGTTTCCCCAGGTCTTCAGGGTCAACATAAGTATCTCTTCCTCTTAGGTCTTCCCTGGCAACTCCATTTGAAGTGGCCTTTCCCCTGCCCCACCACCCAGTAACTCACATGGCACCGCCACCTTGATTTCCTCCATAGTACTTGTCATGCCATGAAACTACCACATTGGTTTGTTTGTGTACTGCCTGTTTGCTTCACTGGCCAGCGAGCCTCTTGGAGCTGTCTAATCTACCACACACCCCAATACACAGCACCTAGCATGAACCGCACAAATGCTTGCTGGCTGAATGAGTCATGTTACAACTATTTATCAGAGAAAGTAGATATCAGCTAAACTTTTTAAAAAGTTACTGAATAGTTTTGCAGAAACATTCATATTTGTTTATAAAAGATGAAGTGTTAAGTAAAATATGGTCATGTAATATGGAAAAGTAAATCTAATTTAACAGTATTCAAAAGTAGGATACAGCATAGCTGGTTGTGGAAACTAGAATTCAGGATCCTTCAACTCTAGTTGCTAGATCTACCAATGATAATAGTCTTGTCTTCGTTGAAACTGGTTGTCATGTTAGCAAAATATTCACATTTACACTAGTGTAAAGAGGTGGAAGAGCAAAAAGGTTTTCAATTCTAGAGATGTGGAAAATGTACCCCTTTATTAAAATATAGGCGTTTATTTAAATATACATCTTAAAAACTCTAAAAAGGTGACATTATGGAATCCCTGAGGTACATTTTATATCTTGTAGGAAATAGCATCATTTCTGAAACCCCCTGAGGTAAATTAATCGAACCATTATGAGATTGGTCTAGAAGAGTTTAGTTAGTTCTTAGCAGCATGAACCTTGCATTTGGTTTTTATTTCTGTGTGCACTTCTCTCCTGGGTCATCGCCTTATTGGTTATAGTTGTAGGCAGCCGCTCTGCTGGGCAGGCAGGGGCCTGGGGGCAGTGGGCCGCGGGGAGGTCTATGGTCCTGCTTTGGTGGTGGTTGTTTCTACCTCATGGTCTGAATTCACCTGGTGTTCCGACTTTGTAAGCAGCATGAGAAGTCACGTGCTATGCCAGTGCTTAAGGAGGCAGGTACAGATGACTGATAGGCACGGGGCATTGATGTCTGATAGCCAGAAAAAAGGAGGGGTTGAGCTTTTCTTCAAAAAGGCTATTTGGAGCTCCTTGGTGTGCAGCTCTGTAGCTTTTCAGGAGTGACCTCTGGACTAATAATTGGCTTTTTGGGGGGGGGGACCTCAAACAGCTTTTCTATCTCTAGAGAATGTGGATTGAGTGTAATTCAGTTCACTAATTGGTTGACATAATACACAGTGATTCCTGCCAGAAGGAGCCAGACCCTGCCTGCAGGCAGCTTTTATGTAGCATCCTGAGAAGGCCTATGGCCTTATGTAAATGCAGGCTCTGCTGCAAGTTGTTTCCTATTTTTTCCTATGGTCTTTAACTTCAAACTGATTACTGGGGCCTCAGCAGTTCCCTGGGCTATCTGCCAAAGTTTTCCGCAGCATCTAAATAGTTTTTATAGCCAATGATCATTTCCCTCTCTCTCCTCCTACACCTCCCTCCCCCTCCCCCTCCCCTCCCTCTTCCTCTTCTTTCTCCAACACACCACAGTATGTTCAACCTCACCTCACAGAGTTCCACGGTGGCCTTGGCCATCTGCGTGAACCTGCACAGATGACTCTGCCAGTCTGCGAATCTGGACTAGTTTTCCTAATGAGGGCATTATTTGCTTTTTAGCTTGCTCCCTTGTTTATAAAATATGCCAAGAGAACTAAACAACCCGCTGTTCCCAGTACTTATTTACTTGCTCAAACCAAATGTTTATGTCCTTGAATACTAAACTTGAAGAAAAAGGATTTCTCCTCGTGGGAAAGCTAAGATGATCCCTGAGGGTTCTTTCTAAAAGATAGAACTGAAGGCCTGCTTTTCAGTAAACATTCAGCTTACAGTGCCTTTTGGAACTGGAGTGTGTAGGGGTGAGGGTGCTCGAGGATTCTCTTCTGTTAGCTGTCCCTGTGGGCCTTCCCTCCAAGCCCTTACCGTGCGCCGTGTTGAATCAAAGCAGCCGCTCCAGAGCTTCATTTCACAGCTCCCATCAGGGCCCTGTTGAGAAGTAAAACTCCTTTCCCTCCATATGTCCCAGACAGTGCAGCATCCTGAGCTTGGCGCGTTCTAAAACCCTAATTGAAATACAGCTTAGAACCCGAGGAAGAAGACAAGAAAAGCAGTTTTTAGTAACAACATTACTCGTGCTTTGTTGTGCTGGCTTCTCTCACGCCCAGCTTCGGCCGCCTGCTGGAGAAGCTGGGGCAGGGGTTCCGAATCACCAGGGGAGCTTCCAGAACACAGGCAGCCAGGTGACTCAGAACCTGGCACCTGTGCTTTCTGGATGCTGACCAGGTGAATCTGAGAGAGCAGGTTCCAGGGCCTCCCAAGACAGCCATGGCTGATACATTTGGTTCTTCTCAAGTGGGATTTCCCCTCGTGCATCTGACATAAATCACATTATTTATCTTCTCCTGGCAAGTTTTGTGCTAAATACACATTTGCCACCTTTCCTTGTTTCTTTTTCCAACAAGAAGAAACATTTCCTTGTTACCTTTGCCAGATTATTTAGGAGAAGAGTGTAAATTGAAGCCATTTATCTTGAAATGTGCTGCCGGGGCACATTGTTTATACAAGTGAAAGAAATTGTAACAGGGGTATTTGGTCTGGTCTGCAAGGAAAAGTGTCTCAAGTTTTCCTTCCCCCTCCCCCTTTATACATATGGTGTGTTAGTTAGAAGGTGCACAAAGCACGCATGCATTAGGTTTGCGTGTGTGACAGGCAGGACCATTGTTAATAGGTTTTAGTGAGTATTTTTTATATGTTTGTTATTGGTAGAGTTAACATTGCCAGTCATAATAAAGTGAATGTTACCCCTTAGACATCAGCCATACATTTCTGTGACCAGAGTTCATTTATTGTGTACCCTGCTCCTGTTAGTGAGGTAACAGAATGTGAATTTGTGGGGATTTTGCTGTTCTAATTGAAACCTGTACGTGTTTACCAGTTGGTGGGCGAGTAAGTCGTGAATTAAATTACACTCGCCAGAAGATTGGAGAAGAGGCTATGTTTAATCCTCAACTCATGATTCAGACCCCCAAGGAAGACGGTGCTAATGTCCTGACCACGGAGGCACTCCGACAGCACCTGGACTCGGCGCTCCAGGCCAGCCGGGTCCATGTATATATGTATAACAGGTAAGGTGGTGGGGAGAGGCTGCTGGTTTAGACCCCTTTGTTTTAGCAAATAAAGTTGCCCTGGAAATACAGCGGAAGTGTTAGTTCAAACAGTTTTCTCGTGAAATGATTTTTAAAATCTTGATTTGTCTCTAAAGTTTAGTAACATATGAACTACATTACTTTATAATGTATTTTCAGTGAGTATCTTGGCACTGTACCCAAATGAGTATGGTCCTTCAAGCAGCCATTTGGATGGCTGTCCACCGTTCTGAAGATGTTTCACTGCTTAACCTGTTTTTGGAACAGTTACATTTTGAATTGCCTTTAGTCACCTCACAAAGAATAAAAAAGAAAAAGAAGTTACTTCTCATTACTTTATTCATTACAGATGTTAGTGGTTGGTATGTGTCACCAAAAAATAGGGGGTTGAGCTGAGCCACTGTGGTGAATTCCTGGGGACAGGTAGGCAGAGTAAGGTGGATTCACACACCTTTACCAAATACTACCCTTTAGCTTTGTAGCTAATTCAGCAATGCTGTGGATGTAGTAAAAGCATAGGAGGAGTTCTGGAATGAAACCACCACAGCCTAAGTTAGGGAGAGGAAAGACAATACAGAGAAGCATGTACAAAGCCAAACACAGGCAGTCCCTCCTACAGGTGCTCCAGTGTCAAGAAGGAGAGCCGACCAGCATTGCTCTGGGGTTCAAGAGAAAGGGGTCACTTTCAACAGCACTGATCAAAGAAAGCTTAGCAAAAAGGTGGCATTTCAGCAGGGCACTGAGGGATGGATGGGAAGGTTCCACAAGGAAGAGGACGAAGTCCAGAACGTTCTTTTTGGGCGACTAATAAAAGAAAAAGTAGACCAATAAAACAGAGCAGTCTAGAAGGAGTTTTATATTTTTTCTTTTCCTGGAGTTCCCGTCCCCACCTTTTCCTAATTTTCTCTTTTTTCAAATTAGACTCATTTCCCTAATACACTTGGGAAGGCCTGGGCTTATACAGCACTCTTCTAGGGATAACAAAATGCTATAATAATAGATGATGGATAGTATAGGTAATTGTTGATCAGTATATTTGATATAATTTCTGTAGGACAAGAATAGAAGAATGTAAAGTGGGAAACCAATCTACCTGGTAATGTTCTTTATAGCATTTGTGGTTAAGAGCAGGAAAGTTCATTTTGAACACTCTCTGTTAATAAGGACATAATTTACCAGTAAAAAAAAAGTAATATTTTCCCACCTCAATATATGTTAATACATTATAAACCGTACTAATTTAGTCCCCACCTATTTTGAATTTGTGATAATTCAGCTCTGAATTATCTGCCCTGAAGTTGTTTAATGTATGTGGAAAAGCAGATTAATGGTGTAAACAAGATTATTGGGAGAACACTTAAGAAAACAAGACTTTTCAAGTACTTTGGGTAGCATTCATTTACATAAACACCCCACATGTTAATTACAGTTGAGTATTATCTATTCATTAAAGCAAGCTTGTTGAATCCATTTGGCAAAGCTCTGCTCATTTTGACAGATACTGAAAAGTGATCAAAATTGCAGTTCTCTCTGTATGTTCTATAGTTCTGATTTTGCACACATTTCCTTTATTACTATAAGAAACTTTTGTCTCTGCTTTTTATTTTAATAGGCAATGGAAATTGGAACATTTGTGTTATAAATCTGGAGAACTTATCACAGAAACAGGTTACATGGATCAGGTATATTTTCTTTCTGTTTGCAAAAAAATTCTCAAAAATTCTCAAATAGCCCAGTGGTATACATTAGCCTAATGCGTGGCCTATACTTTTCAACTTTGACAGATAATAGAATATCTTTACCCTTGTTTAATTATTACACCTTTGGACTGCTTCTGGGAAGGGGCGAAGTTACAGTCTGGGACAGCATACCTACTGTAAGTGTGTGATCTTGTTTTCTGATGTCTGTGATTTCTAAACTCTAGAATGTTTCTGATGTTACCTTATCATTGTTTATTCTGTTTCAGTTTTGGACAAGAAATAAAAACATTGAAATTCCATGTGCATGTTTCGAGTGAATAGTTGGGGGAGAGGGCACTTCGGCAGAATGTTTCTCCTCTTTTCAAAAAAAGTTCTGTAGGCATCATTAAATTTCATTCACTTTTACCAGCCCATTTATATGCAAATAAAATGCAAATTATTTCAGAGTATGTGTGATTTTTAACTCTTTAAAATATTTGCAGTTTTGTACACCGAGCACTTAACGTGGGTTTAGCTTATTTTTTAAGGAGAGAATTTATTAGTGGGTACATGTCGAAGTTCAAGATCTTCCTGTTAAGTGAAATGCTGACCTTTCTTTGGATCACATTAATGGCATTTAAGAGGGAAATCCACTATCTTTGAAGGTCATGGTAGGGGATGCTTCGCAGTTTAGCAGTTGAATATTATGTACACGGCATCATTTAAGGAATAATTGTTAATCAGTGTAGACATTTTCAGTTAATTATGCAAGAGTTAGTGCTTGGGTTATTGTTTCTCTCCTAGCTTACGCATATCTGCAAAAGCAATTTGCAGTGGCCATACCCTGACCTTCAGTGTACAGTTTTAGGTGGGAAATAAGGGGTTTTGTGTTTTCTGGTTGGGAGATTCTGAATAATGACTTCAGCCTGGTTAAGCAGCTACAGTGTGGTTTGAACCACATAACAGGCAGCCAAAAGCCTTTCTGGTCTGTCAGCAGCACAAATTCAAAAGTGAGTGTGGGGGGAAGTGGCCTTGATGGCGGTGATGGCAGAGGCAGCAGGGGGCTCGTGGGGCTGACTGCCAGGCTGTCAGAGAGAGCTCATAAGTATGGGATTATTAAAGGTAATGGAGATCAAATATTTTGATTGATGACATTTACAAAGCATTTATTAGGCTGGCAAGTGCTAATTTGACATTGTGATTTCCTCTGCGCCCCCCACCCCTTAATTTTGGGTCTCAGTCTTATGCTTAGAAGCACCCATTTGGCTAATTTGGGTGTTAGGTATTAAATATACTATATCAGCAAGTTAAGATTCTTTGGTACCTTCGTTAATTTATAAGCTCTCTGTTCGCCATGTTCATTCATGAATTATTTTCCTGACTTAGGTTTGCATATAGGTATACTGGAAAGGAGCATTTGGGTTTTGTGCCAAGGTCCCAGAATTACAGTTGTTTCCCCAAAAAGCATCCTACAATCCAGATGCAGTAGACTCAGTCTTGTTATTTTACTAAGGGCTCGGAAGCCTCTCTTTCATTGTCTTGCCTCCTAATTTCTTTCACAGAGGTAAGCCTCCTTTGCAGTGGACAAACTTTGACCCTTTGGAATTCCTAGAAGAGTTAAAGAAAATAAACTATCAAGTGGACAGCTGGGAGGAAATGCTGAATAAGGCTGAAGTTGGTCATGGTTACATGGACCGGCCCTGCCTCAATCCGGCTGATCCGGACTGCCCTGCCACAGCCCCCAACAAAAATGCAACCAAAGTAAGTACAGCCATTGATTGCTCCTCAGGCGGGGAAGGGAGAGAAACTTGCCATGTGCCCCCATTTTTAGTTCTATTATTTTTATTTTTAAGATTGCATTCTCGATGACTTTTTTGGTCTATGGAACTAAGTTTGTTTAAAGAGCTAAATTTTGCTGTAAGATTTGCCATACGCCTCTCATTAGCCTCGTTATTAATGTTCTCACTGAAACAAACAAGCCCTTAATGCACTGGATTTTAACAAGGCATGTGACCTGCCTACTAATTCCTGTAATTATGAGGCTGTCTCTTTATTTTTAGCCTCTTGATATGGCCCTTGTTTTGAATGGTGGGTGTCATGGATTATCCAGAAAGTATATGCACTGGCAGGAGGAACTGATTGTGGGTGGCACAGTCAAGAACAGCACTGGAAAGCTTGTCAGGTAATCCAACACGTGGAGGAAAATCCAAGCCGTCTATTTTTTGTCCTTTCCTCAGAAACCACTTCCCTTCTGACGTCTGCAAGTGTATTTGTATTAATACTTAACTGTTACCCTAGCTAGCTGTCTGGTGTAATAGAATATTAGGAAATATTAGTGGACTAGACCGGCTCAGAAAAGCACCTTATGGGGAATTTTTCAAGATTTATCATTTTCATTGAGACTGTAGTTAGTGATTGTAGGATTTTAGAAGATCTACCCGTGATGTAGAAAATCAGGGCAACTATAAAGTAGGCAAGAGGAATCGGTCATACCATGTGGAGTTAAATGATATGAGCTGAACTCCATCACAGACTGTTCAAGGGAAAGACCAACGACTGAGGGCTAAATGAGAATTATCCTCTGTGCACTTGTGGACTCCGCTCCGTCAAGTGTCAGGCGCTCCGTCTGAGATTTCTCCCTTGGGAGAGCTGTCGTCTGGGATTTCTGCACAAGCAAGCGTGCAGCGCGGAGCCCAGCATATCTGATCAGGCTATCTACTCCATTACCCTTCCTGTTTCGTTGACTAGAAACTGAGAAAGGAAATTGCCTATTAATTTAATTTGGGGGTGTATCTGTAAAAGGTTTGTAAGGTTACACCTTTAATATGGTACATCAATCTATTAAATAAAATAACCATCCAGGTCCCGTTTTAATGGAAACATGTGCTCACGTAGGACAGAATGGCTGCGAGTGAGTCGGGGGTGCTCGGTGGGGATTTTGCACAGTGAGAGCTGCTTCCTGGGGAGGCTGATGGTGTGCCTTTTCCACCCCATCACAGCGCCCACGCCTTGCAGACCATGTTTCAGTTAATGACTCCCAAGCAAATGTACGAACACTTCAAGGGTTATGAGTATGTCTCGCACATCAACTGGAACGAGGACAAGGCAGCAGCCATCCTGGAGGCTTGGCAGAGGACGTATGTGGAGGTAAATGGGTGGCCTTCTGACGCCCTTTGAACCTGAGTACAAACCCCTTAGTTACTAAATACTTCGTTTTAACGTTTTAAAGCATTGTTTTCATTAGAATTTATTTTCAAAACTGATTGTAATTCTGAGAACTTGGGGGGATGAAAACTTCTTCCTTCTCTTTATATTGAAAATCTCACTATCTGGGTGATGCTAATTCTAATTGTGATGCCCTGAAACATTTTGAGTAACCAATTGTGAACCCCAGAGCTAAGGCATAACAGTGTTTAAAAAAAACACTTGGTTAGCGAAAAAAAGGTGTCTGGAAAACATTAGCAAGGCATAGAATCTGTTCACAGCTGCAGTCCCCTTGGTTAGGTCATGTGACAGGAGCTGGCCTTTGTTTCCCAAGCAGTGACCTCTACTGAGCTGCATGTGACCTTTTAAAAGTGGCCAGCGAATGAAGAGGGGGAGGAGTGCCCCTAAGAATGAGTTGTTTTGGATTAGGGGGGAACTGATGGGCCCGCAAATCAGTTGTAGAGTTATGGAGAGGAGAATAGTAGTCTTAGACATAGCATAAATAAGGCTGTCGGAGAAAACTTCAATTACGCAGGCTCACCGGCTCACCACAGCACCACATTCTCGTTTGATTAGCAATAGCCTTCATTGTCCCAGGCTCAGGTCCTTCAACGTTAGTCCAAGTTCAAACCCCAATCATGGAGAGCTCTTTTCAAGGCATCAGAAAAAAGTGGGGGTTGGGTAAAGGGGACATGTCACCTGAGAGGTCTGTGCTCTTGAAGCTCACCGTAGCTTTAATCCCATCTGGGAATTTATCCTTGCGTTGTGACCGCAGGTAGTTCATCAAAGCGTCGCTCAGAACTCCACTCAGAAGGTGCTTTCCTTTACCACGACGACCCTGGACGACATCCTCAAGTCCTTCTCTGATGTCAGCGTCATCCGAGTGGCCAGTGGCTATTTACTGATGGTAACAATCAATTCGGTTCTCCCAGGGGGCGTTTTTGTTTTGTTTTTTAGTTTTTACCTTTCCATGACTGCCCCTGCTTTTTAACTGCTCTTAACACACACTTGCACCCAAGACAGAGAGAGCTCGGCTTCGTAACGGTTTAAAAAGTGGTCGTGTAAAGCATTTATTACCATTTGCAGTTTGCCCACCTTTGACTCGTATCATTTCGTATGATGTCTGTAATGTAAATTTTTGTTGTTGTTCGATTTAATAAGTTCTACCTTTTGATTTGGGGTGATGGGTGGGGGAAAACATTAGAATCTTTACACATTCTAATGTTTGGCTTTTGTTTTGTGTCTCCCCCTTCCTCCTCTCCCCCCTCCTCCAACTCCCCTTCATTCCTTCACCTCCCCACCACCCTGCCCAACTGTTCTGCTTGTAGCTTGCCTATGCCTGTTTAACCATGCTGCGCTGGGACTGCTCCAAGTCCCAGGGTGCCGTGGGGCTGGCTGGTGTCCTGTTGGTTGCACTGTCAGTGGCTGCAGGATTGGGCCTGTGCTCATTGATCGGGATTTCCTTTAATGCTGCAACAACTCAGGTACTAAAGGAGCCGTCCGTCTGCTGTTCATTGACAAACACCCCTCTCCGGGCTTGCCCAGTTGGCCTCCAGTGTGTCCATGTCACCTAAAGGGTCTTCCAGCCTTTTCCACTAAGATGCCCCTTTTCTCAGGGGGGTGCTGTCTCTAAGTGGACCACTTGACAGTGGCAGGTCTGAATGGGCTTGTTGATTAGTTAGAGATGCTTCATTTATCGGTGGAATTTAGATCATTTATTCGAGTAGTGGTTCTTAACCTTGAGTGTGCGTTAGCATCACCTGGCGGGCTTGTGAAAACTGATTGCTGGGCCCCATCCCCAGAGTTTCTAATGCAGTCCATCTGGGGTGAGGGTGGAGAATTTGTATTTCTAGCCAGCTCCCAACACTGCTGGTCTAGGCATCACGCTCTGAGAACCACTGCTTTAAATGAGATGGATTCCTTCTCACTTTTTTTTTCTTAACATCTTTATTGGAGTATAATTCCTTCTCATTTGTTAACTTAAAAAAATTATTGTACGTGGAGCTTAGACATAGTAATGGACAAGATCTGCTGTGAGCCACAACTGCTAGACTTTGGGGTCTAACTATCAGATAAAACTAAATTCTTCACATGAGTTCATGTAAGCCATCCTTTGGGTAAGCTCCTTGGGGTGCTGGTGGCAGTGTTTTAAATGGCTTTGTAGAATTCTCAGAACGGGACCTCACGTGTCTCATGTCACTGTGCTGTGTCTTCACTACAGGTTTTGCCATTTCTTGCTCTTGGCGTTGGTGTGGATGATGTCTTCCTTCTGGCGCATGCATTTAGTGAAACGGGACAGAATAAAAGAATCCCTTTTGAGGTAATAGAAAAACAAAAGAAGAAACCTTTGAGGACAGCAGAAGCCCCTCTCTGTTCCTGAGTGTTTGTCCTTCCACTTTTCTCTATCTGGCCCAGTAAATATTTCAGTCCCAAGTCAGATGACACGTGACTGACTCTAAATAAGTGAAGTAAGTTAAAAGCATCTCAGGAGACTTGTTCCAAAGTGCACGTTTGTTTCTTTGGGTTTTTTGGTTACTTTGTTCTCATTTCTCCTTGCCCCTTTTTAACCATATTAAAAATGTACTTAAATCATTATCTTGCAGCTTTGTGCTTTGGATAGTAATAACCATGAACAACACATGACTGTGTAGATAGCACTGAAAACTTGAATTTCAGTGTTGCTGTTAGAGGGAAAGGCAGAGATATCCCTTTCTTATCCCGTTACGTCAGCATTGTAAACTACCAGTTGTCTTATTTCACACAGTCTGTGAACTGCGGGGACTCTGCCCTGTGCAGCTCTCAGCACTGTGGTTTCTCATCCTTAGGACAGGACCGGGGAGTGTCTCAAGCGCACAGGAGCCAGCGTGGCCCTTACATCCATCAGCAACGTCACAGCCTTCTTCATGGCTGCGTTGATCCCGATTCCCGCTCTGCGGGCGTTCTCCCTGCAGGTGAGTTTCCAGTAACTAGATCCGGGGGGGGGATCTGTGAGCGCTGCGCTCAGCAGCGAGCCTTCCAGGTCTACTTTTCTCCAGTGATGTGCTTACGGTACCACCACCGTGAAGTAAAGCGGCATGCCAGCTTTGGGGACTCTTTCTTCTGGGTAGATGCTTCTTTAAGCAATAACCTTGACACTCCCTCTGAAAGAAAGTTCTAGGGTTCTTTCTTTCCTTTAAAGCCCTATAGCTCAGAAGCCTGAGGCCTGGGTATCCTCGTGGCCCAGGGCCACTCCATGTGGGACGCCTGTAAGCCCGTACTGCAGATAATCAGGATTGGGCCCTGGTGCAGCCAGCTCTTGTTCTTCCCTGCTTCCAAACTCCACTCTCAGTTTCTGTGCTCACCCCCTTCCCCTGCTGGCTACCATCTCTTGATTTCCCTAAAGCAGCCCCCAACACAAAGCCGCTGCATGGAGCAGACTTCACGGATACGAGGATGGGGTTGCAGTGTAGCCCAGGCCAGGCCATACCTTAAAATTGAGCGTTAGATCCCTCACTGTGTGAGGAGGGATTGGCCAGCCCTTACTTGCCACCTCTCCTTCCTTGTTCTTCCTGGCCCCTCTTCTCCTTCCTTTTGGTTCCCTACCGGACCCTGAGGCTGCCCAAGAAAACACAGAATTCCTCTCCCTTTCTTGCGCAGAGCGATTTGGTCCATCGTTGTTCTGTTCTTTCCTTCCAAACCAGGCCCTTTCACATCTAGAGGCCTCTGAGATATGTTTCCAAAGAGCCAGCTAACATGAATTGTAAGAATGGAGAGTTCCCGCAACTGGGGATGCAGCTATGGTCAGTTCTGTGCTTGGTGTAAAGTACTGGCATTGCTCTTCAGCTGCTTGAAACTCGTGGGAGATCCTGAAATTGGTCAACGCAGCAGATAAAGGAGGCTCCTTGCCCAGTTTGTGGCGTGGTCTTCCTAAGCCTGAAGTGGTTTAGGGTTTTGATTTCTCAAGGATATTATTGAGGTTTTGTGAATGAAATTCAAATTTTAAAGCTCCAACTGGTTTCCAAGAAAGATTAAAGGAGCAGTGGCTTTCCCTCTTCCTCCTCTCTTACAATGGGATAGTAATTCCTGAGATGGCCAGGTTTTTAAAGGAAACTATTTTTGGTGTCACTTTTTAAACTCTTGTTACATCCATCCAGCTTATTCATACTGCTTTACTCCTTTTAATCACCAAATGGTTCTAAGGATTGTGACCAGGAAGAGAAATTGACAAGTCATAGATTAGTTTTCTATTTATATTTTTGTCAACAGGCTCAGCTCTTTTCTAGCCTTCAGATATGAATCTTATTTCACTAATTACTGATAAAGGCCTAAGCAGCTAGTGATCTTACTGCATTTGGGACGCTAGACTTGTTTACTCTTTGGTGTAAGGTTTTGTACCCATCACTATGACCACCAGGCCCCCCAAAAAGAAAAATACTAAAAAAAAAAGCTTATTTTCATTTTATTATAAACATATAGAAAGTAGAAATAGAAGTAGTGAGTGAATAAATGAATACATTAAATCTGAAAGTGGGACCAAAGTTCAAAGAAAATGAAAATATATCTAAGAAGTGCTCAGTAATACGGAAGGTAAATAAAAGATGCCCACTAATTTATTGGTACAACTGAAGTTTTAGGATGCCTTTTGCACAGCCATGCACGTGTGCAGCACCCTTTGATAGCCTGCTCTTGTCTCGTATACAGCAGATTCTGGTACTGAGAAACTGTTCTAGAGTCTTTTAACAGTGGGACCCTCCCTCCTCCTCTGTCCTTCTCTGCCTGCCTTTTCCCTCGCTGTTCTTTATCTGCTTTACCTCACGCTCCTTCTTTTCTTCTTGTCCCTCCCTCTCATTTTCTCCTTTCCTCTCTCAGTACAAACTGATGATTCATCAAGGCATACTGTCCTTTAATGATATCCTATGGTGTGGTGGTCTGAAAAGCTACATGAGTTTTCCTTACGCCTTTTAGAAAATCCAGTACGCTAAGTTCTCCCAAGGTAAGCACCTTACTGAGATGAAATGAATACTGTTGGTTTTGCATTTCTATTCCAAGGCACTGGAGTATCACTTTAGGAATTGCATCTACAGCTTCTAGAAGTTCTCATTTGCTAGAGAGTGGCTTCCTGTGATACTGGTTCATTCTCAGTAAACAAAAACAAAAAGTAAAAAAGAAGAATAGAAAATTTAAGAAAAAAGAGCATGCCATGATTTTCGCAGTAGCCATCAGAAATTTTACACTTGGTTCCCTTTAAAATGTATTGACGTTTGAAATTGACCATTATATAGTCTCTCTTTACGTTAGTAACTGTGTTAAGTTGTAACTTTGGGTATTCGTTTGTATTTGTATTTTCAGGATACTCTAGGTTAAGCATCAGAAGGACATATCCAAAATGGTTCTGTCCAGTCATAAACCCATGTTAAAATTTTTCCTTGTGGAGCCTTTCCAATTTTGTAACCTTGCCAAAATAAATAGAATTTCTTTCCCAAAGAAACCTCCTTGTCAATCTTTATCCATCTGTCCAAATGCCACCTCTATACCAGAAAGCAGTGGCACTGTTTATAATTCTTTGAAAACGAATGCCCTACACTGGGGCTTTGCTGGTAACTGAATGGTATTTGTTCTTCAATGAAAAGTCCCAGAACAGAATGCCTTATTGTTCCAAATGGTAAGAGGGTTTAGACGAGGGCCCCTCTAGGCAGGGCCAGTTCCTCTCTGCTCTGCAAGTGTCTCAGTGGGGCCACCCATAGATGCTTTGCAGGGGAATGGGACATTTCCTTAAAGCACAGCAAATTAGAATTGATTGACGGTGCGGGATCATCCCCATCATCTTTTCACGTTTACTTGAAATTTCTTAAAGTGCTCTTTGCTCTAGCAGTGACACTTCTCTCTTACTGAGAAATCCTTGCCGTTTGTTTTTATTATTTCAGTGCACTTTAGAGGATGTTGAAGTTCTACAACTTTCTTATCAGTAAATGTCCTACCTATATATGTAATAAGCTGTTGGACAGTAAGTTTAGATGGGAAGCTACCTTCGGTTTCTTCTTTCGTTTCTCCATTTCCACCACAAAGAGAGCAAGCAAGATGCCCATCAGATTTCTCTGGTGGATGAGGCTGGTATCAGATACATTCCGCAGCCATGGCAGAAAGCATCAGTGTCGTTTTGGCCGCAACATCTGGGCCACCTGTATACACCTGCATGGCTTATCTTTTCACAGTCTCTGTCCTCATCCCCAGGAACTTCTGTTCAAAATGAGATGCCCAGAGTTTCTTGTCTGCAATTATACTCCTGAATTCTAAGCATGACTGTAATAAAAAGAAAAGCTGACAGGATTCCACCCCCCAAGATTAAGTTTTCCTGGAAAACCCTTGAGGAGCAGATGCATTCTCCCCTATGTTCCGATTGGTCAGGAATCCTAACCCTCCCCCCGTGTCTGTCCCTTCAGGAGGTGATCAGATCTAACGAGACCTCCCAGGTCCCAGCTGGGCTGGGGGCTTAGGCCATCAAGCCTGTGTTTGAATCCGATTTACTGGGAGCCTCAGGCAGGTGACCTTCCTCTGCACCACGGGTCTTTATTAGGTAAAGGGTCGCCAGCAGGACTAACGTCTGCCTCCTGGTTGCTGTAAGAATCGAACGGATCGTGTGTAACTTAACTACCTGACCTCCCATCACTCCTCCTCCTTTCTCTTCCCTCAACAGAATTTTAAACCCAGCAGTACTGCATAGCTTTTAAACTCAGACACGGCCTATCGGATTTCCTCCATGCATCCTTCCTCCCTGGTCCTCCCCAAACCCTTTTTTGTCTTCTCCATCTCCCAAGAAACCTTTTCTGGCCACTCCCCCCCCCGTGTACCCCCACCTGCATGCTCCCCTCCTCTGAGCCGCTCTGGAACCCTGGCATGCTTCTATTACTACATTTGTCAGCCTAGCTTGTAATTTGTTTATAGTTCTGGCTGTGTCTTTCCTTGAGAGCAGGATTTTGTCTTATTTATCTTTGTGTCTTCTGTACCCAATACACCGCCCTGACTTTTCTTTTTTCTATTTGCCTCTTAGATAAATCCTCTAGTCGAAATAGTGATTTGCTTATAATATGTTAGGCAGGTCTTTAAAGTACGTTATATACGTTAGAGTGGCCAGTTAACATGTTTCATATATTTTGAATTGATGAGGAATTTTCAAGGCAGACGAAGAAGAGAGGGGTTGGGTCATTTTTAGGAGACTCTTGGTTATTTTTTGGTTTTGTAGACTTGACAGGGAATTAATTATCGAAAAAAGCATCTCTCCAGAACTTGGGCTTGCTATTTCACCTCAAGCATAAATTCACAAATTACTATCCAGAGACCTTTGCAAGGTCCTCCTCTGGTATTGTTCGGTACCAGTTGTAATCGAGTTTTCTTTTCTCACCCTGAAACGTTTACCCAGTTTGAGAAGGTTTTAGAACTAAGCAGTTCTTTGAAAAACCTTGTAAGAGTTTTTATTTTTCAAAAAAACTTTCTGATGATTTCTTGGTTACTTAGCACTCCAGTTGCATTTTTCATCATGCTGCTGCTTTCCATGCCTTTCTGTACGGGAGAGCCCTTTCAACTGTCCTCTGTTGACTTTCCCCCTATTAACAGCCCAATTGTGTAATTTTTACTAGGTCAGCAGGAGATTTGCCAAAGCGCTACAGAATCTAGCCCTGTGTTTATTCTAGGTTATGGAGTGACTTTTGAATCCGTACTTATTTATTCTGCATACTAGAATCACACACAGGAATTTCTGCTTAACTCTCCTTGACCTTTTATGTTACTGCGCTCGCACACCCCACAGGCTACTCCAGAGGCTATTTGGAATGTGCCTATTAAAAACCTCGGGGGACGTGTTTGAATTTTTATTTTGTGTTTTAAAGGTGACATTTGGATATACTCGATCCACTTCATGTATAAATTTTCTAAGTGTAAAATCAGGGCTACGTGAACTCTTAGAAATGTTCTAAGAGGAAAATGTTTCTTTTTATCTTAAAGTAAAACATTTCAAGCATATTCTCTGTTCTGCTTTTGTCAGTTTGGTTTAGTTTAGTTCCTGTGTTTGTACCCTGTGGGCTCATGGAATTATTAGAGATGGAAAGGAATGATGGGGGCCTCTATTCTAGTCAAATGGTCTCTTAATGAAGGACGAGAAGCAAAGTGATGAGAAACTCCAGCATCTATTTCAGGCTTAAACACCTCAGTTAGGAAAGTGAAAGAAAGATTTTGTTTAAAGCATCTTTATTTTCAAAGCAGTCCTCTGACTGGGAGGAAATGTATTAGTGACCTCTACATTTTTTTTTTTTCTCCCAGGCGGCGGTAGTGGTGGTATTCAATTTTGCTATGGTTCTGCTGATTTTTCCTGCAATTCTCAGCATGGATTTGTATCGACGTGAGGACAGGAGATTGGATATTTTCTGCTGTTTTACAAGGTACATTTTCTGGCCCCTGTGGCCTTTATTTGTCGGGAGCAGAGTGGTCATGTTTAGAGAAATTTTCAGTCTGTGAACTTAGAAGGAAGCGTAGTTAACAGTGTGCTGAACGCAGGGGAGATAACGGACAGAGGATGCTTCCTCTGGGGGACATCGGAGTCACTGGGGTTCTCCCCTCCCTCAACTGAATATTCTTACAGCCCCGAGGTTCTGATACACATGATCATTGTTTACCACACACCAGTATTGCTGATTGTTGGGAATGTGTTGTATCTCTATGGATTAGGGCAGAACGAAGGTTGAAAACCACCATCTGGAAAACATATCACCCTTTGGGTGGTTTGGTTTTGGGGTTTTTTTTTTTAAAGGAATTATGCATTAAGAGGTTCATCGGCATGTAACTTGATTTTTGTCAGCCAAATTCAGGATCAACCATCCATTTGGCCTCCTTTGATTGACTCATGTCTGTGTTCGAATGGATAAACCGGATGGTGTTTGTGGAGTTCAGTGCTATGTTTTGCTCCTAAGTCAGAGCTGTGTAAAGTGAATAATGTCAGTCATTGGCAGAAATGAAAGCACCGTTTCCCTGTTTCGGTATACCATTCCAACATACTTCCCCCTCTTTCAGCCCCTGTGTCAGCAGAGTGATTCAGGTTGAACCCCAGGCCTACACAGAGACTCACAATAACACCCGCTACAGCCCCCCGCCCCCCTACAGCAGCCACAGCTTCGCCCACGAAACCCAGATCACCATGCAGTCTACGGTGCAGCTTCGCACAGAGTATGACCCCCACACGCACGTGTACTACACCACTGCCGAGCCGCGCTCCGAGATCTCCGTGCAGCCCGTCACCGTGGCCCAGGACACGCTCAGCTGCCAGAGCCCCGAGAGCACCAGCTCCACGAGGGACCTGCTCTCCCAGTTCTCTGACTCTAGCCTCCACTGCCTTGAGCCCCCCTGCAGCAGGTGGACACTCTCATCTTTTGCCGAGAAGCACTATGCCCCTTTCCTCTTGAAACCAAAAGCCAAGGTAATTACCAAAACAGAAGACTCCTACTGTCTGCAAAAAATAACAGAGCAGGCGCCTTTGGAATTCATCCGATTGCTTCCTCAGATGTGATGTATTTCAGGCCTCCTAACGAGTCAGTCCATTTAGAGCTCGAGGCCATTTTAATGAGCTCATCTTCTACAGGAGTGCATCTCTATGTGGCAAATGTTTCTTTCAATTTACGTCAACTCCTTGCATTTTAAAGATTTTCTTCTAAATGAGCTTGTTTAAAAAATGCGATTACCGGGCTTCCCTGGTGGCGCAGTGGTTGAGAGTCCGCCTGCCGATGCAGGGGACACGGGTTCGTGCCCCAGTCCGGGAAGATCCCTCGTGCCGCGCAGCGGCTGGGCCCGTGAGCCATGGCCGCTGAGCCTGCACGCCCGGAGCCTGTGCTCCGCAACGGGAGAGGCCACAGCAGTGAGAGGCCTGTGTACCGCCCAAAAAAAAAAAAAAGCAAAATTACCATGATTTTATGTTTTTTCCTCTGGGAAAACGACCCCTACACTGTACATCCGGATAGTGTGATGTTTAAGAGTGAGGTATAAACCAAACAGCTCATCTTTGTCAAGGGAGAGTCGGTTATGTTCCTCCGGGTCTGATCTCGGGCCCCTTATTCTGTTGCAGGTCGTGGTGATCTTCCTTTTCCTGGGCCTGCTGGGGGTCAGCCTTTATGGGACCACCCGAGTGCGTGATGGGCTGGACCTTACAGACATTGTGCCTCGGGAAACTAGAGAATATGACTTCATTGCTGCACAGTTCAAATACTTCTCTTTCTACAACATGTATATAGTCACTCAGAAGGCAGACTACCCCAATATCCAGCACTTACTTTACGACCTTCATAAGAGTTTCAGTAATGTGAAGTATGTCATGTTGGAAGAAAATAAACAGCTTCCCAAAATGTGGCTGCACTACTTCAGAGACTGGCTCCAAGGTAAGATGCTGCTGCAGGGCCCTTGTCCTTGGTAAACGTTCACCATTTGGTCTTTGGTGTGTTCAGCTTCTACAGGTTCCCTTTGTTCACTTCATTAAAGTGTTAGATGATAATGTAACACTGACATGTTCCATTGACTTCTAATTGTTGCTGAAAATTCTTATATAGACTCTTTCTGGGGCAGCTCCCAAATCTGGTTTTTACCTATAAAACGATGCAAACAGTTCAAATGGCCGATTCAGGAACTTCTGTAAGAATTTATGAGTACGCAGGATAAATGAACAGATGTTCTTAGAATCACTGAATACATCCCTATTCAGTCAGCAGTTAGGGGCAACTTTAGGCCTTCTTTCTTTCCAGTGACTACTATTTCCTAGAAGTGTTTCTAAGAGCAAGGTGAGAAGCTGAGAAAGGCATTTTAAAGCAGGAAATGGGAAAGTGGGTTATAAAAGACGGAGCTGGATGCTTCTAGTACTTTTTTTTTTTTTTTTTAAATGGTGGCTAGTTTGGTGACCAAGTGAAATCCAAGTGTTAATGGAATTTCTAGGCTGACTCACTGCCAAATTGTAACTTACTACATCAGTAGTTTTGCATCATTGGTGAATATAATTTAAAATTCCGTCTTTTGACCATCTTTTGACTTACCATATGGAGTAAGCTTAATCACTTGATCACATCTCATAGTATATCATAAATAATCAATTTCTGCTTTAAAATGCCTTCTTAGCTTCTGACCTTGCCCTTAGAAACATCTCTAGGAAATAGTAGTCGACTGGAGAGAAAGACGGCCTCAACTTGCTCCTAACTGCTGACTGAATATGAATGTATTCAGTGATTCTAAGAACATCTGTTCATTTATTCTGTGTTGACACATGCAAAGTAAAGTGGAGAATCAAGATAATTATCTACACAATTCAAGCAAAAATACTCTTACTGAAATACCCAAATAATTATGGCCCCAACATTTTTTGGCTTAAGTTATCCAAATGATTGTCTTAATTTCCCACTTAATTAGGCTTGTTTAAACACAGATTTAAGTGCCTTTTTTGGTCTTAAGTCAATACACTTGTATGTAAAGATTAAGCAGCCAATTTCCCTGTGAGTTTGCATGAAATGGTAAACAACTTGAATTTGATTGAAAATTCTTCAGTACGGTTTCTGTCTTTGACTCGTGTTCCTAGAATTTTGTTCGTGCATGTGTTACCAGATTTGACCTCTTTTTCTGAGGAAGGCGAAGAGAACTACATGACATTAACATTATTTTTTAACATGCTCGTGAGATTAACTTGAATTTGTTCCCAGTCTTATTTTTTTACAGTAGTTTGGGAAGCAGTGGGGTTTTTTTTTTTTTTTTTTTTTCAGATGATGAATCAAAAGAAGACGAGAAAGTTGAGAGATTCCCTGCTTTTCATTTTTCCCCCTTTGGCCAAAGACATGCAAATAACTTGCCACAAATAACAAAGAGATCTGCAGAGCACTGCCAGTATCTGAGCAAAGAAGGGTTATCCTGGAATTGATTTCAGTGTCTTCGGCCATTCCTTTGAATGTTCAATATGGCATGTTAGGCGGAGCTTTGGAAGAGGGTAGAGGGGCATTGTCTCCAGGCAGTGCAGAGGGCTAACCTTTTTATAGCCTATTGTAAATTATCCCCATGCTTTCATCCCTTTAAAGACCTAAAGCAGTTGGACTTGGGAATCTTTTTAAAAGGTGCCTTTGAATCATGTTTTGATTGCTAAGTGAACAGCACCCACCTAGACCAAGTAAGATCCATTCACGCCCACTGGTCGGCATCCCAGCCAGCCCTAGACCTCTGCATCTGACTCTACCAAGGTCCGGCAGAGCAGTGTACACGGGATGGCCAGATACTGGGACCACCGGCTGCCTAGACGTTTTTCAGGCCTGTTGAGTGGTTGATTTGGTCTTTGAACATTTCCTCTTAGGAAGTAGTTATCCTTGAGTCAGCTTTCCTTCAAAGCACTTTGTGTGGTTGCTAAGTGATGGGACCCTCATTAGTTTTTAATGGAATGACCATTACAAACCACGTCATCCCATTGGTCTTTAGCAACATTCCAGTAGTTTGGGGGGGGGAGGGATTTACTCATAAAAATGTACAATGGTGATACAGAAATTATCTCCAATGTCACCTTTAAGCATACATGCAAATAAGGTGACCCTGGAGATAAAAACCACACTGTACACATGGTATTTGTTTATATTTCACACTGAAATATGCAAATAAAATTTAGATTAGCATTTTCTTTTTAGCGTCCTGTATCAAAGAAAAATTGGCAGTTGAGATAATTAACTCAGAACTTCACACTAGAAAATAATTTCTAGTATAAAATATTTTAAATGAAAAAGTTCTAGCTAAAACTTTCATGTTTTGCCATAAAATAAGTGAAACGTCACAGTTCTTTCCTACAGTATGCATGTGTTGGAATGTGAAATATTTGGCCAAGGGAAGAAGCAAATCCTTGTTCCTTGTTTTGTGTCAAGACCGTATAGTGTGCGTGCACTTAGGCCAAACCATTGTTCCTTGAGCCTTTTGATAATTAATCAGAAAATAATACACTAATTATGAAAGAACTTAACTTTTCTGTGAAGTCAATGATTATTTCTCATTCATCGTGAAGCCCCCAGCAGAGTGAATGGCGAGTAGGGGGCCAGCAGCGCAGGTGATGAGTTGAGTGGAATTGCCAACAGGGTTGAGCTCCCCAGATCAGATCAGATCTTTCTTTCCTTGTTTCACTCTAGGGTGTCCCCAGAGTCGTAGAGTATAAATATCATAAAACCGCACTCAGATTTTTGGGGCCCTCTATTTGCCACCGGATGTCATTGGTGCCCACGTTAACTCTATCAACAGATGTTTGTTTCCTGGGCACCATAGTGCATTCAGGGCGACTTAGAGCATTCGTGGTTCCAGCTGACTCTGGAAGAGGCTGCCTGGGTTCAAAGCTTAGCTCCAGCACTTACCCGCTGGGTGACTTTCCTCAAGTGACTTCACGTTCCCAAGCCTCATCTGTAAAGTGGGAACCATCATACTAGTAGGTTATCTCATGAGGTCGTTTTAAGAATTGAACGCAGGGTAATCAATGTAAAATGCTTAGACAGCCCCACACTCACAATAAGCGTGAGCTCTGCTCCTCAGGATAGCAGGTCAAGAGGAAAGGGTTAAAGTGCCTACAGGCCACAGAGTGATGGAAATTCTATTATGGTGAGGAAAACAAAACAGGCCTCTTTTCTGGTAGGGGTTGTTTTTTTCTCTCCTGTTTATTTTTTTCAAAAACAGGAAAAAAAAGGCTTTAGGTAATAAAATAACATCTGTTCAGTACTGACGGTTGTATGCATGCCTCGCTATGAAAAACAGTCTGTGTGAGAGGGGAGCGCAGCCATCCCGGTGGTCTCCCCACCCGGCCCCGCGGCCACTCCACGTTCCCCGAACAGGGCCGCCTTTCACCACCGAGCCCGAGGCCCTCATCCCCAAATTGTTCCTGTGAAAACAACGCCCACAGCAACGTCGGAAGGAAGGTTTAGTTGGGACAGAGAGAGAGAACAAGAGAGAGAGAGAGCGTCCTGTGTTCCCTTCTCCCCCCAACTTCAAACCCCAAGAGTTTAACTATTTTGAGTACAAACGGAACCAGTTCCGTGTGTTGTGGGGAACGGGGGCGTGTCGTGAAATGAAACAAACCCTCCTCCCTCCTTACTGGCCACGTCTAACCCGTGCACGTGCAGCTGGTTCAGAAGATGTGGCTTCCTGGGCTGCTGGGGCTTGGGAGCTCAACGTGGGAGGTGGTTTGGGGGAGCAGGGCGACGGAAGAGCGGGGGGGGGGGTGTCAGAGGAGAGTGTGTGCAAGCCAGCAATTGCTCAGACGCGAGGGCCGGGTCACCAGGGCCCTGTTTTCTCTTCCAACACGCTTATCTCTTTACAGCTGTAGCCAAACCGTCAGGTCTGTAATGATGGTTTTGATTACAGAAGCCAAGCGCAGCTGTGTGTGGTGGGCTGGTGGGCGCGCCCATCCCCCAAGCCCAGAAAGCTCTTTCCTTCCCCTCCTTGGCCTTGCGGTTTGTCATCTGTTCTCACAGAGCCCCCTTCTATTGGCCTGTGGCTTCCTGTTCTCAATATGATCCAAATTTACCCTGTGAGGTATTTCCCTGCACACACATGCACACAAGATCCCTCCTCCTCTCTCCTCCACAGCCCCTCTTGGAGGAAGGGTGGCAGAGAGGAAGAGAACAGTCCAGAGTGAATAGGTGTCGGCTGTGATCTTTACACAACCTGGCAGCCGATCCCACAGCTTGTATTAGCTCCACAAGTCGAACAGATGGAACAAATTGACAGAATCATGTTCACTCACCCAGGGCTGGAGAAGCAACTGAGTTGCTGTTTGAAGTTGGGAGTTTGAATGTGTTTTTCCTGCTCTGAGTGGAATTTCTGGTTGTATCGAAGAACCCATGGCTTAGCACCTGAAGTGGCACGAAACACTGAATGGGCCTGGCATGTCTTTCTCACCCAGCCCTCTTGCTTTCTTTTGTCATGGGGGAGAAGAAGTGGAGTTTGGGGGGGACTTTTTGAGGTAAAACATGTGTATTTGTTTCCTAGAAATGAATACTCTCCCCTTCTGCCTTCGAGGCAGTGATTATCAGCAACTTGAAGTTCATTCACGAAAAATCTAATAGTGTCACATGAAGTCAAATACAACTAGAATACAGAGTGTTTGGGGTTGATGGCAAACGCTCCGCTGTCCTCAGAGCACCCTGTTAGGACCAGGATCATTCTGGATAAGAGTTATAATGTATTACACACATTTGCCTTTTCTAGGACTTCAGGATGCATTTGACAGTGACTGGGAAACTGGGAAAATCATGCCAAACAATTACAAAAATGGATCAGATGACGGGGTCCTTGCCTACAAACTCCTGGTGCAAACCGGCAGCCGTGATAAGCCCATCGACATCAGCCAGGTACGCTCACTGCCTTATACCATGGGAGCTTCGGAGAGCGTCGTTGAGCAGGGCTTTGGGGCAACTGCCACTGAAGACTGCTTGACAGCATGCGGTCCCAGCCTGTGCTCTCTGCAGATCCAAGGCATCGGGGGCTGGAAGAATGAATATTGAGTTGGCTCTAATTCTCTTCATTCCACCAGCAGATCGGATGACTGCAGGCAACCCAGAGAGCCTCACCTTGCTCATCTGTCAAGTGGGGACGAGTGTGTTACTTACCTTCAGAGCAATTGTCAGAAGAAAGTCTAGTTGAGGCAATGCAGACTCTTTCAGATGTTAGACATACTGTGTTGCGTTGTTCTCTTTCGAATTCTTGTGCTTGTTACCGTGTCGGTCTTGGTTTTATCCGATCTTGGAAAGGTGGATCCATTGGGGAGCAGAATTTGAAAGAATAGAATTTGGCGTGGATGGATGGGTTAGGGAAGGATAGAAGGATAGGAAGATTTGTTGTGTTTGATTCCTTTGCATTGCTGTGGCCTAAGGGGCAGAGGAGGACAGACGGATTGCTCTCTCATCAGCGAGGCAGATGGAAATCCTTGGAATCTGAGTGGACTCACTGTTGTGCTTACCCCCCAAGTAAGAAGAGCTGTTTCTATTTGGTAATCATATTCTCCAGCTGCATTTGCCTCTTGGCTGTGACACTTGGATTCCGGCATATCCCTTTTGATTCCTTGGGCATGCTGGGGAGGGCGTTTGGACCCTTCAGATTTCAAATGAGTCCAGCCCCACTACTGGCTTCCCCTTGTAGCTTACTTGCTTACTTACTGCAGGCAGAAAACCGTCATGCTAATGATCTTCCTAGCAGCTCTGTTTATTGTCTCCCCTTTTTTGCTGGCATTAAAGGTGACAGATTTACAAAGTACATTGTTCAGAGTTATTATGGAGTGTGAACTTGGTGCTTTATGGCCACATGGGGCATGCTGTCTGGTTTGACAGGGCTGCGGGCAGAGGCGTCTGTCTGAGAGATAGCGGGGATGCCCGGGGGGCTGTGTTGGGTTTTAGGGACCAGGGACACTGTGGAACAAATGTGATTGGGCCAGGCCCCCGGACATCATTTCCTCCGCCTGGGAGGGAGAAGGGCGTGCTGTGTGCACGGAGGCCGTGAGCTGTACTATGTAATTCCAGAGACGGCTTGAAGACGTACAGTTGTTACATATCCTGTGGATTAATTGAATCCAGATCCCTAAAATTTAGTTCTCTCACTCTCCTCCCCTTTCTTCCTTCACTCTTTCTCTATTAACTTCTGTCATTGGTGTTTTCATTTTGTTAAAAAAGACCAAAAGCATTGGAACCGCTTCTCAATCTAAAGTAAACAGGAAAAAGTATATGCACACATACGTGTGGGTCTCTGTATATCTGTCATCTGATGCCTTTCACCTATGCAAGGCCCACAGACCCACTTTAGAGGGAGCATAGTATCTGGCATCCTCACAGGATGTGGCGTACTATGTGTGACCGCCTCTCTCGGAATAAGATTCCAAGAAAGACCAAGGCTGTGCACCCGTCCCTTCCACTTTCTGGCGATGGGCATTTTTTGAATACACAGGTCATAGGAGGCTAGTGTTAGCAAAATTTATACAGATGTTGTTTTATTTTTATAGCTCTCCTCCATTTACTGGGTGGCATTTCCTTTAGTGTTAACAGCAGAGGTTAACTGCACACAGACGTGTATGGGGATTCTTGCCAGGTTTTTTTCCCCCTTCCTCTCCTATAAATATGTTTCTTCAGATTGTTCATTCTCCGCCCTGGCAGCAGACAGTCTTTTAGCATTCAGATTTAATTGGTTCAGTCCATTCCTGGGCCGTCTGCAGAACTGCGTGTGTGTGTGTTATAAACATGCCGATTATTGCATCCTCCGATAAGTGCATTTTGAAAGAAAGCAAAGGTGTTCTGATGGGATTTTCTGTACTTGCAAACAGTGGGCATTCTCTCCTTTGCTGCAAATGCTGGTGCAGAGCTCCGCTCCTATTCTCTCTAGGCAGGAGTGTGTGTACCCCAAGCACCCCTCTGAAAGGCTTCTGCTCTGCCCATTTTGCAGCTCACTAAACGGCGCCTGGTGGATGCAGACGGCATCATTAATCCCAACGCTTTCTACATCTACCTGACCGCTTGGGTCAGCAACGACCCCGTGGCGTACGCCGCCTCCCAAGCCAACATCCGGCCTCACCGTCCTGAGTGGGTCCACGACAAAGCCGACTACATGCCAGAAACCAGGCTGAGAAGTAAGTAGCCTTCCACTGGGCCTGCAAGCTTATGGGGCTCCTTACACGCCGTACCTCCAGGCTCAGTCCCAGCCCTCATCCGTCGACACTACGCAGGGTTCAACAGTGTAAACAGAACAATATATTTCTTTTAGTTTAAAACTCTGGGAGACAGATGAGGATGTGTAATCGAATGCAACTCATGCTCTATCACACTGAGAAATAAGAGTCTGTAATCTCCCTTCGTGCCTTTGACTCGAAAACGTCCACCAGGCCTCTCTTTTTAATGCCAGCTGTTCCATGTGAAAGTTGGGGACGCCTCCAGGTCGAGTGTTGTGTTACTGTTGCAGAGTTTTATCGCTGGGGATTATATGTTTATCTTAACTTTGTCAACTCTGGTGTTGAAGGGATTTTTGGCAAGTTGGGTCATTCCTATAAGCCACCAAGCACCTGTACTCTGTCAAAGCTGTTTAAACCGGAGCAGAAAAGTCTGTATACAACAGCGTCCTCTTCCTTTCACCTCTCAGCCCCGACTTTGAAAGGTGGTTCTGGATGGATTTAATTTGCATTTGGGTTAGAGATATTAGTAGCGTATACCTTGGGTACGAGTCCAAGGGAGGACGTGAGAAAGAAGACAGGTCCCTTTGCGAACATGGCTGGAGAGCAGGCGGGTTGTGCTTCCCTGTATCTAAACCTCAGAGCCTTGTGGCAAGCAGCCAAGGCTTGTCTTAATGAAAATTTATAGTTGAGATTATAATAGGGCAAATCATGTTTAGCAAGTCAACTGAATGACCCCAGAGGGTCTGGAACACACAACGGCAGCAACTAAATGCTTGTTGTGTAAGGATTTCTTCCCCTGCTGCTGAAGACTTAGCATTGCATTAAAAAAAAAGAAGCATGGAAGGTTTAAGTGTGTTAGATCACTAAAAGGATAAGAAAGTCAAGCGTTTTTCTCAGTAAAGCATGACTTTCGAGTTATTTTGTTCTCATAAGTGATTGAGTAAAACAGTTTGAACTTAGTATTTTCACTTGTGTCAGTTGAACAAAAAAAATGTTCCCACAATTGAATTCTTAAGTTGTTTAGACCCATTCCAAAGAGTGACTGCTTCTAGAAGATTAAAATCTAAGGGTAAATCAATACAGAGATCACAGGCTCCTCCTCCACACACACACACACACCCCCCCCAAAATCAAAGGTTGATCATTGTTTAAAATTTCTTAAACCAAAGATTGAAACTGTAAAGACCTGAAGACCATCATTGGTATTGTGTGTCCTTCATGTTGAAAGAGGTGCAGTAAGTGGACTTTCTTGCCGAGTTCTTTCTCTTCTCATTGCAATTGTGGAGAAGCCGGGGATGCACGTCTGGGATGGCTAACGGTGGGAGCTTGTTGCATTTCTTCCACCCTTGGATGGCGTCCGTTTGCCTTTCTCAGTATTGCCAGGAGCCCCTGATCCATGGGCCCTCTCCCTGTTGCCTTCTCTCTCCAGTCCCAGCAGCAGAGCCCATCGAATACGCTCAGTTCCCTTTCTACCTCAACGGCTTGCGTGACACCTCAGACTTCGTTGAAGCAATTGAAAAAGTCAGAACGATCTGCAACAACTACACAAGCCTGGGGCTCTCCAGCTACCCCAACGGCTACCCCTTCCTCTTCTGGGAGCAGTACATCGGCCTCCGCCACTGGCTCCTCCTGTCCATCAGCGTGGTGCTGGCCTGCACGTTCCTCGTGTGTGCTGTCTTCCTCCTGAACCCCTGGACGGCCGGGATCATTGTGAGTTTATTCTAAGGGTCTTTGTGGAAGTCACATTCCTTTCAGCATAGCTCTTTCTGCAGCCGGGAAGTTTTGTTTATGTCTGGGCCTCTGGAGGAGGGTATAGATTGCATCATCCATACTGTATTTATTCTACTGGAGGTGGTGAGGTTCATGGTTAGGTAGAGCCTTTAATGGCCTTAATCTTCTGTCCCCTCTCCTTTAAACTTTTTGTGTAAAGATAGGGGAGTTTTTGAGCACACTTTCCTTAATATAGAGCTGAGCATTTATTAAATACAAACACTCAAAGCGTACCTGTTTTTTCAATTCAAGTGTCATTTTGTTACTACATCCCAGACCAAATATAGAGAAGATTCTTCTAAATGGAGCGATAATTCGAGAAGTTAGGATGGTGGTGTATGGTTAAATGGTTTTAGGGATGGCTTTGTGTGGTGTGTTTGTTTTAACTCTTGGGCAGAATTGATCAACGAGTATTACCAACCTGTTTTTTGCATTCTTTCTCCAAGTATAATACTCTCAGATTTGAAACAAGTTTTGGGTAGAGTCTAATAAAATCATGGCAGTATTTAAATTCCATGAACTGTGGTATAGCCTTCAAAATGCCAGAATTATAAAAACAGAGACCAGGTCTTGTTTCTGCACCATAAGTCTGTGCAACAGGTATGTTTAAAGGTAAATGTTTAGTCTATAGGAGTTTTCATGGTACTTAAGCAATTGATGTTATCCATCTTTCATTAGCTTATTAAAAGAAAGCAAAGGGAACTTTTATTGTACTTGTCTGTCCCCCCTTCACTGCCTGCTGACCCCCACCTCCAGAAGGAAAGATCGTTCTCTCCTTCTTTTGTCTCTGTGCAGTTCATTGTTTTATTTGTATTTTCTCCTCTTTGGCCCCAAAAACTCCAAAATCTGCCACACAGATTTTCTTTCCATCCCCCTAGAAATTTTTACAAGGCAGATGAAAGAAAGGCAAATAAAAGCTTTTCCTTGGATTTGACTGTTTGCTTTGTCCACCCCAGTAACTCCACATTTCTTCAAAGTGAAGGGGCTGTAACCTGACCCACATCAGCTGACCACACGTCCCCTTTCTCCCAAGTCATCCTCAGTCCATGGACTCTCCAAGCAAAAGCAAAGCTACTTTTACGTAAAAGAACTTTTATTCACCCCGTCCGATCAGCTTTCTTAAGGATGGAGGGCAAGGCAACCAAAAACTCTAGTTGCAACTCAGTTATAAGTTGAAGGATGGTCTCTGATGGTTAAGATCAAAACAGAAGGGAACACCTTGTTTTAAACTGTATTAAATTTGTAGCCAGCAATGAGTGCGTGTTTCTATAATTCCTTATAGATTGCACTCGGGGAATAGTTTTGAAAAAATTTTTGCGACACCTAGAGTGTGTTTGTGCCCAGCCACTCATCCTGTGTGTCTTTTTCAAGGTGACAGTCTTGGCTTTGATGACGGTCGAGCTCTTTGGCATGATGGGCCTCATTGGAATCAAGCTGAGCGCCGTGCCTGTGGTCATCTTGATCGCTTCCGTCGGCATTGGAGTGGAGTTCACCGTTCATGTTGCTCTGGTATGGGAGACGTTTTGAGTGAAAGCTATTCACTAGAAAGGCAATCTGTTTCCTCTGGCTCTTTTTAGTTTCCAAGTTGGGAACCTTTTCATTTTCTCCAACATCAAGGAACACACCTGACACACATCACGGCAAAAAGGCTTCAGAGCACAGACATTCCCTGGGAGTGGCTGAAGTTCAGCCGGACTCCTTTCCCTCTGGGGGAAATCTAAGAAAAAGGGTGTCAAAGGTGAAAGCCAGGCCACGTCAGCAGTAGGCAGTGTCTTTGGTGTGTCCGAGTGGGCCAGGAAGGATTCTGCTCATTTGGTGTCGTCAGTTGTGTCACCACGGGTCCTGAACTCGTCTGCTGTTCCTAAGACAGATGGTGTATACGTGTGCATGAATACACACGATTTTTAAAATCACAGTCATAAAGCAGGGATAAAATGAGACCACACTCACAGATTTGGTGGGGATGGCATAGTGGAGGGTGAGGTGAGTTGGCAGCTGAGGAAATACCTTGGGGCTGATGAACTAGCTCTCCCACCTGAGCCCACCCAGCTCCTTCGACCTCCCAGCTTCCAAATTCATGACAGCAGAAAGTAGGAGAACTAGCATTGCTCTCAATAGGAATCCCCCCCCCCACCAACGCCCACCCGGCTCTTTCTATGCACAGTCCTGTGAATCTTTGTGGGAGAAAAGTAAACTTCAAGAGGAGTCTAACCCAAGAGACAAACCCATCGTATACATTTATCAGAGAATCATTCAAAAGCCCTATAGTGATGTGTAAATTATGTTCCGTACACACTTGTGTTTGTAGTCTGCGTCCCTGGGTTTATGTAGGCATTCAGTAAATACTTACTGACTGAATAAATACTGATGTTTGGAATGCTTAGCTAGGAAACCAAGCATTTGACTTGGATCAAGTTACTTTGAGTAAAAGCCTTTGCTCTTGCAAAAAGCCTTGCTTTTGCATCTCTAGCATTGATTTTCTTTGGGCTTAACACATGGCACATGCATAGCTACACACATGGGTGTCTAGACAGATGCTTCTGCCTTCTACCTTCTGTTGTCTTCTTTCAGGGCCATATTTATGCTGCGTAGAGATGATAAATGTTTATATTTCAGAAGGAATGTTTTGTTGCAGTTAACCTGTTTTTTCCCCCAATGTATAACAAAAAGCTGATAATATATAGAAACAGTTTTCTACATTTTGAGCCTACCCTAATTACTTTCCTCAATTGAGCTGGGAAGAAGGAGAGGGGATTTTTAGAAAGAAGAGCCTAGAGCTTAGAGAACACATAATTACGAAATCATTTCTTTTAAAAAGGAGAAAAATTACCCGCGAGTTAAAAATCCACAAATCATTTTATTCTGATGTGAATGAAAACCGCTCTTCTTGGTAGCTAGCATTACAAACAAGGGTGGTCCTAGAACAGATTTTTGCGGTGGAAATGCTAACAACAGTCTTTAAACTGTAGCGGCCCCTTGGATCTCTGAGGTAGTATGAACATAAATATCCATACCGGTGCTGGATAAACAGTGAAGGAATGCCTCTATTCCTCATGCAAGATTTACTCCTGAGAATTGAAGGAGTCTCAAGAGGCAGCTTGGCTTTGTGCTGCTAGCCCAGGTCTTCATCAAGAGGCTACCCACACACAGGACATGGTGTTCTTACCGTGTCCTGTATGTGAAAGTCATCAAGGAATCGATGGGCGCCTGGCAGTTTACTGTTTCCGTAGCATAAGTGCTATGCAAGAAGATCAACCCAACTTTGACCCTTGTGGCCTCACGGCCCAGATACAGCACAGAGCGACATGGTTCCAAACCATCTTGGTGCTTTCCTCCCAGGAGAAAAAGACAACTGCTTTGACCCTAAAATCTCCCAGCTCTGAAAGAGCGTCCATACATAGACCCCACTTCAGAGAAAAATAGGAAAATTCACAATGCACCTTTGCAGACTTTTGTGTCGTTTTATTTCTTCATCCATTAAGTAGAATAACGTCCTGTCCTTCCCTAGTGCACCTGCAAGGGCCCCAAGCCCTCTTCTCAGCACATCCTAGAGCAGCCTTAACTTTCAGAGAGCAAGCTTCTGCCAGGCTCAGCCCTCCCCCCACTGGGGGAGCAGACAGGGTGTAACAGTAACTAACCCACATTGAAATGGTCCTGGGTCACACTCTCAAGCCAATAGTCTGATATACCAAGATCTCCATAAAGTTCCCATTTGGTATCAACAGTACCCTTGACCTAGAAGAGCTTTAGAGAATGCATAAGAGGTGAGATATAGCCACACATATTTAGAACAGGCTTGATTGAATTTACAGCCCTGTCTTTTTCTTGTGATACCTTCATGGTACTTACATGTACTACAAACACATTAGTTGGAACACGGTGACAGAATTTCTAACCTCAGCATAATAGTGAGGAAATATGCATTTAGCACCCAGGTGCTAAGCCCATTTGGAAGTAAGATCTTGACCTTTCAAAAAATCGGGCAAAATGCTGTCGCTTTCACAACTGGAGGTCTCCCATGTGAATGATGCTAGATCATTTAAGTGTGGGGAGTAAACTCAAGCGTGAGTAACAGTGAAAAGAAGGGAACATTTTGCTCATTTGTATAGTTTTGGCATGGTTTTTAAATTTAAAGTAAATATGCTTTTCTTCTTTTCTTCTTGATGTTCAAGATTTACATCAATACCAAATACAACCCATTATCATGAACAGGTCAATTTAGTGTAAGCCTAGATTTAGCTAGTTGAGCAGCCCCAGTTAAACATGCCAGTAGATAGAGGGTAAGATCTGAGAGGTTCAGTGGAGGCAGATGAAAGTGGCTAATAGCATTGAAGACGAAGCTGGCCATTGACCAAGTCCAGGAATCTGATCATCTGAACTCTCCTCGTTGCGCAGGCCTTTCTAACAGCCATTGGCGATAAGAACCGCAGGGCCATGCTCGCCCTGGAGCACATGTTTGCACCCGTTCTGGATGGTGCCGTTTCCACTCTGTTAGGAGTGCTGATGCTTGCAGGATCCGAGTTTGATTTCATTGTCAGGTAAGCATTCGTTTCTAATGGGACCTCTGTTGCTTATTTCCTTCTGCCTCTGGAAGATTGCAGCATGTCTTCATTGTGACTCTACTCCCCACTCCTAACCCCGTAGCTTCATTGAGGAATAATTGACAAATAAAAATTGTATATATAAGGGGGTACAACATGGTGGTTTGATATATGCATACATTGTGAAGTGATTGCCACAATCTGTGACTCCACTCTCTTTTGAGTTTATTAACTCAGAGGTATCCTGAGAGGCATAAAAGCAAGCTCCCTTCTAGAGCTGTCTTGGGGAATATCTTAGGGAGAAAAGATGGAGGGTTTGGGGCTAGCAATAAAGGCAACTCTACAACTTGAAACCGATATCCCAGTTATTGCTATTGAGGTTAGAAATACCAACAGAAAGAAATGAGCTGGTTCCCATGAATTGACTGAATTTGACCTTTACTTCTCCTTCAAAACTGTAGAAAGGAAAACGTACAGATACCTACAGTTTTCACATAGATTTTATTCTTTTAAGAAGTGAAGATGACATGCCTTGATTTCACATTTGAGTTGCCACTAAGATTTAAGAAGCATTTAACGTGTGACTTAACACCAATAAATTTTTGAGATCCAAGCCTAGTTGGATACATCTTTCAATTTGGATTTCATGGCAAGCAGTTTCTGGTGAATTTAATTAAGGATTTGACTTTGTGAAGTATAAAAGGAGAGCAAGTTTTCCTTTTAAAAAGAATTTGAGAACTGCAGGGAAAGACTATTTTCTTCTCTGAACAGCCTCCGCAGCTTTTTGACAAAGCTGCCCTTGGATGTAACCCTGTTGCTCCGTGGAGGGGCGAGGCCAGAATCATCGATAAGTAAAAGATAGTCCAGAATTAGGACCATGGTAAAGCAGAATGAAATGTGAGAAATGACTTGATCGTTAGGGACGTTTCGATAATCTAGAGAGAGAATCTAAACAGGCTTTTCTGATGTGTGTGTTGCGATAGGCCTTTCAATTCCAAGTGAAAAGAAGAGGATTTTAAGTTGTAGCCAACGTTTCTTTATTACGAGAAAAGATCAGTCCACGGGTCTGTGACGTTACCCCATTGGGCGGGTCGGCATCATGGAGATTTAGCCTTGCTAGAATGAGTGCCAGGGTTGGCTCACTGTCGCTTGGGTGGAGAATGAGTGGAGAGGTGTAGACCAGTACTTCTCAAGCTGTAACGTGCTCGTGAGTCATCTGGGGCTCTCTGTAAGTGCAGATCAGACTTCGTTGGGGGTGGGGAGCAGAGTCTGCGTTTCCAGCCAGCTCCCAGATGATGGCCACGTTGCTGATCCTCTCAGCACAGATGACCGATCACTTAACAAGCCCAATTAGTACACCCTGTTTGCCAATATCAGGTAGACATATGCCTAAGCTAGATGAAGGTTTTGGTCTGGGTTTTGTTTTCAGCTCTTAATTTGATTTTGACTTTTCCGTTATTCGGGCATGAGTAGTTGTTTCTCTGTGATGTAAAAACCCTATGTCAAGTAGAGTTTCTTTGTGTAATGTCTCATTCAACACAATGTAGTGAGCACCTCATAAGTGCCATTTCACACAACTGCAAGTAATGTAGACCCCGTCCCCCTGTACATGGGGGGAGAGACAAGGTCACGGGCAATTCAAAACCATGGGAAACAGAGTGTGATGGGATCTCAGAGGATCTAACTCAGCCTTGTGGGGGATGCCAAGGGAGCCACAGAGAAGAAACGTAGCCTGAATTAGAACAACCATCTGGGACCTGGGTGGAGAGCAGGATCCCAGCTCTCTCATCTAACCCATGGCGTCTTGTTCTCTCCCAGAGATATCAGGGTTCTTGTTTCAAGCACTTAAAAGGGCTTCCCATTTTCTAGAACTGGATGGATTAACCTGATAAAGCCCTCACTGAGGTCGACTAAATGAGCAGACATTGTATACACTAAGCTGTCAGAAATCTAATTGGTCTGTTTATTCTACAGTTAGATGGATGGGATGCAAATGTCTTAATGCCTGCTGCTGATATATGCCTCCGCCTAAAGTTGCAGCAGTTTACATTAGTGCAAGACATCGGCTGCTTGGTCTTTACTAATGCAGCTCAGAAGTTTCTAATGTTTACAATAGCTGCGAGGTATTTGTATTTTTATAGGGATTCTCTCTCCTTTCATCTAATGTTGAAACATATATAGGCACAGCGAAGGTTGGTGCCTGTTCCGTTTTATGATCAAGAGGACCATTAACAGATAGATATCTTGCCCTCCCTCTTCCCAGAACATCCTGAGCTCTCCCCCACCCCAGCCCACTTCCAGCAGAATTGCCCTAGAAACCGTTAGTTACAGAAACGCATGCTTGCGTGGAGCCCGCTGCCTCCAGCTGTGTGCAACATCCTCCAGCGACTCTCCCTGGTTGACAGGTTCACCTTGGTATTCGTGAAGGATCCCAGACCTTAGCCCTCAACGGTGGGAAAGCAGGGCCACTTGTGCACTCTCCTCTTCTTCATGGTGCTGCGGCCTTTATGTTTGAATTGGCTGACGCAAAACAAGAGTATTCAGAGATGCTAAATTGTTCAACAAAAGATTGGCCGGCAGAGCAGCCCGTCATTGTGGACCGCCCTCCCCCGAAAATGCCCCAGCAACCACAGAATGGGCAGTGTTTTCTTTGCCGAAAGCTGGTTCCAGTGTTCTAAAAAGATTGCAGTTGGAACTGTTTGGTAAAACTGGAACTCACAGAATTCTGGGCAGAAAGTTGCGGTTAATGAAAGCCCGGGGAAAGCCTTACCTGCTACGCTGGAGACTTAATTAGAGATTCTGCTCTAAGATGCAGAAGCATTTCACAGTGGATTAGCTGCCTGCAGAAGTGGGCTGCTTTTCCTCCTGGGCTAAATTGTTTAAATTCTACACCCTTCACTTCATTTGTTTGCTTCTGCTGGGTTTTCATGAACGGGGCCCCTCTGCATTGTATTTGTGCTTTCAGTCTGCTCGGCCATTCAGTTCACATTCCATATTTTTGTGTTTGTGTAACACATTCATAAATAACATTACATGCCATGAGATTTCAGCAAATTAACAAACCTAATTTTTTTTCTTCCCTTCATGAACTAACACTTTGGGTTGTAGAATGTAGTCCTCAAAGTCATAAGGTTAAAAGAAAAGAGAAAAAAAAAACCTGATCTTGTGCTGAATTTGAAACGCAGTGTTGTAACAGCCTTTTCACTGGTGTGGGTTTTGTTAATTTTTGGCTCTGACGTTTGGGCACGTGAAGGGTAGCTTAATTTACTTTTGCCATGGTAAATGTTCCTGTTTCCCTTTTATCTTCAAGGTATTTCTTTGCTGTCCTGGCAATCCTAACAATCCTGGGTGTTCTCAATGGACTGGTTTTGCTGCCAGTCCTTTTGTCCTTCTTCGGACCGTATCCTGAGGTCAGTAATTGTTGCCAGTGTAATGTGCAACCCTCAGACCACCTGAATATTGTTTTTCCTGGTGTCACTCTTAATTTAGATATTTAAGTATATCCACATTTGCTGGTTGTTTACTTTTTCAGTAAACAGCTCAAATAACTATGGCTTTTTTTCTCTTCAGTTTAGTAGTCTTAGGGGATGTAGGGGGAATGGTTTGGTTTGGTTTAGGTTGTTTATTTTTGAAACCTAGTGATTGGCAAGCTGAGTCTTGTAGGTCTCTATCAATGAAGCACTTTCCACTCAAGAAGAATATCTGGGCTTGAACAGGAGTAAAAGGGGCACAGCCTGCCTTTCCAGAGTGTGAAAGCAGAGGGCAGGTCTTTTGCTCCAGCTGTCAGGCCCAAGGGTCTTCAGAGTGGCAGGGATTGGGCCAAGTGAATACAGGGTAGCGTGAGAGGCCGGGCGGGGGGCGGGGGGGATGCGGGGGAGGGGCAGCGACCCCTGAACAATATTGTGCTTTGAACCTTAAGTGTGGCCACCAGGTAAATGGTTGATAACACCTGTAATACTGAATCCCCTTAAATAGGTGTCTCCAGCCAATGGGCTGAACCGGCTGCCCACCCCTTCCCCTGAGCCGCCCCCCAGTGTGGTCCGGTTCGCTCTGCCCCCTGGTCACACGAACAACGGGTCTGATTCCTCTGACTCGGAGTACAGTTCTCAGACGACGGTGTCGGGCATCAGTGAGGAGCTTCGGCACTACGAGGCCCAGCAGGGCGCCGGGGGCCCTTCCCACCAAGTGATCGTGGAAGCCACAGAGAACCCTGTCTTCGCCCGCTCCACCGTAAGTCATAAGTCACCCCAGGAGGCAGCCCCTGCCTGCTCTGAACAGCAAATCACAGACAGCATGCCAAAAAATGTATAGGTTAGGTGGACTCATATGAAATGGCCAATATTTGACTCTTCTTAAACTATAAAAATGTCAGTTTCATGTGGCTGTATCTCATACAGATTGAAAAGGGCAGGGACCAATATTGGTGACTCCACAGAGCACCTATCAGCATATATCATGTTTGAGCTTAAGGACCGGAGGTAAAGCATGCCTTGCTCCCCCTGCCCCCCTTTTTTAAAAGCTACGTATCATTGTAGGAGGATACCTGTTTTAAAATGTAATGGTATTTTTATTGCCAGCAGAAGTGATTTCTTTTCCCTTCCACTTCTGTTCCTTTTAATTACCCTTGGTGTAAAATTATTTCAATCGTTATTGTCTAAGACTTCACCAGAAGCTTTTGTGGCTCCAAGCTCGTATCCTAGGTGGCGGGAAGGAGCAGAGAAGCTGAGAACCAGCCTTCAGTAATTCAGGAAAACCGTGAGCAGCCCGGAGCCTCTTCTCAGAGGCCCTGAGAGCCCCAACCGCATTCTCCCCTCTCTGTGCTCCCCAGGATGTCCTCGGCCCCCCAGGCCTGGAGCACAGCACACAAAACCCAAGGAATGTTCTAAGGCTCCTGTTGCTCTGACAGGGGGCCTCCTGCTGTCCCTCCAGGAAATGGGTATTCCAGTCCCAGGCTGGAGCTGCCCTTCCATGAAAGAGAGAGAGGCCAACCAAATAACCTAAATTTTCTTCCTCTTACCCCCCGTGACGATGCCTGCTGAGCTGCAGTGTGAATCTGGTTTTGTTCAGCAGGAGCCTAAAAATAGGTACAAGCTGAACGACTTTGAAGTTGGTCACGGTCCTTTTGATTGATGTGGCCACTGTGTTGCTCCATGCTTTGTACAGAGACCCAGAAACCAGATTCCTAACAACAGGATAGAGCAGCACTGCCCGGTAGAACTTTCTGTGACAGTGCGAATGCTCTCCAGTGCAGTAGCCACTGCAACATGTGGCTGTGGAGCATTTGAAATGCGACTAGTGCGACCTAAGGGGCTGAATTTTGAATTTTAGTTAATTTAAACGTACATAGCCACGTGTCCCTCATGGCTACCGTATTCAACAGTGTAGGTAACGTCCGGGTAACGTCCTGCATTTGGGCGAGCCAAGGCCAGACACTTAGTCATTTTAGAAGAAAGAGGGAGCTCGAGATCTGATCCTACCCAGCAGGGTGGGGTGGCGGACTGTGGGAGAGAGGCAGCTCCGGTACTTAGACCACAGCCCTGCATTTATGGGCAGCCAGCCGTATGTGTCCGGCCAGCTGTGCTGGAGAAAGCCTAGGCATAGGGTCCAAACAGGGCGTACCTCTGCCACGTCGTTGTGGGTAGAAGGCCTCTGGTCGCTCCCTGGGGCGCTCCTGGCCATCTGTGGGGTTGACTAAGCTCTAGTTCAGAAAGAGCTGTGTGTGGGTAGTCAGAGCCGTGAAGGGAGGGCTGGGGCAGCAGGGGCCGATGCCCATCCTGGGGTTAGCACGCGGCCTGTTTCAACCTGCCCTTGCCCTCTGCAGGTGGTCCATCCTGAAACGAGGCAGCACCCACCCTCCAACCCTCGACAGCAGCCCCATCTGGACTCAGGGTCCCTGCCACCCGGACGGCCAGGCCAGCAGCCCAGAAGAGAGGCCCCCAGAGAATGCTTGAGGCCGCCCCCTTACAGACCGCGCAGAGACGCTTTCGAAATTTCTACTGAAGGGCATTCTGGCCCTAGCAATAGGGACCGCACGGGCCCCCGGGGAACCCGTTCTCACAACCCTCGGCACCCAGCGTTCACTGCCACGGGCAGCTCCGTGCCCAGCTACTGCCAGCCCATCACCACCGTGACGGCCTCAGCGTCCGTGACTGTTGCAGTGCACCCCCCGCCCGGGCCCAGTCGGAACCCCCGAGGGGGGCTTCGCCCGGGCTACGAGGACTACCCCGAGACTGACCACGGGCTGTTTGAGGACCCCCATGTGCCTTTTAACGTCCGTTGCGAGAGGAGGGATCCCAAGGTGGAGGTCATTGAGCTACAGGACGTGGAATGTGAGGAGAGGCGCCGGGGCAGCAGCTCCAACTGAGGTGGGCGGGGCCGGTGGGCAGGTGGGTGGGCCTCTGAGGCGCTGCTCTTCAGTGACCCCTCAGGGACTTAGAGGGACGCAGATGGCTGCATCCTCCTGGAGCCCTGGGCACTCATGTGTCCCCTACTGAACCGCAGTGACCTCTTACCCACAGGCAGGGTTGCCTGTCTAAGCTTCGTCATCCTTGGAGAACCAGTTGAGTTCCAGATTGGATCTGTCCCTCACAGTTAGCCTGTGGAGGTTTAATGCATCTCAACAGAGACACTGACAGCTGCCCCTTTCACCTATTTTTCAGTCTTTTAAAGCCATAGCAGGTATGTCTGATGAACGCACAGCTCAGTGAACGGTCACAAAGTGAGCACATCCCTGTCACCAGTCCCCAGGTCAAGGGAGAGATCATGACCCACCCCTGGAAGCCCCTCATGCCCTCACCCATCCCCCACCGTCCTGATCTCTATACCCCAGACCCGTGTTGCCTGTGTTTGTGCTTTATCAATAGGGACTCGTAGACCTGTTACTTTGACTTCCTTTTTTTTTTTTTTCTTTTAAAGGGTGAGTAAAATCTGGAGCAAAGAGGCCAAAGATTGGAAGCCCCTCCCTACCCCTACCCTGCCCCACCAGAACTGCTTGAAGAGAGCTGCGGAGTTAGAAAGGCGTGCTGTGCCAGGCAGCAGTTCATTGTTACTGTAACTGATTGTATTATTTTGTGAGATATTTCTATAAATATTTAAGAGGTGTACACATATGTAATATACGAAGGAACGGATGTAAAGTAGTGTGATCTGGGTTTTCTGCACTCCCGCCTCCAGAGCAGGCGGTGGGGAGACCGCAGCGGAGCCCCTCCCTATTTGTACATTGGTCTCTGTGCCACAACCAAGCTTAACTTAGTCTTAAATTTCAGCATATGTTGCTGCTGCTTAAATATTGTATAATTTACCTGTATAATTCTATGCAAATATTGCTTATGTAATAGGATTATTTTGTAAAGGTTTCTGTTTAAAATATTTTAAATTTGCATATCACAACCCTGTGGTAGTATGAAATGTTACTGTTAACTTTCAAACACGCTATGCGTGATAATTTTGTTGTTGTTTAATGAGCAAATATGAAGAAAGCACGTTAACCCCGGTGGCTTCTCTAGGTGTAGTTGGATGAGATTCTCTTGTTTGGCTGTGTGTGTGAACATGTGTGTGATTTCCCAATGTACTGTACTGTGATTTTTTTTTCTTTTTTTTCTTTTTACTGTCTGTGAACCCGTGGTGGGCTCTACCTTAGGCCAGAAGAGTCAGGATATCTCTAGTGCTAGCGCTGGTGGAGGGCTAGCCCTAAACATCTCCTTTATCCTTTTGCCAGACTCACTTCAAGTTCAGGGCATCTCTTAAGATTATTGGCTGCCATCCAGACACCCCAACTCGTGCCTCAGAGGAGATAAGTTCCTTCGCATGGACCATTGTGGTGGATGTTGGAACCTCAGGGTACAGAGCTCACATCTCTTCATCTTCATTGGTATTAAAGACCTAGAGAACATGCCCAGTGGGAGCCTCAGCAGGGCCGTGAGCGTATCCTCTAAAGTACGCAGCCTTCATTGTACCTCTCTTGTAACCAACGCACAACACACACACACACACACACACACACACTTAACACACACCACCACCACTATCACCACCCAAATTTAAGAGTGGATTGGAAATCTTCTGGAGACAATGACCTCTTCATTCTGGGTCCACGACAGACCCAGAGGTGATGTTTTGAGTCCCTACAATTTAAACTCCCTCTCTTGCTAAATGGCACGGTTGGGGCTTTCTGGATCTGTCTGCCTCCTCTTTAAAATAGTGAGCATCCAATATGGTGATACGGAATCAGAAATTCTATAGGATATGAGCTTCAGAAGGCTGATCCTCCAAGTGTTAATATTAACATGATGGGTGCACGCTTCCTAAGTATCTCATCCCCCTCTTCTCACCATCATTAGTATTCTTTCAATGTGACATTTATTGAAGAGCAGGAAGATGCTAATTGCATAACCCCCACTGAAGAATGTATATAGAGACATATCTCTCAACCAGGTGTTATTTTTAAAGATCTGCTTCCATATCAATTCTGTTTTCTTGCTCTGAGGTTTGGTCTTCCTAGGCTCTTAGCCAGAGACCAACAAATGTTGGGGAAGCACTCGGTACCCAGACTAAGCTACTGTAGGAGTGCACAAAGGGCAGCTCCCATTATGCCTCCTGTTTTACATGGAAAATCTTATTCGAAAGGCAACGGCCCACAGTAGTACCAGCAGTGTAGTGACCTCAGACTGTAAAACTCGCCACAAGACTGTGGCTACCAGATGTGTGTGTTCATATGCCAGGGTCCCAAATGGCCCCACTGCTACTGTTTGGTGCCTCTGTCAGCCACACTGTCTGTCTACGTAACACTCAGCTCTGCTCAGAAAACTCAATATCCCGCATTCAGGAGAGAGATGATGCAAAATTCAGAGGTCTGCTTCCCTCTGGCTCGAGGAGTGCCCTCACTCCTTTCCTGAGCCCAGCTTGCATGGTGCCTGACTGCTTGGCTGGCCCCTGCTTTCTGCACAGCGTAGAGCTCTCTCCAGTAGTCACATTGGCAAAGGGAGAACTCGGGGGCTGGCAGGCAACCAGAATTTCTCTCTCTCTTTTTTAAAATAGTTTTATTTTGTCTGTCTTGTTTGTTCATTTGGATGTTTTAATTTTTTTAAAAAAAAAATCTTTGCTGATATTTATAATTTTGTATCATAAGAATGTTTTCCTACAGTATTTGTCATGCCAGTTTATAACAGAAAAATGCAGGGATTTTATTTCTATTGGAAACACTATTACAGCTATGTTTTACCTTTGAACAGAATTTTTATTTGTATAGAGTGCTTACTAATGTTAAATAGTTCAGAGTATATAACATTTTCATTAAGGACTCATGGTAGGTTTTAGTGTAAGGAGTTTAAAGGAAATATTCAAACTGGGTCTCATTGTCTGCCCATTTGGGCAGAAATGGGTTTGTGTCATTTCAGTTACAAAGATAAAAGTATGCCATGTAATTTATTTATATGAAAATTTATTTTTGTAGTGTACATAGTAGTCATCAAGTCTTTTGACAGAAGTATATTTTTAAAGAATTTATATGTGATGAATCCATAATGTCTGGAACTTTGCTGAGACATGAGTGGGGCACACTTTTCATTGTAAAGTACAGCAAGGAGAAGAAAATGTTTAACAGTGTTAAGAGAGTGAGATTGAGTGAATCTTCATGCAGTTGTGGAATGTGTATTAGTTACCATTTGTGACCTAGTGTGGTTCTCATTTTAAACCTCAGAAGGCAAAAATGTACAAACTCTCTAAATATTAATGTTCAAACACTGATAGAAATTCTAACATGAATAAAAAATAATATAACTTGTTGGTTACATCTTTGTTTATGGAATGGTTTTTAATTAAAATATCTTACGAAGGCAGTAGTCGTGCGTCACGCCATCATAAACTTCGTTTTTTGTCTGACTAACCTTGTGAAATACTCATTTTTTTGTTCTCCTTCATGGAGGCATTATTGACATAGGAAGAGTTCTACATTTTTATTTTCTGACACAAAGAAAGTTCCTAAATTACCCTTCAAAATGATTCCTTCTGTCATCTCTTAGCCTTTTTGTGTTTCTTTTTATGTGATGCCTAATAATTCAAGGGGATATTTATAAGTCCAGTTCAATGGTTATTAAAATAAAGGAAGGTGTTGTGCTTAAAAACAGCATAGCTGACAATATGGGACTGACTGAACCTGATACAAAATGTTTTTTCTGAGTGTTTATCGTACTTTGTCTTCATCGTAGCCACGGAGAAAAGTAAGACCAGGAATAGCATCCCCATTTTACAGCTGAAAGCAAGGCGTGGTGGGGAAGAACTCAGATTCTATCAGCGTGGGGTGAGGAATCAGCAAACTACAGCCCTGGGGCCTCCTGTGGATACGAAGATTTATCAGAAGACAGACAGGCCCATATGCATGTAGAGATCGTCCACGGCCACTTACCAGCTACATCGGCAGAATTGAATAGTTGCAGCACAGACTGTACAGCCTGCAAAGCCTAAAATATTTACTAACTGGCCCTTAAGAAAATGTTTGCTGACCCATCTTAAGACAAGGTTATCATAGGCCAGTGATACTCACGTGGGGTGCCTGTATCGGCAGCACTCATGCTTTGGAAGTTTACTAGAAAAGCAGGATCTTCAGTGCCACCCCAGACCTACTGAGTCAGAATCCTGGGACTGAAGCCCAGGAATCTGTGCTTCCATGAGCTTTCCTGGTGGTTCTGATGCACCAGCAGAGGCAATCTCTAAATTCCTTCCAGCTGAATGTGGCCTTGGTTCTATAATTTGACTCGGGCTACACAGCCAATGCAGGCCAGATCTGGAAACAGCACAGAGATCCCAACTCCTCTGTGTGGTCTTTCCACAAAAACACATGTTCATCTGTGGGAGAGTAGAGACCCGTGAACTCTGCGTTTGTGCCTGGGAGTTGAGAGAGGAATTCCCTTCTTAGTGCTCTGCCGCGGCTGTGGGGCAGGCCTCATTGGAGGGTGTGGGCCAATGACCTAACAGGCCGGTGGGGGTGGGGGGGGAGGGGAGGTCCATGCCAGGCCAGACCCTCTTCTACCCTTCCCACCGAGAGGGCTCCAGCTGACCAGCTGTGACTCGGGCAAGTCGTTTGAAACCTTGGGGCCTCTGTGTCCTCATCTGTATGTAAATTAAAGATGATGCCTGTCCCTCGCAGACTTCTGAAGGTTGAAAGCAATGGTGGTTGTGAAGAGGTCTGGACCAGAGGGGATAGGAAGAGTCAACTGAAAGACTCAGAAGAGCCCCTGGACCCTGCACTGAGTTTGGTTCAATCACCACCTCTCAGCCTCCAAGGCAACACAGGCCCTCATACAGAAGCGTGAGAGTAGCTAGGGGAAGGTTTTTGGATATACAGTACACCGACCAAGGAATAAGGTGCTCGGGTAATACAACGTCCTCCTTAACGGATACTTTACCTGGAAAAAATAAAGTATTCAGCAGGGTTTTCTATCATATATAACCTCATCTTCCTACCTCCTGGTATAATCGGCTACGTGTTCCTCAGCCCTCCAGTGGTGAACTTCATCCGTAATGCTCTCTTGGTTCATTCAGAAGTCATGGAGAATCTGTACTCCCTGAAACTGAGCTTGGAAAACACTAATTGCGTTAATTGGGATTCAAACTGAGAGACACTTTCTTTTCGGTGTGTTTTTTATACCACTAAGATGACCATTCAATTTTATATTCTTTAGAAATTACATACACCTAAGTAAGCTAACTTAGTTTTTAATATTGGCCTAAGGAGAACAATCAGATTTGTGTCCCAAAATCCACCACATTTATTCAGGACTTAGGTAAACGTAAGGCCCCACTTTTTTTGTCACGACAGACATATTTAACGGCTTCGGGAATGCCGTGTGCGGCTAAGTTTCAGGCAGCAGCCATGTTGATGTAAAGGCAGGTGTTCATTTTTGGTAACTGGCAATGACCTCCCAAAAGGAGAAGTGGAGATGACCTTTTAATCATCCAACAAGAATATTTGCCCAATTTTAATTACTTTTAATGAAGCCTGCACCTAATGAGAACATGCCTCGAACGCGAATCTGTTTAACTGTTCACGTTGGAAGGCATGTTGGACACCTTTTCTGCATAGGTTCCCTGACAGGAGATTACAACTGCCATCAGAAGGATCTTGAAAGGACATTCTGGTCTGTCGGGAACATGGTGGACCTCAGGAAAACAGAGGGACACAGGGAACTCTGCTACAAAAAGAAGTGACCAATAGCGATAACCCAAACTCAGCTTGGCGTGGCCAAAGCAAAACATTCTACATGGCAGGGTGTTCTAATCATTGATGTATGCCTTCTCCCTTAGGGATTTCCTTTCTTGGGACAAAGGGAAGGAGACCTTTCAGCCAAGATGCTGGGAAGGGAAACAAAGCCTGTAGAGGTAGCATTTGCTCTGAGAATGAGACACACCCCAGCGAGCAGTGGCAATCAGAAGAGGCAACCACAGACAAATCTTTCTCAAAGTCAGTTAAACCCCTTTATACATATTCCTTTTTTCCCTGGGAGGTGTCCTCTTCATTCATCTCCTTCCTATCCACAGAACTTGAAGGTATAGGAGTGTGATGTAAGCTACCAACAGGGCAAAGAATAAAGATAAGAGTTCACACTGGGGCTTCCTTGGTGGTGCAGTGGTTGAGAATCTGCCTGACAATGCAGGGGACGTGGGTTCGAGCCCTGGTCTGGGAGGATCCCACATGCCGCAGAGCAACTAGCCCCGTGAGCCACAATTACTGAGCCTGCGCGTCTGGAGCCTGTGCTCCGCAATGAGAGAGGCCGCGATAGTGAGAGGTCGGCGCACCGTGATGAAGAGTGGCCCCCGCTTGCCGCAACTAGAGAAAACCCTCGCACAGTAATGAAGAGCCAACACAGCCATAAATAAATAAATAAATAAAATTTTAAAATAAAAAGGCAAAATTCCTTAAAAAAAAAAAAGTTCACACTGAAGTAATCCTGGGAAATAACCTCTGTCAGCAGTAGTGCCATCTTTGTACACAGTGGACAACAGCTTGTATTTTTGTGGAAGGGGGAGTGGTAGAAAAGAACCTGTTTTATTTTTATAAAGAAAAAAAAATCATACAGATGGAGGAGAAATTGATGAGCAAGTTCTGACTGGTGAGTTATTATATAATAGGATTGCAGCATTTAGCCCAAGATGCCAAAAGAATAATCTTTGTAATTACAAAGTTCAATCAGCAGCAGTGGTAGGTAGACTCCTGGTGAGAGCCTCTTTTGAGCAAGAGAAGAAGCGAGATGAGGCAGGAACAGAGAGAAGCAGGAGGCTCCCTGCTATGGATTGCGAGAGAGAACAGCTATCCATCAGAGGGGACATGGTCGGATGTCCAGAAAGTGAGGCCGATACTATGGAAAAGACCATTAAGATGAGGAAGAGGTATGAAAAAGATTGAGTGAGACAGATTGTCAGGAGATGGTCAGAACACCCATGGGCCACAAGAGCAGTTGCCAGATGCTGAAGTGTCAATAAGCTCACTTGGCCCTTCTATCAGCGGATGCTTTACCTTTTCCTGTACCGCTCCCGCCTTACATGGAATCATGGGAGGTTATCATGAATCATGGGAGTTGGCCATGAATCATGGAAGACTAAAGCTGTATGAGACTGTTGTCATCTTGTATCCAAGAAATCTGGTGCCTAACACGAACCAACACCTTCAGCGGTCAAGTCAGATTTAGAAGGTGGATCTAGTTCAGTCAGATGTTATTCTCTCTTTTTGCCCTCGTTCCTTCCCCCATTTGTTTTATGTGATAGTTTCAGAGGCATGGGTGACTGCCGTCCACATAACTACTATAACCAAAGAGCTCTGGGCCTCTCGGCCACCATGGGTACATGCATAATCATGTACACAGGGTATATATATCTGCCCTAAATGCAAACAACTGCAATGGGGGAAGCAGTTAGCAAATCTCTGAAGTAGCCTTCTGATTACACTTAAATTCCAAAAGCTAATTGGCTAAAATGTTCCTCCTTAATTAGAAGCGATTACTACGTGAAACTAGGTTTGCATTGCGCAAGACAGTTTGCATTTCATGATTGAAATCTCAGAGTTCATCTACTAATGTTTCTCTAATGGCCTGTAACCGTAAGGCGCACACAATTAAGGTGGGCTTTTCGAAGTGTAAGTAAGGGAGGATGCCTGTATTTATGGATTCTTCTTCCACTGCTGAGGACATAGCCTGCATCCACCCTGGACTGTAAAACACACATCATGCATGCACGTGCTTGCCCAAACATACCCACATGCGTAGAAAGTCCTGACCTGTCACCTTTGACCCCTTCTGAATTCCTTCCTCTCATTCTCCCTCCCACAAGAAGGTTGTCCTCTCGCATACTCAGTGGAGTCAGACTCTCTCAGCACCAACGCCAACAGAAGTCTATCCAAAATACAGATGCTAAAGGTGGAGCTCCACCCTGGGTAGCAGTGCTACTAGCAATAAAAACCACAGTTTCTTGCTTAATATGTGTCAGGCCCTAACTTAACTCACCAAATAAACCCAGTAAATATGACCCTAACAGAGACTCAGAATGAGCAGGAAAGGGCACTAAAATGCAGGAGGAAACAGAAAAGATGAGGAAGAGAGAGGGGTGGGGCAGCGAGGAAGGGAAGTGAGCTTCCTTGCAACTGGAGGGGTAGAGAGTTTTTCATTTTTTTATTTTTATTTTTTATTTATTTATTTTTTTTGCGGTACGCAGGCGTCTCACTGCTGTGGCTTCTCCCACTGCGGAGCACAGGCTCCAGACACGCAGGCTCAGCGGCCATGGCTCACGGGCCCAGCCGCTCTGCGGCACGTGGGATCCTCCCGGACCGGGGCATGAACCCGTGTCCCCTGCATCGGCAGGTGGACTCTAAACCACTGCGCCACCAGGGAGCTCGAGAGTTTTTCTTAGAAAGGAGTCAGTGGAGCAGAAGGCAGAGCCAAGGAAGAAAGAAGGTGAAGTCAAGACTGGTTACATCATTTCAAACCTGGATCAAGCTGTACCTAAAGCTACATCTATGACTGAAATTTTCAATTCTGAAACGGCTTTTGTAGTCAGGCCAACGGGAATCAGGTTTTTTGTTCCAAACGATCTAAACTCAGCCATGGCATCGGACTTGATATGGGAGTCACAGATTCACAGGACATCAACAGGCTTTAGATTGTCATTAAAAGGAGAAGAGATTGGGGAAGTCAAAAGCGATTGACAGTGCGGAAGGTCGGATTCCAAGAGAAGCAGACTCTGAGAAGGAGATCTGTGTACGGGGTCAAAACCTATGGGAAAGTGAAAGAAGCAGCACTGAGCAGAGGGAGAAGTTGAACCGTCATGCAGCTGGTCCCGTGGGGAGCCGAGATGATGGCTCAAATGATGGCAAGGAGGCCAGAGCTTGACATTCTCACATTGACTAGTCATCGGATGCAGGCTGCTGTCAGGAAAAAGGCACGCTCTTGGGCCAGGTGTCTCTCTTCCATCAAGCACAACTCCCAAAGAGGGACAGAGCCGAGACGTCAGTCACCGATACTCCCGCAGCTGGGGAAAGGATGCTGAGTTTGGCACGGGTGGAGCCTAGCAGGCATGGCAGCTAGGTTTCCTGCCTGAGTGAGCGCCATGAGGACATGGACGCCTGCAAGTGAGATGAGGGAGTGAGGAGGGGCAGGTGGACTCAGGGGGAGGATGGATTTAATTTTGAACTGGTAGCATTTAAACACTTGAAAAGATGTTCCCAGAGGTCCAGAAAGATGTCAATCTGGGAACCATTGGAATAGAAACCGTAGTTGACGGGCACCTGGCGAGAGAGGGTGTAGATAGAAAACGACGGAGCCCGAGGAGCGCCCCACTTGGGGAGCAGAGGAAGCAAAGAAACCCACAAAGGGAGGAATAAGCAGTTGAATAAGTAGCATAAACTGGGAAGTGTTGCAAATTCCACGATAACAGTCATAATAAGAAATACATACAGGCTATTTACTCTGTGCCAGACCATGAAGACTTACTGTGTTCCGCATTCTTAATTTATATTAATTCATTTCTGGATGTGGCCTTTTAAAAAGGTGACGCCCAGTGAGTTGGGTGGGAGTCCATCAGTTGATGAGCATTTAGATTACAGCATTTAAATCTGGAATCTGGGCATGAGGCAGGTGTACTTGAAGCATGTGTATTTGCTGACTAAAACATAGAAGTCATAGCATGTGTTTGCTGAATAAATTTTATCTCCACCTTCTGGATTCCTTTTCTTTTAATAGCTTTATTGGGCTATAATTCACATATCATGCAGTTCACCCATTTAAAGTGTACAATCCAATAGTTTTTAGTATAGTCACAGTTATGCGACCATCACCACAGTCAGTTTTGGAACATTTTCGTCATCCTTTAGCTTTCATTCCCTTATCCACCCCTCCCCCTCCCCCAGCCCTAAGCAACTACCAGCCTACCTTCTGCTCTGTTTTAGATGTTTCAGATGAATGGAATCATATAGTATGTGGTCTTTTGCGACTGGCTTCTTTCACTCAGCATAATGTTTCAAGGTTCATCCATGTTGTAGCAGGTATCGGTATTTCATTCCTTTTCATGGTCAAATAAAATTCCAGTGTATGGCTCTACTGCATTTTGTTTATCATTGGTCAGTTGAGGGACATTTGGGTTGTTTCTGCCTTTTGGTGATTAGGAATACTGTTGCTACAAACATTCTTGTACCAGTTTTTGTGTGGACATATTTTTTCATTTCTCTTGGGTATATACCTAGGAGTAGAATTGCTGGGTCACATGGTAACCCTATGTTTAGTCATTTGAGGAGAGAGATACACAGGATGAGTGTGAGTGTTTCCCATGTGAAAATATGTGGTAATAATAAAACCAAGCAAATGACCATCCTAAGGAATGATCTAACCTCTGAGATTCTAATTCTTCAGTACCAAAGGGAGGCCCCATTCCATTCTCAGAGTAGCCACGGACTTAACCATATCCCCACCCTTTCTCATCACCACCTGTTGGGGGTGGGGTGAGGAAAGGAAGAATAGGTCGGGTCCATTGATCCCAATAACACACATATTTTGCTTGCAAAGAGTATTACGCAGCTTACAAAAATGTCTCAGTTGGATTCAATTTAACCAGTATATACCCCAATCTTTTTGGGTACCTTAGTGGGAGCTAGGGAGGGAACAACTATTGCATAGTGTAGTCTATCAGATGATAAAAGGATACTAAAAGGAAGATAGGGGTTAAGCTTCAGGAAGAGGTAAGCAAAACCTAGAAATTCAGAGTCTGGAAGGATCACTGTGAACTGGCAGAGTCATTTTGATATTTCTGCAGAGAGAGGACTGGGCTTTTTGAGATTACATACCTGGCAGAGCTATAGCCACCCTATGAATGAATGTCCAGGATTGGATGGGAGCAAAATAGAGTTACATCTTTGTCAGGTACTGTCCTTCACATTCACTCTCTTAGGTAACCCTTAGAGAGCAAGCCTAGCGCGAGACAGTAAGCCTCACTATGCAGTCAAACAAACTGAGGCTCAGAGAGTGTATCAGTTAGGGTTCAACCAGAGAAGCAGAGGAAGTAAAAGAGATGACAGAAGATGATAGACAGATAGATAGATTTATTACAGGAAATTGACAAATGCAATTGTGGAGCTGGCTAAGCAAGTCCAAGGTCCTTCTTTGGGCAAACAGGAGAAAAGGATCATGAGCAGCCTGGAACCCCACAGGCGTGAGCTGAAGCTTGTTCACAGGAGAGAACTTCTAAAGCTGAGGAAGGCCTGTACCTTCTTTTAAAGGCCTTCTAACTGATTGGGCCAGGCCCACCCATGATAATCTTCTTTTTAATGAAGTTAAGTTTAATGAACTTAAGGTGATTGAGTAGGGATTTTAATCACATCTGCAAAATTCCTTCACAGCAGCACCTATGTTAGTGTTTGATTGAACACCTGGGAGAAGGTGTGTGCATGCTACAAAATGACCACTGCTTCCCTTCCATGCTCCAAGTCTGGAGAGAGGATGACCCTAACCAGAAATACACTGGAAAGAGAATGCTGGGGACTGCAATTGAGCCTAGCCAAGGAGACACATCAGAAGCCATTGCGGAGAGGTTAAGCAGCTCTGCTGGCTCCATTACAAAGAACAGAATCCATTCTTTGCTGGTTTAAGCAAAAAGAGATTTATTACAAGGTAATGAATGATTGAGAATAATAACAGAATTATTGAGAAGGCTGGAGAAGAAAAGCTGTGGGCCGTTTTGAAGAGCAATGCCAATGCCACAGAAACATACTACCAAGAGGGTTTCTGCCTCTTTTAAGATCAAGAAGCCACCAGTCAAACTGGAAAGTTCTTGGCAGCTTCTGAACCACACCACCACAACCATGCTTCCTAGGAGAAACACCAGAAACAACACAAATATGGCCCCCAAATGCACTTCTGCTTTCTGCTTTCTCTGACTGCACTTAATGGGTGGGACTAAACCACATCCATTAGGGTTACCCTAGCTGCAAGGGAGTCTAGGAAGTGTTTTTATTTCTTCACCTCTGAAATGTACTATAGTTGGAATGGATGCAGGACACCAATCCACCACATAATATGCAGCCATTATATGCACCACCGCCTTCAGCCACTGGGGAGCAAAGCCAGGATTCAAACTCAGGTCATGCTCTTAAACCCCACACTTCCTCCCAAGATCCAGAATGGTCTTTCACTGCTGTCTGGGGCTTGTCTAGAAATATTTCTGGTCTCTAAATTTGCATTTACCTATTATATCCACAGTTTCCATTGTTGTCATCAGCTGCAGACTTTTCTGATATAGCCTATACTGGAGAAAATAAAAGCTATCAACCCTGTTTCTAGCCTGTCCACATCACCTCAGGCATTGGGAAGGCTGTGGTATGTACAGCCCTCTTTTCTTCCTGAGCCAGTCACTTCAAAATGCTTCTGTTTATGGAAGCTAGCAGAGCAGTTACTGGGGTAACTGGTGTAAACCCAGGGGTCTTAGTGACGCTTGGAATTATAAAAAGTATTTGGAAAAACAAAACAGACTTCTGACAATGATAATAGGAGATATCTGCAATGGGAATCAAGCCTTCCTCGGCCTTTGGGTGTTAGTTACATCAGTCCCACATGTCAAAGTTCCTAAATAAATCCCAGTGAACACACCTGGGCAGGGACAACAATGCAACAGCACAAAGCGTCCAAGGACCATGACCGTCCACTTGGGCAGTTCCTGAATGAAGAAAGATTCACACATGGTCAGTATGACTCTTTTATAACCATTAGGAACTTGGAAATAATATTATAAAGTCTCTAAAGGGAATCAAATCATCATTCTTTGCAAACATTCCCAGTATCAAAGTTCTAGATGAATGATACATAACTTCAAAATCTTATAAATCTAAACAAGTGTACACTTCTTTCTAAGGAAGAATCCCCACAGTAAGCCCTTAAGAGACATAACCTTTCTTCATGTGATTTGTTCAATATATACCACACACACTCTATATTTGACTATATGCGTATATGTAAGAGGCCTGATAAGTGACATAGCAAAACCTATATACATATTTATTTGGGACAATTTGATTATCTGGAAATCAGAAAAATCCTTGAGGGTCTGCAGAGACCAATGTTTACTGACATTGAAAAAGTTCACAATCTATTCATCAATTAAAAAACAGGTTACCAAAAGTAGGTATATTATAATCCTGTTTCTGAAAAAAAAAAAGACTATCTTTGTATAAGAACAGAGACAAACAAGACACATATTAATCAAACTATCAAAAATTAAATACAAAGAAAAAATATTAAAAGCAGCAAGGTAAAGTTAACAGCTGATCTTTCAGCAGAAACTCTACAAGCCAGGAGGGAGTGGCAGGACATTTAAAGTGATGAAAGGGAAAAACCTACCACCAAGATTACTCTACCCACTAAGGATCTCATTCAGATATGATGGAGAAATTAAAACCTTTACAGACAAGCAAAAGTTAAGAGAATTCAGGACCACCAAACCAACTTTACAACAAATGCTAAAGGAACTACTCTAGGCAGGAAACACAAGAGAAGGAAAAGACCTACAAAAACAAACCCAAAACAATTAAGAAAATGGTAATAGGAGCATACATATTGATAATTACCTTAAATGTAAATGGGTTAAATGCTCCAACCAAAAGACATAGACTGGCTGAATGGATAAAAAAACAAGACCTCTATATATGCTGTCTACAAGAGACCCACTTCAGACCTAGGGAAACATACAGACTGAAAATGAGCGGATGGAAAAATATATTCCATGCAAATGGAAATCAAAAGAAAGCTGGAGTAGCAATTCTCATATCAGACAAAATAGACTTTAAAATAAAGACTATTACAAGAGACAAAGAAGGACACTACATAATGATCAAGGGATCAATCCAAGAAGAAGACATAACCATGGTAAATATTTATGCACCCAACATAGGAGCACCTCGATATATAAGGCAAATGCTAACAGCCATAAAGGGGAAATCGACGGTAACACAATAATAGTAGGGGACTTTAATGCCCCACTTTCACCAATGGACAGATCATCCAAAATGAAAATAAGTAAGGAAACACAAGCTTTAAATGACACATTAAACAAGATGGACTTAACTGATATTTATAGGACATTCCATCCAAAAACAACAGAATACACTTTCTTCTCAAGTGCTCATGGAACATTCTCCAGGATAGACCATATCTTGGGTGACAAATCAAGCCCTGATAAATTTAAGAAAATTGAAATTGTATCAAGTATCTTTTCCGACCACCATGCTATGAGACTAAGTATCAATTACAGGAAAAAAAACTGTAAAAAGTACAAACACATGGAGGCTAAACAGTACACTACTAAATAACCAAGAGATCACTGAAGAAATCAAAGAGGAAATCAAAAAGTACCTAGAAACAAACCACGATGAAAACACGACAACCCAAAACCTATGGGATGCAGCAAAAGCAGTTCTAAGAGGGAAGTTTATAGCAGTACAATCTTACCTCAAGAAACAAGAAATATCTCAGATAAACAACCTACCTTACACCTAAAGCAATTAGAGAAAGAAGAACAAAAAAAACCCCAAAGTTAGCAGACGGAAAGAAATCATAAAGATCAGGTCAGAAATAAGTGAAAAAGAAATGAAGGAAAAAATAGCAGAGATCAATAAAACTAAAAACTGGTTCTTTGAGAAGATGGTAAACAAAATTGAAAAACCATTAGCCAGACTCATCAAGAAAAAAAGAGAGAAGACTCAAATCAACAGAATTAGAAATGAAAAGGAGAAGTAACAACTGACACCGCAGAAATACAAAGGATCATGAGAGATTACTACAAGCAACTATATGCCAATAAAAGGGACAACCTGGAAGAAATGGACAAATTCTTGGAAAAGCACAACCTTCTGAGACTGAACCAGGAAGGAATAGAAAATATAAATAGACCAATCACAAGCACTGAAATTGAAACTGTGACTAAAAAATCTTCCAACAAAAAAAAAGCCCAGGACCAGATGGCTTCACAGGTGAATTCTATCAAACATTTAGAGAAGAGCTAACACCTATCCTTCTCAAACTCTTCCAAAATATAGCAGAAGGAGGAACACTCCCAAACTCATTCTATGAGGCCACCATCACCCTGATATCAATACCAGACAAAGATGTCACAAAGAAAGAAAACTACAGGCCAATATCACTGATGAACATGGATGAAAAATGGTCACCTTATCTTTGATAAAGGAGGCAAGAATATACAATGGAGAAAAGACAGCCTCTTCAATAAGTGGTGCTGGGAAAACTGGACAGCTACATGTAAAAGAATGAAATTAGAACACTCCCTAACACCATACACAAAAATAAATTCAAAATGGATTAAAGACCTAAATGTAAGGCCAGACACTATAAAACTCTTAGAGGAAAACATAGGAAGAACACTTTTTGACGTAAATTGCAGCAAGATCTTTTTTGACCCACATCCTAGAGTAATAAAAATAAACAAATAGGACCTAATGAAGCTTAAAAGCTTTTGAACAGCAAAGGAAACCATAAACAAGACGAAAAGACAGCCCTCAGAATGGGAGAAAAAATTTGCAAACGAAGCAACTGACAAAGGATTAATCTCCAAAATATACAAGCATCTCATGCAGCTCAATATCTAAAAAACAAACAACCCAATCCAAAAATGGGCAGAAGACCTAAATAGACATTTCTCTAAAGAAGACATACTGATGGCCAAGAAGCACATGAAAACCTGCTCAACATCACTAATCATTAGAGAAATGCAAATCAAAACCACAATGAGGTATCACCTCACACCCTTCAGAATGGCCATCATCAGAAAATCTACAAACAATAAATGCTGGAGAGGGTGTGGAGAAAAGTGAACCCTCTTGCACTATTGGTGGGAATGTAAATTGATACAGCCACTATGGAGAACAGTGTGGAGGCTCCTTAAAAAACTAAAAATAGAGCTACCATATGACCCAGCAATCCCACTACTGAGCATATACTCAAAATTCAAAAAGAGTCATGTACCAGTGTTCACTTCAGCTCTCTTTACAATAGCCAGGACATGGAAGCAACCTAAGTGTCCATCAACAGATGAATGGAAAAAGAAGTGACACATATATACAATGGAAAAGAAAACAAAGCTGAATTATTTGTAGTGAGGTGGTTGGAGCTAGAGTCTGTCATACAGAGTGAAGTGAGTCAGAAAGAGGAAAACAAATACCGTATGCTAACACATGTATGTGGAAGCTACAAAAAAAAAAAAGGTTCTGAAGAACCTAGGGGCTGGACAGGAATAAAGATTCAGACATAGAGAATGGACTTGAGGACACGGGGAGGGGGAAGGGTAAGCTAGGACAAAGTGAGAGAGTGGTATGGACATATATACATTGCCAAACGTAAAATAGATAGCTAGGGGGAAGCAGCCGCATAGCACAGGGAGATCAGCTCAGCTTGGCGCTTTGTGACCACCTAGAGGAGTGGGATAGGGAGGGTGGGAGGGAGACACAAAAGGGAGGGGATATGGGGATATATGTATATGTATAACTGATTCACTTTGTTATAAAGCAGAAACTAACACACCATTGTAAAGCAATTATACTCCAATAAAGATGTTTAAAAAAAAAAAAGAAGGCACCTAAGAATTTCTAGGAAATACTAAATTCATTCTGATTTTATATACTCTGGGTAGAACTAAACAGATAAGGCCAGACACACCTTCAACAGTAATTTGAACAGTATTTTGTGGACAGAATGTACTGTGAGCTAAACCACTGTAAAAAAAAAAAAAAAAAATGTAGCCTACATACAGGATCCCAAAAAGAACAATAAAAACACAGATTTATATGACTGTACACCCCTGTCATGCATAAGATGCTTCTGAAATGAGAACCCTGCAATCAACACTGGTACTTGGTTTTAAGAGTTTAAAGTTGTCTGGGTTTATACTTTTAGTTACCTTTAGAAAATGTTTAAGCAAAATGTTTTACAACTTTCAGAAAACTTATTAGCGTGTCAACCTATTTTATAATTAAAATAAAATATATAAAACCAAAAAAAACCCCAAAGATGTTTTAAAAAAAAAAAAGCTAAATTATAGCAATCTGAAAACCATATGTAAAATGAAGATAATTTTTAAAAATAAAATGGAAAAGAAATGAAACCCAAGACTTTAAATCTTTTAATAACCTTTATTGAAATGTCCTTATGCAAAAAAAGAATATATTTTCATTATAGAAAATATAACCATTCAGGTAAAGGCACAAAAAAGAAATAAAATTATTTTAATGAGTTTTTATATTAAAAAAAAAAAAAAGAACAGAGGCAAAGACCGAGAGGGTGTACATTTTCATTACAGTGTTCATGCAAATGGTATTCAATATTATGTATCAATATTAATGTAATATTATTTGATAGTTACATATTATTACTTAATATGTTGCATTATTCATTACTTATTATGTTATTTATTTCATTATATTATTATTTCTTTGAGTGATTTATATTTTGCGTGTATCTGTATTTTTTAATAGGTCTACAAAAAATCATCTCTCTGTTACAAGGACTTTTTTTCAATCTTCCTTCTCATTTGCTTTCCCTCCTCTTTCCCTCTCTCCGTATCCTTCTTTCCTCTTTTTCCTTTTCGAACTAGCATTTTTAAAACTAGCTTTCTTCGGGGATTTCTTAAAGCAGCCACGATTCATCATGGAAGCAAAGAGCCTCCTAGAACGTCGTGTAACTTTGAGGAGGATGCAGACGTGCTTTGGGAGAAATGAAGGCAGCCTGGGCCCTGGGAGATGCTGCAAGGCCGGCAGGGCTGGGCTAGAGTCTGCCATCAGACAAAGGAACCACTGCACATGGGAGGCGAGCAGATGCCAACAGACAGCTTTTGTGAGTCCCTTCATGTTAATTAACTTTTGTGAGAACCTTCATGTTAATTAACTTTGCTTGAGCTTTCCCTGGACTTGAAAGCTTTGGAGTGGTTTGTTTTTGTAAAATGCTTTGACTCCAGAGAGAGCCGCTTCAAGAGGGAAAAAAGGAGAAACAAAAAAAAGAAAGGGAAAATTTTTAAGTGGGGCTTTGCTTACCAGGAAATTTCTTCCCTTGGTTCTGTCCCTCCCCTCCCCCAACAAGGACTGACTCAACCGTCAGAGAGAATTTTAATGGCCTTTTTCTTACCCTAAAAAATAAACCAGAACCAGACTTCCACAGCAGTGGGAACTGGCTCTGCCTCACCCAGCGAAGACAGGTGTGTGTGTGTGTGTGCGCGCGTGTGCGTGTGAGTGTGTGTGTGTGTGTGTGTGTGATGCATGTGTACCCACAAAGGAAGCAAATTCAAAGTATGTTTTAAAGGAAGTAAATTCAATGTATGAGGGGACCTTGGCCTAGTTTATTCCAAGTTAAAGAAAAAGGAAATTGGAGTTAGATTTGTGAGGGCCGGTTCGATTCGTGAACAAACTTGCCCATCCAATAGAGCATTAGGACTCAAGTAAGACACAGGTAGTGGTTCCCTGTGTTTCCAAGACTTTATGTGACTGGACCGGATGTTAGATTCTAAAAGAGGCCTAGTAAAAAGAGAAAGTGCTGGAAGGTGGAAAATCTAGTCAGTCCTCTAGTTATTTATAAAGTCTACATGGCATCAAACTACTGATTTACCTTTTTTTCTCCCATTTTACTATGAAAACTTTCCAACATACAGAAAAAGCTGCAATAATCATACAATTAATACTCATATACCCACCATCTGCTATATTTGCTTTTTTCACATTAGTAACCATCTATACATTGCTCTTACCTGTCCATCGAGTCATCTTATTTTTTAAGAGTTTTTAAATTGCTTATATCACTCTTAAACACTTTAGCATATATCTATTAATTAGAGTTCAACATTCATTTGTGATTTGTGGAATTTTTAAGGTAAAATGCACAAATTTAAAGTGGACCTCATTTGATGAGTTTCAACAAATGCATACAATTTGCTTTCTTAAAAAAGTAATTTCAAATTTAACAAAAAGTTGCAAGGATAATACGAAGCTCTCCCATTTACCCTCTACCCAGATTCACTACTTTTTTTAGCCATTTACAAGTTGCATATATCATGTATCTTTACATCTTAATAATTCTATGCATATTTCCTAAGAACAAGGCCATTCTCTTACTCAGGAAATATGACTTTGCTATGACATTTTTATCGAAACTACAGTCCATATTGCAGTTTTTTGTCATAATATATAAACAAGTTAGAGCTATTCATATTAACAATATGACATATGTTTGGTCTCAATTTCATCATACTATTTTATGTTATAATTACAGTGTATATTATATTGTATTTACTGTGGTTCTTTCCCTATTTAGAATATCATTTATATTCATTTTAAAATTTCTTTTGGTATTTAAGAATTTTTTTGTTCTAGTTATTACTTTTGTATTTATGTATTTTATAGTTCCTCTAACTCCTTTTTTCCTACTTAACCTCTTATTATCTGACCCTTCAATGGTATCGTTTGACTCCCAGTTATTATAACAGGCAGGGATCTTATTCTGCTTTTCCCTATCTTTGTCCTTTCTCCTCCATTTTTTAGTCACATTATTTCTACTTTATCAGAAAATACAATTTTTATATGCTTGCCACTCATGTTCCCTCCCTTTTTTTTACTCCTAGCTCTATAATTAACTACTTGAAGGACTCACCATTGGTTATTTTGCTGAAGTTTCTTCTATTATCACTCAGTTGAACGAAGCTCATTCTCTAGTATATTCTCCCATGTATCAACTATTCCATGGTTTGGATAGCTCAGATGGATATAAAATTCTTGACTAGCACTTTCCTTGAGTTTCATGAACATGCTGCTTCACTGTTGTCTTCATTTGTGTGGGGCTCAGGAGAAGCTGATGCCATGCCTGATTTTTTTCTTGTGAGTAACTGGATCTTTTTGCCTGGAGACTCTAAGAGTTTCTTTCCTTTGTCCTAAAGTCTAATAGTTTTACTAGGATATGTCTTGGAAATCATTGTCTCATGTCAACTTTCATAGTTACACAGTAAGCTGTTCTATATATAGACTGAATTTTTCTTTTATTTCCAGGAAGGTATATACATTTAAATGCTAGTGTTCCATTCCAGTATTTTGTTTGCTCCTTCAGGAGCTACAATTGTTCATGTGCTGGACCTTTTTTGTCTGCCTTTCATTTCAGTCACTTTCTCTTGGACCCTTTTAACTTATTTGTCTCACTTTAATTCTCTTGGTTGGTTGTCTAGCTTTCTTCAGCACCACTTGTTAAAGTTTCATTGAAATATATTCTCCATTGGGATTTGTAATTTATTCTTAATTTCTGAGAGAACTGAGTCTTTTTCTCAATATGTTTCTTAAGTTTAATCAATTCATATTGCATTTCTTCCTATTTTGCATCCATTTATATTCTTAGTTTTTTTAATTTATGATTTCTAGGATTTAAAAAAAATCTATCTCCACATATTTGCTTTGGGATACTTAATTCAGTTTGCAGGGTTGTGTTAAGTTTTCTTCTGCTTTGTGAATGGTTTTGGGGGTGGATTTTCATCAGCTTAACTTTGTTTTCTTGTTACAATTGTTCCTTAAGAAATCAGCTTGACTTTTTTCAATTTCTAGGCGTTTTGTGGGCAGGGCTCCTGGAGTGCCTTCTTACGCCAGTTTATTGAAGTGCAATTTCTTTAATGGATGATGTTGTTGGCTGTTGTGGTGGTGGTGGTGGTGGAGAAAGGGGATTGATTGGTTCAACAGCTTGCTGATAAGTGTTTAACAACCAGATCTCCAGGGGCATCAGTAGCCTGATTTGTAGCATTTGCTACTTTCTGTGGTATGTATACTGCCTCCATGGTGGATTTCAAGCTAATAATGGGATGTCATTGAACACAGGGTTAGGAAGAGATGCTATCAGTCCTTGTGAGCCATTATATCTCCTAAACATCATGCTTCTCTTTTGTTGTTGTTTTTGTTTTTATTGGAGTATAATTGCTTTACAATGTTGTATTAGTTTCTGCTGTACAATGAAGTGAATCAGCTAGATGTATATCCCCTCCCTCTTGGACCTCCCTTCCACGCCCCCGCCATCCTGCCCATCTAAGTCGTCGCTGAGCTTCCTGTGCTTTATAGCATGTTCCCACTAGCTATCTATTTCATGCATGGTAGTGTATATATGACAATCCTAATCTCCCAATTCGTCCCACCCTCCCCTTCCCCAACTGTGTCCACATGTCCATTCTCTACATCTATGTCTCTATTCCTGCCCTGCAAATAGGTTCATCTGTACCATCTTTGTAGATCCCACATATATTTCTTAATATACGATATTTGTTTTTCTTTTTCTGGCTTACTTCTGTCTGTATGACAGACTCTATGTCCACCCACATCTCTACAAATGACTCACTTTCATTCCTTTTTAGGCTAAGTAATATTCCATTGTATATATGTACCACATCTTCTTTATCCATTCATCTGTAATTGGGCATTTAGGTTGTTTCCATGTCCTGGCTATTGTAAATAGTGCTGCAATGAACATTGGGGTACATGTGTCCTTTTGAATTATGGTTTTCTCAGGATATATGTCCAGTAGTAAGATTGCTGGGTGATATGGTAGTTCTATTTCTAGTTTTTTAAGGACCATCCATACTGTTCTCCACAATGGCTGTATCAATTTACATTCCCACCAACAGTGCAAAAGAGTTCCCTTTCCTCCACACCCTCTCTAGCATTTATTGTTTGTAGATTTTCTGATGATGCCCATTCTGACTGGTGTGAGGTGATACCTCATTGTAGTTTTGATTTGCATTTCTCTAATAATTAGTGATGTTGAGCAGCTTTTCATGTGCCTCTTGGCCATCTGTATGTCTTCTTTGGTGAAATGTCTATTTAGGTCTTCTGCCTATTTTTTAATTGGGTTGTTTGTTTTTTTGATATTGAGCTCCATGAGCTGTTTGTATGTTTTGGAGATTAATCCTTTGTCTGTTGCTTTGTTTGCAAATATTTTCTGCCATTCTGAGGGCATTTTGTCTTGTTTATGGTTTCCTTTGTTTTATAAAAGCTTTTAAGTTTCATTAGGTCCCATTTGTTTTTATTTTCATTACTCTAGGAGGTGGGTCACAAAAGATCTTGCTGCAGTTTATGTCAAAGTGTGTTCTTCCTATGTTTTCCTCTAAGAGTTTTATATAGTGTCCGGTCTTACATTTAGGTCTTTAATCCATTTTGAGTTTATTTTTGTGTATGGTATTAAGGAGTGTTCTAATTTCATTCTTTAATTTTCTCTCTTATTTCCTTTTGGTTCTTCATGGCAACATCTTCAAGGTCACAACCACTTCTCTATCTGATTTTTCCACTGAAGCAGCAATGCTTCTTCAAGGTTTCCACTTCCAGGGCTGTTCATTTTAAGCCTCTCTTCTGTAGATGATGCTTTGAGCTACTAAGTCCAGACATGGGTTCAATATTTTGACACTTACTGTTAGGCTTTTCTGGGGTGATTTTGCCTATGCTTCGTGTATCTTTCACTTCTGTCTCTTGGTTTTTTGTGTGAGTCACTTAAGTCTCCCTCTCTTTACTCTCAGCATCCGCAGGCTTGAAGTGGTAGTGGGACTCTCCTGAAATTTGGTGTTTATTTCTCTATTTTCAGGTAATTTGAGGGTTGTGGTATTCTCTGTCTACTAGTAATGCTGAAGGCATGGGCCATGTGTGGTTTTACTTGTACTACTTGGTGATTTTATATTTGGGAAGTAGATGTATAAGGATATGTAGAGAGAAATTTGGATTCAGGCAGCCATCATTACCCCAGACATGAAAACCCTTCTGGCTTGACTTTTTACTATCATATTCACTGATTATTTCAATGTCACATTGAAACAAGATGTGAAACTTTCACTTTTCTTCACTTCAGGTGAGACTTATCCCTTGGGCTAAGTCTGTGTATTCCAATAAGTAAATCACAAATTTAATATCTAGTCAGAATGATTAATACAGTGAATGGCAAATGTCATACCTATAATTCTGGGTCAGTGGGGCTGGTGAATTGATCCAACCAAAACTTCAGGTTAAGTCTCATCCAGCTGTTCGTGTCAGCCTGACCTCAATGGATAGCAATTAGGCAGAAATACTTGGCCTTTGGTAGCAGTGGTAGAGGGAAAGGGAGGGAAATATGTCAAAATAATAGCAATTTGAAGTTGTTTTTAATTTTGGTGTACAGTAGTATAGGGCAAGTTCTCAGTTAAAAGCTGTTCAATGTTCCCATGGCTCTCAGGATTCACAAATGTATTTAATGTTTGTTATTTAATCTCATCCCAACATGTTCCACATGTAAAGATTTACCATCTTTATGTTTACCACAATATCTAGCCTAGATTCACGAGTAAAGTTGCTGATTTATTGATGTGATTTTGATTTTATATTTTAAAAGCTTTTTTTTTTAACACAGTCATAGAATCAGTGACTCAGTAAAGCACACAGGCTACAACATACAATCTACAGCACAGACTACCACTCCATATGTTCACATGCTCATTCATTCATTCAGTCAGTTCGTCAGTCACTCAGTTAACAAAAATATTTTGAGCACAAGCTCCAGGGACTGGACCAAAGATTATAGAAAGAAGAAATAAATCTGACATAGACTCTGCCCTTAAGTAGCTGGACTCCCAGTTCCTTGCTGCCTTCTGCCTCCAATTTCAATTCTGAGCATCTACTGTGTCTACATAACACTCAAAAAATTTAATGAAAAGTTTAAAGTCCAATGTACTGTCTATGTCTATACCTTTTGTCTATACCTTTAGATTTTTGATTCAGACATTGAAGCAACTCATTATTTTTATGTGTCTGTCATTGGGATGGTAAATGTCAAATCTGACTTCATTTTTACTTTTCATCTCTCTGTTTCAATGCCTCACAGGCTCAACCACGGTTTTATGGGCCTGGAAAAAAATTCAGTTTTCTAACTAGCTTAGAATGGAATGTCTGTCAACGAGTACATAAACACTCATAGAATTTTGAATTTCATCTGAAAGAATTTTTTGTAAACTCTGGTATGTTGTTTTGATGGAAAGAGATAAATATGCCTACAGAAAGATTACAATGTTTTTGAAGATCTTATTCCAAGATTGCCTTCTGGTAATGGGAAAAAAAATTAATTAGACTTCAAACTCACTGACCCTACAGTAGTTTGGTTTGGTGAGGTAACATTCCATATGGAAATTCTGAAAGACAAAGAGGGTAACACAGGTCAAATGTCCATCCAAGGGATTTTAAAGATATATATATGTGTAAATACATCCTCTGGGTCCTCAGCAATATGATTTTCTTTGCAGTGTTCTCTTGCACATCATGATATAGGCCCCACTTGGTAAGCAGCCTTCTTTGAAGCAATCCATCATGCTTGGCTCCTTAGATCTTGTCATTTTTCTTTGCTCGTAATACATTTACCAACATACCCCCTTAATTATACATGGCACTGTAGACCCTTATTATGCGGCTCCAGCTTCCTTCGATGACTGGGTGAGGGAGACCCTGTCTGATTTCCTAGCTTCATTGAAGTGGAGAAATGTTTCACTATCCCTCATCTTAAATGTATAGCTAAAAAGCTGCCTTGCTTGGGTTGTATAAAAAAGTTTACAAAGAAGCAAGATGATTAAAGCTGGAAGGGTTCCACTGGCTGTTGAGATTATGGATGATTTTTTTTATACTTCTCTATATTTTCCAAATTGTTTGCAATGCCTGTGTATTACTTTTCTCAAAACCGCATGATCAAAATTTATTTTAAACACACACGCACTAAAAACTGAAAGGAAATATACTAAAAGTATACAGTTATAGGAATGGGAGTGATTTTTATGTTCTTCATGCTTTTAGTGTTTTCTAAATATTACTTTTAAAATAAGAACAATAACACAAAACATATCCATGAACTACCAACAAAAAAAAATTATTCTCTTTATGGAAGTCAATAAGTATTATAAAGCAGTCTTAAAAATTCTAGATCTAGATTCCCATTGTGTTCATACTCTACTTCAGATAACTCTTCTTGATAAATGTTAATGTTTAAGACCTTTCAGCTTTCTCGACTGTTTTAATATTTCGACACACATGACTATTCACTGCATCTCTGAGGCTTCTGAAAATCAAGCGGTGTTAATTTGCATTTCTTGGTTATTGATGACACAGCCCTTGGTGTATTTGTCTAGCTCTGCACAAAATCTATACTGTCCTGATGACTACATTGTTAAAAAATAAAATCTTGATATCTGGTAGAGCAGCTTCTCCAACCTTGGCCTAAATCTGCATGTCCAATATAGTAGCCACTAGCTATATGTGTTTATTGAGCCCTTGAAATGTGGCTAGTTCAAATTGCCATGTGCTGTAAGTGTAAAATACACACCAAAGACAGTACCCAAAAAGAATGAAAAATATTTGTTAATAATTGTTATATTGATCACATGTTAAAATGATAATATTTTTAATATATTGGGCTAAATAAAATACATTATTATTAAAATTAATCATACCTGTTTTTATTCTACTTTTTAAAATGTGTCTACTAGAAAAATTTAAATTACACACATGACTCATATTTTTGGCTGTCATTATATTTCTTTTGGACAAGCACAGTTCTAGAACTATCTGGTTTTTCTACTTTTTCTTAATTCAAAATTGGTAGTTACATTTTTTCCTAGAAAATTTTCCCAGTTTATCTAATTTTCAAATGTATTAGCTTAAAGTTGTTCATAATATTCTCTTATAATCTTTTTAATGTCTACAGCATCTGTAGTGATGTCTCTATTTTCATAAAATTCCTGATTTGAGTTTTTTGTGCCTTCTCTTTTTTGCTTGATCAGTCATGACAGGAATTTGTCAATTATTAATCTTTTTAAACAACCAACTTTTGACCTTATTGGTCCTCATTTTATATGTTTGTTTTGTATTTCACTAACTTCTATATTTATTACTTCCTTTTTTTAATGCTCTTTGTGTTTATTTTGCTGTTCTTTTTCTAATTTTTGAGGTGTATACTTCAGTTGTGATTTTCAGACTTTTATCTTTTTTAAAATATTTTATGTCCTATATGTTTTAATATGTACTATTTCATTTTAGTTCAGTTTAAGTATTTTCTAATTTCCATTGTGATTTCCTGTTTGACCAGTAATATTTTTAGGAGTGTCTTTGATCATTTCCAACCAAATGGAAATGTTTTATTTTAATTGATTTAACTTTTAATGATTGATTTCTAACATAATTTCATTGTGGTCAGAGAACATTCCTCTGTAAAATTTATTGAGATTCACTTTTATGGCTCACTAGATCATCAGTTTTTGTATGTTCCCTGTTTGCTTGAAAAGACTGTGTATTTTGCAATTGTTGGACATGGGTGCTATACATAATTTAGGTTGAGTTTGTTAACCATGCACAAATCTCTATCATGAATTTGTCTTTCAACTACTGAGAGGAATGATGTTAAATTTTGTCCTATAATCATAAGTGTGTCTATTTCTCATTTTAGTTGTGAATTTTTAATTTAAATATATTAAGGCTAAACAATAATATATGCATATATAAATTTAAGATTATTATTCTTGCAAATCTGTCTTGTGTAATTATGAGCTAGCTCTCTTTAACTCTTATATTGCCTTTTGCCTCAAAGTCCATTTTATCTAATATTCATAAAGGTATACAAACTTTCCTTGGTTAATATTTGCAGGTATTTTTTTCCATCGTTTATATGTGTCTCTCCTAAACAGCATATAGTTGAGCGTTTTTAAAAAATATGTGACAGACTGACAATCTTTTATCTGAAATTAGTCCATTTACATTTAATATGATTCTTGGTATGTTTTCGTTTAAATATACCACCTTATCATGTGCCTTCTATTTATCCCACTTGTTCTGTACATCTTCCTAAACTTTCTTCCTTTTTTTCTCATTGACTATTTTATATCAATCCCATTTTTCTCCTTCTGTTAGCTTAGAAGCTATATATATTGTTTCTATTTTATGGTTAATTTAAAAATTACAGTATGCATATTTAATTGATGAAAGGTAGAGTTAATCAATATCTTTCTAATCACTTCTCCAGGGTTCCCAGTATCAGTTAATGATAACTCTATTTTTCCAGTTGCTCAGGCCTAAAATCTTGATCAGGGTAAGCTTCATAGACTTGTAACCTGTGCAGTCACACAGGATCCCACACTCAAAGGGCCTTGAGACTAAGTTACTGCCCTGCAGTAGCTGTCTTGAAATTCTTCACAAATTTTGAACAGGGAACCCCACAATTTCATTTCGCACTGAGCCCTGCAAATTGTGCAACCAGCCCTGACCTTGATGTATACTTCACCCCTTTTTTTCCCCTCTTGCCTCACATCTATTACATTAGCAAATCATATTGGCTTCCCTCCTAAATAGATCCAGAATTTGACAATTTCTCACTGTCCCCCACCCCACCACCACCATCCTAGTTCAAGTCACAATTATCCTTTGCCTGAATTTTCAATTTAGAGCCAAGTGATCCTGCTCAAACTCAAGTCAGATCATGTCACTCTGCTCAGACTCTCTGAAGGCATCCATATTACTCACGGTGAAACTTACCAAGTCCTTACCATGACATAAAAGGCCCACAGGATCTGGCCCCTATTCCTTTTCTCATTGCATTTCTTTCTATTCTCCCCTTTTCCTCAGATCTAGCCACACTAGCATCCTTCCTGTTCTTTGAGCACTCTAGGCTTGTTCTCACCTCACAGCCTTTGCAGTCTTCTTTCTGCCTGGAATGCTCTCCTTCTCCATCTGCCCCTCTCCCTGCCCCACCCAACACATACATACTTGTTTTAGTTATTTCTGTACTTATCACTTTATACAATACTTTTTAAAAACTTTTTTTGTTGTTGTTTATTTTCTCTGTTCACACTAGAATATAAATAAGCTCTAAAAACAAGGGTTTTGTCTGTTTGTTCATCAGTGCATTCCCAGTGCCTAGAACAGTGTCAGGTACATAGCAAAACCTCCAAAACTTTTGTTGAATGAATAATACAAGAATTTTTGAAAGCTTTAACTCCATGAATTTTTGAAAGCTTTTACTCCAATGTATGTTATTACTGTCTTTATTTTAGTTCTATCTTGTTCTTTTTTCACAAGTAGACATTATTATTACTGTTTTTTAATAGTCAGTGTTCATTTACATTTGCCCATATTTTTACCACTTTCTTTGCTCTTCATTCTTTCTTGTATTTTAGACCTGTCATCTGGGAATAATTTCCTATTGCCTAAAATATATATCCTTTAGAATTAAAGTCAGTAAGTACCCACTGGTTACAAACTTTCTTAATTCTTTTCTCTGAGAATATTTTTTTCTCTCCTTCCTTTTTGGAAGATAGTTTTCCTGGGTATGGAATTCTAGGTGATGGTTACCTTCTTGCAAAACATTGAAAATATCATCTCTCTGACTTTGGGCTTCCATGATTCCTAATGAGCCTTTAATCTAACTACTAATCCATTGAAGAGAAATTATCTTTATTCTGTGGTTGCTCTCTTTTTTTAAATTGTTTTTCTGCATTTTCATTTTGATGTGACTACATGTGGGTTTCTTTTTTTTTTTTACATTTATCATGTGTGGTAGGTTGAAAACTCGCCTCTAAAAAAGTATGTCCATGTCTTAATCTTTGGAACATCTGAATTTTACTTTATTTGGAAAAAGAATATTTGCATACGCAGTTAAATTAAGGATTTTGAGATGAGAAGATTATATAGGTGGGCCCTAAATGCCACCACAAATTTCCTCATAGAAGTAGGCAAAGAGAGATATGACAGACACACAGAGGAGGAGGCAATGTGACTACAGAGGCAAAGATTGGAGTGATGTAGCTACAAGCCAAAGAATCCTGGCAGCTACCAGAAGCTAGAAGAGGCAAGGAATGGATTCTTCTCCAGAGCTTCCAGAGAGAGTACAGCTCTGCACCCTCTTGAATTCAGACTTCTATTCTGCAGAAGTGTGAAGGAATAAATTTCTGTTATTCTTCTAAGCCACATTTGTAATTTGTAATTTGTTACAGCAGCCACAGAAAACTAAAACAGCATGCTTGGGGCTCAGTGTGCATCTCAAATGTGTGTACAGATGTCTTTGGTTAGTTCTAGAAAATTCCTAGCCATTACCTTTTCAAATATTGCCTTTTCTATTTCTTTCTCTTCTCTCCTTTTTGGAAATCAAGTACTTGTTATATTTATCTCACTACATCACAGCTCTTACCTTTTCTTCTGTATTTTCCATATTTATTGTCTCTTTGTGCTACATTCTGAATAATTTCTTCTGATTTGTATTGCAGTTCATGGATTCTGTCTTCTGCTGCTAAACAAGTCTTTTAGTTTTTTATTTTATAAAAGTATTTTTTACTTTTACAGGTTTTGTTTGACTCATCTTCATATGTATACATGTTTGTCATGTTTTATAATTTCTTATTCCATGCAGATACACAAGTTAGCATCTAGGAGACCCTTTAAGCTGTATAACAGCTCCTAGAAGCTAAGGGGTGTGTGATCTCACAACAGCCCAATATGTCTCAATTAGCAGTAATTAAATCTGGATAGAATGGCGTAAGAATCGTGGCATGGTTTTTGCAATTGGTGGACTGGAATCAAATACTTAGAAGCCTACAAAGTTTTTTTTTTTTTAATATTTATACTGGCTAAAGTGCTACCAGCCCAGAATAAAAGAGGAGACTTAAATGCTAGAATCCTCATGTCTGTAACTGGTTAAAAGATTTTAACTGATATTTATGATTCCCCCCTCCACTACACATTCCATGTTCCCTTTCAATTCAGGGTTTACATTTCAGAGTTATTTATCCAATGGAGTAACCCCAAATGGATCTGAGCCCTTGGTCTCACTGCACAGGGTTGCTTTGGTCGCTCACTAATTTTTATCACTGAATATGGTAAAACCAGCAGGTGGATCTTGTGGGTTCCACTCATACTCCTCCCGGTTCTTGTTAGGTGGCATAAACCCTATTTCCCTGGACAATTAGTATAAATCAACCTAACCAACACTTAATCTAACTTTTGCCTGATCACTTAATAATATGAAGAGCCTCAAACAGTCAAGGTGGAAGTCACAGCTTTCAATTCAGTAATTGTGTGCCCAAGGGAAGCATTTCTCTCTTGGGCTCTAAGATCTCTTGTAAATCAATAGAGACCAGAGTCATAGAGGCAATAAACAAAAATTTTGCAAGGGCAAGAAGGGAAAATTTTCTAAGTAGGTGACTGAATGTAATAATAAGAGGTGCCATGCCCTCTCCAACTCATTAATTCTGGCCATGGGTGAAACCACATTGGTCACTGATTCCAAGCAAACAGCATGTCTCACGAGACAAAATGCCAACGTCACAAGGTGTTGTTAGCAACACACCCATCTTCTATAGGCTATTTTGTTATGAATTCAGATGCTTCTGGGTATGTGGGTGGTGAAACCCATTTTTATTTTTCCATTACCTTACTTCTTTATGAAGTGAGCTTCTTTGTCAAAAACACAAAGATGCTTAGGTATTCAGTAAATTCATGAATGTCATTGCTGGAAGAAGCATGGTGGGTAGGGGAAAAAAAGCCAAACCCCAAATAAGTATCAATGTAGGTTCATCAATTGTAATAAGTGCACCACTCTGGAGGGAGATGTTGATTATGGAGAAACTAGGCATAGATGGGCTGAAGGGGTATATGGGAAATCTCTGTACCTTCTGCTGAATTTTGCTATGAACATGCAACTGCTCTAAAAAATAAAGCCTATTTTTTAAATGAAAAAATCTATTACATGCCCTCTTCACCTACCACAGGTGACTAGCTTGTCCTCCCAGGCATGATACCTTGGCAGGGTTTCAGGCATGGTCACTGCTGTTGGCAAGTTAGGAACTCAGGAATGATGTGAAGGGAAGTGACATGGTTTTGTTTACTGACAGACTTCTTTCCTACTACTGTGGCCACTTTTTTAAAAGCCCATTGAACAAGCAATTGGGAGGCTATTGAAAGAGGCTAACTAATGTCCACAGGGTGGGTCATTTGTCCACCTGCATATTTGTAGCCACCTCTGTGATAGGAGCTTTGGGGTGGCCAATCACATGGGATAAAAATATTGTCACACACTATTGCAAAAAAAGTCCATTTAAAATCTTCTTCTCCAAGCTTCCTTGTTACAGTCCTCCAGTCTTGGTCCTTCCAAGTCTCTGATCATTTGTCCAAATGATAGCCACTGCCTATGAAACAATAAATATCCTTACTTCAGGCAATCTCACCTTTCAGGAAAAGTAAACAATGAGCTGTAACAATTAAAGTTCATAAAACTAGGAAGATTTTCCTCGTCGATGTCCTGCTGACCCATTGAGTCCACGTTTCAGTAAACCACCCGAGAAGACCATAAAGACCACTTCCGATTGTGCAGGCTATCGTATTGAGTCTAGATTCTTTGGTAAGAGATCTTGAAAAGTTCAGGTTATCCAACATTCAAATAATTGTTGTTCTAGAGGACAAGAATAGAGAAAATAAAGGGGAGGAAATTAACAATGAAATCATGTAAGAAACGTTCCCAAAACTGAAGGATGCAAGTTTCTAGATGGAAAGGGCTTAGGCCTTCAGATGAAAATTAACCCACATCAAAGCACATCACTGTGAAATTCAGAACCTCCAATATTCTAGAGAATATTTTTTAAGGTCACAATCTGATAGACATGAAAATGCTTTTAGACTTCTTAACAATAACACTGGAAACTAAGAGTAAAGGAGCAACGCCTCAGAAAAAAAGTCTGAAGGAAAATGATCTCCAATCTAGATTCTATGTACAACAAACTATCAATTAAAACTGAGAGTTAAATAAAGACAAGTTCAGACATTCCAGGTTTCAAAAAATGTATCTCCTACACACCATTTCTCAAGAAGCTACTGGAGGATACTTTCACAACAATGAGGAAGTAAACCAAGAAAGAGGAAGATATGGGATAGAGAAAACAGGAAATTCTACATAGCATAGAATCGAAGGGAGTGTAGGACGCTTGTGAAGAGAGAGCCCAAGATACAGCTGTAGACCAAGTGCAGCCAATCCCGACAGAGACAACATGGCTCAGGGAACAGCGCGGGGGAGCACACTCATCACCATGCCCTCTGCCATTGTACAACTTGCTTGTTATCCTCAAACACATACACATAGCTTTAAAAGCCAAATAGTACTGAAAGGCATTAATAAAATACAGTTGTCCTGGCAATCAAAACTATGTGCAACAACATAGATAAATCCCAGAAATATTATGCTGAGTGAAAGAAGCCAGACCCTCAAAAATACTTTTTATATAAAGTTCTAGAATTGGCAAAACAAATCTAATCATTGTGATGGGAATCAGATCAATGGTTGTTTGGGGAGTGTGGGGTGGGACTAACTGGGAAATGGCACAAGAGAACTTTCTGGGGTATAGAAATATACTATATCTTACTCGGGGATATTCATTTATCAAATCCCATTGAGCTATACAATTAAGATCCATGCATTTTACTGAGTATGAATGATACCTCAATAAACTTAACATGTGATATATGTGTGTGTATACAAATGTATGTGTATGTATCTGTGCTTTGCCCCACTCCTTTCCATTCCTCCCTTGGGAAGATGTCAGATCTAGGAACTAGGGGATACAATCACAGACAAAGTCAAGGCAATTACAAGGATGACAGAAAAGAAGTCTCAGGATGACAGCTGTACCATTTGCCCAGATAGAGGGAGAGTGGAGGTCTGTAGGACCTCCAAGAATATAAATGGAATGCATAGATTCCTTCATGAGGAAGCCTGAGGCCTTTCATTGTGGAAAGTTGTACCAGGAGGTTATTAATAGGTATGGGAAAGAAAACTAAACAAAAGAAAAAGAAAGGCAATCATTAACTTCAGGAGAGAAAAGATAAGGAAGAATAGAATGCTCAGCTGAGAATATTTGCATAGCCATAGTAATGTAAACACTAAATATTAACCAATTCTAAAATTTGTGACATAATTATATCAGGGGAACAAAGGAAGGAAGGCTGAGGGGATGGCTCCTCTACTGTAGTATGAAGTCAGTAGATAAAACAGATGAGTCAAGGGACTTCCCTGGCGGTCCAGTGGTTAAGACTTCATGCTTCCACTGCAGGGAGCATGGGTTTGACCCCTGGTAGGGGAACTAAGATCCCACATGCTGTGATGGGGCATGGCCAAAAAAACCCAAAAAACAGATGAGTCAAAATAATTCACTCAGTGCATACATACATTACTTAGAATCATGGACATGTAACTGGCAGGAAAAAATAGCTTTAAAAAAGTAGTTGTCCCTAAGACAGGAGTGGAGGATGAGGAGAGCAGATACCACGGTTTTGGCACAAGCTGTTGTATACTATTTCACTTTATAAATATTGTGCATGTACTGCACTGACAAAATAAAAATTACCTAAAACTTGTTGTGGACTTTAAATTCTATTTACAAGGCAACATTATTATTTTCTAGCAGTAGAGTTCAACTTTCTAGGGAGATTTCCAGAGCAATTTGGAAAAAAAATCTGAAGCAATTTAATAAGGTTTATTAATTCAAGAGGCCTTACAGACACACAGGACAGATTCCACAATTTTTCTTTACTCACTTATTTCTTTCCTTATTTTCAGAGGTTCAGACTAAAAACAAGTAAACAAACAAACAAAATTTGAAAGCAGCTTAGAAGCAAAGAAAAGATCGGAGCACTTACCTCCTGACTGTGAGTGGAGCCAGAGTCCCTCTTCTCAAGCAATTTGCAGACCTAAGATCCCTTTGCCCCCAGAGTCCTATTTATCAGCCAGTCAGTTCATCATAGTATTTCCTCAATTCTAAGATTTTCTACTCTAATATCCACCATCAATTTAATAACAACTTTGGAGTAGGCAGGGTGGGGAAGAGTTGGCAAGCCTCCTTTCACGTGAATTGCGAAATGCATCCCAATTTCAGAAATATTAACATGTAAAGACCGTGTATCTCTCAACTGAGGGATACTTTGAAATGCCCCGTTTTTTGGTCTTGTTCCCTCTTGGCCTGATGGCTTTGGTATTTGGGTACACCTGTACTGTGAATGCATCACCAGAGGCCCCTCTAGGACTGAGGCCCCGGTTCCCTCAGCTGTGCTGAGTGTTGGCTGCCAACAGCTTTTAACTGAGTCCCTCTTTATGGTTTGCCTTTGGTTCAGAAGAACTACCTTTCCCAAGTTCACGCCCCTCCCCCAGAAGAGCTCGCATCTAATAAGTAGTGGGGCAGGGGTGAGAAATACAAGCCCTGGAGGCCACTTTCAGCTCCAGAGCTGCTGGGGTTGGCTGAGGCCTTTGCTGAGACTGTCTAGCAACGCATCCCCTCCTCTGTGCAGTCCTGCTTGCCTCCCTTCTCCTCCAAGGACGCAGATCCGAGAATTCTCCCCAACAGAACCACGGAATGCAAATCTGCTGGGATCCGAACCTGGGACCAAGTCTGATTTCAGACTTCAGCGTCTCCCTTCATGCCGAAGGTGAGAATTCTGACATTTAAGGTTTTTAGGCCTGACAGGATCATCCCTGTCTGTGTGGAAATGACACCATCACACCTGAAGCCTTGAGGTACTTCCTAAGGCCGAGGGCGGGTGCTTTTCTGGGCCAAAGCCGATAGCGACACTCCTGACCGTGCCACTCAGACAGACGCAGGCTGCCATCCTACTTTTCTACTGATGGGACACCTCGCTTCCACAAACTGCTTACTGCCCCCGAGCCCCCACGTCCTCCACGAAAAATGAGGATAAATGAGAGAACTGCTGGAAAGCAGTTATCACAGGCCTGGCACATCACAGGGGCCCAGGGATCTGTCCTTCCCATTCCTGTCTTCTGTGCCCCACTCCAGGTTGTACCATATCCCAGTCCGCCGCCCTCACCCCTCCCTCTGAACACCCTATGTAAGATCAGGAAAATGGGCTCAGCTCAGGTTCAGAGCAGACTCCACCTGCGCCTGCAGTGAAGGGCAGGACAGGAGCAAACAAGTTTTTCCAGGTGCGGTGGGCCACCCTGATCTCTCACCCGGCCCCAGGGAAGAGGCCACTGCATTCAGTGAACCAAGAGGCACTGAGGGGGAGGGCTCAAGCTGCCTCCCGTTCCCTTGGGAACTGGAGGGGGTATCAGGATGCATCCCCTTTCTGCGTTCAGCTGGGAATGAGCTGGTGGAGAATTTCCCCCTGCAAGCAGAGAGAATGCTCTTCCCCTCCCCCATCCCCACTCCCACCCCCGCCCCAGCCCACCAGTTCTCTGGGCAACCCTGGTTTGCAGTTTGGGCCTTTCTTTCTGCACACAATTGAGGTGGAGAGCCTGAATCTGGTGCATTCAAAAACCACATGGAACACTCTGTTTTTGTCACTCAGCTTCTAGAAACATGACCTTATCCAACAGAGGCAAAATCCAACTGGCCGGTTCTCTCCCAGTGACAATGTCTGTGCTTCCTCCCATGGCGTGGTGTTTTCTATAACTTTTAGATTTAACATTTTAAACTATTTTGAGTGGGGCTCCTATATAGACACTGAGTTCTGGTTACTTTTTTCCCCCTAATGCTGAAAAGGTTCGATTCTTCCACCTATCCATCAACAAATTGCATTGAATGACGGTGCTCAGTGACCCAGGATGCCACTGGAGACAAAACACACCATACATATTTTCTGGTCTCCCTGGAAAATTAGTGCAAACACTTTCACCACTGCAAAGAAGGAAAATATGCACAGAGAGGTGAAGATTTGCTTTGTTTTTTGTTGTTGTTGTTTTTCTAAGAAGAGATTTCTCCCTCCTCCAAACAGTGAAATTTATGTTGTTCTTATTTGTCTGCAATTTAACCAGTTAACTTAAATTCCTGTGCGATTCACTCACTTTCTCAGCTAAGGCCCTCCTTTCTACATATTCTACATATGTATTCCTTCTACATATGTATTCTACATACTCCAGGATCACGGTCTTTCCTCCTCCAGAGCGGCTTGAAATTCATTTCATCTTCCTCCTGCCTTGTTAAAAGTAGCCCTGAAAATATTTTAATTCGAATTCTTATCCCCTATGTCCCTCTTTTTAAAGCCCACTGTAAAGAATCCTCTTTTGTTCATGAGGGACTTGTTTTTAATTCAGTGGAAAACGGGTTGGGTTGCTCAGCCCTTTTTCTCTCTTCTGCTAAATTTTCCCTTTTATGGAAGAGATACAGTCTCACCCTCTGGAAGTGAAGCAGGAGGAGACCCAGGAGCTCTGGGCCTCATGGAAGCTCTCACGTCGCGTGCTGTCTGTGAAGTCGCCCCGTCTGTGAGGTGGAGAGGACAATTACTCTCTTACTACACAGAAGTGGTGCCTGAATGCTTTAAGATGAGAATGTTTGTGTACAGGGTGGTCTATTTAAAACAGTTCCCACATGATGCAATGCATCTTGAAAAGGAAACTCTTTCAGATGAGTCATTCATTTAACGATAATAATTAGCATTTGGGGATCTTGCTTGGAACGCCCAGCAGAATATTTTATTGATTCCTTAAGAGTTTCCACACTCTGGCTGGGGCCTCAAACAAGGCAATATATTAAAGACTAATATCCAATTTCATTCGTAGGAGTTTGGAATGGGGGAGACCAAGTTTACAACAGCTCGAGAGAAAAGGACTTAGGGAATTAAGAAGACTTTAAACTCAGATAAGCCATTAGGGGGACCAAGCTGTTCAAAAAGCCTATAAAATGTTGGGATGCAATAAAAAAATAAAATATCTCAAACAAGGAAAGTGATGGGCCCATAGTACTCTTTTATAGTCAGGCCACGTTTGGAATATTTTCTCAGTTATAGGTGGTGTATTTTAAAACAGACATTAATAAATAAATAAGAAAGCATCCAAGGAGGACAGTATGAATAATGAAGGATCTGGAAACCATACAAAATAATCATACCTGGATTACCTAGGAAAACAGAGTTCTGAGTTAGATAGAATTGGATTACAGTCCCAGCTCTATAACTTACCAGCTGTGACCTTGGGAAAGCTACTTAACCTTGCCTCTGTATCCTCACCTATAAAAATGGGCTAATAATAATAAAACCCATATCATGGGGTTATTCTGCAGACTAAACAGGATCATTCATGTATACCTTGTGGCACAGTGCTCAGTAAATATTAGATATTATTCTTATTATTGATAATAAAAAGAGTCATTATATTACATTATAGTTGTGTAGCAATTTTCGGTTTATAAACGGACTTTACGTATTTCACCTTGTTTTCTCATGTTCACATTTAATGTGAGTCGGTGGTTATTACTCTCCTTTTCGGAAGAAGAGAACTTCATGTGCCCCAAGGGGCCTATCCTTCACGCTCAGCTACTGAGCACTGATCTTCTGTGCCACCACCATACTGTCCTCACAGCCCAGAGCGGCATCTTGGCGCCCAGCGGCTGACACGGGGAAATGGTCCTACTCCTGAGGAGGGAGCTGTGGACAGCCTAGACGGAGAGTCCCTGACAATCGATTGGGCCAGTCTTAGTGGTCACAAAGCCTCTAGTCAACCTGGACTTTCGTGACTGTCTATATCTATAAGTGATAACTAGGTTACCATGCATTATCATCACGCTCATTGCCTTGAGAAAGAAGAGCCTCCAAACTGGCAGCAGTCGAGCCTTGAGCAAGCGATTTTACTTCTGTGCACGTCAGTTTCCTTAGCAGAGAAACAGAGACGCTTCCTGAATCGGGCAGTTCATGAATCAAACGTGTAAGCATATGACAGTCTTGTGAAAACACTAGAAAGTGCCCACACCAGCATTGCTAAAGTAATTTCAAAGCAGATGAAATGTTTAAACATCAAAAATGCTCTAGGGCTTCCCTGGTGGCGCAGTGGTTGAGAGTCCGCCTGCCGATGCAGGGGACACGGGTTCGTGCCCCGGTCTGGGAGGATCCCACGTGCTGCGGAGCGGCTGGGCCCGTGAGCCATGGCCGCTGAGCCTGCGCGTCCGGAGCCTGTGCTCCGGAACGGGAGCGGTCACAACAGTGAGAGACCCGCGTACTGCAAAAAAAAAAAAAAAAGCTCTAAGTCAAGGCTGCGTTAAACATAGCAGACTTATGTAAAAGTCATTGGGCAGATGTTGATAATGAGACATTCGTAAATGGAATCACTATTTGGCTCAGCAATTTTACCTGGACTGGGGGCCCCTGCCTACGCCATGAGCCATCCAACACAGCAGCCTGGTTCACCCAGTCCTGCCTCGGCTGCCTACATAAGCCCAGGCAAGCACACCCCCTCTCCTGCCCTCCCCCATCTGTTTGAGGAAATCTCTGGACTTCTCTAGTGTCCTGGTCTTTCACCCTATCTGCCCTTTTCCACTTCTGCTTTAGGCACTCTTATCACTTCTGGTCATTCTTCTGGCCCAAGCTCTGGCCCCCAGAAACCCTCTTCTCAGGCCAGCTCCCAGTCCCTGGGGAAAGGAGCAAAGGGATTCAAATCCCACTCTTCACCTTCACCCTAGAAGGCACCTCAAGGACATGACATCTCTGGAATTGAGGTCTGACCCCAAAAGTGAGATCTAGGGGAAAGGTCATGACATTGGTCTTGGCAATGATTTCATGGGTATGACACCAAAGGCATAGGCAATAAAAGCAAAAATAGACAAGTGGGACTACATCAAACTAAAAAGCTTCTGCACAGCAAAGGAAACAATTCATAGAATAAAAAGGCAACCTACAGGATTGGAGAAAAGATTTGCAAACTATATACCTGATAAGAGGTTTATTTCCAAAATAAATAAGAAGCTCCTACAACTCAATAACAAAAAAACTAATAACCCAATTAGAAAATGGTCAAAGGACTTGAATAGACATTTCTCCAAGGACGATATACAAATAGCCAACAGGTACATGAAAAAGTGCTCAACGTTACTAGTCATCAGGGAAATGCAAATCAAATCCGCAACGAGATATCATCTCACACCTGTTAGAATGGCTTTTATAAAAAAAAACAAAAGAGAACAAGTGTTGGCAAGGATGTAGAGAAATTGGAACCCTGTACCCTGCTAGTGGGAATGCAAAATGGTGCACAGCTACAGAAAACAGTATGGAGTTTCCTCAAAAAATAAAAAATAAAATGACCATATGATCCAACAACCCTACTTCTGGATATTTCTAAAAAAAAAATTGAAATCAGGATCTCAAAGAGATATTAGAACTACCGTGTTCATTGCAACACTATGCTCAATAGACAAGATGTGAAAACAACCTGTGTCTACAACAGATAAACAGATAAAACAAATGTGTGTGTGTGTGTGCATGTGCATGTGAACATGTGCACACAGGTGAGAGAGAGAGAGAGAGAGAATCTATGTATCAGTTGAAATACACGAACATCTTGTTGGGTTGGGCAAGATTATACCTTCATTCTGCTTTAGAATCAAGCTTATAGTATGGCGATGCCAGGAATAAAAATAAAGATATTCAAAGTTAATCAGTCCATTTAAAAAAAGTATTTTATAGTATGCATGTGTATCATGTGTCTGTGTGTGTATGTTTGTGTATGTGCCAATGTTTGAAAGGAAATACACCTCAAGGTTAACATGGGTTTTCTACAGAATAGGTTAAAAGTATTTTTTCTCTGTTTTTTCTCAATTTTGTTTTCTAATTTAAAGAAATTTACAATGAACTTGTATTACTGAATAATAAGGAACTAAGAAGAGCTTTACAACAGTCTGGAGCTGTTGTAACTGGCTCATAGAAACTAACGTTAGAAATGCCCAAAAGATGGTGAGTTGGCAGAACCTGCTAGTGTCCATCCAATGTCCATCCTCTCCTTGTTCCTTACCATCAATCCGTGACTCTGTCTGGGGCAGCCCTGGGTCCAGAAATCACTCACCTTCTTTTGCAGCCAAGAGTGTTCACACAACCCAGTTCTAATCGACAAGATGTGAGCAGAAGTTACTGAGTGGAGCTTTAACTTTATTCTTGCTATGATCTTCTTCTGTCATATCCCTGCAGCAATAGAAGTTTGTATGAATTCAAGCATTTTTCTGACCTAAGAAAATTTTAATACAGAATTGAAGATCATGAAATCCAGGTGGGCAAACACCTGGAAATAGCATATGGGCAGAACCCTTAATAGGGTACAACACCCATTTGCCCTCCTCATGAAAATGTGGGACTGTGGTTAGACTCCAGATTTGGAGGTCTTTTCAACTGATCTTGACAAAGTAGTGGCAGTAGACCAAGGGAAGGGAGGCAGGTGAGGTATGAGTCTTTTCCTCTTCTAAATTCAGTAATTCTGAATGCCAAAGGTCCTTTATTTAAGAATACTGCATGTTCCAAGCAATTCCTGGAATTTTTTAAATGGCTTCCATTTTCCTGGAGGAGAAGCTTATAATGATCTGCTTGGCTCTCTGCCTTTAGAGCCTCTACTGGAGTCACTTAACCCCCAATTTGTAGGTTCAGCCCTGCTCCCAACCCTGTCCCCAGGCAGGGGGCGGTATGTCAACCCAGTCTTTCCTGCCTGTCTTCCCCGGTCACCTGGATTATCTACGAAAAGCAAGGCTCCCTGTTAGTCTCTGGTAGAGATGGACATTTGCTTCTGCGTAGAAGTCAAAAATAAACGATGTACTATTTTTTTAAGTCTGTTTGTAAATATAAAACGAAAGTGAAATCTTAAAAAAAAATAAGTGTTCCGAAACACTTGCCAAGTATCAGCACTCTGAGGGGGTCAAGGCATTTAATGTGTGGGGACCTTCTGCTTCCAACTGGTCACGGGAGGCTTAGGGGATCCTTCGGGATTTATTCTAATTTTCCAGGAAACATCCCATTTAAAGGGAGAGAAAAAATAATTTAAAAGAATTCCATGAAGCCTCCACTATATAACCCTTAACATACAGCCTCTTCCTTTTAAAGCTTTCACATTTCCATACTATCCCACTTTTATTCAGGCAGGTCAAAACTGTGCTTTTTTTTTTTTTAATTTAAGGAAAGTAATTTGAAGAAATTTAACAGCCTTAATGAATTAAGCTGAGGAAAATGTAGAAGGCTTTAATAACAGCAAACCTATTGAAATGAAAGAGCCTATACATTGTTCTACTGACAGACTTACTAGCAGAGTAAACCAGATGTAGGTTGCCAAGGGAAGTTCAGCTTGTAAATTGTAAGAAAAGAGTATACTGCCAGGCTCTGCTGGGCTCTGTTATTTCTTCATTAAAATGCACTGTCAATCAGGTTGAAAAGAAATGTCTAATTAACACCATAGGGCACCAAAAAATTTAGGGTCAGAAACTCAGCTGCTATCCCCTTTTACAACTGTATCTCTCTAAGCAACTCCATTCGTCTCTTTCAACCCTCCCCCCCATGGTAGACCCCCCCCCACTCAATATTCTAGCTTATGATCAAAGCATCAGTGAAATTGCAAAATGCATTGCCATTGCACAATTCCCTCTTTATAGCTTTGAACAAGCTAGAACTAAAGTTTCCAGTAACTTCCCTTCTTTTTATGCCCTGCATCATTGCAAGGGCCAAAATACAATAGAACATAACAAAAACCAACAGGGTCCATCCTAAGATTCCCCCCCTCCAAGATGTGGAAGAATTAACAGCGTTCTAGCCTGGGAGAGTCTAGTGCTGGCTTCGCCACTAAAGAACTTGTGTGACTTGGGGGATCTTCCTTCATATCGCTTAGCCTCAGCTTCACCAGTCCTAAAATAGGGGTAAGTAATAAGGTCTCGTCAGCCTCCTTCAAGGATTGCTTCCAGGATCAACCACGACAGGGCGTATAAGAGGGCTTTGTAATATCTGATGCACGATTATTATTACCCTGTGTCAGCAGAGTTATGTGAAGCCCACATATGTTTGGTTAGTAGGAAGCTTACTGCATTCTGATGCTTCCTGAAGGGTCGTGCAGCTCCCCTCTGCTCACACATCGCTCATGCCCAGGTCATGGGGACCAAGTGGAAGCTGAGGATGAATCCAGGGATTTGGGTTTGGGGGAAGTTCTAGGAGAAGGGAATACAAGATGTCAATCAGAGAGTCTAAGGCTTAGACTAGAATCCTCCCTACTCGCTTGACATCCAGGCACCAAATACTGTTGGTTTCTCCATCATGATGGTTCTCCCGCTTCCACAAATTCTTTCTATTCTCTTTTCTCTTAGGAGCACACACTGGCACTCCCGCCATGGAATTTCCAATCGATCTTTCTGGCACCCTCTAGCCTCTAGTCTCTTCTGCATACAGTTACCAGATTAGTTCTAGTTAAACTCCACTTAACATATGTCAGTCTCACTGTCTGAAGATTTCAATGGTTCCATTGTGTGTATATACAAAGTCCCACTTCTTCACCTGGTAAGGCTCCCCACAGTTATGCCACTATCTGCTTTGCAGGTTCATCTCTCATCGCTTCCCTTTTTAAATCTGCCTGGTCATTTTTAAGTCTCTAGTTGCTTACTTGTACTTTTAATAGCCTCTTTTGTTTCTTCAAATATATTCAACATAGTAACTTTATACTCTGTTTATGATCACTTTAATATTGGGTATATTTGCTGGTCTGGTTCTACAGTTTGTTGTTTTGCTGACTCTCACTCATAGTACCTTGTTTTCTCGCATGTCCTCTGATTTAAAAAAAAAAAAATTTGACGCACATTCTCTATAATTTTCTCTAAAGAAGTTCTTCGAGACCTGGTTTTAGGAGCATTCCTCCAGGGAGAATTTTAGTTTGCATCTGCTGTGTATCTCAGGCACTATCAACGCTGGTTCACTCTGAACTAAATTCTTAGCTTGATATTTATCAAATCATATGGGCAGTGTGAATTTAGGCCACACTCACCGTAAGGAGCTGGCCTGTGGCTGTGAATTCTCAGTGATTTCTTTTTCCCCTGAGCTAAAACCAGAAAAGGACGAATTTTCTTCCAATCTCCCTTTGAGGGGGCAGATTTTTATACAGGTAACCCACTGAAGTAGTTTCAGGTTTTTGTGGGGATCTCCAAGCTGACACCCTTTGTCCTTGTCACCCTTGGGCAGCCCTTTAAAGAGCAATGCTCCAGGCAGTCAGGGACTGACAAAGGCTCACAGAGCAGCAGCTGGCTTCAGTGCTCATTACTTCCCTATATCCAACCTTTTTACACATTTTAGAATTCAAAGGTTTCCCCCTTTTTTTTTTGAAACTTTAGCTATACATTTTTAAAGACCTGAATAATCCAGAATTTTTAGGGACTTCGTAGGTGAGTGATTTTCAGGACGTATTGCTATGACTTCTATACAAGACCTCTCGGATCATCCAAATAATCTTTTTTCAAGCCTGCCATGCACCTTGCACACTCCTCACCACAGCGCATTATGTCTTGTCTGTTTAGAATGCTGTAGTCATCCTCACCACTCCCACCTTGAGGCTTGTCTAAGCGTTGCTCTCTTATTAAGGGCCAGACGAGGCCCACCTCCTCCATAAAGCCTTTCCTCACTACTTTCTGTGGTCATCCCTATTGTACTTTGCATTACCCAGTTGTCATTTACTTGTGCTGTAATGCTGCCTTATCATGTTATTTATATTTAATGGCTACCAGTTACTAAGGGCTTCTTATGTCAAGCACAGAGCAAAGTACTTTTCATATACTGTATCATTTAAACTCATAAAAACTTTAGGGACTTCCCTGGTGGTGCAGTGGTTAAGAATCCACCTGCCAATTCAGGGAACATGGGTTTGATCCCTGGTCCAGGAAGGTCACACATGCTGTGAAGCAACTAAGCCTGTGTGCCACAACTACTCAGCCTGTGCTCTACAGCCCACGTGCCACAACTACTGAGCCCACATGCCACAACTACTGAAGCCCGTGCACCTAGAGCCCATGCTCCACAGCAAGATAACCCACTTCTTACTGCAATGAGAAGCCCGGGCACTGCAATGAAGAATAGCTCCCATTCGCCGCAGCTAGAGAAAGTCCGCACACAGCAACTAAAACCCAGCGCAGCCAAAAATAAATTAATTAATTTTAAAAAATTTTTTAAATGAAACATTTTAAAAAAACTCATAAAAACTTTAAGTGACTCTAGCACCTATTTTTTTAAGACTCTTTTTAAACAGCAGTTTTAGATTCCCAACAAAACTGAGAGGAAGGTACAGAAACATCCCTTATGCCCTCCGCTCCCCCTACTCCACATGCATAGCCTCCCGCATTATCAATATCCCCCACCAAAATATTATACATTTGTTAAAATTGATGAACCTACACTGACACATCATTATCACCCAAAGTCCATAGTTTACATTATTGTTCACTCTTGATGTTGAACATTCTATGGGTTTGGGTAAATATATAATGACATGTATCCACCATTATAGTATCATACAGAGTAATTTCACTGCCCTAAAGATCTGTGCTCCATCTCTCCCTCTCTGCAACCCCTGGCAACCACATATCTTTTTACTTTCTCTAATGTTTTGACTTTTCCAGAATGTCATATAGTTGGAATTATACAGTATGTAGCCTTTTCCAGCTCCGTTCACTTAGTAATATGCACTCAGAGGCTCTCCGTGTCTTTTCATGGCATGGTAGCTCAATTCTTTTTAACAGCGAAGCATATCCTACTGTCAGGATGTACCACAGTTTATCTGTTCATCCACTGAAGGGCATCTTGGTTGCTTCCAAGTTTTGACAATTATGAATGAAGCTTTCATAAACATACAGGCTTTTGTATGGACATAAGTTTTCAACTCCTTTGAGTAAATACCAAGGAGCACAATTGCTGAATCTTATGATAAAAGTTTGTTTACTTTTTTTTTTTTTTTTTTGTGGTACAGGGGCCTCTTACTGTTGTGGCCTCTCCCATTGCGTAGCACAGGCTCCGGACGCGCAGGCTCAGCGGCCAAAGCTAACTTGTTGAGTTTTCATTAGCCCCAGAAAGATGAAGAAGGAGACCAACCTTATGTTTGGCCTCCATCTCATTTTCCAACAGCTTGTTTTTCTCCTTCACCTCTCACTAAGCACCCAATATTCATGAGCCACCGCTCAGAATCTACAAACCTTCTCCCAGAAATTTAAGTGAATTTGGCATATTGCCAGTCTGACCAGGGCAGAGCATCTGAAATGCAATTGAGTTGTAGATGAGCTTTTGTTTTGAATCAACTTTGAGAAAAGACATAAGCCAAAATGTGTGTGCCTGGAGAGATCATTAATTTGATGACTGTATGATGATCCAACGCAGGTTGGTCTCCAGTTGTTATATAGCATAGTAGTGGGCTTCAAACACACAACAAACCTTTAGTAAGCTCCTTCCATGTGCCAGAGGCTGTGCTAGGTACTGGAAATAACAAGAAGATGTAATCAATGTCTTCAGGTAGCTCAAGATCTTTGAAGAACCCAGGGACCAAGGGAAATAATTACAGCATACAATTAGTTGCTCCAACTTAGAATTTCCATTGCATTAGGCGCAAATGTCTGTTGGCACTTACCTCACACCATGGTTTCCCCAGCTCCTAACACAGGCATATAGCAGGTTCTCAAAAATACCTGATGAAAGAATGAGTGAATAAACAAATGAGTAAGCAAAACATTACTGAATTACCAATACAGAGTATGGCAGAAGCAATTAACTCTGGTGGAAAAAGGAAGTCTTATAAGAGAGCAGAGGCTTAAAGCATGTCTAGCACAGTGTCTGACCTTGAATAAGCTCACAGTAAAAGTCAGATAATTCAATTAAGTGGAAGTTCAGGTGGAGAAAGGGGGCATTTGGAGGCAATGATGTTCCAGGCAGAAGTACCTCCAGCACTTAGCATACATAATGCCTGGCACATCGTAGGAACACAAGGCATACTTGTTGAAGGAATGAATAATGGGTGAATGAATGGATAAAGGAATGTAACAAACAGCATACAAAGTCACCAGTATTGTGAAAAAGGAGGAACATTTAGGGAATGATATATTTGGAAAATTATACAATTATGAAAGAGAGAAGGAAGAGAGAGATGGTTAGGGCAAAAAACAATGGAGAATATAAGAAAAACAGCTGTTGCAACAGCCTGAGGCGCACCATGTGTTCTCCCGGGGAAGTTGTCCCTGGATCACAGAACCCTGGCAGTGGCGGGCTGCACAGGCTCCCGGGGCGGGGGGGTGGAGTGCGTGTTGGTAGTGACCTGTGCTTGCATGCAGGATTCTTGGTGGCTGCAGCAGCAGCGTTAGTGTTTCATGCCCATCTCTGGGGTCCAAGCTGAGAGCCGCAGCTCGCACCCATCTCTGGAGCTGGTTTAGGCGGTGCTCTGCCTTCTGTGGGTAGACGGGGAAGGAATCCCCTCTCCTTGTGCACCCCGAAGCAATGGTCTCTTGCCTCTTAGGCAGGTCCAGAGTTTTTCCCGGGCTCCCTCCTGGCTAGCTGTGGTGCACTAGCCCCTTTCAGGCTGTGTTCACACAGCCAACCCCAGTCTTTTCCTGGGATCTGACCTCTGAATCCCAAGCCTCAGCTCCCAGCCCCCACCTGCCCTGACAGGTGAGCAGAGAAGTCTCTCAGGTTGGTGAGTGCTGGTCAGCACTGATCCTCTGTGCAGGAATCTCTCCTCTTTGCCCTCTGCAACCCTTTTGCTGCACTCTCCTTGGTGGCTCCAAAACTCCCCCCACACACACCCCATCTCCACCAGTGAAGGGGCCTCCTAGTGTGTGGAAAATTTTCCTCCTTCACAGCTCCCTCCCAGAGGTGCAGGTCCCATCCCTATTCTTTTGTCTCTGTTTTTTTCTTTTTTCTTTTGCCCTACCCAGGTACGTGGGGAGTTTCTTGCCTTTTTGGAAGTCTGAGGCCTTCTGCCAGCATTCAGTTGGTGTTCTGTAGGAGTTGTTCCACATGTAGATGTATTTTTGATGTATTTGTGGGGAGGAAGGCGATCTCCACGTTTAACTCCTCCACCTTCTTGAAGGTCCCCCGTCCCCATCTTTTTCATCAACTTATTTTTATCATCTGAGTGTATTGAAAATGTAAGTATATCATCCACCAAAAGATGTGCAAGACCTGTACACTGAAAAGTATGAAACATGGTTGAGAAAATGAAATAAATGTAAATAAACGCAGAAATATACTATGTTCATAGAATGGAAGACTGAATATTGTTAAGACATCAGTTATCCCCAAATTGATCCATAGATTCAATGCCATCCAAATCAAAATTCAGCAAGACCTTTTTTATGGTCCAAATTGATAATAGGATTATAAAATTTATATGGAAATGCAAAGGACCTAGAATAGCCAACAAAACATTGAAAAAGAAAAACAAAATAGTGAATTTACTTTACCTAAAAAGCTACAATGATCAAGACAGTTTTTTATTAGCATAAAGGTAGATTAATGGAAGAAAACTAGGTCCAGAAACAGACCCAAATATATACAGTCATTCAACTTTCAACAAATGTGCGAAGTTAATTCCATGAATAAGGACTGTCTTTCCAACAAATAGTGCTGGAACAATTAAATATCTGTATGTTAAACAATGAAATTCAGTCTATATTTCATACAATATATAAAAATAAACTCAAAATTGGTCACAGATCAAAATGTAAACCTTAAAACTATAAATCTTCTAGAAGAAAACATAGGAAAAAATCTTTGAAACTTTGGGTTGATCAAAACTTTTTTAGAACAGCAAAAGTATATTACATTTTTTTAATTGATGTTAGATTTTGTCAAATTAAGAACTTCTACTCTTCAAAAGACACTGTTAAGAGAATGAAAAGACATGTTGCAAAATGGTAGAAAGCATTTGTAAATTAGATTTCTGATAAAGGATTTGAATCAGAATATAAAAAGAACTTTCTCGAAACTCAATAATAAGAAAACAACCCATTTTTTGAAAGTTGCCAAAAGGTTTGAACAGACCAATGAAAATATTCAAATGGCAAATAAGCCCATGAAAAATGCTCAACATCATTAGTCATTAGGAAAATGCAAATTAAAACCACAATGAGATACCAGTACATACTTAATTAGAATGGCTAAAATTAAAAGGACTGACTACACCAAGTGTTGGTGAGAAGAAACTGAAGCTCTCTTACTCTTCTGGTGGGAATTTAAAATGGCACAACCACTTTGGAAAAACAGCTTGGCGGTTTCTTAGACTTCAGTAGATACCTACCACAAGACCCAGTCATTTGACTTCCAGGAATCACAGATCTAAATTTCTTGGAATTTATCCAAAGGAAATGATAGCATTCTTATGTAAAAGGAGAGGAACTGTACATGAATGTACATAACAGCTTTATTTGTAACAGCTTAAAACTGGAAACAATTCAAGTGTAAATGCATAGGTGGTAGAATAAAGAAATTGTGGTATATGTGTATCATGGAATACCACTCATCAATAAAAAGGTATGAACAATTTACATAACGCAACATGGAATAAGCTCAAAATAATTCTGTTAAATGTACACCCTCTATGACTACATTTTTATAAAATTCTAGGACATTCTAACTAATCTATAATGTCAAAAGATATCAGTTCTTACTTACAGGTGGAAGAGAGGCACATGGAGCACCAGAAGGGAGATATGACCAAGGAACAGGAAAACTTTTGGGGGTGATGGTTCATTATCACAATTGTAGTAATGGCTTCACAAGTGCATACACGTGCCATTTATTTTAAGTCAATTATACCCCAATTAAGCTATAAAAAGAAAGAATGCAAGATCTCAATTTACCTCCCATGTACCCTTTCTCAAGAAGCTACTAAAAAAAAAAAAAAAAAAAAGCTACTATAGGGTGTGGTCCACAAAAATAAGGGACTAAACAAAGAGAGAAGAAGACAGGGGATCCAGGATAAAGGGAATTCAATGCAGGGGAAAGAAAAGTGAATCCCAGGATAATGATGAAAGGTTATCTCAGTAGGACAACTATTCAGGAAATTTGGAGAGCAACCAGTTCAGATATGACCAGGTAAGAAGGTTCCTGGAGAGATTTCTTCAAAAAAATGAAACTGATAGAATGTCTAGTAAGTCCTAATATGTTGAAAGGGGATTTAGTCAAACTGAGAAGAAGAGTCTGGGGATAACTTATAGTAGACATATAGAGAACTCAGCATATGAGGAAATAAGAAAATAACTCCAGGGAAAACAAAATACTGTGCAAGAAAGTAATATCTTCTACATGGCTCTGCTCTAAATTGTGTTCCATCCAAATCTACCAGCATGAAAATGTCAACAATGCATAGTGATCTAGCTACAATTATTGTATAATTATATGGGGAGGATGGAAGTATAAGAAGTACATGTGTGAGGTAGTAGTAAGCCAGTACAAGAATAAAATCCTCATATTCATGGTAGGAAAAAATAGATAATTTCTAAAATTGCAAAAAATCAAGGGAAGTGGCCAAGATGGCAAAGTAGGAAGACCCTGAGCATACCTCCTCCCATGAGGGCACCGAAGTTACAACTATTGCAAAGCAACTCTCAATGAGAACAACCTGAAGACTAGCAAAAAGATCTTTTACAACTAAAGGTACAAAGAAGGAATCATAACAAAATGGGTGGAAGGTGCACAGACACTGTATAGTCAAGACATATACACCCAGGTGGGCGACCCACAAAAAAGAAGATAATTACAATTGCTGAGATTATCCCCAAGGAGCAAGGGGACCAAAACCCCATCCCAACAAACAAAAGTCCTGGACCAGACAGCTTCACAGGTGAATTCTACCAAACAGTTAGAGAAGAGTTAACACTTATCCTTCTCAAAGTATTCCAAAACATTGCAGAGGAAAGAATGCTTCTAAACTCATTCTATGAGGCTAGCATCACCCTAATACCAAAACCAGACAAAGATATCACAACAAAAGAAAATTATAGGCCAGTGTCACTGATGAACATAGATGCAAAAATCCTCAACAAAATATTAGCAAACCAAATCCAACAATACATTAAAAGGATCATACACCATGATTAAGTGAGATTTATCCCAGGGATGCAATATCCACAATCAATCAATGTGATACACCACATTAGTAAATTGAAGAATAACAATCATGTGATCATCTCATTAGATGCAGAAAAAGCATCTGACAGGATTCAACATCAGTTTATGAAAAAACTCTCAACAAAGGGAGTACAGAGGGGACATACTTCAACATAATAAAGGCCATATATGACAAACCCACAGGAACATCATACTCAACAGTCAAAAGCTGAAAACATTTCCTTTAAAATCAGGAACAAGACAAGAATTCCCACTCTCACCACTTTTACTCAACATAGTATTGGAAGTCTTAGACCAGCAATCAGACAAAAACGAAAAAGAAAGAAACGTTGTCCAAATTGAAAAAGAAGAAGTAAAATTGTCAGTTTGCAGGTGACACAATACCATACATAGAAAATCCTACAGACACCACCAAAAACCTACTAGAACTCATCAATGAATTTGGTAAAGTTGTAGGACAAAAAATCAATATACAGAAATCAGTTGTGTATCTATACACTAACAACAAACTATCATAAAGAAAAATTAAGAAAACAATCCCATTTACAATCACGTCAAAAAAATAAAATGCCTGGGAATTAATCTAACTAAGAAGGTAAAAAACTTGTACTTAGAAAACTATAAGACATTGATGAAAGAAATTAAAGATGACAAAAACACATGGATAGCATGCTCATGGAGGAATTAATATTGTTAAAATTACCATACTACAACAAGGCAATCTACAGATTCAATATAATCCCTATCAAAACACTGATGACATTTTTCACAGAACCAGAACAAATAATTCTAAAATGTGTATGGAAACACAGAAGACCCCAAATAGCCAAAATAATCTTAAGAAATAAGAACAAAACTGGAGGTAATACAGTCCCTGATTTCAAACTATACTACAAAGCTACAGTAATCAAAATATTATGGTACTGGCACAAAAACAAACACATAGATCAATGGAACAGAATAGAGGGCCCAGAAATAAACCTACACTTATATAGGCAATTAGTCTGCGACAAAGGAAGCAAGAATATGCAGTGGGCAAAAGACAGCCTCTTCAAGAAATGGTTTTGGCTATAATTAGAAAAGATACATACCCCACAATGTTCACAGCAGAGCTATTTACAATAGCCAAGACATGGAAACAATCAACAGATGATGGATAAAGAAAATGTGGTACACACACACACACACACACACACACGCACAATGGAATACTACTCAGCCATAAAGAAGAATGAAATAATGTCATTTGCAGCAACATGGATGGACCTAGAGATGATCATACTAAGTGAAGTAAGTCAAAAGGGCAAATGCCATGTGATACCACTTACATGTGGAATCTAAAATGTGACACAAATGAACTTATTTACAAAACAGAAACAGACTCACAGACCTAGAGAACAAGACTTGTGGTTGCCAAGGGGAAGGTGGGGTGAAGGAAGGATGGATTGGGAGTTTATATAATATCTTTGTATGGTGAGAAATGACAACTAGACTTATCATGATGGTCATTTTGAAATGTATTGACATATTGAATCACTATGTTGTATACCAGGAACTAACATAGCGTTGTAAGTCAATTATACTTCAAAATAACAAACAATGAAAAAGAGATCAGATTTGTAGTTACCAGAGGCAGGCTTTGGGGCGTGGGGAGAGGGAATTGGATGAAAGCAGCCAAAAGTACAAACTTCCAGTTATAAGATAAATAAGTACTAGGGTTGTAATGTACAACATGACACATATAATGAACTCTGCTGTAGCTGTATATGAACGTTGTTAAGAGAGTAAATCTTAAGAGTTTCAGTCACAGTGTTTTTCTATTTCTTTAATGTTGTATCCATATGAGATGATGGATGTTCACTAAACTTATTGTGATAATCATTTCATGATGTATGTAAGTCTAAGTACTATGTTGTACACCTTAAACTTATTCAGTGATGTATGTCAATTATATCTCAATAAAACTGGAAGAAAAAATAAAATAAACATAACACAGATCTTGCCTCAGAACAGAGCCTGATAAAGTCAGAGAGGTAACTTTTCAATGAATAAAGTGCCTGTGAAAACTGAAAAAAAAAGAAAAAGATGGGAATTCCCTGGTGGTCCAGTGGTTAGGACTCTGCGCTTTCATGGCTGAGGGCCCGGGTTCAATTCCTGGTCAGGAAACTAAGACCCCGCAAATGGCGTGGCCAAAAAAAAAAAAGAAAAAAGAGAAATCAAAAAGTAGCAACATATTTAATATGTAGACCTAAGTACAGAAGGAATAGATGAAAGAATTGGAAATGGTTGATCCTGATGAGGGAGGTGCAAGAAATGGGGAATGGGTGGGTCAGGAATTGCTAATGTAAGTAACAAGCCTCATGGAACCATTTTACTCAAAACTCTGCATTTACATAATTTTGATAGAATTAAGAACCAAATTAATATATATGATGTAATGAAAAATACATCATTTAGGATAGTGGTCATGGTTGCACAACAATGTGAATATGCTTAATGTCAGTAAATTGTACACTCAGAAATGGTTAAAGTGGTAAATTTTACGTTATGTATATTTTACCACGATACAAAACCTCATTTATTATTTTAAAAAGTGAATAATGTGCAAGAATCTTCAGTGAATGATGGGTGACAAAGACCATATGGGACAAGAGATGGACTAGGGCAAGGAGTGGAGTGGAGGAAGCTTTGAAGGTTTAGGGCAGAGGGAAGTTGGGTCGGGGAAGAAGATGCACAATTGAATGGAAAAGGATTATGATTAAGGATGGATTAAATATTCCATAGTGCGTACAAACTAGGATTTCATGAATCTGAGGTATGTTGAGTTTAGCTAGCTGAAAATTTACCTTCTAAAATAGTTTTCTGGTGAGTGGGAAGACCATTTAGAAGGAATTAGATTCATCTTCTTTCTCTATTTGACAATGCTACACACCCACTGCTAAAGTTTGCTTTTCTCCACTCTAATTCTCTGAGCTGGACAGACACTTAGTGGAGGCATTCTTCCTTCAAATGTGTGACCCTTCTTGGTGAAGCTGCTTTTTCTTGTCAAACACTTTTGTAAGAATAGTCTACCTCTTCTTATTTTATGTTGATTTGACTTAAATATCAGAAGGCAACACCAGATTTGGGGGAGCAGGGATATGGGGTCTTCACTGTCCCATGCACAATTACCTACATCTGACAAGTCCAGCCGTGAAGATCTGGTGTGTTTCCCATCTCCTCAGTGTAATCTTTCTTGACCAACCCAGGTTGGAGGGAGGGCTCATTCTGCCCCACTTGTCTCATGCATATTATTATATAATCCAGAATGTTCTCTTGGTTCTACTAATGCACTAACTCTTTGTTCATTATTTAGTTAACCCACATTTTTTCAAGAGCCTACTATGTTGAACTATATTAAGCAACTACAAAGATAGCTGTGGGGGAGAAGATAGCTGGAGAAAGCATTACAGTTCAGAATGAAAGTACTGGAAAGTCCAGAAAAAGGGGTGATTAACTCCCTCAAGGAAGGAATACCAAAGGAGGGTCAGGGTAGAGAGTCTTGAGCTAATTCTTGAAGGATGAATATGAGGGTTTTTTAAATAATATAATCTTTTATCATCTATTCAATTATAAGCAATTCAAGACAGGCACCATGCCTTAGACTTCACAGTTTCCCCTACACTCGTTAGCCTTGCATGGAGTAAATATTCAATATGTATTAGTGAACTGATTAATAAATTCATATAGATGGACAGAGGCCTAGACTTCTCAGCTTAGAAATTCCATTTTCACTGAGAAATTACCACATTAAGCTTTACAAATTTGTGTTCTGTAACCCACACTGAGATAGTCTAACGTGATTATTAACCTTTTTTGAGGATATGATGGCTATGTTGCCAAAATTAAAATGGGAGCATCTTAGGCAACACGGAGATAACAGCTGCCCTTCTGTTATGTAAAAGTTCTAATCTTGCTTCCTTTAAGCATTTTCAATTTGGGGGCAGAAAACATTCATTTTAATGTGGATGTGGTCATATGTCCCTATGATGTGAAATATTCCAGGCTCACCTTTCAAAATGAAAGTCCACAGTGACCCCATGGGACAGGTTATCATTGCTAAATATAACTTATGGGTGTCCATCTGCTCTATCCTCACAGCCACACCTCAACTGGGAACTCCATGAGTTTAATATTATATGCTTGTAGTAGCATCAGATACTATGAAATTCAATGAAAGGAGGAAGTGTTAGAAAATCTGTTAAATCTGGAAGACACAAATCATAAGTTCTGCTTCCTTGTGTGGGTGCCTGCCTCATACACCTACTTCTTGTTTTTAACTCCAAGTGTTTCGTGAGTCGAGAGGGAGAGGAAGAAATATAGGGATTGAGGGTGTTTCATGTTTAAATGGTAGCGCCACACCCCTAAGGGACCCCAGGTGGTGAGTAGGAAAGAAGTTTCTGGCCTTTGTTGTAAAAACCAGGTTGATACTGGTTACTTCATTCTATTTTAACATGCAGATATGGGGAATCATATATAAATTATTAGCAATGGTTTGTCCCCGATGAAGTGGATTCTGGGAAACTAACACAACATAAATAACATCTGAAATACGGAACTGGCAGAGACCACTTTGATTTCATTCAGTATTTTTTTCAGCATTGTTACCAATTTTATTTAGGAATTGAAACAGACAAATTTCTTCCCTGGGCATTTAAGGGCTTACTGAATTGCGATTTTAAATTACCAAATCTATCTGGCTTTCACCTACTCGAACCAGTTCGAAGTAATGTTTTTCCCTTGCTACTCTCAAGGTATGCAAATATATTAAGCACAAACTAATTTTCCAGGCTTGTTCTTCCCACAGATATTTTGAGTTCTCACTCTTCATACAAGAGAGAAACAAGTCCAATAAACAAACTCGGCATGCTTGTCAAAAAGTGATTATTCGGGCAGGACAAGTATGCTTGTCTGATGGAGATGTTGTGAAGGTCCGTTGAGAGAGATGATTCCAAAGTGCTTCCCAGCATTTGTGCCTGGTCATTAAGAAGAGATTCATTCCCAGGCCTTCTTCATCTGGCAGCAAAATCTCTTTCCCAGGTGATTTCTCAGCCTGGTCCTCAAGTGTGGCTGCTCAGAGGGTGGGACCCATACCTTTCAAAGGAAGTCTCCCCATTGAATGCTGAATTTCCACAATCACTTTCAAGATCCAAAGTAGCAAGTGACGAAGCGCATCTTGTTGACCTATGATGTAGGCATACTTACGTAGGGCTCTATTAGACCCACAGTTTGCCAGCCCGGGCATTTTTCTCTCTGAAAATTTCCAGAGGAAGTGGGCAGGGGTGGGCACAGGAGGGTAGAAGCACACAGAGATTCATGTGGCTCCAGATGTGATGAGAGGGATGCCAGAAAATAGGATTAAGACTTGGAATTCTATAGACACTGGGGGCTGCAAAGGTGGGGAAAGTAGGTTTTTATTTTACTACTTGCAGAAATGACAAGAATATAGCCCTTCTAAGATGTTTCTCTTTGGCCAGAAGTTAGGCAGATACAAAATTATTCAGGAAACATTGATGGATATACAAATGAGTGATACAGGTGTATGTATCAGCTAGGATGCTTCTGACTGGAAATAATAGAAAACCTGCTTCAAACAGGCTTAAGTGATCAAAGAGATCTACTAGTTCACTGAACTAAAAAGTCGAGAAACAGGGCTGTTTTAAGGCTTGATCCAGAGGCTGACCCATGTTACCAAGGCCTCGGTTTCTTTCCAGTTCTCAGAGCTGCTTTCCGCTTCATCTTGAGGTGACTCCTCCTATGGTCCCAAGATGGTTGCCACCAGATTCCAGGGCGGCAGGCTTTTGTCCACATCTGGCAGAAAAGAAAGAGTGATTTTGTCACACCATTCCCGTACATGTCCTGGGAACAGTGCTTATTGAACCCCACCTGAAGCAATCACTGTGGCTAGGAGATGAAATGCATTATCTCAATTAACCTCTAGGTTACATGTCAAGCACAAGGGTAGGAATATATGTCAATTTATCAATAAACGTGTTTGGGGATGTTGGGTGCAAAAGATGAAGGGACATCTGACTCTGCCAGAGGAAGGAATGGTGTGGGTGGGAAAGAAGAGGTTGGGGAATGCTTCACAGAAAAGGAGATGCCAGCTGGGACCAGAATATGAAGAACCTTGAATGCCATGCTAAGAATCTGGACCTTCAAACTGTGAGGAAAGACATTGTTAAAGCAAATCCATAGCATAAGACAAATGGACTGATTAGCGTCAAGACATAATTTTCAGAAAGTTAAAACATGACTCATAGAAATCTAGGATGGGTACACGTCAACTATTTCATTCAGTTCATTAATTAATAAGGAAATCTGATAAGAGTGTGAAGCTGGTTTGAAGAGCATCTCAGGGACAAGGGTTTATATCACTCATCAGGAAAGTCACTTTTTTAAAAAAAGGGGGTTAGAATAACTTTACTAAATTAAAGACAAAACTGGTTAATATGCTTCAGAGCAATGAAATCATAACCTTTGGGGATATCTTTTCTACCTGAAAGAAATCACTCACACTTCTGTTGGACAGGATACAGGTCTACAAGTTAATAGTTAACTGCATGAAGTCTGAGTCTTTAGTAGTAGCTAGGGAAGTAAAATAATAATACAACTTCTAGATGCACAGAATGAAATAATCCTTAGATGGGCCTGTTAAACCATGCTCTAGTAGGACATTAAAAAGATAGACAGGGCTTCCCTGGTGGCGCGGTGGTTGAGAGTCCGCCTGCCGATGCAGGGGACACGGGTTCCTGCCCCGGTCCGGGAGGATCCCACGTGCCGCGGAGCGGCTGGGCCCGTGAGCCATGGCCGCTGGGCCTGCGCGTCCGGAGCCTGTGCTCCGCAACGGGAGAGGCCACAACAGTGAGAGGCCCGCGTACCGCAAAAAAAAAAAAAAAAAAAAAAAAGATAGACAATCTTCTTGGGTTTATTTCTAAGTTCTGAATAATTTTTGTTATTATCTAATACCACCAGAGCAATCTATTTAAAGCAAGTTTGTTGTGTGTGTGTGTGTTTTTTAACGGGCTTGAGCCTTATAGTACTTACACATCAGTAGATACTGCTAATTTTAATCAATTGTAACATAGTCATTAAAGGGAGCTTGAGGAGATCTGCTCAAAGAAAGAGACATTTTGACTGATTCCTTGAGTGGGAAGTAGTTGAAATTAGACACCCTTCACTAGGAGGAGAGGTGTCCTGCTACCGTCAGACTAGAGAAGAGTCAAGTAAGAGAAGCCGGCAGAAATGAGAAGGCCTAGGGACCTCCAGTACCCACAGAGACAATTGTTCCAGGGGTTATTCAGAAAGCAGCTGGGGTGGAAAACAGGGGTATTTCAACACTGCCAGTCAAGGAGGCATCAAATCTGAACCCATCCTACACTGTGATAGTCCTACTTCCTGGCCCCTCTCTTGCCCATGAAATGTTTTGGTTAAAAGGGAAAAACATTCTATACGCTCGATAATTAAGTAAGGCCAAGCTAAGCCATGTTTAGCTCCACATTTTTGGATAACAGATTTATTAATGGGCTGGTTGAGAGAATTGAACCATTTGGTGTTTGAGAAAATTGGAAATGTTTAAAATAAATACTTGGCATCCTTCCTCTCTGACTGCTGTGATGTGTTCATTTATTCTTAGGGGTAAAATGCCCACATTGAAGATTAACTTGATAGAAATTGTTCAGCAGATTTTCACTAAAAACACAGTATGAAATATTAAAAGGCGAATATCCATTTTCACAAAATGGAAAAAGCGGCTCACCAGTCCAAAGACAATTTTTTGTTTATTGTTTGAGTCTTAGGTGTAATAGTTATCATGCCATAGAGAATATATGCCATTTGCCATTTAGCGAATAAAAACACAATATGCCCAGTTAAATTTTATGTATATATATTTTTTAATTTTATGTATATATATATTTTAAATTAATTAATTTATTTTTGGCTGCATTGGGTCTTCATGGCTGCACGTGGGCTTTCTCTAGTTGTGGTGCGTGGGTGCCACTCTGCATTGCGGTGCACGGGCTTACCATTGCAGTAGCTTCTCTAATTGTGATGCACGGGCTCGAAGCGTGCAGGCTTCAATAGTTGCATCATGCGGACTCAGTAGTTGTGGCTCACGGGCTCTAGAGCACAGGCTCAGTAGTTGTGGCACACGGGCTTAGTTGCTCTGCAGCATGTGGGATCTTCCCAGACCAGGGATCGAACCCATGTCCCCTGCATTGGCAGGCAGATTCTTAACCACTGCACCACCAGGGAAGTCGTGCCCAGTTAAATCTGAATGTCAGAAAATCAATGAATAATTTTTTAGTGTAGGTAGGTTCCATGCAATATCTGGGACTTGTAGTAGGCAGAAAAATGATCCAAAAAGTGTCCACATTTTAATTTCTGAACAGTTTATCTTATGTGTGTAAAGGGACTTTTCATGTGTGATTAAATTAGATTATTCAAGTTGTTAAAAAAAAATTAGATTCTTCAGATGGAAGATTATCCTGGATTATCTGAGTAGACCCAATGCAATCATAAGAGTCCTGATAAGAAAGGCAGAAGGATCAGAAACAGAGAGAGATTAGAAGATGCTACAATGTTGGCTTTGAAGATGGAAGAAGGGTTCACAAGCCAAAGAATTGCCAGTGGCCTCTAGAAGTTGTAATAGGTAAGGAAACAGATTCTCCTTTAGAGACTTCAGAAGGAACGCAGCCCTGCTGACACCTTGATTTTAGCCCAGTGAGACCCAGTGGGATTTCTGGCATATAGAACTGTAAGATAATAAATTTGTGTTGCTTTAAGCCACTAAGTTTGCGGTAGTTTGTTACAGGAGCAATAGGAACCATACAGAACTTACACTAAAAATCATTTGTTGTTTATCTGACATTCAAATTTAATTTAATTATCCTGTATTTTATCTGGCAACCCGCTTAAAAGCATGAAGCAGTGGGACATGGTAGAAAACATACTCACATAGGAAGCAGATGACTACTTTACCTTCAGGCCTGACTCCTCAGATGGAAAATGAGGGGCTTGACTGGGATGTTCACTATGGTTCCCTTGTAGTCCATGATCCCATTAAAGAAACATTACTTGCCAAAACAAAATAAAACAAACAGATGAATTTTAAAATGTTTATAGTTCAGGACAGTTGTCTTCATTTGCTGAGTGTATTTGTGTGTTTGTGTTCTAACTTTTCAGTAGTTCTCCTTTAAGCACTCACCCCAATCTGGTGAGTTTGTTGATTACAGGGCATGGCCCTGCCACTCATGCTTCTTTCCCTCCTCGCTGCAGGCCTCTTCACACCTTCTCCTAACTCAAACCTTATGACAGGCAATGCTAGTTGGCTACTGTATCAGTATCCTAAGGCTGTTGTAACAAATTACTGTATATTTAGTTGCTTAAAACAACACAAATTTATCTTACAGTTCTGAAGGTCAAGATTTCAAAGTAGGTTTCACTGGGTTAAAGTCAAAGTCACAGTCACACAAAGTCACACAATATGCAGGGCTGCATTCCTTCTGGAGACTCTAGAGGATCCATCTCCTTGCCTTTTCCAACTTCTAGATGTGCCTACTTTCCTTGGCTCATGGCCCCACATCACTTCGACTCCTACTGCCATCATCACATCTCCTTGCCCGACTCTGTCCCTTCTGCCATCTTCTTTTAAGGACCCTTGTGATTGCCTTAGGTCTACCCAGATAATCCAGGGTAATCTCCTCATCTGAAGAGTCTTAAGTGAATCACATATGCAAAAAGTCCTTTTTTCCATGCAAGGTAACTTAATCACAGATTCAATAATTAGGACAGGGACATCTTTGGGGAGCCATTATTCTGCCTCCCACACCTACCCAATATCTAGTCTTCCCTTCTTCCTTTTTAACACTTTGTTCAGGGTGACAATAATATTGGTTGAAAATTTTTATTTACAAAGTTCCCTTGAAGCTGCATGTGCTCATGTGACATGTCTGGCCAATGAGATGTCGGTAGAAGTCTACTGGCCAATGAGAAGTAGAATTCTGGCTTCCAAGAAAGCTACTGTTTTCCTGATTAAAAGAGGCAGACTCAGCTGTCATATACCATTTGCCCTCTTCCATTAACTCTATGTCCTGTATAAAAAAATTAATCTGAAGGACAGAAGGGCAGCCACTCTACTGACAGAATGAGAATGAAAATCACACATGAAAGATGGCAAAGCAAAAACAGTCAAAGGATCTGAGATCCCTGATGGCATTGTGGAAATGCCTCATCAGCCCAATTCTGCCAGTCCCCAGGCTTGCTGGCTAAGAAAAAGAAATCCTTAATCGTTGGCACCAGCGTAATCTGTTGATACAACTGATGCAACTGAGAACGGGTTCTGTCTAAATCCTCTCTACTCAAGGTGTGCTCCTGAACCAGCAGCAAGGATGTCACCTGGCAGTGTGTTAAAATGCAGAATCTACAGCCTTTCCCCAGATCAGCTGAACCAGAATCTGCATTTTAACAAGAAAACTATGCACTTTCATTTGCTGGGGTTGATCTAGAGGCACTTCAGAATTGGAGGAGCACAACTCTGGAGCTCACAGAAGTCAGGGAAGGACATTTTCCTTAGTTCTTCTCTCCTAGGCTGAAAGATATGGTCTGTCTGGAAACAGTGATACCCTTGGGATTTATTGGGATAACTTTCAAACACTGGAAAGTGGGCGCAAAATTGTATATGTACAACCATTAAGTATGTTTCTCACTGCCCCTCCCCACACACACCGGTTACCCTGATTTAGTTCTTTTCTTGTTCCTGCTTAAAAAGTTGTATTTCATTGCTAGTCAGCCTAAGACCTCACATCTATTTTACTCAATCAAGACTAAATTGATAAGGAGTTGAAAACTGGGTGAAATCAGGAAAAGGAGGACACTTACCTCCTCTTTTAAAAACTCTTTGTGGTTTGTAAAGACACCTGAAACGTCTTTGGTGTGATCCACCACCCAGATGAAGAAAGTGCAGTACATATATAAATTCACAGAGAGGGAGAGCCAAAGTGCCTTTCAACACACTGCACTTCTCATTTCTATTAAATCTCTGAATGTATACATTTAATTGTAGGCTAATTTATACATTTAATACAAACTATCAATTGTAGGCAATGATTTCTATCAGAGTATTACAAAGAAACATGAAGGATAAAGCACAGCCACCCAGTTTCCTGGAGAATGGAGGGAAAAAATCAAGGGAGCAGATCTTCTGATTGAATCTGCCCTCTTGAAAACTGTTTTAGGAGGTTTTTTGTGGTTTTTTTAAATTTTAATTAAATTTTGAATAGGTAAATCCAAAAAGGTACAGAAGAGTACACAGGGAAAAAATCTCCCCCTCATTAATCCCTCCCTCCATCTGCCAAATTTCTCTCCCTCAAGGCAACCACTGTGACCAGTTTTTTGGGACTCCTACCACATGGGAACTTTGCATGTTGGAAGATGCTAAAAAATGCAGCTGAAAATCAAGTGTGTAGTGTAGATTGCTCTGAACTGTGCTTGAGGGCATACATTAAAATTAACCTTTCTCATCATCCAATTCCTTTCTGTTAAGATCTTATGCTCACATTTAATTTTTTATATCGTAGATATCTGTCAAGTAAAGATCAAGAGTCTTGCCACCTAACTCATCCCACAGGAGTAAGGAGATTGTGCTTACAAAACACTGAGCAAGGCTCAGAATAAACATAAGGTATTGTTATAGCTGTATCTCCCTTCTATATAATTTGCATTTTATAACTCACTCCTCACCCCCAAGCCTACCACATACTTTTCCCCCACTGAAACACCTTTTAAGGGTGAGAAGTTAATAAGAAAGGGTGATTGATAAAAGGCAAGACTAAGGAGAATGCTTTGAAGAGTTTTGATTTGTTTGCCTAAAACTTCCCAACTCATTGTTCTTCAAGGAACCTGGAATTTTTTCAAAAAGAGAGACACGTAACTGAATAAGTTCACAGTTGTGTGACTTTAATAATTCAAATAATTTGAGAATATTTTCCTTTCTTTTTTAAAAAATAGGATTATATTTTACATACTTTCTTCTTTCATGTAGTAATATGTTATGGGCATCACTGTTCTGAACATGTTTAATCATGTATAGCATGAGTATTTGAAAATAAGAATAGCTACTGTGTTTAAAGATGCATATATAGAGACTTGATTCACATGTATATAGTCAAATCAATACATGTTTTGGGGGGACTTCCATGTGCTAAAAACAAAATAGACACTGCACAGACACCTAAAACGTTTTCCCTGCCCAATACAAAACATTCAGTGATAAGCGTGAAATTGAAAGAGTCAGAGAGAGTTCTCTGGGACCTGAGAAATGCAGGTGGTTGCTTAAATTGCAGTGTTTTGAGAAGACTTCTTGACTCTGTTCTAGATCATTTTGAGTACTGATTACACTCCAGTGAATTGATTAACAAATAGGTATACTTTTTTAAGAGATAAAAACCCCTGTACAAAGATGCTAAGAAAAAATACAAAACTAACTCTGGCAAGGGATATAAAAATCATAAGCAACTGAGGGCTCCCCTGGTGGCACAGTGGTTGAGAGTCTGCCTGCCGATGCAGGGGACATGGGTTCGTGCCCCGGTCCGGGAAGATCCCACAGGCTGCGGAGCGGCTGGGCCCGTGAGCCATGGCCGCTGAGCCTGCGCGTCCGGAGCCCGTGCTCCGCAACGGGAGAGGCCACAACAGTGAGGGGCCCGCGTACTGCAAAGAAACAAACAAACAAACAAACAAAAAAACATAAACAACTGAAATAGATAGAAATTAATAGACTTTATTTCCTTTTTAAATCCAAGGCCTTTAATTATATCACTGTTGGACAGAATACTGAATGGTGTTTTAAATCATCTGATTGGCCAATGTATAAAACAATAATTGCCGTGTACATTCCAAATTAAAGGACATAGAGCATAAAGATGGTATTAAGAGCTTACAGTTCCTTCTCCTTAATCTTGTACTATAGCTAACCTCCCAGACCCAAGACATTTCTAGCCATTAGTGATTGGTTGAGGTTAATAGTTCTGACGAAGCCTTAGCTCATTGATCCTCCTCAGATGGTCATTAACCTCTAGAATCTGGTTATTAACCTCCAGAAACCACTAAGTAGGGTGCAGTAAAGGATTTCACCAGTATCGTTTAAAAGGCTGTATAATTGTTTCATATATATATATTTTTAGTAAGAAGATGTCTCTCGTATTGTATATGTATGTGCATAGTAGTTTAAAGTTTGTTTAGGTTTTTATCTCTAGAATGTTCTTCCAATACAAAAGAATAATTTGACATAAATATGCTATGTATGTAGGGAAAACTATTACTAATATCTGGCATCCTAAGATGTTTTTATTGGCCCAAAGAAAAGGGGGTATAAAATTCACTTTAAAGATGGGAGCGTTTGTTTTTGTCCTTAATACTTTGGATGAATTTATTAAAAGTCATAATGAGAGTGAAAATTGGACTGTAGGTGAATGTCCACTTGAAAATGATGCTGTATGTTTCCCATATTCTTAAAAGAACCGAGTATAAAGTGTACTTGAAATATCACAAACATAGGCCAGTTTATTATTATAACCTCAGATCATATTTTTCACAGTAATTTGTTCTGATGTCGGAATTTTCATAAGGAAAGATATGAAGTCTCAGTGGATCGTTACATTGCTTACTCTTGATTCAACATTTAATAGGCTTTCCTCTGACTTTATGTCCTGAGTCCATAAAGCTTATTAAATGACACTGCAAAATTTCTTTAGATGGTAGAAAGCTTTGGTTAAGTGAAAAAGCCTGTTGAGGTTTTTTTTCCCCTGTAGTTTCCTAATTGGGGCTTCCTTATTACATCACAAACATTAATCACCACATTATCCAGATCAGACTTACCCTATCTTTCAGATCCTCATTAATCTACTAGTAAAGTTATGAGCTCCATTAATATGGTTACATTTAGAATGTTTCCCTAAAGCACAGTATACCTATTACTGGGTTGAATAACGCAAAAGCCATAAGTCTCCTTCAGGCTGAAGATGTTTCTTGAAATGTCGGCTCTGACAGAGCAGCCTTCCCCACACTCTCCACATAGGATTCCTACAGAATGTTTGCTTTATTTACTGCTTTGTTTACTCTTTTAGCAGGAAAAAAATTTCTCTGAGCAGGATGGAGTTTGCATCTTGCAGAGACCAAACCATGTGCTGTTGTCCAGAGCTTGGCTGTTTTCCATTTGGAATGGTTGAAAAAAAATGTGAGATCTTCCTAGAGTGGATCACCTCATCAAGCAGAGGGAACTGCCATTTCTTTGCAATCCTAAACCGACCAGTATTTCCCGAGCGCAAATGTTTTTTGGATGATTGATGGTAAAAATGGCAGAGCATCAAGCTCACCTGTCCACATCCACATCACCGAATGTGGCCAGTTCAGATGCAGAGCCTAATGTGGTCCTGCAAGAGCACCAGTCGTGGAGAGACTCTCCAGCCATTCACACAGTTTGTGGATGTCTCATAAATGCCTATCATGTATGAGCTATGGGAGTGTGGGGTTTTCTTTCAGAACCTGACAGAAAGAAGTCTCTGAGTCTCTCAGCCTACCTTATCGAATTCACTGCGTTCGTGGCTGTATTGGGCAGTTACTTTTTGCATTCTGATTTTCTGTAGAGTAGTATACAGATTTAAGCATGCTGTTGCCTACAAAGGATGTCAAAATGAATAAGCAGTTAAGATATTACTATATACGTATGGTATTTATCATAAGACACATTTAAGAGAGCTTAAATAAATATGATACTCTCAAGAAATTTCTTAAAATTAGAAAGTATTCTCCTCAAAACAAAATACTGAAGTCAATGAATATTTTGTCCAACATGTTACCCGGATAAGACAAAATTCAGACTAACAAGGTAAAAGAAGGGAAATATTCATTAAGGCAGAGGTCTGTTAAAACAACTTAGTGATAATTTGTTTTAAAGACTATGTTTCAAAGATTAGAGATTAGGGATTTGTGAGCAGAATAATGTAGTTATCAAAAATTTCAGCAAAACAATCAAGTCTTGCAATTTAGGGACTCATTTCGTTCTTGAGATCAAGGAAACACTTTATTGTTTAGTGAGCTGCAATGAAAGGTAAGGAAAAATGAAATGAGTCTGGAAATAAATGAACAGTTTCTTGGCTTCATATAAGCACTTCTCAAAGTCTTTCATGATACTATTGTAGAGCACATGGAGAATTAAGGCCTGGGAATTGGTACAGTCTGGTGGATTTATAGTTGATTAAACCTGAGAGGTCAAAGAGGCAATGTATCAATGTTATATGGGAAAGAAGGCCTTTAAAGGAAAGCTCTAGGGCTCTGTATTTGACCTTGCAACAGAGAAATGTGCTTCTCAGATTTGTAAAGTATGTACGATTCAAAGGATCTCTGAAGATTGTAGAGATGGACAAAAATCAACAAAATGAAATTTAATGCACAGAAGTAAAATTAAAAACTTGCCTTTAGGTTCAAAAATCCCACTGTAAAGTACACAGCCTGGCATAAGTTTATATGAGAAAACAGACACACACGTGCAAACACATTCTAGATGTTTTAGTTGATTTCAAGGGGAAAATAAGCCAAGAATGTGAGCTGATGAATGAACTAACTAATGAGAACTTAATTTGTATTAACTAAAGGATGGCGTCCAGATCAAGGGAAGTAACCATCCCAATAGGCGCGTCCCTGGTCAGTCCACATCTGGAGTTGCAATTCTGTGTGCCACCCTGGGGAGGCCAGGCTGGGCTGAAGGGTAATGGAGAACAGGCCGAGGTCAGCAACGAGGGAGGTCGAGGGGATGATTGTGGGGGATGTGGAGAGAGGCAGGCTAATGAGGATCTAAGTCTCTGAAAGCTCGGAAGTTTCCCATAACAGGGAACGAGGCTTATTTCTTCCAGAATGAAAATGGAACATTAAAGGGGCTGAGAGAAAATTTTAAATAAAGGAAATTCACCATTACACCATCCTACAACTGCAACACAAGCAAAACAGTAATCTGATGTATTAATTAAGGGATTGTTTCAACAAATCAGTGGCATGAAAAAGAGAAGGGAAATGGTTGGATTTTAAGAGTCTTAAGAGATTTATCAACCAAATGAATTGTGTGGGCCTTCTTATATCTTGATTCCAACAGCTACCTGGTAGATCAGAGATTTTCTTTTTAGATAATTAGGGAAATTGCTTTTTAATAATAGCTTTATTGAAATATTGAAATTCACCCTTTAAAAGTGTACAAGTCAGTGATTTTTAGTATAGTCAGCAATCTTACACAGCACTCACCACTATTTAATTCTAGACCATTTTTACCACCCCCAAAAGATATCCCATAATCATTAACAATTATTGCCCATTCCCCCTCATCCCAGCCCCTAGTAAGCATTAATCTGTTTTCTGTCTCTGTGGATTTGCCATTCTGGACATGAATGGAATGATACAATATGTGGTCTTTGTGTCTGGCTTCTTTCACTTAGCATAATGCCTTCAAGGTTCACACACATTGTAGCAGGATATCAGTACTTCATTTCTTTTTATGGATGAGTAATATTCCTTTGTATAGATATGCCTCATTTGTTTATCCATTCATCGGTTGATAGACATTTGGATTGTTTCCATGTTTTGACGATTATAAATAATACTGCTATGAACATTTATGTACAAGGTTTTGTGTGGTCATATGTTTTCAGTTCTTTGAGATATATACCTAGAAGCGGAATTGATGGGTCATATAATAGGGTAACTCCATTTTAACGTTTTGAGGAACTACCAAATTCTTTTTCCAAAGTGGCTGTACATTTCACATCCCCATCAGTGATGTGTGAGAGTTCAAATTTCTCCACATATTTGATATTATAGCCACCCTAGTCAGTATGAAGTAGTGGCTTATTGTGGTTTTGATTTGCATTTCTCTATTGATTGATGATGCTGAGAATCTTTTCATGTGCTCATCGGACCTTTGTATATCTTCTTCAGAGAAATGTCTACTCAAATAATTTACTGATTTTTATATTGGTTTATTTATCATTTTATTACTGAGTTGTAAGAATTCTTTATACGTTCTAGATATGTCCTTCATCAGACATGTGATTTGTGAATATTTTCTCCCATTCTGTGGGTTGTTTTTTCACTTTCTTGATGGTATCATTTGAAGCACAAAGTTTAAATTTTGATGAAGTCTGTTTTAATTAATTTTTCTTTTTTCCCTTGTGCTTTTCTTCATATTTCTATAGTTGGATTTTACAAATATCTTTTCCACCAATTAATTTAATGTGGTTAAATACGTTATTAAAATGGTGAAATAACCACTGTCATGGTTGTGGAGGAGATGCTAAATGCAGTCCATTTAATTTTATTAAGGTAGCTTGGGACTGTTTCTCATGATGAAGATGATAAACTTCCCATGATAATCTAGTCAGCTTAAATTCACATTATACCAGCAGTTTAATTATTACAATGATTTAGTCAAGTCTGGAAGGCAATAGACCTTGGTGGAAATCATTGTCTAAAACATACATTGTTTGAAAATTCTTCCCCTTGCCCGAAATTTCACAGAATAGTTATGCTCATAAATCAGGGGGAAAAATATTGCTTCTAAAATCATCCTAAACATAGTTTTACCAACTTGCTAAGTCACCTGTCCTCCCTCCTACCCCCAGCAGGGGGAACTAATTAGAATCTGGAGAAATGAGAAAATATGATTTGAATACATATATTTACTCAATACTTTATATTTGGAAATATAAATAAAACCTTACTTTTATAATTCAAAATACAGAATATAAAGCTTAATAAATATCTTCTAGGCCCTTAAGAGAAATTTATCAGAAATGGCAAGGACTGGGGAAAATGAAAAGTTTTATATTTGTTCAAAAGAGACATTAGTTTAGAAATATTGGGAAACAGTGTCCCAGCGGAACAAATGATTCATGTTATAGAGGGGAAAATTACAATGCTTCCACCCATCATTTTTAAATGTTTAAATGTCTTTAAAGATTAGACACTTTTTAGATAGTATTGCACAAATAAGCATATATGGAGTAAAACTTGGTTTTATTTGATAATCAGTGTCCTGATGTAAACACAATCTCTCAAAAAGAAAGATGCAAGTGGTTTTCTTTTATTTTTACATAAATAATATTTATATTGGACATAACACAAATCACTTCCAATTAAATAATTTAATTTTTGCTCCCTCCCAAAACCCCACTAAAATAGGGCAAAATAAATTAAACAGACATAAACCCATAAGAATAAAGAAAGCAGAATAGGCAATCGCAGAGGCAAGAGCTTAATAAAATTTTGGAAGGTGGCAAACAAATCAGTGGCTGACATCTGTCTTAGCAAACTGGAAGCTAAAATCTCCACCTTTTGAGAGGATCAGAAGTGAGCAGGTTTGCACTACTAAACCCTGGGATGGCTCAGGAATTGGAGGTGCTGGGTACTTCAGAAGCATGGGTGCAGTGCAGAGTTAAAGGCAGGAGTAAAATTGGTGGTAAGAAATAGACCCCCAAGCCTCACCCCGCCCCTTCCCCACCACGCAGCTAGAGAATTACCCTGCCCCTACACTGGCTGAAGACAGGAAGATTGAACCACATGGACTCTGATCTTGTGGCTACACTCCAACTTACGGCAGGGATAAAGTTCTGTACTGGAAAACTCCAGTGAAAATCTACACTCTGAACTGGGAGAACTGCAGTCCCCTGTATTCTGCTCAGGTCCCTTACCCATACTCCTGGCAGGCAGGAGTATGATCTCAGGGAGGAGCTTCTCTACTGGAAGACTAACCAGCCCCCTCCCCGAAATTCTATAGATACTGATATTGAAGGTTCCCCTGCAAAAAGGACAGGCTGACACCTATCACCACCCATTGAGGACCACCCATTGACAGGATCCAACCAGGTATGTGGAATTTCCAATGGGCCTTTAGTGCCTCAATATTAAATATGAATAGACAAAGTTCATCATAAATTTGAAGAAATCTTTCAGTATAGAAAACAAAAACAAAAAAAAAGAAACAGAGGAAAAAGACAATGCAAGAAAACTTCAAAATAAGAGAACATATTGTATCCATGATAAAAATGGGTGATTATAAATATGGAACATTTAGAAAACAAGAAAGAGCTTTTGAAAATGAAATATGATTGCAGAAATGTAAAATTCAATCCAATATTCAGAAAATAAAGATGAAGAAATAACCCAGTAATTAAAAGGAAAAAGACAATTAGACCGAAATTTGGAAGATAAATCATAAGAAAAGTAGAGCATTATTCATTCGTTCATTCATTCATTCAACCAATATTTACTGAATGCCTGCTTTGTGCCAGACACTGGTCTGGGTATTCAGGATATATCAGTAAGCAAGCCAGTAGAAGATTCCTGCCCTCAAGGTTTCACATGTTAGTTGGAAGATCCAGAAAATAAACAATAAACATAATAAATAAGTAAATTACATAATATGTTAAGAGATGCTTTGGTCAAAAAGAATAAAAATTGAGCAGGCTAAGGGAATTGGGAGTGCTGGGAGGGCTTTCTGTTTTGGTTTTTGTTTCCACTTTAGATAGGAGGATCAGGGTACACCTCATTAAGAAGGAACATTTGAGCAAAGACATGAAAGAGGTGAGAGAAAAGAGAAGCAACAGCTGGTGCAAAGGCCCCAAGGTGGGACCTTCCATAGCATGCCTGAAGAAGGGCAAAAAGGCCAATGTACTGAAGCCCGGTGAGCTAAGGGGGGATTAACAGGGGGATGATGCCACATCAAGAGCAAGAATTCAGACGCAGTGCGCCTTTGTAGGCCAAGCTATGGAGTTTGACTTTTTTTTCCTTAGTCAAATAGGGTGCCACTGGAGGATGTTCAGTGGAGAAGTGCGAATTCTGGCTTTTAAAAGGACTGTATAGCTGCAAGGTGGAAGCAGAGAAATCCAACAGCAATGCTTTGTAGTGATCCAGGTGAGAGACGGTGATACCTGGAACTAGAGTAGTAGCAGTTGAGTAGTACTTTTAGGGGAAGACGCAAATGTTGAAACGTTTAAGAAGTCAGTAGGGAGAAACATGAGTATAACCGCTACTGAACAAAAATATTACATAAATTAAACTAGCAGAAGAAATCTCAAAGTATCCAGTGGAAATCAGGAAAAGAGAAAAAAATGCATGGATTCATGGATATAAAACAGAAAATTTGAATTAGTTGCTTTTATTTTTATTATTTCTTACTAGTTTATGGTTTCTGAAATAAACCCATATTACCTTTTAAATTTTAAAGAGTTTGTTTTTGTTCTAAGGGTCAGGCCTCCTGTGATTCACTTTGGAAAACTGGACTTGGGCTCCTGGAGTCACTTCACCAGCCTGGAGTCTAACATCTAGAAGCAGAGTTGGGGTTTGGGGGAGGAGGGGCCAAAATGAGGAGGAAGGAAGTAGGTACCCACCTCTGTGATCTTGTTCCCCAACTGTTCCTTCCAACCTTGCTTGAAATTTCCCTCCCTGAGGTACTCCTACCACAGAGCTGGCTCAGTGCTTCCCACAAACAATGCAGAACACCTACAACAGGGGCCGCAAACTCAAATACTTTTGGAGTCAGCCAAGTAACAGATGTGACAAGGTTGAAGATGTTAAATTATATTGTAACTTGGGAGTGCAGAGAAAAACGCATGTTGTAGGTTTGTTCCCCAGAAGCAGGCTATGAGTTGAGCTTTTGCATACAAGTGACTTATTAACGGGGTGTGGGGGGGGGCGGTGCCTAAAGAAACCAGGAAGCAGATGGAGGAAGAAGGACAGAGAAGGGGAAGAAACCAAGCAAACGTTCAATTTCAGAGTCTGCATCTGCAGGTGAGGTGGTTCCAGGAGCCCCAGTCAAGTTTTTCAAAAAGAGTCCCCACAGGGCCTGGCCCTTAGCACAAAAGCATGTAGAAGCCAAAAGGGGGGCACCAGAATCAGTGTAAGAGGTTTAGCAGGCGCTGGGGGACGCACCGCCATGCTCTCGAAATTTCTTTGTTTACTCAATTTGATCTTCCTCATGAAAGCCCACCCTTTGTTTTATGGTGCGGGTGGGGAGTAGAGAGGGAGTTAAAAAATTAACTGTTAGTTCTATCTGGCTTAAAGATTGTATTGGTGTTGGGCTTCCCTGGTGGCGCAGTGGTTGAGAGTCCGCCTGCTGATGCAGGGGACAGGTTCGTGCCCTGGTCCGGGGTGATCCCACGTGCCGCGGAGCGGCTGGGCCCGTGAGCCATGGCCGCTGAGCCTGCGTGTCCGGAGCCTGTGCTCCGCTACGGGAGAGGCCACAACAGTGAGAGGCCCACGTACCGCAAAAAAAAAAAAAAAAAAAAAAAAAATTGTATCAGTGTCTTAAGCTGTTGCTCAGCCTTCTCAGATAGAAATGTTTCTCATTTGCCCCTTCCCCCTTTCTTCTCTTGAGATAATATCTTGAGATACGAGTGGTAGAGTGTCTTATACCCTCTTATGGTGACAGAGAAGGGTTGGGATGTCTGGTTGAGGTGTCCTTTGACTTCTCTGGCCTCTGGGACCATGGCTCTAGTCCTGTTTGCAGGTTGCCTGGATGTCATTCACCTCTGGTTTGGTCTCTTTGTCAGACTGGTCACAGTCTGAGGTGACCTCTCCTGACTTGGCATCACATTGACCTTCACTGACTATAGACACCTGGGTCTATGCCACATATTCCCTCCAGCCTATGGGCTAAGCAGCCAGAGGTCCATTTACTGTCCACTCACTCTGACCATCAACTTTCAAATCACCCACAGTACTGTGGGGAGCCTCAGAGGCAAAAAGTATTCTTTTTATTGTGGCAAAAAATACATAACATAAAATTTGTCATTTCAACCATTTTAAGCGTATGATTCAGCAGCATTAATTTGATTCATAGTATTCATCACCACAATTTCCAAAACTTTTTCAACATCTGAAACAGAAATTCTCCTCATTGCTCCCTTTTCCCAGCCTCTGGTCATTTCTAATCTACTTTCTGTCTCTATAAATCTGCCTATTCTAAATATTTCATGTAAGTGTAATCGTACAATATTTATCCTTTAGTGTGTCCAGCTAATTTCACTCATCATAATGTCCTCGAGATGTATCCACGTTGCAACATAGATTAGAACTTCATCCTTTTTTATGGCTATGGTATATTCCATTGTAGGCATATACCTAATTTTGTTCATCCATTCATCTGTTGGTGGACATGCGTTGTTTCCACCATTTGGCTATTGAGACTAATGGTGCAATGAACATTGGTGTACAAATATCTGTTTCAGTCCCTGTTTTCAATTCTTTTGGGTCTATACCTAGGAGGGGAATTGCTGGATCATACAGTCGTTCTATGTTTAGCTTTTTGAGGAACTGCCAAACTGTTTTCCACAGCAGCTAAACCATTTTATATTCTAACAAACAATGTATGAGAGTTCCAGTTTCTCCACATCAGCGCTAACACTTGTTTTCTGTTTTGTTTTGTTTTATTTTATAATAGCCATCCTATTAGGTGTGAAATGGTTTTGATTTGTATTTCTCTGTTGACTGATGATGTTGAACATCTTTTCATGTGCTTATTGGCCATTTGTAGATCTTTGGAAAAATATCTATTCAAGTCCTTTGTCCATTTTTACACTGTGCTGTCCTTTTGTCAGAGGCAGATTTTAAGAGAAGAGTGAGGACAAAAAAACCCTTGTGCCTTCATGTGGGCCTTACAGAATCTATACACCTCTCTGGAGAAGTGAGGACATGTAGGACATGCTCAGACCCTGGACCGAAGGTCTCTCCTGCCTCTATATTCTTCGCTCAGCTCTTAGTGCTAAAAAGAGTGGTGCTTTTCTTTCACTGTTCCTACAGTGTATCCTCCTTCTGTCATCAAGAATAATAGGTAAATTCTATGAGTTGGGTTTTTTTGGCCTAAGCCTAGAGACATTACCTCATATTCTTTTGTATTTTTAATCTCTTTCCATTCATTTAGAAGAATGCCTCTGACTCTACATTCAGAAAGGCAAAAGAGAAAAACTTGTTAGTAATTTTCAAAATATTATTTCCATGACACAAAAATGAGTGAATTTGGCCTGGCCTTGGGGTGTTTGTGCATGTGTGTGTGTTTGTGTGTGTGTGTGTGAGAGAGAGAGAGAGAGAGAGAGAGAGAGAGAGAGAGATAGGGTTAGCCATGAACTTCATCTAGAGGAGTACTTCTCAAATTTTAATTCCTATCCACATCACATGGGTATGTTGCTAAACTGCAGATTCTGGTTCAGTAGAGTTTTTAACAAGCTCCCAGTTGATGTTAATGCTGTAGGTTCACGGATTACACTTTGATTAGCAAGGTCTTAGAGGACAATTTACACGTGAAAAATGTTTTGCGAACATTCCCTCAAATAGATCCTGGGCCAAACATGGGTTTAGCAAGCAGGTTCCACACTTGAAAAATGATGGGATACTATTAGGACATCACTAAAGATTTTTATGGCATGTCTAGTACAGGAATCCCAAAGTCAAGTGCTTATTGGGGTCAGTCTGGGGCTGGGAGGCTACCCAGCTGGAGAACCACTGCCTATCTACAGGAGGTACTGCTCTTGAACTACAGGTGATGGTTCCCAGGCAGAAACGCTGGCCCAGGGTGCCCATAGTTTCCATATTTAGAAGAAAAGTGGGATGTAAAGAATTTTTTGTGAGATCCTCTGATTTCTAAATGTTTTCAATCAATTTTTTTCTCAAACAGCCTTCAAGGTAAACAAAACAAGTCTGCTGGCAAGATGCAAACTTCAGGGTGCTTGCTTATTCTTTCTGGCCCAATATTTTGCTAGACCCTCAAGAGATACGGAAGAAGAGGACCTGGTTTCAGCTCCTAAGATGACTATGGCCTTGTTGGGAGCTAAGATATATGCACATGAAGCCAGGGAGCAAGGCAAAGACAGGTGTCTGCAAGTGTCAGAAGAAAAGAGATCCAAGACATTTAAGGAAGTTGTGAAATCAAGCCCCAGTGAGACTGCAGATGATGCTCTGTCACTTGCAGTCCTGATTTTTCTTTTTTACAGTTAAAATGATTTCTCCTGATACATTGTCTCTACTGGCTTACATGAAAAATGGGAGTGACATTTTTTTAAAATTATACTTACATGTGATGAGATTATGCCAGAGAAAGTAATCAAATGAGATAATAAATGTTACGTGCTTAACAAAATGCCTGACATAGTAGATGCTCATTAAATGTTAGTTTCTCCCACTCACTCTTACAGATCTTGGATCTTGAGGAATGAAAGCTATATATATATATGTATATATTATACATATATATTATACTATATACATGTATTTAGTATAATATATACATATATGTATATATTATACTATATAGTATAATACTATACTTCATATATACATGTTGGTGTCATGTTTGGGGTTTTTTCCTTTATCATGCAGCAGGTTTTTTTCTAGCTTTATTGAATTATAATTGACATATAGCATTGTATAAGTTAAAGCATACAATGTGATGATTTGATACATGTGTATACTGTGAAATGATTACCACAATAGGGTTAGTTAACACCTCCATCACCTCATGTAATTACCTTTTTTTTTTTTTTTGATGAGAACATTTAAGATTTACTCTTTTAGCAGCTTTCAAGTATATAATACAGTATTGTTAATTACAGTCACTATGCTGTACATTACATCCCCAGAACTCACTCATCTTATAACTGGAAGTTTGTACCCTTTGAGCCACATCTCCACATTTCTGCCACTCACCAGCAGCTGTTTTATTGTATGATTTGAGTGTATTGAAACCTAAATGTAGCACATTAATAAATGCAGTTAACTAGTCTTACTGAGAAATGCTAGGCAATTAAAGGGTCAATCTGAAACTGACACAAGAATGGGAAAAAAACTTATTTTTGACTAAATAGTTTCCAGAATTAATTAAATCATAAATGTGCAGAATTTCTTTTCATTTGCTATTTTTAAAGTGCTTATTCTTAGCAATTCTTTACTATTAATTTCATGCTAAATGAATCATTATGAAATACTTAAGAAGAAAATTATTTTTAAGCCATGTGCTTCTTTCAAAATGTAATTTATTATTTTTTGCAGGCAATAAAAATGTGCTATGCTAGTTACAACACACCATGATTAGTGGGAATGCATGCTCTAAATAGGAATGCATTTTTTACTGAACTAAAGAAAATCAGATGAAAACTGCCCTTATATATATATATCTTTTTTTCTTATTCTTTTTTTTTTTCTCCAAAAAGGGTATATCATTGATCAATGGAAAAAGAACAAACTTTTGTTTTCTGGGAATTCTGTGTCAGAGATTGCGAAATGATAAAGTTGTTTCTCCATTCTACGACATTTATAGGATTTTAGTAAGTGGATAAGAGTCTCCTGCCTTCCTGTCTCTTGAGGTGGTTTAGGACCCCCCACCCCCTTTTTTGAATGAAACGTGCTAGTGTCTTGAGTTTTCTCATTTTGACAACATCTGTGCTACTGGCAGAGAAGATGTTGATTAATTAAAGGACGATCCCCTTCACTAGACTAAGCTTCACAAGGGCAGAGGATATGTATTTTTTCTCTTTCTTTTATTTTTTTCATCAGAGTAACCTCAGATCCTACTATAGTGCCTCAGCTGAGTTCAGCTGCTAGCAAGAAAGACCTAAAGTAACAGTAGTGGGATAGGGAGGATGGGAGGGAGGGAGACGCAAGAGGGAGGAGATATGGGGATATATGTATATGTATAGCTGATTCACTTTGTTATAAAGCAGAAACTAACACACCATTGTAAAGCAATTATACTCCAATAAAGATGTTAAAAAAAATAACAGTAGTTATTTTAGAAACAAAACAGATTTATTTTTGTTTGTTCTAAAAGAAGTCCAGGACTTCCCTGGTGGCACAGTGGTTAAGAATCTGCCTGCCAATGCAGGGGACACGGGTTCAATTCCTGGTCCAGGAAGATCCGACATGCCGCAGAGCAGCTAAGCCCATGTGCCACAACTACTGAGCCTGCGCTCTAGAACCCGCGAGCCAAAACTACTGAGCCCACATGCCACAACTACTGAAGCCCGCATTCCTGGAGCCCGTGCTCTGCAACAAGATGAGCCCCTGCAGTGAGAAGGCCGCGCACCTCAACGAAGAGTAACCCCTGCTCGCCACAACTAGGGAAAGCCCGCGTGCAGCAACAAAGACCCAACGCATCCATAAATAAATAAATAAATTTATTTAAAAAATAAAAGAAGTCCAGAGTTAGGAAAACCAGGTGACTCCCATGATTACCGGGGACCCAGAGTCCTTTTATTTCCTTTGTTCTGCTGTCCGTATTCCATGACCATTGTCCTTGAGGTACTTTATGGTCCAAGGTGACTGGACCACCAGCAGGAAAAAAGAGAAAGAGGGAAAGGGCTAAAAAGCTCCTTGTCTATTGTCTTTCGGCCTTTCAAGAAACCTTTCTGAAAGTTCTACCCGGCAGCTTCCACTTCTCTCTCACTGGCTACAACCTCCTTACGTGGCCACCCCTAATAGCAAGGGAGTCTGGGAAATGTAGTCTTTTTTATTGGGCACATTGCCATGCTAAGTAAAAGCAGTGTTCTCATACTAACAAGGAAAGAGGAAGTGGTAAAACAAGATTAATAAGGACAATCTAATGAGTTTTTCGTGAAGCAAAATTTATTCAGTTTATAAGACTGTTCTTTGAGACTCCTTCCCATCTTTTTTGAAAGTCAAAAATGTTACTAAAAAAGTGAAATGATGGTAGATTCCCCCTTGCTCCCCAGTCTTTATTCCACCTAATAAACAGTTAACTCTGTCAGTCTTCTAATATTATTGACACTTTACTGGCCCACATACAGGGAACTCCTGGACTATATAGGTGAGCTGTGAGATTTCTCCAAACTCCAATATACTCAGATGGATCTGTGTTTTCAATGCAGCCTACATGCTTCATGCCTTCTGCTTGGGAGGTTTTCATGAGGTATCCATTGATTAATTTATCAAGTAGGTTTTATCCAAAGTGCTAATGCCCAGTAACACAAAGAAGAGCTGCCACTGCCAGGTCCTTAGTCAGGGCTTGCTTTGCAGTAAGGGAGAGAAACCCACTGAAGTCAGAATAAGTGAGGGAGTGATTGTTGCAATGATACAGGGGAATCTCACCGACAACTAAGAACAGAAAAATAAGCTAGTCAGTTTGCCTTAAAATTGGGCTTAAAAATGGAAAGTTGGGAATGGTAACTACCCTCTATCTCTCATGGAAAAACATGGTCTTTCAACATTCTCTGCCAACTAACTTAGTTTGCTACTTATATTTTTTCTTCCCCCAGTGTCTTTGGTTGGCATGGGGTTTGGCTTCTGTGACGTAGGGGTGGTACAGTCAGTCCCAGCGCTGCGATTTCAAATTCCCCAGCAACAGTTTGACTGGTTCAGTGGGGATCAGGTTACTATTTCTGATTCAAGTCGTTGTGGCAGGGAGCTGGGTGATTAGTACAAATATATTTTCCTAAGGTTCATTCTTTCAACAGAGCCTAGAGAATGAGCATGTTGGGGGAGGGTGGCAGTACCATGCAACAGTTATAATACATTTCCCTTTTTCTGTTATTTTCCACCTCTGGCAGCCCTGTTTCCTGACCTCAGGTGCTTTTCCGCCATCAGCGTGGCAGATCAAAGACTTTCACTATTACTTGCACCATTTCTTGATGCATTTTGTGCACAAGCATTTTTATTACTGTTTTCATCTGCAATTTAACATTCATTTCCTCAGTCAGAATGTTTTAAGAGGAAAGCAGTGCGGTGATGAACATGCACAGCCTCTGGGGTCACATCACCCCTCCCCCACTTCTGCCCCACTAAAATCTTGGGAAGTGGTCTGGTACCCAGACTGGGGCAAGAGCAAGAGAATGGCAAGTAATAAGAAGCACCAGAATCAATCTACTTGTATTTGAAGGTATAACACCTATTAGTTGAGATTGCTCTGTGCATCAGTTTCTTTATCTGTGAAACTGGAATATTGTCTGCCACAAAAGATCACTGTAAGAATTAAAGAAAATAATCAGCCTAGTGCCTGGGACTTAATAAACACTTATTAAATATTCACAGTTGAGATACCAGCGGCAAATATTAGAGCCAAGGACAAGATAGTGTTAAGTGTTGGGGTGCCATATGAGAGCCGGAAACCAGGTGGGTGTCTGGACTAACTCTGGAAACATGAGTCTTACTACAATGGCTAGAATCCGAGACAGTTTATTCTATTTGTTTGTTGAATTTTAAAGGAAGATTTAATGTCAGTAACCTTGCAGCACGCAGCTGTGGTGTTTCTTCTCTCCAGAACGTAAAGATTCTAAAGGATGGATTCCATTAGAATGGATTCTAATTCTAATTGTGTCTAAGGATGAAATAATTTTCGCCTACACATGCCATTTTTCATTTTTGCCATATTATTTGTGTGATTTGACTCTATACTGTAACCAAAATTGTTTCTAGAACACACATACTCAACTTTATGAGGCAGTTAAAAATAGGATTCATATCTAAGTATTTTTCTCAAGAAACTTTTCAGGCATTTTATAGTGATCATCTCAGTATTAAAGTATTAGGATAGCTCCATACATATGGATGCCAGATAAAATGAATGTCTATAAATTCCCATAAATTTATATTTGGAAATTTATACTATACACACTACCCATTTAGGTCTAAATTAGGTTTAAATATGATGTCCTTTCATATACTGTAACAAGCCATGCAACTCTTTACTAAACACTGAATTAAAAAGACATAAAACTACAATATGGCAAGACCTCAATTATTAACACTACAAACACTAGAAATGATTTTTCAGCAAATACTTAAAAGGACCTGAGTAACAAAACAGATATTTTCTCTAAAGAAATACATGGTTTAATTGCTTCCTTTGCTGGTAAACACAAAAGTTAAACTTGTCACATTAGGCTACTTTCTTCTTATGGCCAAAGTGCCATGATGAATATCACTCAAGCATGTGTCTCTCTGCACAAGCCCTGCTTTAGATTTACTCACCTTGAACTATGCACACATCAAACAAGCAGAGACCCCTTTGGCTGGCAGGGAATATTTTCAAGAATATATTTAACACCTTATTTCTTGATACAGATCCTGCCAATTTTGTCTCAAATTCTAGGTCTGGTTCCTTTTGCATCTCCCTTTAATGAAAAAAATTTTTGTTGCTGTTGTCACCATTACCCTACACACTAACTTTGTCACTTACAAGCTGTATAACGTTAATAGATTATCTAATCTCTGAATTCAATTTATTCGGTAAAGTGTGTATTTGGTAAAGTGGATATTCCTTTATTATAGAAGGCTGGAGGTGTCTGAATATTTTTATTATGTGTGTACATTGCCTTGTAGTAAATTTTTTGAAAGCACCTGTTAAGTTGTAGTTTTATAATTATGTCATTGATTTAAAAAAAAAAATAAGGCTTAAGGTTAGGTAGTTTCCTCAAAAAATTTTTTTGTAAAAATTTAAACATCTGTGAAAAACCTTCGTGTATTACTAAGTTCAAGAATTAAAATTAAAAAATCCACCAAGACACGCTAATACTAATGACATTAATGGAAGTTTATTTAAAAATGCTGTTTTCCATTTATTTATTTAAACCACTTAGGTTTAAGTGCAGCGTAGAACTGATTTGAACCCCAATCAAACAGTGTATAGAACTGATTTTGGTGGTGGTGAGGGGCATCAACCCAAGAAAGATCCCTTTTTTGTGTGTGACCACACTTAGAAAATCATATTCTAGGCCTTCTTTCGAGGTTTTACCTTCTTGACCAAGACCCAATTTTTCTTTTAAAAATTCTCTGCATTTTGAACAGAATCTTGAAATAACTGAGCAACAACCGATTAAAAAATCCGCGTTTTTCCCCTCCAGGTACTTCCTGCGGTCTAGTTGGGGCCAGCGACACCAACCAGAGACCGGTGACATCTAAGGCAGCCCCAGCAGGCCCCCTCGCCAGGGAACCCGCCCACCCAGACCGACTTCCGGTTGAGCCGGGGCCCCTACCCCGCCCCGCCCCACGAGCAAGAGATTCGTCGGAATTTTCCCGCGAGGCCGCGGGGGCGCGGAGCCGCTGGCCAGGCCCCAGAGTGCACTGCGGATACGTGCGCGCGCGGCTCCATTGACGAGCGACCGCGGGAAAGTTCTAAAAAAGTCAAAACAAAACAAAAAACCAGTAGGAGGCAAAGTCAAATTTTCAAGCCACAGAACCGGGCGGTGGCAGCCTTTCCGCCACTGCCCAAACTGCAGAAGCAGCTCTGGCCCGGACCAGCTGGTAAGAGAGAGGCCGCAGAACGACAGCGAAGGCAGCTGCCTCCTTCGGGGGTCCGGCCGACACGTCAGCCTGGGGGTGTGGGTTGGGTGGGGGTGAGGGAGACTCGCTAGAACGTTCTCTCCGTTCCCCGCCTCTAGGTGGGTGAGCAGGGCTCGCGCTGTCTGTAGGGACTGAGGGGAGTGGGTAGGGGATGGGATGGCGCCAACCGTAGGGGCGGGGCCTTGGGCGAGGGGCGTGGTTAGAGGGCGGAGCAGGCCCAGGGGGTGGAGCCGACAGAGGGTCGGGGGTGGGGGGTAGGGGGTGGTCGTAAGGAAGGGAGTTCCCCAGAGCGTTGGGAGCTGGGGGCTGGCGTTTTGCTTCTCTCTGTTCATTGAGCCTAGGTTAGCTATGTCTTCTTAAAAGGACAGGAGCAAAGGTGAATTTCTTCGCCCTTGGATCCGTGGGAGATGTGAAAATCTCGCCTTTTAAAATTCATCACCCTTTACAGCTGGCCACATGCTCTCCGCACCGCCCCCCTTCCTCAGGGCGCTGGGAGGGGGAGGCCAATTAGAGGAGCCCGGGGCGGGCTGTTACCCCTCGTACTCTGCGGGCTTTTCCCGCTGTGAGGGGAGGAGAGTTCTGGTGGGCGATCATCTCGCACTAACTCACTTTTTTTGAATGAAAGCCCAAATAGCGTCCAAAGCCTTTGAGAGGTTTTTTTTTTGGGGGGGGGGGGGGTCGGGGGTTGTGTTTGTTTAGCTTGCTTTTTTAGAATTTTTTTACGTGGGCGCGTTTACAACCATGAACCCTCTGTGGTCATGTTGTATGGGCTAGAAAAGTCGGGAGGGGGAATGATTTGGAGTTTTTAAAACATCAGCAATTTGGGACCAGAATGTCAAATAAAGGCCAAGGAATTTTCAGCAAAGACCTGTATGTGCCTCTACGTTTGTCCTAATCTGAAATTGTTGGAAAGCTCCCGGGCACCTGGTTTCATTCTAACCTGTGTCCCATTTAATGCATCTTAACTGAGATGTTACTGAGTTATTTATCAGATGAGCAGGCACTTTTGGACCACCCAACTTCAGTTCTTTCTGGATGTCACTCACCTTTAGTGATGTGCAGCTCAGAACAGATTTTCATTACTCCCCTCATGAGAGGTGGAAAGGTTGTTACAAATGATAGAATTCATACTGTGTTGGGGTCATTTATACATAAACTTATATAAAAATATATTCATTGTGACTTTATCCATTAAGCTTAAATCAAATTGATGTTTCAATCTAAGGTACTGTGCCAGATTCGCAGGGAAATAAGCCCTCATATGCATTACTCATATACCTGTACAAGAAAGACTGCATCAAAAAAGAATTTGCTTTTCCTAGTTATATCAAAGGCCTCTTTCCCCCAGAGTAAAAGTTAGGTCCTGCTTCTTTAGAGTTGAGCTAAATTATACCTTGGTGTATTATACATTTTAATTCATTCTTTCCATTATTTAGTCATATACCTCTTGATTTCTTGAAAAACGTTTACTAAGTCCCCAGAAAAGAAAGGCAAACTCTGTAGTGGAATATCTGCATTTTTTGTTCCGTTCTCTAATACGAAGCATTAACTTGATTGATTGGCTGGATGTGAAAGATGTGCTGCTGCTTGTATGTGAAACTGTGCATTTTAAAATAAATGGTACTTTTAACAAGTTCCATATTTCAGCAAGTAGTTCCAGTAACAATTATACAAATTTTGTATTTATGAAAACCAGTTACAGGGAGGCTAGCCTAGCCAATAGAAAGTTGGATTGATTATCCAGGCCACAGTGACAGCTGAGGAAATCTCACATCTGTGGCAGTTCCAGGTTGGTAGTGGCAGAGCCTCAAGTCAGGCTGGAAATCAGCACCAAATGGATTATTGTTATTTTTTTAATTGAAGTATACTCGATTTACCAATATTGTGTTAGTTTCAGGTGTACAGCATAGTGGTACAGTATTTTTGCAGATTATACTCCATTATAGATTATTACAAGTTAATGGGTATAATTCCACGTGCTATACAGTGTATCCTTGTTGCTTATCTATTTTATATATAGTAGTTTGTTAATCCCATACCCCTAGTTTGGCCCTCCCCCCCTTTCCTTTCCCCTTTGTTAACCACAAGTTTGTTTTCTACATCTGTGCATGTTTCTGTTATTGCATATACCTTCATTTGTATTATTTTTTAGATTCCATGTACAAGTGATACTATACAGTATTTGTCTTTCTCTGTTTCACTTATTTCACTAAGCATAATATTCTCTAAGTCCATCCATGTTGCTGCAAATGGCAGTATTTCATTCTTTTTTATGGCTAACATATTGCATATATATACTACACATCTTAATCCAGTCATCTGTTGATGGGCACTTGGGTTGCTTTCATATCTCGGCTATTGTAAATAGTGCTGCTGTGAACATTGGGGTGGACGTATCTTTTCGAATTAGTGTTTTCATTTTTTCCAGAGACCGTACACAGGAGTGGATCATATGGTAGTTCTATTTTTAGTTTTTTAAGGAGCCTCCATACTGTTTTTCATAGTGGTTACACCAATTTACATTCCCACCAACAGTGTAGGAGGGTTCCCTTTTCTCTACATCCCTGGCAACATTTGTTATTTGTAGACTTTTTGATGATAGCCATTCTGACAGGTGTGAGGTGATACCTCATTGTGGTTTTGATTTGCATTTTTCTAATAATTAGCAATGTTGAGCATTTTTTCATGTGCCTGTTAGCCATCTGTATGTCTTCTTTAGAAAGATGTCTATTCAGGTCTTCTGCCCATATTTTGCCATATTTTGATTGGGTTGTTTGGTTGTTTTTTTTTTAAATTAATTTATTTAGTTTATTTACTTTTGGCTGCATCAGGTCTTTGTTGCTGCGCGCGGGCTTTCTCTAGTTGCTGTGAGTGGGGACTACTCTTCGTCGTGGTGAGCGGGCTTCTCATTGTGGTGGCTTCTCTTGTTGCGGAGCACAGGCTCTAGGCGCGTGGGCTTCAGTGGTTGTGGCTAGTGGGCTCTAGAGCATAGGCTCAGTAGTTGTGGCGCACGGGCTTAGTTGCTCTGTGGTTTGTGGGATCTTTCTGGACCAGGGCTTGAACTCGTGTCCCCTGCATTGGCAGGCAGATTCTTAACCACTGCGCCACCAGGGAAGCCCATGTTGTTTTTTGATGTTGAGTGGTAAGAGCTCTTTGTACATTTTGGATATTAACCCCTTGTCGGTTGCATCATTTGCAAGTATTTTCTCCCATTCTGTAGGTTGTGTTTTTATTTTGTCGATGGTTTCCTTTGCAGTGCAACAGCTTTAAAGTTTAATTAGGCTCCATTTGTTTATTTTTGCTTTTATTTATTTGCCCTAGAAGACTGATCCAAGAAAATATTGTTGCAACTTATGTAAAAAGGTTCCACCTATGTTCTCTTTTAGGAGTTTTATGGTTTCGGGTCTTACATTTAGGTGTTTAAACCATTTTGAGTTTATTTTTGTATATTGTGTGAGGGAATATTCTTATCTCATTGTTTTACCTATGGCTTTCCATTTCTTCCAGCACCACTTGTTGAAGACACTGTTTTTTCTCTATTGTATATTCTTACCTCCTTTGTCATAGAGTAATTGACCATTGGTGCATGGGCTCTGTATTCTGTTCCATTGATCATGTGTCTGTTTTTGTGACAATACCATGCTGTTTTCATTACTGTAGCTTTGTAGTATAGTCTGAAGTCCGGGAGGGTTAAACCTGTATCTTGTATCTTACAATCTTGCTGGTTTCATTTATTCTAATAGTTTTCAGTGAAAACTTCAGGGCTCTTTATATAGAGTATCATGTCATCTGCAAATAGAGACAGTTTTACCTCTTCCCTTCCAATTTAGATACCTTTTATTTCTTTTTCTTGTCTTATTGCTGTGGCTAGAACTTCCAATAGAAGTGACGAGAGTGGGCATCTTTGTCTTATTCCTGAATTTAGCAGGGTTTCACCTTTTCACTGTTGAGTATTATGTTGGCTGTGGATTTGTTGTAAATGTCCTTTATTATGTTGAGATATGTTCCCTCCATACTCACTTTGATGAGGGTTTTTTTTTGTTTGTTTTGTTTTGTTTTGTTTTGTTTTGCGGTACGTGGGTCTCTCACTGTTGTGGCCTCTCTCATTGCGGAGCACAGGCTCTGGACGCACAGGCTCAGCGGCCATGGCTCACGGGCCCAGCTGCTCCGTGGCATGCGGGATCCTCCCGGACCGGGGCACGAACCTGCGTCCCCTGCATTGGCAGGCGGACTCTCAACCACTGCGCCACCAGGGAAGCCCTGATGAGGGTTTTTATCATGAATGGATGTTGAATGTTGTCAAATGCTTTTTCAGCATCTATTGAGATGATCATTTGGTTTTTGTCTTTTCTTTTGTTAATGTGGTGTATCATATTGACTGATTTGTGTATGTTGAGCCATTCTTGTGACCCTGGAATAAATAAAACTTGATTATTTAGGTGTTCCTGTATTGGGTGCATGTATGTTAACAAGTATAATATCCTCTTCTTGTACTGATCCCTTTATCATTATATAATGCCCCTTTAAAAAAAATTATTTTATTGTAGTATAGTTGCTTTACAATGTTGTAAAGCAAAGTGTACAGCAAAGTGAATCAGTTATACATATACATATATCCACTCTTTTTTAGGTTTCCTTCCCATTTAGGTCACCACAGAGCATTGAGTAGAGTTCCCTGTGCTATACAGTAGGTTCTCATTAGTTATCTATTTTATAAATAGTAGTATGTTTATGTCAATCCCATTCTCCCAGTTCATCCCACCCCCTCGTCCACCCTTAATAACCATAAGTTTATTTTCTAATCCATGACTCTATTTCTGCTTTGCAAATAAGTTCATCTGAACCATTTTTCTAAATTCCACATATAAGCAATATTATACAATATTTGTCTTTCTCTTTCTTACTGACTTCACTCTGTATGACAATATCTGGCTCCATCCATGTCTCTGCAAATGGCATTATTTCGTTCCTTTTTATTTATTTTATTTTATTATTTATTTATTTATTTGGCTGTGCCAGGTCTTAGTCACGGCACGCAGGATCTTCATTGCCGCGTGTGTGATCTTTGCTGCAGCATTGGGGTCTTTAGTTGTGGCATGGGGAATCTTTTAGTTGTGGCATGGGGGCTCTTAGTTGCAGCATGTGGGATCTAGTTCCCTGACCAGGGATTGAACCCGGGCCCCCTGCATTGGGAGCACGGAGTCTTAACCACTGGACCAACAGGGAAGTCCCTCGTCCCTTTTTAATGTCTGAGTAATATTCCATTGTATATATGCACCACATCTTCTTTATCCATTCCTCTATCGATGGACATTTAGGTTGCTTCCATGTCCTGGATGTTGTAAATAGTGCTGCAGTGAACATTGGGGTGCATGCATCCTTTCGAATTATGGTTTTCTCAGGGTATATGCCCAGGAGTGGGATTGCTGGGTCATATGGTAGCTCTATTTTTAGTTTTTTAAGGAGCCTCTATACTGTTCTCTGTAGTAGCTGTACCAATTTACATTCCCACCAACAATGTAGGAGGGTTATATAATGCCCTTCTTTGTCTTTCATTATAGCCTTTGTTTTAAAGTCTAGTATTTTGTCTGATATGAGTATTGCTGCCCCCACTTTCTTATTGTTTCTGTTCGTATAAAATATCTTTTTCCATCCCCTCACTTTCAGTCTGTGTGTGACTCTGAAGTGAGTCTCTTGTAAGCAGCTTATAGATGGGTCTTGTTTTTTTTATTCAGTCAGCCACCTTATGTCATTTGATTGGAACATTTAGTCCAATTGACATGTAAAGTAATTGTTGATAGATATGTACCTATTGCCACTTCATTCCTTGTTTACCAGTTTTTTGTTTTTGTTCGTTTGTTTTTTGTAGTTCTTCCTTGTTCTTCTTTTTTTTTTCTTCTCCCATTGTGGTTTGATGATTTTCTTTTCTCCTATGCTTGGGTTCCTTTCTTTTTGGTTTTTGTATATCTATCATAGGTTTTTGATTTGTGGTTACCATGGGGTTCATGTATGTTGACCCATAATTATATCTACTTGCTTTAAACTGATAGTCATTTAAATTCAAACATATTCTAAAAGGTCTACATTTGTCTTTCTGTCTGCTGTTCTGATTGGGTGATTTCTATTATTTTCATCTTCCAGATCACTACGTGTTTTTCCGTGTCATTTGGTCTGCTATCCATTGCTTCTAGAGTGCTTTTTAATCTCAGAAGTTGAACTGTTTTTGATAGGGTCTTCTTTATATTTTCTAGTTTCTTGTTAAAATGATCTGTGATGAGATCAATTCTCTTCCCTAATTCAGTTAGCATTTTTATTACCAGTGTTTTGAATTTATTGTCTGGTAGGCTGATTATTTCTGTTTCATTATTTATTTTTTCAGGGGTTTTCTCTTGCTCTTTCAACTGAGGGTAGTTTCTCTGCCTTTTTATCTTATGTAACTTCCTCTGTTTCTATGAATTTAGGTGAAACAGTTATATCTTGTGGTCTTGAAGGAGTGTTCTTATGTGGGAACATCCCTGTATAGACTGCGTGTGCCCAGTGCCTTTGGTGTTAGGGCTGAATTTGATGTGGATGCCAGTCATGTTTTTCCTCAGAGTGTGCTGGCTGCTATCACTTTGGTAGGGGGTGTGGCTGATGATTGGGGAGCTAGAGTCTGTGCAGGGTGAAAGGCAGGACTTGCCCTCTGCTCAGTGGCTGTAGTCACCCTGTAAGGGGCAGGTTCTGCTCCCAGGTTGCTGAAGAGGATGCCCTGAATGTCGGACTGAAGCTGGCTCTGTTTTCTTTAAGTGTGTGTTTTTCCTTCTCCCTGCACTGGGGCCTTTGCCTCAAAGGAGGGGAGTACTGTAGCAAATGGGACTTGCGTGCTTACAAAGACCTGATGTTCTGCCTTTGTAGGCATCTGCAGCTCTGCTCAGACGCAGCTCAAGGTGTGTCTTTTCCCCTGTTGTGGTTGTCCCAGATCTAGTGCTAGGTTGTTGTGTGGCGTGGAGTGGGCAGGGCCGGAGCATTCAATGAGCTGGGACTGGGGAGCATGGTTTGGTGGTTGGGGGAAGCAGTGGCACGTCTTTCAGAAGTCTGGGCTGCTTCTGTGGTGCTGTTTGAGTAAGCATCAACAATGGCCACTGCTGCCTCACCTGGACCACACCTTAGGCCCCCATGTCTCCTCTGTGTCCCTAGATCGAGTCTTTCCCCAGGTCCTGGCTACCCTAGATCCCATGCCAAGCATGGGATTGGTGTGGATTGGAGAGTGTGGCAAGGAAGCAGCCGCTAGGGCAGACCTCTCTCCTCCCTGTCTGGTGGTGAGCCAGCACCCATGTACCTCTTACTAGTGGAGTCTTGGCTTCTCCAGTCTTTCTGTCTGTCCCAGCAGTTCTCCAGTCAGCCAAGGGGGTTTGTCTCCTCCGCATAGGTCCCACTCACTCCCCAGGGTAAGTGCCTGCCCATGCCATCTCCATTTCCCTCTTAGTCCCATCCTAGGGGCACAGGTCCAACTGATGCTTTTCTTTCTGTCCTGCCCAATTATGTATGTATCTTTATTACAGCCTTGATTTAATAGGATTTCTTCTGCCAGTTTGCAGTTAGTTTTCCTTGAGAATTATTCCACATGTAGATGTGAGCTCCATGTCCTCTTATTCCGCCATCTTGATCCCCCTCCCTTAAATGGATTTATTAAATTTTATTTTAGGCCGGGGTATGTACATTCTCTGTTTTTGTTCATAGATCTTGAATGACTGATTTTTAATATGAAAGAACACCTATAGGGGAAGTGCACTGACTTCGCAGTCTTTTATAAGAATGCAGTAGAAGTAGAGAAGGAAAAAGTTTAAAAATTTCATCAGAAAAGTTAGATAACAAGGCAAATCTTGAGCATTTTTAATTTTCTACTAAATATCAGACTTTTCTTTTTGGACTGATTTTGGAAGAGGCTTTGCAAAGTTATCTTGTCCATTCTCTTAGGCTTTTCATAAACTCTGCTGCATGTGTAGATCTCTGTTAAGATCTCTAATATAGGAACATTTATAATCTTCCTGGTACCTTTCTCTAGTTACAGGAAGGTAGAGTTCATATGGAAATCACCTTTTGGAAACTATATCCTCATTTTCTAAATAATTAAGTGATTTTTAGTAAATTTGGGGGATTGTGCAGTGATCACCACAGTTCAGTTTTAGAAGTTTTGCATCACCTTAACAAGTTTGCCCATGTGAGTTTTGTACTCAAACCTGGCGCTGGCTTTCAGCTTCAGGCAACCATTGATTTGCTTTCTGTCTCTATTGATTAACTTTTTCTGGACATTTCATATAAATGGATGTATAGAATAAGTGCTGTCTTGTGCTTGGCTTCATTTAGTATAAAGTTTTTGAGATTCATCCATGTTGTAGCATGTATCAGTAATTTGTTCTTATTTATTGATGAATAACCATTGTATGTTTATACCACATTTTGTTTATCCATTCATCAGTTGATGGACATTTCAGTTGTTTTTACTTTTTGGCTATTATGAATAATGCTGCTGTGAGCATTCATGTGCAAGTCTTTGTGTGGACATACGTTTTCGTTTTTCTTGGACAGATACCTATGAAGGAATTACTGGGTTGTATAGTAAGTTCATGTTTTAACTTTTTAAGAAATTGCCAAACTGTTTTCCAGTATGGGTGTACCATATCAAATTCCCACAAGCAGTGTATGAGGGTTTCAATTTTTCTATATCTTCACTTGCTATTGTGTCTTTTTTATAGCCATTTTACTGTGAAGTAGTATCTCATGTTGGTTTTAATTTGCATTTCCCCATTGGCTAATGATGTTGAACATATTTTCATGTTCTTATTAACTGTTGCTATGTTGTCTTTGAAATGTCTACTGAAATCTTTTGTCCATTTTTTGCACTGGGTTTGCCTTCTTACTGGCTGTAGGCATTCTTTGTATATTCTGAGCACAAGTCCATTATCAGATATATGTTTTATAAGTTATTTCAGTAAATATATTTTTTTTACCCAACTTGTTATCTGTTTTTTCATTTTATCCATGGTATCTTTTGAAATACAAAAGTTTTTATTTTGAGGAAGTCCAGTTTATCAGTTTTTTTTTTTTTTTGGATCATTCTTTAGGCTTATGATCAATTTCTGTTAACTTTTGTGTATGGTATGAGGTATGAGTTCAAATTCATCTTTTTTTGTATATGAATATCCAGTTGTTCTAGCACTATGTGTTCAGAAAAAAGAAAGGACCTTTCCCCTTTTAATTGCCTTGGCACCTTTGTTAAAAATCAAGTGACCAGGGCTTCCCTGGTGGCGCAGTGGTTGGGAGTCCACCTGCCGATGCAGGGGACACGGGTTCGTGCCCCGGTCCGGGAAGATCCCACATGCTGTGGAGCGGCTGGGCCAGTGAGCCATGGCCACTGAGTCTGTGCGTCCGGAGCCTGTGCTCCGCAACGGGAGAGGCCACAGCAGTGAGAGGCCCGCGTACCGCAAAAAAAAAAAAAAAAAAAAAAAAATCAAGTGACCATAAATTATTTCCAGACTCTCATTTCTGTTTGAGTAATCTTTATGCCTCTTATTACACCAGCACCACACTGTCTTTATTATATGGTATCTTTGTAGTAAACTTTGAAATTGGGTAGTATAAGTCTTCCGATGTTTTTCTTCTTTTTCAAAATTGTTTTGGCTATTCTGGTTTCCTTACATTTCCATATAAATTTTAGCATCAGCTTGTCATTTTTTCCAAAAAGCCTACTGTCATGGATTTTGATAGAAATTGCATAGAATCTGTAGATCTGTTTGGGGGAGAATTGCCATTGCCATCTTAACATGAACATGGAATGTCTTTCTGTTTAAGATATTTAATTTCTCTTAGCAATGTTTTGTAATTTTCAGTGTACAAGTCTTGCCCTACTTTCGTTAACTTTATTTTGAAGTATTTCATTTTCTTGTGCTATTGTGAGTAAAATTATTTTTCAAATTACGTTTTTGGATTGTTCATCAGTATGTAAAAATACAATTGATTTTTGTATATTTATCTTGTATTCTGCAACCTTATTTGATTATTACTGTAAGATTTTTTGTGAATTCCTTAGAATTTTCTACATACAGTATCATGTCACTGTGAATATAGACAATTTTACTTCTTTGTATCTGGATGCCTTTAGGGTTTTTTTTTTCCCTAGAATCTCCAATACATTGCTGAACAGAAGTGAGGAGAGTGGACATTCTTGTTCCTGATCTTAGGGGGAAAACATTTAATCTTTTGTTACCAAATGCAACTTTGTGTACCTGACGCACAGTAGCAGTCTGTGGCCTGTTAGGCACTGGGCCACACAGCAGGAGGTGAGCAGCGGACATGAGAGTGAAGCTTCATCTGTATTTACAGCTGCTCCCCATCGCTCGCATTACCACCTGAGCTCCGCCTCCTGTCAGATCAGCAGCAGCATTAGATTCTCATAGGAGTGCAAACCCTACTGTGAACTGTGCATGTGAGGGATCTAGGTTGCGCACTCCTTATGAGAATCTGATGCCTGATGATCTGAGGAGGAGCTGAGGCAGTGATGCTAGCACTGGGGAGTGGCTGCAAATACAGATTACCATTAGCAGAGAGGTTTGACTGCACAGAGACCATAATAAATCAATTGCTTGCAGACATATTAAAACACTATCAGTGAGTGGCAAGTGAAAAGAAGCTCAGGGCTCCCACTGATTCTGCATTATGGTGAATTGTATAATTATTTCATTATATGTTATAATGTAATAATAATAGAAATAAAGTGCACAATAAATGTAATGTGCTTGAATCACCCTGAAACCACCCCCCCCTCACCTGGTCTGTGGAAAAATTGCCTTCCACAAAACTGGTCCCTGGTGCCAGAAGGGTTGGGGACTGCTGGTGAAGCTAAAGGTTTATTGGTTTTGATCTTTTCAAATCCAGAAAGAACCAACTTTTTGTTTCATTGATTTTACCTGTTGTTTTTCTGTGTTCTATTCCATTAATTTTTCACTCTGATCTTTATTATTTCTTTCCTTCTGCTTGCTTTCGGTTTAGTTTGATGTTCTTTTTCTAGTTTCTTAAGGTAGAAGCTTAAGTTATTGATTTGAGACCTTTATTTTTTTTCTAATACACCTGTTCAGTTACAAGTTTCTCTTTAAGCACTGCTTAGGCTACATCCCCCAAATTTTGATATGCTGTGTTTTTGTCCTCAGTTCAAGATATTTTCTAATTTCCTTTGTGATTTCTTTTTTTGACCCACTGGTTATTTAGAAGTGTGGGCCTAATTTCCAAATATTTTAGGATTTCATACATTTTTGTTATTGATTTCTAAATTTAAGTCCATTGTGGTCAGAACATGTGCTTTTTTTTTTTTAAAGTATTTATTTATTTATTTGGCTGCGCTGGGTTTTAGTTGCGGCATGCGAACTCTTAGTTGTGGCATGTGGGATCTAGTTCCCTGACTGGCGTTTGAACCTGGGCCTCCTGCACTGGGAATGTGGAGTCTTAGCCACTGGACCACCAAGGAAGTCCCCCAGAACATGTGCTTTTAAAATTTATTAAGGCCTGTTGTTTTGGCTGTATAACAACAAAACAACTGTATTTCTACCCAACAAGGTAAAGCTATCCTTACAAGTGAACAAATTTTACTCTTTCCCCAAATGAGCAAATGCACAATCCCAAGAGTCATTGTATTAATTGCTTACTATATTACTTTTCAAAATCAGCAGTAGTCCCACTGAATATTCTGTTGCTTAAAGACAAAATTGTAAAGCTAACTTCTAACAACTTGTACATAAGATAAAAATGGGAAGGAAAGAGAAGGAAATTTTCTAACATATGTGTACATGTGAGTATATATATTATATATATATATATAATATATACACACACACACACACACACACATATAATAAGCAAATAGAAAATACGCAAAACTACTTACAATCCTTGTTCCTCTAGTTGACCACAGGGCTATAATTGATATCTGTGACTTCTTTCCACAACTTATTCCCTTATTTCCTTTGCCCTCAGCCAGAGCCTTAGATGGTTGGGATTTTTTGTCTGGTACATGAGCAGATCTGTATTCTTGAAGGATCTAGCTTCAGAGCCTTCTCTTGCTCTGCTCCCACTCAAAGCAGGCAGCTTACCCTTGACTCTATAGACGGGTCAAAATAGTACATGTGAAAGTGATATATGTTGCCTCCAGAATTCAAAAAAATTACCCCACCATTGTGATTCTTTTCATGGTAGGTGGTGCAAGGTAGAGAAACTTATATTTCACCCTGTAGAGGATACCTCGACATGCTCCAGATCAAGAATCAGCAAACTATGACCTGTGGGTCTGATTCGGCCTGCTACCTGTTTTTGTGTGACCTGTGAGCTAAGAATGTGTTTTATATTTTTAAGTGTTTGAAAAAAACCCCAAAAAGAATATGTGACAGAATCCCTAAAGCCTAAAATATTTTGTACAGTGACATACATAAGTCATATTCTCACCAAAACCTACCTTTTGTAGGTAGCCACTGGACTACCTACAAACTGAGTGGTGAGAGTTTTTAGCCTATTCATTTCTTGAACTATATGGATATTTATAGAAGAAGTTTGCTAACTTAAACCCCATTTACTTCACTGAGGTGGGGGACCCATGAACTTTTGTGGGGTTTATCTCTCACCCACTTATTGGCATGTGTGTTAATAAGGCATCTAGAGTACTTGTTATTTCCTGTTCATCAGATGCAATCAGCAAATGTTCAAGTAGGAGACCAGTGTGATATTTTACGTACTGTCAGGACAAGTACTTCTGGCTCCTGCAGCCCACATGGCTTCCCCAGTGCCCAGCTCCTGTAGCTTGAGTGGTTCCTCCAGAGCACGGCTCCCCCACTGCCCAGCTCCTTGGACTTGTGGCTCCTCTGGCAGGCTCCTGGGCATGTGTGGCTTTTTTAGTGCCCAGTCCTATTGTGCACTATGGCCAGCAGCACCCAGTTGCCAGCAACTTAACCCATCATTCCCCTCAGGTGATTTTGTAACAGAGTGCCTCTGGTGAGACACCTCCTTGTGACCATGGCACCCTACAGGGTAGGTATCTGGCAAGTTACAAAAGGTGGATTTCCAGCAAGTTCTACCGGCACAGCACCCATAGACACTTCACCGTCATTCAGTGAGCCATGGCTATGCCCTCTCCAACAAGATCTAGATCTTACTGCATGCATGGTGGGTAAGGTCAAAGGGGGTGCTCTTCCTTGGGTGCTGAATTCTAGCACTAGAAGGTAGTGGGTCCTCTTTATATCTGCTATTCCTATATTCTTTAGTTTTTTTTTTTTTTTTACTTTTGACTAGCTAATCCCTGGTTACTCTAGTCTCCTGTTATAGTGACTAATTGTTTATATTTGATTTTCTTTATTCAAATTACTGTGTGATTTCTCTCTCCTGATGGGACCCAGATTGATCCATTATCTTTGCTTCCAACCTTCTCAGGAGATAGTGAGTGGTGAGAGTATTTAGCCTATTCATTTTCTTGAACTGTGAAAGTAAAACCTTAGGGTTATTACCACTTCCATATCACAAAAGGTAGGTTTTGGTGAGAATATGACTTATGTATGTCACTGTACAAAAGTATAGTGATGAATTGGGCTTTGTATTTCCTTTGCTTCTTTCAGGCCTCCAAAAATTAGAAATAGTACAGATACCAAGGGAAGTGGGGTTGGGGGTAAGAGGGAAGGGGAAGAGGAAGGGAATTTGTACTGTGGTCAGTGTTAATGGCATCCAGTGGGTAGGACCTCCAGATGGCATGACTTTACATCTGTCTGGCCATACTTCTTATTACCTTTTACCACATGGTTTTCATTTTTCAGATTTTTAGGACTGTTGTTTTTTCATTTTCCTTTAGAGGCCCATCACTGATTTTGTAATACAGAATATATATGTTATATAAACATTTTGTGTAGATTTAATCTATTTTAGCATAATCTGAGATCTGGGGTCTGATACTCTGGTAACTACCAATAAGACAGTTTGAGACAGCTGTTTTTCACATACACACAATTATTCAGGTCAGGCATTATTTAAGAATTTGAGTTTGGCTCTATGATCCCTTACCTGGTCAGGTTTGAAGGTGCAGAACTGCTAAACTAATTTGCTTCTTTCATAGGAATTTGGATGTGCTATTTACCTTAATGACTTCCAACATCCTCCTGGGGCTGGTTCCTTTTTTGTTGTTGTTGTTTATTTAGAGCAATCACATTATAAGTCCTCCTTGTACTTAATCCTAACCCCATTTCTCTGATTTTGTTTGTACATTTATGTGCTGTATCCATAGATTTCCTTACCAAGCCCTGATTGCTTGATGATCACTTCTGGTCCTTATGCACTGTAATTTATACTGTTGTCTTATGTGTGTATGCTTTATTTCCACAACTCTTAGCGCTTCTTCAGGATTGTTGACCTTGCTGGGTGCCTACCCAGCATCCGTTCTTGCTTTTCTCCTTCCTAACAGGGCCTGGATTTTCTTTCAGAAGTCACCATTATATAGACTTCAGGGAACACACATCTCACTACTAGCTCCTGCAGTAGACTCTGATTGGCTTAAAGCAATCTGCCTTAAAATAGGCAATAAAATTTGCATGATCACGGGATGGACATAAGCTTAAACAAGTACAGCCTGAAAACATCTGAAGTCTTTTACTTGGGGGGATGCTGCAACAGCGTCTCATCTATACTCTCTTTTTGGGTGGTATGGTGTGTAATGGGACTCCTGTAATGACTGAGCTATTTTGCTATCATGAGGGGAATAGGATGGAGGTAGATCAATCATGAAGTCTGCCCTGTCTCAGGATCTGCCAGTTTCTTTTATTTGTCTTTTATAAAATTATATATCTTTTGATTTAGTAGTACATGCAAGTGATATAAAATTCCCCAAAGTATAAAAACCTATTAAACAATTAACAAGTTGTCTTCCACAGAGCTTGCCACTGTAACTGTAAGGCACATGTTTTCTCCATAAGGTGCATCAAAGCCTTCTTGTGTTTAGTAATATTAGTCAGCACTTGAGCACTATGCTTGGGGGCCATTTTAAACAGCAAAGTCACCCACAAAAAGCATAAAAATGTAAAAAATACGACACTAAACAGACCCCAGAGTAACATTTGTTTATAGTATGAGCAGTGAACAAGAAGGCAGAGAGACATGTTGTTGGACCTCAGTCAGCTAAGAATGAGTGTACAGGGTGACGTAGATTTTTTGCTGTTCTGTGTATATCCGCAAATGAACACAAAAGTTCAGTGGATATTGATTTTGGGGTTACAGGAAGATTATATTGAGTAGATGAATTCACAAATGCAGAATTAGGGAATAATGAGGATGGATTTCCTTAATAATATCCCTTGGCAGTCTCTCCTAATAGTACACAGAATGTTGCCCCATTCTTTTAAATAGTTACATTTTATTCAGTTTGTAAATGCAACACAATGGATTTAGATGAATTTTTTTGTTGTTGCAAACAGTGCTACCAGAAATATTCACATACATGTCATTTTGCACATGTGTAACTATAATTGTAGTATATATTTCTAGAAATTGGATTGCCAAATCAAAGTATATGTGAGCTTTTCTTTTTTTTTTTTTTTGTGGTATGCGGGCCTCTCACTGCTGTGGCCTCTCCCATTGCGGAGCACAGGTTCCGGATGCGCAGGCTCAGTGGCCATGGCTCATGGGCCCAGCCGCTCCACGGCATGTGGGATCCTCCCGGACTGGGGCACGAACCCGTGTCCCCCGCATCGGCAGGCAGACTCTCAACCACTGCGCCACCAGGGAAGCCCAACTTTTCATTTTTTAATTGAGGTATAATGACATATATTAGTTTCAGGTATACAACATAATAATTCAATATTTGTATATATTGCTAAATGATCACAATAAGTCTGGTTAATATTAGTCACCATACATAGTTACAGAATTTTAATTTTCTTGTGATGAGAACTTTAGATCTGTTCTCGTAGCAACTTTCAAATATGCAGTACAGTATTACTAACTATAGTCATCATGCTATACATTATATTCCCATGACTTATTTATGATATAACTGGAAGCTTATACCTTTTGACTTCATTCACCTATTTGGCCTGTTACAGTCCCCTGCTCCCACACTGTGGCAGCCACCAATCTCATCTCTATATCAATAAGTTCAGATGTCAGTGAGACCAAACAGTATTTGCCTTTCTCTGTCTGACTTATTTCACTTAGCATAACGTCCTCAAGGTCCATGTATGTTGTCACAAATGGCAAGATTCCATTCTTTTTTATGGCTGAATAATATTCCACCGTATATATGTACCACATACTCTCTATTCATACATCTATCAGTGGACACTTAAGTTGTTTCCATATCTTGGCTACTGTAAATAATGCTGCAGTGAACATAGGAGTGTATATATCTTTTTAAGTTAGTGTTTTTGTTTTCTTCAGTTAAATACCCAGAAGTGGAACTCTTGGATCCTATGGTAGTCTCCATAGTGTTTTTCATAGTGGCTGCATCAATTTACATTCCCACTAACAGTGCACAAGGGTTTCCTTTTCTCTGCATCCTCATCAACACTTGTTATTCCTTGTTTTTTTTTGTTTTTGTTTTTAATAATAGCCATCCTGATGGGTATGAGATGATACATCATTATGGTTGTGATTTGCTGTGATTTGGCTGTAATTTGGCTGTGATTTGCCCTGATGATTAGTCATGTCGAGCAGTTCATGAACCCTTGGCCATCTGTATGTCTTCTTTGGAAAAATATCTGTTCAAGACCTCTGCCCATTTTTTAGTTGGGTTGTTTGTTTTTTTGATGTTGAGTTGTATGAAGTTATATATTTTGGATATTAACTCCTTATTGGATATATGATTTGCAGATATCTTCCAATCAGTAGGTTACCTTTTCATTTTGATGATGGGGAAGCTTCACTATGGGAAAACTTTTAGTTTGATATAGCACCATTGTTTATTTTTGCTTTTGGTTCCTTTGCTTTTGGAGTCCAATCCACCAAAAAATCACTAAGACCAATGTCAGTGAAGTTGCTGCCTATGTTTTCTTCTAGGAATTTTATGGTTTCAGGTCTTACATTCGAGTCTTTTTTTTTTCCCCTTCCAGTTTTATTGAGATATAATTGACATAACAGCTCTGTAAGTTTAAGGTGTACAGCATAATGATTTGACTTACATACATCATGAAATGATTATCACAGTAAGTTTAGTGAATATCCATCATCTCATATGGATACAAAATTAAAAAAAATAGAAACAAATCTCTTTCTTGTGATGAGAAATCTTAGGATTTACTTTCTTAACTTTCATATATAACATATAACAGTGTTAATTATATTTATCATGTTGTACGTTACATTCCTAGGACTTATTTATCTTTTTTTTGTAACTTTTTTTTGAAGTATAGTTGATGTGCAATATTCTCTAAGTTTCAGGTGTACAACATACTGATTTGCGATTTTTAAAAGTTTTACTCCATTTATAGTATAGTTATTATAAATTATTGGATATATTCCCTGTGTTTTCCTCGTACTTATTTATCCTATAACTGGACATTTGTACCTTTCGATTGCTTTCATCCAATTCCCCTTTCCCCCCACCCCATGCCTCTGGTAACCACAAACCTGATCTCTTTTTCTATGAGTTCGTTTGGTTTTGAAGTATAACTGACCTATAATACTATGTTATTTCCCATTACACAACATAGTGATTTGGTATTTCTGTACATTTCAAAATGATCACCACTATAAGTCTAGTTACACTGTTATCATATAAAAATATTACATAATTACTGACTATATTCCCCACACTGTACATAGCTGTCTTATCTATCTATCTATGATTATTTTAAGTTGTTGATCTCTTGAGCTCAAACACATTTTAACAACCCTGCATTTTTACTGTTTTGACATCATATTTTACATCTTTTTGTTTTGTGTATCCCTTAACTACTTATTGTGGATATAGACGGTTTTACTGCTTTTGTCTTTCAACCTTCCTACCATGTTTATACATGGCTGATTTGCTACCTTTACTGTATATTTGACTTTACCAATGAGATTTTTCCTTTTGTAATTTTCATGTTTCTAGTTGTGGCCTTTTTTTTGTATGGAGAAGTACTTTTTTTTTTTTTTTTTTTTGTGGTACATGGGCCTCTCACTGTTGTGGCCTCTCCCGTTGCGGAGCACAGGCTCTGGACGCACAGGCTCAGCGGCCATGGCTCACGGGCCTAGCCGCTCCGCGGGATCTTCCCAGACCAGGGCACGAACCCGTGTCCCCTGCATCGGCAGGCGGACTCTCAACCACTGCGCCACCAGGGAAGCCTGAGAAGTCCTTTTAATATTTATTGTAAAGCTGGTGTGGTGCTGCCGAACTCTCTTAGCTTTTTGTTGTCTGTAAAACTTTTGATCTCTCCTTTAAATCTGAATGAAAGCCTTGCCAGGCAGAGTATTCTTGGTTGTAGGTTTTTCCCTTTCATCACTTTAAATATATTGTGCCACTGCCTTCTGGCCTGTAGAGTTTCTGCTGAAAAGTAAGCTGATAGCCTTATTGAAGTTCACTTGTACTTATTGATTTTCCCTTTCTGCTTTTAATAGTCTCTCTTTATCTTTAATTTTTGCCATTTTAATTACAGTGTGTTGTTGAGTTGATCCTGTTTGGGACTCTGTACTTTCTGAACCTGGATGTCTGTTTCCTTTCCCAGGTTAGGGAAGTTTTCAGCTATTATGTCTTCAAATATGTTCTCTATCTCTTTCTTGCTCTCTTCTCCTGGGACCCCTGTAATGCTATTGTTAGTATGTTTGATGTTTTCCCAGAGGTCTCTTAAACTGTCCTCATTTCTTTTTATTCTTTTTTCTTTTTTTCTGTTCAGCTTCAGTGATTTCCACTACTCTGTCTTTCACCTCTCTGATCCATTCCTCTGTCTTCTAATCTACTATTGATTCCTTTTAGTGTATTTTTCTTTTTTTTTTTTTAAATTATTTATTTATTTATTTGGCTGCATCGGGTCTTAGTTGCGGCACGCGGGATCTTTGGTGCAGCATGTGGGATCTTTCGTTGTGGCATGCAGGTTCTTCGTTGTGGCATGCGGGCTTCTCTCTAGTTGTGGCATGTGGGCTCTCTAGTTGTAGTGCGTAGGCTCTAGAGCACATGGGCTTAGTTGCCCCGTGGCATGTGGGATCTTAGTTCCCTGACCAGGGGTCCAAACCACGTCCCCTGCATTGGAAGGTGGATTCTTAACCCCTGGACCACCAGGGAAGTCCCATATTTTTCATTTTAGTTATTGTATTCTTCATCTCTGCTTGGTTCTTCTTTATATTTTCTAACTCTTTGTTAAAAACTTCTAACTTCTCAATCTGTTCATCCAATTTTCTCCTGAGTTGTTTGAACATCTTTACAATCATTACCTTGAACTTTCTATTGAGTAGATTGTCTATCTCCACTTCACTTAGTTTTTCTTCTGGGGTTTTATCTTGTTCCTTCATTTTGAACATATTCCTCTGTTGCCTCATTTTGTCTAATTTGCTGTTTTTATTTCTATATATCTGGTAGATTGGTTATATTTCCAAACCTTGGAGAAGTGGCCTTTTGTTGGAGATGTTCCGTGTGTCCCAGCAGTACACTCTTCTCTTGTCACCAGACCTGTACTGTCTATGGATGCCCTCTATGTGGGCTGTATGGGTCATCCTGTTGTGGCTGGCTGACTACTGTGGGCACACGGTAGAAGTGGCTAGTCCTGGTCCAGTTGGTTGCCAGGTCTGGCCTTGTGTGGAGGCTGCCAGCCACTGGTGTGTGGGACTGGGTCTGGCATTGTTGGCTGCATGGCCAGAGGAGTCCCAGTCCTGGTGCTAGTATGCTGGTAGCTGGGGCTGGGTCATGAAGTGGCTGGCTACAGAGCCCTGGGGGTCCCAGAACTAGTGTCAGCCTGCCTGGGTGGGGCAGTGGTCCCATGGATCCCAGGGTTGGTGTCTCTCCATTGGTGGGTGAGGCTGGTCCTGGCACTACTGCTCGCCCACTGGGAATGAGGCCATGTCCCAGGGTCTCTGGCTGCAGGGCCCTGGGGGTGTGCTGGTGTGCTGGGCTGGATCCTGTGCCTTCTGGTGATCAGGGCCAATCCCAGGGCTGCTGTGGGCTCAGGGGCTTAGGGCAGCAGGTCTCCTGGTGGGTGGGGTTGTGTCTCTGCTCTGCTAGTTGTTTGGCCTGAGGTGTTCCAGTTCTGCTGCCTACAGGCTGGTGGGTGGGCCTGGGTCTCAGCTCTAATAAGCTAGAGGAATGATTCCAAAATAGTGCTTATCAGCAGCATTGTCCTCCAGGTAGAATGAGCTTCCAAAAATGGCTGCCCCCATTGTCAGTATTAACAGGGTGAACTCCATTTGCCTCCTTCCTCTCTGGGAAGCTCTCCAAGATCAGCAGGTGAGTCTCACCCTGGCTCCTTTCGAATTACTGCTTCTTCCCTGCGTCCCAGAGTGTGTGAGATTTTGTGTGTACCCTTTAGGAATGGAGTCTCTATTTTGCACAGCCTTCTGGCTTTCCTGAAAATAATCCCCTCTGACCTTCAAATCCAAATGTTCTAGAGGCTTGTCTTCCCAGTGTGGGACCCCCGAGCTGGGGAGCCTGATGAGTGTCTTGGATCCCTCACTCCTTGGGGAGAACTTCTGTGCAACTGTAATTATTTTCCCATTTGTGGGTTCCCTTCCCCGGGGATATGGGTCTTGACAATACTGCATCTCTACCTCTTCTGCCCTTCTCTGCGGTTCCGTTATATCTTTAGTTGTAGAAGATCTTTTCTGCTAACTTTCTGTTTTTTTCTCATCAGTAGTTGCTCTGTAAATAGTTGTAATTTTGGTGTGTCTATGGGAGGAGGTGAGCTCAAGGTCTTCCTACTCTGCCATCTTGGCCACTCCCTTACATTCAAGTCTTTAATCCACATTGAGTTAATTTTGTGTATGGTGTAAGATGGTGGTCTAGTTTCATTCTTTTGCATGTGACTCTCCAGTTTTCCTATTTATTGAAGAGACTATCCTTTATCCATTGTATGTTGTTTGCTCCTCTGTCATAAATTAATTGTTCATGTATGTGTGGGTTTATTTCTGGACTTTCAGTTCCATTGATCTATATGCCTGTTTCTGTACCAGTATCATACTGTTTTGATTTTATTAGCTTTGTAGTATAGTCGGAAATCAGGGATTTTAATACCTCCAGCTTTGTTCTTCTTTCTCAAGATTGTTTTGGCTAGTTAGGATATTTTATGGTTACATACAAATTTTAGAATTATTTGTTCTAGTTTTGTGAATATGCCATTGGAATTTTGATTGGGATTACATTGAATCTGTATATTGTTTTGGGTAGAATGGACATTTCAACAATATTAATTCTTAGCTTCACTTACAACTAAGCACAGCCATGTGATTCTTTAGCCAATAGGTTTTAAGCAGGTTACTTCTAGGTAGAAACATTTAGTAGTAGATGAATGACCTAGCTGTCTCTCTTCCCTGCAGTGGTGATTATGGATGCCAGGCGCTAAGATGTCATAGCATCTGTCATCTTGGGTCCACAAGTGAGTAAGCAGACCACTCTCATGCCCTTCACCTCCCACACAGGCATTGAACATACAGCATGAGCAAAAACTTACCATAGCATAATTTATCTTATTTTGATGAATAAAGTTAGGTTTCAGTTACTAGAAACCAAAAGCATTCTAAGTGATATAGTTTATAATTACTTGTGTATGTGATATACACAGTGTATGCAGATTATACATTCAAACTGATTTGTAAGACTTATGCTTGTTTGAAGAAATCATTTGTACTTAACCCTAGCTTTCTGAACTTGGGGTACTCAAACATGACCTTGTAAAACATGGATTGTGATGATTCTTTAGCCTATCCCTGCAAATCAGCATTTATAACAAAAGGTTATATAGAATGTGTATTTGGACATTTCCAGTTTCTAGTGAGACTCATTTTTGCTTTTATTTGAAGCTGTTAGCTGTGTGTCTGTAATCATAGGCCTTGAGAGTAAGTAACCTTGTGTTAGTGGTATAACAGTATGATATTTTATTTATCAAGTGGTATTTTCTGCAGTATTTGGCACACAGAAAAATATCCTGTTTCTGATTCTGATCAGCACCATTAGACTTCTTAGTCATTATACTAAAAATGTTGGCAAAGCTAGTGAAAGTTTTGCTTGCTGATAAGTATTTTGATGAATTGGTATTTTTTTGAAACTGCGCAGCCAGTTTTAGAAGTAACACACATAAAAATACTTTTATATGAAGTACTGTAATAAGAATGACTTTATTTTTAAATTGAATGATTATAAATTAAGATAAGTGCAGTGAACAATGTCTTGAATTTGGTAGTGACATTCCTTTGGAACTATATTAAAAGCTAGAAATTTATTTCATTATATGAAAGATCTGTATTTCCATTTAGTTCTACAAGTGTGTACAGTACACATTTAATATATGGCTAATACTGCACTAAGTTCTTTAAGTTTTAAAATAATTTGTCTAATTTCTTTACCTTTAAAATAATATGAGTTTTTAAAGAATTATCTTTTTTTGAGACAAAAGAGTTAAAATAAGACAAGTGTTTGAAAATACTGTTGTATTTGATTAGAACAATCTTTGGTTGTGTTGTTTTGTGGCCACAGTAGCTATGAGTATCTGACTATACCTTAATTATTTTTTGAAACAGATTGACTGAGGTTTTATTGATAGTGAACTACAGATCTGTCAAAACACATCAAATTGTACTCTTTAAGTATGCATACATCCTTGAAACCATCACCACAATTAAGATAATGAACATGTATATCGTACCTTCAAGTTTCCTAGTGCTCCTTTGTCATCCTCTCCCCTGTTCCACTCTACCCCTTCCCCCATTCCCAGGCAATCACTAATCTGCTTTCTGTCACTGTAAACTAATTTGCATTTTCTAAAATTTTATATAAATTGAATCAGATGATATCTACTCTTTTTTCTTTTTTTTGGTCTTTTTTCACTTAGTATAATTGTTTTGATAATTGTGTTATATAGCATGTATTACTAGTTCATTTTTATTGCTGAGTTGCATTTCATTGTTTGGATATAGCACAGTTTATCTTTCTTCTTTTCATGGACATTGGGTACTTTCCATTTTTTGTCTATACAAATAAAATTGTTATGAATATTTATGTACAAGTCTTTCTATGAACAGAGCTTTTATTTCTCATGGGTAAAAATCTAGGAGTGGAAGGGCTAGATTGTAGGGTAGGTGAAAGCTTAACTTTTTAAGAAGTTGCTGCTGTACACCTGAAACTAACACAATATTGTAAACCAGCTCTACTTCAATAAAAAAATTGCTAAGTTATTTTCAAAAGGGGTTATACCATTTTATATTCCTACTTGCAATATATGAGAGTTTCCAGTTGCTCCACATCTTCACCAATACTTGGTATGGTCAGTCTTTTTAATTTTAGCCCTTTTAATGGGTTTGTAGTGATAGCTCACAGTCATTTTAAATTGCACTTCTCTAGTACAAGTCCTTTGTCAGATACCTGATTTGCAAATGTTTTCTTCCCAGTTTATGGCTTCCCTTTTTATTTTTATAATGGTATCTTTTGAAGAACAAGAAGTTTAATTTTGATGAAGTCCAGCTTAGCTCTTACATTTTAGGTCTATGATCCATTTTGAGTTCAGTTTTTATGTATTGTATGAGGAAAGAGATCAGGTTCATTTTTTTATGTACCTTTCCGGTTGTTCCATACTTTAAAGATTATTCTTTCCCTGTTGAATTGCTTTGGAGCTTGTCAAAAATCACACAGTATATGTGTGGCTCTATCTCTGAACTCTTTTTTCTGTTCCACTGTCTATATACATGTCTATATGCCTTGATTACTATAGCCTTTTTATAAGTCTTGAAATTAAGTAGTGTAAGTCCTCCAACATGGTTCTTTTCAAAGTTGTTTGGCTATTCTAGGTTATTTACATATACATTTTAGAATTAGCTTGTTCATATCTCCAAAAAACCCTCCTGAGATTTTGATTGGGATTACATTGAATCTGTAGATCACATTAGGAGAATTGTTAGCTTAACAATATTGAGTTTTCCAAGTATTCTTTCTTTCATCATTAAGTATAATGTAACATGTAGTAGGTTTTTTGTAGATATTCTTTGTCAGGCTGAGGAAGTTTCTCTGTATTCCTAGTTTGATGAGATGTTTAAAAACACGAATGGATATGAATTTTTGTTACATGCTTTTTCTGCCTCTGTTGAGGTACACATAAGTTCTTGGAGATTCTATTCTCATTTAACTGTTTTGACTGCCTTTGTGCTAATTTTCTGGTTGTTTTCCACAATCTCCTATGTTTTGAAATTCAAGCCATAATGTCTGTAATGGGGTTGAACATCATTACTTTAGCATTTGTCAGCCAACTCAGAGGGACAGGAATCTTTGCACTTTTGATGCCTGATTCTTGCCTAAGGCATTTATTTATTTATTTAGGTGTTCATTTAACAAATATTGAACACAGTATTAGTCAAAGTAAATACTAGTTGTGGTAACAAAATCCTAAATCTCAGTGGCTTAACATAATACAAGTGCTAATTTTTGCTGGTGTCACAGGCCCCTGTATGTCAGATGTCTCTTTTGTGCATATTTCCATGACAGATTTTCTGCGGAGTCCCCAATTTCTCTGGGCTCCTTCCATTTTCTAGCTGCACTGACTCAGTCCTTTACTTCCAGCCTTGTGTTTTGGGGGAGAAGTTGGACTACTGCACAGGATGTTTTAGAGGCCAGGCCTGGAAGTAGTATACATCATTTATGCTCTCATTCCTTTGGCCAGAACTTAGTCATATGGCCAGCCTAACTACCAAGGAGCTGGGAAATACTCGTTTGCCCCAGATGTGGGGAGCACTGTTAAACTCTGTCACATACAACTATAATGAGTTAGGCACTGTGCTAGGTGCTGGGGATATAATAGTGGGCAAAGTAGACTTGATTCCTTTTCTAGCTGAGGTTACCTTCCAGGATGGATTGGGGGGAGAGGGTGTCGTGGCATACTTGGGTATTTGGTAAAAGAAGAATCGTTTACTGTTTTCCATTTGCGATTGGCCAGATGAATTCTCTTGCTTGATGAAGTTCAGGTAATAATTTTTATAGGAAAAAGCAAACTCTGTTGAATACATTAACATGACTCGTAGTATAATTGAAGCATTAAAAAAATGTCACCAAAGTTCTTTTCAATCTTGTAATGGTATTTTAAATAGATCTATCTATATAGAGCAAACATGGTAGAGATGATAAAGCTGAGACCAGATCTGCTTTGCAGATAGGTGTGGCTTGCATGATGTTTTAAGCTTTTTTGAGTCATTTACCTACATTTAAATACTATGTTATTTTACCTTTAAAAATCCATATTTTCAGCTTATCTTTTAGATGAAAAGCAATCTGGCAACACTAAATCTGACTTCTTTATTTGGCAGCAGCTGGCAGGAGCTAAGTTCTGGCCGTCTTCTTTGGATAGTGCTTTGTCTCCTGGTTGCTTCAAGCCCATCTGATTGCTTTACTCATTATACTTACCTATTGTGGACATTTGAATTTATGACCTTTGTCTAAAGTGATTTACTAACTTTTGAATCATTTTGAAATGCCAAACTGACAGAAAAAACAATGGGTAGTTCAAAACAAATTTATCATACTTATTGGGGAAATTACTACACTAGTCTATGTTCTCTGGTGAGTTCAAAGTTTCATACTTGTAGAAAAAAGCTTATTATTATTATCTTGAACAATAATATACCATATACCCTTTAGAAATCAGAGCTTTTGTTCTATTGATGTTTTTAAGAAGTTCATTGATTTTTTTTTTTTTTTTTTTTTTGCGGTACGCGGGCCTCTCACTGTTGTGGCCTCTCCCGTTGCAGAGCACAGGCTCTGGACGCGCAGGCTCAGCGGCCATGGCTCACGAGCCTAGCCGCTCCGCGGCATGTGGGATCTTCCCGGACAGGGGCACGAACCCGTGTCCCCTGCATCGGCAGGCGGACTCTCAACCACTGTGCCACCAGGGAAGCCCCGTGAAGTTCATTGATTTTATAAGCTTTTTTTTTTTTTCACTACTGTTGGGTCTTGGTTCATTTCTAACATTGCCTTGGTCATAAGCCCTACTAAATATGTTTCATACTTTCCAAATTATTTTCATATAGATTGTACGTGATTCTTACAGTAACCATATGTACCAAGGTAAGACAGGTATTAAAACAAAAAGGAACATAGAGTGGAGCTTTTTCAAAAAAATTAATTTTGACCAGGATTAAGGGTTCCCGAGAGATTGCCCAAAAAGAAGATAGCTACTAGAGAACTGCTGGGGTTACTTCTATTGTGCAACTTTTACATGTGTCTTAATTCTTATGGCATGATAACCTTTTCAGTTACTAAAAGAGCTGAGCATTTCTGGTTACCCAGACTCAACTGATTTTAGCAGAAAACATTCACGTTCAGTAATAACTTCTCTTTGAAATGTTTGCAGAGGAGGAAGATGAGGTTAGTGACAAAGCTGTTGAGTGTTACCCTGAGAAACTAACTCTTTTCGGTGCTCTTTTCATTGCACCAGCAACTCCACATCAAGGGTTGCTGATGCTTCCTATTGAAGCATTCTTTTTTTTTAAAATAACTTTATTTATTTTATTTATTATTTTGGGCTGTGTTGGGTCTTTGTTGCTGTGTGCAGGTTTTCTCTAGTTGTGGCGAGCAGGGGCTACTCTTTGTTGAGGTGTGCGGGCTTCTCATTGCGGTGGCTTGTTGTGGAGCACGGGTTCTAGGCATGGGCTTCAGTAGTTGTGGCACGTGGGCTCAGTAGTTGTGGCTCGTGGACTCTAGAGCGCAGGCTCAGTAGTTTTGACACACAGGCTTAGTTGCTCCACAGTATGTGGGATCTTCCTGGACCAGGGATCGAACCCATGTCCCCTGCATTGGCAGGCGGATTCTTAACCACTGCGCCACCAGGGAAGCCCCTGAAGCATTCTTAAGAAAGTCTTTGGCAGGCTTTTTTGTTGCATCTTTCTATGTGTAAATAGAGGCATTAGAAGAAATGTAATTTTTGAATACTGCCCAACCAGTTTCTGCTTGGTAATGTGCCCCGAGACCCTCAATGAATGCCAGCAAACAAATTAGACCCACAGTGTGTTTGATGTGCATATCTTTTCCCCAAACAAAATTTGAATTCAACAAACACAAATTGAGTCATTTTCCAAATGTTTGTATATGAATGGAAGTTTTTGTCTTTTCCTTCTTTAACCAATACCATAAGACTTCTGAAGGTCCATGATGCATTTGTTTTACAGTGTTAATCCAAAACAAAACTATATTCTGACTAAACTTGTAGCTATAGAGAGATACCAAACTCATTTCCATTGATCAGTACAGCATGTTTGTACCAACCATATCCAAAAAAAAAATGTGTAAAAGAGTGCCGTGCTGTAAATTATAGTTGTAAACACAAGTGCAGCTGTTACAAATCTAGCAAAACCTCAGATTAAACAGTTTAAAATTTACTGAAGATGACATTCCAGACCCATTTTTCATAATATAAACACTCTGGGACATGCCTTTGAAATGAGTGGGATTGTCATTAATATTAATGCCACTGAATTCAAGACTGGGAGGTCATTTCTTTTGAGCTTCATTTTCACTTCTAATTTTGGGATAAAATATGCTTTTAGCCTAAAGTATGGCATGTTTATTCACAGCCTGAAAAAATTTGATACTGTTGCTTTTGAATTGTAGGAATGCAAAAATATGGTATAAATATTTTTATTCTTTCATTATGGTCTTTTAACTTAAGTGAGTTTGTTAGAATTAAATTAGGCAAAAATTAGCTATTAATGGAATCCAATTGCATTGGTCAATTAAAATATAAAAAGACACTAAAAATAGTCGATATTTTAGGATGGTATTAGTTTGACATTTTATTTTATTATTTTTTAACATCTTTATTGGAGTATAATTGTTTTACAGTGGTGTGTTAGTTTCTGCTGTATAACAAAGTGAATCAGCTATACATATACATATATCCCCTCCCTCTTGCGTCTCCCTCCCACCCTCCCTGTCCCACTCCTCTAGGTGGTCACAAAGCACCGAGCTGATCTCCCTGTGCTATATGGCTGCTTCCCACTAGCTATCTGTTTTACATTTGATAGTGTATATATGTCCATGCCACTCTCACTTCGTCTCAGCTTACCCTTCCCCCTCCCCATGTCCTCAAGTCCATTCTCTACGTCTGCGTCTTTATTCCTGTCCTGCCCCTAGGCTCTTCAGAACCATTTTTGTTTGTTTTAGATTCCATATACATTTGTTAGCATACGGTATTTGTTTTTCTCTTTCTGACTTACTTCACTCTGTATGACAGACTCTAGGTCCATCCACCTCACTACAAATAACTCTATTTCATTTCTTTTTATGGCTGAGTAATATTCCATTGTATATATGTGCCACCTCTTCTTTATCCATTCATCTGTCAGTGGACACTTAGGTTGCTTCCATGTCCTGGATATTGTAAATAGTCCTGCAGTGAACACTGTGGTACATGACTCTTTTTGAATTATGGTTTTCTCAAGGTATATGCCCAGTAGTGGGATTGCTGGCTCATATGGTAGTTCTATTTGTAGCTTTTTAAGGAACCTCTATACTGTTCTCCATAGTGGCTGTATCAATTTACATTTCCACCAACAGTGCAGGAGGGTTCCCTTTTCTCCACACCGTCTCCAGCATTTATTGTTTATAGATTTTTTGATGATGGCCATTTTGACTGGTGTGAAGTGATACCTCATTGTAGTTTTTATTTACATTTCTCTAATGATTAGTGGTGTTGAGCATCCTTTCACGTGTTTGTTGTCAATCTGTATATCTTCTTTGGAGAAATGTCTATTTAGGTCTTCTGCCCATTTTTGGATTGGGTTGTTTGTTTTTTTGATATTGAGCTGCATGAGCGGCTTGTATATTTTGGACATTAATCCTTTGTCAGTTGCTTCATTTGCAAATATTTTCTCCCATTCTGAGGGTTGTCTTTTCACCTTGTTTATGGTTTCCTTTGCTGTGCAAAAGTTTTTAAGTTTCATTAGGTCCCATTTGTTTATTTTTGTTTTTATTTCCATTTCTCTAGGAGGTGGGTCAAAAAGGATCTTGCTGTGTTTTGTGTCATAGAGTGTTCTGCCTGTTTCCCTTTAAGAGTTTGATAGTGTCTGGCCTTACATTTAGGTCTTTAATCCATTTTGAGTTTGTTTTTGTGCATGGTGTTAGGGAGTGTTCTAATTTCATTCTTTTACATGTAGCTGTCCAGTTTTCCTAGTACCACTTATTGAAGAGGCTGTCTTTTTGCCATTGTATATTCTTGCCTCCTTTATCAAAGATAAGGTGACCATATGTGCGAGGGTTTATCTCTGGGCTTTCTATCCTGTTCCATTGATCTATATTTCTGTTTTTGTGCCAGTACCATACTGTCTTAATTACTGTAGCTTTGTAGTCTAGTCTGAAGTCCAGGAGCCTGATTCCTCCAGCTCAGTTTTTGTTTCTCAAGATTGCTTTGGCTATTCGGGGTCTTTTGTAGTTTGACATTTTAGAGTGCTATATTTAAAGAAAGAATTTTATTTAAATGATTCTGAGCCTGTTTCTTGTGGTTTTGTCTTTCAGCTAGACCAGGGTGGGACAAGCATTCAAAATCTGCACCACTCTAATTTGTTTTTCTCCTCATTTTCCACTTAGTGATATGACTGGTTAGGTATCAATTCAGCAATATATTTTCTAGAGTTACATTCTGTGCTCTGATTTCCTATGAAATCTTGTATGAATTTTGAGTATATAAAGGTCAAATTTAAGGGTCTATAAAGGTCCACTGGAGTCTTTTTGAATGAATTGGGCCAAATAGTTCTGGCGGGGGGCGGGGGTGGTGGGAAGGAGGCAGGTGCTTGTTTTGGTTTTGTTCGCTTGTTTATTGTTGACTAGATTTTAAAATTCATTTGCCTTTACTAAATTTCTTAAGTAGAATTTTTTTTTTTAAAATTTCATTTATTTATTTATTTTTGGCTGTGCTGGGTCTTCTTTTCTGTGCGTGGGCTTTCTCTAGTTGCGGCGAGCGGGGGCCACTCTTCATCGCGGTGCGCGGGCCTCTCACTGTTGTGGCCTCTCCTGTTGCGGAGCACAGGCCCTGAACGCGCAGGCTCAACGGCCATGGCTCACGGGCCCAGCCGCTCCACAGCATGTGGGATCTTCCCGGACCGGGGCACGAACCCGTGTCCCCTGAATTGGCAGGCAGACTCTCAACCATTGCGCCACCAGGGAAGCCCTTAACTAGAATTTTGAGGGAGCCTTTAAATTGGGTAATAGAGTGGTTATGTGTCTGTTGATAAGCTATTCCTAGTCCCTGAATAAAAAGAGGTAACATTTATCAAAAGAGGCCAGTGGAATCTCTCATTTACATTTGTTCTTTAACTTCTGTTGAACATATTTTTTTGATCAGGAGAATTGCCAACCATTGTCAAGTACCATGTTGTAACCTAAAGTCGGTAATTTTGAAAGCGCAGAGCTGATTTGGTAATCCCTTATTCGAAAGAGCTTTGGATATTTCTATCAACATAAAAGATTGGTGGGCTTCCCTGGTGGCACAGTGGTTGAGAGTCCGCCTGCCAGTGGAGGGGACATGGGTTCGTGCCCCGGTCCGGGAAGATCCCACATGCCGCGGAGCGGCTGGGCCCGCGAGCCATGGCCGCTGAGCCTGCGCGTCCGGAGCCTGTGCTCCGCAACGGGAGAGAGGCCACTACAGCTAGAGGCCCGCGTACCGCAAAAAAAAAAAAAAAAAAAAAAAAGATTGGTATACCACTATGACTGCTGCTGTTGTTTTTGCCTCCCTCTTCTTTCTTGCCTCCTTCCCCCTTCTTTTAATTTAAGAGTTTGTGGAGGTTTCTTTTATCTCTTTTGGTATTTACATGAACTTCTGTATTTTGAGATGGTAATCTGGGCAGATATAAATAGGCCCTTCCTTTCTTGTTTAAAAACTTCTTTGCAACCATCCTCGGACTTTCCTTCATTATCATCCATTCTTCTATCCTTTCGCTGATATTATATCTTTTCTTTACTATATCTTCTCTCTTGGTACTCCCTGCTTTTGGTGGAGCACATCCTCTAGTTTTTTCTTAAAATGGTGTGTGGGAGGTAAATTATTTTTGGTCACTGACTGTTGAATGTGTCATTGTACTAGTCATACTTGATTGATAGTTTGTCTGGATATAGAATTCCAGGTTAGAAATAATTTTCTTTCAGAATTGTGGAGGCATTGTTCCATTTCCTTCTGCTTTCCAGTGCTTTTATGATTTCATGATGACATACTGTGGTACATCTTTTCATCTATTGTGCTGGGCACTTGTTCAGCCCTTCCAATCTGGAAATGCTTGTCTTTTAGTTGTAAAAAAAAAAAGTTTTGTTGATTATATCCTTCCCTTTGTTTTCTTTGGCCCTCCTGTATTTGGAGTTCGACCTCCAGGATTAATGCTTCTGTAACTGGGGCGAATGTTCTCTAAGAGATAGGGGGGCAAGTTTTTTTTTATATAAAAATGTTTGTGGTTTGATATGTTGAGGGTGCTCATGATAACCCCCAGGTTTGATGATTTACTAGGAAAACTCACAGAATTCAGCATGTAGTTATCCTCATGGTTATAATTTATTACAGGGAAAGAACACAAAGTAAAATCAGCAAAGGGAAAAGGTGCACGGGACGAAGTCTGGAGGAAACCAGACACAAGCTTCTAAGAGTCTTTTCCTTGTGGAGTCACACAAGACTCACATAATTCCTCTAGCAGAGTTGTGACAACACATGTGCAATGTCATCCATCAAGGAAGCTCATTAGAGATTCAATGCCTAAGGTTTATTTTGGGGGCTGGTCCCGTAGTTATCGTATGTCTAGCAAGTACCAAAATTCCAGACCCTCAGAAGGAAAGCAGATGTTCAGCATCAATCACATTGTTTGTACAAACAGTTTGGGCAGAGAGAGTCCCTCTTAGTAGTTAGGGAGGTGGGAACTCTTCTAGTATCCAAGTTCCCAGACCCTATCCAGGGGCCAACCTTACAAACAGTTTTTTCTAAGGAGAGCAGTATCAGGCCTGCTATGTTAAATAACTCTTTTCTGCATAATCAGTTTAAGAGGTAAGAAGTCATTTTTGAGGGCCAAAGATAAGTTTTAATCTCAGTGAATTTCAGAGTTGTCTGATGACAGGGTTAAAGCCTTACTCAGGTGTAAACTGGTGGTATAGTAAGAGAAGGCAGAAAACTAAGCCTCTAGAAGATTATGAATTAAGGGCAAGAAATATGGCTTATGGAATATTGGAACTCGTAATAAAAAGCTAGTTATAGGAGAGTGGAAGCTTGTGCAAAGACTGAATTTTGCCACCCCCCGATTCACACATTGAAGCCCTGTCCCCCAGTGTGACTGTATTTGGAGATAGGGCCTTTAGAGAGATAATTAAGGTTTAATGAAGTAAGGGTGGAGTCCTAATCTAATAGGTTTGGTGGCCTTATAAAAAGAGGATAAGAGATCTATTTCCCTGCACCCACCAAAGAAGAGGTCATGTGAGCACACAGAGAGATGGGGGCCATCTACAAGGTAGGAAGAGGATCTCACCAGGAGCCGGTTTGTCCAGAACCTTGATCTTTGGCTTTTCAGTTTCCAAAACTGTTAGAAGATAAATTTGTGTTGTTGAAGCCACCCAGTGTATGGTTTTTTGTTATGGCAGCCTGAGCTGACTATGACAAGTTGAGATCAGAGTAGGACCTCAGCTTTATCAAGGTGAATCCTGTGTGAAGCAAGAGAAATATTAACATGGTGCTGGGTTTTTGTTGTTGTTGTTGTTTTTGTGTGTGTTTTGTTTGTTTCTCTTCTTGTCTGTTAGCTTTTAAACTTCGCTAACTCATCCACATACCACCTTTTTTGAGTTAGCACAAGTCATTAAACCAGTGTTCTAAATTTGTGCCATCCAATACAATAGTCAATAGCCATATTTCATGAAACAAATTAATTTAAATTAGTTAAAATTAAATAAAATTAATAATTAAGTTCCTCAGTTGTACTAGCCACATTTCATGTGTTCAGTAGCCCCATGTGGCTAGTGGCTATGGTATTGGATGACATAAATATAGAGAAAAATTTTCCATCATTGAGGAAAGTCTTTCTTAGCAGCACTTTTCTAGATAGTTGCCTCAAACCTCTCACTATTTATTTTCTGTCTCAGTGGTTCCAAACTTCTGCAGGTTCAAGGCATACTTATGAATACTAAAGTTTTTGGTGGGCATCCTTAAAGTTTTTAAAATAATAACAGTAAGAAATGGTCACCAATTACACTGCAAACTCTGTTAAAGTATAATATGTCAAGCTGAGTCTGTAACAATATCTGCAATTTTCAAGCTATTCATTTGGTCATGCTTCTGCAGTATGTGCCCCTAGAAGAACTGTTTTCTGCTCCTTCTGGGCTTGCTTATATATTTGTAGGACAAAGAACTTGGATAAACCTGCCTTTGTTATCTGATGCCTGCTTCACTGTTTTTCTCCGCTGGATGTTTGCTCTCTCCTGGAGGTAGTAGACACAGATGCTGTAGAAGCAAGCATCAGTAACCAGGTTGCTCTGCTGAACACTAATTAGTCTGAGGAATCATAGACTGAGGGGAGGTCAGTAAAAGTGGCAAACAGTGTGGCATGATTCAGAGCAGATTGTTTCATGAGATGATAAACAGTTTAACATTGTTCAGAAGGGTCAAAATCTCCCTGGTACCTAGCCCACCAGTCTGTTGTCATATGTGGGAGCTGGTCTTGATAATCCTCAAAACAACCCTGTGAGGTATGTATTATTCCACTCCTGAAGCCAGGTGAAGGTAGCACTCAGAAATTTCATGTAATTTGCCCTGGGTCACTGAACTAGTGAATAGAGTTGCTGGATTCTAGTCTTTTCATTGGTCTTCACAGCTTGTGTTTTTTCCACCATAATGCAACTGGACTTGGCCTGGGGCCCCTCCTCTCCACTGGGTGGGAGCAGGTCTCTGAAAGCTGTGCTCTATGTAAAAGGGGTTTTTGTAGATTGAATACCCATTTAGTTCAAGGTAAAGACTGAATGACCTGCAAGGGGATATTTTTTCTTTTATTTTAGGGGATTGTTGTTATTTTATCAATAATTACATTAAAAAATGCAGGAAAAATGAAAAAGAAGTAAAAACCACTCATAATACCAGCACTTATTTTGGAATCATTTAAAGATGTTTCCTGTGTTTGTACAGGCATATTTTGACAAAAATGTTATCATGTTATTATATGTATTTGTCTGCAGCTTCCTCGTTGAACTTCAGAATTTAGGATGAACATCTCTCCAAGTCAGTCAGGAATATTCTTTGTGCAGTTCACTGCTCTGTTACTTTAAAAATGTGTGTGTGTGTGTGTGTGTGTGTGTGTGTGTGTAATGGTTATTGTTATACCCACTTTAACCACTCTCCTTCATTTTAGCCTTTAGGTCTATTTTTTCTTTGTATGGTTACTAAGAAATAATTGCAAGAGAGTAACAAAGTCTTAAATTTGGTGGTACTCAGCACCAAATAATTCCAGATGTTTGCTTTTCCCAGCGTGTAGAAAGAACCCACACTGGTGCTGTGTTTGTTCTTCTCATCCTCCCTTGTCTTTATTTCTCTTCCATTTCATTTAATTTTAACCTCAATACCAGACTTCTTTTGTGCAGTCCTTAGCCTGTTGCTGTGGTATATTTGCCACTGGCTCTTGTTCCAGCCCCCAGTCACTGATGTGTCTCTTGGCAGGGAATGGAAATGATGGTGGTCCTCTCAATTGACTCAAGAGCACCCCAAGTCAGCAGTAGTATTTGGCATAACAAGCACCACGGTGGGATAACCACACGTCGGTGGACTGGGATTTGAAAGTTGTTAGTTGTCCTGTGAGCTGTGGTTTAGTGATCAGTTTAAGCAAGAGATTAAATTTATTTCCTACAGGCTTCTTTTTCTTGGTCATCATCTGACATTATTGCCTTATTATTATCTATCTTATTCCTTTTTAATTTTTTTGGCTTAAATTTCCCTTTAGTCATTTTACTTTGCTCATTTTTTCTGACATTTTCCCTATTTCTGATTCCTCAGACTTTTTCCTTTTTCTTAATCAGCCCTATGTTAATCAGATTCTCATTCTGCTTGCATCTAATGATCTAGTTTTTCATTGGGTGGGGACAGGAGGGTGGGATAGGGAGGTGGGGGTAAATATACCATCTGCTAATTGTTTCATATAATATTAAACAAGACATTAAAGAACCTAATTTCTTTTTGATTCGTCGTGTTTGGGAGACTGTAGAATCAGTTGGACACTAATATCAAGTGGCTTTTGTGTGCAAAGCCTTACAAAGAGATAATGATAAGTCCCCATTTCCCATGAGTTCATGATGCATTGTGGGAAAAGGTACCTGCCTGTGTAGAGGGTGCAAGAAAAATACACCAGCAGAGATAAACCAACATGACAGTAAGCAACTATGGTGTCAGTGACACATACATTGTGAATGGATGATAGATAAAAATGGAAAGACTTTCAGAAGGAGCTGAGTTTTAAGTATACAGAGATATTTTATGTTGGTAATAAACAGGACTATACTGTTAGTTACTCTTATTTGAAGAAATGTTAAGTACTAAGGGATAGAACCTATTCTGGGCCTCAGAAAACAAGGTTTTGTTCCTAGAAGACAGTTAAATTTGAATAATAATTTCAGTATTGAATTGGACACCTTTTTACTAAAATGTCTGAATGTGGTTATTATATCTAACCTTATATCTAGCAATAGAATAATTGTTAATGAAGCAGTTAAAGGGACATATAGATGAATCAGATAGAATTTCTTAAAAGAAACTGTTCATCATTTTTTGGGAACTCCTAGTTGAAACTGGAAAATTTTTAATTTTATTATTGCTCATTACAAATTATAGGGATTTGATATTGTTCAGGCAAAAATTCAGTAGATTTTAGAAACTAGTTATTAATTGACCTTAGTTTTGCACATTCTTGTTGCTTTGCAGGGATACCTTTAAGGTTCAAATCAAGTTAAAAGTAGGGTAAATGGTGTGTGCCTGTAAGGTCAGACTAAAACTATATTTTTTCCTGTCAACACTTGAATAGAAAAAAACTAGTCTAAGAATCCGACTACAATGTAGAATCTTATTCAAAACCACATATATTATAGTATTTTTAAAGCCTGGAACCAAAATGTAGAATCACTGTGTTTTATAGCAGCTGAAACTACATCTGATATTACTTGTATGTTTGTGCTGCCCTGATATGGCTTTTGGATTGCATTAGTGGTACAAGAATGATTCTTATATTTAAGTAAGATACATTGCTTCACTGAACAGATGGTATCAGTTTTGAATTACTAAGTAAAAGAAAACTAGAACAACAATGATTTTGCCAGTTTTTACTGATTATTTATTTTGGATGACTGTAGTCCTTTGTGAAGGTGGCAGACTTAACCTAGAAACTAGAGCCAAGAACAGAATGGGTGGACATTCTTCCTGTTCCCTACCACAGGTCTGCTAATTTGTCCCAGGAGAATCAGTGCAGTTTCTTCCTGAATGCCAGACCTTGCTCCCTTAACATGACTATTGTCGCGATTAACTTCCCTCCCCTCCTCGTTTAAATATCTGCAAGTCAACGAAATCCTCCATAGCTCTCACATCCCTATGTCCTTGGCCCAATCCTTCTTTTTTTTCCATCCTCCCTAGGTTAGCTCATCCATTTCCATGGCTTTAAATACCTTCTATCTTTTGATGGTTCCCACATCTACGTCTTCAGCTCATATCTGTCTCCTAGCCTCTATACTCATATAGCCCATTGATCATTGGACATTTTCACTTGGATGCCCCAAGTATCTTACACTCAACATGCTGTAAACTGAACTCATCTTTCTATCTAAGTATGTCCTTGTTCGTCTGTTCCCTCTTTTAGTACATGGTGGTACCATGCATCTAGTTCCCTAGTCAGAAACCTGAACACCATCTTTAGTTCCTCCCTATTCCTTTTTTGCCATGTTCAATCAGACACTAAATATTATATACTCTACGTCTTAAGTATCTCTCATATCTACACACTTTTCTACATTCTTTCATGCATTTAGATTAGGCCTCGATTACTAAAAGATGATCTTCTATCCTACAGTGTAGTGTAGTCTTCCTGTTTTCTACTCATTTTCTACACTGCTTCTTAGTGATCTTTCTAAAATACAAACCTAATTATATCACTTTTGTGCTAAAAATTCTTCAGTGGCTTCCCATTGCTCTTAGAATATAGTCTAGAGTCCTTACCAATCTTATAAGGTTCTTTCACATCCATCTACTGCTTGCCTAAACAAGGTGACAGCCTTGGTCAAATTTACTGTTTTAGCCTGAAGTCCCCCTAACACTTATCATTCATGATGCTTTTCTTATGAGAAGCCAGAAATTTTATTGTGGTCCATTGTCCATTAGTAAACCCCAGTCAGAGCTGTGTGCCCTTCTTCCTAAAGATACATTATACATATTGTAGCAAATAGTTGTACTAGTTGGCAAATTCCATTGAGAAATCTCTAGAGGTTATGCTTGATGTTATTTTAATGTTTTTATTACATACTATAGAGAGGGTATCTGCTTTATTGAGCCTGACTCAAATAAAGTAATGGAGGTGATTAGATGTCACCGCAGCCTGTCATTTTTCTCCAGACAAGGTAATAAAAGATTTAACAGCAGCTCCCATTGAAGCAGTTGCCCAAACATGCCAACAGAGGTTGGCTGTAGGTAAGTCTCCCTCTAAGACACTGGGGTTCCTGAAAATCTTAGGAAGGAAGGAAGGAAGGAAGGAAGGAAGGAAGGAAGGAAGGAAGGAAGGAAGGAAGGAAGGAAGGAAGGAAGGAAGGAAGGAAGGAGGGAGGGAGGGAGGGAGGGAGGGAGGGAGGGAGGGAGGGAGGGAGGGAAGGAGGGAGAGAGGGAGGGAGGGAGGGAGAGAGGGAGGAAGGAAGGAAGGAAGGAAGGAAGGAAGGAAAGAATGTCTCTGGTGGAGGGATATAAATGATGAGGTCAGAATACAGAAGCACCAGTAGAGTAATCCTTTGGCTGGTCTCTATCTCTAGATGCCCTAAAATGTTTGTTTTCATGATTAAAAAAGAAGTCAGTGTTGGCCTCTCCCAGAGAAAGGAGTATTTCCTGATTTGGCAAGATCCTAAAACAGCTCTCTTGTTAGTCTGTGCTTTGTCTACTGACAGGTCCTCTTGCCTCAGTCTTCGCACATGCTGTTCCCTCTACCTGTAACATTCTGCCTACTGTTCACTTGATGAACCCTCACATGTTGTTCAGCTCTCTTTCTCTGGAAACCTTCCTTGACACCCCAAGTCTGGATTAAGTGTTCTGCTGAGTCTCCCATTCCACAGAACACTTTTCATACTGCAGCTTTAGTTTAAGTTCATTGACTATGACTAATTTTACCATTTAAAATGAAAGGGATTTTAGGAGGTTTTTAAAAGAGAATTGACTAGAGTCATGAGGCATTTCTCCACTCCTGAAACCAATAAAGCCATGAGTTGCCTTTGAACCTAATTACAACTTTGAAAAATGTAGGCAGAGCATACCATAAGGTATTCTGTGGAGGAGAGCTAGCCTGCCCCAGTCTAGCTGTGAATGACTTGAATGTGAATGCTGGTGTTCATGTTTAATGTTCTTTATTTTGGTATATACTCCAGCTTTAAAGCCAGCCCAGTCTTGTCCCAATACATGACCTGTGCTTGTTTGGCTAACTCAATATACCCTACCTGCATTTTCTCCACTTTCAGCCTAAAAGTTTTCTTTGCCCTCTTTAGCACTTAGCCCCTAAATCCCCTCCTGTTAGAATGGATATTTACTTTTATTAACCAGGTGTTTTTCCTCAGGTGGTGTTGTCTAGAACTGTTGTTTCTGAGAGCACTTTTATTTCTGTGCTCAGGGGAGTTTAATATGCTTGACATACTGTAATCCAATAAGGATATGTAATTTCCTAATTTATGCTTTACTGGAACCCTATTGGAAAATCCAAATAAATTACCTTTGAATAAGAAAAAAATACTTAACAAAGATATATGGGTTTGATGTGGAATCTAAAGGAGCAATGAAAAAAAGAGTACATTTCTTTTCAAATATGTTTTTTTTCACTTTATCACAGTCTTCTTTGTCATCCAAAAGACATGACAATTTGGGCCTCTGTCTCTTTTCTATTTTCTAGGCAATGAAGCCTCCTGATATATTAGATCAGTGTGTCTATATCATGATCCTTATTTCATTTTAAATTGGAGTGTGATATAGAGGGTTTTCAGTATAATATACAGTAGACTTTAGATAGTTTCAGGTTTAACATGTGCAGTTTTGACTATTTGCAATTGATTTCAAAAATCTATGAGATGCAGTAAGTTGTAGTTTTGCTGAGACTCATATTTGAGTAATCGATACTGTGAGGCAAGTTTGTGGGCATGAGGCGCTGACTGTGAGGCAAGTTTGTGGGCATGAGGTGCTGTGAGTAAGCTTAACTCATGCCTCAGAGTCTGCCTTTCAGAGTGACTTTGCTGTCTGCTCATCATAAGAGCTTACACAATAGTTCTTATGAAGTACTAATAAAACATTTTTTAAATGATTTTATAAAGAAAGCCAACTGCTAGTCCTGTTGAAGAAAGAGAAGAGAAAATATTAAGAGCTAAGAACATGTTGATTCTAGGTGTGATAGTAAAGTTTTGTATAAATTAAAGATTAGGATGTCTAATTAAATTGTAATTCTGAACTAAAATGTGAATGAGTCCATGGTAGTCATCAAGTTAGTGAACCTGCTGCACTGAGTACTGCAGCCAGTGTGAAAGTTGCTCAAGCGAATGCGAAATTGTAGAAGTTGGATAGGTAATTAGTTTGTGCTCTGAAGATAGGAAGAAGTCTGTTATTCTTTGTGGAAATATTCTGTAGAAAACCAGGGTCATGGATATAAAATATGAAACATCAAGTATTGAAGGCACTAGTCAATTTCTAAAAAAGAAAAAACTTTAATGAGAGTAAAGGTCCATAATTTTTTTTGGGGGGGGCAGAATAAAAAATTATATTTTTGTTATACTACACATAGAAAACAAAGGCTAAATGAATAGTCACCAAACTATTTATAATTAATACGTAGAGGGTGAAATTAGATGATCCTTTTTTCCTTTTAAAGGTCCATAATTTTAAGACATGAGGTAAATTTTTGAAGGTTATACTCCATTTATAGTAATTATAAAATATTGGCTATATTCCCATGCTGTATAATATATCTCTTCTAGCTTTTTTATTTTATACATAGTAGTTTTACCTCTTAATCCACTACCCTATTACTGCCCCTTAAAGAATATCTAATAACTATTTTTTTCTCTTCTACCTTTTTATAAATTTATTTTACATGGGGCTAATGAGAAATTTACTGCTCAGGCATTCTTCAGTTCATCAATACAGTAAGTCCCCTACATACGAACGAGTTTCATTCCGAGAGCGCATTTTAAGTCCAATTTGTAAGTCCAGCAAAGTTAGCCTAGGTACCCAACTAACGCAATCAGCTATATAGTACTGTACTGTAATAGGTTTATAATACTTTTCACACAAATAATACATAAAAAACAAACACAAAAAATAATGGAAACATTTTTAATCTCACAGTACAGTATCTTGACAAGTACAGTAGTACAGTACAACAGCTGGCATACAGGGACTGGTATTGAGTGAACAGGCAAGAAGAGTTACTGACTGGAGGAGGGAGAGAAGGTGGGAGATGGTAGAGCTGAAGAATCATCAGCAATAGGAGACGGAGGGCAAGCTGCAGTTTCACTCACGCCTGACGCTGATGGAACGTACGTTTGCATCTTTGAGAGTTTGCAACTTGAAGGTTCGTATGTAGGGGACTTACTGTATGTCACAAATGATTGAATATGGCAGTTAGCAACTTCTAATATTAGAGTACTTCTCCAGGGTTCTGAACATCACACACTGCTTATTCCTTACCACTTGTTTTTGTCTGTCATCTTACGGAGTATATTTCTGGTCAATAACATCTTCACCTTCTGGAACTCAAGAGGAAACTTGTCCCTAGCACTATGATTGGTTTATGCTTCACATTAACTGTGCATTACACGAAGAAAATCCCTGTTATCCTCCCAACACCCCTTGAACCCTTGACCCCCACCCATCCCTGGCAACTGCTAATATGCTGTCCCTATGGATTTGCCTATTCTGGGCATTTTGTATAAATGGATTCTTACAATATGTGGCTTTTTGTGACTTTTTTCTTTCACTCAGTATAATGTTTTCAGGGCTCCCCATTGTAGTATGTATCAATATTTCATTCCATTTTATGGTTAAATGATATTCTATCATATAGGTATACCATATTTTATCCATTCATCAGTTGATGGATATTTGAGTTGCTTCCACTTTTTGACTGTTATGAATAATGCTGATATGAATATATGTATACAAATTTTTGTTTGAATACCTGTTTTTTATTTTCTTAGGCCTATACCCAGGAGTAGAATTTCTGGGTCATATGGTATTTCTATGTTTAACTTTTTGAGGAGCTGCCAAACTGTTTCCCACAATTTGCCGCACCATTTTACATTCTCACCAGCAGTGTATGAGGATTCCAGTTTCTCTACAACCCATCAGCACTTGTTATTGTGTATCACTAGTTTACACATGATTTTTTTTAAATTTAACTATTTACAATTGATTTAAAATACTGTGTTAGTTTTCAGTGTACAGCTTCAGATTCTTCTTCATTATAGGTTATCACAAGATACTGAATATAGTTCCATGTGCTATATAGTAAATCCTTGTTGTTTTATCTGTCTTATATATAGTGGTGTGTATCTGTTAATCCTGTACTCCCAATTTATCCCTCCCCCTCCCTTTTCCCTTTGGGTAACCATAAGTTTGTTTTCTATGTCTGTTTCTGTTTTGTAAATAAGTTGACTTGTATTATTGTTTTAGATTTCATATAAGTGGTATCATATTTGTCTTTCTCTGCCTGACTATAGATGGTTTTGATTGATACAACAGTTAAAGTCTGAAAGAGTCATTTAAAACTTTTAGTTATGTTTTGCTCTATAATATACTTTATTGGTATTGACAGAGGTCTCAAGAACATATTTCTTATATAAGGTCTTTTATAGTTAGGAAATTTAATTTATAACAGAGATTCATAACTGGGTTATAAACTTTTCTTGAACAGTTTCTTCTGAGTGATAATCTAGTACTTCTTCCTTTCTGCTCTTATTTGTATTCTTTTTTTTTCCTAACTTCTTGAGATACCTAACTGATTAATTAAAAATTTTTTCATGGTGGTAAAATATACCTAACATAAAAGTTATATAACATATAAAATATACACAACATAAAAGTTTCATTGTATGTATATATCACAATTTATGTGTCTGTTCATCTGTTGTTGGACATTTGGGTTGTTTCTACCTTTTTGCATTGTGAACAATGCTGATGTGAACATGGGTGTACATGTTCCCATCTCTGCTTTCAATTCTTTTGGATATATACCCAGAGGTGGAATTGCTGGATCATATATGGTAATTCTGTTTAATTTTTAAAGGAACAGTCTTATACTGTTTTCCACAGTGTTTGCATCATGATACATTCATTCCAGCAATGCCCAAGGGTTCCAATTTCTCTACAGTTTCACTAGCACTTATTTTCTGTTTTGTTTGTTTTGATGGTAGCCATCCTAATGGGTGTGTAGAGATATCTCATGGTGGTTATGGTGGTTTTGATTTACATTTCCCTAATGATTAGTGATGTTGACTATCTTTTCTTGTGCTTATTGGCCATTTGTATATCTTGTTGGGGTTATGTCTATTCAAGACCTTTGCCCATTTTTTAATGAAGTTGTTTATGTTTTTTGTTGTTGAGTCATAGGACTTCTTTATATATTCTCCATATTAACTCATCAGAAATATGATTTCCAATTTTTTTTTCTCATTCTGTGTGTTCTTTTCACTCTCTTCATAGTGTCCTTTAATGCATAAAAGTTTAAAATTTTTATGAAGTTCAATCTCTTTTTCTTTTGATACCTGTATTTTTGATGTCATATCTAAGAAGACATTACCAAGTCCAGTGTCATGAAGCTTTCCCCCTATGTTTTCTTCTAAGAGTTGTATAGTTTTAGCACTTATATTAAGATCTTTGTTCCATTTTGAGTTAATTTTGTATATGGTATAAGGTTAGAGTACATTAATTTTTAAGCCTTTAAAAAATGTACACAGTTACAGCTATAAATGCTTTAATTATGTCCCACTTGTTTGTGGAACTATTCCATTTCTTCTTGGAGTTTTGCCAGTTTTTGCTTTATGTTTCACTTTATAGTATGAAATATAGTTTGATACTATATTGTTTGATGAATACAAATTTAAAATTATTATAACATACTGGTGAATTGAATTTTGTCATTGTGAAGTGAACCTCTGTCTCTAGTAATGATTTTTGCTCTAAAGCCTATTTTGTTTAATAGAAATCGCTACACCAACCTTATTTTTGTCAGTGTTTGTATCCATACTCAGCCTTTCTTTATCCTTATGTTTTACCTGTCACGCTGATAAACATTGTATGTTTGGATAATCCAATTTGATCCTCTTTTTCAAACTAGATCATTTTCGTATATTTACATTTGGTGTGACCAATGATAAATCAGTCTTTTATTTCCTTCCTTCTTTGAACTCCAACTATTCTGCATTCCATTTTCTCTCCTTTCTTGCATTCTTTTTGATTGATAATTTAAAAAATCATTCCATAGTTTATTTCTATTAGTTTCAAAATTACATACTCTATGTCTGTTCTTTTTTTTTTTTTTTGCGGTATGCGGGCCTTTCACCGCTGCGGCCTCTCCCATTGCGGAGCACAGGCTCCGGATGCGCAGGCTCAGCGGCCATGGTTCTCGGGCCCAGCCGCTCCGCGGCATGTGGGATCCTCCTGGACCGGGACACGAACCTGCGTCCCCTGCATCAGCAGGCGGACCCCCAACCACTGCGCCACTAGGGAAGCCCTATGTCTGTTCTTTTAATGGTTATCCTCAAAATTCACTTCCCTGTATCCTTTCTCCACTTCCCTAACAGTTTACCTTCAAATAAACTACTTCTAGGGAAACCAAAATAAGGCATTTATCGTTCTTGGCATTAATTAGAGTTCTAAGATCTGTGGATTAATGTGCATATTGGTGATGGAGAGATACAGTTGGAAGATGGTCAGTTTCCTTAATGGTAATAGATTTGGAAATCTGTGGATCAAGCCCCCTTAGTAGTTCTCATGAGTTTTTTTACATTTTTGGTCATTTAGCACCCCTCATGCTTGAATGTTATTATTCTGGAACCCAGTGACATGCCTACCCAGTCAATAGGTAGAAGTAATAGATACACAGCAATCCCCACACATTCTTCAGAGTTTACTGCAAGATTGGATGGACATGAAGACCAGTTTTCTGGGAGCATTCTCTCAGCAGGCCTAACCTTAACACATGTCCAAGCATGTTCTGAAATCTGTGTGCTACAGTTAAGGTTAAAATTAAATTTAAAAAAAAATTGAGAACAATGGAGAATTTATGAATATTGGGATTTATATGAATTCTGTGGAGAAGAATGATTTATGAATTTTAGCATGATCAGAAGCTTTAACTATAGATATTAACACATGAAATTATTACTACCCTGTGAAATACAGGTGTAAAAGGCAACTGCCCTTTTATGGTGTGCTCTGTTTATAATATACTTATGTATATTTTGTCAAGGTTCAGTTGTATAGTTTTTAGGTTCCTACTCCAACCAGTGGAAATGCAAACACTCAGTGACTGTGTGAAAACCATACCCATTAATTTATGTATACCTCAGTGGCAGGAGATAGGTAGTGCTATTTATAGGAATTATATATGCTTCTGAGCATTTACCGCACCAGACTTTTTAAAGGTTCAGAAAATTTAAAAAAGAAAGGCTGAATCCCATGTAGTACCTTTGACAAACTGTAAAAGACACATTAGTGAAATATAAAAGGAGAAACTATAGATTGAAATGAAACTCTTAGAAGAACAGAAAACAGTGAAGAAAGAGAAATGTGATTGGAAATAAGAGAAAGAGTAAAGTGCTATAATGCTAATCAAGTAGAAGCACTGGATGCAAATACTCAACGAACTAATCAAGGTGGACGAGCATAGGAAATTTGTGTCCTGGCAAGAGCTTGATAATGCAAGATATTAATGCAGCACCAGCATTAAACACTGAATCCATGTGCTACATGTTATAACTATTACCTATTATGAGAACATTTAAAAAGACATTTACATAAAACACAAAAACATGGACACCTGTATGAGAGTGCAGTTTGCCAGGGGAGCTTGTATCAGGGCGTGCTAAGATTAAGCAATGACCTTGAAATGGTCCAGTGGTTTTCAAGTACATGGGCAGATAAATAAAATACATCAATGTCTTATTTATAACTACTGTTGGATGGGAATATATGTATATGTATAACTGATTCACTTCGTTATAAAGCAGAAACTAACACACCATTGTAAAGCAATTATACTCCAATAAAGATGTTAAAAAAAAAAAGATCTGTTGGAGAAAATAGTTCCATACCAAGTTTAATTTTCCTTTATTATGGTCTTAGTAAAGACATGTCATCTTACATAAAGACACGATCACTTGGACAATGAAATTGTAAATAAAACCCTACTTTGAAAATTGTTCTTCCTTGCTGAAACATTAGCCTTTGTTGTAGAGAAAGCACGAATGTTTTTAGATAAAAAAGAAACAATGTTTAATCCCAGTCATTAATGTTAAATGCCAAACACTTTACTTCTGTCACATACCCTGTTCTAATACGTACATAGATTATCAGGAACTGAGGACATGAATTTTCTACAACTGAGGACATGAATTTAGAAATTAAATTTTAGAGCTCTTGAGAGAAATTGTGAATCGGACTTGGGAAGATAGGGAAACCTTATCAGCTAGAAAAACTGATTTTACTACTGTATAGCCATGGTAAAAACATCTATACCAAATCCCTTGTCTTGGATATGTGTTTTGAATTTTTATATAGGAGAATAGAAGCACATTTTTATTCAGGAAAAAGCATATTGCAGGTAATAGCTTCTGTCTACAAATGCCTGCCTTTTTGTTATAGACAAAAAAGATTTTCTATTTTAACTTTTTGAGGGCAATTTGAATAATTTCCATCTTGGAAATTATGCAATTTAATGGTGATGAGGTGGTCAGAGGGAAGTGTTCAGTTTATTCAGCATCATCAGATTGATTTGACAAAAGGAGTTCTTTTAACTGTGTGGAAAACATTTTGCTCCCTTTATCCTTTGGCAGGAGGCAGACATTGTCTGTCTGTGGTTTCCCCACAGAAGTTTGGGTGGGTAGAAATGGGATGTGTAAATAGAAACAGCAGACAGAGAGATTGCCTCTGACAGTTGGAAGGACACACTGAGAATTTAGAATGAGACAGTTGACCCTGATGATGTGGGATGGGATGGGGTTGTTAGAGAGATTTGAGAGAAGAATTAAGTAATTTGAATGTAAATGAGGAATGCAAATGCTCAGAATAAAATGGTAATTTCTCCTTAAAAAATAAGCCAAAAATTTTAGGTCGAGGTCCCTTAAAAATTTTGCTTTTGGGGGACTTCCCTGGTGGCGCAGTGGTTGAGAGTCCTCCTGCCAATGCAGGGGACACGGGTTTGTGCCCCGGTCCGGGAAGATCCCACAGGCCGCGGAGCGGCTGGGCCCCTGAGCCATGGCCGCTGAGCCTGCGCGTCCGGAGCCTGTGCTCCGCAACGGGAGAGGCCGCAACAGTGAGAGACCGCTGTACCGCAAAAAAAAAAAATTTTGCTTTTGTTATAGATAAAAACAAACAAAAGTTACTTTTTATATTCAGCCTTCTTTCCTTTTGTGATATGGCATCAGTGATTGTGATGTGGATGAGTACTTGATCTGTTCCTCAGTGAATGGTTCTATCTCACAAGATACAAGACCTTGGGTAAGAAATTTCATCTCTCTTTGCTTCAGTTTCCTCATCTGTAGAATGGGATTGTGGAGATTAATTGAGGTATGTCAAAAGAGCTGATAGTTGTGGGCATAAAATAAGCACTGTTTAAGTGTTAGCTGCTATAATAATTATCATCATTTTTATATCAATAGATTAAGAAAGTCTCTTGAAGAGGAAGTTACTTCTAATAACCTAAGTATATTTGATGTATTTTTATAGAAATGAATTAGGAATGAATTAATTGTTCAGTGTTTAAGGTGATTTGTAATATGTCCATGTTACCTTTGAAAAATGTAAGTATTTTCTTAGCATTTTTCCTAATTAAAACATGAGCCAGTAAATGTCACATAAAAAAAATACAGCCACGTGAAGCCATTTAGGGTAGGGGCAAAAAACTCTACACACCCCAGTGCGCCCTAAGGGCATTATTATATTACGGAGCTACACAGCAATTCTTAATGGTGGCCAGCCCCAAAGTCATCCAGATTTTCAGGTGTGCTTTTAAAAAGAAATGGAATTGTATATCTGCTTTTGAAAAAGATCTCCATCATGAATACATATAGCAAGTTTTGGCACTTAAAATTCCTCTGTAATTTTAGCAACCTCTGTCAGGTTTAGTGTATTCTTAGGTGCGTTGAAATGAAAGATTCATGTATTTTGTTCACAGTCTTAAAGTTAACATGAGAGAAACAAAGCCCTTACTCTTCCTTCCAGACTTTCATACTCCTCTTATCTTTTGTAATATTGTCTGTCCATAATGTGTAATAGGGTAATGATGGCTTGAAGCTGTCTTGTCTTTATTTTTGTTTTGTTTTGCTTAACCTATGCAGTTGGTCAGGTTTTTGTTGTTGTGTTAAGTTTGTTTTGTTTTCTTGTACAATACTGCCATGGAGTCAACAAATTCTCTTACCTGTGACAAATAAAGTGGAAGATGGATGATAATTAAGATTTTTGTATTTAACTACTAAAGCTATTAATTTAGGACTCTTAGAAGTAATAGCAAACATAATCTCTCTATTTAGAGATGGGTCAAGAACTGCACAGTAGATGTTCAGGTAAATGTGTATTGAATGATAAATAAATGAATCACATCTTCTGACCGTTTTCAGAAGAAAGCAATACCTCTCCCACTTTTCTTCTCAGAAGCAAGGAAACCTTTCCTGGAAGCCTCCATCCCAGATGTCTCCTTGTATCTCCTTGGCCAGGATATAGTCATGACAGGGGAGTGGGATTACCCTGATAGACTTAGGTGGAATAAGTGTTTTGGGTAAACCACAAAGATGACTGTACTGATTATAAAAATAATACACAGTTATCATAGGAAATTTGGAAGATAATGAAAAGTATAATTAAGAAAATAAAAACACCACACAAAGATAACTGTTGTTAACACTGCAGTGTTCGCTTTTCACTTTTTGGTTGTATATGGATATATTTTGTGTGTATTAAAGAAAATTGCAATCAGATTGTATATAGTGTTTTAGAGTCTTAAATTTAGCAGTCTAACACAAGCGTTTTTCCATGCCACTAAATCACGTTCGTCTAAAATGAGACAGGAGGAGTTCATTGGTTCCTTCATATGGCTATATTACAAATTAATTAATTGCTTGTTGTTGGAAATTTAGATAGTGGTTTTTTACTGTTGTAAATATGCAGTGAACATCATTTTATATCAATCATTGCTTATGCCTCTGGTTATTTCCTTAGGCTCAGTTCCTAGAAGTCCAGAAAACTTGTGTCAGTTATACTCCCATAAACCTGTATATGAGTGACTATTTAACTGTATTCTTGCCAAGACTTGGAATTATTTTTTAATTGCTAATTTTATAGGCAAAAAGTGGTATTCTTTTGTTTTACTCTGGTTTTTGTTTTTGGATTACCAGTCTTATGGAATACTTTTTCATTTAGTCAAGCAATCCAGATATCAGTTGAATGAAAGAATAAATATGTGTTTCTTGATGTGATCTCCTTTACATGGCATCATTATTTTTACTTTATTATGATATACATAAAGAACATAATATTATAGTTTCTCAGAGCCAGCTCTGATTGGGTGAGTTATTCCATCCTTTCTGGTGCTCCTAATTATTTATAAATTTCATCTTTGATACTGACTGAAAAGTAAATCATTTCTTTTCAGATTCTTTTATGTTATTTAGTAAATATCTGTGACTACAGATATTTACATATTTACATTTCTTTGCTTTGACAACATAGCATTTTATTTATCTTCACTTTCTCCCAGGTATAAAAACCTTTTTATACAGGAGGAATCTTAAATTATGTTCTTTCTAAGCTTTCCTTCTCACTTCTTAGATCAGATTCTTTTTTCCTTTTCTTTTTTTTAATTGTATGAGTGTGTGTGTGTGTGTGTGTGTGTGTAATCTCAGAGCTCAAGTAAATGATATTTTCCTGTGTTATTTATTAATAGTTACAACTCTACTTATTGTTAACATTTATCTCATTTAATCTACTTTTTGGTTCTAGGAGATTGGTATCATTACCCCTTTCTTTTAGAGAGAGGTGAAATATTTTAAGGCACACAGCTAATAGTGGTAGAGCTAGATTGGAACCTAGTTTGCTAGTGATGTGTTTGGATTTCACCTTATAAACTGTACAGTGTTTGGTCTTACACATAAAAGTGACTGAACTGAAGTTTCCAAGTTATGTTGAGAAATTTACAGTTTATTTAAATTTGTTTCTTGCTTTCAGGTAGACTCTTCTCGCTATTATTTTCAGCTAGAAAAATAAAAGGCCTCAAATATAATTTAATATAACCATTAGGAACCATACCACTTTTACAGTCATTTTTGCTGTAAACTAGTGTTTATACAACCCATGACTTGACAGCAGACCAAACCATCTTGTATTACCATACTTTGAATGTAGCAGGAAAACTGGCTTAGCAAAATCTTGAAACTTCTGACTTTAATATTTGTGGTATAGTAAAACAAACAACTTTGTGGCTTTCAGGTTTGTGTGGTGCAGCCTGTCCAAGGCATTGATGCTTATTCTCACTGTTGACTCCCTTGCTTTCATGAGCACTTTTGCTGACAGGCATTTAGATTCGCCAAGAGAGATTATCTCTACCTAGTGGAGAAATCTTGGAGAAAGCCATCATAGTCTTTTTATTAGAAATGCCATAACTAATGATAGTAGCTAACATTTTTTGAGTGCTTACAATGTGTCAGGCACAAGTCTAAGTGCTTTCTAGATAGTAATATATTTTATTATTCACAGTAACCCTCCTAGGTTGTCCCCATTTTACGGATGCAGAAACTGAGGCATGGAGAGGTTAAATAATTTCCCAAGGTCACTGGGCAGAGTGGGGATTCAAACCTTGGCAGTCTGCCTCCAGAGGTAGTCTCCTTAATTACTCTGTTATACTGACGTTTATTAGATGAAAAGAGAGAGGGGGATAGATGACTCTTAAGTAGCTGTTCATGTTTTTGGAAAAGGTTTACTTTTATGTATAGTGGCAGCTCAAAATAGTTAAGCTATTGCCATTCATTAAATTCTTAACTCTTTTTTTTTTTTGGGGGGGGTGTACGCGGGCCTCTCACTGTTGTGGCCTCTCCCGTTGTGGAGCACAGGCTCTGGACGCGCAGGCTCAGCGGCCATGGCTCACAGGCCCAGCCGCTCCACGGCATGTGGGATCTTCCCGGACCGGGGCACGAACCCGTGTCCCCTGCATCGGCAGGTGGACTCTCAACCACTGCACCACCAGGGAAGCCCTAAATTCTTAACTCTTAAAATGAATTGTCTTGTACCTAATATTATGGTGGAAACAGTGGGTAAAGCATATTCTTGTGTGTTTATAAAAATTTAGATAAGCTTGCATTTCTAATAAATAAAATGGTCTCCTAGAAAGACAGTGTTTAAAACAAAATATGAAGAATCAAAGTGTGACTATCTGTGACTATCAAAGTGATAGTCACAGAATGATCAAGTGATCTTGTTAATGCTCTGTAATAAATAGACCATGCATTATTGGTCCTGTACTCCATCCTTTATAACTGAATGTTCTAGAAATGGCAGGCTGAATAGTTTGGAATTGCCCAGGCTGGCTGTTGGCAGAATGTGTCTTTGACACCTTCTCATTTTACCTGTCATTGGCACCTCGGTCTCTTCTGCCTTTCCCCATTACTAGGTGGGATGGGGTACCTAACCACCTTTACTCACTGTCAACAAGTCCCTCCTAAGATAATCATATTAATGTTTAAGATTATGGTTCATCTTCTCAGGGAATTGCATTTAATAAAAAAATCAAAGGCCAGGGTACAGAATTACTTTCACTATTTGCCTCTCTTCTTCATGCGGCTCAGGAGATTTCTGCTTCTCATCCTCATTTCTCTTCCAGCAGTCTCTCTGTTTTGCTGTCAAGTCTAGACCTCAGGAAGAGGTGATGAGCAGAGAGAACAGTAGATGGAAAAAGTCTTAAATGAGATGGGAAGAGATATGAGTAGATCATGGGTGGGAAGAGTGAGGGATCATGGGAGGGAGAAGTGAGGGAACTCAGGGAAGTAGGAAAGGATGAATCTTCATTTGGAAATGAGGCAAGTATGGGAAGTTGAGGATATTCAGGATAGATAGTTCAAACATGAAGAAAGTTCTGACTGAGTAGAATACAGTGAAACAAGAATATAGGTATGTTATGTAATAGAGTTAAAATTCTGCAATAAAATGTATATAATTTAAGATGATGCGTTTAACTTTTTTCCTGAATTTAGTTATCTTTTAAATTATTCCTAGTACACAGTTGATTAGAATGATGTAAACATTTTATACATTTTGAAAATAATCTGTTAAAGATAAAAGTAAAATGTCATGTGAATTGCAGCTGTTAAGGAGAGTATGGGGTGGTGGTGATATTTTTGGTGGGTGCCTTCAAAAATGTTATCAGTGCTCATCTTTTGAATGGTCCCTTTGTTTTTCTGTGCAAAAGTTTTGCTGTGCAAAAGTTTTCTAATTTTATGGAGTCCCAATTGTCTATTTTTGGTTTTCTTTCCCTTGCCTGAGGAGATATATCCAAAAATATATTCCTTTAGACCAGTGTCAAAGAGCATACTGTCTGTGTTTTTTTCTAGGAGTTTTATTGTTTCAGGTCTTATATTTAAGTCTTTAATTCATTTTGAGTTGATTTTTGTGTAAAGTGTGAGAAAGTATTCCAGTTTGATTCTTTTGCACGTAGCTGTTCAGTTTTCCCAACACCATTTATTGAAGAGTGCGTCTTTTCCCCATTGTATAGTCTTGCCTCCTTTGTCATAGGTTAATTGACCATATAAATGTGGGTTCATTTCTGGGCTCTTCTGTTCCATTGATCTATGTGTCTGTTTTTGTGCCAGTACCACACTGCAGTACCATACTGTTTTGATTACTGTACTGTAGATTTGTAGTATAGTTTGAAATCAGGGCATGTGATACCTTCAGCTTTATTCTTTTTTCTCAAGATTGTTTCGGCTATTTAAGGTCTTTTATGTTTCTACACAAATTTTGGAATTATTTGTTCCATGTCTGTGAAAGATGCCATTGGTGTTTTGATAGGGATTGCATTGAATCTGCATTCCTTTTGTAGTATGGTCATTTTAACAATATTAATTCTTTAATCCATGAACACGGTATATCTTTCATTTCTTTGCACCATTTTCAGTTTCTTTCAACGATGTCATAATTTTTTGGGTACAGGTCTTTTACTCCTTGGTTATTTTAGTCCTAGATATTTTATTCTTTTTGATGCAATTGTAAATGGGATTGTTTTCTTAATTTCTCTTTCTGAAAGACCATTGTTCATGTATAGAAATGAAACAAATTTCTGTATGTTAATTTTGTATTGTGCAGCTTTACTGAATTCGTTTATTAGTTTTAATATTTTTTTGGTGGCATCTTTAGGATTTTCTATATATGATATCAAGTCATCTGCCAACAGTGGTAGTTTTACTTCCTTTCCCATTTGGATGCCTTTTATCTCATTTTCTTTTCTGATTACTGTAGCTAGGACTTCCAATACTATGTTGAATGAAAATGGCAAGAGAGTGTCTCTCTCTCTCCTTATCTTGTTCCTGATCTTAGGAGAAATGCTTTCAGTTTTTCATTCTTGAGTATGATGTTGGCTGTAGGTTTGTCATATATTGCCTTTATTACGTTTAGACATGTTCCTTCTATACTCCCTTCACTGAGAGTTTTTAATCATAAATGAATGTTGAATTTTGTTAAAAGCCTTTTCTGCACTGAGATGATTATACGATTTTCATTCTTTAGGTTTTTAATATGGTGTATCACAATGATCGATTTGGGGATATTGAACCATCCTTGCATCTCTGGGCTAAATCCTACTTGATCATGGTGTAAGATCCTTTCAATGTATTGTTGAGTTTGGTTTGTAATATTTATTGAGGATTTTTTACCTGTGTTCATCAATGATATTGTCCTGTAATTGTGTGTGTGTGTGTGTGTGTGTGTGCGCGCGCGCACGCGCACGTGTGTAGTGTCTTTGTTTTTGCTATCAGGGTGATGCTGAGCTCATAGGATGAGTTTGGAAGTGTTCCTTCCTCTTAAATCTTTTGGAATAGTTTGAGGAGGGTGAGTGTTAATTTTTTTTAAACGTTTGGTAGAATTTATCCAAGAAACCATCTGGTTCTGGACTTTTGTTTGTTGAGAGTTTTGGTATTACTGATTCAATTTCATTACTGGTAATTGGTCTGTTCATATTTTCTGTTTCTTCCTGATTCAGTCTTGGGAGATTGTACATTTCTAGGAATTTATCCGTTGCTTCTAGGTTGTCCATTTGATTGGCATATATATAATTGTTCATAGTAATCTCTTGATTCTTTGTATTTCTCTGGTGACAGTTGTAACTTCTCCTCTTTCCTTTCTGATTTTATTTATTGGGGTCTTCTCTCTTTTTTTCTTGATGAACCTGGCTAAATAAAGGTTTATCAATTTTGTTTATCTTTTCAAAGAAACAGCTCATTTATTTCTGCTCTGATCTTTATGATTTCTTTTTTCTACTAACTTTGGGTTTTGTTTGTTCTTTCTGCGTTCCTTTTGGTATAAGGTTAGATTGTTTATTTGAGATTTTTCTTGTTTCCTGATGTAGGCTTGCTATAAGCTTACCTCTTAAAATTGCTTTTGCTGGGTCCCATAGATTGTGGATCATTATGTTTCTGTTTTAATTTGTCTCCAAGTATTTTTTTGATTTCCTCTTTGATTTCTTCAGTGACCTGTTGGTTGTTTAGTAGCATATTGTTTAGACTCCACATGTTTGTGTTTTTGCAGTTTTTTCCCTTGTAGTTTACCTCTATGCTCATACCATTGTGGCCAGAAAAGATGCTTGATATAATTTCAATCTTTTTAAGTTTATTACTTGTTTTGTGGCCTAGCATGTGATCTGCCCTGGAGAATGTTTCATGTGCCCTTGAAAAGAATGTATTCTGCTACTTTTGGATGGAATGTTCTGTCTATATCTGTTAGGTTCATCTGATTAATGAATCATTTAAGGCCGATGTTTTATTATTGATTTTTTTTTTTGGTCTGGTTGATGTGTTTGTTGATGTGAGTGTTAAAGCCCCCTATTATCATTGTGTTACTGTCAATTTCTCCCTTTATGTCCATTAATATTTGCTATATGTATTTAGGTGCTTCTTCATTTGGTACATCTGTGTTTATAATTGTTATATCTTCTTGTTGGATTGATCCCTTTATCATCATGTAATGTCCTTTGTCTCTTGTTAAAGTCTTTATTTTGAAGTCTATTTTGTGTGATATAAGTATTGTTACTCCTGCTTTCTGTTCATTTCCATTTGCATGGAATATCTTTTTCCATCCCCTCACTTTGAGTCTGTGTGTGTCTTTAGATCTGAAGTGAGTCTCTTGTAGGCAGCATATATATGGGTCTTGTTTTTTAATCCATTGAACTACTCTGAGTCTCTTGATTAGAGCATTTGTTCCATTTACACTTAAAGTAGTTATTTATAAGTATGTACTAATTACCATTTTATTCATTGTTTCCTGCTTGTTTCTGTAGTTTCTTTTCCTCCCTCATTTTTTGCTTTCTTCCCTTGTGATTTGATGATTATCTTAGTATTATGTTTGGATTCTTTTCTTTCTTTTTTTTTCTTTTTTTGTATGTATCTATCATAGGTTTTGGTTTGTGGTTACCATGAGATTCATATATAACAACATATATAAATATGAATATGAGTGATTATTTTGAGTTGGTGATCTCTTAAGTTCAAACACTAACAACCCTGCATTTTTACTTCCCCTTCCACCACTTTTTATGTTTTTGACATTCTATTTTTGACATTCTATTTTACATGTTTATATTTTGTGTATCTCTCAACTACTTATTGTGGATATAGATGATTTTACTACTTTTGTCTTTAACCTTCGTATCTGATTATAAGTGGTTGATCTACTGCCTTTGCTGTATGATGTGTGCCTTAACTAATGAGATTTTTCCTTTTGTAATTTTCATATTTCTAGTTGTGATCTTTTCTTTTTCACATATAGAAGTTCCTTTAACATTTCTTAGTGGTGCTGAGCTCTTTTAGATTTGCTTGTCTGTAAAATTCTCTCTCTTCTTCAACTCTTAATGATAGCCTTGCTGGGTAGAGTGTTCTTGGTTTTAAGTTTTTTTTTCTTTCATCATTTTGAATTAATAGTGCCACTCCCTACTGGCCTGCAAAGTTGCCACTGAAATGTCAGCTTATAGTCTTAGTGGAGTTCCCTTGTACTTAACTAGTTGCTTTTCTCTTGCTGCTTTTAAGATTCTCTGTCTTTAGTGTTTGCTATTTTTGTCTTGGTGTGGACCTCTTTGGTTTCATCTTGTTTGGAATCTCTACTTCCTGGTCCTGAATGTCTATTTCCTTCCCCAGAGTAGGAAAGTTTTCAGCTATTATCCTTTCGAATAAGTTATCTGCCCCTTTTTCTCTGTCTCTTTTTCTGGGACTTCTAGAACGCAAATCTTAGTATGCTTGATGTTGTGCCAGAGGTCTCTTAAACTATCCTCATTTTTAAAAAAAAATCTTTTTTTTTTTTTTCTGTTCAGCTTGGGTGATTTCCACTAGTCTTCTAGTTCACTGATTAGTTTTTCTGTATCCTCTCATCTACTATTTATTCCTTCTAATGTATTTTTTATTTCAGTTACTGTATTATTTACCTTTGTTTGGTTCTTGTTATGTTTTCTAACTCTTTGTTCAGCTTCTCACTTTGCTCATTCATTCTTCTCTTAAGTTTGTTGAGCAACTTTATGATCATTACCTTGAACTCTTTATCAGATAGATTGCTTATTTCCACTTTGTTAAGTTCCTGTGGGGTTTTACCTTGTTCATTTGTTTGGAAAATACTCTTCTGTCACTTCATTTTGCCTAATTCTTTGTTTTTATTCCTATATATTAGGTAGATGGTTATGTCCCTGATCTTGGCAAAGCGGTCTTATGTAGGAGACATTCTATGGGGCCCAGCAACACACTCTCCTCTGGTCATCAGAGCAACATACTCTAGGAGGCAGGGGGCCCCAACCCCCGGGCTGGAGACTGGTACCAGTCCATGGCCTGTTAGGAATTGGGCTGCACAGCAGGAGGTGGGCGGCAGGCAAGTGAGTGAAGCTTCATCTGTTGCTCCCCATCGCTCCCCATCACTTGCATTACTGACTGAACCATTGCTTGCATTACTGCCTGAACCATCCCCCGCCCCCAACCCCTGCCATCTGTGGAAAAATTGTCTTTCACAAAATCAGTACCTGGTGCCACAAAGGTTGGGGACTGCTGCTCTAGGGGTGTCCCCTAGGTGGGTTTTATGGGCCCTTCTGTTGTCATGAGGCCACCTGCTGTGAGCATGTTGGTAGGTGGGGCTGGCTTCTCAGCCAGTTGGCCACCAGATTCTGCTTTGTGGTGAGGCTGCTGGCCATTGGTGGGTATGGCTAGGGCTGGTGCCTGCCTACTGGGCATGATTCTGGGGTGGCTGGCTGCGGGGGTTGGGGGCCCCTGGAACTGATGTCAATCAGCTGGTGGATGGGTAAGCCTCTAGTGTTAAGAGGCTAGGGGGAGAACTCCAAAATGGCACTGTCAGCATTACTGTCCTGGTGGTAAAATGAACTCGCTCAAATGGCTGCTTCCAGCGTCTGTGTCTCCAGGGTGAGTCCCCATTGCGTCCTGACTCTCCAGGAGGCTCTCCAAGATCAGCAAGTGGGTCTGGCCGAGGCTCCTTCAAAATTACTGCCTCTGTGCTGGGACTTAGAACTTGTGATATTTTGCATCCACCCTTTAAGAATGGAGTCTCTGGTTCCTACAGCCCTCCAGCTATCCTGTACCCACACCTCACTGGTCTTCTAAGCCAGCTGTTCTGGAGGCTCATCATCCCAGTGCATCCCAGTCTGAGGAGCCCAGTATGGGACTCAGACTCCTTGCTACTTGGGGAGATCCTCTGCAATTCTGATTACACTCCTGTTTGTGGGTCACCTACCAGTGGTGTGGGTCTTGACTGTACCACATCTCCATCCCTCCTACCCATCTCACCTGGTTCTTTCTTTGTAACTTTAATTGTGGAAAATCTTATCTGCTAATCTTCAGGTTGTTCTCATAGATAGTTGCTTTGTAAATAGTTGTAATTTTGATGTGCCCATGGGAGAGGTGAGCTCAGGGTCTTCCTACTCTGCCATCTTGGCCACACCAGCTTGAGTTTTCTTTTTGTTTTAGTGGTTCCTTGAAAGCTAACCATATATATTTTAACTTATTTTAATCATTTTCAGGTTATACTAGTTTAATTTCATTGGTATATAGTAATGTTAATCCTATATATTATTATATCCTATATATATTATTCCCTTCTCCCCCCACCTTTTTGTGTTATACAGATTACATCATTTAATGTTTCAAACCCAACCATATGTTGTTATAGATATTATTTTACCATATGTAGTTATTTCCTTAGCCTTACTGGGCTTTGCTCCCACACATCTCATTTGCAGTGGTATTGGCAAATATATCACACATATCTTACCTTTCTTTATGCTATAGGGCCAACAGTACATTTTACACATAATGTTTTAATTGATTTTTATACAGTTATGAGAAGAAAGAAAAATATGCATTTACAAATACATAATTATCTTTACTAGTGTTCTTTGTTTTACTGTGTGGACTCTGGTTACTTGCTTTCAATATGAAGAACTGACTTTCTTCTAAGAAAGAAATTTTCTGCTTTTTATTTTTTTGATGTGGGAAAGTTTCTATTTCATCTTCATTTTTGAAAGATAGTTTTGCTGGATATGAAATTTTTGGTTGACAGTTTTTTGCTTTGAGCACTTTGATATGTTACCCCAGTCTCTTCTGGCACCTGTTGTTTTTGCTCAAGAACAACAGAACTTTGAGTTTGCTCAGAACTCAAGCTTTTAATCTTACCGGGGTTTCCTTGTAAGTAATGGGTTATTTTTCTTTTGCTGCTTTTAAGATTTTTTCCTTGTCCTTGACTTTCAGCAGTTTTATTACTATGTTTGTTTGTAGATCTCTTTGCTTTTATTCTACTTGGGCTTTGTTGGTCTTCCTGCATTTTTTTCATTAAATTTGGGAAAATTTAACCATTATTTTTAGTTGTGTGTGTGTGCGCGCGCGCACATTTGTGTGCTCCCTTCCCTCTATTCTTTGCTTCTGTTATGAGGATGTTGGTGCACTTAATGGATCCCACATTTCTCTGAGGCTCTTTTCATTTTTTTCATTATTTTTCTTCTTTGAGTTGACCTATGTCAGTTTATCTTCAAATTTGCTTATTCTTTCTTCTGTCAGTTTAAATCTGCTATTGAGCCACTCTAGTGAGGTGTTTTCTTAATTGTTTGTTACTGTACTTTTCAACTCCAGAATTTCCATTTGGTCTTTTCTTTATAATTTCTATTTGTTTATTGATATCCTCTATTTGATGCAGCATTGTCATCATACCTTCCTTTATTTCTTTAATCATGGTTTTCTTTAGTTCTGAGAACATGTTTATAGTGGTTACTTTGAAATCTTTTTCTGATAAATGCAACATCTGATTGCTCTCACAGGCAGTTTTTGTTGCCTGCCTTTTTCAGGAGTATGAGTTATACTTTCCTGTTTGTTTTCATTCCTCATAGGTTTTTTTTTTGTTGTTGTTGGAAACTGGACATTTTAAATAATATATTGTAGCAAACCTGGACACTGGTTGTCTTCCCCTACCCCCTTCCAGGGCCTGTTATGCTATTTACTTGTTTATTTTTTAGCAACTGGTTAGTGTATTTTCCTTTACAGTGTTAAGCCTCTGATGTTGCTCCTCAGCAGCTTTAGTATGCCAGTTGTCACCCTGGGATGACAGTGATAGTGGTAGGGCTCTGTTCAACTCTTTCTCTGACCACACCCAGCTGATGATTTCCACTGATTGCTGGCTAATTACTCTACGTTTTTAACAGTGCCCTGGGACACACGTTGCTCTACAAACTAATCCAATCAAATTGTGACTCCTTTGAAGGTATAGTTTTTGAGATCAGAGTTTGATATTTGTTCCAGGCCCAGAAGGGCTTCTCCTGACTTATCCACAGTTCTCTCCTGCAAACTAGCTGGCCTGCACTGAAGCCTGTATCTTGAATCTCCTCCCAGTTGCCTTTCCCCACATTTTCCAGTGTTTTGGGGAGCACACTTAGGCTTGAACTTCTTCAGACTCTGTTGCAAATGAAATCAGTTCCTTTGGGTAAAGATTAGAAGCTGTCTGTTACGGCCGGCTTCCCCTTTCAGGTGAAATCTCTGAGTCGGGGCTCTGGAGCTTGGGTTGGTGACAATGACAGGCTTCTTTGAGTGACATTCTTGCTCCAGGAGGTGAGCACTTGGTGGGAGTGCAGTAGCCTGAGGTCTTCTCAGCTGGCCATATCTGGTGTGGAACCACTGGGACAGGAGTGTTCAGGGCCCCATTATTCTCTGTGTGCCACACACAAGGTAGAGCTGCCATTCTGCAAGTGGGGGCTGGGTGGAAGAAAGGAGCTCCCACCGTTTAGTCTTACTCCTCTGGGACTTAGCAACAGGTGGCTGGAGGCAAGATGAGAAAAGCTGAAGTCCTACTCCTTCTAGAAAGAAAGCCCTTTGGCTAGCAGCTGGAGGGAGCACGAGCTGTTCTGGATGAAGCAGTGTGGAGTGGGCCACATTGAGTTGAGAGGAAGGAAGTAGATAGTGGTCTGGTTTAAATACCACAGACTCACTCTTACCAAATTTTCATACATTTTCTTGAATTTTTTTCATTTGCTGTTTGCCCGTAGGACCATTTCCAGAGGCTTTACCTTGTTGTTGTTTTAATAATTTTCACCAGTTTCACTGGGGAGCAGGTCAGCAGAGCTCCTCACATTGTCTTGCTGGAAGTTGATCCATTCTTCTCTAGGTTTTTAACAAGTGTGAAGTGATAATGGGTTTAGGCTCAAAAAAAGTTTTGGGAATGCTCTTTGCTGTTCCCATAGGATCCTCTGTTTACTCTCTTATATCACCCATTATATTTTATTATAATTTCTATTGTATTTCTTCTGCTAGAGCAGGGTTTTCGAAAACTTTTTCACTGTGTTCCAGAATAAGAAATACACTTTATATCCTATTTAGAACACACACACACATAATTTTTTTAAAGGTTTCACCAAATAGCACCTACTCTTGCTATGTATGGTACACTATGATATTTTCTACTATATCTTACTTCATTTAAAAAAATCCTTGGTTGCTATTTACCTAATTGATTTCACAACTTGCAATTTGAAAATCACTCTTTAGACTGAGGCTCCTTGAGGCAAGGGACTGTTCCTGGGACTTACATTTTGTCACTAATTTCTGGCACAGTGCCTAGTACACAGTAGCCATTTAATGAATGTTTGTTGAATGATCGTGTGAATGCCAGACTTCCCAGTCTTTAACAAGTTACTGTGCACTGAGATACCCTAAGAGAGGTTATAGCATACAGTTAGAAACCTTACCTGACTCCTGAACCCTTTGATTGTGGAGTCCCTACAAGTATCTCAGAACTAGTGCTTGGGAAATTTTTTTTTTTTTAATGAATAAATGTATGGCTTGTAAATTTCTTTTTCCAATGAAAATGATGGGTAAGACCCAGGATATACCATGTAAACATTTTGTACTTTCATAGGATCTTCCTTCCCAAATGTTTAAAGGAAGAAATTTGTACTATTAGGAAGGAGGCGTAGAAACAGAAGACAAAGTAGACAAAAGTAATTATGTATGAGCTAGTTTATTTTCAAGTCTTAACTTTAATTAGCCGAAGGTTACATTTATGCTTCTTAAGCTAGTGGAAAATTTCAAGATCTTTACCCACAGTTAGTAAGCAAATGGACTCATACTCTTTCTTTGTTTTTTTTTTTTTTTCTTTTTTTTTTTTGTTAAGATCTTAGCTAAATAAATGTCATTAAACCTTTTGAGGATTGCCAGACCAAATACAAGTCTTGGGGTGTGACAAGGAATGATCAGTAGCACATTATTAATACTTAGGCTGGGTACATACATACATAACTAAGCTGTTACTTGAGATTACCTTGCCCCTAAATGAGGGGTCTTGAAGATGAGGTAGAGGAGGGTAAGAAAAAGACTAGGTTCCTTGTGACAGGGAGAGGAACATCTGTTAGAGGAAGGGATTAAAGAAAAGTTGGTCCATGGAATTAATGCCAGAGGCCATATGGTACTGTTAGAATATCCTGCAGTCTAAGTCGGGATGAAAACTTCTTTAAGAACAAACAAACCCAGCAACAAAAAACCCTTCATATCTTACATGTGAGAGGAGATTTCCCCTGTGAAATTCTTAGTTGACATTGGAAATGCATAATATCTTGAGGGTAGAGTTAGGGGAGGACCCAATAAAAAACTTCTGTATTTTAATTTCCTGGTGGTTGAGGAGTTCACATAGTAGACTTTGAAGCAGATAATACCTCATAGTATAACCAACAGGAATTATCCTCTGTGTCTGGAGGAAGCAAGCATCTGGCTGTCTGAATTTATGAAATTGTAACTCAGGGAACTGATTACTTTTATTATATAGGGTATGAGGGCTACAGCTGCTGCCAGATAATAGTTGAGAGCTGTTCTTGTCTTTTTCACTCTGCTCCTGCTATTTCTGACTCTCATGCTCAGAGTATCTAGGGTTGGTTTGGGTTTGTTGTGCCAAAATTGCTCCTGTCACCATGGCCTTTTTAAAAGGACTTTTCTTTTTTAATAGAGGAGTTTTAGGTTCACAGCAAAATTGAGTGGAAAGTGCAAACTTCCCATATATTTCTTTCCCCTATATATGTACAATCTCCCCCATTCTCAACATCCTGTACCACAGTAGTACAGTTGTTACAGTTGATGAACCTATATTGACATATCATAATCATCCAAAGTCCATCATTTACTTTAGGGTTCACTCTTGGTGTGGTACATTCTATGGGTTTGGAAAAGTATATAATGACATGTATTCACTATTAGAGTATCATACAGAGTGGTTTCACTGTCCTAAGAATTATCTGTGTCTTGCCTATTCATCCTCCCCTCTCCTCAACCCCTGTCAGGCTTTTTTTTTTTTTTTTTTAAATTACCCATGGACCAGTTCTGTTACAATTCCAGTGCTCTGTTGAACTGTTGCACTGTACTTTGACCATAACTAGTTCAGACGATTTTTACTTCTGTAAGCACTACTGGTATCTTCCCTTTATTCCTTTCCTCCCTTTCTTTCCCCCAATAATGGCAAGTCAGTGACCATATTGTATAACAGAGATGTTCTTTCATTTCCTGAGATTTCCTTGATGGTCTGCTAATTGGAAGTACTTCTGGATAAATGATACAATCTGATAATACTAAGTAGTAAGGTTTTGCTCTAGACCCATAGAGCTAGAAGGAAATTTTTAAATGACTCTTACTCTGTTTACAGACAGTGGTCATCTCTTCCACAGATCTCAAATACAGAAATGACATAATCTTCCTGGGTAGGCTTAACCATTGGGTTGGCCAAAAAGTTCGTTCAGGTTTTTCTGTTAAGATGTTCATAAAAACGTGAACGAACTTTTTGGCCAACCTAATTAAAGAGCTATGTAACGCTTGAGTACCTTAATGCACATGCTGATCATTTCCTCTTTGCTATTCTCGCCTTTGAAGAATCTGCACAGACTTTAGTACCTGTCGAACACCTATCTTTGTGGGATGAGCAGCTGACCCAATAGAAAACAATTTAGAGACTCCATTGGATGGATTGAGCCAATTAAATTTTCCTCCTGAGAATGGGGACCTTGAGATTCTGAGTTAATTGGTTGATGATGAATCCTTGGGCTGAAGGATCATATAGAGGTGTGACCAGGTTTTGAACTACACCATAAAAGCCATGTGCAAGTCAGAGGCAACAAAAAAAGCAGAAGAAGCTAGTCTATAGTGAGAAGCTGTAGAGTGGAGCAGATGTATAGAGACCCATGAGAGACGGTGGCGGGAGCTTCTAGTTCCAGTTCTCATTTGGTCCACCTAATCTTTGTTTTCTTTCCTTGTGTATCCATGATATCTTTTGTAGCCTTTTTGTAACCACCCCCCATTTGACTTGGGCTAGTTGTGTGAGTTTTTGTTTTGCAACTGAGATAGTGCTAGTAGAATCTAATATAAGAGAGTCTTGTATAATTAAAGTCTTGAAGACTCTTTGGGTTCTAAGACTCAAAAAAAGAAAGTCAAGGTCTTGTTATCAGTGCAAAATAAGTGTATGTCAGGTAGCCTTTAGTCAGTCAGTGTTTTCTTCACTTCTAGGCATTTATTAACTTATTTACTACCCTTCCCTTTTCTAGGCTAAAGAATGTCTGTATCATTTCATCTTTTCTCAAAAAAGAAAAAAGTTTTGTTGTTTTCTGACTCTCTATTCATCGCATTTTTCTTCAGTTCCTTCATATAACCTTAGGTAGCATACTGGACTAGGTGCTAGGAGACCTGGATTCTGTTCTTGCTGGGACTCCAACCAGATGGATGGTCTAAGGAAGTTACTTCATTCCTCCTTCCCCTGTTACCTCTTCAGTGAAGTGAAAGGGTTGGGCTGGATCACTGATTTCCAACTTATAGCTCTTACATTCCTTAAAGGTAATATTAACAGGTTCCAGGGATTAGGATGTGGACATATATTCAATATTTTGGAATGGGAGAGTACCATTTAATTTACAATAGATGAGATGGCATGTTTGAACCATTTTTAAAACTTTTTGTTCCATATTCTTGATAAGGCATTAATGAAGAGGGTTAAGAAATCAATCTACTTACCAGGCATTTACTATAGATGAAATAGATATACCTTAATGACTTTAATTCATTTCTGTAAACTCAGTCACTAAGTGAAAAGCTAGTGAAGAAAAAACTACTTCTGTTAATTTTAATGGGAAAATATATGAGGTGTTTCAACCTAACCTAAGATACCCAAACATTTTCCACAAATAGACAAATATATCATTGAGCAATGAAAACATTTTTATGTAAAAAGTAAACCATAATTTGAAAACAACTACAGTTTATACATAAAATATAAATAAAATGTTGCTTTCTTGCCTTAATAAATAAGAAAGAGGCATCTTGACAGGCTGTGGGGATTGATGGAAGAGGGAAGGAGCCATTCTTTGGAAGATGGTAGAGTCAGGTGATGGGTTTTCAGGCATGTATTCAATATCAGGAGTGCTTAGTGACAATTTTTTTTCTTTGGGACTTTGACAGAAGAAACTTCTGATTGTGAAAACCGTTGGCATCAAAGAAGAAGTATCTTGGGGAACAAAAAAATAGCAAGATATAAGTTTGCTTCCGTTCTTGTAGTCTGCAATTTTTATACCTCTTTGTAGGATGCTGTTAGTTACCTGAGGCTGCTGTAACAAATGACTACAAATTTAGTGGCTGAAAGCAACAGAAATGTATTATTCGTGTATAGTTCTGGAGGCCAGAAGTCTGCAATCTGGCAGGGCCGCTCTCCTGCTGGGTACACTAGAGGAGAATCTGGTCCTGGCTTCCGGTGTTGCCAGCTTGGCATTCCTGAGCTTGTGGCTACATCACTCCAATCTCTGCCTGTCTTTACGTTGCCTCCTCCTCTGTGTGTCTGTCTCAAACGCCCTCTCCCTCTCTCATAAGGATACATCTGATTACTTTTATGGCTTACCTTGATAATCCGTTATAAGTATTGATACTTCCTTTCAAGATCCTTAACTATCACATCTTTTGCCTTACAAGGTGAATGTGAATTCACTCCTTCAAAGTAATAATTACAGGTCCCAGGGGGACCTTACATTTGACAGGGCCGTCATTTAGCCTACTGCAGATAAGGTGGCATATTTGAATGATTTTTAAAATCTTTTTGTACTGTGATATTCTTGACAAAAAACTGCTGTGTTGTATAAATTAGTGAGTGTTCTTTCTCTGAAATCGTAATGTCGATATATTACCTTTGATGATTTATGTAGTGTGCTATGGGGTGAAAAGGTCATATAATGAGGGGGGAAAAAAAGGAGTCATTGTCCAAAAAGTGGTATATCTTTTTAAGAGCCCTAATGGCAGGAAGTCATCACCTGAAATCTGTGTTTGCCTACCACACTTCACCCTAAAGCTGGCTTCCCTGTGGTTGTGCGATGGCTCCCAGCAGCAACTAGAATTCTTATTTCCTTTCCATCTGACAAAGAGAGAGTCTTTTTTCAGTAGCTCCTGAGTGAGAGAAGAGTGTTCTAGCATGGGTGAGGGAGTGACATTTTGGGCCAGATAATTATTGGTCTTGGGGGACTGTCCTGTGCATTATAGGATGTTTAACATCATCGCTGGCCTGTACTCGCTAGGTTTCAGCAGCACACTCCTCCAGTTATGACAACCAAAAATATCTTCAAACATTGTCAAAGGTCCCCCTGTGAATCAAGATTGCCCCTGATTGAGAACCAAGGTTGCCCCTGATTGAGAACCAATCAGAGCTATTCTTGTCTCACCAAAATCTGCTGGGTGGGAAATTTTGGGTCTTGTTAGGAAGGAGGAATGTAGAAAATGGGTGTTGGAGAGGTAACTGCAAATTTTCACTATACCTGAAATTCTAATGAGAACCAAAATTGGGTCAAATGTAGCAGACCTACTAAATTTTTTTTTAGGTCCTTGTTGGTATAGTCTAACATTATGGTCTTTTATATTGGACAAATAAAACCCAATATTATGCCTTTTTTTTTTAATTCTATGGGCCTGTGAATCACTTGTTGGGATTTTTTCTGCTTTACTTATGTCAACTAGTCAGTTGCTCTTTATCTTAGAATTTCATTACATCTAAGGCCTAGTAGAGGTTACACATACAATGGCTCATAAATAGAGTACCCCCATCAGACCAATAAAATGTAACAAAACTAAATGACTTACAAGCTAGAATTTATGTGAATTGTTCAAGTGAGCCTGGGTCAGGGTTTTTGTAATTAGCAATAACTAAGAGCTTCATGAAAGCCTGAAGGGCTACAGAAAGAACCCTGTTTTTGCCATGGCTTTAGTTTTATTCTGTTTGTATACAGCATAGCAGAAACAATGTCATACTCTGATATTAGATAATAATATCCCATAAATTGTCTTTCCCTATGTATTTTCTTCTTTATTCTATTTTACTAGTATCTCATTTGGCCTCCAGCTTTGCTGGTCTAGAAGTTCTGTGTTCATTTTTTTTTTTTTTTTGCGTTATGCGGGCCTCTCACAGTTGTGGCCTCTCCCGTTGCGGAGCACAGGCTCCGGACGCGAAGGCTCAGCGGCCATGGCTCACGGGCCTAGCCTCTCCGCAGCATGTAGGATCTTCCCGGACCGGGGCAGGAACCCGCGTCCCCTGCATTGGCAGGCGGACTCTCAACCACTGCGCCACCAGGGAAGCCCCTTCTGTGTTCATTTTAAGCTCCTTGAGGGGAGGGGGAGACTATTGTAATCATCTTTAAATGAGTTTGGAAAACAAAGCACAATTCCCTAATCTTAGTATTGTGCCTTGTATGGTTTAAAATTTGACTGAATAACTTGACATATTATCCTTTCCAGGCCCATTAGAACTACTATAGGTTCTCCCCTTGAGTTTTCTCTGCTTCTTGTAAAACAGGTAGGGGAAGAGTTCTAGAAATAGCGGTATTCACTGAGATAGCTGAAGCTGTGGATAGGAGAGAAAGAGGACATTGACGGTAGCAAGACTCATTTTACTGTGGTTATTAAAGCAAAAATGATGAAAAAACATCAAGTTCAGATAGCAGCTAGTAATAACTAGAGCTGACAGTGAACCCTGCTGGCATCAGCTCCTTGCCTCACTTCTTTTGCTGTATAATGAGTCTTGGTCTGAAGTTGGTTGTCATACCATGATGGTGAACAAGGCATCCAAGAAAGTCCATGTTTGATGCTGCTGGCAGAAGCATGGTGGGCAAGGAAGAGAAATTTAAATCCAGACTATCATTCCAGGGAGGACAAATCTCTTCTTGCTAGAAGTTGCTGGAAACATTTAAGATTCTGCTTTTTCAGGGAGTTTCTTGGGGTTGTCTCTAAAATGAAAGACGGTCACTTCACTTTGTATCCACCAACTGTTAAGGGAAGAGGCAAAATTCTTGTGGGACTTCTGAATCAGCCTGGGTGTGCTGATCTGAGCTGCTTAATTCCCCATTGTCTCGGCAGGCTGTCTGGTCTCAGTGAGCTCACCCGGAGCTCCAGCAGCTTTCCTCTTGAGCCTTGTGACCCAGCAGATCCAGTGATGTGCAGGGTGCTTTCTGGTAGCTTTTGAGATTTTCTTTTTACAATTAATATTTTAGTTTGTGTAGGTTTGTTTTTTGTTTTTGTTTTGTTTTGTTTTGTTTTTTGCGGTACACGGGCCTGTCACTGTTGTGGCCTCTCTCATTGCGGAGCACAGGCTCCGGACTCTCAGGCCCAGCGGCCATGGCTCACGGGCCTAGCTGCTCCGCGGCATGTGGCATCTTTCCGGACCGGGGCACGAACCTGTGTCCCCTGCATCGGCAGGTGGACTCTCAACCACTGCTCCACCAGGGAAGCCCTATTTTGATTTTTTAATTGAAGTATAATTTACTTACACTGTTATATTAGTTTCAGGTGTACAGCATAGTGATTTGATATTTTTGTACATTACAAAATGATCACCACAGTAAGTCCAGTTACCATCTGTCACCATACAGAGTTATAACAATATTACTGACTGTATTCACTGTGCTGTATATTACATCCCCATGACTTATTTATATTATAAATGGAAGTTGGTAGTACCTCTTAGTCCCTTTCACCTGTATTGCCCATTTCACTTCTCCTCTGGCAACCACTGGTTTTTTCTATGTATCTATGAGTCTTTTTCTGTTACGTTTGTTCATTTGTTTTTAAGATTCCACATGTAAGTGAAATCATATGTTATTTGTCTTTTTCTGTCTGACTTATTTCATTTAGCATAACACCTTCTAGATCCACCCACGTTGTCACAAATGGCAAGATTTCATACTTTGTATGGCTAAGCAATATTCCATTGTGTGTGTGTGTTCATGTGTGTGTGTGTGACATCTTTATCCATTTATCTATTAGTGGACTTCTGGGTTGCTTCCATATCTTGACTATTGGAAATAAAACTGCAGTGAACACTGGTTTGCATATATCTTGTTGAATTAGTGTTTTTCTTTTCTTGGGATAAATACCCAGAAGTGGAATATCTGGACCATATGATAGTTTTATTTTTAATTTTTTGAGGAACCTCCATACTGTTTTCCGTAGTGGCTGTACCAATTTACATTCCCACCAACAGCGTACTAGGGTTCCTTTTTCTGCACATCTTTGCTAACGTTTATTCTTTGTTATTTTTTTGACAATAGCCATTTGACAGGTTTTGATTTGCATTTCCCTGATGATTAGTGATGCTGACTATCTTTTCATGTGCCTGATGCCTGTCTGTATGTCTTCTCTGGAAAAATGTCTATTCAGGTCCTCTGCTCATTTTTGCTCATTTTTTAATTGGATTTTTTTTTTTTTTACATATTGAGTTGTATGAGTTTTTTATATGTTTTGGATATTAATCCCTTACTGGATATATCATTTGCAAATGTTTTCTTCCATTCAGTAGGTTGCCTTTTTGTTTCATTGGTAGTTTCCTTTGCTGTACAAAAGGTTTTTAGTTTGATGTGGTCTCCTTTGTTTAGTTTTGCTTTTGTTGCCCTTGCCTGAGGAGACAGATCAAAAAAAATTCCTAAAGACCGATGTCAAAGAGCTTATTGCTTGTTTTCTTCTAGGAGTTTTATGGTTTCAGGTCTTAAATTTAAGTCTTTAATTCAGTTAAATATACTTATTTTGTTGGACTATTTTATAATTTTCATTTCAGCTGAAATGAATTAGTGGTTTGATGGCTGACTTTTAGTTGCCTTTATTGGCATTAGATTTCTTCATGTACTTTAGAATTTTGGTTGAATGGCCTATTTTGAATGAGATATATTTTTTAATTGCTTTCATTCATTCATTTTCCACCTGTCTTTCTCCCTCTCTGCTCAGTCTTTTCCTGTTTAGCAATTTATAGTTGTCTCTGACTGGCTTCCACAGAGCCCCAGTCTAGAACTGCAGTGGTGTTTCAGTTACTTGGGCAATCACAGGCTGCTTCATTGAGTTCCTGGTCTCTGGCTGGTCTATGTTCTCCCTCCTCCCTAGGCCACAGCTCCATATGAGATAACCATCTTTCTTTCAGGAATGGAGGAACCCTCCTCCAGTTTCACCTCTGACCCTGCCTTCAAGTATGATGCTAGGTCTGAGTCTGTCCTTTGTGGGTTATGGTTAGCCACCAAATTGTGTAGGTCTCATGCTTCCAGTTTCAGTGCCTGTTTTTGGATCCTGAGCTTAGCGGGCTAAAGGCTTTAACTTTGAGGATTTACCTCACTGTGTTTCTGCCCTATATCAGTTTCACAGAAATGTTTATATTGTTTTTGAGCTTGCCTGCATCCTCTTGGTTTTCTCTTCTTGTTTCCTCTCTCGTTGCTGTGTTTGGAGTAGAGGGGATCCATCAAAGAGTGAATTTACTTGCCATCTTAACTGGCAGTCACGTGGGCTGAGGGTTTAAAGGAAACAAAGTCAGATATTTGGTTTTACATAGTACTAAAAGCTAACCACAAAAATGCTTTTCTGTGTGACTTCAGTGACCATTAGCATACATTTATTTAAACTCCTCCTTCAGAGGCTTGCAGCCCCAAAAAGATGCGTGGGATTAAGCAGGATGCCATAGTTCTCTACAAGGATTTCACCTTTTATTTTTTTATACATATATAAATTTATGTATTTATTTTTGGCTGCGTTGGGTCTTCATCACTGCGCGCGGGCTTTCTCTAGTTGCGGCGAGCAGGGGCTACTCTTCGTTGCACTGCATGGGCTTTTCATTGTGGTGGCTTCTCTCGTTGCGGAGCACGGGCCCTAGGCGCAGGGGCTTCAGTAGTTGTGGCACGCAGGCTCAGTAGTTGTGGCTCGCAAGCTCTAGAGCACAGGCTCAGTAGTTGTGGCATATGGGCTTAGTTGCTCTGCGGCATGTGAGATCTTTCCAGACCAGGGCCCGAACCCCTGCGTTGGCAGGCGGAAGAGTCTTAACCACTGCGCCACCTGGGAAGTCCCTTATTTTTCATTTTCATGGTAATTTTAAGAATTCAGTTGTTTCCAAACACCTAACTGCTCACAGTTCTAACTGAATAGTGTCTTAAGATGTCAGTGCCTGCAGTTGTGCTTGTCTTGGCACCAAGTGGCACTTCTTTTAGATGCTGAAAACCGAACAGAGGTGAAAATGTAAACAATGTGTTTGAATGGGAGAGTGAGAGATTGCTGTTTCTTGCTGGGCGAGGTGCCCCTTCTTAATACTCCCTGCAGCACCCTGTGTTTCCATCTCTCCCAGTCCTTCCCAGAAGGGATTATGTTTTATCTGTTTGCAGTTACTGATTTCCTCATTAGCCATGGGTTGCTTGAGAGCAGGTAACACTGACATCTTTTTTTTTTTTTTTTGCGGTACGCGGGCCTCTCACTGCTGTGGCCTCTCCCGTTGCGGAGCACAGGCTCTGGATGCGCAGGCTCAGTGGCCATGGCTCACGGACCCAGCCACTCCGCGGCATGTGGGATCTTCCCGGACCGGGGCACGAACCCGTGTCCCCTAAATTGGCAGGCAGACTCTCAACCACTGTGCAACCAGGGAAGCCCCTGCCATCTTTTTATTTGCAGTGTTTTTAGAGTTCCTGTCATATGGTAGTTTTCCAATAAATGTGTGGGATTTTTTGTTTGTTTTTGTTTATTTAGTAATAAATTATGAGTAGAACTAAGGGTGGAAAGAGGCAGAAATAACTTGCAGCCAAGTAGGCAAAAAGATTTCTAATATTTTTATATCTAATGTGCTCCTCAGCCCATTTTTGTTATCTGGTCTCACCAAAAGCTCACAGTCTTACTGTCAGTTAAGTGAATTGAGGACAGGAATGCAAGGAAAGTAAGTAACCACTATTTCTAACAGAATGTATGTGGGAAGACTGGTATTTTTCAAGTCCCAATACTAGGTCTTTGGTTCTCTGATGCAGAACAAGGTCAAGGGTTTCTATCTAAGCAGCTTCAAAGGCAAACCACTCACGAAGGGATGCTTCTACTTGGAAGCCAGATCCAGGGATCAACTCTACTTCCCATGTGGCTAGGGACATGGGTGGGAGAATGGAGCTTAGTAAATCCCCAGAAAGTTATCTGCTAAATTAAACTTCCCTAATTCTTGGCGAAGTTGAGTGAAGAATGTGTACACTCTGCACCTGGATTGCAATTGCCTCCTCTGATTCCTTAGGCCCAGATTTTGTTTATGATTGGGGTTTGTTTGAAATTATCTGCAAATTTCAGGTCTGTGTTTTTGGTTAGAGTAGCTCAGAGGCCAGACACTTCTGACTCAACAGAGAAAAAGCCAGCTCCTCCTAGTGGACCTTTTCTTAAAACCTCATTGTTTTTAGGGGAAAAAAATATCACTTGTTTCTCTCATAAGTGCTTTATGGGAACAAGAATATTTTATTGTGAATTTTTTTAGAATGCTACAAACAAAAAGACAAATCGATCACTTCTACTTAAAGTAATGAAGCAAAGAAACATTAAAGTAAATTAAAAATACTGGTATCAGGTTTTCAGTAAGGAAGAGGAGGAATATTGTCAAGTTTAAGCATAGTTGAGCATAAATTTCTTAACTTTATATTTGATTATATTTATGGAGGTTTTAAGTAGTTTCAGACAAGGCCATTGTGCCTCTAGTTAGTGACATTGATTGGAGGCTAGGTGTTTGATTTGTCTCTTTTCCTTCTTCCATAAACAGTGTGTTTTCTAGCATTCTGTCCATAAATCTCTGTTTGGTGCTTATTTCATGGGAGAAGTGACTTCAGTTGACTCGTGCTCAGGGGAAATGAGGAAAAATAAAAACCAGTGCTTTTTATCAGATTGCCACTTTGAGTAGGTTATGGTCTGTATTTGGCATGTGTAGACTTACCTCTCATACCTCTGGCTTGGAGATTGTGCAGACTAAAAGGAAGCAATTTCCAACTCTCTTGGCCCCCCTGACAGGTACAATATGCAGCCATTTTTGATACTATGAGGTTTATAATGAGCGTTGTTTTAAATGTTGACAATCTGGGAGCTACACAGTGTTCTTTCAACACAAAATCAGTCAAAATTTTATCTTAGTCTCTCCTTTACAAAAGCCTTAGTGGATTTGTTTGTTTACTTATTTATTTATTCACACATTTGTTCAACAAATATTTATTGAGCTTCTACTGTGTGCCAGCTACGTACACAATGGTGGTTTTCAGAATGTGTTCAGCAAACAAGGTTCTGAGGAGATATGCCAGCTAGGACACATTTGACTGTAAGAAAACCCAATGAAAGGTGACTTAAGCCAAAAGGAAAATTTTCAGGATTGGCTCCTTCATTCCCTCAGCTGTGCTAGTGAGAAGACCCCGGTCCATCTTTCTGCTTTGCTATTTGCAGCATGTTGGCCAGTCCCCTCAGGCTTACTTATTGCTTGATTCCCAAGGTAACTACTGCTGTTATTTTGTGTCACATGAAGACTACAGTGTCTAATATGGAAAAAAGTGAATTTATTTAAGATTGAGAAAGACTCTCTCAATAATCCTCCAGCTGAAGTTCTTATTGTCCAGAGTTGCATAACATTGCCCATTCCTACATTCCTACAGTTAGTTGGAAGACAAATGGAAATACCATGACTGGTCTGCACCAGCCATTCTCAAAATGTGGCATTGGATATCTCTGAGACTCTTTTAGGAGATTCACAAGAGCAAAACTATTTTCATAATAATGCTAAAACATCGTTTGTGTTTTTTACTAGTCTAATTTTCTCACTAGTCTACCGTGGAGTTGTTAAGAGGTTACATGATATATGATGACGTCATTGCTTTGGCAACTAATAGAATATATTCTTGGGTTTTAAATTTTCTCAGTTTTAATTTCTAACGTGGTAAATATTGATAAATATAACTCACTTAAACAAAAGCTGTCAGTAATGTCCTCAATAACGTGTATGAGTATAAAGGGGGCCTGAGAATAAAATGTTTGAGATCCACTGGTCTTCATTAATCAAGATTCACCCCTGGCATTTGGGAAGATCCCAGCCTCCCCCAAGACTCAGTGGCTGTGAGATTCCTGGACAAAACTGATTCTGTTAACAAAGAAGCAGTAGAGGAGTTAGGCTGTTGGATGGGCAACCAGCAGTGTTTATAGAACTATTATGAGGAGGGGCTTTGGCAGGGAGGGCATGGCTCAGACCCAGGGTGTGCTCCAGGTCCTGCCTCTGCTTTGACTGGAGCCACTCCACCCAGGTCCATCCTTTCTTTTTTAATTGTGGTAAAATATACATACCATAAAATTTACTATTTTAACCATTATTTAAAAGTGTACAGTTAAGTGGCATTATTACATTCACATTCTTGTGCAACCATCACCACCGTTCATCTCCAGAACTTTTTCATTTTCCCAATGGAAACTTTTTACCCATTAAACAATATATCCCCACCTCCTCCATTTCTCCCAGCCCCTGACAACCACCATTGTATTTTCTGCCTCTGAGTTTGACCATTCTAGGTGTCTCCTATCTGTGGAGTCATACAGTATTTGTCCTTTTGTGTCTGGCTTATTCCTCTTAACATAACGTTTTCAAGGTTCATCCATGTATCAGAATTTCCTTCCTTTTTATGACTAATATTCCACTGTCTGCATATATTCATTGTGTTTATCCATCCGTTGATGAACATTTGGGTTGTTTCTACCTTTTGGCTACTGTGAATGCTGCTATGAATATGGGGAAACAAATTATCTGTTTGAGTCCCTACTTTCTTTTTTTTTAAAATTAATTAATTTATTTTTGGCTGCGTTGGGTCTTCATTGCTGTGTACGGGCTTTCTCTAGTTGCGGTGAGTGGGCGCTACTCTTCGTTATGGCATGCAGGCTTCTCATTGTGGTGGCCTTTCTTGTTGCAGAGCACGGGCTCTAGGGCACACGGGCTTCAGTAGTTGTGGCTTGTGGGCCCTAGAGCTCAGTCTCAGTAGTTGTGGCACACGGGCTTAGTTGCTCCACGGCATGTGGGATCTTCCCAGACCAGGGCTCAAACCCATGTCCCTTGCATTGGCAGGTGGATTCTTAATCACTGTGCCACTAGGGAAGCCCAACTTTCAATTATTTGGGGTATGTACATAGAAGTGTATCATATGATAATTCAATGTTTAATTATTTTAAAGGAAACACCATACCATTTTCCACAGTAGCTACACTCTTTTGCATTCCCACCAGCAGTTGAGGTTCCAGTTTCTCCACATCCTCACCAACACTTGCTATTTTTTGTGTTTTTTGATGATAGCCAGCCTAATGGGTATAAAGTGTATCTCATTGTGGTTTGCTTTGCATTTCCCTAATGATTAGTGATGTTGAACTTCTTTTTATGTGTTTATTGGCCATTTGTATATCTTTGGAGAGATGTCTGTTCAAGCCCTTTTCCCATTTTTAAAAAACTGGGTCATTTGTTTTTTTATCATTGAGTTATAGTTCTTTGTATATTCTGGATATTAATCCCTTATCAGATATATGATTTGCATGGGTCTGTCCATTTTGTATGTAGAACTTTAACACAAGATTTCATTTTGCTAAATGATTTTTAAAAGAGCTTTAAAGCTCTATATCACTGTTGTTATTTTCACATTTGTCATCCTGGGTGTTACACACTGCACTGGTTTAGAAGGTATAGATGGTAGGACCTTGGTAATTACTTCAGTGCTCATGATTAATTTACAATAACTGCTTTAGAATTTCTCACACTATTCAAAATGTGGCACTGGCTACTCTTATTTGCACACATAGTTTTATAGATTACCTCATATTTGCCATGAAAGAAAACGATGATTAAGGCTAAATGATTTTTTAAATATTTTTTCTTTCATCCATGGCAGTTGTATCCTTTGACAGAACTTTAAAGGTACCAGATTCTTCATCATATCAGCTGAGTAGGGATTCTTTTTAGACTTTTCAGAAAATCTTTAAAAGGTTGAGTTCTAAGATGTTTCTAGATGGAACCACCATTTGAGATGTGAAAGTGTCATTCAACCAACAGTAATGCAAATGGAGAACCAGGATATCACAGGTTAAATTATAGAATGTTTATTTTTCCATCCTGAAACCTAGTAACTTAGGAGGGGAAATAATGTCATATAATGTTAAGCAAGAGGCTCATGTCATTACTGGTCACTGGTCCTAGCACTGTGGTAGACTGGACATACTGTGCAGCCCTGCTTGTGGCTCTTTGAAGTTGGGGCTGCTGAAATGCTCAGGTGTTAACATAGAACTTTAGGAACCCACTTTGCTTTCTGAAAGATAATTTGAGAACCACTGGCCTAGGGCTGTCCCATGCCAGGTTCTTAAACCTCTTGATTTCTAAATTAAGGGAAATGTTTTTGTTTTTAATGAATTAGGACGCTTTGTTCCAGCCTGTCTCCCAATTGTTTCTTCACTTTTTGTCATCTTTCTTCAGACAGTACGTTAAGTGTTTTGATGCTTTTATTTCCTTCTTCTACTCTAATGAATTGTGCCTGGTGAAATCCATATACCTTGTGTCGACATGTCTCTGAAGCTTTTGAATATATCCTTTTCCTAAAGAATAGAAGTCAACCAAAATGGGGGAATTTTTTAGCCCTGAAGTATTACTTCTCTCTCACCTGCTGTACTTTGAGTCTGAGTATGAACCCTCATAGACATTGAGGTTATTGAGGGTATGCAATAGTGTATCTTTGTGCCATGTGATTTGAGTTCATAGAATAGTACTTGGCAAGCAACAAAGTAACTTTTGACCAATTTATAGATGAGAGGGAAAGGGCAAATGCAGTGATCCCAACCTGACACCATTTTGACCCTGTCTCTTTTGGGTATCTCAGGTGTTTGCTGGACCCCAGAGCTGGTTTTCCTTGCCACTTTACTCCTCCCCCTCCCACCTCCTGCTTTCCTCTGATCAGCAGGAAACAGGGACATGAACAAGCACATGGGAATCTTTCACAGGACAGTCATTTCCATTCAGGTGTCTAGGTCTCTCTGCTCATAGGACTTTCCCTTTAGTTCACTCTTCATAAGAATTTATGAAGGTCATTTTATTTTCTTTTGGATATATATACTGAGGAGACTAGCAATTCTGTTATTTTTAGTCTCTATGTAGAGAAGGTGAAATCATGGTTTGATTCCTTAGGAACCTGTGTAAATGTGCTAAAAGAGAAATATTCAAGAAATGAAAAAGGGGATTTCCTTCTGACTTTCCATGCCCTTTGCTTTTGCTACATTAGTATACATTAGTATATATATGTGTGTATGTGTGTGTGTGTGTGTGTGCGCGCACAAAATACTTGTTAAAATCTTGAGTTTTGAGGAAATATGTCATTGAACGTCCACCTTTCTTTTATGCTCTTAAGTAAAAGATGCTAAACAATATTTCTTTAGTTGTTTGTATGAAATGAATATAGGCATAGACGTCCATGTGAGGGCATATACACTCAGTGGGATCATAAGAAAGCCAAGGATTTACATTCAGTGCAGTATCAAGGATTTTGGTACCAATCAAAAGATGTGGTATCAATCAAAAGTATAGTTAGTTCTCAGTTGTGTAGTAAGTGTGCAGATTAACTGGTATAAAAAAATCAGTGCATTTGTGAAAAAAGTTGAAATCACTATGAATCTGAAGAATCACCCCCATTTTACAAGGCATACATTTCTCTTTTTGTTTTTGAGATACATGGACACTGCCTCATACATGAGCACAGACCATCTCATGCTCTCACCAGTTATCCTCCCCTGCGTGGTAGATTGGATGTCTCTCCCTTCCTGTGGCAATGACCCTCATAGGGCAAAGCAGTAGCCATATAGCTAAGGGAAGGCAGATGGAGGGAGAAGGCTGTGGATTTTCTCTTCCGCAGAGCCAGGATTGGGAAAATGGGGACATTTTGAGGACAGGAATGAAGAAGAGGGAGCAAGCGCTGGAACTGTATCCCTGGCCAATTCTGTTGGTTTTAATTTTTTCAAACAGAGAACTCAACTAAAAAATAGAAAATGCAGACTATTTTAGCAATTTAAAACCTTTTATTATGTTCATCAAGTACCTTACGTCTTGATTCGCATTTACAAACTATACTATGTTTTCTTTTTTTTCCTTACCTTTGGGGTGATATCTGTATGGCAAATATGTAGTTAGAAGTTAAAACAATTTTTCTATAGTTGTGGAAATAATACATGTAGAAAAGTACATAAACATGATTTACACTTTAATAAATTATTAAAACGTTAATATATATGTAACTGCCATCCAGGTCAATAAATAGAATATTGCCAGCATCCTGAAAGCCTTTCTCACATACCCTCCCAATAATACTGCTTCCTTTCCTCTAAATGTAGCAGGTTTCCTGGCTTTTTTGGGGTAATCACTACAGTTTAGTTTTACCTGTTTTTGAACATTATATAAATGAATCATACCTTATATATTCTTGTGGGTTGGTTTCTTTCTCTCAGCCAGTGATTGTCAGTTCATCTCTATGACTGTAGTAGTAGTTTCTACATTTTTTTTTTTTTAAAGTGTATAGCCTGATGATTTATTTATTTATTTATTTATTTTTTAACATCTTTATTGGAGTATAATTGCTTTACAATGGTATGTTAGTTTCAGCTTCACAACAAAATGAATCAGTTATATATATACATATATTCCCATATCTCTTCCCGCTTGCGTCTCCCTCCCTCCCACCCTCCCTATCCCACCCCTCCAGGCGGTCACAAAGCACCGAGCTGATCTCCCTGTGCTATGCGGCTGCTTCCCACTAGCTAACTACCTTACTTTTGGTAGTGTATATATGTCCATGCCTCTTTATCGCTTTGCACCGTTTACCCTTCCCCCTCCCCATAGCCTCAAGTCCATTCTCTAGTAAGTCTGTGTCTTTATTCCTGTTTCACCCCTAGGTTTTTCATGACATTTTTTTTTTAAATTCCATATATATGTGTTAGCATACGGTATTTGTCTCTCTCTTTCTGACTTACTTAACTCTGTATGACAGACTCTGGGTCTATCCACCTCATTACAAATAGCTCAATTTCGTCTCTTTTTATGGCTGAGTAATATTCCATTGTATATATGTGCCACATCTTCTTTATCCATTCATCCGATGATGGACACTTAGGTTGTTTCCATCTCTGGGCTATTGTAAATAGAGCTGCAATGAACATTTTGGTACATGACTCTTTTTGAATTATGGTTTTCTCAGGGTATATGCCCAGTAGTGGGATTGCTGGGTCATATGGTAGTTCTATTTGTAGCTTTTTAAGGAACCTCCATACTGTTCTCCACAGTGGCTGTATCAATTTACATTCCCACCAACAGTGTAAGAGGGTTCCCTTTTCTCCACACCCTCTCCAGCATTTATTGTTTCTAGATTTTTTGATGATGGCCATTCTGACTGGTGTGAGATGATATCTCATTGTAGTTTTGATTTGCATTTCTCTAATGATTAGTGATGTTGAGCATTCTTTCATGTGTTTGTTGGCACTCTGTATATCTTCTTTGGAGAAATGTCTATTTAGGTCTTCTGCCCATTTTTGGATTGGGTTGTTTGTTTTTTTGTTATTAAGCTGCATGAGCTGCTTATAAATTTTGGAGATTAATCCTTTGTCCGTTGCTTCATTTGCAAATATTTTCTCCCATTCTGAGGGTTGTCTTTTGGTCTTCTTTATGGTTTCCTTTGCTGCGCAAAAGCTTTTAAGTTTCATTAGGTCCCATTTGTTTACTTTTGTTTTTATTTCCATTTCTCTAGGAGGTGGGTCAAAAAGGACCTTGCTGTGATTTATGTCATAGAGTGTTCTGCCTATGTTTTCCTCTAAGAGTTTGATAGTGTCTGGCCTTACATTTAGGTCTTTAATCCATTTTGAGCTTATTTTTGTGTATGGTGTTAGGGAGTGATCTAATCTCATACTTTTACATGTAGCTGTCCAGTTTTCCCAGCACCACTTATTGAATAGGCTGTCCTTTCTCCACTGTACATTTCTGCCTCCTTTGTCAAAGATAAGGTGACCATATGTGCGTGGGTTTATCTCTGGGCTTTCTATCCTGTTCCATTGATCTATCTTTCTGTTTTTGTGCCAGTACCATACTGTCTTGATAACTGTAGCTTTGTAGTATAGTCTGAAGTCTGGGAGCCTGATTCCTCCAGTTCCTTCTTTCGTTCTCAAGATTGCTTTGGCTATTCGGGGTCTTTTGTGTTTCCATACAAATTGCAAAATTTTTTGTTCTAGTTCTGTGAAAAATGCCAGTGGTAGTTTGATAGGGATTGCATTGAATCTATAGATTGCTTTGGGTAGTAGAGTCATTTTCACAATGTTGATTCTTCCAATCCAAGAACATGGTATATCTCTCCATCTATTTGTATCATCTTTAATTTCTTTCATCAGTGTCTTATAATTTTCTGCATACAGATCTTTTGTCTCCTTAGGTAGGTTTATTCCTAGATATTTTATTCTTTTTGTTGCAATGGTAAATGGGAGTGTTTTCTTGATTTCACTTTCAGATTTTTCATCATTAGTATATAGGAATGCCAGAGATTTCTGTGCATTAATTTTGTATCCTGCTACTTTACCAAATTCATTGATTAGCTCTAGTAGTTTTCTGGTAGCATCTTTAGGGTTCTCTATGTATAGGATCATGTCATCTGCAAACAGTGACAGCTTTACTTCTTCTTTTCCGATTTGGATTCCTTTTATTTCCTTTTCTTCTCTGATTGCTGTGGCTAAAACTTCCAAAACTATGTTGAATAATAGTGGTGAGAGTGGGCAACCTTGTCTTGTTCCTGATCTTAGTGGAAATGCTTTCAGTTTTTCACCATTGAGGATGATGTTTGCTGTGGGCTTGTCATATATGGCCTTTATTATGTTGAGGAAAGTTCCCTCTATGCCTACTTTCTGCAGGGTTTTTATCATAAATGGGTGTTGAATTTTGTCAAAAGCTTTCTCTGCATCTATTGAGATGATCATATGGTTTTTCTCCTTCAGTTTGTTAATATGGTTTATCACATTGATAGATTTGCGTATATTGAAGAATCCTTGCATTCCTGGAATAAACCCCACTTGATCATGGTGTATGATCCTTTTAATGTGCTGTTGGATTCTGTTTGCTAGTATTTTGTTGAGGATTTTTGCATCTATGTTCATCAGTGATATTGGCCTGTAGTTTTCTTTCTTTGTGACATCCTTGTCTGGTTTTGGTATCAAGGTGATGGTGGCCTCGTAGAAGGAGTTTGGGAGTGTTCCTCCCTCTGCTATATTTTGGAAGAGTTTGAGAAGGATAGGTGTTAGCTCTTCTCTAAATGTTTGATAGAATTCGCCTGTGAAGCCATCTGGTCCTGGGCTTTTCTTTGTTGGAAGATTTTTAATCACAGTTTCAATTTCAGTGCTTGTGATTGGTCTGTTCATATTTTCTATTTCTTCCTGATTCAGTCTTGGCAGGTTGTGCATTTCTAAGAATTTGTCCATTTCTTCCAGATTGTCCATTTTATTGGCATAGAGTTGCTTGTAGTAATCTCTCATGATCTCTTTTATTTCTGCAGTGTCAGTTGTTACCTCTCCTTTTTCATTTCTAATTCTATTGATTTGAGTCTTCTCCCTTTTTTTCTTGATGAGTCTGGCTAGTGGTTTATCTATTTTGTTTATCTTCTCAAAGAACCAGTTTTATTGATCTTTGCTATTGTTTCCTTCATTTCTTTTTCATTTATTTCTGATCTGATTTTTATGATTTCTTTCCTTCTGCTAGCTTTGGGGTTTTTTTGTTCTTCTTTCTCTAATTGCTTGAGGTGCAAGGTTAGGTTGTTTATTCGAGATGTTTCCTGCTTCTTAAGGTGGGCTTGTATTGCTATAAACTTCCCCCTTAGAACTGCTTTTGCTGCATCCCACAGGTTTTGGGTCGTTGTGTCTCCATTGTCATTTGTTTCTAGGTATTTTTTGATTTCCTCTTTGATTTCTTCAGTGATCACTTCATTATTAAGTAGTGTATTGTTTAGCCTCCATGTGTTTGTATTTTTTACAGATCTTTTCCTGTAATTGATATCTAGTCTCATGGCGTTGTGGTCAGAAAAGATACTTGATACAATTTCAATTTTCTTAAGTTTACCAAGGCTTGATTTGTGACCCAAGATATGATCTATCCTGGAGAATGTTCCATGAGCACTTGAGAAAAATGTGTATTCTGTTGTTTTTGGATGGAATGTCCTATAAATATCAATTAACTCCATCTCGTTTAATGTATCATTTAAAGCTTGTGTTTCCTTATTTATTTTCATTTTGGATGATCTGTCCATTGGTGAAAGTGGGGTGTTAAAGTCCCCTACTATGAATGTGTTACTGTCGATTTCCCCTTTTATGGTTGTCAGTATTTGCCTTATGTATTGAGGTGCACCTATGTTGGGTGCATAAATATTTACAATTGTTATATCTTCCCCTTGGATCGATCCCTTGATCATTATGTAGTGTCCTTCTTTGTCTCTTCTAATAGTCTTTGTTTTAAAGTCTATTTTGTCTGATATGAGAATTGCTACTCCAGCTTTCTTTTGGTTTCCATTTGCATGAAATACCTTTTTCCATCCCCTTACTTTCAGTCTGTATGTGTCTCTAGGTCTGAAGTGGGTCTCTTGTAGACAGCAAATATATGGGTCTTGTTTTTGTATCCATTCAGCCAATCTGTGTCTTTTGGTGGGAGCATTTAGTCCATTTACATTTAAGGTAATTATCGATATGTGTGTTCCTATTCCCATTTTCTTAATTGTTTTGGGTTCGTTATTGTAGGTCCTTTCCTTCTTTTGTGTTTCTTGCCTAGAGAAGTTCCTTTAGCAGTTGTTGTAGAGCTGGTTTGGTGGTGCTGAACTCTCTCAGCTTTTGCTTGTCTGTAAAGGTTTTAATTTCTCCATCAAATCTGAATGAGATCCTTGCTGGGTAGAGTAATCTTGGTTGCAGGTTTTTCTCCTTCAACACTTTCAATATGTCCTGCCACTCCCTTCTGGCTTGCAGAGTTTCTGCTGAAAGATCAGCTGTTAACCTTATGGGGATTCCCTTGTGTGTTATTTGTTGTTTTTCCCTTGCTGCTTTTAATATGTTTTCTTTGTATTTAATTTTTGACAGTTTGATTAATATGTGTCTTGGCGTATTTCTCCTTGGATTTATCCTGTATGGGACTCTATGTGCTTCCTGGACTTGATTAACTATTTCCTTTCCCATATTAGGGAAGTTTTCAACTATAATCTCTTCAAATATTTTCTCAGTCCCTTTCTTTTTCTCTTCTTCTTCTGGAACCCCTATAATTCGAATGTTGGTGCGTTTAATGTTGTCCCAGAGGTCTCTGAGACTGTCCTCAGTTCTTTTCATTCTTTTTTCTTTATTTTGCTCTGCAGTAGTTATTTCCACTATTTTATCTTCCAGGTCACTTATCCGTTCTTCTGCCTCAGTTATTCTGCTATTGATCCCATCTAGAGTACTTTTAATTTCATTTATTGTGTTGTTCATCGTTGCTTGTTTCATCTTTAGTTCTTCTAGGTCCTTGTTAACTGATTCTTGCAATTTGTCCATTCTATTGTCCATTCTATCTCCAAGATTTCGGATCAACCTTACTATCATTATTCTGAATTCTTTTTCAGGTAGACTGCCTATTTCCTCTTCATTTGTTAGGTCTGGTGGGTTTTTATCTTGCTCCTTCATCTGCTGTGTGTTTTTCTGTTTTTTCATTTTGCTTATCTTACTGTGTTTGGGTCTCCTTTTTTGCAGGCTGAAGGTTCGTAGTTCCTGTTGTTTTTTGTGTCTGTCCCCAGTGGCTAAGGTTGGTTCAGTGGGTTGTGTAGGCTTCCTGGTGGAGGGGACTAATGCCTGTGTTCTGGTGGATGAGGCTGGATCTTGTCTTTCTGGTGGGCAGGTCCACGTCTGGTGGTGTGTTTTGGGGTGTCTGTAGACTTATTATGATTTTGGGCAGCCTCTCTGCTAATGGGTGGGGTTGTGTTCCTGTCTTGCTAGTTGTTTGGCATAGGATGTCCAGCACTGTAGCTTGCTGGTCATTGAGTGAAGCTGGGTGCTGGCGTTGAGATGGAGATCTCTGGGAGATTTTCGCCCTTTGATATTATGTGCAGCTGGGAGGCCTCTTGTGGACCAGTGTCCTGAAGTTGGCTCTCCCACCTCAGAGGCACAGCACTGACTCCTGGCTGCAGCACCAAGAGCCTTTCATCCACAGGGCTCCTTAATTTGGGATGATTCGTTGTCTATTCAGGTATTCCACAGATGCAGGGTATATCAAGTTGATTGTGGAGGTTTAATCCGCTGCTTCTGAGGCTGCTGGGAGAGATTTCCCTTTCTCTTCTTTGTTCTCACAGTTCCCAGGGGCTCAGCTTTGGATTTGGCCCCGCCTGTGCGTGTAGGTCGCCAGAGGGCGTCTGTTCTTTGCTCAGACAGGACGGGGTTAAAGGAGCCGCTGATTCGGAGGCTCTGGCTCACCCAGGCCGGGGGGTAGGGAGGGTCACGGAGTGCGGGGCGGGCCTGCAGCGGCAGAGGCCGGCGTGACGGCGTGACGCTGCAGCCTGAGGCGCGCCGAGCGCTCTCCCGAGGGAGCCGTCCCTGGATCCCGGGACCCTGGCAGTGGCGGGCTGCACAGGCTCCCCGGAAGGGCTCGTGGCTAGTGACCTGTGTTCGCACACAGGCCTCCTGGCTGCGGCAGCAGCGGCCTTAGCGTCCCATGTCCGTCTCCGGGCTCCGCACTCTTAGCCGCGGCTCGCGCCCGTCCCTGGAGCTCTCCCAAGCAGCGCTCTTAATCCCCTCTCCTCGTGCACCAGGAAACAAAGAGGGACGTAAAAGTCTCTTGCCTCTTCGGCAGCTCCAGACCCCTCCCCGGACTCTCTCCCGGCCAGCCGCGGCGCACCAACGCCCTGCAGGCTGTGTTCACGCCGCCAACCTCAGTCCTCTCCCGGCGCTCCGACAAAAGCCGGAGCCTCAGCTCCCAGTCCCGCCCGCCCCGGCGGGCGAGCAGACAAGCCTCTCGGCTGGTGAGTGCCGATCGGCCCGATCCTCTGCGCTGGAATCTGTCCGCTTTGCCCTCCGCACCCCTGTTGCTGTGCTCTTCTCCGCGGCTCCCAAGCTCCCCCACTCCGCCTCCCGAAGTCTCCACCCGCGAAGGGGCTTCCTAGTGTGTGGACACTTTTCCTCCTTCACAGCTCTCTCCCGCTGGTGCAGGACCCGTCCCTATCCTTTTGTCTCTGTTTAGTTTTTTCTTTTGCCCTAACCAGGTACGTGGGGGGTTCCTTGCCTTTTGGGAGGTCTGAGGTCTTCTGCCAGCGTTCAGTAGGTGCTCCGTAGGAGTTGTTTCACGCGTAGATGTATTTCTGGTGTATCTGTGGAGAGGAAGGTGATCTCCGCGTCTTACTCTTCTGCCATCTTCCCGGAAGTCTATCAGTTTCTACATTTTTATTGCTCCATAGTATTCCCTTGTATGAATATTTTATTTATTCTACTCTTGATTGGCATATAGGTTGTTTTCAATTTAGGTCTATTATGAATAATACTGCTACGAGCATTCTACTAGTGTACATAAACACATAAGCTTAGAGTGTGCTTTGAGGGAAAACTTGTAATTCATGGATTTTTGTCTGATTATCCTATGATTTACCGAGAGAAGTGTGTGAAAATTTCCTGCTATGATTGGAATTTATTATTTTTCATTGTAGTTATGTTAATTTCTGTGTTATATTTTAAGCTTTATATGTTGTTCTACATTCCCATGTTATTGTGTACATGTAAACTTAAATTGTCACGTATTCCTGGTAAATTAAACATTTTATCATTATGAAGTGATTCTCTTTACCTCTAATAAAGCTTTTTGCCCTAAAGTGTATTTAAATTGAAACTATTTGATTTTCTTTTTTTAACATCTTTATTGGAATATAATTGCTTTTCAATGTTGTGTTAGTTTCTGCTGTATAACAAAGTGAATCAGTTATATGTATACATATATCCCCATATCCCCTCCTGCTTGCGCCTCCCTCCCACCCTCTCTATTTGATTCTTTTGGTTAGGTTAACATGGCATTTTTTTCCTTATTCTTCTTTTAGCCTCTCTGGTATCCCTATATCGTTGTGTTTTAGATGTGTCTTTTGTAACAACATTTAGCTTTTTAAAAAATTCAAAACTGATAATCTTTGGTTTTTACTTGTGGAATTTAATCTATTTGCATATTATATAATTACTGATATATTTGAGTTTAAATCTACCATCTTATTGTGTGCTTTTTATTTATTTTGTCTATTCTATATTCCTTTTCTCTCCAGTCTTGCCCTTTTGGGGGTTAAGTGTTTTTTACTATGAATTTTTCTCCTCTGATAATTTGGAGATTCTATACTGTCTTTTATTCTTCCATTAGTGGATAGCCTAGAAATTATGGTATGCTTTTTTGAATTATTAAAGTCGAATGTTAACATTTTTATCCTCCTTTTCCTGGAAAATGCAAGGACTTTAGAACTCTTTAAGTCTGTCATTCTCCTGGCATATGTACTATTGTTTTTTTTTTTTTTTTGGTAATGCCCTAAAATGATATTACACAATCATAACATTCAGCTAACATACTTTAAAAGATGGGCTATTAGGGATTCATTCTTAAATAATTCTATGAAATTCACATTTTCTAAGACATGCAGTTAGGATCCATTTTATATTCATTACAGTGTTAACACATTGCTTTAAAAATTTTTGTAAGATTATAAAATAAATACTATTAAGTACTATTGTACTATTGTTTTTTATATTTTAATTTCAGTATATATATGAATAAAACGCCAATAATACTATTCTTATTTTATATCATAAGTGTTAATTTAAAATTTCACATGTATTTATCATTTTTTATTATTTCTTCTGACATCTCTAGACTTCCATCTGGAATCATTTTCCATCTGCCTGAAGAGCGTCCTTTAGAGCAGGTTTACTGGTGACAGATTCTTTCAGTGTGTCAAAAGAACTTTATTTTACCTTTATTCCTGAAGAGTATTTTAGCTTGGTGTAGTATTCTAGGTTGGTCCTTTCTTCCTTTCATTGCATTGAAGATAGGTTTTTAGCTTTTTCACACTGTATTTCTGTGTATCTTATCCATTCTTCTGTATTTTTCCATTGTTTTTACTTTCCATGTTGAATTCTGGATAGTTTCTTCTAATATATCTTCCAAGTTTATCAAATCCCTTTTCAACTGTGTTTAAGTAGCTGTTAAACCCATCTGTTGAATTCTTAATTTCAGTTTTTTTTTAGTTCTAGAATTCCTGCTTTTTTTGTTTGTTTGTTTTTCATCTATAGGGTCATTTTTTTTATAGTTTTCAGTTCCTTGATGAAATTTTGGCTTTCATCTTCACAAGGGACCCTCTTAGTTACTTTATAGTTTTTGTCTATTTTTTTTTTTTTGCGGTACACAGGCCTCTCACTGTTGTGGCCTCTCCCTTTGCGAAGCACAGGCTCTGGACGCGCAGGCTCAGCGGCCATGGCTCACGGGCCCAGCCGCTCCGCGGCATGTGGGATCTTACTGGACTGGGGCACGAACCTGTGTCCCCTGCATCGGCAGGCGGACTCTCAACTACTGTGCCACCAGGAATTTGTCTAGTTTTTGAACTATCTTGAGTACCTCTCTGTTTTGGGGTTTTTTGTTGTTGTTGTTCTTGTCCATTGTTTTTGGGTTCTTGTTCATGTGTTCTTTTCTTCCTGTGTGCCTGTCTTTAATTATTTAATTTTGTTGGATTTGAAAAATTATTTTCAGAAATAACTAGAAAGGTATGATGATGTTATTTTTCTCCAGAGAGGAATTTTGTTTGCATCTTGCAGGTGCCTAGCAGCACTAGCAACCTGGGGCCACCTTAATTCAGTTTCAGTTTCATAGTTAGGCTGTAGTCTGTATGCAGGCTGGTTTACTTCTGGGTCACCCATACTCTCAGGGTGGACCTCTGTGGGTGCAGTCCTCAATGTGGGGTGGTTTATGCGGACCTCACTTTGACAGGCCTGGCCTCCTACTTTTACTCTCTAGCAAGGCTGTCAGAATTGCTGCTTTGTCTTTAAACTACCTCTTCAGGATCAGAAAAGCCTCCCTAGGCCTGTGCCACCTTATGTGCCAAGATCTTTCTCTGAAAATTCCACACTATCCTGCTGTTTCTTTGGTGATTTTTGAATTACGTTTTTATATTTCATGTAGCTTTATAGAATAACTTTCAGCAGGAAGGTTGGTCTCAACTATATAGTCTGAAATAGAACTGAAATTGGGTGCAATTTTTTTTTTTTTTTGCGGTACGCGGGCCTCTCACTGTTGTGGCCTCTCCCGTTGCGGAGCACAGGCTCCGGATAAGCAGACCCAGCGGCCATGGCTCATGGGCCCAGCTGCTCCGCGGCATGTGGGATCCTCCCCGACTGGGGCACGAACCCACGTCCCCTGCATCGGCAGGCGGAGTCTCAACCACTGCGCCACCAGGGAAGCCCTGGGTGCAATTTTAAAGAAAGTATGTTTGCATTAAATATAGTCTGTATCATACTTTTTTTTACCTCACCTATCCTGGTTAATCAAGAGAACTTATTATAGACTTTACCTCCAGCTATTTTAGAGTGGCTAGAAAAGCCAGATAAAACGTATTTGGAAGATACTGGAGAACTATGAAGGTACTCATGACTCAAAGGGTTAAGATCTTGGGATGAAGGGAGGTGCAAAGTTCTGAGCAGACATTTTACAGCAGCTTTTCAACCTCAGGGCATTTGTCATTTCTTGAGAAGCTGGGAGAGACCAAGAACCTAGAAGAGGGCCTGTACTACTAAAAGTGAGAGAAGTTAGCAGAACTTTTGGCAGTTTCACAGGATTGGAGAGACATACATTGGAGTTCCAAAGGTAAGATTGTTAACCTGACTACCTAAAAATGTAAAACTTCTATACATCAGGAAACATCATAAAAGCAGGAGAATGGATAAAATTAGAAAAATCACTATTTTTCAGCCTCTAATGGACCTAAAATGATCATCAGAAGATCCTAAAACCATTAGAGAAAAGGTGGTGGTGAACTTTATAATGGATGGATTTGTTTGACAATACCTGAAACCACTGATCAGTTTCAACATTATGATACATGAGACAACCAGATATTATATGTGACTTCTGATTTGATTCAAAGAACACAACACCACAAATGAAGTATTCTTGCAAAAGAACTAACCCTGAATCTAATGAAACCTCTAGGTCTAGCTATCCGTTTGCAAGCAATATAGAAGAGAGAGCAAAACATGTTAAAGACCACCACGAGAAATGCTAAATGCACAAGTGTGAAAGATTCTATAGGTCAAATGTGTTGGGTTTTCCCGGGGATAAATGATATGAAGAGGTTAAAAACAAATAAAAGAGGGGTACTTGTTACAGATTAGAGAAGGCTTGTTTTTACATCATTTTGTTACAGATTAAAGGAGAAATATCAATATTGACTACATTCAATGTGTGGATCTTGTTTGGATCCGAATATAAACGATCCAAATATAAAGGGAAGTTTTTAAGAAATTTGAACATAGAAGAGGTATTAGATGATAGCATTGTTGGCTTTATTGGCTATGAAAGAGATATTGTAGTTAAGTTTCTTCTAAGTCTTTATGAAAAAGAGACACAGGGCTTCCCTGGTGGCGCAGTGGTTGAGAGTCCGCCTGCCGATGCAGGGGACACGGGTTCGTGCCCCAGTCCGGGAAGATCCCACATGCCGCGGAGCGGCTGGGCCCATGAGCCATGGCCGCTGTGCCTGCATGTCCGGAGACTGTGCTCCACAACGGGAGAGGGCACAACAGTGAGAGGCCCGCATACCACAGAAAAAAAAAAAAGAGAGACACAAATCAAGATACTTTGAGTAAAGTGATATGGTATCTGTGATTTGCTTTAAAAATGGAAAATCTTGATAATTGTTTGAACTGTTTAAAGGGTACATAGGATTCATTTGGCTGTTTACTTCTTTTTTTGAATACTAAAAAATACTTACTGAACAGTACCAAAAAAAAAAAAAGAAAGAAAGAAAGAAAACATCATAAACAGAATTTCACTTGTGCCACACAATTTGTGTTTTAAGTGAGATCATCAGAAAGTACTCCTTAATGGGTGAAAGTCTACAGTTTATGTCAGATAAAAAGGACATAAACTCATTTTGTATAGTGTATTCCTTAGCTGTTAGTTTTATCTGTTAGACTTGTGTAACTCTTCCACTTCTGAGGAGGCAAACCAGTCTCATTAAAACTATACGGAAAGGAAGGGCAGTTCTTCAGAGCATAAGTGGGGTGTGTATACAGTTGTCCCTTGATATCTGCAGGGGGGTTATTCCAGGACCCTGCAGATACCAAAATCCATAGATACTCAATTCCCTTATATAAAGTGGCATAGTATTTGCATATAACCTACCCACATTCTCCCATATAGTTTACATCATTTCTAGATTACTTAGAATACCTAATACAATGTAAATGCTGTGTAAATAGTTGTAAATACAAGATAAATGCTTTGTAAATAGTAGCGGGTGCATGGCAAATTTTTTGGAACCTTTTGAAATTAAAAAAAATTTCCATCCACAGATGCAGAACCTGTGGATAGGGAGCGCTGACTGTATATTAAAAGAACAGGAAAAGGGTGTTAGGCGGGCAAAAACAACAGATATGCCCACTGTCTCTTCTTGGCTACTCAAGACATTCAAACCTATTGCTTTCCATACAAAGAATTTTTAAAACACTTTCCACTAACATAATTTAGCTTTCTCTTCCTTCCAAAAAGGGAGGTAATTCAAAGTAATGCCTGGTTAATGCATCTAGCTTCAAGTCCAGAGGTTCTGGATAATGTCAGTTCCTTTTCCCATCTTTGTTATTATCTGTAAATTATAGATTTTAGCAAATTTATCTACTAATAATATACTTTATATATGCAGTAGTAGGAGAGGGGAAAATGAAAGAGAAGGGAATTTTTAAAAATTATGTGACATAGCAAGCAAGACATATACAGATAGCATCCAAAAACCTCACTCATGCATTTTGACCAAGCAGGCATAATTTGCACATGATGATAGAGTGCTGCTGGGTACACCCAGCTTTGTGGCTTGGAAGATCAGTCCAGTCACTGAGTCCTGCCATAAGGTTTTTCCAGAATCCAGATCTTCCACACAGGCTTTAAAGAGTGTAGGATCTGCTGGGTCGTAGCTGAGTGGCAGAGCACTTCAGTATGGACAGATAAGCTGTATAGTGATTATTCCTCTGGGCCTACCCGTATTTCCTCCTTGCCAGGCAAGTGGGTAGAAGCAGATAAATGGTCTAAAACCCCTGTAGTATATGTTACCTTCGGAATCCCAGAGGTATCAGCCAAGCATTTTGCTTCTTAGCAGGTGTAAGGTATAGCACTTATCATTCACTTTCTTTTTTGTTTGTTTATTATTATTAATTTTGAGTCAGTAACTAGTACACATGGCATTAAATTGAAAAGTTGCAAAAAGGTGTACAGTAAAAGTACAGGAAAGGACATTTCCTTTCCTGCACTTATCATCCATCTACTTAGGTCTCCACAATGGAGGCCACCACTGGTACTAGATTCTTGTGTATCTTCATTTTAAAGGGCATATCCTGACCGGACCACAGACCATTGGATTACAAGAAACTTCCTGAAGTGGCAGGCCCTGTATGTTCATGGGATTTATATCCCACCATATGGAATACAAACAAGGCACCCGTATCTTCCTACTTTGATCAGCCTGATATCTTCAATATGGTAGACCAGTGTAACGTGCTATATCCAGAATTGATATCTTTGATTCAGGTGAAAGTCAACTGCTTTCTCATGTCCTCAGTTTATCCCCATGGAGAAATGCATTTACCAGCTTCCTAACTGTATTCTAGGTGCAAAGGGTGGTATTAATTTGCCCCAGTTAGGATTCATATCTAAAAGTACACCTTGAGTTGGAGTCACCATTTGATTACGTTTATGACAGCCTAATATCACTGACTAAGACCCATTGGCCCCTCAGCTGAGGAGTGAGGTTCTCTGCAAGTCATCAGATGTGTGACTTTTTTTTTTTTTTTTTGATAGTCAAGTGGTTTCACTTGGCCATTCCTACTAGAAGAGTGTAATGATTCAGGACCCCTGTGTGAGGGTGATGCCTCATTGATCTGTATTACCTTCTTCCATGGACTTCTGGTTTCCAGTTCCCTAATAGGAACAGAAGTTTCACTGTCATTTTACCTGACTTGGCCCAGTAGCACTTCTAAATTCCCCTCCTTTCTCCAAAGGTCTGTTGTCTGCAGCCCACCATCTGGTATCAGTTTGTATCCGATACTGTATAACATCAGACTATATCAGTTTGTGTTCTTTTATTGAAAATCACAGAAACCAATAGTGGTTAATTTAAGCAAAAAAAAAAAAAATTATTAGATGGCCCCTGGGTAGCTGACAGAATTAAAGAGAAAGCTGAAAAGTCATACCTTGTTAAGGAGATGGCATAGGGATCTAGACTAAGAGAATCTTTGAATGACTTAGTTCCACCTTTATGGCAGTCTGCTCAAGATTTGGATTCCCAGTAGAGAGTCTAGTTTGCCTACTTTGAATCATCATCTCACCCCTTGACTGATGGCATAGGTACCTTGATTAATGGACCTGCCAAGACTTGGGGAATATAGGGGAGATACTTTCCTAAAGGAAAAGTAAGGTGTTATAACTAAAAATGGAGGAGGAATGGTAAACAGGCAAAACCAACAGATGCCCATTCCAGAGTGTGCAGATTAGGTCAGCATTTCTCAGTAGGGACATCGTTGGCCTTTGGGGGAAGACCATTTTCCTTTTTGAGCTGCTGTCCCAGTGCATTGCAGTGTGTTCAGCATCCTTGGCTCTTGGACACTAAATGCCAGCAGCACCTCCACTGCTACCATCACAACCAGGGTACCACCTGTTTCACAACCACTATCATCTCCCTACTCCCACTGACCCCACTCCCCAGATAGGCTGTGAAATAGAGCGTCCAGGACCACTGTACTGCATGATCTCTAAAGCTTTTTCCATTTAAAACAATCAGATGCATTTCCATTGCTAAACTGAAGGTTGTTTGTAATTTTATTAAAATAAAATAGTTTCTTGTCTCTTCTATCAAAAAGTTCTTCAATTTGATGTTCCCAAATATCTAAACTGACTTACATATAGAGCCATATGAAACATGTTAGAAATTCATCAGTTTGTTTCTTCAGTTTATTTCTTTGTTTAAGGGCACGGACTTTAGAGCTTAAGTCTTTGAATTCAAATTCCACAACCATAGCTTTGCTACTTACTAACAGTTACTTCCTTTGGCTTTTACATAATCTTTCTTTGGGCAATTGCATAATCTCTCTGTGCTTCTGTAAAATGAGGATAGTAGTACATACCCATTTCATAGGGTTGTTGTGAGGATCAAATTAGCTAGTATGCATAAGGTTTTAATATATTGCCAAGAGCATAGTAATTATATGAATATGTAAGCTATTACTATATTTATAAAATGGGATATTAATAATTAAGTTTTACATAGATAACATAAAAATACCTTTAAAATTTCTTTTTGGGGGGAGTTACCTTTTAAAAATTAAATTGCTCTACCTGGAAAAGCATTTTGTTATAACATTTAGCTTAGAACTATACTTTGAAAAATATTTCCTCATTCAACATTTATTATTTCCCAGGCCTGGGCTAAATTCAGGGAAGACAGAGAATGCATGTACCAGTAGAGGCAATAATAACTGAGTGAACAAATAAATGCCCAGGGTAGTTAACCGGTGTGCTCAGAGCTGTGGAGGCATCAGCAGAAAGGCCTGGAAGGAGGGTTTGGTGTGTTGGTAAACAGATGAAAGGCCTGGAGTGGACTCTGGTCAGCTGGGGAGAGGCAACATAGGACATAGGATGGTGTGCTGGAGCTATGTTTTACAAGGCCTTGGAGACTCTGGTAAGGAGCCGGTATCTTTTCTGCAGGGGGTTGAGATTTCCTCCCAAGGAACGTATTGAAGGGGGTTTTGAGCAGGAGTGTACTAGGTCTGATTTACATTTGGGAAAGTTGTTTTTGTTGACAGTGTAGAAAATGAACTGGAGATGAATAGGTGGGACCAGATAGAAGACTCTAGGGAAGAAATGGACAGGAATGGGATGGGATGGCAGTAGTGGAAATGGAAAGAAGTGAATGAGGTCAAATGAAATCGCATATGTTTATTTTAGAGGTAGAATTCACAGGTATTGGTGGTGGCTTGGACAAAGAAGATAGAGAAAGAGGAACCAGACATCTAGACTTTTGGCTATGTATGTGCCATTTGACAGTATGCATATTTCCCTCTATAATTAAACTTTTAAAAAATTTTATGGGACTTTTCAAAACTAAATTTTTAGTACTATTTTAAAACATTCATCTTCCTGGTCTAGATTTTTTTTGCACTGCAGCAAACTTGTACAGTCTTCCTATTTTTTTTCTTATTTTCCTGTTTAGTAATGAAAACCTCCATTGTTGATGTTATTGGCATTTAATTGGGAGCACCTTATCTGTTAATTAATCGCTGTTGAAGATTTAAACTCACTTACTACTTGCAGAGTAATCTTTTGAAATTAGATAGCTGAGTATCATCCCTGCCCCAGGAAACTATGAGTCTGTAAAAGCCTGCACCTGTTGAGAAGCAGCCTTCCCTTCTTTGCCCAGTATGCTTCCCATGGGTGTGGATGGCAAGGAGCTGGGATGGTGGTGAGGCACCTGGAGTTTATTTACCTATCTCTGCCTGAGGTACTCACTCACTCTGCATGTAACTCCACTATTCTTTTTAACATGTACTTCAGATGTCGTAAGTCAGGTTTATGAGTTTTTATTTTCTGTCACTTAGGACTGGCATACCTCCTCAACAATTGGAGTTTATCTTATTTTACCAAAATATGATTTCTTCTTCTGAATGGAGACCAAGCATATACAGCAGTCATTAATTAAATTAAGCAGATTGTTCAAATTGGTGCATGTGGAATGAATTATTTTACTTTTTTCTCAGAATTGAGAAACTAGGAAGAAAATTCATTAGACACTAATGCATAGAGATTTTTTTACACCTAAATGAGAAGCCAGAAGTGCATATAAAACATAAGAACTTCAAAAACATTTCTTAGGCACAGACTATTATGAAACTCCCCTGGATGTTTTTGATTTCCCATTACATTAAAATACTCAAATGAACTTCATATTCAGAACATTTAAAAATAGCTCAGTCTTAAAAAGAAGATATAAAGTATTATCAGCTGTGCTTTTTGTACATAATTAGCATGTGCCTGTGGAGGTATAATGACTTTTAGTGTAATGATATTACTCATGATAAAAAGTTCAGATGGTAAAAATTGGAGATACAGCTGGGTGACACATTTTAAAATAACTCAAAGATGACTTCACAGAAAGCATGCTATTTTGGTCCCTTGTGATCCTCCTTTCACTCATCAGTGGTATGAAGGCATTGATAAAAGATCCTTTTTTAAATGTTTCATTTCTTTCCCCCTTTCTTATAGATTTGATGTGTGTTCACTGTTTCCTTCAGCGTGTGATAAACCACTGTGAAGGTACATCACCTTTTCCCTTTTTCTGAGATGGCTCAAGATTCAGTAGGCCTTCCTTCTGATTTTCAGTTTTGGATGCGCAAGCTTTCTTTATGGGATCAGGCATCCACTTTGGAAACCCAACAAGACACCTGTCTTCACCTGCCTCAGTTCCAGGAGTTCCTGAGGCAGTTGTATGAAGCCTTGAAAGAGATGGTGAGTAGTGGACCAAAATAATAAGGTTATTTTGTGACATCAGGAACTCTTTACCAGATTTTATTAAGCCTGAATGCAGTCCAGGGACTTGTGGTATTGACCTAACGAAAGATTAGACAGACAAATTACCTGTAAATATTGCAGACAGGATGTGGTTTCCTAGTGTCTGATTCATTATGACTTCAGTCTTTTCTTTCTTGATTAGTTATATTGTCACATGAGACTTCCCGACCAATCAAGTTGTTTTTAAATAAACAAGACTTCGACACTTGTTGTCAGGAAATAATTGGGTTTCTTTTAAAGGCCTTTGTATCTCTTAAATATTGAAGGGTTTGCTGAAATGCTTACTCTTTTCTCAACCCTATTCTAAAGTGGGCTCTACTAAGAGATGATAAATGTTAAGATCTCTTCTTTATAAATATTTTAAGTGGACTTTTCTTGTGAATATTAAGATTATGAGTGTCTTCACTATTGTTGTATACGTTATTGTGTTCAAAATTTTGTATTTTTTCATTTTGACATAAGATTTCATACTTTCATTGCAATAGGTATTTTTGTGAATTAATGTATTTTCATAATATCAAAATATTATTTATTTATACTTATTTTCTAATTTCAAAATGAAAAGCAAAATTGTCATTTAATGTAGGTGTTCTTGTGTTATACTTTTCTTTCCTTAATCAAAGAAGTAAGTAGGAAATTTGAAGAACGATTAATAGTGATGATGTGAGTTCACATGTCTTTAGAAAGAAGAAGAAAAGATACTGTCTGTATGAACAACTAATGCGAACTTTTAAAATTGTTTTTTGGCAATGAGACTTTAGTAACTTGACCTTAAAGTGATTCCAGAAAGTCCAGGACTGACCTTGATGCTCAGACAAATGTGAGGAATTTATTGCTTCAGCAGTAGGAAATGCTTATCATTTCAGCTTACATGCATGTTAGCCCAGTTTGGTCTTATTTTTTAACTTTCTTGAAAGGTAAAGAAGTGGGAAAGGGCCAAGTGTACAGCAGCAAGTGTATTTTTTAATCTTAAGCTGTTTTCTATTTGGTTGATTGCTTTTTGTTTCAGGTTTTAGGTCGTTGCAGACAAATATGATGTCATTTAGCATATAGTAATCAAAATAGTAATAAACAGAGATACGCATCTATATGCTTTGGCTGCTTTTATTTCATTTTACAAGTTCCAGAGTTCTTGTGCTGCTAAACCTTCTTTGAGATAGTGCTACTGGAGCTGACTCAGGAACTTCTCTTATTATGTTAGAAAAAAAAACCAGGATGAACGTATGGTGTTATATAGATATTAGTCACCTATAATTTTTTTTCACTATTATGCAGTCTTTGTTATTTTTTAGATAAAGTGGCCTTTCTTGACTTAAATATGAGTAAAAGAAAGTTAATGCTGCAATAATATTGATTTTACCTAAACTTGTTGTACTTCTTAGTTTGGGTGGCCTGGTTTAAGGATGAAGTATGGTGATTGCTTGTTAAACTTTATTAGAATTACTTACCTAAAGATCTTCTCTAACCTTTTTCTCCCCTTACTTTTCTAAAATATATGCTAAACAAGAAACATTCAAGCTCCCTTAACCTATAATGGCAGTTCAGGCTTTTCTGAGTTGCGTAGTGTCCTTTTACTGACCAAAACGTAATTTTCTTTTATAGGATTCAAGTGCAATTATTGAAAGATTCCCCACAGTTGGTCAACTGTTGGCAAAAACTTGCTGGAATCCTTTTATCTTAGCATATGGTAAGAATCCAAAACATATCCTCTCAAAATGCAGACTTCTAATGATAATTTTAATCTTTGCATTGTTTAACAAAACACAGAACTTTAAATTATAAGCCTTTCTCTTATTTTTCATGAAACAACTTATCAAATGTATTCCTTGTTCCATTACAAAGAAGGTACCCTTTAGTGTTGTCCATATATGTTTGTGTATGTGTATATAGATAAGCACACACAAACAAGCACATACATGCAGATGTGTAGGAGAACAGAACTCCTTGAATTAGAGGGCAGAAACTCCCAGATGATTGTTATAACTTCATTTTTAATTCAGTGTAAAATGGTTATAATAATGAAATAATTTCTTGTTTTGCAATTTCATATTAACTCACACACCATTTTCCATGTGTAAAATTCTTCAGTGTTTGAATTCTGCTATGGCTCTGCCATTATTTAGGGGTGACAGTTTGGTTTTACTCAAGGTTAAAAGGAATTTGGGGATACTTTGGGGGAGGTGTTCCTTCACTGACCTCCTGCCTACCTGTCTAGACTCATTTCCTGTTTAATCCTCCACAGCTATACCACATGCATTGTAGACAGTTTAAATTACTAACAGTGCTTGATGTCTGGGCCTGCGACATGCAGTTCTTTTTGCCTGGAACTCTGTTCTCATCTCATGTCCTCAAATCTTCTTCGAAATAGCCTTGCTAGGGCTGAGTTAGGAACCTTTCTTAGTGTGTGCATAGCTGCCAGTATCTCCCTTAATTATAACACTTACTACACTGCTTTATAATTGTTGGTTTGCCTGTCTGATGCCCTGGAAGACTGAATGCCTCTCAACAGCAGGAACTGTGGTTTTAGTTCTCTTTGTTGTCCCAGAGCTTAGCATAGGGTGAATAGGCACATCTGAAGGTTTATAGTGGAGGTTTATTGCCTTGATTTGACTATATTGTTAGCTAATGTAATATATACTTTTCTTTCTTTTTTTTTTTTTTGCGGTACGCGGGCCTCTCACTGTTGTGGCCTCTCCCGTTGCGGAGCACAGGCTCCGGACACGCAGGCTCAGCCGCCATGGCTCACAGGCCCAGCCGCTCCGCAGCATGTGGGATCCTCCCAGACCGGGGCACGAACCCGTGTCTCCTGCATCGGCAGGCGGACTCTCAACCACTGCGCCACCAGAGAAGCCCCCTACTTTTCATATTTTTAAAGTCAGAGACTAATTGCATAATATAATGATAGTAGAATCAAAAATAATAAGAATATTCCCCTTTGATGTTTAGAGAATTACACAGTATCTCTTTCCTAGCCTGTTCTAAGTCATTAGAAGGAGCTTGAACTAGGTGGGGAAGGGACAACATTTGCATTTGGTTCCATGAGCATACATGCATGGGTGCACTGCATATACTCAAACTTACTGGCTCCACCCCCAACTTCATTCTATTCCTTTTCCTCTTCACTTAATGCCTCTTGCTTCCTCTTCCCCCTTAAGTTGACGCTTCCTCCTTTACCCACTTAGCTTGTTCAAGTTCTTGATCTAAAATGGCAAAGCCATCACTGTATTTGCCTACCAGGGCCATGCTTACCTGCCCCAAATTTATATATTTCAACTAGGCCAGTGTTTCTCAAAAAACCTTTGACCAGAAATACATTTTCTATACATGTGTATATATGCATACATACGCATACACCCACACGTTTCATGAAAAAATGCTTGCTTTTATTATGTGCAATTCATATTCACTATACCATTTTTAAAATGGTTTTCATGACCCAAAACTGATTTTACAATCCACCTATAGGTCGTGACCAAAAGTGTGAAAAACATTGAGCTAGGCCAATGCTGTTGATGGCAGGAGAAGGGAAAAGAAACTGTTGAATTTCCTCCATTTAAAGGCATCACTCATAGTTAGATACTTCATAGATTGAATGACCACTTTTTAGAAAAAAGAAATAATATGCCCTTTAAGTGTACCTAGTGGATGTGGGACACATCCTTAATTCAGAAATGTTAAAATGTGGGAAAGTTTGGGTTGTAGAATTGAAGTAGAACGCATTGCTCACTTTGTGCTGAGCACTCTTCTCTATGGATTGCATCATGGGTCTAACTGAGTTCTTGATAGGCTTGCAGGATAGATATTTATGGATTAGCCTAAATATGTCACTTTTCTCAGAATATTGAACTAATAAAATCCAGGATCCTACTCCTCTAAAGCCCATGTTGTTGTAATGATCTGCCCCCATGGATTGTACCACTGTGGTTGAAATGTTCCAGTCCTGGCTTTACCACCAGCCAGCTTCATGTGAATGTATATAGTCACTATTTTTTTTTTTTTTTAAATGTCAAGCCCTAGGAAAACATGGCTCACAATTTCTGCCCTCTAGGAGCTTCCAGTCAGGGAAAAAAGAAACCTAAGGAGATCAGCCAGAGTCAGGATGATGGTTGGTACTGTGGAGCTTTGACTAAGTTGCTGAGGGGAAGGAGAGTTTCTCAGGGGAGGTTTTGCAGGGGCTGACTCTTGGAGGAAAATAGATGAGATAGGATTTTCTAAGGCAAGAACTAAGGCAAGAACTCACTGGGTCTCCGATTCTTTATTTGTAAAAGTGAGAGACTGGACTGATTTTTCCCTGTGGACTTAGACTTGCATCTGTCTGTGATCTTTCCTTAGCACCTAATCTCTATTACTTTGGCCCCCTCTGTGAACCAGAAACAAATTCTCCATCTCTTTCTGTTTAAATGTGTGTGTTACCATTTGAACTGCCCATTAAATTTCAGTTTCCTGTTTGAGGTATGCATTTGGTTTTGAGCTAGTAGAGGAGACTGACAGGCACAGAACTCATGAGTAATCAAATCTTGCCTGTGTTGCCACTGTTGTTTCACTAGTTGGGCACTTTCTTCCAGGAAGGGATATTTTCTTATGGTTTTGTAATATCAAAATTATTTTTTAAGTACAGTAAGAGTAAACAGTTTCCATCAAGGAAAGAAGTAAGTAAGTGAGACTAGGATCAGAAATAAGGATAATAAGGAAGGAGGAAGGATTTGCAAATTAAAAGACTCCACAAAGGGAAGAGAAAAAATAGTTAATAGAAAAAACACCTTTTATTCAGTGGTGTTCTCTCCATAAAATTACTGCCTTCACCTCCTTGGAGTTCTGGCTGGTAGGTTCTAGGTCTGAGCTCATGATTAACGTATTATAGCTATAACCTGTTTTCCTCATGCTTTTTATTACTGTGTGAGAGTTTGCCCCCAAACTTGGCAGCTTAAAACAAATATTTATTGTCTAAAAAAATGCTGCCATCACACTTTTAAACTATAGAATTAATTCAGCTTTCATTTGAGCTTTCAGTTCAAGATATCAAACAATAAAATATTAGGTGACAAATATATGGTGGTATATTCCTTTCCCTTACACTCATTTTTAGATGAGTGCTTTGCACTAATGACTGTCTGCATGATGAATCCCAGGCAGTTTTCGATCCCCAGTGCTCCAGCTCCGATGTCTGAGCCTCTAGGGAGGAGCCTGACAGATGCCATCCCCTGTAGACAGTGCTGGTGGCATTCATGAATAATAGGTGATGGCTTGCATCTTTAAATCCCTAAAGCAAAGTAAGCTCATTAGCAGTGCATTTCAGTGCATTGACTCTGGGCAAAGAAATAAAGGCTGGGGGCAAGTTACTCTTGCTCTTCTTTTTCTTTTTGAGAGAAAAGTAAAAAATAATATGCTTGTTGAACTAAATGTGCAGAGTCACTCAACACCTGGGGAAAACTCCTATCTTTGGGATTCTTTTAGATTTACACTCCATAATTAAAATTTTCTGTCTTTTTTCTCTTCAGTGGTGAGTGTCTGATTTTTGGAAATGCTCCCCATCAGGTTGCATTCTGTATAACATGGGAAGCTGCTTACATAAGCATATCATTAGATGTGTTTGTCACACTTGTGACATACAGATAGTTATAATTTCTTCTGATATTTAAAACATAGAAAGTACAACAGTCAGATTTTTAATCAGTGGCATTGGTTCAACCTGAAGAACCCTAGGATCTCCAGTGGTTAAATTATGTGATTCTTGCAATGAACTGATTTCAGGCAAGCCAGTGATGTAATTGAGCTCATAAAAGCTAGGAAAAATAGGACTATCCCTCAGGATAACCCCTGATAAAGTTTGTTCAGAGGTGTTAGTTGTTAGGAGAGCCTAAGTTTATTGGGGGAAAATGGATTTAAAATTACTATCAGGGTCCTTTGGTTTGTGGTTGAAAATGCCGAGATAGCTTACTGTAGTTTGTATTCTCCTTATTTCTTGTTAATGAAGCCCTGTAGAAATGCTGTGTTTATGAAATTGCAGTAGATAACAAAGTAAAGAGCATCAGGTGATTTTGCAGAGGAGTGATTCCGGGTGCTGGGTTTCCTCAGCATCAGCTCCATGACCTTGTGGTAAAGTCCATAGTAGCTTGGCTCTAGTTCAGGTACTGACATCTTCAGTTTTTAGGTCTCATTTTTGCTTCTCAGTTGTGTTATAGAATCTCCAACTTGAATGGACTTAGTTACCAAAGGAGGAAAGAGAAAATGGCTTACCAAGTAGATGTCCTAGCCAAATAGATTTCAAAGGTCAGCATTGTTATCACATATTTAGTAAAGTTTTACATTTTAGAGTAAAGAATTAGGAGCATGTAAAAGGCTTCTATTTTATCCAAACCATTTGGTACTAAAAAGAATGTATTTTAAAACAATTCTTTTTGTTAAATTTATTTTTAACAAGTGGGGGTATTTTGGCCAATTTGATTAAATCAGAAATATTGACTACTGCTTATCGCAGTGATATTGCCTTAAAAAGGCTGAAATTACTAATGGTTTGAATATAAAATAAAGAACTGATCTTTAAAAAAGCTAGTTCTTTCCATCATTCTCTTTTGGCTTTAAAAATTGCTGCTGTGACAGAAAGAGAATTGACCTCACAAGGGCTAAGCATAAGTGATCCTGAACCCACAAGAAGGAAAAAAACCACAAAGTTTCACACATGGTCCTGGATGCTTGTTCTATGAACTTAGTAGTTTGTGATTTTCCTAAAATATAATAAATATATTTCCTTTAGTATATAATGTTACAAATTTTATACTGATTATCTTTTCTTTCTATTTGATAAAACCTACTCATTTTAGTTTTCCTTTTTGCAGATGAAAGCCAAAAAATTCTAATATGGTGCTTGTGTTGTCTGATTAAGAAAGATCCACAGAATTCTGGAGAATCAAAGCTTAACTCCTGGACACGGGTAAAAATAAATCTTGCACTATACTGCTTTGAATTCAATAAAGGTGCTGCTTTGACAGTCCAGAAACTTTTTCAGACACATCCTTCACTGTTAAACTTGTAAAGCTTTACAAGAGATTTCAGTTTTGTTTGATTGCGAATTCCTTAAGAGACAGGTCCTCAGGGTGAACTTCCCCATGCCTGCAAGAACTAATGTTGAGTGGTTTTAGAAAGTTACTCTCAGGTAATTAAAAGAATGTACTCTCCTTCCTTCTAACAATTGTTTCTTCCTACCAACCTACTTTAAATACTTATATAATTTCTCTTCAGGTACTTCTCTGCCTCTCTCAGAATCTATTCTGTAGTAAAACTAAAATTCAGAAGTGCCCTGGGAGCAGCAGTCTTTATTTTGTGTCCTAAAGTTGGTGCCCTGGCCAGTGTGCTCAGACTAGCATCTAGGGCTGGTTGGCTAATGCTGCAAGCACCGTTAAAATCGGTTACCTGACCGTGCTAGTCCAGATAGCTGACAGCTTCCTGAATTCCCCGTTTCTGCTTCCTCTTGAATGGTGGGCACAAATACGAGAATGTTGTAAGGCTGTGCTGTAGCTGCCCTCACCACCAGCAAGTTGGCTGGTCTTTTCTCTTACCCCCCACTGCCCTGCTGCAATAACCTCAAGGACTTGCTGATGCCTGTCAGACTCCACTTACTATGCATATGGTCTAGATTAGCTGCTTAGTATTATGAAACCAACCACCCAGATTAATGCATATGGTTTTGTCTAGCAATCTGACTAGTGATATCATTCCGTTCACTGCTTTTTACCATTCCTTCGTTTTATACAGAATTGCTGACAGAGATGACAAAGACAGTATTTGCATTTTTGTTAGATTAAAAGAAGAATTGGAGGGACAGTAGAAGTGAAAAGGATTGGGCGAGGGACGGAAAAAATGCAACATTTAACTCGAAAATTAAAGAGCTGAAGGAAGGAACTGATAAGTAGAATTAGGGAAGAAAAGGTATGAAAAACAAGACTATAGAAATAGAATAACATACTTAGTTTTCAGTTTTTTAAATTATTGCTTTTGTTGAGTATTTGCTATTTTAGTGATTATTTAGGATATATATTTTTATTGGCTAGCTCATTAAGTCCAGAAATAGGCCATCTTATAAAGTGTTTTTAGAGTGATTAGGTTAACTTTCTTCATTTAACTCGTGACTTATATTAGCCTAGTTTTAAGTTTCTAGCCTTGCAGTTTATTCTGTGGGTTTCCCTTATTTAATATTGTGTCCATTTAATAAATAGGTGCTCATTAAGTGTAGCACAGGGAGGTAAAGTTAAAACACTTAATTCCTACCTTCAGGGAGTTTACAGACTACTAACCAGGTCATTCTAGGGCAGTGTCATTGGGTTATTGGTAGAACTATGTATAGGGGTGATGGTGACGCAGAGGAGGGACACTTGTTCAGACTTGGTGGTTTGGTGATGTTTCCTGGGAGAGATGATATATCAGCTGAGTTTTGAAGGATGACTAAGAGAACAGGATAGAGTTTTAGGAACGGTATTCCTGCCAGCAAAAAGAGCATGTGCAAAGAATGGCGGTGAGGAAGCAAATGCTGTATTCAGGAAACTGCAGGTGCTTAGATATCCCTGAGCTTGGGATTTTATAGGGTTGATGATGAAGCATAAAGCCTTATGTATGATTATAAGAAGTTTTTACTTTAACTTGAAGGCAGTGGGGAAACCACCGAAGTATTTTAAATAGAGAAATCATATGGCTAGGTGTGAATTTTAGAAACTTACCAGCAAAAGGAAGTTGCTTTGGAAGGTGCCAGGGATAGCACTTTCAAAGTAATTGTAGTGGTAAAAGTGAGAAATCATGAAGGCCTGAATGAAATGGAAAAGAGGGACCAGATTTATGATATTAATAAGGTAAATATGTAAGGATGTAACGGCAAATTAAGTGCAGGTGTACTTAGGTGTAGGTCGAGTTGAACTTAGTGTTTTCAGGAGAGGGGCTGATTTGCACATAGAGGGTTGACAGTCCTCAGGGTACAGGAACAGTGGGAGCCATGCGTGAGGGTGAGATCACCCAAGGAAAGTGCCTAGTGTGAGGAAGGGAAAGGGCCTAGGGACAACCTTGGGAGACACTGGCATTTAAGGAGTGAGTGGAAGAATAAGTTACACTGCACACTAGAAAGGGGGAGTCCAAGAAGAAGGAGGAGAAAAGCAGCAGCATTTTAAGAAGGAATGAGTGGTCATTTATATCTAATGCTATAGCACGCCACTGTCCAATAGAAACAAAGTATATTCTACATAGATAATTTTCAGTTTTCTAGTACCTGCTTTAAGAAATGTAAAAAGAAAAAGTTGAGACTAATTTTAATGATTATTTTATTTAACCCAGTATATCCAAAATACCATTATTAAAATATGTAATCAATATAAAAATTATTAATGTGATCATTTTATAATCTTTTTTATACTGAGTCATTGAGATCCAGTATATATGTTATACTTAATTCAGTGTATATGTTACATCTTAATTCAGAGGCTAAATTTTCATTGGAAATTCTTGATTTGTTTTATAAAATATACAGTTGAAAAAGTAGGTTCACATACCCAAATTGTTTCAAAGAAACTTAAAGCTGAATCATGTGTCTGTTTTCAAATTTAAATTTAATTAAAATTTTAAAAGTTAAAAATTCATTTTTCTTCATTGTACCTGTTACATTTGAAAGTGCTGAGTAGCCTCATGTGGCTAGTTGTCACTGTATTGGACACGGCAATTGTAGAGCATAAAGGATTGAAAGAGCAAGATAAGGACTGAAAAGCACTACTTGGATTTAGCCACTAAGGAGGAATGACTTTGGTGAGAATAGGTTTAGTGGGAGGTTGAGGGAAGTAGCCAGGCTGCTATAGATATTGAGGAATGATGGGGAGGTGAGGAAGCAGAGGTAATAAACTTTGATTACCCTTTGAAGAAACTTGGCAGTGAAGGAAGGAGAGAAAGTTGATTGAAATAGAGATGGTTCTGAATCTGCTTTACTCTGAGAAGATGGTGCCACTAGAGAGGAGTTGAGCACTTAAGAGACTAGGAAAACAGTTTCCCTCATCGTTGTACTAGGCAAACCTGTAATATTAACTGATAAAAAAAATGATGTGTAGGAATAATATTAATTATTTAACTTTTAGCAGTCTAAAGCTAATTACATATACCTATCACAAATCAGTACCTTCATAATTGTATAATGTTGACTGTAAATGCAGCAAGACAGAAGATGGTTGCTAGTTTATGAATCAATTGTACATATCTTGGGTATATTTTCTTTTATCCTAAAAGTGATATTTTCTCCATAAAAGTTAAAGAGTGACATATTACACTTTAAAAATGTGTAATTGTCATCAAGTATCCTTCTAAAACTATATAACAAGCCATATTTTAATAATATTTGTTAGTTTCATTCAGTGAGCATTTACTTAGTACCTGATACATGCTAGCCTGTTTTAATTGTGGTAATAAAATCTTGGGTCATTCTGTGTTTCTGGAGCATCACAAATGTGATTGAAACACCCTGAGTCAAAAACAAAGAATTTCTTCTATAAATTCTAAAATGCAGTAAAAATTCATGTTAATTATTAAATTTGAAAATGGTAGACTGAATTGATTAGTTGTATTTTTAGGACAGAGATGTAATAGAAATTCTGGGTTTTTTATGTGTTTTAATTTTGCTGAATGCCTAGTTAACTTTATTCCTCTGAATTTTCTTATACTTGTCATTTAAAAAAAATTTATATTGGAGCATAGTTGATTAACAATGTTGTGTTAGTTTCAGGTGTACAGCAAAGTGATTCAGTTATATATATACATGTATCTATTCTTTTTCAAATTCTTTTCCCATTTCGGTTATTACAGAATATTGAGCAGCATTCCCTGTGCTATACAGTAGGTCCTTGTTGCTTATGTTTTAAATATAGCAGTGTGTAAATGTCAATGCCAAACTCCAAATCAATCCCTCCTCCTCGTCCTCTAAGTCTGTGAGTCAGCTTCTGTTTTGTAAATAAGTTCATTTCTATCATTTGTATTAAAGATTCCACATATAAGCGATATCACGTGATATTTGTCTTTCTCTGTCTGACTTAATTCACTTAGTATGCTAATCTCCAGGCCCATCATGTTGCTTCAAATGGCATAATTTCATTCTTTTTAATGGCTGAGTAATATTCCATAGTATATATGTACCACATTTTCTTCATCAACTCCTCTGTTGATGGCCATTTAGGCTGCTTCCATGTCTTGCTTATTGTAAACAGCACTGCAATTGACATTGGGGTGTTCTCTGGATATATGCTCAGGAGTGGGATTGCTTGATAATATGATAGCTCTAGTTTTAGTTTCTTAAGGAACCTCCATAACTGTTCTCCATAGTAGCTGTACCAATTTACATTCCCACCAACAGTGTAGGAGAGTTCCCTTTTCTCCACACCCTCTCCAGCATTTATTGTTTGTAGATTTTTTGTTGATGGCCATTCTGACAGGTGTGAGGTGATACCTCATTGTAGTTTTGATTTGCATTTCTCTGATAATTAGTGATGTTGAGCATCTTTTCATGTGCTTTTTGACCATCTATATTTCTTCTTTGGAAAAATGTTTATGTAGATCTTCTGCCCATTTTTTGATTGGGTTGTTTGTTTTTTTGATACTGAGCTGCATGAGCTGTTTGTAAATTTTGGAGAATAATCCCTTGTTGGTCACATCGTTTGCAAATATTTTCTTCCATTGTGTGCATTGTCTTTTCATTTTGTTTATGGTTTCTATTGATGTGCAACAGCTTTTGAGTTAATTAGGTCCCATTTGTTTATTTTTGTTTTTATGTCCATTACTCTAGGAGACAGCTCGGAAAAGACATTGCCGTGGTTTATGTCAAAGAGTGTTCTGCCTATGTTTTCCTCTAAGAGTTTTGTAGTACCCAGTCTTACATTTAGGTCTTTAATCCATTTTGAGTTTATTTTTGTCTGTGGTGATAAAGAGTGTTCTAATTTCACTTTTTTCCATGTACCTCTCCAGTTTTCCCAGCATCATTTATTGAAGAGACTGTCTTTCCTCCATTGTCTAGTCTTGCCTCCTTTTTCATAGATTAATTGACCATAGGTGCGTGGATTTATTTCTGGGCTTTCTATCCTATTCCATTGATCTATATTTTTGTTTTTGTGACAGTACCATACTGTTTTCATGACTGTAGCTTTATAGTATAGTCTGAAATCAGGGAGCCTAATTCCTCCAGCTCCATTTTTCTTTTTCAAGACTGTTTTGACTATTTGGGGTCTTTCGTGTCTCCATACAAATTTTGAGATTTTTTTTTGTTCTAGTTCTCTGAAAAATGCCATTGATACTTTGATAGGGATTGTATTGAATCTGTAGATTGCCTTGGGTAGTATAGTCATTTTGACAATATTGATTCTTGCAATCCAAGAACATTGTATATCTTTCCATCTGTTTTTGTCATCTTTGATTTCTTTCATCAGCATCTTACAGTTTTTGGAGTACAGGTCTTTTGTCTCATTAGGTAGGTTTATTCCTAGGTATTTTGTTCTTTTTGATGTGTTGGTAAATGGGATTGTTTCTTTAATTTCTCTTTCTGATCTTTCGTTGTTAGTGTATAGAACAGATTTCTGTGTATTAATTTTGTATTCTGCAACTTTACTGAATTCATTGATGGGCTCTAGTAGTTTTCTGGTGGCATCTTTAGAATTATCTATGTATAGTATCATGTCATCTGCAAACAGTGACAGTTTTACTTCTTTTCCAATTTGGATTCCTTTTATTTCTTTTTCTTCTCTAATTGCCATGGCTAAGATTTCCAAAGCTATATTGAATAAAAGTGGTGAGAGTGGACATCCTTGTCTTGTTCCCGATCTTAGAGGAAGTGCTTTCAGCTTTTCACTGTTGAGTATGATGTTAGCTGTGGGTTTGTCATATGTGGCCATTATTATGTTGAGGTATGTTCCCTCTATGCCCACTTTCTGGAGAGTTTTTATCATAAATCAGTGTTGAATTTTGTCACAGCCTTTTTCTGCATCTATTGAGATGATCATATGGTTTTTCTTCTTCAGTTTGTGGTGTATCACACTGATTGATTTGCAGATAATGAAAAATCATTGCATCCCTGGGATAAATCCCACTTGATCATTATTGTGTATGATTCTTTTTTTTTTTTTTTTGCCGTACGCGGGCCTCTCACTGCTGTGGCCTCTCCTGTTATGGAGCACAGGCTCTGGACGCACAGGCTCAGCAGCCATGGCTCACGGGCCCAGCCGCTCCACGGCATGTGGGATCCTCTCGGACCAGGGCACGAACCCGTGTCCCCTGCATCGGCAGGTGGACTCTCAACCACTGCGCCACCAGGGAAGCCCTGTGTATGATTCTTTTAACGTATTGTTGGATTCAGATTGCTAGTATTTTGTTGAAGATTTTTGCATCTGTTCATCAGTGATATTGGCCTGTAATTTTCTTTTTTTGTAGTATCTTTGTCTGGTTTTGGTATCAGGGTGATGGTATCCTCATAGAATGAGTTTGGGAGTACTCCTTCCTCTGTAATTTTTGGAATAGTTTCAGAAGGATAGGTGTTAACTCTTTTCTAAATGTTTGATAGAATTTGCCTCTGAAGCTATCTGGTCCTGGACTTTTGTTTTTTGGGAGTTTCTAAATCACAGTTTCAATTTCAGTACTTGTGATTTGTCTGTTCATATCTTCTGTTTCTTCTTGGTTCAGTTTTGGGAGGTTGTACCTTTCTAAGAATTTATCCATTTCTTCCAGGTTGTCAGTTTTATTGGCATATAGTTGCTTGTAGTAGTCTGTTATGATCCTTTTTATTTCTGTGGGGTCCATTGTAACTTCTTGTTTTTCATTTCTAATTTTATTGATTTGGGCCCTCTCCCTTTTTTTCTTGATGAGTCTCGCTAATTTATCTTGTCAAAGAACCAGCTTTTATTCATGCACCTTTGCTATTGTTTTCTTCATTTCTATTTCATTTATTTCTGCTCTGATCTTTATGTTTTCTTTCCTTCTACTAACTTTGGGTTTTGTTTGTTCTTTTTTCTCTAATTGCTTTAGGTGTAAGTTTAGGTTGTTTGTGACTTTTCTTGTTTCCTGAGGTAAGATTGTATTGCTATACACTTCCCTCTTAGAACCGCTTTTGCTGTATCCCATAGGTTTTAGATCGTTGTGTTTTCGTTTGCATTTGTCTCTAGGTAGTTTTTGATTTCCTCTTTGATTTCTTCAGTGATCCATTGGTTGTTTAGTAGCATATTGTTTAGCCTCCATGTGTTTGTGTTTTTACAATTTTTTTCTTGTAGTTGATTTCTAATTTCTGAGCACTGTGGTCAGAAAAGATGCTTGATATGATGTCAGTTTTCTTAAATTTACTAAGGCTTGCTTTGTGTCCCAGCATGTGATCATTCCTGGAGAATGCTTCATGTGCACTTGAGAAGAATGTGTATTCTCCTACTTTTGGATAGAATGCTGTATAAATATTGATAAAGTCCATCTGGTCTAATGTGACATTTAAGGCCTGTGTCTCCTTATTGATCATCTGTCTGGATGACCTGTCCCTTGATTAAAGTGGGGTGTTAAAGTTCCCCACTACTGGAATCTAGAAAAATGGTATAGATGATCTTATTTGCAAAGCAGAAATAGAGACACAGACGTAGAGAACAAACTTATGGATACAAAGGGGGAAAAGAGGGGGTGGGATGAATTGGGAGATTGGGATTGACATACATACACTACTGTGTATAAAATAGAAAACTAATGAGATCTCACTGTATAGCACAGGGAATTCCACTCGGTGCTCAGTGGTGACCTTAACGAGAAGGAAATCCAAAAAAGAGGGGATATATGTATACGTATGGCTGATTCACTTTGTTGTACAGCAGAAACTGACACAGCAGTGTAAAGCAACTCTATCTACTCCATTAAAAATAAATAAATAAATAAAGCCTCCCACTATTATTGTGTTACTGTAGATTCCTCCTTTTATGGCTGTACCCTTATATATTGGGATGTTGCTATGTTGGGGTGCATATATATTTACAATTGTTATATCTTCTTCTTGGATTGATCCTGTGATCATTATGTAGTGTCCTTCTTTGTTTCTTGTAACAGTTTTTATTTTAAAGTCTATTTTGTCTGTATTGCTATTCCAGCTTTCTTTTGATTTTCATTTGCCTGGAATACCTTTTTCCATTCCCTCACTTTCAGTTTGTATGTGTCCCTAGATTTGAAGTGGGTCTCTAGTAGACAGCATATATATATTGGTCTTGTTTTTGTATCCATTCAGCCAGTATGTGTCTGTTAGTTGGAGCATTTGATCCATTTACATTTAAAGAAATGCATATCTATTGTAGATTTTCAGTTTGCTTTTACCATGAGGTTTTGATATAGCAGTCTATATATAAACAAGATTGTTTTAAGTTGCTGGTCTTTTAATTTCAAATGCATTTCCAATATCCAACATTTGTGCTCTCTTCTTCTGACAATTGGTGGTTTGATATCATATTTCTGTGCAGATGATTTCCTACCTTTATTTTATGCTTGCCTTTACCAGTGAGCTTTTCCATTCATAATTTCCTTCTTTCTAGTAGTGGCCTTTTCTTTTCCGCTTAGAGAAGTTTTTTTAGCATTTGTTGCAAAGCTGGTCTGGTGGTACTGAATTCTCTTAGCTTTTGTTTGTCTGTAAAGGTTTTGATTTCTCTGTTGAATCTGAATGAGAGCCTTGCTGGATAGAGTATTCTTGGTTGCAGTTTCTTCCCTTTTATCACTTTAAATATATCGTGCCACTCTCTTCTGGCCTGCAGAGTTTCTGCTGAGAAATCAGCTGATAATCTTATGGGAGTTCCCTTGTATGTTATTTGTTGCTTTTAATATTTTTTCTTTGTTTTAACTTTTGTCAATTTGATTACTATGTGTCTTGGCATGTTCCTCCTTGGGTTTATCCTGCCTGAGGCTCTCTGCACTTCCTGGACTTGGGTGACTGTTTCCTTTCCCATGTTAGAGAAGTTTTCTGTTATTATCTCTTCAAATATTTTCTCAGGCCCTTTCTCTCCCTCTTCTCCTTCTGGGAACCCTGTAGTGCAAATGTTGGTTCATTTAATGGTGTCCCAGAGGTCTCTTAGACTGTCTTCATTTCTTTTCATTCTTGTTATACTGTTCTGCGGTAGTGATTTCCACCATTCTGTCTTCCAGCTCACTTATCCGTTCTTCTGCCTCAGTTACTCTGCTATTGATTCTTTCTAGTGTATTTTTCATTTCAGTTATTGTGTTGTTCATCTCTGTTTGTTTGTGCCTTAGTTCTTCTAGGTCTCTGTTAAACATTTCTTGCATCTTCTCAAACTCCGCCTCCTTTGTTTTTCCGAGATCTTATATCATCTTCACTATCATTACTCTGAATTCTTCTTCCGGTAGATAACCTATCTCCACTTCACTTAGTTGTTCTTCTGGGGTTTTATCTTGTTCCTTCATGTAGGACATGTTCCTCTGCCGTCTTATTTTGTCTAACTTTCTGTGATTGCGGTTTCTGTTCCACAGGCTGCAGAATTATAGTTCTTCTTGCTTCTGCTGTCTGCCGTCTGGTGGATGAGGCTATCTAAGAGGCTTGTGCCGGATTCTTGATGGGAGGGTCTGATTACTGCCCACTGGTGGGTGGATCTGGGTCTTGTCCCTCTGGTGAGCAGGGCCATGCTCGGGAAGACTTAAAGCAGCCTAACTGCTGATGGGTGGGGCTGTGTTTGTTGTTTGGCCTGAGGTGCCCAGCACTGGAGCCTACAGGCTGTTGGGTAGGGCTAGGCCTTGGGGAGGAAATGGTGACCTCCAGGAAGGCTCACACGAATGAGTACTCACCAGAACTCTGCTGCCAATGTTTTTTTCCCCCTCAGTGAGCCACATCCGTCCCTTGCCTCTGCAGGAGACCATCCAATACTAGCAGGCAGGTTTGGCCCAGTCTCTTACAAGGTCACTACTTTTTTCCCTGGGTCCTGGTGAGCATGGGACCTTGTGTGAGCCCCCCAAGAGTGGAGTTTCTTTTTCCCCCAGTCCTGTGGAATCCTGCAGTCAAACCCCACTAGCCTTCAAAACCGATTCTCTGGGGGTTCCTCCTCCTGTTGCCAGACCCCCAGGCTTGGAAGCCTGACGTGGGGCTCAGGACTTTCATTCCTGTGGGAGAACTTCTGTGGTGTAATTATTTTCCAGTTTGTGGGTTGCCCACCAGGTGGATATGGGATTTGATTTTATCGTGATTGTGCCCCTCCTACCATCTTGTTGTGGCTTCTTTTTTGTCTTTGGATGTAGGGTATCTTTATTGTCAGGTTTCAGTGTTTTTTTTGTTAGTGTTTTTTCAGCAGTTAGTTGTGATTTTGGTGTTTTTGTAGGAAGGGGTGAGCTCACATCCTTCAACTCAGTCATCTTGCCAGCCCTCCAGTGACGGCACAAACAGCATCCAATGGAAGATGGTGCAGAGGCAAATTCCGCACCTGTCCTAGAAATTGTTTGATGCTTGCCATATGTTAGCCTTTGTTAATATGTTATGTTGGAAATACATTAATTTTTTTGGAGTCTTACTAGTAACCTCAAATGTACTGTCAAATAACACCGTCTCTGTGGCTCTTCTTACAGCTCTTAGAGACTGGTTGAAGTCACAGGACTCTTTCACATCTTTTTGGAATATTTGGTTTTTGAAAAATTTAGTTTTACCAGTGAATCCATTGAACAGATGCTTTTTGAGAACCTACTGTTTGCCTGGCACTATTAAAGAAGTTGAGGATACAGTAGTGGATCTAAAGACAGTCTGTTCTCAGAGTTTATAATCCAAAGGGAAGGTCTCTGGGTCTGCCAAATTTAGGAATTACTTATGTTCTTTGGGCAAGACCATACCAGTATTGTATTTTATTCTGATGAGAAGAAAATGGCAGAATACCAGGAGTGGAGATCAGTCAAAAGGGTTTTATTCAGTCTTTATTCCCTTTAAATGCAGTAGTAAGCAATATCCAGATGTTCCTGTATTGCTTCAGCCCTCTAATTCATTCTTTAGAATTAAAAAAAAAAACCCTTTTAAAGTACAAAATCTAACCAACATGCAGAAACGTGCATGAGGCATAAATGCCAAGCTTAACGAATTGTTGCAAATAAATACCCTTTCAACTACCACCCAGGTCAGGAAATAGAATGGAACATTGTCTCCCTCCTAGAAGCTCCCAAGTGCCCCTTCCTATTTATATGCCCTTATGTGCCTTGCTAGCAGTTACTACTAGCCTGACTTTTATTTACCTTGCTTTATGGTTTTACCACTTAATTATGCAGTTTGGCCTATTATTTTATCTTGGTAAAAATGGAATAATGCAGTATGTATTTGAGATATTGTAATTTATAAGAAATATATGTCTGATCATTCAGATGACCAAAATATATTTTTTATTTATATTTGGTCTTCGTCTGCAGTTCCTGGCTCACAGCTGCCAAAACTCTTGGAATCGTCTAAGTGTTGAGAGTGATAAAAGGTGTCTTGTGTTATGTTAATAAGGTGACTTTTGGAGGGCATCCGAGGATGAGGGCTGCTTGGCAGGAGAACCAACCTTGTGAGTAGAGGGTTGGAACTTTCAGTCCCACCATCTGGTTTCCTGCGAGGGGAGAGGGGCTTGAGGTTGAACCAGTTGCCATTAGCCAGTGATTTAGTCAATCATGACTATATAACGAAGCCTCCATAAAAACCCAAAGGACCACTTTTTGGCCCCTTTTCAGAGAGCTTCCACATGGGGGAAGCAGAATGTTTCTGCATGCCACCTTGACAGGCCCCAAGCTGTATAAGGACAGAAGCTTCTCTGTTTGGGACCTTGCCTTATGCATCTCTTCATCTGACTGTTGACTTGTATCCTTTAATATCCTTTTATAAGAAATCAGTAATCTAGTATATAAGTGCATTTCTTGAATTCTGTGAGCCACTCTAACAAAATAGTTGAACCCAGTGAGGGGGTTCTGGGAACCTCTGATTTAGCCAGTCGGTCAGAAGTACAGGTAATAATCTGGGTTTGGGATTAGCATCCTGAGTTGGGGGGGGTCATTGGGACCTCCAGTCACAATGTAGCCGGTCAGTCAGAAGCACAGGTAACAACATGGGCTTGGGCTGGCCTCTGAAATACCTGTCTTACCTTCTTTTAAGAAAGACATTTAAAATTTTATTGTTGTCAGATTTATCAGTCTTCTCCTTTTTGGTTAATAACTTTGTATCTTATTTAAGAAAATGTATCCCCACTTCAGGGTCATGAAGACCTTTCACATTATCTTCTAAAAGTATATTGGTTTGCCTTTCCCATTTAGGTCTGTGATCTACCTGTAACTGTTTCATTATGTGGTCTAAGGTAGGAGTTCATTTTCACTTTGCTTCCACATGGATACCCCATTGTCCCAACACCATCATTGAAAAGTCTTTTTACCTCACTGAGCTATGATGCTACCTTCATAATAAATCAAATGTCTTTTTAAAAAAAAATTTTTTAAGTATTTATTTATTTATGCAGCCCCTGGTCTTAGTTGTGGCATGGGGACTTCTTAGTTGTGACATGCATGTGAGATCTAGTTACCTGACCAGGGATCAAACCTGGGCCCCCTACATTGGGAGCGTGGGGTCTTACCCACTGGACCGCCAGGGAAATACCGTAAATAAAATGTCTTTTTATGTGCAGGTTTGATCCTAAATGTCTCCAATGTTCTCATTGTCTATATGCGATGCTTAATTTTATGTGTCAACTTAAATGGGCCATAGGGTGCCCAGATATTTGGTCAAACATTATTCTGGATGTTTCTGCGGGAGTATTTTTAGATGAGATTAACATATAAATCAACAGACTGAATAAAGCAGTTACGCTCCCTCATGTGCGTGGGCCTCATCCAGTTAGTTGAAGGGCTGAGTAGAACAAAAAGGCTGAACACTTCCATGAGTAAGAGAATTCCTTCTGCTTGACAGGGCTTGCACTGGGACCTGAGTTTTTTCCCTGCCTTCAGATTCAAATTAAAACATTAGATCTTCCTAGGTATTGAGTCGGCCAGCCTTCAGAAACCATTGGCTTTCCTTGTTTCAGGCCCTCAAATTTGGACTAGAACTAAACTATCAGCTTTCCTGGGTCTCCAGCTTGCCTCCATAATTAAGTGAGCCAATTCTTTATAATAGGTCTCTCTATATGTATCTATATAATCTCCTGTTAGTTAGATTCCCCACTAAAACACTATCTTTATGCCAATGCCACATTGTCTTCATTAATGTGGCCTTCTAAGTGTCTTACTATCCAGGAGGCAGTCCTTGCAGCTTGGTGTTTTTTTTTTATCAAAAAAATCATCAAATCATCTTGACTGATGATTGAACTTTGCATTACCATTATACAGATTTTAGAATCTGTTTGTCAGGTTTCACCCCAAAACAAAATAACTTGTTGGGATTTTGACTGACATTATAATCAGTCAATTGGTGAGACTCTCAGTGAACACTGTACCCTTAGGGCAAAATTGCTTGTTATCAGCTTTTTAACTGTTAGCAAATTGAACAATACCTGCACAGTAAAATTTTGAAAGAGTGAGTGAATTCTTATTAAGGTCTATAAATTCATTATTTCAAATGGTCTTCCTGATAATTTTGAAAATTTTTTCTGACCTCTTATTAGCTTATTCTCTTAATGAGGCTGATGAATAGCTCACAGTGGGAATAGAAGTGTCAGCTCTATCATTTCCTAGTTTCCAACTTTTGTTGGCTTGATAGTATTATCTTTAATCTCTGACTTCTTTGCAAGAATCTTTTTAAGCAATGTGTCCATTTGATGGTTACTTTAGTTAAATAGTATACTCAGTACATCTTCCTTGCTGGTCCTGTAGAAACTGTAATGTATAGCCTGAAAGTGAATGAAAGGCTGAGGGTTCCCTGCGTGTGGTAGAACCCCTACTCTTTTTTCAAGATACCACTTGGACAGTTTGTGACACATGACCACCTTATGTTAAGATTGAATGAGGCTGCAGTGTTGATCCATTTATGAAATCTTACTAAAGCTTAATTTTTCCTTTTATATAAAAATTCTAACTTTTTTCCACAACTCAGTGGATTATCTTGTACACAAGTTGGCTTGCACATCCCCAAGTTTTGTGACTACTAGTCTAATTGATAAAATCCACATGCTACCGTGGTATATGCAGCTTTTCTCAACCTTTTCTCAATCCTCATATCCCGCCATTTCCCATTGTCTGCACCCCACACACCAGGAAGGCCATCTCAGGATCTTACTACATCCTAGGATCTTACCACATTGCTTCCATATATGGCAAACATTTTCACAGATTTGTACTTTGCATATTTCTTTTCCTCTTCTTGGAATGGTTTTCAACCCTTGTTTGTCTAGAAAGCTCATATTTGAAAGATAATTTAAAATATCCAGCTTATTTGTTCTTTTCCTTTCCCTAGTTCTCCTGAAGTAGGATTGCTCTGTTTGCATGGTATCTATATTTCTTAGTCTTTCATACTGAAAGTAATTGTATTATAGGTATCTTTTACCATGGTCAACGGCAGGGCAGTGTCATAGTAATCCTTGTAGCTGAAGCTTATGTAGCTTTGTGTCTACCATATACTGTCAGTGCTCAATAAATATTTGCTGGATATATGATTGTTGTTGAATGACCAATGATACTTTGATTTTTACCAATCTTAGTTTTTACTAGTTTTTAAAATTGGTATTCCTCATATCCTGAAGAGTAAACCATTAAGTATTCTCTTCAAATAGAAAAATATATTTCTTGTTATAATCAGTAAATTGTTGGTCTGAACTATATATCATTTCCTATAAGTTTTGCCAGCATGGGTCAGTGTGTGAGAAGCCTCCCTGTGTTGAGTGTGCTGCTTCTTACATTTCCTGCCCTGCCGAGGAGTAGACCCAGGTCCACTGCACTGAGAGGTCTCTGGGGGACTATTGCGAGGGTCTTCCATTACCCTGGCTCTATTTCACTCCTTTTAATGGTAGTAGAACTTATCATTTATGTAGTTTTTGTTTTTTTCAATATATTTTGGTGTGCAGTACCTGGGACCTGAACATCTGTCCTTGTGTTTGCTTCCCCTTCTTATTGTCAACTTATGCACTTTCATCCACTGAAGACACTCTTTACCTTGTCACTTGTTTTCTCCATCAGAACATTTTTCCTCCTTCTCTTTACCTGTTTTATACACCGACCTCTTGATTTTTCTTTGCCCTTTATGCCCTTTGGTGGATGTGTGTCGTATTAAATACTAAATATTTTTACTTTTGTATCTATCTCATTAATTCTTTTTCAGTTTTTATGACACTTTTTTTTCATAAATACTTTCTGGGATTTTTAGTATATCTTTTATGTGTCTGTCACTGCTGCACATAAACAGTGTCCAGTGAGGTGAAGGAGTGAGCATCTCCTATGGGAAAGGCCTTTTACTAGGTACTTCTCATAGATGATCTCATGTAAGCCTCACAACAACTCTGTCAGGGAGGTATTATTGGCCCTATTTTAATAGATGAGGAAATGAAGACACAGAGAGATTAAGTAGCTTGTTCAAAAGTACAGAGTGAGTAAGTGATGGGGCTGCAATTCAAACCCAGATCTATGTGACTTTGAAGCTCAAGTCCCTAAGACCATTTATCATGTTGGTGCAAAGGTATAGAACTGAATGGCCTAGGTTTTGGGGAAAAGTTATAATTTTAAACATTTTGTCTGGTAGATATATATTCTTATTTTTGGTTATATTATATTATAATAATTATATATTATATTATAACATCGTGTGTTAAACTTTGCTGTCCCTAAGCTTAACAAAGGCTTTGCGTCTAAATGAATATGATGGTCTGATCTCAATATTCAGGCAAAGAAAAATAAATATAGAGGTATAATTTCTTTTTCTTTTTTTTGCTTTTCCCCTAAGTTTTCTCTCTGTTGGAATCTAATAAACAGTGGTTTTTCAGTTTTGCTTAGTTTTTTCCTTTTTTCTCTTTTCCTCAGTGCAGGCCATCTTTTGTGCTCTCCCTCTGCCGTGTTCCACAGCGCCAGTATCTCCTGGAGGGGAGCTTTTACACAGGTCTCGTGCCCAGGTTTTTATATACCTGGTGCCCCAGTTTTTGCAACCATAGCTGAGGGACACCCCTTGAGTGCCTGGCTCTGAAGGATAGTGGGGGTCCATCCTGGGTCCGATGGGACTGTAAAAATTGGAGAGACAGTTCTTGGTAGTCTGCCACCCCAAGGGCACTGCATAGATAGCAGACTGAAACACAACTCCCATCTTTCTGGTAAAGAAGCCTATTTGCATGCCCAGAAGCTTTGGCTTGAGGGGAGGCTTCTAGTCTGGCTTACTCCTCGAGGCTTGTGGAATACTCAGGAAACAGAGGCTGGTGGATGAGTCATTGAGCTCCCCCTCTGCCTTGCTACTGCTTGATGGTATCTCCCAGAAAGGAGCTAATTCCCTAGTCTGGTGCCCTAATTTTTTTTGTAGCTGTTGCCAGGGGACACCTGTATATCATTTGGCTCTGGAGGTCATCATGGCTTATACTCACAGATCCCACAGGACTGTAACCAACAGAGAAAGACTTCTTAAACAGCTACCGTCCTCCACCAGGAAGAGGCAACAGACCCAGGAGATCAGTCTTCCTGTGAAAGAGGCCTATAAGCTCATCATCATCGCTGCAGCCTGACAAGCAGGCTTCTAATTAAACATACATCTCATTGATGACTGTTAACCTTTCTAGGGACCTCAGAAGGTGGGCTCTATCTTCCTGCCCTCTGGTTCCCCAGTTTTTGCAGCTGCCACATGGGGGACACTCGTTGATTTCCTGGCTCTGGTGGCCATTGGAGCTTGTGTTCCTGAGTCTCACAGACTTTAACAATTGGACATTTCCAGATTGCCTAGTCTAGAGACCACCAGAGTTTACGATTGTGGTCCCATACAACTGTATATATTTGCATACTTTAAAAGCTGTTGCTTGTAGGTCTGGCCTCTAGCTTTAAACTAGGTGCTGACTGAGATCCCTCTTGTTGGGACACTGACAGGTCTTGGCACATGCTTAAGCTCTAGAAGCTGTTAAAAATAAAACAGGCTGCTTGGACAATCACAAAGGTCCAAGACACAACCATTGCTAGGGCAAGGTTGAATGAAGGTGAACCTCCTAATAAGGCCACTCCTTCACTGGGAAGGTAGCTGTTTCATGTAATACATAGAAACATAGAGAGTCATGCAAAATGAGGAAAACAGAGGAATACGTTCTAAATGAAAGAACCAAATAAAACCTCAGGGGAAAAAAAAAGAAAAACCTTAGTGAAACATAGATAAGTAATTATCAGTAACTCCTGATAGAGAGTTCAAAATAATGGTCATAAACTTGATTAACAAACTTGGGGGAAGCATGGATGAACACAGTGAGAACTTCAACAAAAAGGTAGAAAATTAAAGAAAGTACCAAACTAAAATTACAGAGCCAAAGAATACAATAATCTGAACTGAAAAATACAGTAGAGGGGTTCAACAGGAGACTAGATGAAGCAGATGGAAGGATCAGTGATCTTGAAATCAGGGCAGTGGAACTCACCCAAGCAGAGCAGCAAAACAAAAAAGGATTTTAAAAAGTGAAGATAGGTTAAGGAATTATGGGACAACATCAGGCAGAATACATTCACATTATAGAGGTCCCAGAAGGAGAAGAGGGAGAGAAAACTTATTTGAAGAAGTATGGCTGCAAACTTCCCTAACCTGGGAAAGGAAAGACATCCAGATTCAGGAAACCCAGAGAATTCCAAATAAGATGAACCTAAAGAGATCCACATCAAGACACATTATGATTAAAATGTCTAAAGTTAAAGATAAAAAGACAATCTTTATCTTTAAAGTGATACATAAGATAAAAAGATGTAAAATGACATAAATATATAAAATGTGTTAGGGGGAGAGTAAAAATGTAGAGCTTTAGTGCATTCAAACTTAAGTTGTTTTCAACTTAAAATATACTGTTATAAATGTAAGTGTTATATGTAAGTCTCATGGTAACCCCAAAGCAGAAACCAATAGTATATACACAAAAACTAATGAGAAAGGAATCTAAGCATACCACTAAAGAAAGTCATCAAACCACAAAGGAAGAGAGCAAGAGAAGAAGAAAGGAACAGAGGAACTACAAAACACTCAGAAAACAGTTAATAAAATGGCAATAAGTACATACCTATCAATAATTTCTTTAAATGGACTAAAATTTCCCTAAAAAGACAAAGTAGCTGAATGGATTAAAAAAAATAAGACCAGGACTTCCCTGGTAGCACAATGGTTAAGAATCTGCCTGCCAATGCAGGGGACACAGGTTTGATCCCTGGTCCGGGAAGGTCCCACATGCCACAGAGCAGCTAAGCCCATGCACCACAACTACTGAGGCTGTGCTCTAGAGCCCACAAGCTGCAACTACTGAAGCCCATGTGCCTAGAGCCTGTGCTCTGTAACAAGAGAAGCCACCATGATGAGAAGCCTGCACACCCCAACAAAGAGTAGCCACCACTGGCCACAAGTAGAGAAAGCCTGTGTGCAGCAGTGAAGACCCAACACAGCCAAAAATAGTAATAATAATAATAATCTGTATGCTGCCCATAAGAGACTCACTTTAGATAAAAGAAACCTGGGGTAGCTATACTTATATCAGATAAAATAGACTTTAAAATAAACACTATAATAAAAGACAAGGGCATTAAATAACAGTAAAGGGATCAATCCAACAAGAGGATATTACATTTGTAAATATTTATGTAGCCAACATAGGAGCACCTAAATATATAAAGCAAATATTAACAGACCTAAAGAGAGAAATAGACAGCAATCCAATAATAGTAGAGAACTTTAATACCCCACTTACATCAATGGATAGATCATCTAGACAGAAAATCAATATGGAAACATCAACCTTAAATGACACTTTAGATCAGATAGACTTAATAGATGTATATAGAACATTCCATCCAAAAACAGAAGATCTGCTCCTCAGTTGTACCTACAACTTTCTCGAGGATAGATTATATGTTAGGCCAAAAACCAAGTCTTAACAAATTTAGGAAGATGGAAAGTATAAAGTTTTTTATTTTTACCACAATGGTATGAAACTAGAAATCAATTACAAGAATAAAACTGGAAAAATTACAAAAATATGGAGATTAAACAACCTGCTACTGAACAACCAAAGGACTGACAAAGAAATCAAAAGGGAAATCAAAAAAATACTTTGAGAAAAATGAAAATGGAAATACAACATACCAAAATGTATGGGATACAGCAAAAACAGTTCCAAGAGGGAAGTTCATAGTGATTCTTGCCTAGCTCAAGAATCAAGAAAAATCTGAAATAAACAATCTAACCTACACCTCAAGTAACGGGAAAAAGAATAAAACAAAGCCCAAAGTTAGTAGAAGGAAGGAAATAACAAAGATCAGAGAGAAAATAAATGAAATAGAGACTCAAAAGGCAATAGAAAAAATCAATGAAACTAAGAGCTGCTTCTTTGAAAAGATAAATAAACCTTTAGCTAGACTCACCAAGAAAAAAGGGCAGAGCTCAAATAAATAAAATGAGAAATGAAAGAGGAGATGTTACAACTGATAACCACAAAAAATGCAAAGGATAAGAGACCACTATGAACAATTATACACCAATAAAGTGGGCAACCTAGAAGAAATGGATACATTCTTAGAAACATACCACCTATCAACACTTTATCATGAAGAAATGGAAAATCTGAATAGACCAATTACTAGTAAGAAGATTGAATCAGTAATCAAAATCCTCCCAACAAGCAAAGGTCTAGAACCAGATGGCTTCACTGGTGAATTCTACTAAACATTTAAAGAAGAATTGATACCAATCAATTACCAAAAAATAGAAGAGGAGGTAATGCCTTCCAACTCATTTTATGAGACCAGCATTACCCTGATATCAAAACCAGATAAGGACACCAAAGAAAAGAAAATTACAGGTCAGTATCCCTGATGAATATAGATACAAATATCCTCAACATAATATTAACAAACTGAATTCAAGAATACATTAAAAGGATTGTATACCATGATGAAGTGGTATTTATTCCAGGATTGTTCAATATCTGCACATCAGTCAGTATGATACACCACATTAACAAAATGAAGGTAGAAATCATATGATCATTTCAACGGATGCAGGAAAAGCGTTTGTCAAATTTGACATCCATTTATGATAAAAAGTCTCAACATAGTGGGTATAGAGGGAATGTGCCTCAACATAATAAAGGCCGTATAATGACAAGCCCACAGCTAACATCATACTCAGTGGTGAAAAACTGAAAGCTTTTTCTCTAAGATAAGGAACAAGACAAGGATATCCACTCTCGTCACTTTTATTCAACATAATATTGGAAGTCCTAGACAGAGGAATTAGGCAAGAAAGAGAAATAAAAGGGATCCAGATTGGAAAGGAAGAAATAAAGCCGTCACTATTTGCAGATGACGTGATACTACATAGAGAAAACTCTAAAGACTCGACCAAAAACTGTTGTAATAAACAAATTCGGTAAAGTTGCAGAATACAAAGCCAGTATGCAGTATAATATATTATTGTCTCTATACACTAATAATGGACTATCAGAAAGAAATTAAGGAAATAATCCCATTTACAGTTGCATCAAAAAGAATAAAATACCTAGGAATGAATTTAACCAAGGAGGTGAAAGAGGTGTACTGAAAATGATAAGACACCAATGAAAGAAATTGAAGGAGGTACAAATAAATGGAAAGATATACTGTGCTTATGGATTGGAAGAATTCATATTGTTAAAATGACCATACTACCCAAAGCAAATTACAGATTCAGTGTAATTCATATCAAATTTCCAATGGCATCTTTTACAGAAATAGAACAGACAATCCTAAAATTAGTATGGAACCACAAAAGGCGCCAGATAGCCAAAGAAATCTTGAGAAAGAACAAAGCTGGAGGCATCACACTCCTTTATTCAAACTATATTACAAAGCTATAGTAATTCAAACAGTGTGATAGTGATATAAAAACAGACACATAGATCAATGGCACAGAATAAAGAGCCCAGAAATAGAACCACATATATGGTCAATTAATTTAGGACAAAGGAGCCAAGAATATACACTAGGGAATGGAAAGTTCCTTTAATAAATGGTATTAGGCCAGAAAAAACTGTAATTTGAAAAGATACATGCACCCTAGTGTTCATAGCAGCACTATTTACAATAGCCAAGACATGGAAGTAACGTAAATGTCCATTGACAGATGAATGGATAAAGAAGATGTGGTATTATATACAATGGAATACTATTCAGCCATAAAAGAGAATGAAATAATGCCATTGGCAGCGATATGGATGGACCTAGAGATTATCATACTAAGTAAAGTCAGACAAAGACAAATACCATATATCACTTATATGTGGGATCTAAAATATGACACAAATGAACTTATTTACAACAGAAACAGACTCACAGACGTAGAAAATAAACATATGGTTACCAAAGGAGAAAGGGGGTTGGGGATAAATTAGGAGTTTGGGATTAGCAGATACAAACTACTCTATATAAAATAAACAACAAGTTCCTACCGTATAGCACAGGGAACTATATTCAATATCCAATAATAAACTATAATGGAAAAGAAAACAAAAAAGAATATGTATATATATTTATAAATGAATCACTTTGTTGTACACCAGTGTAACACAATATTGTAAATCAATGGTACTTAAATTTTTAAAAATGGTGGTGGGGAAACTGGACAGCCACATGCAAAAGAATAAAACTAGGCCAGAAAAATTAACTCAAAATGGATTGAAGACTTCAAGGTAAGATATGAATCCATAAAACTCCTAGAAGAAAGTATATGTGGTAAGTTCCTTGACATCAGTCTTGGCAATGATTTTTTGGATCTGACCTCAAAAGCAAAGGCAATGAAAGCAAAACCAAACAAGTGGGATGACATCAAACTAAAAGCTTTTGCACAGCAAAAGAAATCATCAACAAAATGGAAAGGCAGTTTACTGACTGGAAGAAAATATTACAAACTGTATATCTGATAAGGGGCTAATATCCAAAATGCATTTAAAAACTCAGAGAACTCAACAGCAAAAAAAAAAGAAAAGAAAGAAGAAAAGAAAGGTCAGAGGACCTGAATAGGCATTATTCTGAAGAAGACATACAGATGGCCAACAGGCACGTGAAAAGATGCTCAACGTCAGTAATCATCAGGTAAACTCAAGTCAAAACCATAATGAGATATCACCTCACACCTGTCAGAATGGCTATTATCAAAAAGTCTACAAATAACAAATGTCGGTGAGGATATGGAAAAAGGGAACCGTTGTCCACTGTTAGTGGGAATGTAAATTTGTGCAGCCGCTATGGTAAACAGTACGGAGGTTCCTCAAAAAATTACGACTAGAACTACCATATGACACAACAATTCTCCTTCTGGGTATTTGAAGAAAATGAAGAAACTAACTTGAAAGTACATATACATCCTCATATTTATTGCGGCATTATTTACAATAGCCCAGATATGGAAACATCCAAAATGTCCATTGATGGATGAATGGAAAATGTGGTCTGTGTATATATAATGGAATACTATTCGTAAATAAAAAGAATGGAATCTTGCCATTTGTGAAAAAAAACATGGATGGACCCTGAAGGCATTATGCCAAGGGAAATAAGTCAGATAGAGAAAGACAAATACTGTATGATCTCACTTATGTGTGGAATCTAAAAACCCCAAGCTCATGGGTACAGAGAATAGATTTGTGGTTACCAGAGGGGAGGGGTTGTGGGGAATTGGTAAAAGGGTGAAGATGGTTAAAAGGTCAAATCTCCAGTTATAAAATAAGTCATGGGGATGTAATGTATAGTATGGTGACTATAGTTAATAATACTATATTGCATATTTGAAAGTTGCTGAGAGAGTAGATCTTAAAAGTCCTTATCATGAGAAAAAAAATTGTAACTACGAATGGTGATGGATGGTAACTAGACTTACTGTGGTGATCATTTCACCGTGTATAGAAATACGGAATCATTATGTTGTGCACTCAGAGGGAAAAAAAGTGATTCTTGAGTGAATCCCAAACTGTATGTTTTGTTATTTTTAGTGTAACATATCATTGTCAGGGCATTCTACAGAGAGCATTCTGCATTTTTAGAAAGCCAGTATTATTAGACATAATGGTGGTATGTGCAGCAAGATGTAAGACAGGCAGGGGACTCAGAAGAAACAGACAGTAGGTTTGGTGCAGCCCAACTGCATTAGGAATTGGTCAGCCAAGGGACCGACACTGATATTTTGGAAACATGATGATGTCTGTGTTATTGGTAATTTCTATTGTTATTTGTTTTTGTGCTGTTTTGGATTTGAAAATGCCAGCCTGGTGCAGCTGGGATATCAAAACTTAGGGAAAGAATTTCTGTCCACATTTGAATGGTAGTTTAAAAGAGAAAATACCATTTTCCTGGGGGTGATTAGTAAAACACAGTAGAGGCAAGGTGAAATTCAGGGACAAAGCTGGGTTAAAGTCTTATTTATTCAAAGGATACTCTAAATAAACAGTGAATTTAATGAAATACTTTTAGTTTCTTAAAAGTTGCTTTAATTCATACTTGATTCATAGTTGTTTTTACCACTACCACTCATTGTGGAAGATATGTTTTGAAGAAGGTATCCTTAAAAGACCGACAGCAGCATCATGGTGACATAAGACTTCCTTCAGTTTAGTCTCCCCATAGCATCTATAATTTGACAACTGTCTGTGAACAAAAGTGCCTCTGTGGGAGTTGTGGGATCTAGCACTGTACACCAAGGGACCCGGGAGGAGTCTCACTGTTGGAAGATGGAGGGAATGAAAGTGCCTACTGAACTGAGAATGCATCTTGAGATCGAAAAACGAGGCAGACAGCTCCATGTCATCAATGGATCAGTTTATTATAGGGTAAGTTACTCACAGGTGGGATCTGGATGAGGTGGACAGTGATCTGGAAGCATTCACAGATCCACTCCACTCTGCTGAGGGCACATAGGGCTAATTTTATAGTTAACCTAAGGTATGGGGGTAGGTACTTGGAAACAGGATATACAGTCCAAAGTCAAGGTTTATGAATGAGTAACTAGTGTTGTGGGCTCTTGGGAATATGTTAGGGAAGGTTTTCATCATTGTTCGGGGACTAGAATCCACCTAGTCTAATGATTATTAAACAATATCTGTTAACTACAAAGCTCTTGACAACAGAGAAGTGATTCACTGCACAGTACAGTCCTGGGTAGGGTCAGTGAAAGGATAGGAGAAACTAAGGGCCCAAAATGGTGTCAGTCATGCTAACAGCCATATATTTGCCTACCTGTGCATTGGGTAATAGGCAGAAAAACTCTGGGTTGCGGTTAGGGCCCTTCCTAGCCTCAGTTCATTTCACTTTTTTGCACAGTCCTGAAGTGAGATTGTAATGTAATTGTCACCTCACACTCATTTACATAGTAGCAGACTGAAATGGCATAAACCAAAAAAGTGTCACAAGATCTTGCTGAAAGAGAGATTAGCCCACATGTGATACCTTTGTCCCATGTTACAGCTTACCATATAATAAAGGACTGGCCAATATAAATTTCTTTTTAAAATGTCCCTTTCTCTGATCTGCATCTCCATAAAAATTCTTCTTCAAGTCAGTCATGAGCAGTATACCTCTTTCTTTCTCCACATTTGAAACTTTCAAATATAGTGTGACCTTGATTTGATGAATCATTGTTTTTAAAAAGCTTCTTTGCAACCTCCTTTGGAAAACTGACATAACTTAGATATTTTATGGACTCGGTTTTTACTTTCTGAAAATATTGCAATGTAGACCATCTCAGAAAAATAAAGCATAAGGGTAAACTAATGTTCTAAAAACAGTACTTGTTAAAATTTGCAGAATTCAAAGGTTCAGGCTTAAAATTGAATATAATAAGTCAGATTTTTAAAATGGTATAAAGTTACACAAAAAAATTCTCCTACTAAGGTTAAACAGTTTTGCACTGGAGATGATGGTCTCTTATTCATCCATAGGCCAGATGCAACGTAGAAAGCAAGATATGTGCTTCTCCAGACTTCTTACCCATGAAAACAGACTTAACCTGGTAAAACCACTCCCTTGTGTGAAAAGCATTTAGACTCTGTACTACATGACATCTGGCCTGCTCTGGCCAGTGGCCCAAAGTTCATACAGTATGTGTGATTGCACTGTGTCTACATTTTCTGGAGAGGGACATTGGTAGTAAACAGTGAAGGAGAGCTTGTTCACTGTCCTCCAGACTGCTGGGGACAACAGAGGGCAGAATTTTCTTCATGTGGCCTTGAGAAAGTCTCTATTTTTTCTGAATTGAATACTTAAAAAATTTTTTTTATCACTAAAATAAATTAAGGAAGCACTGTTTAAGGAGTATTTGTCAGCTTACCAGATGTTAAATTCCATATAATTGAGTTGTGTCTGTTTTGTTTAGCATTGTATTTCTAGCTTACAACAGGCACAAAATTTAAAACTACTGAATGGATTAAAATTAAGTAAATTTTAATTCAGAATTTTGTTCATTCTCTTTTTCCTAAATTGTAGATTATCAGACTTTTTGTTTTATTTTGAGATGAATCTGTTTCCAGATCAAATGTGGAAGGACCCACGAAAGAGGGATAAATTGTGGTACTAGGGGAGGGCACAGGGAGATGTGTGTGTGCATACGCACTAAGTCCTAAGCTTACATCTTTAGGTCAAACCTCTCCTCTGAGCTCCAGACTCATAACTGCCTGTCTGATACCTGCACTTGGATGTCCATGAGCATCTTATACTGAACCTGTCCAAAATGAATTCCTATCTTTTCCCCAAAACTTGTTTCTCCTACAGGCTTCCCTAATCCAGTTAAAAGCAACCTTCATCTTTCCTGTTTCTCAACTCAAAAACTCTGGAATCATCTGTGGCTGTTCTTTTCCTCTTGCATTTCAGTCTGTCAACAAATATGTTGATACTATCTATGAAATATATCCAGGATCTGACTACTTCTCACCAGCTTCAATGCTTCTGCCTCCATCCAAGCCACCATCACCTCTCATCAGGACCCCTGCAGTATACCTCGTCTGTCTTCCTGCTTTCACCTTTGCTCTCCTATAGTCTCAGTCCAAATGATCTTCTTACAAGGGCCTCTGCTTGGGACTTCCCTGGTGGCGCAGTGGTTGAGAGTCCGCCTGCCGATGCAGGGGACACGGGTTCGTGCCCTGGTCCGGGAGGATCCCACATACCGCGGAGCAGCTGGGCCCGTGAGCCATGGACGCTGAGCCTGCGCTCCGCAACGGGAGAGGCCACAACAGTGAGAGGCCCGCGTACCGCAAAAAAAAAAAAAAAAAAAAGGCCTCTGCTCAAAACCTTTTGATAGTTTCCTATATTATTCAGAGTGAAATGCAATGTGTATTTGGGTTACGAGTCCCTCCATGACCTGGCCCCAAGTGACCTCTCTGATCTTCTCTCCCATTTTCTCACTTCATTCCAGCCATACTGGCCTTGCTGTTCTTCCTATGTACCCAGCAACCCCGTCCCTGGAGTTTATGCAAGCGTTTCCACAGCTCTTTCCCAGAGAGCCACATGGTTCTTCTGGCACCTTTTTCAGGCCACAGCTCAAATATCATCTTATCTGAGAGGCCTTCCTTCTCATCCTGTCTCAAGCACTTGCTCTTCTTATTTTGAACTATTTTTCTTCTTAGTGCTGATCATGCCCTGACATACTGATTTTTTTTTTTTTTTGGTCTCCCTGTTACCTCCCAACTTGGTTTCAAGTTCCATAAGAGCAGAGACTTTGTTCTAAAGCCTAGAACAGTGCCTGGCACATACGCATTTGATGATTGCTGAATTAGTAAATAAATGAGTACAGTTTTAGATGGTAAAATCTGGTGGTGGTGATTGGTGGACACGGTTTCCACTTGGAAAGAAGAGAATGAACACAGAGAAGGTTGGGCATGGCCAGGAAAATATGAGTACTCCTAAAAAGGGAGTATTTCCTAAATAAATGTATATTTTTTCTAAATAAATATATTTATTCCCTCTGTAAATATAAATAAGATAGTAGCTTTAGTGTTGAAAATACACTTGAGAGCATATTAGGACAGGGCTTGGTACTGATTAGTTGTTAGGGAAAGGAAAGAAGAGCAGTTAAGAATAATGTTGAGCTTTGGAGGAACTAATAAAGAACACCTCTGTCTTCTCCTGAGATAGGAACCAGTTGAGATATAAGATATCAGAGGTAGACAGTTGGAAATCAAAACATCTGTCCCTTAACTGTTAAAACAGATTCAAGAATGTAACTTATGGTTCACCTGGGCTCCTCTGGATCTGGTAGACAGATCAGCCAGTCACAGCTAAGATGAACCGCCATAGGCCTGCCTGGCAGGGAATAAGCCTTCCTGGCAAAGCATGGTGCAACAGTAGATCAGATCACATCCTTTCTCAAGTAAGGTAAGTCAGAAAGACACAGGGAGAGCAGTGTGTGGTGCTGGGCATTTTTAGTTTCTTCTTGCAAATTGACCAGTTCTTTCGCTGGAGAGGAGAGAGTGAGGGAATTGAGAGATGATCTCATAGTTTGGGCTCGCTGGAAATCTGAGATGGAGATTAGTGTGCAGGGAGTGTTTGGGGGAGTGACAGTTGTGGAAGGGAAAGGAAGGAGGCAGGACTGAGCAGAGGGAAAAGATTAGCTGCAATGTAGTCTCAACAGAAGCTTCTGCTGTGCCTACAGGGACAAAGATGGGAGACCATTCAGAGCTTTTCTGCTTTGGGAAAGAGGACTGGGCCTTTATACCTCTCTTTCCATCAGTCATGGGGGTGTGGCCACCTCTGGGAAAGGGCTGTGAACTTGGGCAAGGTAGAGACAGCTGAGGATGATATAGATGTGACATCACAACATCCATCACATGTACCAAAAGTATTCCTTCTCTGCTTCCCTCCTAGGGAGTGGGGTGGATATTCTGTCTTCTCTGGAAATAGGACTAAGCAATATGTTTCCCTCTAAGAGAGAACTCCTAGGTTTCTGACTTGGGCATCATGGCGGATGGTAGTACCATTCACTGAGAAATATAAGGGGCAGAGGTGGCAGGATCCCTGAAATAAGCCAAGAAAGAACATGTAAGAGGGAGGAGGTGGAGATCAGGTCATCCCAGCAAGTGTCCCATATTCCTCTTCTGTGTCATGTTCCAGCACAGTGTCATGTAGAGACCCTGTCTTCTCTCCTGCCTTCCTCACTGCTTTTTGTTGTCCCTATACATGCTTGGGACCATAGTGCAGGGAATATAATACAAATTGAGTCCTCTTCCATTTATCTTCCTGTCTGTTATTGAGTAGAACTGGCAGGGAACAGGCCACTGAGAATGGGAAAGCGTGGAAAACTTCTTTATAATTTTGTTAATGTGTGTTCCCTAGGGTTTTGGAAACCACCAGAGCTGTCTGTCATACTGTGTTTGGGCAGTGGAGTCTGGTAGTAGGCTGGATTCAGCAAATACTTTAAGTAAATCCACAAAATGGCATCTGCCTTACTAAATATCATGTTTTTATTTAGTCTGATAAAGTTTTTTCAACGTTTCATAGTTTTGCAGTATAAATATGATATTTAGGATTTTTCAAGGCTCTGGAAAATGGAAAATCACTGTAATTCTCATTCCCAAGTATTTTAAGTTCATTTGATGTGATCAGCAGTTCATTGCATATATGAAGTCTAATTGTGAATGTTTTTTGTCTTTACATGTGCGTGTTTTGAGGGAGTTGAAATACACTGAACTTACTATTAAACTTCCCAGATTGAAAATTTGCTTCCTCTAAAGGGGCAAAATGAGATACCATTTGTGTTTTGGCTAGGTTTTTCTGTTTTTGATTTCATTTAGATGAGTTCTGCTCATTTTAACTCTAAATCGTATCAGATTGTTTTTTAGTAAGTTGCCACTGCTCAAATAGGCCAGATCAAGGCATTTATTGCCAATTAGGAACAGGATGTTTGAGATGTTTAGTGATGTTCTCCGGATGACCTGTTTTATGTTTTCTGTTTATTTTGTTTTATTTTTTTTTATGATCATGTTGGCTTTTCCATTAAACTATAACTTTAATTGAGTTGGCTTAGTAAATAGAACATTAACCAGATCCCCTTCTCTAACTCCCAGCTCTCTCCTCATTCCACACCCCTCCCCCCAATTCTCTTATTGTACCCCAACCTTAGTCTGGAGTGACTGGAATTTTTAGGTCTGTGGGTTACAGATAAAATATATGTTTCTAAGATATGGGCTCACTGTGTTTCAATCTAAATTGTCTGGCTGGTGCTCTTTGGGCTGTTTAGGGATAAGTCCCTGTGAAGAGCAAATTTAAACGGTAATGTCTGTAGTGGGAGGCATTTGAATAGCCACTGGTGAGGGGCTGTGTGGATATCTGTACTACATGTGGCAGCATGATCTCTACATCTGTTTTGAAGTCATTTGTTTCCCAGACTACATGTGTATTTCTCTAGGGGACTGACATCCCTCCCAGCATCCAGGCATTGTAAGCTGGTAACTATAACTGGCTTATTCTTTTTGACCTAGAGATTGTCTACTTTGTCTTAGTTTACTGGCTGTTGTTCCTATCAGATCTGGTTTTGTTTAATATTGACAACTTTGGAGTTTCTATAAATTAGCAGCATGGCAAAAGAACCAGACATATTTAAACCCATAAATCTTGATTTCCAGATCTTTTAAAAGCTTTGTGGTTTAAAATAGTCCTTTACTCTATGGTAGACGTAGCAGTACTTATAAAAATTCTGGCTATCAGAAGGCTCTCATAGTTCAACTGGAACTAAAAAATGACCTCAGATGAGTCACTCTTTTAAGAATCAAAAATCCAAATCTGTTCTGGCTCTGCTAGTGAGACCTTTTATGAATCACATACCCTCATTTCCTTGTCTTAAAAAAAGGATAACATACTATATGATTCCACTTACATGAAGTATCTAAAGTAGTCAAATTCATAGAAACAAAGTACAGGGGTGGGGGGAGAGAGAGATGGGGGTTTGTTTAAAGGGCATAGAGTTTCAATTTTGCAAGAAGAAAAGTTCTGGAGATCTGTTACAAAGCAATGTGAATATACTTAACACTATTGAACTGTACACTTAAAATGGTTAAGATGGTGAATCTTATGTTATCTTTTTTCACAATTTTTAAATGTTTTAATTTTCAAATTAATAGTGTTATTGTTAATTGAGTGCTTAGTATCTACCTTAGATGCATTATCTCAGTAAATATTCACAACTCCATGAAGGCAGGTATTATTTATTACCCTGTTTTATAGATGAGAAGACTTAGAGAAGTAATTTACTAGCTAGTATGTGGCAGACCATTTTGGATCTAGGTGTGACTCTAAAGCCATTCAAAAAATATAGTGCTACCAGCTAAGCATAAATCATACTATTCCTGTCTTTTTAGCTCTGGAATATGTGATTCTATGATTCTGAGATGCCCCAGGGACCCTGCAGAGACCTTACAAGTGAGGGGAAAAAAAAGTTTCAATGTTTGGTGTTCAGAGATTACCCCTCTAGCATTTATAGTGAATAAAAATTGCCATACTAGATTTAGTCTGTGGTACACCAACAGCTCCATTTGCTGTTTTTGGCAGGCCAAGGTGTTATTCAAATGTTAGAAAAATTAAGGTGCTAATAGTGATTACTTCTCTAGAAAGGCTTGGTTCTCAGAGACTGAGAAGGGCCTTCACCTTTTCATTGTATATTTTTCTGCCTTTTGAGTTTTTAATAACAAGTATAAATTTTGTTTTGGGTTGAATTGTGTTCCCCCCAAATTCATGTGTTAAAGTCCTAAATCCCAGTACCTTAGAATGTGACCTTATTTGCAAGTAGGACCATTGCAGATGTAATTAGTTAAGATGAGGTCATTTGGAGTAGGGTGGGCCCCTAATCCAATATGAAGAGGGAAAATTTGGACACAGACAGGCACACAGGGAGAAGGTCAGGTGAAGATGAAGTTAGAGATTGAGGTGATACTCTGTGAGCCAAGGAGTGATTTTTTTTTAAGTTTATTTATTTATTTTAATTTTGTTTATTTTTTGGCTGTGTTGAGTCTTCATTGCTGCACGCGGGCTTTCTCTAGTTGTGGTGAGCAGGGGCTACTCTTTGTTGCTGTGCGCGGGCTTCTCATTGCGGTGGCTTCTCTTGTTGCAGAGCATGGGCTCTAGGCACGCAAGCTTCAGTATTTGTGGCTGTCAGGCTCAGTAGTTGTGGCTCGCGGGCTCTAGAGCGCAGGCTCAGTATTTGTGGTGTATGGGCCTAGCTGCCCTGCTGCATGTGGGATCTTCACGAACCAGGGATCGAACCCGTGCCCCCTGCATTGGCAGGCGGATTTTTAACCACTGTGCCACAAGGGAGGTCCCAATTTTTGTGATTTTTTAAGCTACTCGGTTTGTGGTACTTTTTTACAGCAGCCCTAGCCCTTTACTATAACTTCTAAAATGAAAAAGAAAAAAAAAAAGTTAGCCATAGTTCCTGGGAGTTTATCCCAAGCAATATTCAAATTAAGAAAGGATCTTAATACATGATGTTCATTATAATAATTTTTATGATCAGAAAGAGTGAGAAGTAACCAAAATGTCTAGGCATTAGTAAATAACCAAATTATATCTACTTGATGAAATATTATATTGTCATTTTATATAGCCTATGAAAGAATGTGAAGAATGTGTGTAATGTAAATATGTAAAAAAGTTGAATGCAAAATTGTTTATACAAAATGATAACGGCTGTGCAAAGTACATATGCATTCACTAAGGTCAGGAGGGAACACAGAAATGAAAAGGCTTTGTTAGGAAAGTGGGATCTGGGTGGGTTTTTCGTTTTAATTTGTTACTTTTATTACATATAATTATGCTAATGTATTATTGTGGTTGCAATATTATTTTTTAAAAATCAACTTTATTGAGGCAAATTTTATGTAGAATACAATTTACCCTTTTAAAGTGTACAGTTGGGTAGTTTCAATGTGTATATGTCCTTATAACCACCATTGTAATCAAGGAATAAAACATTTCTTTCATCACAGAATGTTCTCTGTTGCCTTTTATAGTCAGTCACTCTCTTAATCCTGGTCTTAGTCAACTCTGATCTGTTTTCTGTCACCACAGATTAGCTTTTTCTTTTCTGTAATTCATTTAAACAGAGTAATATAGTATACTCTCTTTTGTCTGGCTTCTTTCATTTAGCATAATGTTGTTGAGATTTATCCATTTGTAGCTTATCTGAGTAGTTGATTCCTTTTTATTATTAAGGAGTATATTCCCTAGTATTGATATACCAATTTGTTTATCCATTTATCTGTTGATATTGATTTAGATTGTTTCTAATTTTTGACTACTATGAATAAGTGGCTATGAACATACCTGTACGGGTTTTGTGTACTCATATGTTTTTATTTCTGTTGGATAAATGCTTAGGATTGGAATTGTTGGATTGTGTAATAAGTATATGCTTAATGTTATAAGAAACTGCCAAGTGGTTTTCATTCTCAGCGACAATGTATGAGAGTTCCAGTAGCTCCACATAGTCACCAACACTTAGTATTTTTAGTCTATTTTTGTTTTAGTCACTCTCATGGCTGTCTCTTTTTGTGATTTTAATATGAATTTTCCTGATGATTTAATGTTAAAGCAACTTTTATGTACTTATATTTTCATTTGTAAAGTGTCTATTCAAATATTTTCCTCATTGAAAAAAAATTGCTTTCTTACTAAAGTGTAAGAGTGCTTTTTTAAGTATTACAGATAGTGCTCCTTTGTCTTTCCTTAGAGAAAGTATTCACTCCATTTGTGGCTTGTGTTTTCATTTTCTTAATAGTATACTTTAGAGAGCATAAATTTTAAATTTTGCTCAAATTTATATTTGTCAATTTTTTCTCTTATGATTCAGACTTTTGTGTGTGAAATTTTTTGCATATACCAAGTTTATAAAGGTCTTTTGTGTTTTCTTCCAAAAGTTTTATAGTGTTAGCCTTCACATTTAGATACATGATCTATTTTGAGTTAACTTTTTACATAGATGTGAGGTAAGGGTAGAGGTTTGTTTTCTTCTAAATTGATATACAGTTATTCAATTAACCATATTTATTATCAGTTTCTTCAAAAATGTGTGAAATGATTTTGATTGGAATCTATAGATCAATTTGGGGACAACTGAATATTCAGTATTGAGTGTTCCAATTCATAAGCATAGTATAGCTGTCCATTTAAGTCTTTAATGTTTCTTATCGGTATTTTATAATTTATAGTATACATTTCTTGCTCATGTAAAATTTATACCAAGTATTTCATGTTTTGGGATGCTTATAATTTATATCATTTTCTAGTCTTTGGTGGCCAGTTGATAGAAATATACTTTTTAAAATGGACTTAGTATCCTGGGACCTTGCTATACTTACTAGCTCTACATAGATTCTTTAGGATTTTGTACATAGATAGTCATGTTTAATATTTACTTCCCCATCTGTATGCCTTTAACTTTTTTTTCTTGCTTAATTGAACTGGCTAAAACTTCACTACAGTGTTGAATACATGCTGTGAGAGTAGACACCTGGCCTGTTTCCTGATCTTAAGAGGAAAGCATTCAGCCTTTCACCATTAAGCAGAACTGTGTTTTTCATGATTGTCCTTTATAAAGTTGTGGAAATTCCCTTCTATTTATAATTTATTGAAAGTTTTATGATAAATGAATGTTGAATTTTTAAAAACTTTAATTTTTAAACATGGTGATAAAATATACAGACATAAAATTTATCATTTTAACTGTTTAAGTGTACAGTTCAGTTGCATAAATACATTCACACTGCTGTGCAACCACCATCACCATTTATCTTCAGAATTTTTTTCATCTTAAAGAACTGAAACCCTGTACCTACTGAACAAGAACTCTACATCCCACAGCCCTAGGTAACCACCATTTCTACTTTCTGTCTCTATGAATTTGACTACTCCAGGTTTCTCATATTAGTGGTTTCATACAGCATTTGTCTTTTTGTGACTGGCTTGTTTCACTCAGCATAATGTATTCACAATTCATCCGTGTTGTGTCATATGTTAGAATTTCCTTCCTTTTTAAGGCTGAGTAATAATCCATTGTATGTACATACCACATGTATTTATCCACTAATGTGTCAAAACATACTTGGATTGCTTCCACCTTTTGTCTTTTGAGGATAATGCTGCTAAGAACATGGGTGTACGAATGTCTCTGTGAATCTCTACTTTCAGTTCTTTTGGTCAGGTACTCAAAAGTGGAATTGCTGGGTCATCTAATATTTTTTTTTGAGATGCCACCATATTGTTTTCCATAGTGGCTGGGGCGTTTTATATCCCTACCAGCAGTGCATGAGGTTTCCACTTTCTCCAAAACCTTCCCAACACTTTTTATCTTTTGTTTGTTTTTTTAATATTAACCATCTTAATGGGTGTAAAGTGGTTTCTCATTGTGGTTTTGATTTCCATTTTCCTAATAATAAGTGTCGTTGAGAACCTTTTCATCTGCTTATTGGCCGTTTATAAATCTTCTTTAGGGAAATGTCTATTCAAGTTCTTTACCCACTTTTTAACCAGCTTGTTTTATTGTTATTGAGTTGTAGGAATTCTTTATATATTCTGAATATTAAGTCCTTATTATATATATGACTTGCAGATATTTTCTCCTGTTCTGTGGGTTGCCTTTTTCACTGTATTTTTTTCTTGAATTTTATTTTATTTTTTTTTTATAGAGCAGGTTCTTACTAGTTATCTATTTTATACATATTAGTGTATATATGTAAATCCCAATCTCCCAATTCATCACACTACCACCCTCCCCGCCTTGGTGTCCATACGTTTGTTCTCTACATCTATGTCTCTATTTCTGCCTTGCAAACCGGTTCATCTGTACCATTTTTCTAGATTCCACATGTATGCGTTAATATATATTGGTTTTCTCTTTCTTACTTACTTCACTCTGTGTGACAGTCTCTAGGTCCATAAATGTCTCTATAAATGACCCAATTTTGTTCCTTTTTATGGCTGAGTAATATTCCATTGTATATATGTACTGCATCTTCTTTATCCATTGGTCTCTCAGTGGGCATTTAGGTTGCTTCCATGACCTGGCTATTGTAAATAGTGCTGCAGTGAACATTGGGGTGCATGTGTCTTTTTGAATTATGGTTTTCTCTGGGTATATGCCCAGTAGTGGGATTGCTGGTAATCCAAAGCAATGGTAATTTTATTTTTAGTTTTTTAAGGAACCTCCATACTGTTCTCCATAGTGGCTGTATTAATTTACATTTCCCACCAACAGTGCAAGAGGGTTCCATTTTCTCCACACCCTCTCCAGCATTTGTTGTTTGTAGATTTTCTGATGATGCCCATTCTGACTGGTGTGAGGTGATACCTCATTGTAGTTCTGATTTGCATTTCTCTGATAATCAGTGATGTTGAGCATCTTTTCATGTGCCTCTTGGCCACCTATATGTCTTCTTTGGAGGAATGTCTATTTAGGTCTTCTACCCATTTTTTGATTGGGTTGTTTATTTTTTTAATATTGAGCTGCATGAGCTATTTATATAGTTTGGAGATTAATCCTTTGTCCGTTGATTCGTTTGTAAATATTTTCTCCCATTCTGAGGGTTGTCTTTTCATCTTGTTTATAGTGTGCTTTGCTGTGCAAAAGCTTTTAAGTTTCATTAGGTCCCATTTGTTTATTTTTGTTTTTATTTCCATTACTCTATGAGGTGGATCAGAAAAGATCTTGTTGTGATTTATGTCAGAGTGTTCTTCCTATGTTTTCCTCTAAGAGTTTTATAGTGTCTGGTCTTACATTTAGGTCTCTAATCCATTTTGAGTTTATTTTTGTGTATGGTGTTAGGGAGTGTTCTCATTTCATTCTTTTACATGTAGCTGTACAGTTTTCCCAGCACCACTTATTGGAGAGACTGTCTTTTCTCCATTGTATATCCTTGCATCCTTTGTCATAGATTAGTTCACCATAGTTGCGTGGGTTTATCTCTGGGCTTCCTATCCTCTTTCATTGATCTATGTTTCTGTTTTGTGCCAGTACCATATTGTCTTGATTACTGTAGCTTTGTAGTATAGTCTGAAGTCAGGGAGTCTGATTCCTCCAACATCGTTTTTTTCCTTCAAGACTGCTCTGGCTATTCGGGGTCTTTTGTGTCTCCATAGAAATGTTAAGATTTTTTGTTCTAGTTCTGTAAAAAATGCCATTGGTGATTTGATAGAGATTGCATTGAATCTATAGATTGCTTTGGGTAGTATAGTCATTCTCACAATATTGATTCTTCCAATCCAAGAACATAGTATATCTCTCCATCTGTTTGTGTCATCTTTGATTTCTTTCATCAGTGTCTTATAGTTTTCTGAGTACAGGTCTTTTACCTCCTTAGGTAGGTCTTTTCCTAGGTAGTTTATTCTTTTTGTTACAATGGTGAATGGGATTGTTTCCTCAATTTCTCTTTCTGATCTTTCATTGTTAGTGTATAGGAATACAAGAGAGTTCTGTGCATTAATTTTGTATCCTGCAACTTTACCAAATTCATTGACTGGCTCTAGTAGTTTTCTGGTGGCATCTTTAGGATTATCTATGTATAGTATCATGTCAACTGCAAACAGTGACAGGTTTACTTCTTCTTTTCCTATTTGGATTCCTTTTATTTCTTTTTCTTCTCTGACTGCCATGGCTAAAACTTCCAAAACTGTGTTGAATACCAGTGGTGAGAGTGGGCAACCTTGCCTTTTTCCTGATCTTAGAGGAAATGGTTTCAGGTTTTCACCATTGAGAATGATGTTTGCTGTGGGTTTGTTGTATGTGACCTTTATTATGTTGAGGAAGGCTCCCTCTATGCCCACTTTCTAGAGAGTTTTTATCATAAATGGGTGTTGAATTTTGTCAAAAGGTTTTTTTTTAATCTAATGAGATGATCATGTGGTTTTTATTCTTTAATTTGCTAATATGGTATATCACATTGATTGATTTGTGTATATTGAAGGATCTTTGCATCCCTGGGATAAATCCCACTTGATCATTGTGTATGATCCTTTTAATGTGTTGTTGGATTCTGTTTGCTAGTATTTTGTTGAGGATTTTTGCATCTATATTCATCAGTGATATTGCTCTGTAATTTTCTTTTTTTGTACTATCTTTGTCTGGTTTTGGTATCAGGGTGATGGTGGCCTCGTAGAATGAGTTTGGGAGTGTTCCTCCCTCTGCTATATTTTGGAGGAGTTTGAGAAGGATAGGTGTTAGCTCTTCTCTAAATGTTTGATAGAATTTGCCTGTGAAGCCATCTGGTCCTGGACTTTTGTTTGTTGGAAGATTTTTCATCACAGTTTCAATTTCATTACTTGTGATTGGTCTGTTCATATTTTCTATTTCTTCCTGGTTCAGTCTTGGAAGTTATACCCTTCTAAGAATTTGTCCATTTCTTCCAGGTTGTCCATTTTATTGGCATAGAGTTGCTTGTAGTAGTCTCTTAGGATGCATTGTATTTCTGTGGTGTATGTTGTAACTTCTCCTTTTTCATTTCTAATTTTATTGATTTGAGTGCTCTCCCTCTTTTTCTTGATGAGTCTGGCTAATGGTGTATCAATTTTGTTTATCTTCTCAAAGAACCAGCTTTTAATTTTATTGATCTTTGCTATTGTTTTCTTTGTTTCTATTTCATTTATTTCTTCTCTGATCTTTATGATTTCTTTCCTTCTGCTAACTTTGGATTTTGTTTGTTCTTCATTCGCTAGTTCCTTTAGGTGTAAGGTTAGATTATTTGCTTGAGATTTTTCTTGTTTCTCGAGTTGGGCTTGTATAGCTATAAACTTCCCTCTTAGAACTGCTTTCGCTGCATCCCATAGGTTTTGGATCGCCGTGTTTTCATTGTCATTTGTCTCTAAGTTTTCTTTGTTTCCTCTTTTATTTCTTCAGTGAGCTCTTGGTTATATAGTAATGTATTGTTTAGCCTCCATGTGTTTGTGATTTTTACATTTTTTTCCCTGTAATTGATTTCTAATCTCATAGCTTTGTGGTCAGAAAAGATGCTTGATATGATTTCAGTTTTCTTAAATTTATCGAGGCTTGATTTGTGACCCAAGATGTGATCTATCCTGGAGAATGTTCCGTGTGCACTTGAGAACAAAGTGTAATCTGCTGTTTTTGGATGCAGTGTCCTATAAATATCAATTAAATCTATCTGGTCCATTGTGTCGTTTAAAGCTTGTGTTTCCTTATTAATTTTCTGTCTGGATGATCTGTCCATTGGTGTAAGTGAGGTGTTAAAGTCCCCCACTATTTTTGTGTTACTGTCAATTTCCTCTTTTATAGCTGTTAGCACTTGCCTTATGTATTGAATTGCTCCTATGTTGGGTGCATATATATTTATAATTGTTATATCTTCTTGGATTGATCTCTTGATAATTATGTAGTGTCCTTCCTTGTCTGTTGTAACATTCTTTATTTTAAAGTCTATTTTACCTGATATGAGTATTGCTACTCCAGCTTTCTTTTGATTTCCATTTGCATGGAATATCTTTTTCCATCCCCTCACTTTCAGTCTGTATGTGTCCCTAGGTCTGAAGTGGGTCTCTTGTAGGCAGCATATATATGGGTCTTGTTTTTATATCCATTCTGTGAGCCTGCATATTTTGGTTGGAGCATTTAATCCATTTACATTTAAGGTAATTGTTGATATGTATGTTCCTATTACCATTTTCTTAATTGTACTGGGTTTGTTTTTTTAGGTCCTTCTCTTGTGTTTCCCACTTAGAGAAGTTCCTTTTGCATTTGTTGTAGAGCTGGTTTGCTGGTGCTGAATTCTCTCAGCTTTTCCTTGTCTGTAAAGCTTTTGATTTCTCTGTCAAATTTGAATGAGATCCGTGCTGGGTAGAGTAATTTTGGTTGTAGGTTCTTCTCTTTCATCACTTTAAATATATCGTACCACTCCCTTCTGGCTTGCAGAGTCTCTGCGGAGAAATCAGCTATTAACCTTATGGGAGTTCCCTTGTATGTTATTTGTTGTTTTTCCCTTGTTGCTTTTAGTAATCTTTCTTTGTCTTTAATTTTTGTCAGTTTGCTTACTATGTGTCTCAGCGTGTTTCTCCTTGGGTTTATCCTGCCTGGGACCCTGTGCTTCCTGGACTTGGGTGGCTATTTCCTTTCCCATGTTAGGGAATTTTTCAACTATAAAGTCTTCAGATATTTTCTCGGGTCTTTTTCTCTCTCTTCTCCTTCTGGGACCCCTATAATGCGAATGTTGGTGCATTTAATGTTGTGCCAGAAGTGTCTTAGGCTGTCTTCATTTCTTTTCATTCTTTTTTCTTTATTCTGTTCTGTGGCAGTGAATCCCACCATTCTGTCTTCCAGGTCACTTATCTGTTCTTCTGCCTCAGTTATTCTGCTATTGATTCTTTCTAATGTATTTTTCATTTCAGTTATTGTATTGTTCATCTCTGTTTGTTTGTTCTTTAATTCTTCTAGGTGTTTTTCTTTAATTCTTCTAGGTGTTTGTTAAACATTTCTTGCATCTTGTCAATCTTTATCTCCATTCTTTTTCCAAGGTCCTGGATCATCTTCACTATCATTATTCTGAAATATTTTTCTGGAAGGTTGTCTATCTCCACTTTAGTTGTTTTTCTGGGGTTTTATCTTGTTCCTTCATCTGGTACATAGTCCTTGGCCTTTTCATTTTGTCTCTCTTTCTGTGAATGTGGTTTTCATTCCACAGAGTGCAGGACTGTAGTTGTTCTTGCTTCTGTTGTCTGCCCTCTGGTGGATGAGACTATCTAAGAGGCTTGTGAAAGCTTCCTGATGGGAGGGACTGTGTTGCATAGAGCTGGGTATTGCTCTGGTGGGCAGAGCTTGGTAAAACTTTAATCCGATTGTCTGCTGATGCATGGGGCTGAGTTCCATCCGTACTGGTTACTTGGCCTGAGGTGACCCAGCACTGGAGGCTGCAGGCTCTTTGGTGGGGCTAATGGTGGACTCCAGGAGGGCTCACACCAAGGAGCACTTCCCAGAACTTCTGCTGCCAGTGTCTTTGTCCCCACAGTGAGCCACCGCCACCCCCAGCCTCTTCAGGAGACCCTCCAACACTAGCAGGTAGGTCTGGTTCAGTCTCCTATGGCGTCACTGCTCCTTCCCCCTGGGTCCTGATGCACACACTATTTTGTATGTGTCCTCCAAGTGTGGAGTCTCTGTTTCCTCCAGTGCTGTCGAAGTACTGCAGTCAAATCCCTCTAGCCTTCAGAGTCTTATTCTCTGGGAATTCCTACTCCTGTTGCCAGACTTCTAGGTTGGGAAGCCTGACATGGGGCTCAGAACCTTCACACCAGTGGGTGGACTTCTGTGGTATAATTGTTCTCCAGTTTGTGTATCACCCAGCTCGTGCTTATTGGATTTTATTTTATCGTGATTGCGCCCCTTCAGCCATCTCATTGTGGCTTCTCCTTTGTCTTTGGATGTGGGGTATCTGTTTTCGTGAGTTCCATTGTCTTCCTGTCAATGATTGTTCAGCAGTTAGTTGTGATTCTGTTGCTCTCTCAAGAGGGAGTGAGTGCATGTCCTTCTAGTCCACCGTCTTGAACCAATCTCCTCAAGCCATACAGAAAATTCTTATGTATGAAAAAGGTTGAGATCCAGTATGTTAAGATCTGCCTTGTCACTATGTTGATAGCATCCGTTGATGCACAAAAGTTTTAAATTTTTATGAAGTCCAGATTATCTATTTTTTTCTTTGGTTGCCTTTGATTTTTTGGTGTCCTATTGAAGAAATCGTTGCCAAATCTAATGTTATGAAGCTTTTTCCTTATGTTTTGTCCTAAGAGTTTTATAGTTTGGGGTTTTATATTTGGAACCTTGATCCACCCTAAGTCAATTTTTGTATATGGTGTAAGGTAAAAGTCCAATTTTATTATTTTACGTGTGGATATACAGTTTTCCTAACACCATTTGACAAAAAGACTGTTTTTCCCCATCAGAGAGACTTACACACCTGTTGAAAATCATTTAAACAATACATGAGGGTTTATTTCTGAGTTCTGTATTCTGTTTCATTGGTCTGTATTTTCACCTTTATGCCATTACCACCATGTTTTGATTATTACAGAGTTGTAGTAAGTTTGAAATCAGTGAGACCCCTAACTTGGTTCTTTGTTTTCAAGATTGTTTTGGCTATTTGGACACCCCTGAAAGTCTAATTTGAATTTTAGGATAGATTTTCTATTTCTGCAAAAAGCATCTTTAGAATTTTAATAGGGATTGCATTGAATTTGTAGATTGCTTTAGGGTGTATTGATAGTAATATTAAGTCTTCTAGACTGTGAATATTGGATGCCTTTATTGGTATCTTCTTTAATTTCTTTTAGCATTGTATTGTAGTTTTCAGTTTATAAATTTTCTTCTTGCTTAAATTTATTCGTAAGTAAATCATTCTTTTTGATGCTATTGTAAATGAAATTGTTTGTTTGTTTTCCGGTACGCGGGCCTCTCACTGTTGTGGCCTCTCCCGTTGCGGGGCACAGGCTCTGGACGCGCAGGCTCAGCAGCCATGGCTCACGGGCCCAGCCGCTTTGCGGCATGTGGGATCTTCCTGGACCGGGGCACGAACCCGTGTCCCCTGCATCGGCAGGCAGACCCTCAACCACTGCGCCACCAGGGAAGCCCTGTTTTTTTAGATTCCTTTTTGGTCATCATTATTCATGTATAGAAACATAATTGATGTTTGTGTGTTGACTTTCTCTCCTGCAGCTTTTCAGAATTCATGTATTAGTTCTAACATTTTTTTGTTTTTGGTGGAATCTTTAGATTTTTCTACATATAAGACCATGCTATCTATGAAAAGAGATAATTTTGCTTCTTCCTTTCAAGTTTGGATATCTTTTATTTCTTTTTCTTACCTTATTGCCCTGGCTAGAACTTTCAGTACTGTATTGAATAGAAGTGGTGAGAGAGGACATCCTTATTTTGTTCCTCATGTTTAGAGGGAAAGCTTTCAGTTTTTCATCATTGAGTGTGATGTTAGTTGTGGGCTTTTCACATACGGCCTTTATTATATGACATAGTTTCCTTGTACTCCTAATTGAGTGTTTTATCCTGCACAGGTATTGACTTTTGATTTTGTGAAATACTTTTTCTACATCAATTCACATGGTCATGTGTTTTTTTCATTTTGTTATTATGGTTCATTTATCGATTGATTTTTGTATAATGAGTCATCTTTATTTTATATTTATTTATTTCAGGAATAAATCCTACTTAGTCATGGTGTATAAACTTTTTAATGTGTTGTTGAGTTTGGTGGGCTAGTATTTTGTTGAAGTTCTTTGTATCAGTATTCACCAGAGATGCTGCTTTATAGTTTTTTTATAGTGTCTTTATCTGGATTTGGTATCATGTTAATACTGGTCCTCAGAATGATTTAGTAAGTGTTCTCTCTTCTTCAATTTTTTGGAAGTGATTGAGAAGGAGTGGTGTTAATTTTTTTTTAAATGTTTGGTAGAATTCTCCCCTGAAGCCATCTGGTCCTGGGCTTTTGGAGGACCAAAAACTGTTGGGAGTTTTTTGATTACTCAGTCTCCCTACTTGTTATAAGTCTGTTTAGATTTTTTATTTCTTCATGATTCAGTCTTGGTAGTTTATTTTTTTCTAGGAGTTTGTCCATTTCATCTAGATAATCCAATGTGTTGGTATACAGTTGTTCTGAGTACTCTCTTACAATCCTTTTTATTTCTGTAAAATGTCTCCTCCTCAATTTTCTCTTTTTTTCGAATTCAGTCAAGGTTAAAGTTTGTCAATTTTTATTCTTTGTTCTTTACAAAGAACTAACTCCAGGTTTTGTTGATTTTTGTCTAGTTTTTGTATTCTCTATTTTGTTTCTCTCTATTTTAGTGTTTGTTATTTCCCTCTTTCTGGTAACTGATGTAGTTTTCTTTTTTTGTTCTAGTTTCTTAAGATATAAAGTTAGGTTGTTAAGATTGTTTTTCTCCTTAATGTAAACATTTACAACTGTAAATTTTCCTCTTACCAGTCTTTCCTCTTACCTGCATCCCATAAGTTTTCATATATTTTGTTTTCATTTTCATTTGTCTTTATATATTTCCTACTTTCCCTTGAGATTTCTTCTCTGAACTATTGGTTGTTTAAGAGTGTGTTGTTTAATTTCCACATATTTGTGGATTTTCCATATTTTATTTTATCATTGTTTTTTAGTGTCATTCCACTGTGCTTGGAAAAAATACTTTGTGTGATTTCAGGCTTTTTAAATTTATTAAGACTTGTTTTGCACCCTAAGTTATGGTTTGTTCCAGAGAACATTCCATGTGCATTTGAAAAAAATGTGTATTCTGGGATTATTGAGTGAAATATTCCATACGAAAGGAAAAATCCTATTGGTAAAGGCTCATATATAGTGAAGGTAGTAGATCAACTATTTATAAAGTTAGGAAGGTTAAAAGACAAAATAATAAAATTATTGACATCTAGAATAAGTAGTTAAGGGATACACAGAACAAAAAGATGTAAAATATGATGTCAAAACATTAAATGGGGGGAAAGGGTAAAAAGCAGGGTTGTTAGAATGTGTTCAAATTTAAGAGATCATCAACTTAAAATAATCGTGTATATATATATATATATATATGGGAACATATTTTATATATATGTATACATACATACATATATACACACACACACACACACATACATACATATGGAGTTTGCTATATATAAACCTCATGGTAACAACAAACTAAAAAATCTTTAATAGATACACACACAAAAAAGAAAGGAATCCAAACATAACACTAAAGATAGACACCAAACCACAAGGGAAAAGAGCCAAAGAAGAAAGGCATAAAAAAGAGACACAGGGGCTTCCCTGGTGGCGCAGTGGTTGGGCGTCCGCCTGCCGATGCAGGGGATGCGGGTTCGTGCCCCGGTCTGGGAGGATCCCACGTGCCGCGGAGTGGCTGGGCCCGTGGGCCATGGCCGCTGGGCCTGCGCGTCCGGAGCCTGTGCTCTGCAGCGGGAGAGGCCACAGCGGTGGGAGGCCCGCGTACCGCAAAAAGAAAAAAAAAAAAAGAGAGACACAAAATCAACCTGAAATCAGTTAACAAAATGGCCGTAAGTACATACTTATTAATAATTACTTAAACATGAATGATTAAATGCTCCGATAAAAAGCAAAGAGTGGCTGAATGGATACAAAAACAAGACCCATATATACTGTCTATAAGAGACACTTCAAATCTGGACATACACAGAATGAAAGTGAGGGGTGATGGAAAAGGTAGTCTATGCAAATGGAAATGGAAAAGAAAGCTGGAGTAGCAATACTTTTATCAGACAAAATGGAATTTAAAACAAAGACTGTAACAAGAGACAAATAAGGACATTACATGATAATAAAGCGATTGATCCAACAAGAATATATAACAATTGTAAATATATGTGCTCAACATAGGAGCACCTAAATACATAAATCAAATAAAACAAACATAAAGAGAGAGAAGTGACAGTAACATGATAATAGTAGGGGACTTTATACCCCACTAACATTAATGGAGAGATCATCTAGGTAGAAAAAAAGGAAACACTGGCCTTAACACATTAGACCAGATGGATATATGTATGCATATAAAAAGTTCCATCCAAAAGCAGCAGAATATACATTTTTCTCAAGTGCATATGGAACATTCTTCAGGATAGATCACATGCTAGGCCACAAACCAAGTCTCAATAAACTTAAGATTGAAATCATATCAAGTATCTTTTTCAACCACAGTGGTATGAGACTAGAAAAAGCTGCAAAAAGAAAAACAAAGATGTGGAAGCTAAACAATATACTACTAAATAACCAATGGATCATTGAAGAAATCAAAGAGGAAATTAGAAAATACCTAGAGACAGTGAAACACGAATATGAAAACAAAAACATGACACTCTGAAACCTATGGGACACAGCAAAAGCAGTTGTAAACGGGAGGTTCTTAGTGATACAAGCCTACTTCAGGAACAAGAAAAATCTCAAATAAACAACCTAACCTTATACCTAAAGGAACTAGAAGAAGAAACAAAAACCAAAGTTAGTAGAAGGAAAGAAATCATAAATATCAGAGTAGAAGTAAATGAAATGGAGACTAACAACAAGTAGAAAAGATCAATGAAACTAAGAGCTGTTTCTTTGAAAAGATAAAATTGATAAACCTTTAGTGGTACTAATCAAGAAAAAAAGAGAGGGCCCAAATGAAGAAAATCAGAAATGAAAAATAAGTTACAACTAACAGCACATAAATACAAAGGATCATTAGAGATTACTACAAATAATTGTATGCCAATAAAATGGGCATTCTAGAAGAAATGGATAAATTCCTAGAAATGTACAATCTCCCAAGATTGAATTAGGAGGAAATAGAAAGTATGAACAGACTGATCACCAGTAATGAAATTGTTTCAGTAATCAAAAAACTCCCCAAAAAACATAAGTCCTGGATCAGACGGCTTCACAGGTGTATTCTACCAAACATTTAAAGAAGAATTAATACCCTTTTTTTCCCCTCAAACTATTCCAAAAAATTGCAGGAAGGAATGCTTCAGAGTTTATTCTATAAGGCCAGCATCACTGTGAATCCAAAATCAGACAAAAACACAACAATAAAAGGAAATTACAGACCAGTATCATTGATATACATAGATGAAAAGATCCTCAACAGAAAAGTAGCAAACCGAATTCAACATTAAATGGATCGTACACCATGATCAACTGGAGTTTATCCTGGGAATGCAAGGATGGTTCAATATCTGCAAAGAATCAAATGTGATACACCACATTAACAAATTGAAGAATAAAAACCATATAGTTAGCTCAATAGATGCAGAAAAAGCTTTTGACAAAATACAGCATCCATTTATGATACTCTGAACAAAGTGATTATAGAGGGAACATATCTCAAACTAATAAAATCTGTATATGACAAACCATAGCCAGCATTATACTCAGCATTGAAAAGCTGAAAACTTTCTCTGAGATCAGGAACAAAACATGGATGCCCACTCTCTTTACTTTACAACATAGTATTGGAAGTCTTAGCTACAGCAATCAGACAAGAAAAAGAGAAGGCATCCAAATAGGAAAGGAAAAAATAAAATGGTCAGTGTTTGCTGATGACATGATACTATATGTAGAAAATCCTAAAGATGCCACCAAAAAATTGATTAGAACTAATAAGTGAAATCAGCAAAGTTGCAGGATACAAAACCAATATACAGAAATCTGTTGTGTTTCCATGGACTAGTAACAAACTATCAGAAAAATAAATTTTAAAAACTATCCCATTTATAATTGTTTTAAGAAGAATAAAATAAATATGAATACATTTAACCAAGGAGGTAAAAGACTTCTACATGGAAAACCAGAAGACATTCATGAAAGAAATTGAAGACAATACAAAGAGATGAAAAGATATGTTGTATACACAAATTGGAACAGTTAATATTGCTAAAATGGTCAAATTACCCAAGGCAATCTACAGACTTAATGCAATCCCTGTAAAAATTCTCATTAAACTTTTCACAGAACCTAAAAAAATAATCCTAATATATGTATGGAAACACAAATGACCCTGAGTAGCCAAAACCATCTTGGGAAGCAAGAACAAAATTGGAGTTATTATGCTCCCTGATTTCACATTATATTACAAATCTACAGTAATCAAAACATTATGGTCCTTGTACTAAAACAAACAGATAGATCAATAGAACAGAATAGAGAGCCCAGAAATGAAACCACACTTATATGGTCAGTTAATCTATGACAGAAGAGGGAAGAATATCCAATGGGGAAAAGTCAGCCTCTTCACTAAATGTTGGGAAAACTGGACAGCTACATGCAAAAGAATCAAACTGGACTACTTTCTGACAGCATGTATAAAAATAAACTCAAAATGGATTAAAGACTTAAATGTAAGATCTGAAACCATAAAAATCCTAGAAAAATCATAGGCAGTATGCTCTTTGACATCAATCTTTGCAGTAGTTTTTTTTGTTGTTGTTGTTTTGGTTTGGTTTGGTTTGGTTTGGTTTTTGCGGTACACGGGCCTCTCACTGCTGTGGCCTCTCCCATTGCAGAGCACAGGCTCTGGACGCGCAGGCCCCATGGCCATGGCTCACGGGCCCAGCCGCTCCGCGGCATGCGGGATCTTCCCGGACCAGGGCACAAACCCGTGTCCCCTGCATCAGCAGGTGGACTCTCAACCACTGTGCCACCAGGGAAGCCCGAGGATAATTTAAAGGGACCTTTGGGACAACATCAAATATATTAACATTTGCATTATAGGGGTCCCAGAAGGAGAAGAGAGAAAAGGATAGAAAATATATTTGATGAAATTATGGCTGAAAACTTCTTGAACCTGAAGAAAGAGACAGATATCCAGGTACAGGAAGCGCAGAGAGTCCCAAACTAGATGAACCCAAAGAGACCCACAACAAGACATATCATAATTAAAATGGCAAAGTTAAAGATAAAAAGATAATTTTAAAAGCAGCAAGAGAAAAACGGAGAGTCACATAAAAGGGAACCCCCATAAAGCTGTTAGCTGATTTTTCAGAAGAAACTTTGCAGGCCAGAAGGGAGTGACATATATTTCAAGTGCTGAAAGGAAAAAACCTACAACCTAGGATGTTTTACCCAGCAAGGTTTTCATTTAGAATTGAAGGAGAGAGAAAGAGCTTCTCAAACCGGCAAAAACTAACAGTTTATCAGTACTAAACTGACTTTACAAGAAGTGTTAAAGGGTCTTCTCTAAATGGAAAAGAAAAGGCTACAACAAGGATGACTCCCAGGGTTTTAAATGGAGGTGCCATTTACTGAAATGGGGACTTCTCACAATAGATAAGACATTTTATTTTATTTCATTTCATTTCATCCATGGGTATTTTTTTTTAAGTTTTAATATCCCATTAGCTACTATTAGTAATGTCAGTATGCTTGCCTATAAACTGTACTGTTCTGTTTCCCATATACTGCTTTAGATCTGCTTTCAACATAAATAAGAACTAAATGGTTTGGGATTATATGTAATGACACTGAATATGGATACAAGAGGCTCCCTTAGGAATATCCTGAGATTTGAACTTGATATCTCTTGATTACACCCAGTTTTGAGCTGTGTTGGTGGATGTTGTTAGTTGGCTAAGTTTCATATAGGTTAGGTATGATCCTGTTAAGGTCTTTTATGCATATTTAAGTAATTTAAATGCAGTGACATTTGGAGGTAAAGGATTATGCCTTATCTGTTAAAGGACAGTGGAAAATAAGGGACATGGCAAATGAGATGAAGTCTGAAGCTCTTTGTTTGAATCTTGGCCCTGCTACTGATGAGATGTGTATTAGTTTCCTAGTGCTTCTTTAATAAATTACCACAGATTTAGTGGCTTAAACAATACATTTTTACCTTGCTGCTCTGGAAGTCAGAAGTCCAAATGGGTCTCACTGGGCTAAAATCAGGTGTCAACAGAGCTGCGTTGCTTTTAGAGACTCTAGGGGAGGATCCATTTCCTTGCCTTTTCCAGCTTCTAGAGGCCACCCCACATTCCTTGGCTTGTGGCCCCTTCCTCCATCTTCAGAACCGACAAGTCCTTCTCAGACTGCCATCTCTCTGGTTCTTCCTTTCCTGCCTCCTGTTTCTACCTTTATGGACCCTTACGGTTAAACTGAGCCCATGTAGATAATCCAGGATAACCTCCCTATTTTAAATGTCAGCTGATTAGCAATTTAAATTCCATCTGTAACCTTAATTCCCTTTTGCTATATAAAGTAACATATTTACAATTTCCAGGGAACAGGACATGTTTATGTGCACACATGCACACCTACCACAAATTTGATGTCCATAGACCAGTCACATGGGCAACTTGAGCAGCTTTCTCATGTATGAAATTAATAAGAATAATAATAACAATAATAATGCCACCACCCACCTCCAGATTTAGACAAACAGTTGTGGGGGTTTTTTGGAAGACTTTAGAAGAATAAACAGTTTGCAAATGTTGCAAGTGTTATTTTTGTTACAATTTATACTGAAGTCAGTATATAATACAAGAAGACCCTTAAAGGCTCATAATCCACTTTAAGCTTGTATCTGTGTGTCCATAAATCAGGCACTTTAAAATTCAGGAGATTTGTATGAATTTTAGTGTATTCTGTATAATGTGTGTAAATGAGATATTTTAAATGTGTATTACACATACTCTAATCCCCATTTCCTAGCTAGGTCAGGGACAAATAACTTTATGGGCCCAAGACCTCTGACTCTATTGAAAACTCCTTAAACTTGAAATTGTATTAGATTTATAAAAAGAAAAGAAAATGGCCTTCATATAAAACAGCAGTAAAGTAGTAAAGGATACATATGGGTGACTTTTCTCTTAAAAGGCTTGTGGATTAGCAGAAGTCATTTAAAGAGTTTACTACTTTCCAGTCCTTTGCCTCCTCCCTAAAAAGTTTATTAGAAGATGGAGATTAAGAGCCAGACCAAAATATTGCAGTCAGAGCCATTCGTGTCATACTCATAAGCAAAGTCTAATCTGTATTAGTAACATTTTAAAATAAACATCAAAAAGGAACTCTCAAACAGTCTGAGGCCTTTAACTCAAATACATAACTTTACAAACTTTAAATATATCTATTTTTTTGTTTTCCCCTTCCTTGGAACGAAGTAAAATTTAAGTTAAATTAAACCTCTAAACATAAACTGCTTTATGATTGTAAGGTCAATTCATGGCTCACACAGCTTTGTGTCATTTTTTGTCTATGTAGCATTTTGCCACATGTAAAGTATATACATAATGAGTTAGGTTGGAGTGGGTCGTGGGAAGGTTGTGAGAGAGAGACTTCCTTCTTCTCTCTGCCCCATCACTGAGTAGTGGAGCCATCTGCAATTCACGGGAGCATACATCCAGGGGAGAGATGGGAATTGTTGTCTCCTGGAGGCCAGCAGAGTTCAGAGTTGGTTTTCTCAGTCTTGGTCTTGTGGTTTTGGGGATTTTATGGCTTTCTGAGGTATGTTTGGGAATGAAGGATCCTCATTCCTTGCTTAACCTATGCAAATAATCTTTAAGGACTTTGATCATTGGGAAGAGGAAAACGAGGCTGTCATCTGTCCTCCAGATGAAAGGCTCATTTTGGCAGGAGCATTACAGAGATGGGTCATGATTTTCTGGTTGTTTTGATTTTATGCTCCTATAAAGGATCTTGTAAAAAATTCTTATGGTTATTTTGTTTTCTTTTATTCTTTCGGTTTCCCTCCTATTTAGTGATAAAAGCCATGGCCAGCTGTCTGTGCGAGCTCACTCATGCACCCCTCCCAAGGCAGGGGCTCTGAAGTAGACAGGTTTAGGTGGAGGTTTGGAGGTCTTCCTTACTTGCCTTTGGGCCAGACCCGCCTGCCTGTTTCTGGTTGAGCTGACTTGTTCTTTTCTAAAAAGACTTAAAAAAAAAAAAACCCCAACTTCATATTATCCTGGCTCCTGCAGAGAAGGCCTGCTATGCTGGGGCGACAACTTCTCCAGTGGGGTGGGAGGGTAGGGTTGGGGGAAGATGACAGGATTTGGTAGCATTCCCATTCATTTAGTTCACATCCTTTTCTGAATGCTTATTCTGGGTGTTCTGACTAACGTTTTCACACTACCTGGGATAATGCTTCTTGAAATGTATGTCTTTAAAGCCACATTACTGTTGGGGAAAAAATTTACAATGGAAAGCAAATTTTTATAGAAAACAAAAGTTTGGGGGGTAAACAGACCTGCAGAATTTTACAACTGCTGTATTCCTTGGTATTTGCCCATGTATTTAATCGCTGGAGAGATAACGAGTGAATTGTTTCTTGGTATATGTTTAACCTACCTCTTAGCTACTTATTAAGGGGTTTAACTTGGGCTATATGTCTTCTTTAAGAGGATTGAAGGGAATTTGGAGTGGCATATCTGTTTTCATTGTAGTGTTAGATGTATGGTAAGTTAAACCATTTTTGTGAAAGTTGAAAGTGTAATATTAAAAGAATTCAGTTTTCTAGGCATTTATGCACGTTAAAAATAACTTACTATTCATGTTCAGTGGTTTTCTTGTTACACAGTGTAGGGAACTTGCCATGACACATGCAACAGATTACAAAAAGACTGCAAATTTAATAATTACAACATGGCATAGACTGTGCTGGCAGATACTGGAGTACAGCACTCTCTTTAATCACAGTGCTTCCCATAGTGTGGGTGGTCACAGTCCGCAGACGTTTCAGGTAGTCCAGCCCCCTCGCGAGAGGGATTGTGAAGCAGAGCACAAGTAAACAGCACTTCACAAGCTTTTCAGGATTTCCATTTCTTTTAGGTTGCTTTTCCACTTTCTCTCCTCCTCTAACCTCCTCCTTTAAATTTTTGTTGCTTAGATTATTTGCTTTTATCAGGTGAAACCTTATTGCATATGCTTTTGCTTTCTTTGTTCAGCTTTTTTTTTGGCAACAAAATAAAGTATGTTTAACACTTTGAAGTTCCATTTCAGCACAAAAGCTGAAAATGACCAGTAGGATGTTGTGATCATTACAAGTTAGCAACTTCTTGCAGTAAGCCCTGGAAAATTGCATTTAATCAACTTATTATCTTATTTCATTTTTTAAAACATCTAACTTCTGTCCCTTGTTTCCTTTGATGTTTGTTTGACTAAAAGAAAATTGGAATCATTTGCAGATTTTTCTTCCCCATTCAAAAATGTTGTCCTTGCTACCCTATTTTGTTCCTTAGTAATCTATTTTCCCTTTTTATAAACTTGTATTGTCCTAGTCCTTAATGTTTATGAATATCAAAGAAAAAAGCAAGTGATGGAAATGCAAAGTCACTGGTTTTTGTCCATTCATGAGAATTAATGGAATTTATTACAGTTCTTGGTCGATTTCTCTAGGGAGGAATTATTTTAAATGATAAATGTGTACAAATGGTAATGTATTATCTGAAGCTTTAACGTTTTCTCTCTGAAAGAGGGATTTTTAAAAGAAACACTTGGAAAAATGTAAATATGTTAATAAAAGAACAGTTAATGTTACAAATGTGTACCCTTACCTCCTCTCACTCCTCTGTCTTATTGCTTAAAATTATAGACAGGCTGTTCCTATATATAAGAACATATATAAAATTATAAACAGACTGTTTCCAGTTTTCAAGTTTTTAAATAAAACATGACATTTTAGCTGATATTTTATGTTAGCATACATAAATAACATAAAGAAGGTATGTAAAAAAGAAAATAATTTGCAAACTTTTATATAAGATATAGTCCCTAATAAAGTCACATATATTGTACTCCTTTCCCGTAAACTGATTATAAATAAGTTGCCTACAATTATAATGTATAACGACATTGTCAAAACCAGCTTAAAGAGAAAGTAGAGTGATTATATATTATGGAAGAAATAAGTTCCTTTTAAAGTCATACCTGTAAAAAATCCAGTACTCTACATAGATTTTTGGAGAATTTTATTGTTATTCATGAAAGCATTTAAAAAATACTTTAGTCATTTTCGTTTATGATAAAGCTAATCTAATTCTCTGTTCTAATGCTACTTGCCAAGCTTTAGATCACAACGGCTTAATTTAAGAAAAAAAATTGCTGGCTAATCCCCTTTGGTATTTTGAAGCTATTTTGGGCACCCTTTGTTCTATGGTACATTACAGTCTGTTTATGGGGAGCCATCGGGTGTTTGATGTGGGACCCTCTGGCAGAGGGGATTGGAACTTGAGAGTCTGGGTGCAACTGGGATAAGTTAAGGATGCTGAAATTAACTTTCTTTTGGAATTGTCTTTCATCTATAAATTGAAGGATTACATTTAATTTTAAATGGAGTAGGGGTAAGGCAGGTTGGTTTTGGTTTTAGAAATTACCATTTGGAGTTTAGTAACAATATCAAAAGCAGGGATGTTGACATTTTTAATTTTAATAGTACTGGTTAATATACACTTATGACTGAGTGTTCCATCTCCCTTTTCCTGAGCTTCCTGATGGTTCCCAGAATTTGCCTAAGACATCAGGGTAAACTCTCCTTCACAGAAAATGTGCCTTAAAGTCTTAAATGTCTCATTTCAGGCTCATGTGTGGTTCCTCACTGCATGAGACCCAGTGGAGGTGCAGCAGGTTTCTATCACAGACCTGTTTGCAGAACATTTCCCCGGTTACCATATGTAATTATGCCGATGTCCTCATGATGGAGATTCATGGGTTTATACAGATGTATCCCCTTGAATTTCTTTCATAAAAAAAGATACATAGCAATACAAGTGAGAAAAGTAACAAAACTGGAAGATAATGCTCTGTACGTTATGTTTTTTGTTTCTTGAATGAAATTAAAGCACAAACATATTACATGAACTTAGATTACTGTTCTTGAAATTAATTTCCTTTCCTGGCTTTTGGTCTATAAAGAACACACTAACATATACCAATGTGGTGTTTATATGCTCCTGGTGGAATTTACAGTCCTGTATTCCCCTCACTTCACCCAAAGTGTAAATATATTCATCATTATGTTTTGTGTCATTGACTAGCAGCTCTCAAGTGTGGTTCAAGGACACTGGGGTCTCTGAGACACTTCCAGGAAGCCTGCCATGTCCTTCCTTTTCCAGCTATGTATCTTTGTGATGATGGATTTCCTTTATAAATTGAACCAAAGCAACATATTGCAACAGATTGAATGCAGCAGCAGACATGAGAACACAGTTGTCTTCTATTAAGCCAGACATTAAAGAGATTTGCCAAAAAAATGTAAAACCATGCCACTCTAACTCAAAATTTGTTCATTTTGGAAAATATAGTTTTCTTCATAAATAATATTTCTGTTAACGTGTAAAGGGTTTATTATCTCTAATGAATTAGTATATAATATTGTAAAATTTTCTGAGATTTAATTACTAATATAGTGAATATTGATATATAAAATCTATATAAAAATGTTTCTTTGGGGTCCTAAGACCAGAATATTTAAGAACTGTTACGTTAAATAGTAAGACTGTTGCTGTGGTTCTCAAATCAGTCTTCCATTGGCTTCTCTGAGAGTCTGATCCAAGTGAGCCTATAAAATGTATAAAATTAGCCCACAGGCATGAGGTTTTAATGAAATGTCTCCTTTACATTTTCAGGATGTTTTCATGATGTGTCTTTTTATAAATGAAATATCAAGCAAGCTGCCAATGTCCTCCTGTAAATTTAAGAAGGAGACATAGATTATAGAGTTATGATCCCTTTTACTTATATAACTGATATTCTTTGTAGTTTGACATAATATGCTTCTATCTGCATCTTAATATATGGCTTTTAAAAAACACTATAGATTGCCATATTCCATATATGACTCCATGGCAATCATAGAATCCACAGCAATTTTAATAAGCATAGAATACCTTGTTCTTATGTGTACTTGGGATGTTTCTAACCACATTTGTATCAGTTACCTAATGTTTTTTATTTTTCAATTGATTTCTAGTTTGGGGATGAAGAAGAAAAAGAAAGTAACTGGCAAAATAACCATTACTTTTGCCTTTATTCTTACCTTAATTTTTTTTCTTTTTAATTGAAGTATAGTTGCGTACAAAATTATATGTTACAGGTGTAAAAATATAGTGATTCACAATTTTTAAAAGTTATACTCCATTTATAGTTACTATAAAATATCGGCTATATTTCCCATCTTATACAGTACATCCTTGTAGCTTATTTTTTACGTGTTTGTACCTCTTACTCCCCTACCCCTATGTTGCCCCTCCCCCATTCCATCTCCCCACTGGTAACCACTAGTTTGTTCTCTATATCTGTGAATCTGCTTCTTTTTCATTATATTCACTAGTTTGTTTTATTTTTTTAGATTCCACATATAAGTGATATCATACAGTATTTGTCTTTCTTTGTCTGACTTATTTCACTTAGCATAATGCCCTCCAAGTCCGTCCATGTTGCTGCAAATGACAAAATTTTGTTCTTTTTTTATGGCTGAGTAGTATTCCATTACATGTATATACCACATCTTTTTTTTTTTTTAACATCTTTATTGGAGTATAATTGCTTTACAATGGTGTGCTAGCTTGTGCTTTACAACAAAATGAATCAGTTATACATATACATATGTTCCCATATCTCTTTCCTCTTGCATCTCCCTCCCTCCCACCCTCCCTATCCACATCTTTTTTTATCCATTCCTCTTTGATGGACACTTAGGTTGCTTCTGTATCTTGACAGTTGTAAGTAGTGCTGCTGTAAACATTGGAGTACATGTAACTTTTCGAGTTAGTATTTGTTTTTTTCCAATATATACCCAGGAGTGGAATTGCTGGGTCATATCGTAGTTCTATTTTTGGTTTTCTGAGAAACCTCCATACTGTTTTCCACAGTGGCTGCAACAGTTCACATTCCCACCAACATTGTATGAGGGTTCCCTTTCCTCCATATCCTTGCCAACATTTGTCATTTGTGTTCTTTTTGATGTTGACCATTCTGACAGGTATGAGGTGGTATCTCACTGTGGTTTTGATTTGAATTTTCCTGATGACTAGTGATGTTGAGCATCTTTTCATGTGCCTATTGGCCATTTCCTCTTTGGAAAAATGTCTGTTCAGTTCTTCTGCCCATTTTTTAATCAGGTTGTTTGTTTTTTTGATGTTGAGTTTTATGAGCTGTTTAGATATGTTGAATTTTAATCTCTTATTGATCATATCATTTCCAAATATTTTCTCCCATTCAGTAGGTTGTCTTTTCATTTTGTCGATGGTTTCCTTTGCTTTGCAAAAGCTTTTAAGTTTAATTAGGTCCCATTTATTTTTGCTTTTATTTCCTTTAGGAGACAGATCCAAAAAATATTGCTGCAGTTTATGTCAAAGAGTGTTCTGCCTGTGCTTTCCTCTAGGAATTTTATAGTATCTGGTCTCACCTTTAGGTCTTTAATTCATTTTGAGTTTATTTTTGTTTATGGTATTAAATAATGTTCTAATTTCATTCTTTTACATGTAGCTATCCAGTTTTCCAAGCACCACTAATCAAAGAGACTTTTTTTATTGACGAGTCTTTTCTCCATTGTATATTCTTGCCCCCTTTGTTGTAGATTAAATGACCATAAGTATATGTGCTCTCTATCCTGTTGCATTGATCTGTGTATCTGTTTTTGTGCTAATACCATTACGTTTTGATTACTGTAGCTTTGTAGTATAGTCTAAAGTCAGGGAGCCTGATTCTTCCAGCTCTGTTTTTCTTTCTCAAGATTGTTTTGGCTATTCAGGGTCTTTTGTGTTTCCATAGAAATTTTAAAATGATTTGTTCTAGTTCTGTGAAAAATGCCATTGGTATTTTGTTAGGGATTGAAGTGAATCTGTAGATTGCCTTGGATAGTATGATCATTTTAATAACACTGATTCTTCCAATCCAAGAACACAGTCTATCTTTCCATCTGTTTATGTCATCTTCAGTTTCTTTCATCAGTGTCTTATGGTTTTCCCAGTACAGGTCTTTCGTCTCTTTAGGTAGGTTTATTTCCAGTATTATACTCTTTTTGATGCACTGGTAAATGGGATTGTTTCCTTAATTTTTCTGATAGTTCATTGTTAATGTATAGAGATGCAACAGATTTCTGTATATTACTTTGTATCCTGCAACTTTACCAGATTCATTTATGAGCTCTAATAGTTTTCTGGCAGCATCTTTAGGATTTTCTATGTATCTGCAGTCAGTGACACTTTTACCTCTTCCTTTCCAATTTGGGATTTTTTTATTTCTTTTTCTTCTCTGGTTGTTGAGGCTAGGACTTCCAAAACTATGTTTATAAAAGTGACAAGAATGGGCATTCTTGTCTTGTTGCTGATCTCAGAGGAAATGCTTTCAGCTTTTCACTGTTGAGTATGATGTTAGCTGTGGGTTTGTCATGTATGGCCTTTATTATTTTGACGTATGTTCCCTCTATGCCCACTGTCTGGAGAATTTATATCATAAATGGATGTTGAAATTTATCACAAGCTTTTTATGCATCTATTAAGATGATCATATGGGTTTTATTCTTCAGTTTGTTAATGTGGTATATATCACATTGGTTGATTTGTGGATATTGAAAAATCCTTGCATCCCTGGAATAAATCCCTCTTGATCATGGTGTATGATCCTTTTAATGTATTGTTGGATTTGGTTTGCTAATATTTTGTTGAGGATTTTTATTTTCATCATTTTCATTATTTTCATCAGTGATATTGGCCTGTAATTTTCTTTTTTTGTGATATCTTTATCTGGTTTTGGTATCAGGGTAATGGTGGTCTCATAGAACGAGTTCGGAAATGTTACTTCCTCTGAAGTTATTTGGAAATAGTTTAAGAAGGATAGGTGTATTTTGATTGTCTTCTCTAAATGTTTGGTAGAATTCACCTGTGAAGCCATCTGGTCCTGGACTTTTGTTTGTTGGGAATTTTTAAATTACTGATTCAATTTCATTACTGGTAATTGGTCTGTTCATATTTTCTCTTTCTTCCTGGTACAGTCTTGGGAGATTGTATCTTTCTAAGAATTTTTCTGTTTCTTCTAGCTTGTCCATTTATTGGCATATAGTTGCTCATGATAGTCTCTTATGATCCTTTGTATTTCTGTGGTGTTGGTTGTAAGTTCTCCTTTTTCATTTCTGATTTTATTGGTTTGGGCCCTCTCTCTCTTTTTCTTGATGAGTCTGGCTATCAATTTTGTTTATCTTTTCAAAGAGCCAACTTTTAGTTTCACTGATCTTTTCTATTGTTTTCTCAGTCTCTGTGTCATTTATTTCTGCTCTGATCTTTATGATTTCTTTCCTTTTACTAACTTTGGGTTTTGCTTATGCTTCTTTCTCTAGTTCCTTTATTTTTTTCTATAATTTTTAAAAATTTATATTGGAGTATAGTTGATTTACAATGTTGTATTAGTTTCAGGTGTACAGCAAAGTGAGTCAGTTACACATGTATCCACTCTTTTTTTAGATCCTTTTCCCATATAGGCCACTACAGAGTATTGAGTAGAGTTCCATGTGCTATACAGTAGGTCCTTATTAGTTATCTGTTTCATATATAATAGTGTGTATATGTCAATCCCAATCTCCCAATTTATCCCTCCCCCATTTTACCCCCTGGTAACCATAAGTTTGTTTTCTACATCTGTGACTCTACTTCTGTTTCGTAAATAAGTTCATTTGTACTCTTTTTTTAGATTCCACATGTAAGTGATATCATATATTTACTCTCCAGAAAGTGGGTATAGAGGGAACCTACCTCAACATAGTAAGAGCGTATATGACACATCCACAGCAAACATTCTTAATGGTGAAAAGCTGAAAGCATATGATATTTGTCTTTCTCTGTCTGACTTACTTTACTCAGTATGGCAACTCTAGTTCCTTTAGGTGTAAGGTTAGATTGAGATTTTTCTTGTTTCCTGAGGTGAGCTTGTATAGGGATAAACTTCCCTCTTAGAACTGCTTTTGCTGCATCACATAGGTTTTGAATTGTCATTTTCATTTGTCTCTGTCTTACCTTAAATCTTCCATTTTTAGTTTATCTTGCTTTGTAACTAATCTTTTAGAATGTGGTTACTTCTGACTTAGAAGGGGCTAACTGCCCTATGGAGTAAATTTCTGAATTGGAAATGGAGTCATGTAAGATCTGATCCAGTTCCTTTCTTAAACCTTTGGAACAGGTGATTGCTTATCTTCTGTGTGTCTCCAGAAACAGAGTATTCCTTGGCAACTTAGGGCTCGGTTGATTCACTGATCTATGTAGGAAGTTGCGCAACTTCTGACTCGTGCTAAGAGGGCTGGCTTTTTCTTGAGACTAGAATTTCTTCCTTTACACCCTGTCCTTTCCACCTCTGCTGGGCAAGTTTCCCCAGCCCTCCTCGCAGCCAGCAGCACCTCTGAAGTCTTCCATTTAGTCTCTAGTCACATGGATGGGGAGGAGGTTTTCCTCTTCTGAGCTTAATGCAGCAATTCTATATATTTGGCATTGCAGGTGATTTGCATGATAATTACGCTATTTGTTGAGTTCTACCAAATACATACCTAACTGATATTTTCAGTTTTCTTCCGAGATTATAGTAGTCAAGAACTATCGGCCTTCTGTATTACATGGGTACAGCTGTAAATGCTTTCTTTAAATAAGCAAAATGTAGGTGTGTACCTTATTATAGAAAGTAATGCAATATCCTAATCTGAGGTTTGGAGTATATTAAAGGACTTTGGACTTCAGTTCTGGAAATCTTTTTAAACTTGGAAACCTTTTAAACCAGCTATTACCTATCACTTAAAAATGGATCTACTACTGTCTAAGTAGGTGGCCTTCTGTGTCTTGGTTAGTATGAGAGTGTGGTGTTTCTTACGCATAAAGAAATTTAAATCACTAGGTGCTAAACCAACAGATTTCGTTGTGGATTAGTTAAGAACTATTGTAGTTTTTGTTATGTGGTGGCATAAATGGGGTTTTTCCACATTTCGTTTATGCAGAATCTGTCTGCATTCCTTCATCCTTTTCCTTTTTTTCACTGAAAAAAAAATTAGCAGTTTTGTTAGTGGGTCGCTTTGAAGAAAATGCAGAGGGAAGGAGAGAACTGAACTGGACCTGTGATTACTTTTCATGAGTGTGGATAAGCATAAGCTTCAGAGCTTGCCAGGACTTCAGTCTTTGGCTTTTTTTTTCCTTAACATTTCCAAGGGTTTTGTTAGTGACTTTCAAATGGAACTTCAGATCTTGGATCAGTTCCATTAAAAAGTTGTGTGGTCTTAGCCACAGTAGCAGCTCAGTTTATTTTTCCTGTACTAGTTTCACAGAGGTTAACTGAGCTGGAATTGATGAGAGACTAACAGTGCAAGGGTGTGTGTGTGTGTGTGTGTGTTAGGTTTGGCCTTTTCCCTCTTGATTTGTGTAATAAAGAATGCTTTAGCAGAATTAACATTTGCCTATTGCTTAAAAAGGAAGCAAATCAAATGATTCAAAAATGCTTAATGTTACATTGTTTAAAGATTTTTAAAATGATCTTTTGTTAACTGTATTTTTATATTGCTTAGTACCAGATTGCATTGTGTGGATTTGTTTTCTTGTTGGGAGATGTACTTCAGTTTACAGCTAAGTATAATCTTAGTTGACTTGTTCTAGAGAGTATATTTTGATTGTCTGAAAAGAACATTTGACTGTGTTCATGATTGGGAAAGTCTTATTCAAATAAATATCATGAAGTTAAAATAGATGCCTTTTATTGTTTATATTGCCATAGTTTTTAAGAAAAAAATGATCTGCCATTTATATGTTATCTGCTTATTATACATGTCAGTTATTCGAGGAATAGTGAATTTCTAAGGAAAATAAAACTATTAATACTTTAGATTTGATTCTGTTTAGTAGATTTAGAAGTAAATCCATATGTTATCTAACTTAATTCTCACAACAACCTCGTGATATGACAGGGCAGATATAATTATCTCCATGTCATAGATGAGATGAGACCCATAAGGAATTTGCCTGAAACTTCCCATTTGGCAAATGAAGGTACTTCACTGAACATCTTGCTGCTCCTCTATGAAAGCGAAACAGCCACACTGGCTTCCAGTTAGATCTCCTTTGTATTTTACATGTGGATGAAGAGCAGTAGTAATATTGTTTATAATGCACATTTATTGACCGCATTCAAAGTGCCACATACTTTGAGATAATGTCTTATCTCATTTAATCCCTTCAACAGCCTCCCTGTTTTGTAGATGAGAAAACTAAGGTAAAGAGAGATTAAGTAACTTTCCTAAGGTTATAAAGCCAGTAAGTGGTGGGCACCAGTATGAACCCCAGAAGTTTTGCTCTTAAGATTCAGGATTCCTAACTGCTATGCTACATTAGCTCCCAATAGTGGTTCATGTGCACTAATTTTCAAACTCCAAGTATTCACTAGTATTTCTAATAGCATCTTTTTGCATTTGCCTGTAATCTTAAAGATTTGACATGAAAATTTAGAAATAAGAGGTTTTATTCTTTAGATTTACACCAAAAGAACGAAGGAGAAAACATTTGTAAATGTTAATTATCTATTATTGTCAGTAGATATACTACCTGGAGCAGATAGATGTTAACTAGTATAAAAGTAAGACCATTGTTTGTTGAGAAAGAAGACTCATATGAGCTTTGAAAATTTTTACCTAATATAAGTCCTTTCTCATATAAAAGGTTCTTAATAATGTAATATAAAACTTTGAGGGGGAGTGAGGTATGGAAGAGTCTCATCTAAACAAGAGAGTCATTGTACCAAGGTGAATGTGCACCTTTCAGAACCCTGTAAGGAAGTCATTGCTGTAAAACACTCATTCTTGGAATGGAAACTAGGGGCCTGTAATGGTGTTTTTCTCTCTGTTCTTCCACTCCATCATTCACCAGGTGGAATGCCTGTCTGTACCAGGCCCTACCTGTTCTGTACTGAACATATAGTGGTGCTCAAACCGACCCAGGCCCTGCCCTGTGGAGCATATTTTCCAGGGGGCAGACTGTCATCAATCAGTGCTCACTCAGACAAGGGGACCATACCTGGGACAAGGGTGGGCCAGTAACATCATGGCAAATGGACATGAAGTGCTCTTGGTTGGAGCTAATACCTAAAGAGGGATTAAGGGTTTAGTAGGTGAAGAGCAGAGGGAAGGGGATACAGGAAACAGGCAACATGTAGTGGAAGGGAACATGATGAATATAAGGGGCTGAATGAAGCAGTGAAGGCTGTGGGGTACAAGGTGGGGCTGCAGAGGTCGACCCTGGGGTTTGTTTGTATCTGAGCCACAGCAGGAGGACATGGAAGGGATTTTAAGGGGTGGGGGAACTTTGAAAGTGTGACCTGAGCGCAGATTGTTTTAAGGACGTGGTAAATAATACGGTACTTTCAGACACCAGGTTCTTAGAACAGATATTTTATAATGCTGCCTTGGCTGTCCTGAAGTGAAATTCATAAATACTTTCTCTGTTTTAAAGTCTGTTTTGTCTGATATAAATATTGCTGCTCCAGCTTTCTTTTGATTTCCATTTGCATGGAATATCTTTTTCTATCCCCTCACTTTCAGCCTGTATGTGTCTGTAGATCTGAAGTGGGTCTCTTATAGACAGCATATATATGGATCTTGTTTTTGTATCCATTCAGCTAGTCTGTGTCTTTTGGTTGGAGCATTTAATCCATTTACATTTAAGGTAATTATCGATATGTATGTTCTTTTTGCCATTTAGTTAATTGTTTTGGACTTGCTTTTGTAGGTCTTTTTTATTTCCCCCTTTCTTCTTTTCTTCTCTTGTGATTTGATTACTACCATTAGTGTTGTATTTGGATTCCTTTTTCTTTTCTGTGTGTATATCTATTATAGATTTTTGTTTTGCAGTTACCATGAGGTATTGGTATAGCAATCTATATATATACATGATTGTTTTAGGTTGCTGGTGTCTTAATTTCAAGTACATTTTAAATATCCTGCATTTGTACTCTCCTCCTATCACAATTACTAGTTTTGATACCATATTTGTGCGTAGAAGGTCTCCTTCCTTTACTGTATGTTTGCCTTTACCAGTGAGCTTTCCCATTTTGTAATTTTCTTGTTTCTAGTTGTGACCTTTTGTCTTCTGCTTAGAGAAGTTCCTTTAGCATTTGTTGTAAAACTGGTTTGGTGGTGCTGAATTGTTTTAGCTTTTTCTTGTCTGTAAAGCTTTTGATTTATCCATTAAATCTGAATGAGAGCCTTGCTGGGTAGAGTATTCCTGGTTGTAGGTTTTTCCCTTTCATCACTTTAAATATATTTTGCCACTCCCTTCTGGCCTGCAGAGTTTCTGCTGAAAAATCAGCTACAGTCTTATAGGGATTTCCTTGTATGTTATTTGTTGCTTTTCTGTTGTTGCTTTTAATATTTTCTCTTGGTCTTTAATTGTTAATCAGTTTGATTACTATGTGTCTCGGCATGTTTCTCCTTGGGTTTCTCCTGTATGGGACTCTCTGTGCTTCCTGGACTTGGGTGACTGTTTCCTTTCCCATGTTAGGGAAGTTTTCAGCTATTATCTCTTCATATATTTTCTCAAGCCCTTTCTCTCCCTCTTCTCCTTCTGGGACCTCTATAATGCAAATATTGGTGTGTTTAATGTTGTCCCAGAGGTCTCTTAAACTGTCCTCATTTCTTTTTTTTTTTTTTTATTCTGTTCTGTGGCAGTGATTTCCACCACTCTGTGTTCCAGATTTCTTCTGCCTCATTTATTTTGCTGTTGATTCCTTCTAGTGTATTTTTCATTTCAGTTTTTGTATTCTTCAACTCTGTTTGGTTGTTCTTTATATTTTCTAACTATTTGTTAAAAACTTCTTATAACTTCTCACTCTGTGCATCCATTCTTTTCTCGAGTTCTTGAATCATCTTTACGATCATTACTCTGAACTCTTTCTCAGGTAGATTGCCTATCTCCACATCACTTAGCTGTTCTTCTGGGCTTTTATCTTGTTCCTTCATCTGGAATATATTCCTTTGCCGTCTCATTTTGTTTAAATTTCTATTTGTATTTTTATGTATGTGGTAGGTTAGTTACGTTTCTTGACCTTGGAGAAATGTCCCTCTGTAGGGGATGTACTGTGTGTCCCAGCAGTACACTCCCCTCTTGTCACCCAAGGGCCAGGGACCAGCTAGTTCTGGGGTAGGTTCTGACCTCTGTTTGCAGACTCAGTTCCACAGGCTGCGGGATGATAGTTTTCTTGCTTCTGGTGGCTGCCCCCTGGTGGCTGATGTTTGTCTAGAGGCTTGTGCAGGATTCCTGGTGGGAGGGGCCAGCGCCTGCCCACTGGTGTGTAGAGCTGGGTCTTGGCCCTCTGGTGGGCAGGTGTGTGTCACGGGGTGTGTCTAGAGGTGGCTGTGGGCTCAGGAACTCTTTAGGCAGCCTGTCTGCTAATGGGTGGTCCTGTGTTTTGAAACATTGGTGGTTTGGCCTGAGGCATCCAGCCCTGGAGCCTACAGGCTGTTGGGTGAGGCCAGGTCTTGGTGCTTATGACCCAAGCAAGCGTCTTGCTATGTGCCTCCAGCAAGAGTTCCCATAGATGAACAGTCCCCAGTATGTCCGCCACCAGCTTTTATGACCCCAGAGAGAGCCACTGCCATCCTCCTTCCACCTCCCTAGGAGGCCCTCCAAGACCAGCAGGTAGATTAGCCCCAGGTTCCTGTGAAGTCTCTGCTTTTGGCCTGGGTCCCAGTACAGGAGAGACCTCCTATGTGCCCTGCAAGAGTGGAGTCTCTGTTTCCCCCAGTCCTGTGGAGCTCTTGCAATCAAGCCCTGCTGGCCTTCAGAACCAGATACTCTGGGGTTCCTCCTACCAATGGCGACCGTAGGCTGGGGAGCCTGACATGGGACTCAGAACTCTCACTCCTGTGGGAGAACTTCTCCAATATAATTGTGCTCCAGTTTGTGGATCACCACCTAGGGTGTATGGGATTTGATTATATCACAAGTATGCCCCTCCTACTATCTTGTGGTTTCTTCTTTACATCTTTGGATGTAGAATATCTTTGTTAGGTAGATTCCAGTCTTTTATCAATGGTTGTTCAGCAGTTAGTTGTGATTTTGGTGTGTTTGTGAGAGGAGGTGATCTCAGAGTCGTTATGCTCAGCCATCCGTCTCCAGTCCCCGGCAATGGATTCTTTCTTTCCTTTCTGCTTAGACTAGTTTCACTTGCTCATAGGGGGCCACACACAGAGGCCTCATACCCAGCCCTTCAGACCAGAGTTCCTACTGTGAAAATCCATAAATACTTTCTTTTAAAAAAAATCATTATATTGTCTTTACTAAAGTAAAGAAAAAAATAAAAGGAAAATAATTTTAAATAAAATAATGTACATTTTGAAATGTAAGTGTTTGGACATTATGACCCTAGAAGACATAATAAACAGCCTGATGTATACATAGGTTCTGTGAGAGTGTGACCACCACAAATGAAGGCTGATATAGGAGGGTGATGTGGCAGTGAGGCAAATACCATGAGTGACCTTGCCTTCTGTGAGGTGATCTTCTAAAATGATGGGCAACTCTGATAAAGCTCTGACTAAAATGCCGTAAAATCTAAAACAATAAATACATAAATATAAAACGCCGTAAGATCTGCCCTGACAACATGGTAGTTGCATTTTTGGAGAAGTCAGAGGATGTCAAAACATGCAAATAATGCTTGTGTTTATGTGTAAAACAGATTTAGGCTCTAACAATAGGTTTCAGATGCATGAAGACACATACATGGGACATCTGAAAATTGTATGTGACAGTTCATCATTGTAAGGTATATTTCTAGGCTTTGCTTTCTTAACCATTAAATGCCACTAGAGCCACAAATTTAAAGGAAAAAAGTGGATTTTGATTAGTCGCATTGAGAACCACTGTTCTGCACTATAGACTTTTTCTGCCCAAATCTACAGCCTTTAACACCAGTCAAGTGTGTTAGCATTTTGGAAATTCCATTATCACTAGCTGCTGCTAGGTCATGAAGCATGCATGTCTCACTCCTCTGAGTGCTGGCTCTGGGTGCCTTTAGTATACATCGAGACCTACTTAGCTACAGCTGTTGCCTCTAGCGTGAAGCCATGTGCCCATTCTAGGGGTCAGAGTCTCAAGCTTCTGATTATATTCTTGATTGTAGGCCATCTCCCCTTCTGAGGTTGACCCCTTCCCTATGGACTCATGGAAAATGGCCACTATTGTCCTCTTGACTACCATTTTTGGATCCTATGGGGACCTCTGTTTTTTTACTCCTCCTACCAGGAAGGTCTATCTGGATGGCTCCATCAGTTCAAAACATGGCCTGGTCTGAGACATTGTTCCTTGGCCTTCTGCCTAGCAACTCCTTTATGTTGACTCGGGGTTCAGTAGCATCTCAGCAGGAGCAGCAGTAGAAAGTTATGCCCCTAGCACTGATGGTTTTCCTCATGAGTCAGCCCAGCACTTTCAATACCAACAAACTTTGCTTCCTGCAGAGACTGTAAGGGGTAAGCACAAAAACAAGCATGATTATAGGGCTGTGCTATTAGCATCATACCTAGCAGAGAAAGCTGTCAGTACATGTGAACCATACAGCCTCCATTTCTTTTTACTATATTAAGCTTTTAATTTGAGGACCTTGGACCCTGGAGTTCATGGATGGGCTTTAGAGGGTCAGCAAACTCCATGAAATTGTATTAGAATGTTGTAGGTCTGTATTGTTTTCCTGAAAGAAAGTTCATTCCTTTTCTCAGATACTCAGAATAGGTTTTGAGGGACTTCTTTTTCTAACAATTGAAAACTCAACAACTAGATGAACAATATTTTAAAAACATGCTTGAAGGAATGAAAAAGCTGATAAACTAGTAAAGACTTATCAAGTCAGGATCCATGTAAGGACAGAGGCCAAGCGCAGTAAATCCATTGTTTGGGCTGGGGGTGTGTCTACCAGTTCCAAAGGGGGCAACCTTATAAGAAGCAAGGTGCTTTTACAGCATTGCAGGCTAAGAGGATAGGAATTAAGAGTTCATGGCCTGCCAAGTGAGGATGTCCTGGTGAACCCTTCAATTTAGGTTGGAACTCTGAAAGGGTATACCTTAAGAGTAAGTGTTAACTGAAGTAAACAGGCCCTCACAAGGAGTGCAGCTTAGCTTCAGATCTTCTCAGTTGCTGAAATTGTATTAAGATGATCCTGGATTGCTAGTGCTTCAGGTCTGGCAGAATTCTCTTTGGAAGAAACTAGCATCACCTTGGTGATTCAGATTATTTCTACCAACAGTTTTGCAAATAACAGTGTTCGGCACAAAATAAAAATAACCAGTCACATGAAAAGTTTAGACAGCAAAACTGAATCAGTAGAAACAACGGGCTACAAAACTAACACATAAGGGCTCCAGATACTGGCATTATTATAGAACTCAGACTTTAAAATAACCATTCTAAATCAATCAGTATTCTCTACCATACTAACAAGCAAAAGAAGAAAAATCATATTGTCATATCAGGTGATGCAGCAAAAGGTATTTGATGAAATCCAGCATCCATTCATGACAAAAATCTGTCAATGAGTTAGGAATAGAGAGGAATTACCTTAATTTGATAAAGAGCATCTACAGCTACCTACACTAATAACATCATACTTTATGGTGAAAGATTGGATGTTTTTACCCTACGATCAGAAACAAAATAAGGATGTCTGATCTCAGCTCTGGAAGTTCTAGCTACTGTTATAAGGCACAAAAAAGAACTAAAAGCTCTACATAGTGGAAAGGAAGAAATAAAACTGTGTCTGTTTGCAGATGATATAATTCTTTATGTAGAAAACCCCAAGGAAGCTACCTAAAAATAAAAGGAAAGGAAAGAAAACATCTCTTAGAAATAATGAGTTCATCAGAGTCACGAAATATAAGATCAATACACAAAAATCAACTACATTTTCATATAATAACAATGAACATGTTGAAACCAAAATTAAAAACAATATTACAGTCATTCCTAAGAAATGAAATACTTCGGTATATACTTAACAAAACAGATCTGTATGCTAAAAGTTACAAAATGGCTGATGAATTAAATTTTAAAAGTGGAGAGACATATAGTGTTTGTGCATTGAAAGATTCAACATAGTAAAAATGTCTGTTCTCCTCAAATTGATCTATAAGTTTAAAGCATTTTCTATTAAAATCGCAGCTAGGTTTTTTGTAGACAAAGGCAGGCTTATTCTAAAACTTACATGGAAAGGTACAGGCACTAGCTATAACAATCTTAACAAAAAAGAATAAAGTGGGAGGAATCACTATTCAATATTAAGGCTTACTATAAGGTTAGATCACGTGATATTGGCAGAGGCATAAACACATAGATGAGTGGAACAGAACAGAGACCCTAGAAATAGACCCACTTAAATATTAAATATGCTCAACTGATTTTGACAAAGGTACAGGAGCAATTCAATGGAGGAATGTCAACAAGTGGTGCCAAAGCAATTGGACATCCATCTAAGCCTTACAACTGACACAGAATTTAACTGGAATGGATCAGGGAATTAAATATAAAATTAAAACTGTAAACTTTGGGGGAAAATACAGAAAACCTTTAGAACTTAGAGCTAGGCAAAGAGTTCTTAGACTTGATAACAAAAGCATAGTACATAAAAGAAAAAATGATCACTGGACCTCATCAGAATTAAAAACTTTTGTTCTGTGAAGACCCATGTGAAGAGGATGAAAAGACTTGCTACAGACTGAAGGAAAATATTTGCAAACCACATATCTGATGAAGAGTTAGTGTCCAGACTGTATGAAGTCTCAAAACTCAATAGTAAAAACACAGGCAACGCAATTAGAAAATGGGCAAAAGACATGAGCAGACATTTTATCAGAAAACCTGTACAGATGGCAGATAAGCACATGAAAAGATGTTCAACCTCACTGGCCATCAGGAAATGCAAAAAATAAAATGGCAATGAGATATCACTACACACCTGTCCGGTGGCTCAAATGAAATATAGACTTCTAAATGTTGGTGAGGATTTGGAGGAACTGGATCGCTTACATTTCTGGTAGGAATGTGACAGTGGATACAGTTTTGCATGCGTGGCAAGCACCTTACTTGCATTACTCTAGTACCAGCATTGATAATTAGACGGACCGTTGACTTCTAATAGAAGTAATGGAAGACAAGATAATGATATCTTCAAATGCCAGCGGGGGAAAAAGACTCCTTCATTTAAGAATGAGGCATTTTAAGGTAAACAAAAAGTGGGAGAATTTATCACCAACAGACTACACTAAAGGAAATACTAAAAGTTTTCTTCAGGCAGAAGGAAAATGACCAAAATAATCCTCCAGCAAAGAATACAAGAAATCAATCCTGTTCTTGTACTCCGTGTGAGCCAGTAAGTTTCAGCTCTAGCTGCACATCAGAATCACCAATGGAATTAAAAAGAAAATAACCTCCACCTTCTTCTGTAGGATTGATCTGTGGCTTGGGGTCCCTAATGACACTGATGCCCAGCCTTAGATGAGACACACTGGAATTCTGGACCAGAATAATGTAGTGAGGTAGCAGAATGAAAAGAAAGTAGTGTCATGGCCAAAACTGAATGCATTATCTTCCCTTTAGCAGGCCTATGCCTTTGTACTTTGTATGTCTTCCTTATGGCAGCATTATTTAGTCTTTAGGTTGAAAACCCCCTCCACAATTCTAATTCCTCCTCTTTTGCACCAGTTGAACCAAATTCTGTCCATTCCACCCGTGTAGTGTATGTCCCTTTCATCCTTCTTTTTCATTTCTTTGCTATCGTTGCAATTCAAGCACTTACTGCGTTTTGACTTTACATAATAGCTGGCTATTAGTCTCTCAACCTCCAGTATCTTCCTCTTCCAGTCTGTCTTGAACAGTGTTGCCAACCCAGTCTTCATAAGCATAGCTAATGTCACTGAGAAACATTTTCATTATTCCTCACTATCCGCAAAATATAGCTCAAATATAATACCTTTAAAAATATCAAATCAAGTTACATTCCTACTATACACCCTTTAGTGTCATTCTGTTGCACTGGATATAACATCCGTAGTCCTTATTACCACAGCCTGTAAGACACTGTTTTGAATCCCATTTCATCTCCATCCTCATCTCATACCATTCTTCCCTCTGCTCACCACGGCCCAGCTCCACTGGCCTTCTTGGGCTTTCTTCAGCAGTACTTTCTTTCTTGCATTTGTTCTGGCCTGCAATGCTCTTCCTTCAACAAGCTTTTGGTCCCATGCTCAGTTTTCAGAGTTGCCTTTCCTTACTTATCTGAAGTAAATCCCATTCTCTCCCTCCCTTTTTCTTTTCTAATCACAGCACCCTGATTATTTCCTCTACAACACTTGTCATTATATTGTTTACCTCTTTATTTATTCATTTCCTCTTCCCCCTCCCCTTACTAGAGTAAAAACTACATGAGTGCAGTGACTAAACAGTCTTGTTCACTGTTGTGAGGTACAAAGTAGGTGCTCAGTAAATATCCTCTAATTTATTTCGAATTATAGATACTTACAGTAAAGTTTTTATATTAAAGCAACTCTCTGACAAGAGAATCTTGGTTTCCATTGATTTTAACATATATTAATTTATGAAATTGTTTTGTTTAATGAAATTCTTTCTATTCACAGTCTCACATGTAACCTTTGGATGAATGGAGGCCAGGAATGTGGTAGGAAACAAAACTGTATAGGAAAAGACTGATATCCGGGGAAAAACAAGCTAGAAATAGAATTCTATAATTATTGTAATACCCGAGAATTTTTACCTTATGAGTATAGCTTTATATATCTCTTAAACTTCCATAATGATCTTTATCTGTTGTTCCTATAATTTTAGTAAATTTAAAAAAATAGCCAAATTAAAAGTACTTTTTGTCTGAAGGGCATGTCAAAGGAAGTTATATTAACAACTTATATTTGGATGGTGCTCTGTAATTTGTTCACACATAATTGTATTTAACAGCCCACTGTGAAAAATATCATACCTTCACTCCAAAAAGGTGAGGCTCTAAAACATTTAGAAAGCTGGCTAAGTTGGGAAACTAGGAATTTTTTTTGAGATATCTATTACACATTAAAAGATATCAAGTAAGCCAGTTACGTATATGAATTTAGAGCGTAGGAGAGGGGGCAGGGCTGGAGCTAGAATTTTGGAATGTGTTGCAGTCACCCTACAGGAGAGGATGGACCTCCTAACACACCATCCCCCAATTTGGTTCTGATATAGAGACTGATGGTCTTACACCCAAACCAAGAGGGCACCAAACCAAGAGGGTACCACACCCATACCAAGAGGGTATGAAAATATTTATTACTCACATAATGGGGGAGCAGGGCTGGTTCCCCAGCTGTTCCAAAGTGGCTTGAGAGAGCAGGAAAGGAGACTGGTTTAGCTTTCATGGTGAATAGAGGATGCACTTGGGGCAAGAGTTACCCTGTGTAAGCTGGGCCTCGCAAGGTTTGAACTTCCACCCAGGCCTTCTTATCAGCTTCTTTATCAGCTTGCCCAGATGTGGGGCAGAAGAGGAAAGGGGAGCAGTGGGACTTGAAAGCTGTCAGCAGTCAGACATCAAAAATGGATTTAAACTCTTTATGACAGAAGATATTGGCAATAAATGGTATCTAAAATCATGGAACTAGATAAAATCTCCTGGGGGATTACTGAACTCTGAGGACTCCAGCATTTAAAAATCAGGCTGAGGAGAAAGTAGCAGCAAATTAGACAGGATGAGGGAAGAAACGTGTATAGTGTAGTGTGCTACCAGCTAAGACAAAAAGTATTTCAAGCAAGCAGAAGCTAGGGACACCATGTGTATCCGCACAGGTGTGTGCCACAGTGCCATGAGGTGCAGTCTGTTTCTGAACTGGAGGTGTGCAGGGTGGTCCCCTGGGAGGAGAGTCAACACTAGCATACTGCTGAGGAGGTGAGCAAGGATGGGGCAGAAGCGGATCCATTGGTTTGCATCATGGAGTTCTGATCGGTGAATCGGTAGGGAGAGAAGACTGAAGAATGAATGTGAGGTGGGAAGTAGAGAAGGCGAGTTTAGACATCTTTCTCAGGAAACTGTTAAATGGAGAGCAAAGAAATGGGCAGTGATTAGAAGGAAGGAGATGTTAATGCAGGGACATCTTAAGGCATGTTTGCAAGCTGACATGAGCAATTCAGTGCTGATGCCAGAGGGACTAGGGATCACTGCTGTAGAGAGTCCTGGCCAAGAAGGGAGTTGAGAGGGTCAGAGACCAAGTGGCCAACTCCACTTTATGGTAACAGAGACACTTCTTCCTTCAGAACAGGAGGGAGGACAGAAAAGAGGTGTGTGTAGGGTTGTCAGCTGCTTGGTGACGAGATGAGAGGTTCAAGCTAATTGCTGTTTTTTCAACTGTATATGAAGCAAGGTCCTCAGCAGGGAAGCGGGAGTGATGTGATGAGAGAGAAGACATGAAATAATTGCTCAGGAAGTTGCCAAGCAGACTGACTAGGGAAGCATAGGAGGGTGGGTTGGGAGGCAGGCAGCACAGAGCCCAGCAAGGATTGTGGTAATGAAATCAGAGTCATTGGCTCAGGTGTCTGATGTTCTTAGCAGTTCAGCTGTGTGGGCACTGACTGGTAAAGAGAAAGTGCAGATTCTCTGGATTCACAAGGGTCAGGGTTTTACAAGGCAAGTACCATAGTACTTTAGAAAGGGAGTGGGCAGAAAGCAGGGAGTTGAGGGTGTGATTATTTAAGCTTGGCAACGTGTTTATCAAACACGTGAGTGGCTTATAGTAAGTGTATTTAGTAAAGTATACATTTCTATGTCTATATACTTATAGTCTTTCTATGTTACATGATTATTGATGTGTTTTAATGCCATTGTTTAAATCATTCATACTGTTATTTAGTACAGGCTTATTTTCTAAAGCCTTTTGATTTTGGTTTTCGGAAAACCAACTCTATCCTCTCTCCCCTGCCCCTCGGAACTAATGAGCGAGCAAGCAAGAGGTTCTGTAAGCAAAAGTAAAAATTGCAGACTTTGTTATGATTGGAACTGTGTTTAGAAATTCTGTGAATTGTGTCATGTCAGCATCCTGCTCATGGAGTAAGCTATGTAAACAATGGGTGTTAGGCGGTTCTGTGAATGAGCAGCCTTCCTTCACACTTACAAACCTAACCACTGCAATTTTCCAGATTTCTGAGTGTTTATTTCATAGTAAAACAGGCTCTAAAAATACCAGGCCAGTTAAGTTTTTTATTGTAGATCATTTCATTTAAACTGCAATGGGACATATAAATTAAAAAAAAAATTGAAAGCAGGATTTTGAAGGAAAAGCTACAGAAATCTGTGCCGTAATTTGTTCTGGCTATGGATGTAAAAGTGCAAAAGGAATGGGAATAACTTTGTTCCATATTTTAAGTGAGAGAAATTGGTACATTTAATTGATGTCCAAAGGACTTGAATAATAGCGTACCAGAATGCACAATATGCCATTGTGAAAATATTACATATACCAAGTTTTAAATTAAAAGAAATTCTCATTCTGAATTTGATTTTAGGTATCATTCATAACTTTTCATCTGTAATATTATTTTAAAAAATTATACAGGGATATCATACCATAATTTTGAGTATCCAGAGTGAAATGAGAAAAGGGTTAAGAGAAGAGACAGGGGCCCACAAGTCATGCAGGGAAGGATTATTAGTTGGGGGATGAGAGGTGGACTTCATACAATGAGAGAATGGGAAACTGCAGGAGTAGAAATTAGTAGGAAACAGATAACCTATAGAGAAAACAAACTCAAACACTTAATTGTTTCAGATTTCCTGGTAACAATTATAGGGATATAAGTTTTATTGATTATAAAGACTTAAAAGTATGGACAGAAATAATAAGTACAAAGAAAATTAATGTTTTTCCTTTCACTGGGCAATAATTTCTGCCTTCCCAGGAACCCCAGACCTGGGATTCTCTCTGTTCTCTCAGTTTTCTCCCCAGTGCATAGGACATGAATATACATAGCGTTTAGATACATAGTGTTTGAGCTGTGGTCAGGTGCTCAGGTCACAGTGCAGTGAGATGGGTGGTGATCCTGTTGGAAAAGCAGATTCTAGAGCTCTGCAGCCTGCGGTTTTGATTCAGTGGACTGTCTATATGGTAGTAAGAAAACAGAAGATTCAGATCCAGGTATTTACACATCACACCAGGAGAAACACTGAGGTAGGCAACCCAGTTTTCACATACAGCTCCTCTTGGGTCTCCTCATACATTTCTTACTTGATTGTGGCAAACCTAGAGATGCTCCCCTCACTGTTAGGTAAGTATATGCGAGACCAGGCGTTTATGATGAGTCAGAGAGCAGAACACAGACCTTGACTGTGATAATGAAGAGAGAGAAGATTAAAGGTACCCAGAACCCAGGAATAGGTTTATTTTTACCCAAACTGAGACTTACGATATAGCAGCCACTGATGATCAAGCATGTGCTGTGAGCTGACACACCATGCTAGCTACTTCCCGTGTATATGTCTCATTTAATTTTATAACAAACCTATAAAATCAGTTTCATAATCTACAGTTTATAGAAGAAGGAACTGAGGAGACATAACACTGTTAAAGAAAAAATTATACCAAGGTCATGTAACTAGGACCAAAGCCTGTTTAATTTGAAAGTCCCGTGACCTTTTTTCTTTCTTTTTCTTTATTTCTTAAATTATACAAGTAAGACATTAATAGTCTCAAAAGAAAATCTAATAAATCCAGACATAGCAGCCTTCCCCCAACCTTATATCCCTCCACAGAAGTAACTCTGATATATCAATTGACTGTAGATCCTTCTAGTCTTCTCTGCATTTATATATGAAAATATATTAATTTGTTTTATGTTTCTTTTCACATTAATGGAGTTATACTGGATGTATTATTCTGCAACTTACTTTCTTCATAAAATACTAACTCCTGGAGTTATTTCTGTATCAGTCACAAGGTCTCCTTTATATTGCCAGTATTCATCTTTATACCAGAGACAAAGGAATATTCAAAAAGTATAATACAAACTGATTTTAAAAAGCAGACAGTTATCCATCCCTATCCTAGGGGGTTGGTTTCAGTACCCCCAACACCACATACCCCATCCCCACCCCTCCCTGAGGATACCAAAACCCTCTGATGCTCAAGTCCCTTATATGAAGTGGCATAATATTTGCTAATAACATACACACATCCTCCTGTGTATTTTAAATCATCTCTAGATTACTTATAATACCTAATATAATGTAAATGCGATGTAAATAGTTGTAAATACACTGTAAATGCTATGTAATTAGTTGCCGGTACACCAAAATTCAAGTTTTGCTTTTTGGAACTTTCTGGAAACTCTTTTTCCCAAATATTTTCAACCCACAGTTGGTTGAATCTGCAGAGGCAGAGCCCATGGATATGGAGGGCTGATTGTATATGGTTAAACCAGAGTTTCTTAGCCAGGACTATTTTGCTTTTGAGGGGATTTGGCAAAGTCTCGAGACAATTTTGGCTATCACAACTTGGAGGGGGGTTATTATTGGTATCTAGTGGATAGAGGCCAGAAATGCATCCCCCTCACCAGCACCACCACCCCTGTAGCAAAGAATTATCAGGCCCCAAAATGTCAATAATGCCAAGATTGAGAAAACCTACTCATATCAAGGTATTTCAGCAGCCCCATGAAGGGGCTTGATCAATACATAGTTTCTCAGCACTAACCTTTACTTAAAAGGGTGCTGGGTAATAAATCCATTTGTTTTAAATGGTAGGCTTTCAGGCTTTCTAAGGGAAAAAAAAACTGTTATACTCTGGCTTCCTCCCTGATTTGAAATCATATTTGAAATTTTATACATCTCAGAGTGTGGTTTATGAAGGAGGCAAAATAATCAATGACTAACTACTAATTGAATTTTGCTTCCCAACCATGTAATAGGGAAAAGTGTTTCTCAACACATGTTTTATATGGTTAGTTTTTCTTCAGTAGTAAGTTGTCCACCAAATTCAACTTTGTCCACTTGTGCTTAAGTAGATATAGACTCTGTGAAATTGGAAGTCTGGGAAATATTGTATTGAAATAAAAGGAACTCTTGTAATTGTAGATCTATTAGTTTGAACCTGTGATGCCCTAGTAAGACTAATAAGCAAGACCGTTAACTGTAGGAAACAAGTTGTTGGGTTCCAGATTGGGAATTGGGCATTGTTTGTTTTCTTTGGCATTGTTTACGTTAATTTATTCAGACTGCCATTTTGTGTTTGAAGGAAATAATGTACAAATCCTAAGCTTAGCCTGTCTTCATTCCTTAAAAAATTTAACCGTCCATTATTACTTTGCTAAAGAATACATTATCACAAATATTTGTAATGAAAATAATGAGGGTTTTTTCCCCTCAAAATGATCTTAAATTAATTTAGACATGTCTGATTTTTAGAAAGAATGCATTAGAAATAAACCTATACCTTAATTTAGGATTCATTTCTTCTCCATTTTAATTATAGATTATTCTAGTATTGGGTGTACCAGTTACATGTTGAACTATATTTTAATTCTTAATTTATAGAAATAACAAATACATGGAAGCTTAAAAAATTTTTAACAGAATTCTAAATAAGTTTTCAAGCAATTTTTATCTTATTTTTTTTTAGTTTTATCAGCAATGGGTATGCATTATATCTTATATAATGAAGTCTTCCTTATAATTTCAGATATTAAGGATTTCAGATTTTAGGAGACTTAGAAGTGAAACTACATCATAATAATGATATTTCCTTCCTGAGAAGTCTCAGAATTACGGGTCCTTCAGACTAACAGGCGCAGAATAGCTGTTGTGATGGTGTGAAATATTTCATTTGATTTATTCTTTGTCTCTTAGAACCTGCATCCAGAAGTAATTTGAGGAATATGTAGTTCTGCCCATTGTATATGTACCCCTGATCAGCATCTTGTTTAGTGTGCCTGTTTTTGAACTTCATAGAAATGGAGTCACCCTATATGTTTACTTCTATCATTTTCTTCTTTCCCTTAGCATGTGCTGTGCTTGGCCACTTGCTTTTCTATGGAAATTTTAGAAAAGCTTCTGAAGTTCCACTAAAAAACATATTTAGGGTTGTTGATGGTATTGTATTGAGTCTATATGACAGAGAATTGACATCTTTATGACATTGAATTTTTCTTGATATGACCATAGTATTGATTTATCTCTGCATTTATGCAGGTCTTTACTATGTGTTTCTTTAAGTTTTATAACACTTGTCTTCTTTCTTGTTTTGTTATGTAGTGCTGTGCACAGAGCGTTTCTTGCCATTTTAGTACTTTATAGAGGGCAACTTTTTTTTCAGTGAAGTAATATATTTAGTTGATGCTTACATGTTGGTCTAGTTTCTAGATTGCCTTTGTTGGCAGGGAGAAATGATAATTTAAGATTGTGTTATTAAGAAAATTAGACAATTTTCACTATGGTGTCTAATTTAGAAAAATCTAAATCACTTAGCAGTGATTTATTAATTTGGGAATTTTAATATTGCTTAAGTAAATAAACAATTTCAGAATAAGAATATAAATGTTTTATTAGATATTTACATAAAATGTCATGGGAACATAAAAAAGAAAATGACTACTTCAGTGTTTGGGCACAGGTATTTCATATGGTTAAAGAACCTGCCAAATATTCAAAATGGCAGCATCTCTGCTGGCCGAGGTCTGAATACACCAGATACTTCTGTGAAAGCTTGAGAAAAGAGAAGTTTAAACATGTTGTGCTGTACCTTGAGGATTAAATTTTTGGGCCAAGAATAATTGAATAAATTGGATTGAACTAACAAAAGGTTTGTTTTCTTATTTGGGTTTGCTGGGGAAAAAAAATGTTTTTCAAATGTATAATTTTTATTTAAGCATATCTGAGATAATTTTGTAATTTTCCAGTGCCCCTTTCAGCAAAGATGGTCCTTGCTACTTACTGATTCTCCTGTCCCTTCTGGGTGCTCTAATACTGTGGCATACTCATAGGTTGCCACAGACAGAGCTGCACCAAAGCAGTTTTTTATTCAATGAAATCACATCCACATCAATGTGCCAGGTTCCAGTCAGTGTTATGAAATTAAGTAATACTCTTTGAAATAAAAGTACATAGCAATGTAATGTTTTTTTCCAGTATTATGTGGGTATTTCATGGACTAAAACTTAGGAAATTGTGAAAAGATTTATCATTTTGTACTGTAATGAGGTCACAAAGGAATCCTGCAATAATCTTGTTCAGTGAGTGTAAATGAGCGATTCATTCTAATGAGTTTGATTCAGCTAAGGTTTATTGAACACCTAGTGTGTGAAATGCCAAGGGCAAGTTAACAGTTGCTCTAAAGAATATAAATATTAGTAAGACAGTCTTTTCCTTGGAGAGCCTGTGTGCTAACGAGTAGAATGGGGAAATATAACTACAAGGCAGAACTTGGAAGGCATTGCGAGAGAAATACGAATAGGATACCGTGGAGATTTCAGGAGAATTCTATCTCATACTGTTGGGAACTGGAAGAGGAATCTTGGAGAAAGATGGATTTTGAAAGATTGGTATACCTTTGGCAGCTAGAGATGAGTGAGGGTTGTTGGGTTTCTCAGGAGAAAGAAATGGTATGGCAGTGGGAAAGGGCTGGGTGAGTCTGGAGACCAGCAGGCAGTCTGATGTTACCAAATCACAGGGATCAAAGAGAAAGATTGGGAGAAATAAGTTTTGTGGGGTTTTTTTAACATCTTTATTGGAGTATAATTGCATTACAATGGTGTGTTAGTTTCTACTGTATAACAAAGTGAATCAGCTATATGTATACATATATCCCCATATCCCCTCCCTCTTGTGTCTCCCTCCCACCCTCGCTATGCCACCCCTCTAGGGGGACACAGAGCACCGAGGTGATCTCCCTGTGCTATGCAGCTGCTTCCCACTAGCTATCTATTTTATATTTGGTAGTGTATATTTGTCAGTGCCACTCTCTCACTTCGCCCCAGCTTACCCTTCCCCCTCTCCGTGTCCTCAAGTCCATTCTCTACATCTGCGTCTTTATTCCTGTCCTGCCCCTAGGTTTATCAGAACCTTTTTTTCTTTTTTCTTTTAGATTCCATAACTGTGTGTTAGCATACAGTATTTGGTTTTCTCTTTCTGACTTAGTTCACTCTGTATGACAGTCTCTAGGCCCATCCACCTCACTGCAAATAACTCAATTTCGTTTCTTTTTAGGGCTGAGTAATATTCCATTGTATATATGTGCCACATCTTCTTTTTTATTTATTTATTTTTTTCCGGTATGCAGGCCTCTCACTGCTGTGGCCTCTCCCGTTGCAGAGCACAGGCTCCGGACACGCAGGCTTAGCGGCCGTGGCTCACGGGCCCAGCTGCTCCACGGCATGTGGGATTCTCCCAGACTGGGGCACGAACCCGTGTCTCCTGCATCGGCAGGCGGACTCTCAACCACTGCGCCACCAGGGAAGCCCAGTGCCACATCTTCTTTATCCATTCATCTGTCAGTGGACACTTAAGTTCCTTCCATGTCCTGGCTATTGCAAATAGTGCTGCAGTGAACATTGTGGTACATGACTCTTTTTGAATTATGGTGTTCTGAGGGTATATGCCCAGTAGTGGGATTGCTGGGTCATATGGTAGTTCTATTTTTAGTTTTTTAAGGAACCTCCATACTGTTCTCCATAGTGGCTGTATCAATTTACATTCCCATCCAACAGTGCAAGAGGGTTCCCTTTTCTCCACACCCACTCCAGCATTTATTGTTTGTAAATTTTTTGATGATGGCCATTCTGACCATTGCGAGGTGATATCTCATTGTAGTTTTGATTTGCATTTCTCTAATGATTAGTGCTGTTGAGCATCTTTTCATGTGTTTGTTGGCCATCTGTATATTTTCTTTGGAGAAATGTCTATTTAGGTCTTTTGCCCATTTTTGGATTGGGTTGTTTCTTTTTTTGATATTGAGCTGCATGAGCTGTTTATATATTTTGGAGATTAATCCTTTGTCAGTTGCTTCGTTTGCGAATATTTCCTCCCATTCTGAGGGTTGTCTTTTTGTCTTGTTTATACGTTTCCTTTGCTGTGCGTAAGCTTTTGAGTTTCATTAGATCCCATTTGTTTATTTTTGTTTTTATTTTGATTTCTCTAGGAGGCGGGTCAGAGAGGATCTTGCTGTGATTTATGTCATAGAGTGTTCTGCCTATATTTTCCTCTGAGAGTTTGATAGTGTCTGGCCTTACATTTAGGTCTTTAATCCAGTTTATTTTTGTGTATATGTTAGGGAGTGTTCTAATATCATTCTTTTACACATAGTTGCCCAGTTTTCCCAGCACCACTTACTGAAGAGACTGTCTCTTCTCCATTGTATATTCTTGCCTCCTTTATCAAAGATAAGGTGACCATATGTGCGAGGGTTTATATCTGGGCTTTCTGTCCTGTTCCATTGATCTGTATTTCTGTTTTTGTGACTGTACCATACTGTCTTGATTACTGTAGCTTTGTAGTATAGTCTGAAGTCAGGGAGCCTGATTCCTCCAACTCCGTTTTTCTTTCTCAAGATTGTTTTGGCTCTTCAGGGTCTTCTGTGTTTCCATGCAAATTGTGAATTTTTTTGTTCTAGTTCTGTGAAAAATTGCCATTGGTAGTTTGATAGGAATTGCATTGAATCTGTAGATTGCTTTAGGGAGTATAGTCATTTTCACAATGCTGATTCTTCCAATCCAAGGACATGGTATATCTCTCCATCTGTTTGTATCATCTTTAATTTCTTTCATCAGTGTCTTATAGTTTTCTGCATACAGGTCTTTTCTCTCCTTAGGTAGGTTTATTCCTAGGTATTTTATTCCTTTTGTTGCCATGGTAAATGGGAGTGTATCCTTATTTTCTCTTTCAGATTTTTCATCATTAGTTTATAGGAATGCAAGAGATTTCTGTGCATTAATTTTGTATCCTGCTACTTTACCAAATTCATTGATTAGCTCTAGTACTTTTCTGGTGGCATTTTTAGGATTCTCTATGTATAGTATCATGTCATCTGCAAACAGTGACAGTTTTACTTCTCCTTTTCCAATTTGGATTCCTTTTATTTCTTTTTCTTCTCTGATTTCTGTGGCTAAAACTTCCAAAACTATGTTGAATAATAGTGGTGAGAGTGGGCAACCTTGTCTTGTTCCTGATCTTAGTGGAAATGGTTTCAGTTTTTCCCATTCAGAACGATGCTGGCTGTGCGTTTGTCACATATGGTCTTTATTATGTTGAGGAAAGTTCCCTCTGTACCTACTTTCTGGATGGTTTTTATCATAAATGGGTGTTGAATTTTGTTGAAAGCTTTTTCTGCATCTGTTGAGATGATCATATGGTTTTTCTCCTTCAGTTTGTTAATATGGTGTATCACGTTGATTGATTTGCATCTACTGAAGAATCCTTGCATTCCTGGGATAAACCCCACTTGATCATAGTGTATGATCCCTTTAATGTGCTCTTGGATTCTGTTTGCTAGTATTTTGTTGAGGAATTTATGCATCTATGTTCATCAGTGATATTGGCCTGTAGTTTTCTTTTTTTGTGACATCTTTGGTTTTGGTATCAGGGTGATGGTGCCTCGTACAGTGAGTTTAGGAGTGTTCCTCCCTCTGCTATATTTTGGAAGAGTTTGAGAAGGATAGGTGTTAGCTCTTCTCTAAATGTTTGATAGAATTTGCCTGTGAAGCCATCTGGTCCTGGACTTTTGTTTGTTGGAAGATTTTTAATCACAGTTTCATTTTCAGTGCTTGTGATTGGTCTGTTTATATTTTCTATTTCTTCCTGGTTCAGTCTTGGAAGGTTGTGCTTTTTTAAGAATTTGTCCATTTCTTCCAGGTTGTCCATTTTATTGGCATAGAGTTGCTTGTAGTAATCTCTCATGATCCTTTGTATTTCTGCCATGTCAGTTGTTACTTCTCCTTTTTCATTTCTAATTCTATTGATTTGAGTCTTCTCCCTTTTTTTCTTGATGAGTCTGGCTAATGGTTTATCAATTTTGTTTATCTTCTCAAAGAACCAGCTTTTAATTTTATTGATCTTTGCTATTATTTCCTTCATTTCTTTTTCATTTATTTCTGATCTGATCTTTATGATTTCTTTCCTTCTGCTAACTTTGGGGTTTTTTGTTCTTCTTTCTCTAATTGCTTTAGGTGCAAGGTTAGCTTGTTTATTTGAGATGTTTCCTTTTGCTTAAGGTAGGATTGTATTGCTATAAACTTCCCTCCTAGAACTGCTTTTGCTGCATCCCATAGGTTTTGAGTCATCGTCTTTTCATTGTCATTTGTTTCTAGGTATTTTTTGTTGTCCTCTTTGACTTCTTCAGTGATCTCTTGGTTATTTAGTAGTGTATTGTTTAGCCTCCATGTGTTTATATTTTTTACATACTTTTTCCTGTAATTGATATCTAGTCTCATAGCATTGTGGTCGGAAAAGATACTTGATATGATTTCAGGTTTCTTAAATTTACCAAGGCTTGATTTGTGACCCAATCTATGATCTCTCCTGGAGGATGTTCCATGAGCACTTGAAAAGAAAGTGTATTCTGTTGTTTTTGGATGGAGTGTCCTATAAATATCAATTAAGTCCATCTTTTTTAATGTATCATTTAAAGCTTGTGTTTTCTTATTTATTTTCATTTTGGATGATCTGTCCATTGGTGAAAATGGGTTGTTTAAGTCCCCTACTATTATTTTGTTACTGTCGATTTCCCCTTTTATGGCTGTTAGAATTTGCCTTATGTATTGAGGTGCTCCTGTGTTGGGTACATAAATATTTACAATTGTTGTGTATCTTCTTGGGTTGATCCCTTGATCATTATATAGTGTCCTTCTTTGTCTCTTGTAATAGCCTTTATTTTAAAGTATTTTGTCTGATATGAGAGTTGCTACACCAGCTTTCTTTTGATTTCCATTTGCATGGAATATCTTTTTCCATCCCCTCACTTTCAGCCTGTGCGTGTCCGTAGGTCTGAGATGGGTCTCCTGTAGACAACATATATATGGGTCTTGTTTTTGTATCCATTCAGGCAGTCTATGTCTTTTGGTTGGAGCATTTAATCCATTTACATTTAAGGTAGTTATTGATATGTATGTTCCTCTTACCATTTTCTTAATTGTTTTGCATTTGTTATTGTAGGTCTTTTCCTTCTCTTGTGTTTCCTGCCTAGAGAAGTTACTTTAGCATTTGTAGCAAAGCTGGTTTGGTGGTGCTGATTTCTCTTAGCTTTTGCTTGTCTGGAAAGGTTTTAATTTCTCCGTCAAATCTGAAGGAGATCCTTGCTGGGTAGAGTAATCTTTGTTGTAGGTTTTGCCCTTTCATCACTTTAAATATGTCCTGCCACTCCCTTCTGGCTTGCAGAGTTTTTGCTGAAAGATTAGCTGTTAACCTTATGGGGATTCTGTTGTATGTTATTTGTTGCTTTTCCCTTGCTGCTTTTAATATTTTTTCTTTGTATTTAATTTCTGATAGTTTGATTAATACGTGTCTTGGCGTGTTTCTCCTTGGATTTATCCTGTATGGGACTCTCTGCAGTTCCTGGACTTGACTGACTATTTCCTTTCGCATATTAGGGAAGTTTTCAACTATAATCTCTTCAAATATTTTCTCAGACTGCTTCTTTTTCTCTTCTTCTTCTGGAACCCCTGTAATTCGAACGTCAGTATGTTTAATGTTGTTCCAGAGGTCTCTGAGAGTGTCCTCAATTCTTCTAATTCTTTTTTCTTTATTCTGCTCTGCAGTAGTTATTTCCACTATTTTATCTTCCAGGTCCATTCTTCTGCCTCAGTTATTCTGCTGTTGATTACTTCTAGAGAATTTTTTATTTCTTTTATTGTGTTTTTCATCATTGTTTGTTTGCTCTTTAGTTCTTCTAGGTCCTTGTTAAATGTTTCTTGTATTTTCTCCATTCTATTTCTAAGATTTTGGATCATCTTTACTGTCATTACTCTGAATTCTTTTTCAGGTAGACTGCCTGTTTCTTCTTCATTTGTTTGGTCTGGTGGGTTTTTACCTTGCTCCTTCATCTGCTGTGTGTTTCTCTGTCTTCTCATTTTGCTTAACTTAAACTGTGTTTGGGGTCTCCTTTTTGCAGACTGCAGTTCGGTAGTTCCCGTTATTTTTGGTGTCTGCCCCCAGTGGCTAAGCTTGCTTCAGAGGGTTGTGTAGGTTTGCTGGTCGAGGGGACTGTTGCCTGTGTTCTGGTGGGTGAGGCTGAATCTTGTCTTCTGGTGGGCAGAACCGCATCCAGTGGTGTGTTTTGGGGTGTCTGTGAACTTAGTATGATTTTAGGCAACCTCTCTGCTAATGGGTGGGGTTGTGTTCCTGTCTTGCTAGTTGTTTGGCATAGGGTGTCCAGCACTGTAGCTTGCTTGTTGTTGGGTGGAGCTGGGTCTTACCGTTGAGATGGAGATCTCTGTGAGAGCTTTCATCGTTTGATATTACATGGGACCAGGAAGTCTCTGGTGTGTCAGTGGCCTGAACTTGGCTCTCCCACTTCAGAGGCTCAGGCCTGACAGACGGCCAGAGCACCAATTCCCTGTCAGACACTCAGCTCAGAAGAAAAGGGAGAAAAAGAAAGAAAGAAAGAAGGAAACCATAAAAGTTATTAAAATAAAAAATTAAAAAAATTATTAAACATAAAAAAATAAGAAAGTAATAAAAAGAAAGAACAACCAAACCAAAAAACAAATCCACCAATGATAACAAGCGCTAAAAACTATACAAAAACAGAAAAAAAACACAAAAAATCGGACAGACAGAACCCTAGGACAAAAGGTAAAAGTTTCTTTGAGGACTTTCAGCTTTCAGGGTAAGTCTTGGCCAGTAAATTGTGGATAATTTCAGCCCTTCTCATGGTAGAGACCACCCATCACCCCGTAGACCTAAGGCAGGCAGCTCTACCTGCATTCCTAGATAGGCTTGCAGGAAAAAGGGTGAGCAGCGCTTGATAAATTTTGGTGTAATATCAAAGGAGAATATGTGTAATTGTGTGAAGAAGCTATTAAAATACTCCTGCATTTTAAAACTACGTATCTGTGTGGGACTAGACTCTCCATATAGTTCAACCAAAAAAACCATATTGCAACAAATTACATGCAGAAGTAAATACAAGAATCCAGCTGTCTTCTTTAAAGCCATATAGGAAAGGAATTTGCAAACATATAAAAGAGTGCCGGGCTTCCCTGGTGGCGCAGTGGTTAACATTCCACCTGCCAATCCAGGGTACACGGGTCCAAGCCCTCGTCTGGGAAGATCACACATGCAGTGGAGCAGCTAGGCCCGTGCACCACAACTACTGAGCCTGTGCTCTAGAGCCCATGAGCCAAACTACTGAGCCTGCCTGCCTCAGCTACTGAAGCCCCTGCCCCTGGAGCCCGTGCTCCGCAACCAGAGAAGCTACCACAGTGAGAAGCCCATGCACTGCAACAAGAAGCCTGCGCACCGCAACGAAGAGCGGCCCCCACTCACTGCAACTGGAGAAGGCCCGCCCGCAGCAACAAAGACCCAGTGCAGCCAAAAATAAGTAAATAAGAAGAGCACACTGTATACTTAAAAACAAAACAAAACAAAAAACCGACAGACAGAACCCTAGGACAAATGGTAAAAGCAAAGCTATGCAGACAAAATCACAAAAAGAAGCATACAGATACACACTCACAAAAAGAACAAAAGGGAAATATATATGTATATTAAAAAGAAAAAAGGAAGAGAGCAACCAAATCAATAAACAAATCTACCAATGATAATATAAGCTCTAAATACTAAACTAAAATAAACATAACACCGGAAAAAAAATTAGATGCAGAAAGCCAGCCCCAAGTCCACAGTTGCTCCCAAAGGCAACCACCTTAATTTTGGGATGGTTCATTGTCTATTCATGTATGCCACAGATTCAGGGTACATCAAGTTGATTGTGGAGATTTAATCTGCTGCTCCTGAGGCTGCTGGGAGAGATTTCCCTTTCTCTTCTTTGTTCTCACAGCTCCTGGGGTTCAGCTTTGGATTTGGCCCTGCCTCTGCATGTAGGTCGCCTGAGAGCGTGTGTTCCCGCCCAGGCAGGACGGGCTTAAAGTAGCAGCTGATTAGGGGGGTCTGGCTCACTCAGGCCAGGGGGAAGGAGGGGTACGGCATGCGGGGTGAGCCTGCGGCGGCAGAGGCCAGCATGACGTTGCACCAGCCTGAGGCGCGCCGTGTGTTCTTCTGGGGAAGTTGTCCCTGGATCATGGGACCCTGGCAGTGGTGGGCTGCACAGGCTCCTGGGAGGGGAGGTGTGGAGAGTGACCTGTGCTTGCAAACAGGCTCCTTGGTGGATGCAGCATCAGCCTTAGTGTCTCATGCCCGTCTCTGGGGTCCGCGCAGATAGCCGCGGCTTGCTCCCATCTCTGGAGCTCGTTTAGGAGGTGCTCTGAATCCCCTCTCCTCGCGCACCCTGAAACAATGGTCTCCTGACTCTTAGGCAGGTCCAGACCTTTTCCCGGACTCCCTCCTGGCTTGCTGTGGCGCACTAGCCCCCTTCAGGCTGTGTTCACGCAGCCAACCCCCGTCCTCTCCCTGGGATACGACCTCTGAAGCCGGATCCTTAGCTCCCAGCCCCCACCCGTCCTGGCGGATGAGCAGACAAGCCTCTCGGGCTGGTGAGTGCTGGTCAGCACCGATCCTCTGTGCAGGAATCTCTCCACTTTGCCCTCTGCACCCCTGTTGCTGCGTTCTCCTCCATGGCCCCAAAGCTTCCCCCCCACCCACTCCCCATCTCTGCCAGTGAAGGGACTTCCTAGTGTGTGGAAACTTTTCCTCCTTCACAGCTCCCTCTCCGAGGTGCAGGTCCCATCCCTATTCTTTTGTCTCTGTTTTCCTTTTTGCCCTACCCAGGTATGTGGGGAATTTCTTGCCTTTTGGGAAGTCTGGGGTTTTCTGCCAGCGTTCAGTAGGTGCTCAGTAGTTGTTCCACATATAGATGTATTATTGATGTATTTGTGGGGAGGAAGGTGATCTCCACATCTTACTCCTCCACAATCTTGAAGGTCCCTCCTCGGGAGAAGTAAGTTTGACCAGGTAGGCTGAGGCCCTGTAGGGGAGGCTATGCTTAGGAATCCAGTGAAGGATTGGAGTAGTAGGGGTTACAGGAACATTTCCCATGTCTTTGCCCACACACCATGGCTGCTTTTCCACCGCCCTTCTCTAATCCCTCTAGTCATTTTTCTCCGTCTAGCGCAGCCATCATTACACACCCTCTCTTTCCTACACCTCCTTCTCCTCTCTCTTTCTCTCCTTCCCTAGCTGTCAGAATCAGCTCAGAAGTCATCATCTCTGGGAGCACTCTGAAACCCTACAGTTAGAATTAATCATTACTTCCTCTGTTTCCACAGTGATCGTCTTACCCCTTCATTATAGCACTTAGTGCATTCTGTCTTGTATTACGGATATTTCCATCTCTCTCCCTTCATCGGATTGTAGGGGGCTTCTTATCACAGTAGCCCCGGTAGAGTGGCTTGAATCCAGATCATACTTAATATATGTTTGTTGATGAATGAATGAATGAATAAGGGATCCTTGTTTACCAAAGTTTTTATTTATATTATGTGTAAAGAGATAGATGTAGTAGAGACCAAAGTGGTGGAAATTCTAAAGGACTTTAATGATCAGATGAAGAAATTGTTTGGAGAAGTATAAAATATGTGCTCTGTCTCAGTTCAAGAGTATTGACCGCAATTTGGCTCTCCTAACCCTTTGCCTAAGTATAAACCACAGCCCTTCTTCCACACCCATACTCTGCGCCAAACCACAGCCTCATAGCTCCAGCTTTACTAACCCGCCTGTGAATGTGCTGCCTGTTACAAGACGGAGCGGATACAATGAGACTAGGACAAGAAAGAACACCTGAAAACAAGGGAAATGGACTTTCCCCTGATTTATTTAAAACTTTTCTTCTCAAAAGTTCACTTTCATGGTATAAGCAGGTTTTTTTTTTTTTGGTTTTTTTGTTTGTTTTTTTAAAGAAGATGTTGGGGGTAGGAGTTTAATTAATTAATTTATTTTTGCTGTGTTGGGTCTTCGTTTCTGTGCGAGGGCTTTCTCTAGTTGTGGCAAGCGGGGGCCACTCTTAATCGCGGTGCACGGGCCTCTCCCTATCGCGGCCTCTCTTGTTGCGGAGCGCAGGCTCAGTAGTTGTGGCTCACGGGGCTAGTTGCTCTGCGGCATGTGGGATCCTCCCAGACCAGGGCTCAAACCTGTGTCCCCTGCATTAGCAGGCAGATTCTCAACAACTGCACCACCAGGGAAGCCCCCTGGTGTAAGCAGTTTTAAGTGGCTTTTCAAACATTAGCAGAGTTCAAACTCATACATGAATCAAAATTAGGCTTAAAATGTTTTATGCACAGCTGTGTTGGTTCCTGCACTTTCCACGCTTGAAGGATTTTAGATCACTAGTCAGCGTGTTGCATTTGCACATTTTCTTTATGCCTTTCAAATCGGAGCCTATTCATATACATGCACATCTTTTTGTAGATAATGATTTATGTATTTAGAAGCTCACTTCCTCATCAGTAAAATGAGGGGGTTGGAGTAGAAGATTTCCAAGATTGCTTTGTCAGCATTTTAAAATGAGTCAATTATCGTGTGACTGTAGGAATTAATTTTTGTCCAAGGGCCAGTGCCTACAGAATCTTTAATGGTTTTTTCTTTAGAATGTTTGCCACTAGGTGGCAGTAAGAAATATTATTCTTAGCGATGAGAAGGACTTATCAATTTTTAAGTTTACTTTAAAAGAGAGATTTGTAGGTCTAAAGTTTAAGGTGTCTGTTTTGAAGTTATGCAACCATAGCAAGGCCTCAATATGTTGTTTCTAGGACTTATGCTTATTTCATTCAGGGATAAAACTCTTGTGTCCCTTCATAGCAATTTGTATTAGGGAATTATGAGAAAAAACACATAAGTTAAAGCGCATAATTGCATTTTACAAAATTTTTTTTACGATAAAAAGTTAAGATATGGTAATTGTAGAAACTTTGGAAATACAGGTAGTATAAAGAAGAAATTTTAAATCACTCCCAGAAATAATATATGTTAACTGTCATGTTTCTTCCTAGTATTTTTTTGCATATAAAATTAATATCACATTGAATATACAGTTTTTATACCTTGATTTTCAAATTAATGTTATATTGTCTTTTCCTATGTCATTAAATATCTTTTTTACAATGTGATTCATGCTGTTGGATAAACCAAGATGGATTCAACAAATCCAATGTTGTTGGGTGCTTTGGTTGCTTCTAGTTTTTCACTGTTACAAGTAATACTGTCATGAACCTAAATCTTTCCTTAGGATATATTTTTGGAAATCAAATTACTGGATAAAAGGATATGAATTTTAATGCTTTGGTTACATATCATCAAGTGACTTCCCAGGAAGGCTTTACAAATTTGTGCTCCCAGGACTTCCCTGGTGGCACAGTGGTTAAGAATCCGCCAATGAAGGAGACATGGGTTCGAGCCCTGGTCTGGGAAGATCCCACATGCCGTGGAGCAACTAAGCCTGTGTGGCACAGCTACTGAAGCCCGTGCACCTAGAGCCCGTGCACCGCAACAAGAGAAGCCACCTCAATGAGAAGCCAGCCCACCACAACAGAAGAGTAGCCCCCACTCGCCGCAACTAGAGAAAACCCATGCGCAGCAACGAAGACCCAACACAGCCAAAAATAAATAAGTAAATAAATAAATAAATAATAAATTTATTTATTTTAAAAAAAATTGTGTATCCAACAGCAATGGAGTGCCCCTTACCACATCTTTGCCAACACTGAGTATTAAGGTACAGGGTTGTTTTTCTTTTTTTCTTTTTATTATTATTATTTTTTTTGCGGTACGCGGGCCTCTCACTGTTGTGGCCTCTCCCATTGCGGAGCACGGGGTCCAGACGTGCAGGCACAGCGGCCATGGCTCACGGGCCCAGCCGCTCCGCGGCATGTGGGATCTTCCCGGACCGGGGCACGAACCCGTGTCTCCTGCATCGGCAGGCGGACTCTCAACCACTGCGCCACCAGGGGAGCTCCTGGATTGTTTTTATATTGATAAAATCATTTCTGTATATACAATTTTGCATCTTCCTTTCTTCATTTAACATTATAACCATTTAAAATGCTGTCATAAATTCTTTATAAGCATTTTAATGGCTTACAGTGAGCCATGGTATTGAGGGTATTATAAATTAATCATTCCCTGCTGTTAGACGTTTTTTACTATGAGAAATAACACTGTAGTGAACATCTTTGAGCATAATCCCCATCATGGTATTTGGATTTATTTCCTTAAATGTATGTTAAAAGCTCTGAATGCTTTTAAAACCTTTAATATACATTCTCAAGTTGTTTTCTATAAAGTAGGCCTCTACCAACCTATAAGGTGTCTTCACGTTACAAACATCTAGGCAGACATAGCCCTGGCAGTCCAAGCATGGGAGTGGGTATGGTTTGTGTTATACTTGCTTACACTCTATAGGTGCCTTCATGCAGTTCACAATAGCAGTGATGTGTGGATCCCATTTGTATTTTTCCAATAGCTCACACAGAGTACCTGTTTCAGAGAACCCAGATTAGCATTAGGTATTCATGTCTTTAAAACTCTTTAATTCATTTAATGGAAAATGTTATGTTGATATTTAAATTTGCCTTTTTGATTATGAGGCTGAACATTTATCCATGTGTTTCTTGGGCATTTGTGTTTTGTTTTAGAAATTATCTGTTCATACTCCTTTTTTATGCTCTTAGTATTTGTCATATGGTATTTTGCACACTGATTTGATTACATATGTCTGTATTATTTGTTGTTAATATTCTTCATAGTTTTGTGCTTATATTATTCACTGGAAAACACAAGAGTTTTTTTGTTTTTTAATTTAAAACGATCAGTGATTTGCTTCCTTGATTTTCAGTTTACAAAGTTCTTTCCCATTCAGACATGTGAAAAGTACTTGTATTTTCTTCTTGTTTATTATTTTATTTCAGTTTTACATTGATCTCTTTAATTTACAGTAAATTCAAGTATATTTTAATAAATAACGTAAGGTGAGAATCTAATTTTTTTCAAATAGTTTTCCTAGCACCATTTATTACATAATCTTTCCTTTGTGATTTGTGGTGCATTCCTTTTTATGTATTAAATTATCACCTCTACTCTGATAAAAATATTTTACTGAGTTTGAAAACAGTAAAGATCACATTTTTAATATGGTAAAAGCACTGTTCATTAGTTATACATTTTTTTCACTGTTAGTATTTGTTTAAATTTACTTAATGTAATAATTTTATCACTAACTTATTTATTCTTTATACCTGAATCAAAGTGACCTGAGTTATTTGGACAAATTAAGATTATTTGTTTCATAGCGACCACCCCATTTGCAAATGACCCAGATTCTAGGCATTATATATAATGGGGACTTACATTCATTTTTAAGACCTTTTTCTCTTTCTGTTTATGATTTTTAGGGGTTGTTATCTCATATACTTTCCACCTTCAGATTTAATATAAAAGAAGTTGATCTTTTTACTCAAGTTCTTGGGTATGCACCCACAGATTACTATCCTGGTTTACTTAAAAATGTGAGTATTTTTAATTTATTAGTATTGAAATTTTCATTGCTTAATGTACCATCTGAAAAAAAGGTAAATGGAAATATTTCAGTCCTCCAGGAGAGATGTTTAACTTTTCTATGTTTATCTCTTCTTACCTTGGGTGGACTTATGACCATGTAAGGAAAAAATGTGAGATGGGAGATTATGAGAAAGAAGAAGGAAACCAGGAGAGGTTATTCTAAATCAACCAACCTCTCTGTCCCTTAACACATACATCTCATTTATTCTCTCAAAGATTTTTGGGAGAAAAGATTTCCTTAACCAATATAAACACAGCCTTTTACTGTTGGATGAATTTCGTATTTAAAAATAACCTGATAGGAATTTTATGTTAAAGCAAAATATTCAATAATAACAATCTTGTAAATAGTATTATATATTTACATCTTAGTATTAAAGCTGTGATTTCGTCTACCTTAAATTTTAACCAAATTCAAGAAATTTTAACTTATGGTCTTACCATAGCTCTTCTAAAAAATGTTATGAGATTTTTAATGTTTATTAACTATTCCTGTCTTTTGGAAGCTTTATACATGAATAGCATTTTAAAAAAATAAAGAACTAAGTTAAGAAAGGAAAAAAGTAAGCTAACTCTAACATGGTTTTATTTTTAACAGGCTTGGTTTTAATTTGGGGGAAATTAATGACTTGTCTATTATTCATTTGCTTACATCAGAATATGGAGTAACAGACATTAAACATAAAATCTAAGTTATTAGTAAATGTGACTCGACACTGCTTTGACAAAGTAAGACAAGGAAAGGATTGGTGGGGAAAGAGAGTAGGGAATCTCAACGGAAATATCACTCACATCAAGAAAAATAGAACTGATGTAATCCTGTTTGCAGCGTGAGTTAACCTGAAACTGATTTTGTTTTACAGATGGTTTTATCATTAGTGTCTGAACTCAGAGAGAATCATCTTAATGGATTTAACACTCAAAGGCGGTAGGTGTTAAACTAAACATCCCTATTCTTAAGTTTCAAAATGTATCAGTTTGGTTATAAGAGAAAAATTTTATAATTCTTAGGAAATGCATGTTCATAGTTATGGTTGTATTCTATGTGGAGAGATTATTTTCAGGGGATACATGGCAAATTGGTAAGTTTTACAAATTTTCTTCTTTTAATTACTATTCTCTCAACTCTCAGGTCAGTAAGTAGATCATACAATGACTCTTGGGCACCCATTGAGTAAAAAGCCCCACATATGCAGTATGGAACACAAAAGGAAGAAGTGTGCAGCTCAGTGTGAGTGTGTATCGTTCAGACACACACATACACGATCAGAATATTTACAAGGCAGTAGATATTTGATGTACACAAATAACCTATTTTAAGAAACATAATATTCCAAAATCTAGACTAAACAAATCAAACAGATTCAGACAAATTTAAAGGCAATTAATCATATTACAAAATGTTTCTTCACTATATGAAGGAATTCAAAGTTGTTTTTATTGGTGAACATTTCATTTTTAACAACTCATTAAGAGAATCTGGGGGCCAAAGAAATTTGTGGCATTTTTTTTGTAAAGCTATTGGAAATTAAAGCTCTATCAGAAATGGTTTTTGCCCTCAGCCTTTAGGAGTCCTTTGCATTTAACCCCTTAAAATAAACTATAAAACTCTTAGATGAAAACACTGGAGAAAATCTTCATGACATTAGATTTGGCAGGGATTTTTGGAATATGACACCAAAAGCACAAGAAACAAAGCAAAAGTAGATAAATTGGATTTCATTAATATTAAGCCAACACCTAGTAAGTGAGTGAAAACATTTGAGAATGATATATCTGATAAGGGACTAATATCCAGACTATAAAAAGAACTCCTAAACCTCAACAACAAGAAAAAACTCACTTCAAAAATGGGTAAGAGGGCTTCCCTGGTGGCGCAGTGGTTGAGAGTCTGCCTGCCGATGCAGGGGACACGGGTTTGTGCCCCGATCCGGGAAGATCCCACATGCCGCGGAGCGGCTGGGCCCGTGAGCCATGGCCGCTGAGCCTGCGCGTCCGCAGCCTGTGCTCTGCAACGGGAGAGGCCGCAACAGTGAGAGGCCCGCGTACCGCAGGAAAAAAAACATAATGCTTAGTGAAAGAAGCCAGTCATAAAAGACCACATATTGTATGATTCCATGCTTATAGAATGTCCAGAATAGACAAATCATACTATAGAGACAGAAAGTAGATTAGTTGTTGCCTGGGACTAGAGGTAGATACAGGGATTTCCTGCAGATGAGCACAAAAGATCTTGAGGTGATGGAAATGTCCTGAAAGTGGATGATGATGATGATGATGGTGATGATGGTTGTCCAAGTCAGTAATTTGTTAAAAATCTTTGAATTGTACATTTCAAATAGATGCATTTTGTGGTATATAAAATATACCTTAAAAAGTAATAAGAAGAGCCTGTAGGGTGCATGGAAAGCACTTACCATCATTTACATGTCAGGTAAAGACTTTGATTTAGCCTTGAGGTGAATGTTGAATAATGGATCTTTTAAATAATAGAATTAAAAATTACTGAAGGGGACTTCAAAAATCAATAAGATGCAGTGTGTACATACACCCCACACCAAACTCCCAATATAGGTAAAATTGATTTCTTAAAATTCAGCTAAAAATAAATAAAAATAAAAACAAAACCTGTTAACAAATAGTAAAGGGCAGCCAGACGTAGAAGATATTTACAACTTGTAAAACAGACAAAGGACTAGTATGCAAACTATAGAAGTGCCTTCTGGAAACCACTCATAAAGAGGCAAACACTCCAGTATGGAAATGGACAAGCTGTATAAGCAGGTCATTACCAAAAGAGGAAAACTGAATAAATAATAAACATTTTAAAAATTCTTTAGGAGTGATGTCAGCAAGATAGAATAGGAAGCCCTAGTCCTGTTCCTCCACAGAGACACGAACTTAAAACTAGTGTATGACCCAAAGAGACTTTATGGGACTTCAGAAATCAATTACAAAGTCACAATACCCCTGGCAAACTCAAAGTCAAGCATAGCCATACCAAAACGGGTAAGAAAGCCATTTCATATCAACCACAGTAGCCCCTCCCTTAAGCTGGCCTGGCTTGGGAGGATTGGGGGGAAAAGTCCAGCTGGAAGTATCTCCCTTGGGAGGGAAAGACTGGAAAGTGTCCAGTGTTCTGACTTTTGGGGGGCTACCTGAGGGACTGCTATCTGTCCTTCCTGACTCTGACCACTGACAGGGAGTCGGCATACTTTCAATTGCTGGAGACCATGGAGAGTTAAAGAGAGCTCAGCTGCTCTTTGCAGCAACAGAAAACTGGCAGTGCCACAGACAGGTTGGCTCAGGTCAGCATGATTAGGACAAAGTACCCAACTCACAACTTCTCTTTTGGGGTGGGGGTGGGGAGAAGAGTGGAATGTGCATACCATGTTACAACTTTTAAAGGGGCTACCCTAGAGATTAGTTTCCGTCTGCCCTGACTTGAGGCAGTAACAGAACCAGCATACTTTGGATGCCTGGGGGGCTGGAGAGAACAAAAGAGCTTAGTGGCTTGTTGCAGCATCAGAGAACCTGTGGTACCACAGATAAACACTAGAGGGAGGAAGAGATTATAAACTCCTGAAAAAGAAACTGGCAAAGCTCTAACTGGGAAATTATGTGCCTAGGCCCAGAGAAGATGCATCCCCAGAATATACCAAAAATTATAGGATGCAGGAAAAGCATTATTAAGAGGGAAGTATCTAGTGGTAAATGCCTTCATTAAAAAAGAAGAGGGGACTTCCCTGGTGGTCCAGTGGTTAAGAATCAGTCTTGCAATGCAGGGAATGCCTGTCTGAACCCTGGTCAGGGAACTGAGATCCCACATGCTGCAGGACAACTAAGCCCATGCCTCAGCTAATGAGGCTGGGTACTCTAGAGCCCATGCACCGCAACTAAGACCTGATACAGCAAATAAATAAATATTTAAATAATAATAAAATAAAAAAGAAGAGATATCTCAAATCAACAACATAATTTTATATCTCAAGGAGCTAGAACAGGCTAAACCCAAAGATACAGCAGGAATGAAAAAAATAAAGATTACAACAGAAATAAACTAAATAGAGACTAGAAAAAAACAGTAGAAAAAACTCAAAGAAACTAGGGTTGGTTTTTTAAAAGATCAACAAAATTGACAAACCCTTAGCTAGACTAACAAAAACAGAATATTCAAGCAATAAATACCAGAAATGAAAGAGGAGACATTACAACTGATGCCATAAAAATAGTAAGAATCATAAGAGAGACTATGAACTTTTATACACCAAAGAATTGAATAACCTAGAAGAAATGGGTAAATTTTTATAAACGTACAACCTATTAATACTGAATTATAAATTTAAAAATCTGAACAGATCTATAACTAGTAAGGAGATAGAATCAGTAATCAAAAACCTCTCAACAAAGACAAGTCTAGGACCAGATAACTTCACTGGAGAATTCTACTAAACATTTAAAGAAGAATTAATACCAGTCCTTCCCAAACCTCTTTCAAAAAGTTAGAGAAGGGAATACTTCAATATTCATTCTATGGAGCCAGCCCTGATATCAAAATCATACAGATATACCACAAGAAAAGAAAACCAAGACCAATATCCCTGATGAATATTGATGCAAAAATCCTCAACAAAATACTAGCAAAAGAAATTCAACAACACATTAAAAAGCTGATGTAGGGCTTCCTTGGTGGCGCAGTGGTTGAGAGTCCGCCTGCCGATGCAGGGGACACGGGTTCGTGCCCCGGTCTGGGAAGATCCCATATGCCGCGGAGCAGCTGGGCCCGTGAGCCATGGCTGCTGGGCCTGCGCGTCCGGAGCCTGTGCTCCGCAACGGGAGAGGCCACAACAGTGAGAGGCCCACGTACCAAAAAAAAAAAAAAAAGCTGATGCAGCATGACCAAGTGGGATTTATTCCTAGCATGCAAGGATGGTTCAACATACAAAAATTAATCAATGTAATACACCATATTAATGGAATGATGTACAAAACGACACAGTAATTTCCACTGATATAGAAAAATTATTTGATAAAATTCAATACCCTTTCGTGATAAGAACATTCAAAAGACTAGGAACAAGGGAACTACCTCAACCATAATAAAGACCACATGTTAAGGACCCACAGGTAACATCAGACTCTCTGGTGAAAGATTGAAACCTTTTTTTTGAAAACCAGGAAGCAAAGATACCCTGTCTCACCACTTGTTTTCAACATAGTACTGAAGTCTTGACCAGAGCAATTAGGCAAGACAAAGAAATAAAAGCCATTCAAGTATAAAAGGAAAAAGTAAAATGACCTATGTTCATAGATGACATGATCTTATATGCAGAAAACCCTAAGGACTCCACAAGAAAACGGTTAGAACTAAAAAATGAATTCAGCAAAGTTACAGGACACAGAATCAACACTCAAAAATCAGTTTTGTTTCTATACACTAACAATGAGCAATCCAAAAAGGAAAATTTAAAAATCCCATTTACAGTAGCGTCAAAAAGAAAAAATGTTTAGGAATAAACTGAAGGAAGTAAAAGACTTGCACACTACAAAACGTTAATGAAAGAAATTAAATATGACACAAATAAACGGTAAGGCATCCTGTGTTCACGTATTAGAAGACTCCATATTGTTAAAATATCCATACAACCCAGTCAGTCTATAGGTGTGACGCAATTCTGTCAAAATCCAAATGGCATTCTTCTTTCGCAGAAATAGAAAAACATCCTAAAATCCATATAGCATCTCAAAGGACTCCAAATAACTAAAACAATCCTGAAAAGAAAAACAAAACCAGAGGCTTCATACTCCATGATTTCAAAACATAATTCAAAACTACATTCATCAAAATAATTTGCTACTGGCATAAAGCCAGACATGTAGACCCATGGAACAGACTAGCAGTGGAGTTGCAAAAAGATATCTGTAATATGTCATTACTTACATAAAATTTCAAAACACTCAAAACAATACTTACATATAAAGTAAAAGAGTTAAAAACTATTCAGAAATGATCTGCACCATTTTAGGGGAGTGCTAACTCCTGGAAGAGGAAATGGGATGAGAAGAAAGGTGTTTCAACTGTAATTGAAACATTTTATTTCTTAAAACATCAAATATAAATGTTAGCATTGTAAGATCTGGGCAGTGGGTATACAGTTGATGTTTAATAATTCTCTGTGTTTTTGTATACATCATAAGTACTTTATAATTAAAGTTTTAAAAACTAAAATGCAGTGTTACCTAGTAAAATGCTAAAAATTAGATAATATTCAAAATAAAGAAATGATTTCCTGCCTCCAGGTCTTGTTTCCAAAATAGCAGGTGTAGTTCATGAAAAAATAATCATCTTTAATCAGCCTTAGATAGCTTAGTATGTATTCCTCTCTGCAACTTTTCCCCTTTATTTACATATTTTTACACTCTATCCATTATTTAATTATACTGGTCTCTTCAGACATTTTTCTCAGAATTATTTGTGCTTTTCATGTTCTCAGTTTTGGACAAGAGAAGACAGCAGTTCAGAAAAGTGTCTAAACTCTGCTGACCACAATCAGGAGAGCCTGCTGGAAGATATTAGCAGATCCTCTCTTTATAGCTGAGGCTCCGTTTGTACCAGATTGGGCCATTTTGTGGGGCAGGTTCATTTCCAAATTCATGACTGTTTCTTCATTAAGGATATTTGTATTTTAAAAACAACATGGACAAATTTCCTGGCGCAGAGCAAAGTCCACTGAAGGGAGTCCATGCTGGCACCCCAGCTGGCAGTAGCAGCAAGGATAAAATGGTGATTAATTTGGTTAGTAGTTTAGAGCATTCTTAGTCAAGGCAAATCTGTGATTTAATTAGTAAAATTCTTAACTGAATTTACCAAGAATATGAGATGCCTGTGCTAATAGAATGTCCTCTAGACACTGACACATCGATATATTCCTAATTTGCTCTATTGAATGATGTTTTCTATGGAGTTTTTTTTTTTTTTTTTCCTTTTTAGAGAGAATTTTAGAATTCAACAAGAGGAACTTCTTGTGGGTATTTTTCTGAATGTGTTGTGTTTTTAGGGAAATTCAATCTCTTGGATTAGGTTCATTTATACTTACCAGAAGGTTGAATTTAAAAAGGAATTTGATACCCAACATACTTTTTGAGTCTCATAAAGAGAGAGAGAGCTTTGAAAATCCTACTTTTAAGACCTAAAACCAGGAAGTTCTCTTCTACCTCCAGATAAGACCCAGGTCCGTAAAACCTTGTGTGAGACTCAGAACTCTTAAGTCTACAGTTCTCTAGTGAATTATAAATTGAACCAAGTGTGTTCTCTTGTCTTGAGTAGGAACTGATCTTGTGAAATCAGTTAGTGGAATGGCATCATGATAATATTTGAAAGAGCTGCCAAACATGCTGGAGCCATTACAGTTGTTGCTGTAATAAGTTATTATAATAATTAAAATATGTATCATAACAATGTGTTCATCCTACTATATATCTGAAGTTATCTGTACATCAGCATGGTGGGCAAAACTACTTTCTGATACACTTGGATCCAGATATTCCTATTATTTATGAAACTTGAGTCTTATCATTACTTTCCTTCTACTTGTATGGCTTCAAATGTTAAAACAACCAAAAGACTCTCAAACTTAAATTGCTTATAAATGATACTATACTGCTTTTTTTCTGGGGTTTGTTTTTTTATAGAGGGTTTCTACACTTTTTTTCTTTTTGCCACTTGAATGCTTAAAGTTCATTTCAAAAGATTTGAAAGCCTCATAGAAAATATAGAAATTAATGTAATAACATCAATGCATAAATTGTCAGTGGAACAAAAGGAGAAATTAGGAAAATCTGTTTGGTTCTTTTTGCATTATTTTTAGACGCCTGATAAACGATCTTGTCATAGTGCTTTAAATAGAGTTTCACTTGCCACCAAGTAAAATCAACAATCCAATGACAGAATGTTTAAAATCTCTCTTGCTCTTTGCTACAAACTGTCTAGAAGGAGCAACATTGTGGACTTTCTGAGCATCATCAGTTTATCTTGTAGTTCTATGGTTTGCTGCAGATGGTTTGGAAACTTCAGTACAACCACATAGGAAGGATGTCTCCAGCAGTATATGGTTACCATTGAGCCTTCTGTAGTTGAATTCTTGTGCAGAAATCATTTGGAAGTGCTGCTCTGGCAATCAGTCAAGACCTAATGCTTAGTGTAATCCAGTCTGGAAAACATTGCGTAACTCTGGTTGAAGTTGGATCTCAGCTCTCTGGCAAGCTTCTGACAAAACAGGGAGCCTTGAAGGCTGTGAGCCATTTGCAGCCCTTCAGAAGATTATCATTTGGCCTGCCTGCATTTTGGTAGAACCAAGAGCTACGTCAGTTTACCTGAGACTTTAGAATTTTTCAGGAAAATTATCTTGGGTTTTTTTCAGTCTAATGAGAGATACAATCTGCAGCCCATAAGCTTCAGCGCTTGATAAATGAATGCCCTTGGTGCTGAGGTCCTCTTTTCCACCCACTCAGTTACCAGTGATAGTCTCTGACTCTCCTCCTTTTTTTTAAGATAATGAGAGAAAAGTTGTACTTATAGGTCTTTTAAAGAGGAGGACTGATGAGTCAAGGCTGTAGAGGCAAGATCACTATCTCTGTCCTCCTATATTTCAGAGTTCTGGATTTATTATGAGTGCATGTAATTCTCAGGCATATTTTTCAGTTTCTCAAACATTATAGCGCCCTTGCTCTATGCAAAATATTCTGCTAGATTCTGTGCAAAATATGCACACACAAAAGCACCCTACATCACACACGAATACAACTTTCCCTTCTCTTATCCTACCCAGTAAGCGCATATATTCCAAAAACTTAAGGTATTTACAACTCAAGATAAATACGTCTTTTTGTTAACAACTTAGATGATAGACTCAGAAACACATGAATTAAATTTTAGGTCTGAAACCACCTAGACGGTAAGTTAGAGAAAGATGATAGAGCACTGTGGAAGATAAATGCTGTTGAAGAGACTTCAGTCATTTAGGAAAGTGGTAAAGAACAAGAAGTGAGTTTTAGAAAGGGTGAATATTTAAAGAGAAAAGACAAACTGTTCACACAAAAGAAGATATCATTGTGTAGCTCGACAAAAAAATTATCTCTATGAGAATTTTACTCTTGATTTTCAAGAAAATAATACAGCTAAACTAATAATTTGTAGGAATTAATTAATACAAATATAAACCTGAAATGCAGTTCTATCATGTTTCCTTAAGGTATTCAGATTATTGCTAGAGATTGATATCTAGTTCTGGGGACTGCTATTAAAGTGTAGAGCAATGTTTCTCAAACTTCAATGTGTATAAGATTCCCCTGGAAAAATGTAAACAGTTTTTTTGGCCTTACTCCCAAAGATGCTGATACTGCTGATTCCCAGGACCATACTTTGAGTAGCTCTGCTATAGAGAACTTGGACAGACCCTGAAGACTAAGTGCAAGACCTATGAGGAATAGCAACTCTAATAATCTAGCCAGGAGATTAAGATGAAAATGTAATTTAAAAAATTAAGTCAGGTGATGGACTAAGCACCTGAATGTCCTAGCATTCTTTTTATGCTTCCAACCTCTAGAATTACAGGGAAATTTTAACAATTAAATATATAATATTGTGAAATAAGGGGGGCTTTTGATGACCCACAAACTGTGAGAAAGGCTTAAAATGGTTGGTAGTGGGATATTTTTCAAGGCAAATATCACATCCCAGAAAGTTTGTAAGAGGGTTACTTCGCGGGTGGATTCAAGGAGTAGTAGGGTACATGGCAGCCAACAAGATACTTGTTAGAGTACTGCAGTAATAGCAGCCAGCTGACTAGTCCCTCATACACTCCTCCAACTCATCCGCTGCCCCCAAAAAAGAGACAACAAAGGTGTCCTGTTTCCCACAAGAATGGGGGAGGAGCCTTTGGAGGAGAACAAGCACCAGATGGCTGCCAACTCCCAGCAGTGTGGGAATGCTCTAACGCCCAGAATGCAGTTTACTGGCAGCCCTGGCCAGGACCGCGTCCTGACCCTTGACCAAGTGCTGGAGGCGGGCTGCACTGAACAGAGCACTCACGGAGAGACTAACATAGAACCCCAAATGCCAGAAAGAGCAAATAAACGAAAATCACCAGACATTCATGAAAAGTTGACACCATAAGGGAAAAATGAACCAAATGCAACAAACAGAAAATGCAAATGTACCAATTATATGCATTCCCAAGGACAAGCAAATGGATTTTTTAAATAAAAAATGAATAATTAATTATCTTAAGAATAGTAAGAGAAACTATCAAATCCTTGAAGTAGGAATAAGCTGATGTTTTTTCCAAAGAGACTTACAGGGGATAAAAAAAGAAAATTCAATAAACAGTTTATTGAGTTTATGAATAGGAGATAAAGCTAAATATTAACTAACAATGACTCCAAAGATTGAGCTGAGTAGTTCTCCTAGGATATAATACAACAGGACAAAGAAATGGAAATTAAGACAAGTGTTTTCTTCTTTTTATTTTTAACTTTTAATACAGAGATCAAAAGGGGTGTCAAGGAAGATGGTGGATTAGGAAGTGCCAGGAGTGCATCTCTTCACCTAGACAAAACTTTCATTGACAGGATCCGTTTGATGTAACTGTTTTAGTACTCGAGTCTGTTTGAGGACTTTCAGCTTTCAGGGTAAGGCTTGGCCAGTAAATTGTGGATAATTTCAGCCCTTCTCATGGTAGAGACCACCCATCACCAACCCCCTAGACCTATGGCAGGCAGCTCTACCTGCATTCCTAGATAGGCTTGGAGGAAAAGGGTGAGCAGCGCTTGATAAATTTTGGTGTAATATCAAAAGAGAATATGTGTAATTGTGTGAAGAAGCTATTATAATACTCCTCCCTTTTAAAACTACATATCTGTGTGGGGCTAGACTTTACATATAGTTCAACCAAAAAAAAACGTATTGCAACAAATTAAATGCAGAAGTAAATACAAGAATCCAGCTGTCTTCTTTCGAACCATATAGGAAAGAAATTTGCAAACATATAAAAGAGTGCCGAGCTTCCCTGTTGGCGCAGTGGTTAACATTCCGCCTGCCAATCCAGGGTACACGGGTCCAAGCCCTCGTCTGGGAAGACCACACATGCCGTGGAGCAGCTAGGCCCGTGCACCACAACTACTGAGCCTGCACTCTAGAGCCCTCAAGCCACAACTACTGAAGCCCGTGTGCCTAGAGCCCGTGCTCTGCAACAAGAGAAACCACCACAATGAGAAGCCCGCACACTGCAACAAAGAGTAGCCCCCGCTCACCACAACTAGAGAAAGCACGCTAGCAGCAACGAAGACCCAACACAGCCAAAAACAAATAAATGAAATAAATAAATTTTTAAAAATAAAAGAACTTTCAATTGAGAATCAAGTAACTAAGAGATCCAGTTTTACCAAGAATTTAAAAAAAAGTGCCACTCTTCTCACTGTTTTTGTTTTGTAAAATATAGTAATTTTTCAACAAAAATGTTATTCATGTTAACACCTAATGGATTTGTTATGGTTACTTTTAGTGAATTGATAAATACTTTTAGGTGTCTTTGTTTTAATTTCAAATATGAGTATCAATAGTTATAACCTCAGAAACAAAAGCTGTTTGGTCTTTTAGTAATTTTTAAGGGTTTTTGAAACTCAAAAAGTCTAAAAACTACTGTCCTATGGTGAAGATCACAGTCAGCTTTCCCCACCCATGCACATATTACTCACTACTGGGTTTTTAGTGCCTGACTGTTAAATATAAGATGACAGGCCATAACTTCTATTCCACTAGCAGCTCACCTCTTTGGGCCCAACTCAGAAACAAGAACCAGAAATGTAATCTTTCTCAGGCTGGTCAAGCCAGACTATTGCTGAAATAACTGGAAGTAAACCCTTAGTTACTACCCGTTTCCACTTTTCCAAAAGTATTGCATCACTTCATTTATCATAGGTAACGGCCCCTGTGCATTTTAGTCCAGCAAAGTCAAGCTACGGGAGCCCTTAAAATGGTGGGAATTCACATTGGGTTTGTGGCCTGTACTATCGAAAGCCTTAGTTATAACACATTAAGCCTATAATTACACTTTGATTTGATGTGATTTCTGATATTTGGCACTGGTCAAACTGCAGTTTTCCCTTCTTTTCTTTTTCTTCTTTTTTTTTTTTTGGTGCAGATGATTGAACAGAGTCTTCCCTGTTTATTTGGTGCAGTAATGTATAGAAGATAAAATGGGGGAAGGAGAAATGATCACCTTTAACAAGATTACTTTTTAAATGTTTTTATATATATTTGAAATTGTTAAATTGGTTTTGCTGAAACAGAATTTCACCCTTGAGATACTATTTGAATGTTGATTTCAATAAAGGTTATTGAAGGTGTTAAATAAAATAAAATAAATTTTTATATATATATATATATATTTAAGGTGTTTAAAAAAAAGATGATGGGCAATGGTCACTACATATTTAAGGAACTATATTAAGCATATAGTCTTGAAAGTAGAAACCAGTGAAAATAAAGAAAAAAAAGATTATTTAAAGAAAAGATCATCTAAAATAAATTCATGTCATTGTCCCCATTAAGGGACTTCCCTGGTGGTCCAGTGGTAAAGAATCCACCTTCCAATGCAGGGGATGTGGTTTCAATCCCTGCTCGGGGAACTAAGATCCCGCATGCCATGGGGCAACTAAGCCCGTGTGCCACAACTACTGAGCCCCTGCCCGCCTCAACTAGAGAGCCACGTGCCCCAAACTACAGAGCCCACATGCTCTGGAGCCTGCTGCGCCACAACTAAAGAGAGAGAGAAAAAAAAAAAACGCATACCACAACTACAGAAAAGCCCATGCGCCACAACAAAAAGATCCTGCATGTCGCCACTAAGACCCAACTCAGCCAAAAAAAAAAAAGTCCCTACTAAAATAAAAGGTAATATATCCACTAAACAAGAGCAGAATGCTAGACTCACAGATATAGAAAACTAGTGGTTACCAGTGGGGAGATGGAAGGGGAGAGGGGCAATATATAGGAGTAGGGGAGTAAGAGATACAAGCTATTAGGTATAAAATAAGCTACAAGGATATATTGTACAACCTGGAGAATATGGCCAATATTTTATAATAACTATAAATGGAGTATAACCTTTAAAAATTGTGAGTCACTATATTGTACACCTGTAGCTTATATAATATTGTACAGCAGCTATACTTCAATAAAACTAAATCAATAAAGGAGTCCTAAGACAAAAATAAAATTTAAAAAAAGAACACAATGCTGTTTTTATTTTAAAAAAAGAAACATCCAGAGAATGAAGAAAATAGTTCTTGGAAATTAATAATGAGAGAGTGGTAATTAAAAACATAATAAAAGATTGGAAAGTAAAGTTGAACAATTCTTTCAAAATCTAGAGCAAAAAGATCAAGAGATGAAAAATAAGAAAGAAAAGATAAGAGAGAACTGTCTAGGAAGTTCAATATCCAAAAAATCAGAGTCCCCAGAAAGAACAGACAAAAGAATAGGTAGGAAATCATCAAAGAAATTCAAAAGATCTTTCCGGATTTAAGGTCCATTGAATGTCCAGAACAATGAATAGAAATAAATGCATACCAAGACACATCAGTGTGAAATTTCTAAGAGGATATCCAAAAGCCTCCAGGGAGTAAAAACAGGACTTATATAAAGGGTCAGGATTCATAGCAGCATGGGACTTCTCAAGAACAACACTGAAATTTAAAAGATAGTAGAACCATACTTTCACAATTCTGTAGGAAAATTACCAGAATTCTATAATCTGCCAAAGTATCAATCAAGTATGAGAGTAAAGTACTGATATTTTCAAACATGCAAGGTCTCAAATACTTTACCTCTCTTGTACCTTTTCTCACGTAAGAAGAATAAACCAAGAAAGAAGAAGATATGGGATCCAGGAGAGAAGTGAAAGATATCCCTATGGTAGAGGTCCCAAGATAACTGTACAAAGGGAGTAAAAAGCAAACTGTTCAGATTGGAATAGGTCAGAAGGTTCTAAGAGAAATTTCTTTTAAGAAGATGAAAATGGCAGAATATCAGATATGTTTGAACGTATTGCAAGGAGATTACATACTTGGGTGGGAGTTTAGCATTAAAATAATCATCAGTGCCAAGAAAAAAGCAAACAAGCAAGCCAAATAATAGTCACTAAACCCACAGGAAAAAACATATTAAATATCTAAAGCATGAGTTAGACTTGAAAATGGTTGCCTCTGAGATCAGAAAATGGGAGTGGGAGTGCTTGTTCAAAAGCTGCTGTTTTTTCATAAGCTTTGAAGAGCTATTTGACTATTTAAGGTAGTTGTATCTGTAAGTTTGATAAAACTAAAAAATAAGTTAAAAAAAAAAGACTAACATCCCAGGTTCTTACACTGGTCTCTTCAAAACCTGTCTTCCCCCCCACCCCCACCGCCACATTCACTGTGGACTTGCCACCTTGGACTCTGTTGTACTTAGATACTCCAGGGCTTCGTGTTTGCTTTGCATCTGCCTGTGACATCCTTCTCCCACGTACATATATGGTTTGTTCATACACTTCCTTTAGATCTCTGCTCAAATGCTCCCCTCAGTAAATTCTTGCCCTCTCTTACCCCTCAGTGTATTTTACTTTCATTATGGCACTTGATATCATCTGGCATTTTATGCTTTTCATTACTAAGCTTTGTCTTGTCTTTGCTTCTGTAGCACTACCACTGCAAACAGGTTTGAATATAGTAAGGGTTCAAAAATATTTATTAGATGAATAAATAGGACAAATATACAAAAATTCAAAAACAAATTCACTGAAGCAGAAATACAAGTGGGGAACACACAAATATTCAATCTCAGAAAATATCAGGGGGTCTTCCCTGGTGGCGCAGTGGTTGAGCGTCCGCCTGCCGATGCAGGGGACACGGGTTCGGGCCCCGGTCCGGGAAGATCCCGCATGCCACGGAGCGGCTGGGCCCGTGAGCCATGGCCGCGGAGCCTGTGCTCCGCAATGGGAGAGGCCACGACAGTGAGAGGCCCGTGTACCGCAAAAAAAAAAAAAAAAAAATCAGGGAAATGCAGATGAAAACAATGGGATAATTTTTGCCCAGGTTAGGAAGAAGTAAAAATATCCAGAATAATATCACTGTCAGGGGTAGAAAAGTAAATTTGTAGTCTTTTGGAAAGCAGTTCAATATGCAGATGTTCACATGGGGGCACAAACAGGCATGTGCAAGGATACTGCTGCAGCAGTATTTCATAGTGAAAAATTAGAAACAACCTAAATGCCCATAAATGGAGATATTGTTAAAATACAAAACACATATATTTTAAAAATAGGCAACAAGTAAAAAAAAATGAGTGACAGCTATATGTTCTATATTGTGGTTTCATTTGTGTTTCACAAAAAAAGACTAAATTTGTAGATTTATGGTTTTATATGAAGATACCTAGAGAATGATCTAATAGCATACATCCCAAACTTTCATCTTCCTGGTTTCTAGTTGTTCATTTATTCATTTAATATCTGTTTCTGGAGCTATAAGTAGGAGTTGTCCCTACATACTAGGAATAGAGGAGTGAGCAAAATAGGAAAAGTGCCTGCCCTTACAGAGTGGATGTCCTAGCAGGAAGAAACAGACCATGAACAATAAACAAGCAAATACATTATAGGTCAGGTGATGAAAAGTACTGTGAAGAAAAGTAAAACAGGGTAAGAGAGAAGAACACAGTGAGATAAGAGGACACTTATATGTTTAGCTGTGCTGTCAGTGGAGCTTTCTGCAGTAATGGACAAGCCTTGTGAATTTGCACTGTCTGATACAGTAAACCACTAGCCTCATGTAGCTGTTGGACCTCTTGATCTGTGCTAGTGCAACTGAGGAATGGAATTTAAGTTTCATTTCATTCCAGTTAGTTTAAGTTTAAGTTGCCATATGTGGTTGATTGCTACCATATTAGCCAGTGCATTTATATGGGATGGTCAGGGAACTCCCCTACATAAAGCAAGATTTGAGCTGAGACCTGTACAAGATGAAGGAGCTAACCATGTGTTCCAGGCAGAATGAACAACAGGAACTTATCTGGAGTAGTCAGAGGCTGGAAAGGCCAGAGCAGAATGGGCAAAGTAAGAGTGGAAAGATAAAGCCAGAGAAACAGAGGGAGCCCCACCATGGAAGGCCTTGGCAACTAATATAAGACTTGGCTTGTTCTTTGTGTGAGGTGGAAAGCCATTGAGCAGACAAGTGAAGTGATCTGAATTTTTAAGGGGTCTGGACCTGTTCCAGAGAGAGACAAGACAGGTGAGGGCAGAAGCAGGGAGAAAATTAGGAGGGCCCTACAGTAACCCAGGCTGGAGATGATGGTGAATTAGGCGGTAGTGATGGATGTGTAGAGAAGTAATGAAATGAACTAATGGTATTAACCACTGGATCAGATAAGGGGCAGGAGAGAAAAAGGAGGAATCAAGGATGGACTTCAAGGGTTTGGGCTTGAGCAAATGAGATAGGGAGCACTGGGGGAAGAGAACATTTGGGGAAGGAATTCAAGTTCTATTTTGGGCATGGTAAGCGGGAGGTGCCTGTAGAGGGTTAAGCCACAGTCCTGACAATGAGAGAGATCAAAATGGGAACTGCAGCTAAAGGGTTTCTTCCTAGAGAACTATGTAAGAGAATAGAGTTCATAGATGGTGTTAGGGTACCCCTTTTTATATGAGGGGCAAAGCAAATGACCTGTCATGAACCTTTTTAACATGAAGATTTTATATGCCTTTAACTATCAGTACATGTGGCTGTAAGATTTGGGTACTTATTTCTCATTTTATTTATTCCATAGAATGGCTCCTGAACGAGTAAGGTCCCTGTCACGAGTTTGTGTCCCACTTGTTACTCTGCCAGATTTTGAACCATTGGTAGAGGCTCTGCTCACCTACCATGGACATGAACCTCAGGAAGTGCTCTGGCCTGAGTTCTGTGATGCTGTGAATGAGGCTTTTTTGCTGTAAGTGATGACCATCTACCTTATCATTCAATTTTGTTTTTCCTTTTCTTAGAATACTTTAGTATGTTGGAAATGCAATTTTCAAATGTTTTGGTCTCAGTACCACTTTACATTCCTAAAAATTATTGAGAATCTCAATGAGCTTTCTAAAAAATGTGGGTTCTGTCTATCAATATTTACCATATTTGAAATTAAAACAAAAGTTTAAAAAATATTTATCACTTCATTTTAAAATAACAATAAATTGATTACATGTTAATACAAATAGCATATTTTTAATGAAAAACAGTGACCTTTTCCAAGAAAAAAATTGTCTAACAAGAGTGGCATTGTTTTCACATTTTTGCAAACCTCTTTATTGTTTGACTTAAAAGAAGAGAGCTAGGTTCTCACAGATATTTCTGTATTCAGTCTGATGCAATATGTTTTTTTGGTTGAGGTATATGAAGAAAATCCAGCTTCACACAGTTATGTACTTGTTAAAGACATATTTTAATAGCCATCTCAGGTAATTGTGGATATGCGACATGGATACCTCACCAAAAATTGAAAATGGTGGTTTTTTAAAGGTTAGTTGCAATGTGGAATCTGAAATTATATCAATGAGCTGTTCATGCTGTTACATTAAAACCAATTGGTCTGTCTTGCATTTTTAATGGATCTTATTTTATAGCTTCATACATGGTTCATTTGGAAAATATTGGTTCATTAAGTTAGGCAGATCTTCCAAACATTGACATATTTCACTTTATACTATCAAAATTTACATTCATTCACCACCAGTCTCATCAGAAATGTCTTATAAGTGTTGGGAAACTGTAAAGCTTACATTGGTGAAAGCAAATTTTCCAAGATTCTAATTTCTGAGCTTAAAAACTCAAATTTATCATTGGTTATAAATACTGTCAGTTGTTTTCCTTAGTGTGCTAGGGTCACTTCTCTAATTTTTGAGAAAGTATGTGCCAAATACTCAAGTCTGAATAACGATTGTTTGTCTGCCAGTGATTTTTTTCAAGTAAATTTCCAAGAAGGAAAAAAGTGGCTAGTTGATCTTATAGCTCAGCAAGTTGCCCAAGTGCTTCTCCTCTAGACAATCATCGTGTTTTGGTATGTAGCAGAAATGCTTTATGCATACCTTTTCACCACACAGAATGTTTTTAATTGAAAGTATCCTCAAGGGTAAAATTTAATGAAATCAATATTTTATATTAATATTTTTCATGAAATGCATTTTTATGTGAAACTGGCAGTGTTTTTACTGTGAGTATGTGGTAGTAAAGAATACAGTGACTACTGTCCCTTCTTTGATTTGTGTTAGGCATAGCAGTTTTACTCACTATTGCTTTTGCACTATGAATGCATATGTCAACACAGTTGTTCTAGGAGAACCATGGGATTCAAAATAGTTATTCAGCACTTCAAGTATTTCTGTACCACGTGTGTACTGCCAAGTTCACCTAAAAAAACTCCTGTCCTTAGTTGGTGCTAATACCAACTTGTGTTAATACAAGCAACACAACTTGTCCAGCCATATCTAGAGATTCAATTTTAAGGCAGAAGTACGGTTCTGTTGATGAAATATTAACTTATCACATACACATTTTAATTATTTAATTCCTTTTTGTTTAGATTCTGAATGATTGGTCTCAAGTTGCTGCTGCAATTAATTAGCAGTATAATAGTATTTGAAAACATTCTATTGAATAAGACACAGTAAGGTAAATTATTAACATCTATAAAGCCAAGGGAAAAATAACTTTCCTCGTATTTGTTTTTCATTTACAGTTTAGCGCATTACTTTGGAGTAGATGTCCCACTCTCACAAGTCAGAGAAATCTCTGACGTTTTGATTTCATCTTTTCCTGATGAAACACCTGTGAGATGAGAAGAGAAATCTCTTAATTCTCCTTTGTAAAGCCAGGGGTCCATTTTTAATATAAGAAAATATATTATAAATAAATTTTATTTTTGAATAAAATATTAAATTATAAAATAAATCTAAAAATATGTTATATAAAATTTGTAAAAATATATGAAACATAAAATGTATTTATATCTACAATAATTGGGATAAAATTTAGGAAAGTTTAAAAAAATGTTTAATATTATTACCAAATAAGACAAAAAAGCACTTGCTTCTTGTTATGTTTCCATGTAGGCACAAGAAAAAATATCAGAATTTATATTAATTTATTACATTTTATTTTTTCCTAGCTTTATTGAGATATAAGTGACATATAACATTGCATATGTTTAAGATGTACACTTTTATATTGCAAAATGACTACTACCATAGTGTTAGTTAACACCTCCCTCACATCACAGGATTACCATTTCTTTTTTTGTGATGAGAACATTTAAGATCCACTCTTTTAGCAACTTTCAAATATGCAATACAGTATTATTGACTATAATCACCGTCCTGTACATTATTAGATCCTCAGAACTTATAACTGGAAGTTTGTACTTTTTGATCAACATATTCCCATTTCTCCCACCCCACCAGTCCCTAATAACCATCATTCTAGTCTCTGTTTCTATGAGTTCAGCTTTTTTAGAGTCCACATAAAGTGATATCATACTTGTGTTTCTCTTTCTAACTTATTTCACTTAGCATAATGCCCTCAATATCCATCCATGTTGTCACAGCCAAGGATTTCCTTCTTTCTCATGGCTAAATAATAGCCGATTTTGTGTATATGTGTATATATACACACACGCTATGTATATATAGCATATATATAACTAGATATAGATATATATATATCATATCTTCTTTATTTATTCATCTATTGATAGACACTTAGGTTGTTTTCATATCTTGGCTATTATGAATATACCATAATAAACGTGGGAGTGCAGATATCTATTTGATATCCTGTTTTCCTGTTCCTTTCCTGTTCCTTTGAATATATACCCAGAAGTGGGATTGCTGGATCATGTGGTAGTTATAGTTTTAATTTTTTGAAGAACCACCATACTGTTTTCCATAGTGGCTGCACCAATTTGCATTCCCACCAACTGTGCACAAGGGTTCCCTTTTCTCCACATCCTCACCAACACTTATTATCTCTCGTCTTTTTGGTGGTAGCTATTCTAATAGGTGTGAGGTGGTATCTCATTTTGGTTTTGATTTGCATTTCCCTGGTGATTAGTGATGTTGAGTACCTTTTCATGTACCTGTTGGGCATTTGCATATCTTCTTTGGAAAAATGTTTATTTGGATGCTCTGCCCATTTTTTAATCAGATTGTTTGGGGTTTGTTTTCTGTTGAGTTATATGAGTTCTTTATATATTTTGGATATTAACTCATTATCAGACATATGATTTGCAAATATTTTCTTCCCTTCTGTAGGTTGCCTTTTCACTTTGTTGATGGTTTAGAAGCTTTTTGCAGTATAGAAGCTTTTTAGTTTGATGTAGTCCCATTTATTTATTTTTGCTTTTGTCACCTTTGCTTTTGATGTCAAATCAAAAGTGTCATTGCCAAGACTAATGTCATTCTTATCCCCTATATTTTCTTTTAGGAGTTTTATGGTTTTAGGGCTTAACATTCAATTCCTTAATCCATTTTGAGTTGATTTTTGTGTTTGGTATAAGATAGGGGTCCAGTTTCATTTTTTTGCGTGTGGCTATTCAGTTTTCCCAGTATCATTTATTGAAGCAACTATTCTTTCCACATTGTATATTCTTGCCTCCTTTTTTTTTTTTTGCGGTACATGGGTCTCTCACTGTTGTGGCCTCTCCTATTGCGGAACACAGGCTCCGGACGCGCAGGCTCATCGGCCATGGCTCATGGGCCTAGCCACTCCACGGCATGTGGGATCTTCCCGGACTGGGGCACGAACCTGTGTCCCCTGCATCGGCAGGCGGACTCTCAACCACTGCGCCACCAGGGAAGCCCCTCTTGCCTCCTTTGTTGTAACTTAATTGATCCATATATGTGTGAGTTAATTTCTGGGCTCTCTGTTCTGATCTATGTGTGTGTATACTGATCTATGTGTGTATACCAGTGCCATACTGTTTTGATTATTATAGCTTTGTAATATAGTTTGAAATCAGGAATTATGATACCTCCAGCCTGTTCTTCTTTCTCAAGATTGCTTTGCCTATTCAGGGTTGTGTTTCCGTACAAATTTTAGGATTATTTCTTCTGTCTCTGTGAAAAATAGCATTAGAATTTTGATAGGGATTGCGTTGAATCCGTAGATTGCTTTGGGTAGTATGGACATTTTAACAATATTGTCTTCCAATCCATGAGCACAGTATATATTTTCATTTATTTGTGTCTTCTTCAGTTTCTTTCCTCAAAATCTTATGGTTTTCAGTGAACAGATCATTAACCTCATTGGTTAAATTTATTCCTAGGTATTTTAGCCTTTTTGATGCAATTGTAAATGTGATTGTTTTCTTAATTTCTTTTTTAGATAATTTATTGTTAATGTTTAGAAACACAGTTGATTTTTGTATTGATTTTGTGTCCTACAACTTTACTGAATTTGTTTATTAGTTGTAACGGTTTTTTTGTGAAGTCTTTAGTGTGTGTGTGTGTGTGTGTGTGTGTGTGTGTGTGTGTGTGTGTGTGTTTGTGTTGGTGTGTGTATCTCCTGTCATGTGCAAATAGAGCCAGTTTTACTTCTTTTCAGATTTGAATGCCTTTCACTTCTCTTTCTTGCCTAATTGCTCTGGCTAGGGCTTCCAGTACTATGTTGAATAAAAGCAGCAAGAGTGGGCATTCTTAGAGGAAAAGCTTTCACTTTTTCAATGTTGAATATGATGTCAGCCGTGTGCTTGTCATATATGGCCTTTACTATGTTGAGCTATTTGCCTTCTATACCTGTTTTTTTGAGAGTTTTCATCATAAATGGATATTGAAATTTGCCAAATGCTTTTTCTACATCTATTGAAATGATGATAAGATTTTTTTTATCCTTCAGTTTGTTAATGTGGTATGTCACAATTGATTGATTTGTGGATGTTGAACCATCCTTGTATTCTAGGTATAAATCCCACTTGGTCAACAAATTAGGCCCCTGGACCCAATTCCAACGTGTGTGTGTGTGTGTGTGTGTGTGTGTGTGTGTGTGTGTGTGTGTGTGTGTGTGTGTGTGTGTGTGTGTGTGTGTGTGTGTGTGTGTGTGTGTAGGTTTCCCCACACCAACAAGTAGTTCTCTGATACTAGCAGGCTATTCGAGAATTCAGCTCAATTCTGATATTATCAGAGATAGCATCAGATTGCACAGGTAAAGGGCCCAGTTGCACAAGACCACCTTCCACTTCAGATGTAGTTGCCAGCCCAGGTTTTTGCCTATGCTTCTGACTAACTGGTTACAAATTGGGGGTTCCCACAACTCCCTCCTTGGCTTTGATTAATTTGCTAGAATGGCTCACAGAACTCAGGGAAACATTTTACTTTCTAGATTACTGGTTTATTATAAAAAGATGTAACTCAGCAACAGCCAGATGGAAGAAATGCATAGGGCAAGGTATGGGGAAAGGGTGCAGAGCTTTCTTGCCCTCTCAAGGTGTGCCACTCTCCCCTGATCTCCACAAGTTTACCACCCTGGAAGCTCTCCAAACACCAGCCTTTTGGGTTTTAAGGGAGGCTTCATTAATAGGCATGACTGATTAAACCATTGGCTATTGGCAAGTGATTCAATCTCCAGACCCTTCTCCCCTCCCTGGAGGTTAGTGGGATGGGACTGAAAATTCCCATCCTCTAGTCACATGGTTGGTTCTCTTGGCAACCAGCCCCTACCCTTAAGTGAAGTCTAAAAGTCACCTCATTAACATAACAATAGATACCTTAATAGCTCTCTTCACTTAGGAAATTCCAAGGGTTTTAGGAGCTCTGTGTCAGGAATGGGGTCCAAGGCCAAATACGTATCTTATTATAAATCACAATATCATTCATGGTACGTGATCTTTTTAATGTATTGTTGAATTTGTTTTGCTAATATTTTGTTGAAGATTTTTGCATCAATATTCATCAGGGATATTGACCTATAATTATCCTTCCTTGTGGTATCCTTGTCTGGTTTTGGTATCTGAGTAGTGCTGCCCTCATAAAATGAGTTTGGAAGTGTTCTCCCTCTTCTGTTTTTTTTGGAAGACTGAGGAGGATTGATATTAGTTCTTTAAGTGTCTAGTAGAATTCACCAGTGAAGCCATCTGGGTGGACTTTTCTTTGTTGGCAAGTTTTGATTACTGTCTCAATCTCCTTGCTAGTAATTATTCTGTTCAGATTTTCTATTTCTTCACGATTCAGTCTTGGTTGGTTGTATGTTTATAGGAATTTATCCATTTCTTCTAGGTTGTCCAATTTGTTGGTGTATAATTTTTCATAGTAGTCTCTTACGATCGTTTGTATTTGTATGGTGTCAGTTGTAATATGTTTCCTCTTTTATTTATAATTTTATTTATTTGAGATTTGAGCGCTCTCTCTCATTAGTTTAGCTTATCAATTCTTTCTTTCATGGATTTTTTTTTTTTTTTAATCTAAAAGGTCATCACCATCGCCAAACTCAATCATCTAGGTTTTCTGCTGTGTTATCTTATAGGAGTTTTATAGTTTGTAGTTTAAATTTAGATTTAGGATCCATTTTTGAGTTAATTTTTATGAGGGGTATAAGGTCTGTGTCTAGAATCAGATTTTTTGCATGTGGACGTCCATGTGTTGAAAAGACAATCTTTACTGTATTACCTTTGCTCCTTTATCAAAAATCAATTGACTCTACTTAGGTATTTCTGGTCTCTCTGTTGCAGTGGTCTATTTATCAGTATCACACTGTCTTGATTACTGTAGCTTTGTGTAAATCTTGAAGTCAGGTGGTGTCAGTCCTCCAGCTTTTCTCTTCTCCTTCAATATTGTATTGGCTATTCTGGGTCTTTTGCCTCTCCATATAAACTTTAAAATCGGTTTGTTGATATCCACAAAATAACTTGTTGGGATTTTGACTGAGATTTCATTGAATCTATAGGTCAAATTGGAAAGAACTGAGATCTTGACAATATTGAGTATTCCTATTCATGGATATCCTCCATTTATGTAGTTCTTTGATTTTGTTCATCAGAGTTTCGTATTTTTTCTAATCTAGGCCTTGTACATATTTTGTAAAATTTATACATAATTATTTAATTTGGGAGGTACTTGGTATCTTCTTTTTAATTTCAAACTCCACTTGTTCACTGCTGGTATATAAGAAGGTGATTGGCTTTTGTATTTTAACTTGTATCCTGCTACTTTTCTATAATTGCTTATTAGTTCCAGTTTTTTAATCAATTATTTTGGATTTTCTACATAGATAATCAGTTAATCTGTGAACAAAGACAATTTTATTTATTTATTTATTTTTATTTAAAAAAAATTTTTGGCTGTGTTGGGTCTTCGTTGCTGTGCAGGCTTTCTCTAGTTGCAGCGAGCGGTGGCTACTCTTTGTTGTGGTGCGCGGGCTTCTTGATGCGGAGCACAGGCTCTAGGCACGCGGGCTTCAGTAGTTGTTGCTCGCCGGCTCTAGAGTGCAGACTCAGTAATTGTGGCAGATGGGCTTAGTTGCTCCACGGCATGTGGGATATTCCCGGACCAGGGCTCAAACACATGTCCCTGCGTTGGCAGACGGATTCTTAACCACTGCACCACCAGGGAAGTCCTGACAGTTTTCTTTCTTTCTTCCCAATCTGTATAGCTTTTATTTCCTTTTCTGTTCTTACTGCATTAGCTAGACTTTATAATGAAGTTGAAAAAGTATGGTGCAAGGGAACATCTTTGACTTGCACCTGAACTCAGTGGGCAAGCTTCAAGTTTCTTACAATTATTATGATTATTAGTTGTATGGTTTCTGTAGATATTCTTTATCAATTTGAGGGAGTGCCTCTCTAGTCCTAGTTTACTGAAAGTTTTTATATTGAATGGGTTTGGATTTTATCAAATGCTTTTTCTGCATTTACTGATATGATCATGTGATTTTTCCTTTTAGCCTATTGATGTAATGAATTATATTAATTGATTGATTTTCAAAAGTCGAACCAGCCATGCATATTTGGGACAAATTCCACTTGAGCATGATATTTAATTCTTTATACATTGTTGGATTCTAGTATTTTGTTGAGAATTTTTGCATCTATGATCATCAGAGATATTGGTCTCTAAGTTTTCTTTGCTTGTAATGTCTTTGTCTGCTTTCAGTATCAGTGTAATTCTGGCCTCATAGAATGAGTTAGGAAGTATTCCCTCAGCGTCTGTCCTCCAAAAGAGATTGTAAAGAATTGGTATAATTTCTTCCTTAAATGTTTAGTAGAATTCACCAGTGAATTTATCCAAGCCTGGTGCTTTCTGTTTTGAAAGGTTATTACTTATTCATTCCATTTCTTTTAAGAGATGTAGCCCTACTCATTTAGTCTTTTACTTCTTGTGTGAGTTTTGGCAGATTGTGTCTTTCAAGTATTTGGTCCATTTCACTTAGGGTATCAAATTCGTTGGCATAAACTTGTTCAGAGTACTCATTTATTATCCTTTTTTTTTTTTTTTTTTTTTTGCGGTACGCGGGCCTATCACTGTTGTGGCCTCTCCCGTTGCGGAGCACAGGCTCCGGACGCGCAGGCTCAGCGGCCATGGCTCACGGGCCCAGCCGCTCCGCGGCATGTGGGATCTTCCCGGACCGGGGCACGAACCCGCGTCCCCTGCTTCGGCAGGCGGACTCTCAACCACTGCGCCACCAGGGAAGCCCTTATTATCCTTTTGATGCCTTAGGATCTGCAGTGATGTCTCCTCTTTCATTTCTGACGTTAGTAGTTTGTGCCCTCTCTTTTTTCTTAGTTAGCCTGGCTAGTTGATTTTATTGGTCTTTTCCATAACCACCTTTAGGTTTCATTTATTTTCTCTATTGATTTCCTGTTTGCATTTTCATTTGATTTCAGCTCTATTTTTTCTTCTACTTACTTTCGATTGAATTTGCTCTTCTTTTTCTAGTTACCTGAGTTGGAAACTTGGATTATTCATCTTAGATATTTCTTTTTTTTTCTAAATACATATTCAGTGCTATAAATTTCCCTCTAAGAACTGCTTCACTGTATTCCACAAATTTTGATAAGTTATGTTTTCATTTTCATTTAGTTTAAAATAATTTTAAATTTCTCTGGAGGTTTCTTCTTTGATTTGTGTGTTGCTTAGAACTATGTTATTAAATTTCCACATTATTTGAGATTTTCAAGTTAACTTTCTGTTATTGATTCCTAATTTAATTCCATTGTGGTCTGAGAACAGACATTATATGACTTTTGTTCTTTTAAATTTGTTAAGGTATGTTTTATAGCCCAGAATATGGTCTGTCTTGGTGAATGTTCCATGTGAGCTTAAGAAGAATGTGTGTTCTGCTGTGGTTGGATAAAGTAGTCTATAGATGACAATCATATTCACTTGATTGATGGTTTTGTTGCATTCGGCTATGTTCTTATAGATTTTCTGGCTGCTGGATCAGTCCGTTTTTGATAGTGGGATGTTGAAGTCTCCAGCTATGATAGTAGATTCATCTATTTCTCTTTACACTTCTATTAGTTTTTTTCCTCACATAATTTGACAGTCTGTTGTTAGGCCCATACAAGTTAAGGATTGTTATATCTTCTTGGAAAATTGAACCCCTTTTCATTATGTAATGAGCCACATATTCCTGATAACTTTCCTTGCTTTGAAGTCTGCTGTATTTGAAATTAATATAGCTACTCCTGCTTTCTTTTGATTAGTGTTAGCGTGGTATATTTTTCTCCATCCATTTAGTTGTTGTCTTTTTTTTTTTAATTTATTTTATTTATTTATTTTTGGCTGCACTGGGTCTTCGTTGCTGTGCGCAGGCTTCCTCTTGCTGCGGTGAGTGGGGGGCTACTCTCCGTTGCCGTACGCATGCTTCTCATTGTGGTGGCTTCTCTTGTTGCAGGGCACAGGCTCTAGGCACGTGGGCTTCAGTAGTTGTGGCAGGAGGGTTCAGTAGTTGTGGTTCACGGGCTCTAGAGAGCAGGCTCAGTAGTTGTGGCACATGGGCTTAGTTACTCCACGGCATGTGGGATCTTCCCAGACCAGGTATTGAACCAGTGTCCCCTGCATTGGCAGTTGGATTCTTAACCACTGTGCCACCAGGGAAGTCCCATCCATTTAGTTTTAATCTATATGCGTTTTTATATTTAACACAGGTTTATTGTAGACAAGGTATAGTTGGGTCTTGTTTTGATCCACTTTGTCAATCTGTCTTTTAATTGATGCATTTAGACCATTGAGGTTCAAAGTGATTATTGTTATAGTTGGACTAATATCTATTATATTTATTACAGCTTTATATTTGTTGTCCTTGCTATTTGTTCCTCTTTTTGTCTTCTACCCTTTTTCTGCCTTTGGTGGTTCTAACTGAACATTTTATGTGATCTCATTTTATCTCCTTTCTTGGCATATTTGTTACACTTCTTTTTTAAAACTTTTTTAGTGTTTGCCCTGGAGTTTGCAATATACATCGGCAGCTAATCCAAATCCAATACCTTATAATAAAAAAAAATCCTAATTTCTCCCTCTCGTTCCTTATACCATTGCTGTCATTCGTTTCACATACATATGAGCATACGTAAGCATATACATACACATAAACATACATAATTGAGTACATTGTTCATATTATTATTTCTGAGCAAACAATTATCTGTTACCTCAATTAAGAATAGGAAAAATAAAAGTTTTTATTTTGTCTTCAGTTATTTCTTCTTCAATGCTCTTCATGTAGTTCTGAGTTTCTGACCTATATTATTTTCCTTCTTTCTAAAGAACTTCTTTCAACATTTCTTACAAAGCAGGTGTATTGGCAACAGATCCTCTCAATTTTCATTTGTCTGAGAAAGCCTTTATTTCTTCTCCACGTTTGAAGGATAATTTCACAGGGTACAGAATTCTAGATGGTGGGTTTTTTTCTCTCAACACTTTTGTATGTCATTTTACTCTCTGCTTGCTTGCATGGTTTCTGAGAAGTTGGATGTAATCTTATCTCTGTTCCTCTATAGGTAAGATATTTCTTTTCCTCTGACTTCTTTCAGGGTTTTTCCTTATCTTTCATTTTTTTTTTTGGTAGTTGCAAAATGATATGCCTAGGTGTAGGATTTTGGCATTAATCTTGCTTGTGTTCTCTGAGCTTCCTGGAATTGTGCTTTGGTGTCTGACATTAATTTGGGAAAAGTCTCAGTCATTATCATTTCAAATATTTCTTCTGTACCTTTTTCTCTTTCTTCTTCTGTTAGACCCATTATACATATGCTGTATTTTGTAGCTGTGCCACATCCCTTGGAAATTCTGTTCTGGTTTGTTTCAGTCTTTGTCATCTTTGCTTTTCGGATTGCAAGGTTTCCATTCATATATCCTCTAGGTCAGAGATTTCTTTTCCCACCAAGTCTACTAATAAGCTCGTCAAAGGCATTCTTCATTTCTTTTACAGTATTTTTTTATCTCTCATATTTCTTTTTTGGTTCTTTCTTAGTATTTCCATCTCTCTGCTTACATTGCCCATCTGTTCTTGCATGCTGTCTACTTTATCCATCAGAGCCCTTAGCATGTTAATCATAGTTCTTTTTAATTTCCAGTCTGATAATTCCAACACCTCTGCCTGATTCTTCCTCTGTCTCTTCTGATTCTTCTGATTCTTCCTCTGTCTGATTCTTCTGATTCTTCCTCTGTCTCTTCAAATTGTGTTTCTTTCCCCTTTTGGTATGTCAAGTAATTTTTTTCTTAATAGCTGGACAAGATGTGTACTAAGTAAAAGGAACTGCTGTAAATAGGCTTTTTGTAATGTGGTGATGAGATGTGAGGGGAGAGGAAGTGTTCTATAGTCTTATGATTAGGTCTCAGTCTTTCAGTGAGTCTGTGCCTCTGCACTGGGAACTTCATAAGTTTTTCTCAGTTTTTTCTTCCTCTTAAGTGGGATAGTATGCCTAGAGCTGTCTGGAAGTGGTTATTTCCTTTCCCCCTGGTCAGTTAGGCTCTGATAATACTCCTGAGGTCAGGCCTTGTTAAGAAAAACAGAGAGCTCTGTTGTATTTAAAAGTGATTCCCTTTCCCCTCTTTCTGCCTAAAGCAGGGGTGACTTTTTCTCTGATATTTACTATGTGAACCTGGTGGGAACTCCTGGAGGTAAACCTCACAATATTGTGGGGGCCCCTCTAGGACTGAGTCTCCCTGGAGTTTTTAACTTTCAGAGTTGTTCACAGTGACCCTCCAGCCATTTGCTAATTCCAGTTCAGGTTTTCCTACCCAGCACTCGTGCCTGTGGTGGTTTCTACTTGTGGACCTCTGCTCCAGTCAGCTATGATTCCCTGTATTCGCTTTCCTGTTATCTCCAGTCTCGGGGACCAAGGTTTGCCCTGTGTCCTCCCTTCTCTTAAGGATGCAGGAAGAGTTGTTGATTTTTCAGTCTGTTCTGCTTTTTACTTTTGTTAGGACAAAGTGGTGACTTACAAGCTCCTGACATGCAGAATGGGAAACCAGAAGTCTCTATATAGTACATTTTTTAAAAACATTAACTACAGTACCATTATTATATCTTAAAATTGACACTGATTCATGATCATCACCACGTATTTAGGCAGAGAACAAATTCTCCTGTTTGGTTTTTTGGAATTAAGAGTCCAAAGTCCACACATTGCATTTGGTTGATGGGTTCACAAATCTCTTTCAATCTATAGGTTCCTTTTGTTTTGCAAATTATTTCTTGAAGTAATTTTGTTGCTCTTCCCCACTTTCAGGTTACAGAGCATCCTACCACCTTGAGTGTGATAAAGGGTGCATTCGCCCCGTCAACCCTCCACTGACTTAAGATGCTCCCTTAGTCATATACAGCCATCTCTCAGTATCCATGGGGGACTGGTTTCAGGACGCCCGTGGATACCAGAATCCACAGATGCTCAAGTCCCTTATGTAAAATGGCAGAGTACAGTTGGTAGTACAGTTAGCCCTCCTTACCCGTGGATTGAGTTGTACTTAATTTCTGTATGCATTTAGGCCTGTTTTATTATTTTCTGTTCTGTTTCTTTGGCCTATCATATATGTACACATCAGTACCACTTTGTTTTAATAACAGAGTCTTTCTAATATAAAGTAAGGCTATTTCCCACTCATTTCTCTTCTTTTTCTGGGTTTTTCTGGCAATTCTTGATTGTCTTATCTTTCGAGTAAACTTTGAAACCAATTTGTCTAGCTCCAAGAAAGTCAGCTCATGTTATCTGGAGGGAGGCTCATGTTAAATATGTAGATTAACCGAGGAAGAATGGACAACTTGATGACGTTAAGGGTTTCTATCCACCTATTCAAGAACACTTACGTCTTTCCATTTTGTTCAGGTTTACTTTCATGATCTTAAGGAGTCTTTTACATATTTTTCACATATAGGTTTTAGACATTTCTTATTCCTAATGGTTTCATTTATTTATTTATGCTGTAGTAAATGGATCTTCTTCCCATTTTCAAATTGATTTATTACATTTGGAAAGTGAACAGCCTCAAAGCTGCCATCATTCTTTCAGAAGAAGTAGTTACCAATAGAGTATTTGTTGTTTTTTATATATAATTCCTAAAAATAATGTATATTTTAATTTCATTTTTTATGAAAGTTATAACTCAGGAATTTGTTAAGGTAAGATTTAGAAAGAGATATAGAATGTTAAATTATTTGATGCTTTAAAAAAAGGTCAGAACATAATTTTCATGGTTAAGCATATGAAGTCTTTTTTTCTGTCTACTTTAAACTTATGTCAAAATTTATCCAAGAGTCTGAACTTCCTGAGGAGTCTGATCAGTTATCTTTGTTATTTATGTAAGATATTGGATAATAATCAATCTGAAAGTCTATATAATGTGGTAAGTGTGCTCCACATGCATGTGTCCGTCACATCATTTACCTGAGTACACACTGCAGGTTCTAGTGGCTCACCCCAGCAAATTTCATTTTTTACCCTCCAAAGCAATTATTCATAGTATTTACTTTTAAGTAAAATGCTCTTTGCATTTCACCTTGGTAGCTCTATTTCTGATTTATTTAGTCATACATTTTATTGAAGAATATGGTCTTAACAACTTGTATTTCCAGTCTTACTTTTTCAGCAAGAGTTGAATTAAAGGTAATGAGAAGGAGAATGCCCCTCGGCATCCTCTGTGAAACCCCACAAAGCTGCTTCAGAAATTACTGGCGAGAAGGAGGCCTGCTTAGAGAATAGCCACTCCTCCTCGACCAGCAGTGCTCAGATGGAAAGCTGAGGGTAGCGGCTCCACGAGTAGGCCTGAACTCCTTTGCTATTTATTTTACTTGTGATAGCATGTTCTCCCTCAGTAACTAATAAAATTTATTTGGTTTGGAAAATTATGTCTGCTAATCCACAGGGGACAGACTGTCGAGAAATGCTGGGTGGTCTTCAACTTGTCCAATTCTTATGGCTTCAGCTCAGCAAGTTCCCCAAGCAGTGGCGTAAGGGCTGGAGCCTTTCCATGGACACTTTCCCATAGACAGAGCATCCCAGCCACATGCTGACACAGGGAGGCTGATTCACATTACCACCTCCTCACTGGTACCCCCTTTCCCCCAGCCCCTTGAAGAGTTCCCAAGTGTGCTGCGTGGTCATTTAGAAACCACGTACTTTCTTTGACCAAGGTGCCCTGCCCTGTGTTTAGCCTTCCAACTATTTGCTTACCACAATCACCAGTGGAATTTCATCTGGTTTACAATCGGTTGGGTGTCTTTGGCCTTGGCTTCCAAATATAGTCATGTATTTTCAGAAATGGGCAGCCTGTCTTCTTTTAAACAGCAGATGCTTGCTCCTCTCTGCAGTTTAGATAACCTAGAGGAACTTTATAATTTCTTGGCTCAAAAGTCAAACCAGACTCCTTACGTCTATCCCTGGGGTTGCCGTAATAGCCACCTGCAGGCTGCACGTTGTGTAAAACCTTTCTGGGAGGGCTTATGCAATCCTTTCATAAGTCTGTGGAGTACAAGTAATTCTGCATGACATGGCCTCTAAGGTAAACATAAATCCATTGCTTCAAAAATATTGAGAAGTTTGATAACTAGTTGGAGAATTTTTTCTACATACTGGAATGAATGAGCCAATGAACAAATGAAAGAAAGAGTGGGTGTGTGACTGACCAAGCAACTGACCTCATGCAGTAACTGTGAGTGTCAAGTAGGGTGACGATACACTTATAAATTGTAGACCGTGACACTTTTGAGAGTTAAAAGAGGTACCTATTATAATTATGGTGGGATAACAGACACAAGCCTGTCCCAGGCACACTGGAACATATTTAAATGGGTCTAGTGCCTATAAAATATTTAGCAGGGTGCCTGGCACCCAAAATAAATACTCAATAACTGTTAGCTTGTTGCTGTTATTATTGTTGTTGACTTTAATAATAATTATATTATTTTTGATAATGTTTTATTAGGTTTTCTCAAGCTTATATCTTTTCCTCCTAATGAAATTATCACTGAACTAAGTCCAGACGTAGCTAAATTTCCATTGCTGAAAAAGCTAATACAGCCTCCAAAGATGCTAAATAAGAAAAAAATAAATTACAAGAAAAGGCTAGCCTTCAACCAAGCTTCTAGTTTTATGTTTTTTCAGCTCCAATAAGAAAAAAATCAGGCTTTAAGGCTTTAAATCTGGCAATCCAGTGGTTAGGACTCGGCGCTTTCACTGCTGGGGCCCAGGTTCAATCCTGGTCAGGGAACTAAGATCCCAAAAAACGTGCAGCACAGCCAGAAAAAAAAAAGAGAGAAAAATCAGTCTTTAAGTATTGTCAGTATAAGTGAATGTCTAAACGAAGAAAAACTAGTGTAATACCAAGGACAAAAAGTTAGCAAAGCAGTAGTAGTAACTAATACTCCCATTTCTATCTATCCTGGCATCCTCTTTTTTTTCTTTTTTTTTTAATCTTACTAAGATATGATCACAAAATTAGTTATTGAAAAAGTTTACTTTTCAAGTAAAAACCTGCTGATACTGATTTGTAATAGACGTTCCATTATGTTTGCATTTGTACGTTTCCTTTGGTGTTGCTGCTCTTTGCTTTAAGAAGTGACTTCTCTGCACATATAAGTGATAATGATGGCACAGTTTCCTCAAATTTGATATACTTCTTCGATCAAGTTTTCATGGAAATACACCTTTGAAATGTAATAGAGAATATTCTTTCCGGGTCCTTGGAATTAAGTAGTTCTCCAAAAATGTTGGTCCTGATTTCTGTGGGCTACTCCGGCAGCCCAGGCAGCCCTTGATCTCTTTCTGGTTTGGAAAGATGGAACACTGCCTGCGTTCCTCTTGAGTAAGGAAGCTCCTTTCTCTCCTCTACCTCTCAGACAGTGTTAGAACACATTCTCTACCGATGATCACCGCCCTCCGGAACCTCTCTTGCAAAGTATTGAATTCCATATTTTGGTTTTGCTATAAAAAGCATTTGGAGCCAAAATTATTTAATAAGCATCTGGACCAATTTCTTAACCTGATTACATCTTTTTCAAGAGGATGGGGCACACAACTAGCTTACTAAATTGAGTATTTGGGGAAACAAAGTACAGTTTTTTAAATGTCCAGGAGGCATCTGTCCAGAAGAGTCTAATAGCAGGAGATGTTGGACAGGGTAGAGTGTCCTGTCCAGGCCTCTCCTGCTCTGTGTCAGAAATTATGAAACTGCTATGATGCAGAAAACTTCCTGTGATTATTAGGAAGGAATTTTGGAGAGCCAAGTTTTTAATCTTAATCTATTTTTCTTGAATTTTGATCAGTATCCAGCCTAGATGGATGGAATAACTATAGACAGAGTAGGAAAAGGACAGCCTTAGAGTTTCTGTAACTAACACATATTGAATAGAATGAAAATTTTCAGTGTCCCTAAAAACGTTTTTCTTTTTTTACTTTATTGGCTCTTTAACATTTCCACAGAAATATATACACTTTATCAGGTCAGGTCAAACAGTGCAGAAGTATATACAGAAAATGTCAATTATCCCCTCCTTATCACACTGTAGTACTTCTGGTAACCATACCTTATACTCTTGTAAACATTAGAAATCTATGTGAAACAATTTTCTCTCTTTTTTTAATAAGCTTTTTTAAAAAAGCAAAAAGAAAAACAGCATTGCATCATACACATGACTCTGGAACCTGTTTTTTAACCAACATAGCTTGGGTATCCCTCAAGGGATATAGATCCAATTCATTATAAAATAGGAACATATTTCCTGATATGAATGGACCTTAATTTATTTAGCTATTTGCCAATGGATACATTCAAGTTGTTTCTAATTTTTTCTTTAAATATTGCTGCAATAAATACCTTCTAAGTAATGCCTTTATTTCTGCCAGGCAGATTCACAAAAGTATGGTTATGAAGACGAGGGATATGTGTATTTTACAGTTTATTAGGTGGTATCACATGACTTAACCAAAAGGGCAAAGCCATTCCCTGTCCCACTTCTGAGAACACCCATATCCTATACCTGCTTTAGCACCGGATGTTATCATTCATCTAAACATTTGCTGATGTGAGCATGAAAAAATGATACCTCCTGGATGTGTTAGTTTACCCTTCTATACTATTAATAAGGTTGAAAATCTGCATATTTTTATTGGCCATTTGCACTTCTTTTATAATTTGCCTTCTTTTTTCCTGGTTTTATTGAAATATAATTTATATATAATGTAAATTATATATAATTTACATTTACAGTCCAGCCAAATTCTGTTATGCAATATATTAAGATCATGTTGCTTTGGTAATTTCTTCATCCAAGATTAATTGTAGTTAGGTTTTTGATGTTTTAGAGAAAAATAGATTTTTTTTGGTTAATAGATGATTCAAATACTAAACATGAGCCCATAGATTTAATCATTTACAACAATTAGTAGAGTGTGCTATGAATCAAGGGTAATAAAAAGACAATTGTTAACATATACATTTTTCAAACTGTGTCTGAGAATAGAACAAAAATTTTATGTTCTTACTAACTTGAGTATAGAACTTACACAACTCTTATGTAAATTTGTAACTGAGCAATATCTTTTAATTCAGATATTTGCTGGAACTACCATTTTACACTAGCTTCCTTTTACATTTGTTCATATCTATCTACTGTTCATCATTCTTAACAGCTCCTGCCTCTGTGCACTGGGCATCACTCGGCCACCATGACCTCATGATAGAAACTACACTGCACATATTGCTGCTCAGAGGGCTTAGGAATGGGACTGCCTCTGAAGAACTCTCACTGAAGTGAGAAACTTTTCTAATGATGTACATATTTATTTCACATAGGTCCTCAAAAAAGATAAGGTGTGATATGAGCAGGTGTTATTTGGGAAGGGAGGAGCCACTGTGCGGCCAAGTTCTTCCCCCTGCACCTCAGAGCTTCCCTGCCTCCCAGCGGCTTTCTGGCTCTGAGACAGAGGCTATAGACACCCTCTCCCTACTCCCAAGGGGTGTTCTTCTCTCTCAAGAAAGCTGGACAGAAATCCCTTCCCAGGCGTCTGTTAATGTGGCTAAAATTGGCTGATAGCCTGGACTATTGAAAAGACTTCCCTAGACACTGAAGGGAGTGAACACAGGGTCCAGGCATCTGGCTCACCCGGGAAAACTGTCTGCTTTCACCCCTGTACCAGGCCTCAGCTTCTGAGCAACATCCTCCACTCTCCTACCTGCAGAGTGGAGAGGCCTATGTGTGACTTGAGGCTGAGGACTGGCTCCAGCACCAGACCTCCTAGGTTCAAATCGTGGCTGTGAGTCCTCCATCCCACTCCAACCTCAAAAAATAAGGATAATAATGGTACTTGTTTTGTAGGGTTGTTATGAGGATTAAAATACAAGTAAAATGCTTAGCATTGTTCCAGGTGAGACCTTAATAAATGGCAGCTACTGGCCCTTCAGCCTCTCCAGCTCCTCTTCATCCGGCCCATCAGCAGTCAGCCCAAAGCACCACCTTTCAGGAGCACACAAGGCCACCACCCTGTGTGGCTTCCTGTTGTCACTCACTCCTAGCACAGCCGTACCTCTGAAGACCAGTCTGCAATGCTGGCTGCACTTCCACTCTTCTCCTCATGGACTCTGCCTTCAGCTTCCATCACTCCATCCCCATCCAACACTTTTTTTGGGGAGGTCACAAAGGGCCTGCCCGACGCAGTGCTCGTGCTTCCCTCCGCATGTCCTCAGCCTCTCCGCAGACTTGGTTACAGCTGGACTGGCCTTCTCTTCCTTGGTGACATGGTTCTCTGCTTCTGTCTCCTGAATGTCTGGCACTCCTCCTTCTGTCTGCAGCTCCCCCACCTCTTCCTTTACCTGTTGAAGCTCCTTGGGGCACAGACCTGGGCCCTCTCCCCACTCAGACCTCTGTCCCTCAGAGTTCTCCTCCATTCTCTTGCTGCTCCATGCCAGCTGACAGCTCCCTAATACAGATCTTCAGCCCAGATCTCTCCCCAGAACTTCCAACTTGGATATTCAAGGACCTACGTCATGCCTCTGTTGGATTGTGCCTCAGGCATTCTAAATTCACACACCCCAAACTAAGCTCTCAGTAAATCCTTCACAAATCTTCTCTTCCCTTCCTTCCATTGAGTAAATGGTATGTCCATCCATCTTGCAGCTCGAGAAACTTGCGACAGCCTTGATTCCTACCTCGTCTTCACCAGCTCTCATCAAATTCATTGCCAGTATCTCTTGATATCACTGCTAAAATACACTATCTCTCCTTCTCCAGTGCCACCCAGGTCCAAGCTAACACCAGCTCCCCCTGGAAATTTGCACCCACTCTTTTCTCTGAACTGAGTTCTCCATGCAGCAATTAGAGTGATCTTTGAAATGTAAATTGGATCCTGGCACTCCTCTGTTTAAAACCTTCTGGGCCAGGGCTTCCCTGATGGCGCAGTGGTTAAGAATCTGGTGGCCAATACAGGGGACACGGGTTCGAGCCCTGGTCTGGGAAGATCCCACATGCTGTGGAGCAACTAGACCCATGTGCCACAACTACTGAGCCTGTGCTCTAGAGCCCACGAGCCACAACTGCTGAGCCCACGTGCCACAACTACTGAAGCATGCGCACCTAGAGCCCATGCTCTGCAACAAAAGAAACCACTGCAATGAGAAGCCTGTGCACCGCAACAAAGAGTAGCCCCCACTCACCACAACTAGAGAAAGCCCGCGTGCAGCAACGAAGACCCAACGCAGCCAAAAATAAATTAATTAATAAATTAAAAACAAAAACAAAAACCTTCTGGGCCAGAATAAAACACCAGACCCTTGCCTTGCCTGTGGTCCTGCACAGCCTCGTCACAGGCCGCCTCACCTTTGCTCTCTTCTGACACAGCTGCTGTTCCCTCTGCTGAGGTGCTCTTCCCGGTACTACCTTGCCTATCCCACCAAGCTAGTCTCTAGCTAAACTCAACTGGAGAGGCTGTCCCTGACCACCTGATCTAAATTGGGCCCCTCCTGATATTCTCTTTTTCCTCAGCCCGTCCTTTTCCTTCATTGCCTTTATCACAGTTGATGTGTGTGTGTGTGTGTGTGTGTGTGTGTGTGTGTATGTATGTATACCTCCCACTGGGCCCTAAGCCGCTAAGGATACAGATTAGGTCTGTTTGTTCCCAGTTGTTTGGCCTGTACCCAGCACATTGAGTGCCACATGGGAAGTGCTTAGTCATCTTCCTTGAATGCGTGACTACCAGCTCCTTGCCATCGAGTATAACAGGGGTGGTGGCATGGGAATGGCAGCCCAAAGCACCGGTGCCACAATAGAGGACATCCATAGTGTGGCCCCAGAATGTGCCAGGTGATACGAGTTTGCGGCACCATGGCAGTTCTTCATTGCCAGGTATGGAGAGGGAAGGGGGTCCTGTAAGACTTCCCAGAAGAGCTGAAGCTCAGGGTGAGATGGGAGTTATAAAGAGGGTCGGATGAGGGCCATGCCTCTCTTCCTTTCTCCTGCCCTTCTGCCTGCTCCTGTGACAGACCCTACAATTCTTCAGCCTCTTTCAGTCTTGCCCCAGAGTTAATCTAGGACAAGGTCTACAGGAGTTAGGCTATGGGAGAAGAACAAAAAGGAACTACTAGAAATTGCTACCCTGTGTCTTTGCCTATTCATTTCCTGCCCCTGTACCCATTCCCTGGGCTTCATGCCAGCTCCTGCAGAGAAATGGCCCAGAAGTGATGGTGAAGGGAAAGACCCTGAAGGGATTGTTGGGTAATGGGAAACCTTTGTGTCCCCAGTTTTCATTTTTCTTATTAAAAGCAGTAAACATCTTTAGCAGAACCTGGAAAAGCACTCTGCTCTCTGTGGTCCTGCAGGTGAAAGGGCAGGAGGCCTTGGAAAAGCAGGACTGAGAGAAGAAAGCCAAGTTTCCACCAGATTCACAGGGAGGGCCCCCTGCCGGTGGCTCAGAGTTAGACAGATGTCCCCCTAGAGCTCCCTCCCAGGAGAAGTAGAATCCCTGATTCACTGACCTGACATAGGAGGAATCTCCAAATACATTATCCTATAGAAATGTAACTATACAAAATGGTTAGGGTCTATAGTGTATCATGCTGTGGACCAACTGGATCAACCAGTCCAACCAGCTTTTATGAAATTATTACTAAAGAGAATTTTCAACAGATTTACAAATACAGTGATTAAATATTTACTATGTGCCAAGAACTGTCCTAAGCACTCACTGTACATGTGTTATTATTGCATTTGATCCTTCTGACAGCACTAGGAGGGAGGTAGGCCTGTTTTACAGATGAGTAAACTGAGGTTTAGAGGTTAAGTAACTTTCCCAAGGTCATATAGTGAGTAGGTGGTGGCTCTGGGACTCAAACCCAGGGCTGACTCCACATTTTAAACCATTAGGATGCACCTTCAAACATAACTGTTTCTTAAATTAGGGACTGCATTTACCTGGATATCTCAAGGCCTTTTTCCATCACATTTTTTATCACTCTCTTTCTTCCTTCACTATATATTTATTTGTCCTTTTTGAAAGCATTTTTTTTTCTTGAGTTGAAGTGGAAGCATATTTGCAAAGGGATACTTGGTACATATTCGTTGATACTATAAATATTAACTGCTACTATGACCACAATGAAAAAAAGTCACAGATTGGATTTGTTATTGCATTTTGAACTCTTTTTTTTTTTTTAAGAGTATAATTGCTTTACAATGTTATGTTAGTTTCTGCTGTACAGTGAAGTGAGTCAGCTATATGTATAGCTATATCCCTTCCCTCTTGGACCTCCCTCCCACCCCCCCAATCCCACCCATCTAGGTCGTCACAGAGCACCGAGCTGAATTCCCTGTGCTATACAGCAGGTTTCCCCTAGCTATCCATTTTACACATGGCAGTGTATCTATGTCAAACCCAATCTCCCAATTCGACCCACCCTCTCCTTCCCCCACTGTGTCCACCCGTCCGTTCTCTACATCTGTATCTCTATTCCTGCCCTACAAATAGGTTCACCTGTATCATTTTTCTAGATTCCACATATATGCGTTAATATACGATATTTGTTTTTCTCTTTATGGCTTACTTCACTCTGTATGACAGACTGACTCTAGGTCCATCCACATCTCTACAAATGACCCACTTTCCTTTTTATGGCTGAGTAATATTCCATTCTATATATGTGCCGCATCTTCTTTATCTATTCATCTGTCGTTGGACATTTAGGTTGTTTCCATGTCCTGGCTACTGTAAATAGTGCTGCAATGAACATTGGGGTACATGTGTCCTTTTGAATTATGGTTTTCTCAGGGTATATGCCCAGTAGTGGGATTGCTGGGTTGAATGGTAGTTCTATTTTTAGGTTTTTGAGGAACCTCCATACTGTTCTCCATAGTGGCTGTATCAATCTACATTCCCACCAACAGTGCAAGAGGGGGTTCCCTTTTCTCCACACCCTCTCCAGCACTTATTGTTTGTAGATTTTTTGATGATGGCCATTCTGACCCATGTGAGGTGATACCTCATTGGAGTTTTGATTTGCATTTCTCTAATGATTAGTGATGTTGAGCATCTTTTCATGTGCCTCTTGGCCATCTGTATGTTAGATCTTCAGCCCATTTTTTAATTGGGTTGTTTGGTTTTTTGATGTTGAGCTCCATGAGCTGTTTGTATATTTTGGAGATTAATCCTTTGTCAGTTGCTTCTTTTTTCAGTGACTCATTTATATTAAAGTTTTGTTTATTTCTTACTGAAAGGAAGAAGATTTCTCTCCCCGCGTCAGCTATACTCTGCCTCTGGCTTTGGCACCTTCCCAGCCTTGAAAATACAATGCTGCATCTTTTTGAAAAGCTTATCTCCAGTGAGAGAAATTTTCTGAGGAGGATCGAATGTTTTATGAAAGACTCATTGCTGGTATGTGCCGGGTTTTGATGAGGAGAAAAATCCTTAAAGACGATGCTGGGTATCATTTCTTTTAGTCAGCACAAGCGAAAAAAAATGTAAACTAAAGAGCGATTGGCACCTTTTAAAATAATTATCTATCTACATTTTATTTTTGAAATGCCTAATGTAGCGGGCTTTTCTGCATACTTAGAGCATGTGTTAAAAATAAGGTGAGGGAATTCCTTGGTGATCCAGTGGTTAGGACTTGGTGCTTTCACAGCTGTGGCCCCAGGTTCAATCCCTGGTCGGGGGACTAAGATCCCACCAGCCCACAAGCTGAGTGGCACGGGCAAAAAAAAAAGGCAAGCTTCGAGATTTACTTGATCATTGCACCTTATATTGCATATTCACAAGAATTGACCTGACATTTGGACAACAAATTTTTTAAAACAGTATTTCTCATTTCCACATGAAAAGTTAAGTTTTAAAAAGTGAGGATCTTATGAACAATAGGAGGAATCAATTAACAAAGAAAAGCATTCAAAAAATAAACTTTTAACCCTTCACTAGAGGAAAAATAAAATACTTAAAAGATACAAAACAAAACCCCAGAAAAGTGGTTAAAACAACAAAAACAACTGAGAATTATGTCAGTTTTCTTTTGGTGTCAGCCTGCCAGCCTTGACCCCTCCCTCCATTCAGGGGCTGCCCAGTCTCCCCTCTACTCAGCACTTCTCAGGCCTGGGAAGTCGGGGGCTCAGTGGGCCAAATGGGCCCCATTGCCTAATCCAGTGTCAGGGGCCCAAGCCCTCCGGCAGCCCTGGGAACTGACCAATGCGGATGCTTTCCCTCTGTGGGAGGCAGCTCTGGAATTTATGTGCATTTTTGTAAGAACAGGAATAAAGACCAACGCACTCTGAAAAAAACAATTAAAAAACTACAGGAGGTGTCATGCTTCTGGGGCCTCTTACAGGAACTTCAGTAGGCTCTAACATGTTTTCTCATTAGCTTTTGTAACCTAGGGGAGATATGGGGCAGAGATTTGCTTCCTTTTGTACAGATGGAGAAACTTAGCTCAAGGGAGATGGTGAACCGTCAGATCTTATGTTGGTGTTCAGGAAACTGGGCGGAGGAGAGTGCGTGCCTCCCTGCTGAGCTGAGGCGTGTGTTGGGCGGGGGTGAGTCTCTGCCTAGAGTGCGCTGAGGTTGGCTGAGTTTGCACAGCCCCCCCTCCGACACCTTCTATTTGTTTAATTCACTTAGAACTTCCTGGTTTTTTTCTTTCTCTTTTAAATTGGAGGCTGTGTAAGAGAATCATAATTGAATCTGCTGCCTTCTTACAATATCCCAGTTCTCTTTTTAGGTCCTGATCAGTCCCTACCAGCTCACGTGTGTGACCATGGCCGTGCTTGCCTTCTCCCTATTTCCTGGGCTCCCCTTTGCCTTCCCATTCTGGGGCCTCCCAGGTGACCATGGGTAGTGTTGTAGTCTCCAGCAGTCATGATGCTTTCATCTGCAAGTTAGCTGGCACAAATTGAACCCAACTGATTTAGAAGTTTATAGTGTCTGATAGAAAAAAAGAAAAGAAGATAGGTATAAAGACTGAGAGAGCCCAAAGAGAGTTACTTTTAGGAAAATTCTCCTTGACCTCATCATTCACAAGAGTTGCATATTATGGTGAAAAATAAGAAGGCACTTTATATAAAAATAATTATAATAAAATTCAGTATAAACAAAGGCTTTTAGAAGCCCCTGGCAACCTATTCAAAACATTACCTTTATTATCAGGTAAATCTATTTCTAACTTAAATATACGTGCTATAATTTAATTTGCTCTGGTCCTTTTTCAGTGGCAAAATATAGTAACTGAGCTATTTTCTTGCTTTCAAGGTTCTCATTCAATTTCCTTTAAGCCTTCTCCCTATAGAAAAATTCCAGTTTCATCGACTTCTCTAAGTTGGTTTGATTCAGCAACCTTGTGATTCTTCTCTGAGCCTCTTTGCGTCCTTTTCCCTGTGGCCCTAGGGCCTGAGCAGCACTTCAGTAAACACAGGATACTGTGTATGAGAGAGAGAGCAGGCGCTCCCATTAAACATCGCATTGTATAACCTTCCGTCTCCAATTTACAGTGTAAAATGATTTCCCCCAAACAGTTTTGAAGTCAGTTGATTTACCAAAAGCATTTATCAGGATCATGTGTGTAGACATTCAGAGCTTCCATTGTGGTTAAAGGGGGGATTCCAGAGGGTGTTATTTGGTTTAATTTATTGTGGCATTGGCAGGATGTAACCCCTCTGTGCCTTATGGTTCAAGGACGTAATTATAATACAGAGCTGCAAGTCCTTGATTGGCGTGGGCTGCTCTCCTCAGGCATACTGGGCCAAAAAACCCGGCAGGCTGGAATAAGCCTGTGACATGACTGAGTGATTGGAAGGGTAACCTGAAGAACCTGCTTCCTAATTGCATCATCTGATTCATTTATCATAGCACAATATCTTGGTGCAGTGACAGGACTGTGCATAAGTATCAGAGAGATCTTGAAGACTCAGCTAGCACAGGACTGCGGTACTTTTCCTCCAGAAGAAACTCGATGCCTATTACATTAGAGCTGGACTCTGAGAGTAATTAAAGTGTGATGGTCTACATAACTTGTATTTTATATGGAGCACTGTTAATTATGTTTCCATCTCTTGGGACTATCCAGAATTAGCCCTAGAAATTCTATAGTTACCAAGATGTTGCAAAAACAAAAGATAAAAGTGTAGTACAGGTTGTACAAAGTGAAATAATCTCCCCAAATGTTCTTTGGCCTCTCAAGGATGCAAGGCTTGGTATTTTCCATTAAGACTATGAATAATAAGCCACTAACCTAATAATCACCTGAATTCTAAGTGCATGTATATGTTTTTGACTTCTAAAATAAAATAAAAGTAAGTTTTCAAAACCTGTTTACTTTTGAGACTCACCCTTTGGCTCTCGTGGGCTGGACCTCCCCCAAGTACATGCCCACCTGCCACATTTGGTGCTCCTAAATAAACCAAGGTATTAACTCAGTTTGTCACCTACTGAGCAGACTGACACTTTTCAAAAGCAGATGGTCTTGTGTGTCCCTTGACAGAACAGGCAATGGAAGACCTAATCCGTAGCTTCAGACCTGACCTTAAAAACTGATGTCACCAAAAGCAGTGAAAGCCACTTGCTAATTATTCAGCTTTCTTGGCACTGTTTGGTTTCCCAAGGCTGGCCCCAAATCAGAAGGATGTTATGTTTCGCAGTTACAATTCTGTTTGTGGAGCCCAGAAAGCTATTGTTTATATTCCACATTTGAATGAAAAGTGCTGGCTGGGTGGCACTGTGCTTGGCCGCCCTGCTGCATGCCAGGGCCGGGATATACCCTGGTTCCCATGCCCTCCCATTTGATCCTTCTCTGGCTGGCCCCTCCAGCGGGATCTAGAGATTTGCCCACGAAAGAGTGCGGGGGTGGGGTGGGGGGGGGTTGGTTTTGTTTATTCAGATTTTAAATCAGGAAACACTCCTGGTATTCTCTTCATAGTGCCCTTAAAATTAGTTCTTTATCTTGTCAACTATACCTCAATAAAGATAGGGTGAAAAAGTAGTTCTTGATCTAAAGGAGCTTAAGAATAATAAACATGCAGATACCTCAGTGTCCTGCTTGACCTCCCTCATATGAGATAAGATGCATTCTTGTTTTCATTCTCCAGATAGCAATCATAGCCACTTCCAAAAGAAAAGGAAACTTCTTTTACACAAAATTCCAAACACAGCTCCTCTTTAATAAAAAATTATACTGAAGAATTAACTCCACATCCTGGATGATGTCAGTTTTCTCTGTTTGAATAACTTCTTACTAATGTTCTAGGGTTTTCTTTTCCTGCTTTCTCATTAGCAGTCTTTTAAGCATTTCGTTTTTGAGCTCTTTAATGTGATGCATGTAATTTAACGAAAGCTGAGGTAGATAATTTAGCAGTGATAGAATAGAAAAGTGTGGAGGTGGTTTCTGCTTGTAGCTAAGAGGTAAAAAAAAAAAAAAAATCTCAGTAATTGCACTTTCCAGCATCGACCTCATGGGGGCACCAGATCACCCAGCATTGTCTGTAAAGAAAGAGGCCTAGATCTCATGTTCTGTTTTCACTGCTGAGGATGCAGGACTTGGCAGCCAGTCAGGGATGAAGGGAGAGAAACAAAAAAAAAGAAAAACCAAAAAGAGAAAACAAAACAGGGCAGTAGTTGACCTGGGAGGTCACTGCCACTCAGAGGCTGCGCCAGGAAGCAGCAGGGGACTGAAGAGCTATCTTCCCGGCTCAGGCTACACAAACCAACAGGATAGAGGCCACTGGGCGAGGCTAGAAGAGGAACTTCAGATTTGGGGGATTTTGCTCTGCTTCCAGAGCTGGCATCCCTGTGTCTTAACCCTCTCAGAGAGCACGGGTAAATTTAAAATACAAAAGTACATTTGGTACTTGTTAATTTTTTTTTTAAGCCCAGAAATGACAGATTTATCACTAATTAAACAATAATTGCATTATGGAGTACTGAAAAAAAATTGCTTGTAGTATAAACAACATCTGGTAAAGATTAAAAAGAAAGAATCATTTTTCCAAGCTCAAATTTGTTGAAAGAAATGTGAATGTTTTGAAACAAAACAGATCTTAAAATGCAAAAGGGATATTTACCGTCCTAAGTTTGGTATTTGAAAGAAATGAAGAAAATGGCATAATAAAAGAAAATACATGTTTATAAAGGTCCCTTATTTTACATGACAGAGGTGAAGTTTTTCATATAAGTAGATTTTTTTTTAAACCAAATTGTTTTTGAACTCAGTAAAGGAGTTTTTTGAAATGAAACTTACGAAAAATCTTTTTTTTAAAGAAGAGTGTTACTTCTTGATGAATAGTCACCTTTTAACTTATATATTAAGACAAGGGCTCCTGCCTGTCAAGGGTTTGGAAGAGTCAGCTACACAGTGGGACGTGATTGCCGGCTGTCGGGTAAACTGGAGGAAAAGCGTCTCATCAGCAATTAATTAAAAAAAAAAGAAACTCTGCTCCGGAGTGAACTATATAAAACTACATAAAAACAGATTATGAAAGAGAAGCTATCCCAGGCTTACTGAACTTCAGTTTATCTCTCACCTGAAATTTCTCTCTTTATTTTTTTAGGAAAAATATCTATGAAGGGTGATAAATGTAGATGGCTTGAGAATTTTTTTTTTCTGTGTCTTCACTGCCTTTTTGTTTTTTATGAGAGGCATTCACTTTTCTCTGTGAATTACCTCAAATCATAGTATAATTTCCCTTTCTGGTTTGTATTCTTTTTCTCCCCTCTACCCATACTCTTTCTTTCTCGCACACACAAAGAATCAAAAAATGATAGAAAAAAGGAAAGATTTCTTCCTGAGAATTCTGTTCTTCCGTTTTCTTGGGCCTCTTTCAAGTGGCAGGTGGCTTGTAATAATCATTGATGAATCGGGATGAAAACAGGTTAGACACTAAGGACAGAGAGCAAGTATTGATGTTATTTGTACAGTTCACGGCACAGAATGACAAACTGGCCTCTCCCTCACCTCTGCCTACAATGCAGGCCCAGAGAACGCAGCCGCCGCGCACTTCTCTATGTTGCTTAGTCTTCCCTTGTTTTTTCGAGGGATGGAAATGGGCTGTCCTTCTGGGCAGAGAGGAGATGAGCAATGCAGTTCTGGGTAGCTGTGGCAGAGGTAAAGGGATGAGCACCCCAGAACAATCTGGTCCATAAGAAAAGGAAACCAGAGTCTGGAGCTCACCGTCATCATCTTCCGTTCATCCTCTGACGTTGAGTGAAAGAACTGGGGGCAGCGTGAGGGGAGAGAAGAAGGGCATAACTCCTGTTACTGATGGCCTCCTGGTAACATAGTTTCCCAAGACTTGAAATAATCTGTACACGGAAATCGTTAGACCATTTGGAGAAGAGAAGAGCTTGAGAAGGAACAGATTTTGGTAGGATGGAGAAAAACAGACAAACAGATGGAACCCAAGAAAGGTTTTCTTTTCTGTCCTCATTTTCAAGAAAGGTTTTCTTTTCTGTCTTCATTTTAACAGGAAAGATAATTGCCTGGATTGTGGGGCTTCGGAGCTAGGGTGTGGAGCTCTGGGTTGCAGAGTGACCTGTTGTGTTAATGTAGGGTTCTGTTTTAAAAATAAAACAGGATACAGAGGGGTTAAATGTTTGCCTCTTCCCTCACATGGATGCTGTAAAGATTTAGGGGGGAAATTTATGGCTTCCAGAGGAGCATAAATTAAGACTTTAATTCTATTTAGAGGATTCCCTTGATAAGAAAAGCGGCTTACGTTTGCTTTTGTGATTTGATGTCACTGGGACACATGCCTGGCCTGTGAGCACTCCAGGCTTCATGAGGGGACTCAGTGACCTTGAAATTATGTGCTCGGGAAGTGTGAAGAGCGTCATGTTTAAAACCATCCGTAAAGGCTGCAGATGAGAAAGCTGTTCACAACTCTGGAGTGGCGAGGGAGACTGGTTTTTAAATCAAAATCTCTGCCATTGCTGTTTCAAGCCTGGTCACCTCCAGGAGGTTCCTCTGCCTCCTAACATCTTATCTGTTTTAAAAGCTAAAACAGGTTGTAGAAGCAGGTTGAGAGCAACCAAAGGTCTGAAATATTTGGACAGAAAGAAATCTAAGAGGAGAGGCCATTGGCATGGAGAGAACAGGCAGATTCCACACAGTCTGTAGATATTTAAAACATTTGATTGAGCTGTTTTGCTAGAAAACAGTGCATAAAAGAAGAGCATGTCCAAGCTCTTGTCCTCTTTCAACAAGCTAAATTAGAGCTTTCTTGCTTTCCCCCTTGCTTTTCAAGGTAGCCCTGTTCTACATGTTGGATCAGCCTTTTCTTTGCCATTTGGAAATCCCTGTAATCAGTATTGAATGATTTTCTACTAGCATCAACTTTATAGAGTGGTTCTGGAGTAGTTAAACCATTTAGAACAAAGGTTCTATTTTACCATTTTCAATTTTAGTCTTATTTTCTATCAATGCACTTTTTTTTAGGCACTGTGTGTCACATGACAGTGTTGTTTGGTCTTAAACACACATTGTCTATATATAAGACTTTGAAAAATCGTTCTGGCAAATTTGATGACTCACATTTCTTCAGGACATGCAGTTTGCTTTTCCCTTCTTTTTTTTTTTAAATTTATTTATTTTATTTTTTGACTGCGTTGGGTCTTCGTTGCTGTGCACGGGCTTTCTCTAGTTGCGGTGAGCGGGCGCTACTCTTCGTTGCGGTATGCGGACTTCTCATTGCGGTGGCTTCTCTTGTTGCGGAGCACGGGCTCTAGGCACGCGGGCTTCAGTAGTTGTGGTGCACAGGCTCAGTAGTTGCGGTGCGCAAGCTCTAGCGCGCAGGCTCAGTAGTTGTGGCCCATGGGCTTAGTTGCTCCATGGCATGTGGGATCTTCCTGGACCAGGGCTCAAACACGTGTCCCCTGCATTGGCAGGCAGATTCTTAACTACTGCACCACCAGGGAAGCCCTGCTCTTCCCTTCTTGTTTGATTTTTCCATTATGAATACATAGAAACTTCCATGATATTTTCTGGGCATATATCCAGTGACCTTTTAATAACTGTTATTATTTACAGTGAGGCTGAAAAGCAGAGAGATTAACTGACTTGTCTGAAATCAAAGCCAAAAAATATTCCGCCTCTCCTGGTGAACCTGCCTTTCTTCTGCCTCTCTTCAGTTTGAATTCTGCCAAATCACTGAGTTTATAATGAATTTATCTATGAAAAATTTTAGTTGGTTTCTTTTAGATAAAAATGGACATCAATGAAGGATTAGGGAGTATGGATTACTCAGAAAATAGAGATCTGTAACTTACAAATCGCAAGTCTCTCTTCAAATAAAAGGAATTATCCCATCATTTTAACAAGTGACAATGCTCTTGCCTGGAGCCTTCTATAACAGCCTGTAATGGCGGTGTATGAACACTAGATGGCGCACATTCAATGTTAGAACTCGAAATGCCAGCGCAGAACAGGGTGGAAGAGAGTCTATGGAGATAGGCATCATTCTTTCTTCAGCTTGGTCTAGAAAACTTAAGAGAAAACGCGTATCCTTTTTTATGTTTTTCTAGTTGAGGGGGTATGAAAAAATGTTTCCCAAAGCTAGTCATATCAAGCTCAATGTGACTCAGAGAAATTCCCTATAGAGCCAATTCACTAACCTTTGGATGCTACTGTAAAATATCTTAGAACCCAAATGGCATCTTCCTCTGGCTTAATGTCATGCTTTGAGCTCTGGCCAAAAAGATATGGAATCTGGGTCAGGCCCACTGAAGCCCCACTCAGGCCACAGTAGGTCGGCTTCTGCAGATTTATACAATCAAACCTGTCATAAAAATACTCGTGGAATAAATTAGATTGCTTTCATCATTCAAGATGATGGTACCTTTATTCTTTTTTCGTCTGAAGTAATTTAAGCTGCTAAATTCATAGGGCACTAAGATGTAATATTATTCAGTCTGGCATGGTAGTGGCCACTGCTTTCCTCAATAATAATTCTAAATTATGCACTCATTTCCTAATAAGCAGGAATGAAAAGATAGCCGGCCCAGATTCGACCTTGAGGCACTTTTAAGTCATGTGAGGCGGTCAGACACACAGGGCACATTATGTAAAACTAGCAACACAGGTAGGCTCTGTGTCTTCATTACAGCATGCCGGTAGAAGGTGTGTATATATATATATATATATATATATATTTTTTTTTTTTTTTTTTTTTTTTTTTTTGTCGTACGCGGACCTCTCACTGTTGTGGCCTCTCCCGTTGCGGAGCACAGGCTCCGGACGCGCAGGCTCAGCAGCCATGGCTCACGGGTCCAGCCGCTCCGCGGCATGTGGGAACTTCCCGGACCGGGGCACGAACCCGTGTCCCCTGCTTTGGCAGGCAGACTCTCAACCACTGCGCCACCAGGGAAACCCTAGAAGGTATATTTTAATGTTCCATGATACTTAATGACTCTTTTTTCTATATCATATGGGCTTATTGTTGAAAATGTGGAACGTACAGAGTATAAAGAAGAAATAAAGATTGTACATAATCCCCTTGCCCCAAGAGAACTACTGTTTGTATTTGTAGGTAGGGCTTTTGCTATGAACTGGTTCTTGTTTTTTTCTAACTCACAGGAATGTACCCATTTTCTAGACACCAGCAGTTCTAGACAATTCATTTGCCTGATAAGAGCAAGTCATTATTGATGAAATGCTTCTGATAGTTTACTTTCTCATGGTCCTTTCCTTACAGCCTGCAGCTGCCTGCCACCCTGCCATATTCAGAGTTGTTGATGAAATGTTCAGGTCAGTATTGTGCTGTTTCTGCTAGTAAATTGGTCTAAATATGTTCAGCTTCCAAATGCGAATAAAAAACTCTGTGGTAGTCTCTGGCTGTACCACGGGGGAATCAGTTTCTGCTTCCATCCCCTCCTGCTGAGCTTTTTGGTAAAACCCAAATGTCAATGTATATTTAAAAGCCAATGCCTAAAAATTAAGATAACTATCTTTTTTTAACCTTTTAAAATTCTAATAATAATGGTAGAAAAGCAAAATTACATGAGATTTACATCATTCAATATTCATGTAGAATTTTTCTCAACTCAAAATAAAGCGTAGTAGTGTTCTCCCTTCACCACATGAGGGCTGACCAATCTTTTTAAAGGATTTGAAAGCTAAGGAAAACCAAGAATAATAAATAAATGATGCCATTCTTAACAGAGCTCTTCTGAAAGGCAGAATCAACTATGCATGTTATCTTACAGCACACTAATTTTTATTCTGCAAATACCAGAACTTCTTGGTAAAGGCATTGGATTTACAATGATGAAAGATGAGGAGACCCCTGGACATTAGGTTGGGTTATGGCTGCCAGTTAGTGGGGGGCCGGACTTGCCCACCCAGGGAGGGTTTCCAGCCTCTTTCCTGGGTGCTGGTGCAGCCAGGGTATCTACTCTCTTTATCCCATCCCCCTCACACTCAGCAAACAGAGGCCCCATGGCAGACAGCAGACACTGGGGAAAAGAATTTTTACAATAGCAAGTAATCCAGCACTTGGGTTGGTCTTGAAACATACCAACTTTAAGCTAAATGAGTATAGAAATAAGTCAGAATGCTGTTTTTAGTTTAAAGCTAGCAAAGTTTCAGTTGATTTTTTTGTTATTGTTTAAACAAACATAAAGAAAGGTTAGTTGTGTGAAAATGCATAGAAAACAAACCAGGAATATGCAGATTCTTCCACCACTTTGCTAGGTGGATTTGACTGAGCCATTTTAACCCCGGGGCACCTCTTTCTCCACTTGCAAAAGCAAAAGTTCTGTGGATGTTGCATTTCTGGGCGTACAGTGCGCAAATATTTGTAAAGAGCATTCCAGGCCCATGTGGAAGGGATATGAAGTGCTTAATAATTTAAAAAACAAGAAAGGGAGCTCTGCATGTTTGCAATTTTAAAGAAAATTTTTAGAAAAGGGATTTCACGCAAGGACTGAAAACTGATGAGTTGAGATACTGTTGAAGCTTATGGCACAAAAGAATGTTTCCATTTTTCCCTTTTACATGTTCAGGTTCACGTGTTTGCCAGGTTAATCACTGAATGTGTTGTGATCTGGCTTTGCATTGCTCAGGTACGCACTCCTGGAAACTGATGGAGCCCTAGAAGTACTGGCCACTATCCAAGTGTTTACACGATGCTTTGTAGAAGCTCTGGAAAAAGAAAACAAGCAGGTTCGTTATATTGCAGATATTATTCATTCCCCCAAAGAAAAAGAAGCTGTTAAGAGTATTTGATTAATCACCAGAAGGGAGCACATTATTTTCAGTGATTTTGATAGACTGTTTTGTTCAAGAAGAAAGCTTCCAAATGAAAAACCCAGCAAAGGTAAAACCATTTTAATTGAAAGTAAATCAAGATGGTTCCTGTCTGTCCTGTGTCCTGGTACCCAAAAGCATTTATCTACTGCTGCGCAGAGAACTCTGCCATGCCAGCACGTGCCACCCCAGAGGGTGAACTTTCTGGGCCCTGTGTTGTATGCTGTTTGTCAAGCAGGACTCTGCCCCTCCCAGGCTAGAGAGAGGTATTCTGGAGTCTATATGGCATGTGCTAAGAAGGAAATGCCACTTATTACAAAGCAATACTGGACATTCTTAATTATTAGTTTCCATTCATATCAGAGACCTAAATGTGAATTGGGTTCCAGGGGAGAAAGGAGATAGAGTGACAAGGAAATATTTGAATAATTGTAGATGAGGAGCTAGGAATGGCCATGATCAAGAGGTGTCAGTTGGACTCAGTAAGCAAGAAGCTGGATCTAGGGATCTGCAGGAGGACTTGCACTGGGGGGCCGTCAGCAGAGGCAGCTGATCGATTAGAGTGACCTTTGTAACAGGAACCTTTTCTACCAGAGCGCTTTTGTCTTTGGGCATTCTAACTGGCCTGTACTTCTGATGGCCGCAGACCTAATGTCTGTGTAGTGCTTTGCCTGTTCAAGTGCCCAAGTCCACTGCAGTTCCCTGTGAGATATGTCATGGTCCCTTGGCGTGCTTGCTGCAGTCTGACTTAGGAGAGCACTGCTGTGATGCTTGGTTGTACTAAACTCCCATACACTCCAACGCCAAGAAACCGCTCAGGTTTTAGCAGAGGTTTCTGTTTTTTAAGGCAATGATAAATATTTATGATGCTTTCTTCCCATCTTTTCTTTCCCAAAGGAAGTTAGCTAGACTGTAGCAAACAGCATTATCAATGGTATCCAGCCTGGAATTCGGGAGGAGAGCTCTGCTGAAAGGCACTGGCTGGCCCTCACACTTACTTTGAGGCATAACTATAAATATCTTTTATCTTCCCTGAATATTCTTAGTATTTCCAATTAGGAACTGACCTCTAGAAAACCTGTGCCTTTGACTCCTGGAACAGACCTAGGTTACGGCGGAGGGCATCGGTGAAAGAAGTATTGCTCTGTACCGTTAGCCTGAGTCTGTTTTCCTTACCAGCTTTTCCCCTGAGTTGCAGGGTTGGCCTTGGCACTTTAGATTTGGACTGGTTGAACTGTTCTTACAGTCACTTTTAATTTAAAATAGTACCCTGCCCAGGCTACATGTGTCTGCTGGTGTGAGGGGCACAGATTGGGTTCTGGTGGAAGGCAGGGCAGGGATCCAAAAAGAAACAGGAATTCAGTGCCCTCGCCTTGGGTTCAGGATACAAGAGCAATAACCTCTTAACTTTGCAAATGCCTTCATCCACATTTGTTATGTCATTTCTTTTCCTGGGGCTGTTCCTGATTGCCTGCCTTTCTAGTCGATGCCATTCTCATCATCAGTCCCCTGCCTTCCTTAGTGCCCCTTTGTAGATTAATCATAATCCCTGATGCATGACATCCTTTGTCCTACTTGGTCCATGCATGGCCCTCTTTTCTTTCGGTGTTTTATCCATCCATCCACGTATTCATTCTTAATAAATGAGTATCTACCAGCCTGACATCCAACAAGACCTGGCCCACTATAGCAACTTTCAGGTATCCACATGCTCCTCCTCTATCCTGTCACTTTGACTTTCTCCCCTCAGATAGCTGCTGTTTTGATTTTATGTTTATCATTCCTTTGCTTTTTCTGAAAATAGTTTGATCACATGATTGCTAAACCGTGTTTTCTTTACTTGTGACTGTTTTTGCACTTTATAAAACAAACAACAGATAAGAGTAGCACACCGTATGTAGCCTTTTGAGCCTTGTTCTTTCCAGCATCGTGCTACCAGGATTGCTCTGTGCTGTGCGTGGTCGTGGTCCTGGTGGGGATTGCTGTGTAGAGCTCTGTTGGGAAAGTGTACCACAATGTAGCTATCTTCCTGGTGGTGGGCTTTTGGATTATTTCCAGGTTTTGGTTTCTTTCATAAACAGTGTTGCTCTGAACATCCTGGGGCATATACTTAGGACTGGAAGTGCTGGTTATTAGGAGTGCTTTGGCAGATACTGCCAAATTGTTTTCATACATGCTTGTGCCAATTTACATTCCCCCCAGCGGTTTGGTTATTTTTTAGAATGATATCTTTTTTTTTTTTACTTTTTTTTTTTGATGCGGACCATTTTTAAAGTCTTTCATTGAATTTTTACAATATTGCTTCTGTTTTATGTTTTGGTTTTTTGACCACGAGGCATGTGGCATCTTAGCTCCCCGAACAGGGATCGAAACCGGCACCCCCTGCGTTGGAAGGCGAAGTCTTAACCACCGGACCGCCAGGGAAGTCCCTCCCCCCAGCAGTTTATGAGAAATCCCATTAATCCACATTCTTTCCCATTGTCAGAAATGTTTATCTGCAGTGCTCCTCATTCTCTTTTCATCCTTTCCTCTCACCCTTGTTTTAGTTGGAGAGCACAGTGCAGCTCCATCAATGTGCCCAGTCGGACTAGTAGGCAAAACCTTAAGGCTGTCATGACAAGCCTCTTTTCTGAGCTTGCATAACAAATGGCTCCAGTACAAACAGCAAATCAGTTCAGGTTCTGGTGCCAGTAGTACAGAGTTTAATAATGTACTAGACTAAATCTCCCACAGATAAAAACTATAAACTCTGGGGAAAATATTTTTTTAAACTATTTGAAGGTACTGGAGAGCAACCCAAAAAGCAGATTAAAACTGGCGGGGATTCAACCCTTGAAAAAGGAAACCACATTGGGTAATCTTCTAACTTTTCCATGAGGGCTCTCATGTAAGGGGTAGAAGGGGGGTTGAGTGGGTGGAGGGGTGAGGGGGTGGCCAGAGCTCAAGGCACAATCTGATTGACTTGAGGTGTCAAAAGACAGAGCTGTGGGCTGCCAGAGGAACAAAAAATAGATGGGGCAAAAGAAACGAATATAAAAAGATAAACCCAAATATATCTACAAGTACATTAATTACAAAAACTAAGTGAAAATCAACTAAATACACTAGTAAAAAAGCAAAGATGGGACTTCGCTGGTGGTACAGTTGTTAAGAATCCACCTGCCAATGCAAGGGACACGGGTTCAAGCCCTGGTCCAGGAAGATCCCACATGCCATGGAGCAGCTAAGCCCGTGCACCACAACTGCTGAGCTGCGTTCTAGAGCCCGTGAGCCACAACTACTGAGCCTCCATGCCACAACTACTAAAGCCCGTGCGCCTAGAGTCGTGTTCTGCAGCAAGAGAAGCCACTGCAGTGGGAAGCCCGCGCACCACAAGAGTAGCCCCCACTCACCGCAACTAGAGAAAGCCTGTGCACAGCAACAAAGACCCAATGCAGCCAAAAATAAATAAATTAATTAATTAATAAACAAGTAAGCAAATATGTCAGACTGGATGAAAAACCAAGACCCACTATATGTTGTTTTCAAGAGACCAGTTCTAATTATAAAGACACAGATAGGTTAAAAGGAAGGAAAGGGATACGTAATGTAAACAATAAGCACAAGAAAGCTGGTATCACTCTACTAGCAGCAGATGCATTAGGTTTCAAGATAAGGAGTATGACCAGACAAAAAGGTACATTTTATAATTATGCAATAGTTCATCAGGAGAAATGCCAATTACAAATAGATATATGCCTAATAACAGAGTTCTGAAATACACAAAGCAAAATCTGACAGAAGTAAAAAGAGAAATAGACAAGTCCACAGTCACACATAAAACACTTGGAAGTAAATTTTTAAAAAGGTGTATCAGTTTTCCTGGAACTTCCCTGGTGGTACAGTGGTTAAGAATCCGCCTGCCAATGCAGGGGACACGGGTTCAATCCCTGGTCCGGGAAGATCCCACATGCCATGGAGCAGCTAAGCCCGTGCGCCACAACTACTGAGCCGGTGCTCTAGAGCCCACAAGCCACAACTACTGAGCCCGTGTGCCACAACTACTGAAGCCTGCACACCTAGAGCCCGTGCTCTGCAACAAGAGAAGTCACCGCGATGAGAAGCCCGCGCACCGAAACAAAGAGTAGCCCCCACTCACCGCAACTAGAGAAAGCCCGCACACAGCAATGAAGACCCAGTGCAGCCAAAAATAAATAAATAAATAAATTTATTTAAAAAAAAAAAAAAAAGGTGTATAAGACCTCTACTTGGAAAACTATAAAACATTGGTGGGACAAACTAAAGAAAACTTAAACATATAAAGAGAGAAACTATATTTATGAATTGTTGAGATGCCTCGTTCAATGTAATCCTAGTTAAAATCCCAACATGGTTTTCAAAACAGAAACTGACAGGCTGATTCTAAAACTTATATGAAAATGCAGAGGACCTACAGTAGCTAGAACAATTTTGAATAAACAAAAGAAAAAAAAATTCAGACTCCCATATTCTTATGGGAAGCAGAGGGGCAATGGTCCATCTTCTGTAACTGCTTCAAGGCTGAGTAGGGGCCTGTCAGGAAGTAAAAATCTCTGGATGCCTGATCTAGGGGCCCCAGGGGTAGGACAGCTCCTTGTTTTAAGTTGGTATGTGCTGGAATCCTCGCATAGCCATCATCTTGATGTGGAACTGTTGTAACAGTTTCCATAGCCTTTGCATGAATCTCCTTGATGATGAAGCACTTTTTGTAACAGCATCAGAGTACAAAAATATCTGTAAATGACAAAAGACTTAAAAGGCATGGTTAAACATCTGATTATATTTAATTTAACATACGAAATAATCCTCATTAAATATTTCTCTTTGAGATACCTCAGGGGCCCTCTAAGGTATCCCAATGTTAGCTGGAAATCAAAAGAACTTTAATTAAAATTTGATATTTTAGGAAGTTTGTCAAAAAGTTTTAAAACACTTGGTCAAATAAGATCATAGGTCACTGTGAGACAATACTTATTCCTTAACCAAAGTGACAATAAAAGATTTCAAAGGCAAAAAAAAAAAAAAAAATCAGAGGATTCAAACTACCTGATTTCAAGACTTGAAGCTATAGTAATCAAGACCAAGACAGTGAGGTATTGGCAAAAGGATAGATCAGTGGAGCAGAATAGTGTCTAGAAATAGATCCATGCATATATTAATATGTAGTCAACTGATTTTTGAGAGAGATGCCAGGAAAATCAATGGGGAAAGGAAAGTTTTCAACAAACAGCACTGAAACAAGTGGATATCCAGGTAGGAGAAAATGAACCTCTACCTCACAAACACAAAAATTAATTTGAGATGGATCATAGACTTCAAAATAAATGCTAAAGCCATAAAGCTCCTAGAAGAAAATGAAAAGAATAGCATTTTTGACATTGGGATAATCTGAGATTTCTTAGAAGGAATGCAGAAAAGCACTAGCAATATGAGAAAAATGGATAAATTAGACTTTATCAGAATTTAAAACTTCTGGTGTTTGTAGACATCCTTAAGAAAATGAAAAAGCAATCCACCAGCAGGTAAAAAATATTCTCAATATATATATCTGACAGGGGACTTATATCCAGAATATATAAAGATCTCTTACAACTCAAGAACATAAGAGACAACTCAGTTTTAAAAATGGACAAAAGACTTGAATACACACTACAAAAAATATGTATAAGTTGGCAGTAAACATATCAGGAAAATGAATAGTAAAGTCATAATAAGGTAATATTTCACACCCACTAATATTGCTAAAATTAATAAGATTGACAATACCAAAAGTTGACAAGTATGTGGAGCAACTGAAATTGTCATAAATTGTGAAAAATTACACTTTGAAAATTTACACTTTGAAAAATTACACTTTGAAAAATTACATGGCAGTTTCTTAGAAAGTTAAACAAGCATCTACTCTATGACCTACTAATTCCATTCCTATGGTATTTACCCAAGAGAAATGATAGCACATATCCACAAAAAGACATAAATGTGAATGTTAACTGCAGCTTTATTCATAACAGCCCCAAACTGGAAACAACCCAAGTGCCCATCAATGGGAGAATAAATAAACAGATTATAGTATATTCATACAATGACTACTTCAGAGCAATTTTTTAAAAAATGAACTCCGCATACACAATAGCATGGATGAGTTGCAAAAGAACATGTTGAGCCAAAGAAGCCAGACACACAAAAATACATCCTCTTATGATTCTATTTGTGTGAAATTCAAGAACATACAAAACTACTCTCTCTTGTTGAAATAAAATATTGGTTGCCGGGATGGGGTGGAGGGATTGACTATAACAGCCACAAGGGAACTTTCTGGGGTGATTGAAATGTTCTGTGTCTTGGGCTTCCCTGGTGGCACAGTGGTTGGGAGTCCGCCTGCCGATGCAGGGGACACGGGTTCGTGCCCCGGTCCAGGAAGATCCCACATGCCGCGGAGCAGCTGGGCCCGTGAGCCGTAGCCGCTGAGCCTGCGCGTCCGGAGCCTGTGCTCTGCAACGGGAGAGGCCACAACAGTGAGAGGCCCACGTACCGCAAAAAAATAAAATAAATGTTCTGTGTCTTGATTGGAGTGATGGTCACATTGGATTTACACATTTACCAAAAGTCATTAAATTGTACACTTAAAGCCCTTGTACTTCACTGCTTATAGATTTTACCTCAACTTTTTACAAAAGTTCTTCAAAACTTCTGTGCCTTCTGAGGGCATAGCTAGGATAGCGCTTCGGCCCTCAAAGTATCGTGAGCACCATTGTTGTTTTATGCTGTTTTGATTATAAAAAAACCATCTCACAACTGCCTTGGAAACTCTCACTTAAATAGAAGATTTATATATATAATTGAGTTCATGTGAGGTGAAGAACTGATATAAAGACATCAAGAGTATAACTTTATTTTTCTTAAGTCCTAGAAGGTGACTTTAAAAAGGTTTAATTTTTTTGGAACATATTTACAAGATTATTAGGAGACTTTTTTTTTTTTTTTTTGATAAGCATGCAAGGAAACATTCTGACCACATAAAGTAGAGGGTCTTTTTGGGGCAGAGGATGCAAGATTTTGTATTTTCTTAATACCCTTTCCAATGCTAATGTTCAAATGGTTTTGAATTTTTGATTCTATTGTAGCTGAAGTTTGCATTCAAGACCTACTTTCCTTATGCTTCTCCGTCTCTTGTCATGGTGCTACTCCAACACCCGAAAGGTACGTGAAGGTTGATTCTGCCCATATTAAAATAACTTCTGGGAATACACTGATTAAATTATAACTGTTTCCTCCCAGTTCCTTATCTGTAAAGGGAATTGGTCATTGCTTACATCCTTTAAGCTCTCAGGGTCTCACATTCTGTGGATTTTGATGTGAGAATTTGCTTGACTTCCCAGTTACAATCATTTACCAAAAGAAAGAAAAAAGAACAAAATGGCCTCTAGTTGGGTTTTGATAGTCTGTTCTGGATAACACAAGGCCTCTGCTCGTGCCAGCCAGATCTACCTGGATGCCAGGAACAGGCTAATAAGACTTGGCTGATTCGGAATAAAACAGTATGTTTATTTGTATTTCATTCTTTCTACTCTGTGCCCCCTGTTGCAAAAGAAAAGATAAAATGATGAATGAAACCAAGGAAGTTTAGTGGAAATTTCTCCTAACCAAGCCAAGGGAAGCCTTTTGAAAGAATTCAGTAAGTGTATTAGACCACAGCCCTCTCTGATTTCATTTGCCAGCCTTCCAGAGGCCATATCCAGTTGGGGAAGTGATGATTCTGCCCTGATTCCACTGATGTTGATCTGTTAACATGCCTGTGAGCTCCTGTTTAGGAAACATTTCAGAAATAGAGAATATAGACCTCCTTCCCATCTAAAGCCTGAAATCTGAAGCAGAGGCAACACTGACACAAGACAGACTCTGTGCTGTAGGAAAAGGCATTCATCTGACCGTGGAAGGAAAGAGGAGAGAAAAGAGTAAAAGAATCCGTAATATTTCCTTTTTATGCCGTTTTTTTCCCTGGCTTTTTCCTGAGACTTGAGTAAGTAAATTCATTTGAGGAAAGTATGATTCGAGGTTTCAGAGCATTTTACAAAATCAAAGTTCCTCTTCCTTGTTCTAAAAGATTAGGTTCTCACCTAGAGTGACCCATTTGATGCTGTCCTCTGAGATGCTAGAGGTGGAGGTGGTGACAGGCCTGGTGGGATCTCTAGTCAGCTGTTTTGTGGAACTTAACCTGTGGGGACACAATGGGAAAACTTTAATAACAAGACAGAAAAGTCAGTAATTCACTTTCCAGGGCCACGTCTCACAGCCTAAATCAGATGAGCAAAGCCTAAGGTCAGCCTGTGTGAGCAGCTGAATGAGCTCCAGAAAAAGTATTGGGGTTGTTATTTTTTAATTTGGAAATCTATAAACAAAAGACTACCTCTGCTAGTTCCTAGAACAGTTTTCTGCATGTTACATTTGGAAAAATAATGTTACATTCACAAATTGAAGTGTTTTTTAACAGTAGAATCTTCTATTCATCAGAAATTGATCTTATGCCCACTGTAAAGTCTTGTAGGCATTAAAGATGGGTCACTTATGAGCCCTGACTATCCAGGAGCTACAAGTAAAGAAGACATAAAATACATATCTAAACAACTAATAAAAAGAAGAAAACAAAAGTGCCTTCAAAGACTGCAAATCAGGAGTTATGGGAGTTCAGAAGAGGGAGAGAGATAATTTATGATTCTTTAACATTTGTGGGGTAGTAGTGGTTATTGTATCACTTACATTATCTTTCTCGTGTATTTAATTATAGAACCTATCACTGCATGGAAATGTGGTAGCCTTTTTCAGATGTTGTTTAGAACTACAGATACATACATGGTCAGAAGTGTTTAAGACCATGGGAAAATTGTGAAACCAGAAAAACTAACTAAAGAAAAGACATTTGTCTGTATGATACCCATGTAGTTTTTTCTGACCTTTGTTTTTTTTAAAAAAACTATACACCTGGGCTTCTCTGGTGGCGAAATGGTTGAGAGTCCGCCTGCCGATGTAGGGGACACGGGTTCGTGCCCCAGTCCGGGAAGATACCACATGCCGTGGAGCGGCTGGGCCCGTGAGCCATGGCCGCTGGGCCTGCGCGTCCGGAGCCTGTGCTCCGCAACGGGAGCGGCCACAACAGTGAGAGGCCCGCATACCGCAAAAAAAAAAAACAAAACTATACACCTGAAATCTTATTCTAAATTCATCACAATCGTAGAAAAACAGTTGGGCAGCCCATTCCTAATTCCTTGTTGATTATTTTATTATAATCTCCATGTATGTTGAAATCACAGATTACTAGTGATATGGAGGAGGGGGTAGGTGAGTAGAAAAGAAAAAACCCTGGGGCATCTTCCACATAGCCTTTGTAAACCCTACGGTGGGCTGCCTGTGCAGTCTCTCTGTCCACTCCCATGTACCCAAGTAAAAGAGCCTTTGAGTTTAGCTCTGTGTAACACTGACAGGTCTTTCTTCCCAGGCCAGGGACATAGATTCTGGATGGGATCAGCATGAGAGCGGTGGTACGGATTCTGTGGACCAGGAAAATTAAGGCCTTTCCTCCAAATGGCCTCTTGTGGTCTTAGCTGTCGATGATTCCTAGTAGGTTTGACTTTTCTTCAGCTCCTCTCTGATGGCTCTCTCCACCCACAGATATCCCACAGGGACTTTGGCACCAGGCACTGAAACATATCTCTGAAATGCTCAAAGAAGTAGTTGAAGACCAAACTCATGGGTAAGCAAACACTGATGACTCGTAGGTCTGTTTCACACGCGTTTGCTCTGGATCCTTATCTTCCCTTGAGCAGGCCTGACAGGGGAAGGCATTACAAGCATACCTCAGAGATATTGCAGGCTTCGTTCCAGACCACAGCAATAAAGTGAGTCACACGACTTATTTGGTTTCCCAGTGCTTATAGAAGTTATGTTTACACTATCCTGCAGTCTATTTAGTGTTCAATAGCACTATGTCTAAAAAAAACAATGCACATACCTTAATTTAAAAATACTTTATTACTAAAAATTGCTAACCATTGTCCGAGCCTTCAGTGAGTCATAATCATTTTGCTGGTAGAGGATCTTGCCTCAACGTTGACGCTGCTGACTGATCATGGTGGTGGTTGCTATGTATGGGGTGGCTTTGGAAGTTTCTTAAAATAAGACAATATGAAGTTTATCACATCAGTTGACTCTTCCTTTCACAAACGATTTCTCTGTAGCATGCAATGCTGTTTGATAGCATTTTACCCACAGCAGAACTACTTTCAAAACTGGAGTCATTCCTTTCAAACCCTGTCACTGCTTTATCAACTAAGTTTATGTAATACTCTAAACCCTGTGTTGTCACTTCAACAGTCTCACGGCAGCTTCACCAGGAGTAGGTTTCGTCTCAAGAAACTACTTTCTTTGTTCATCCATAAGAAGCAACTCCTCGTCCATTAAAATTTTATCATGAGATTGCAGCAATTCAGTCACATCTTCAGGCTCCACTTCTAACTCTAGTTCTCTTGCTGTTTCTGCCGCATCTGCAGTTACTTCCTCCACTGAAGTCTTGAACCCCTCAAAGTCGTCCATGAGGATTGGAATCAACTTCTTCCAAACTCCTGTTAATGTTGATATTTTGACCTCTTCCCATGAGTCACAAATGTGCTTAATGGCATCTAGAATGGTGAATCCTTTCCAGAAGATTTTCAGTTTACTTTGCCCAGATCCCTCAGAGGAATGTATTTCTTAAATAGTAAGAGTTGAAAGTCGAAATGACTCTTTGATTCATGGGCTGCAGAATGGCTGTTGTGTTAGCAGGCATGAAAACAACATTAATCTCACTGTACATCTCCATCAGAGCTCTTGGGTGAACAGGTGCATTGTCAATGAGCAGTAATATTTTGAAAGGAATTTTTTTTTCTGAGCAGTAGATCTCAGCGGTGGGCATAAAATATTCAGTAAAACATATTGTAAAGAGATGTGCTGTCATCCAGCCTTTGTTGTTCTATTAATAGAGCACAGGCACAGTAGATGTTTTAAAGGGCCCTAAGATTTTCAGAATGGTAAATAAGAATTGACTTCAACCTAAAGTCACCAACTACATTTGTCCCTAACAAGAGAGTTGGTCTGTCCTTTGAAGCTTTGAAGCCAGGCATTGACTTCTCCTCTCCAGCTATGGAAGTCCTAGATGCCATCTTCTTCCAATATAAAGCTATTTCGTCTACATTGAAAATCTGTTGTTTAATGTAGCCACCTTCATTAATTATCTTGCTAGATCTTCCAGATAACTTGCTGCAGCTTCTACACCAGCACTTGCTGCTTCACCTTTCACTTTTACATATGGAGATGGTTTCTTTCCTTAAACCTCATGAGCCAACCTGTGCTAGCTTCAGACTTTTCTTCTGTAGCTTCCTTACCTCTCTCAGCCCTCACAGAATTGAAGAGAGTTAGGGCCTTGATCTGGATTAGGCTTTGGCTTAAGAGAATGTTGTGGCTTATTTGATCTTCTATCCAGACCACTACAACTTTCTTCATATTAGCAATGACTGTTTTGCTTTCTTATCATTCATGTGTTCACTGTAGTAGCACTTTTAATTCCCTTCAAGAACATTTCCTTTGCATTCACACCTTGGCTAATTGTTTGGCGCAAGAAGCTTAGCTTTCAGCGCATCTCAGCTTTAGACATGCCTTCCTCACCAAGCTTTATAATTTCTAGCTTCTGATTTAAAGTAAGAGACGTGCCACTCTTCCTTTCACTTGAACAGTTAGAGGCCATTGTAGGGTTACTAACTGGCCTAATTTCAATATTGTTGTGTCTCCTACGGAGGCCCAAGGAGAAGGAGAGAAAACGGACAATTGGTAGGGCAGTCAGAACACACACATTTATCGATTAAGTTCATCATCGTATATTGGCACAGTTCATGGCACCCCAGAACAATTACGATAGTAACAAGGAACGTCACTGATCACAGATCACCATGACAAATATAATGGAAAAGTTTGAAATATTGTGAGAATCACCAAATTGTACACAGACAGGAAGCGAGCAAATGCTGTTGGAAAAATGAAGCCAATAGACTTGCTCGACGCAAGGTTGCCACGACCTTCAGTCTGTGAAAAAACACAGTTACCTGTGAAGTGCAGTAGAATGAGGTATGGCTGTATTGGTCTGTTTCCATCCCCAAACAGGTAAGCACACTGCTGAGTAAGAAGTGGAGGAAGCACTTTGAGCAGCTCAGAATAAATAGGCTGCATGTGTAAATACCTGATAGCAACTGTTCTGAGTAATGGCTAGTGTTAGGCTTTGAAATGTACAAGCACAACAATAAAAATAATAGACCTTAGGAAAAAAGCAGTGCTCACATGCTGCAACCCCTGGCCTGCAGAAGGAGAAGGGCACCTCTCTGGGCCCTTCTCTACCTCTCTAGGGAAGGAAATTCTAAACTTCTCTTGCACAGTAGGATGAAATGTTTCTTTTCCTCCTCCTTGTAATAAATATTTGTCTAAAATTAGAAAATCCATTCTAACATAAAGTAATTTCTAACATTATGATATTAGGTACCCTCTTATATGTGTTATTTCCCTAGAAGCATTCACATTTAGGCTTTGCTAAGTTCTTTGTAACATAGTACCCTTCGACTTCCTCTTAACTTCTTTGCTTTTAGAGTATACATATCTTATTCATTGTCTATACTAGCCTACTGATACTGTCTTTATTTGTTGCCACTTTTCCTTCTTGAAATTCTCTATAATCTCATTACTGAGCCATCACATATTATGGCTGGTGCTCTTCTGTTCATCATCACTGATGCAGGTTTGGGTGCCAGTTACTCACTTACACAGCCTCCCTCCCCGACCCTGCCCCCAAACTCTTACCAGCAGAGGAGACAGACAGAACTGTCAGCCAAGTGGGGATCAGAGGATTGGCCATATTAATGACCTGCCATACCCTGGCAGCCCCATACACACCCCTTCTGGCTGTCTCTGTTGAAGAGCAGGGCCTAGACCCCAAACCTCTTAGGGCTCCTGCCTAACCCAGATCTGCCTCAACTAGGCTTCAGGGCCACCCGCGGGGAGGGCTCTGTGAGCAGCCTTAGGCACCTTCTCAGCCAGCCCCATGGGACTGCATTGCACACTCGGCTGCTAGAGGAAGAGAGGCAGAATGACCAGGCCTTGAGCCGTGATCCAGGAGGGATGCCCATGTGGGGGCAGCGAGCATGGGGGAGCCCTTGCTCAGCTCACTCGTCCGTGAGGCCTGCAGGAAGGAGACCCTGTGGAGCTGGTTCCTTGCTTCTGAGACATAACCCAGCCCACTGCTCATGTGGCCCCTGGAGCATCAGCTCTCCCTGTTGTGGGGACAAGGGAGTAAGACTGGTGCTCCTCCTTCTTCCTTTTCTGTCATTGTTTTGCAAGTTAGATTTCAGAACATTTAATCACTTGTTTTCGGGGAGGACTTGAACAGGAGGAGAGCAGTGACTAGGAGAGGTGGGAACGGCGCTGGCTTGGGGATTCCACGGGCCAAGCAGGGGACCACGCACCCAGATCCAGCAAAGACGGAGCGCTGCAGAGGGGCTCAGAGCTTTCCTGTTCTAGGAGCTTCCCCAGTTCAGAAGGAAAGTTCTGCTCTATGCTAATCTCAGGCCAGTCCTGCTCCATTTCTCCCAGGGGAGATGTTAAACTGCTAGGACTGTCACTATGCAAAATTAGTGGGTCCTTACCTTAAGCAGAGTCTACCCTTTATTGCAACTCCCGGTTCCCTGTGTGACAAAAGGATAGCTTCACAAAAGCTTTAACTTTTCAGCATTGATGTATACTTGATGCCAGGAAAGAGTATAATATACAGCTCATTAAAAATTCATAATTGCCAAAATACTGACCAGAATCTTTTGTCTTGTGAGAAAAGGAATAGCACGTGTTTCGGCCTGTGTCCCTTCTCTGGTCTCCGTCTGGACCCCAGGGAGCCCCCTCGTTTCTTGCTTGGGGCTACCTGGGCGGCTGCCTGGTGGCTGAGGGGCCCCACTCTCCACAGCAGCCCGGCTGTGCAGGCCACGCAGAAGGCAGAGCCGTGGGCCTGCAGGTTCTCATCTTGCGTCGTTCTTGATGATCATGGGCCAAAACCTTCCTTTCTCGAAGGCCTGTTTGCACTCAGTGTCCCTCCGTGACCTTGATTTAAAGATTTAAATGTCTGAGGTCCTCAGGGCACATGAGGTTTTGAGAGGCATGCCATTGAAAGTCCTGTGACAGGTTCAGGGCGGCATTGTGAGCTCTTTTTCTGAGGCTAACTCGTATTCCTTGCAAGTTGTACTTCAGTGGATAAGAACAATTGAAGCCAACCATTCACAAACACAAGTTGCTTTAAGAACCTAAAGGAAAAAGCAATCAAGTTGCCCGGCTGCCATGTGTTCTGGTTCTGTTCCAGGTCCTACGGAGGCCCCTTTGAGAGCTGGTTTTTGTTCGTTCACTTTGGAGGATGGGCTGACATGGCGGCTGAGCAGTTACTGACGTCGGAGGCTGAGGCTGAAGCTCCAGAGGCCCTGCTGTGGCTCCTGGCTTTCAGCTGCGGTCCGGGAGCTGGGCATCAGCAGAGAGCACAGACCATGGTGGGTGGCCAGGCCTATGGTGTGCGGCCTCAGGATCAGTCTCTCAGGGGCTGGAAGGGGCCCTGCAGTGGGTGTGGCTTTCACTGACCCCCAGGCACCTCAGCAGGTACATGCAGACATCCGCCTGGACGAGTGAGTGGGAGCTGGGCCTGGGGTCGAGGTGTTTTCCTGCCCTCAGGAGTGGACTGGAGGCCAGGCGCTGCCTGCTGTCCTGGGAGGCACCCAGGAGATGAGGTGCAGCCCTTCCATCCCTGGGTCATCTTATCTCTTCTTGGTCACTGCCACTCTGTCATGCTTCACGGGCATGCCTGGCCCTGGGGCCGCTCCCTCCAGACCCATGCAGGGTCTGACCCCTCTTCTGAGGAGCATCGTCCTCTTTCTGATCAGTGGCCTGGCACTGTCTGCTTCCGTCTTGACTTAACTCCTTTCTTGGATCAGTCAATAGATCCTCACAGAACCGGCTTTGTTTAGAACTCTTAGAAAAGTAATCACATGATATTAACCACTTAGTTTCTGAAAAAGGACTTGGTCATTTCCTAAATAACAGAGCAGCAAAGTACAGGAGTGGCTAGCTGTCTGTGGCAGAGACAGTTGTTATTTTGTGTGGAATATAATATTAACAGGAGCAATGTTTTGATTAAAGGCATTTGCGCCTTCCTTACAAACATTTGCTGGTTTTTAAAAGTTCAACTGCCGGCGCTTTTTGCTGATTTTAATAATTAAAGGGAGCAGGTTTCTTTATGTAGAGAGCAGTGCTCCTATTTGCTTGATGTTTTCTGTTTGAACAAAACAGACTAGTTCAGATATGGCTGTATATTTTACTTGTTTAAAAGCATGTTATGTGGCAGGAGAAAGAAAAGAGTTGGGATTTTAAAAAGTTGAAATTTGGTGATGATTTTGGATCAAAAATAGAACATTTTTTTTAGAAATTAACATGTATCTCAGAATTGCTATCTGATTAAAAAGAAAGCCTATTTTTCCCTTTTAAAATATCACATTAAACTAATTGAAGAGAATCCTAATTTTTCATTATCTTAATTTTAATAATTTAAATGTATGAAGCACTAATGATTTCTGAAGCCTTTTTATATACTTTATATTTGATTCTGTATAAGCTAAACTGGTAGGTTATATGTTAAATTCCAAATCTATCATAGAAGCTGACAGATTACTTTTGAAGTGTAGAGAAATAAATTGTCCAATAAGGTTTATTTTCTAGAGAGTTCTGCATTGGCCTATCTTTCTACTAGTTAAGTTGGTCCTTTTTTTTTTCTTTTTTTTTTTTTAATAAAACTTACGCCTAGTTCTTACTCAGGGGGTGCTTTGCAGCCTGGATAAAAACAGATTAGCTCACTCAGTCGTTTAGTGCCAGTACGTGTGTTTCCTTCCTCTTCCTTCTCGGTGCTCAACCTGAGGCACCAGTTTGTGCGGCATCCCGGGGAGCAAATGGGGCCCAGTTTTCCTAGTTTAACTAGTAGTGCATACTTCTCGCTCTCCTGACCTTTGATGGTCTGTTGGATGACTTGACAAACTGTGAACTGTCTTTGAAAGCATGATTATTGTAAGATTTGACTGAGCTTGACAATATCTGTGCCTTTGCCTTGAAAGGCATAATTAAATCACAGTACCGGACTGTACGCAGCAGCGTTCTGTGACTGGAACCGTCACCTCTGCTGGGCATCCTTGAGGTGCAGGATTGGGAGGGGGTGGGGCAAAGAGCAGCCGTTCCTGCCTGAGACGCGTACGGCCGGCTCAGAGACCGCTCCACTCTGCAAACCATGTTCTCTGCCAGCCAGTGTTCATCTCCTTTTGCTGACTTTGAATTAAATCATGATAAAAAACAACTATGTCTGTATACTCTTAAGAATTAGGTGAGGGTTCATACTCTTTAACCCCGTCATTCTACTTCTAGGAATTACCCTAAGGAAGTAGTTAGAGAGCCATAGAAAGATTTATGTACGAGATCATTGCAGCATTGTTGGTAACTGCAATAACTGAAGATGGCCTACATTTCAACAGTAAGGATATCGGCTAAATAAATTGTGGTGTATTACAACCACAGAATAGCATTCTACCATGAAAAATCATGTTATCAAAGAAAATGTGCTACAGATAATGGTAAATTGCTTAGAGTGAACTGTGAAAACTAGAATACCTTATGTATAGTGAGTGCTGTGTTCACAATGCATAGAAAAAAGATGATAAGGATGTAAACCTCACTTTCAACGAGTCTCTTTGGATAGTGGAGTTACAGTCATTTTGATTCTTTTTCTTTTTCAAATGTTTTACAGTGAGCATATATAAATTTTCATAATGCAGGGTAAAAATTAATACTTAGAAAAGAAAGCTTATATTTTTCTCCTGAAAAGATTTTTAGAAAGCATTAAAGTTTTGGGCATGTGAGGAAGGTATTTGAAGGGAAAGACGGCCTGGAGTGAAAGAGAAAGGAAGAAGACAAGCCTCAGGGAATATTGGACGAGAGGAGAAAATCAAATGCCAGTCAGGAAGAAAATGGATATGGAGGCATTGCTTCCTAAGCCCTGACATTTTTGCAGACCTACCTAGACGCAGGACAGCCGTGGGCCCCCGTAGACGCTGTCAGACGAGGGCAGGCTGGTCCCGGGCAAGAGAAGAGGGGGTGAGGGACACCGCCCTCCTGCATGGAAGGGCCCTGGGGTGCAGTTTCTCACGGTCTTGCCTTGTGATTGGAGTCGCTCACACAGCACTGCTAGTGTTCTGGAGCTTATGACAGATTTCATTGAATGAAGCCTTAACTTCCAGGGAAAAAAACGACTCACACAAAATCCATAAAATCGGTCATGGGAATTTTCAGAGTAGGCCTAAGTATTCTTCTGGAAATGAGGGAACATAGCTCTTCATGAGTTCCATGTGGCATTTTGGATCTACAGCTTTCAGTTTTTACGGTTTTCCAAGTCACAACTTGATGTACCATTCTTAGAGCAAACAGAAATCTCAGCATGAAATAAATATTTTTTATGCAAAAACAACCCACAGACCTATAACAGCCACTATTACTATGTGGATTCCACAGACTTGTGACCTCTGTTTGAGCTTTCAACATGTATGAACAGTGTCCCAGTGTCTAAACCAAACCAGCGTGGTACGTGTATGTGTGTGTGTGTGTGTGTGTGCGCGCGTGTGTGTGCATGCACGCGCTTCCTCCTCGCCGAAGGTGGCAAAAAGGCCAACCTCCTTCTTATCAGCACGTTGGCTCAGCGGAGGTCCGAGCACTGGGCTTTAATTGACCTGTGGCTGTGATAGTGAACAAGTCTTCAAGGAGCCTTTTGTTCTTTTTCCCACAATATAAAAATCTGACTACATTCTGCTGAGGACTTTTCTCCATTTCCTTTCATACAAAAAAAAGGTCGATTCCTGGCATGATGCCCTGGCTGCTTAGTGAGCAGGACGAAAGAAAGTCAAGAAATTTCCATTACGCGCATTTGGGTTTGTGTGGAGCAGTGTGTAAACTCTGACATGGTCCGCCCCACCTGCCCTCCCTCGGGCGCCAGTCCTCTCCCGTTTCTGGGGGTTGCTTCAAAGAACTGAGTCATCCTACAACCTGCGTGTCCTGACTCTTCCCTAATCGCTTCCCTTTGAAATTATACTTCCCAGGTGGAGGTGAAGGCCGTGCTCAGCCGCCTCATGAAGCTGCTCAGGAGTCCCACCCTCTCGGCCAGGGACCTGCAGGCGGCAGCTGGAGAGGGCGGGGAGGGAGCTCCCAGACCGCCTGCCTGTCAGCAGCTGATCAGGCGCCTCCTCCTGAACTTCCTGCTCTGGGCTCCCGGAGGCCACGCGATTGCCCGGGAAGTCATCACGCTCGTAAGTCTCCCCTTTTCTGGCATCCTGGTTCTCATTCTCATCCCAGGGAAAAGGTGGGTTATCACCCAAGGACCCAGCCTTTGAAGAGTGTGGGTACCAAGATGCTGTCCAAACGTGGCTGGACAGGCCGGGAGGGGACGGCTGGGCCAGACCCAGAGCCTGCCCTATGCGACACCGGCATGGCACAGGAGAGGGAAGGGAGGCTCAGACAAGGGAGCGCACGTCTCCCAGGTCACACAGCTCACTGCCAGGGCCCACGGTGAAAGCTCACCTCCTGTCTCCCCAGGCTGTTGTCTTTCAGTTACAGTCCATGACTCTCCCTCCTCGTGAAGAGAAACAAGCCTTCAGTGAGAATATGGTCACTGCAGTGGCTCAAAGAATTTCATGTGTTAATTTTTTTAAAAGTTTGCTAATTACAGAGAGCTCCTTCTGGAAGCCCAGCTGACCTGAGGGGTTCTTTACGGTCCAAGTCAAACGTGGCACCGCTTATGGCATGGGACTCAGCAATGATTACTTGAATAATGACACTAAAAGCACAGGCAACAAAAGAAAAAATACATTGGATTTCATCAAAATAAAAAACTTTGCAAATCAAAGGACACTATCTAGAAGGTGAAAAGACAAATCTTGAAATGGGAGAAAAATTTTGAATTTATACTTGGAAATATTTGGAAATCACATATCTGATAGGGGTTTAATGTTTAGTGTTTAGACTATAAAAGGAATTTGTACAGCTCAACAACAGTAAAACAACCCAGTTCAAAAACTGGCAGTGAATTTAGACATCTCTCCAAAGAAGATGTACAAATGGCCAATAAGCATATGAATAAAATGTTCAACATCATTAGCTCTTAGGGAAATGCAGTCAAAACCACAATGAGGTACCGCTCCATACCCACTAGGACATACACTGTAAACCAAGCCAAACAAAATGGAAAACAAGACAGAAAGTAGAATAGAGGTTATTAGGGGCTGGGGAGTGGTGCAGAGTTCCTGTTTGGGATAATGAAAAAGTTTTGGAAATGGACAGCAGTGGTGGTTGTACAGCATTGTGAATGTACTTGATGCCACTGAATTGTACATATAAAAATGATTAAAATAGCAAATTTTATGTTATGAGCTCATCTCAAAAAAAAAACCCAAAAAACCACAATGTGCTGGTTCTTGGAGTTAGGTTTTTTTCTGTTTTTGTTTTTACTTTTTATTGTCATAGAAGGTATATACAGAAAGGTATAGCTTGATGAATTTTTGCAAACCAAAAACACCCATGCAGCCAGCAAGCAAATCAAGACAGGAATGTTCCCAGTACCCAGAGACCCCCTCCCGCTCCCCTCCAGGGCAGGCTCTGTTTGAATGTGAACATGAAGAAAGTCCCAGTGACCAGTGGGACTGCCAAGAACCCCAGTAACCAGTGCCCACAAGGTTCTCCTTGCTTCTAGGAGAACGACGTGTGTGGGGTGGGCAGACCACGCAGCCAGCCTGTCAGTCCGCCCTCTCGGGCTCAGACAGAAGACCTCCCAGAGCCTGGGTGTGGCCGAGAGCAGAGGAGGACTTGCTTGTCACCTGCTGGGTGCCATCTCCTCAGGGCCCGCCCCAGCACAATGATCTATCGTGTGCTTTTATAAAGTGCACATCTCACCTCCAAATCCATTTGAGGTGGGGAACTACACAGGTGAGAGTTAAATAATGTCCTCATATCTGTAGAACTTGGTATCAACCAACTTTTTCTCTGGCCAAGTGTAAATTATAATAGTCACTTTTCGGCCACTACCTCAGCCAGGTGATCAAGGTCAGCATCAGCAGGGATAAGTCACGTTGATATGAAGCGATGAACGTGCACTTTACTTCTGTGGCCTTCCTACCCCAAACTTGACAAAAACCCCAGTTGAAGGACATTTGACAAAAATAACTGACCAGTCCTCCTTAAGACTGTCAAGGTCATCAAAAACAGGAAAGTCTGAGAAACTGTCACAGCCAAGAAGAGCCTAAGGAGGGATGATGACTAAATGTAATGTGGTGTCTTGGATGGAATCCTGGAACAGAAGAAGGACATTAGGGAAAAACTGAGGAAAAGTCTGACCTAAAGATAAGGTTAATAAAACATATTAATATCGGTTCATTAATTCTGACAAATGTACTACACTAATGTAAGATGTTAACAGGAAAACTGAGTGTAGGGGATATGGAATTTCTCAGTATTTTCTTTTGGGTCAAACTATAAATCTAAAACTGTTCTAAAATTGAAAGTTATTTTAAAAGTCAAAGGCAGACACTTCTGAATCATGCAGGTGCTGGTGGCATTTTTGTTGCCTGACCTCTGACTTCCTGCCCAGGCCCTGGACACCTGTGGGAGGGGCCTCAGCCCGTGGAGCCTGCTCAGACCTGGCCGCCCCTCCTCCCTGAGCCTGCACACCCCTGCTCCTCTAGTGTCCTGTCACCCTGGGAGTGGAGAGCAGGCCAAGGAGATCACGGCCGGCCCGGCACGTAGGGTGTGAGAGAATGTAACCCAGAGACAGCTCCTCAGAGACACGCAGGTCTCTGCTTCTGTATTGCAGTCACATTTCCCTCCATTCTGGGGAGACAGTCCAGGTTCACAACAGACCGCCCTCAGGTCTCACCCACAGACTGGCTGCTGGGGCCCAGGAGCTGGTCGTGTCACCAAGCTCAGGGTTGCCGCCGATGCTGGAGCCCCATCGCCACAGAACAGCTCACCTGCAGCCACGCATCAGCACTGCTGGTCCACACCTGAGCCTGGGGCAACCCGGCGCCTTCATTCACGTTCAGAAGTCAGCTCAGCTGCAAAGAAGATTAACTAAAGGATGAAGCTCGGTGTTTTCTCTTCCCGCACCGGCTCCTTAGGAGGTGGGTGCTGGCCTCCCGGGCACCTTGGAGCCCGTCACAGCTGAGAGCGCCTCCTGGGCGCTGTCCTTGCAGATGTTCAGTAACTGTTTCAACTAACAAACATGCCGGCCTTCCTAACTCGACGCTTTCCTGCAGTGGCCACATGATCGGTTGAAGGCAGCCCGGCAAGAGCAGCTACAGCAGGACAGGTGGCAGGGGTCCACCCAGTGCCAGCCCCTCGTGGGCTCCTTGGTGCCTCCCTCTGTGGGCAGCCTGGGAAGAGCCCTGGGCCGGTCTGCTTGGCCAGGAGCAGGTGGACGGCCTTTCTCTTTGAGGGGCTTTGGCATCACCACCCTCAGGACCCTAGCCCTGGCCTGGCTTTGATGTGGACTCAGAGAGGTGGGAGCAGGGCCAGCTTCTGGGCCCGGGTCCTGGTCTTGGCCCTCTTGTCTTGCCCTCAGCTCTGGAGAGCCGTGCTCGCCATAGGCTGTGCGTCTGAGCCCTGTCTCTTTGTGGCCTTCGATCCTCCTCTGAGCTGCCCCTTGTGCCATCGGCTCACCTTCCTCCTTCCTCCTCTCCTGGCCTCACACCCCAACCTCGGCCACAGCACGCTCCCCCACTTCCTCAGGCTCCCGCACGGGCCCCAGGGCTCAGCTTCTGAGTCTCCACTGAATCCCTTCATCAGAACCCCCGCCCTTCCCACCCCTTGTTCTGCTTCTCTGCCCTGTTCCTGCTTTACCAGCTCCGCTCTCTCCTCCTTGAGCCTCGATGAGGAGGATGAGGCGCTAGCAGCCTGGCTGGTGCCCGGATTCCTGCTGCCCCTCGTCCTGCCCTGAGCTCACGTTTCTCTCTCCCTCTCCTTCTGTCTTCTGTTGCTGGACCATAGCAGTAACAGCCAAAAGTTAGCCAGAATCTGAAATATAGAGTTCAGTTCTATAATTGTTGAGCTCAAGATGAATTTGACCTCCACAAGGATGCCCTCAGCTGAGCCCTGCAGGACGCGGCTTCCCCTCCCTTAGTGGCAGTGAGGCGGGGTTTGTATGTGACCGGAGACAAAGTGGAACATGGGCATCGAGGTGGCTTGTAAGAGGGCCGGTGACGGCACCGCTGCCCCGCATCCGGCTCCGAGGAGCCCCCACGGTCCCTGGGCACTGGCGCGGGAGGCAGTCTTCCCCCACTCGGGTCTGAGGTACTAAATTAACTCTTCTAAGGCGTCCCAGGGAAGCTCATGTTGTTTCATCCGTAAAGTCATCTACAGCATCTGTGACTTCTGAGGAAAACCAAGAGAGGATTCTGTGGACACCAAGAGCCACGGTAAACCCCACCCAGGCTGGCAGCCTGCCCCCCGCCCCCAGCAGAGCCCTCTCAGCTTGGGCCACTGCCAGTAGCTGGCCGGGGAGCACCAGTGCTGTCCAGGGGGCCCAGGGCTTCCCCCGCTGCCACTCACTTAGTATCCGTGCTGCAGTGAGAGTCTGCCTTGACTCATGGCCAGGGGTGGCCTGGGATTAAAGGCTGTCCTGGGCCCTAGGAGAGTCCCGGCTGGACCAGGGTGGCTGGTCACCCTACCAGAAGGGCCCAGTGTGGACACAGAGGAGGAGCTGACCTTGGGCTACTCAGGCTACTTAAATATTTGATTCACACGTGAAAAACGAACATGTGGTGCTCACTTTGGCAGCACATAGACTAAAATTGGAAGGACACAGAGACGATTCGCATGGCCCCTGTGCAAGGATGACATGCAAATTCGTGAAGCGTTCCATATTTAAAAGAAAAAAGAAATGAATATGTGGACTGCTCTCAAAAACAGAGGTTCTCAATATGCTTGTGTCTAAAAAAAAATCACAGTAAATTCTCCACGCAGATAAATCGTTAGATTCTTATCCTCCCTTTATGGGTACCAACAGCTAAGGCTGTATTTAGCAGAACTGACAGTTCCTGTGTTTCCTGCTTCCCTTAAGAATCAAGTGTTAAAACCTTGGGTGCCTATTAACAAACAAGTGGGCCTGCCGCCAGCCCAAGAATGCCATTTATAAAGCTGTTTGTGTAAGAACAGGTGGCACTCTCTTTTCAGCATTTTCCAGTTCTCATAGTAGTGCAAGCCTTTTGCAGGAAGTCAAGCCACAGCATGCTCATTGGCCTCTGCTCCCCATGGCAAATAACCCCAAAGCTCGTGATGGGTGTTCCAAGAAACAGCATTTGTCTGTAGCCGTTGTGGGTCTGAGAGGGCCAGCATTAGGAAGTGGCTCTGCTCACTAGATGGCCCACCTCTGAGAACACATTCGCTTTGCTAATCACCTTGAAGACAAAACAAGAGCCCTTTGGAGCCGATAGGAATGCAGGTGCTTTTGGGGGACAGGATGGTTACAGCTGGTCCACTGGACGAAGAGATGAATCTGTCTGGAAAGTGTTTTAATTTGCCTTCTCTTTCTTCTGTCCTCATTGCAGATGGCTCAGACTGATGCAATAATGCACGAGATTATTGGCTTTCTGGACCAGACCTTGTACAGATGGGACCATCTTTGTGTGGAAGCCCCTAGGTCGAGAAAACTGGCCAGAGAGCTCCTCGCAGAGCTGCGTGGGCAAGCCTAGCCCAGGCAAGTTAACCAGGGAGGCTACGCGATGAAATGGTGGGGCCGCTTCTTATGGCCTGTTTGTCGCATGCATTCCCTCCTTGAGTTGCAAGAATGAGCCATAAACGTCTTGGCAAGATCTGGTAGCACATATTTTACAAAATGAGAAGTCAGGTGCTTTAGCCTGAATTCAGTGAGATTTACTCACTAATGACGGGGTTATGCTTCAGCGTTCCCTGTGCCTGTTCAGCCCGGATGTCGATTAGAGAATCACTCAAGAAAAGGCTTGGATGGGAGAACAGATTTTTATTTCCTTCCCCGCCCCCCCCATCAAACCAACATGCACAACTATTATTTGGATGTTTCAAACTCTTTGGACCAAGAAATTGGTCATGAACCACTGATCAATTTAGAAGGTAACTTAGCTGTTTTCCACAGATCTCTTTTCTAAGAAGTCCTGTAATTGTTACTGGTATTTCGTCTTATCCACCGGGATACTCTCTTGCTCCCCTAAGACGTTCTTCATCCAGGATAGTCAGGATCCCTCAAGTTTCCCTCCCGTGCCCCCTGAGCAGAGCCCACCCAAGCCCAGTAGCAAGTAGTGGTGACGGGGTAGCAACACTGCTTAGCAATGAAATAAAGCCAGCTTTGGGGCTTTTTGCTTTATACTGGCTAAGCACTGGCTGTTACCAAAAGAGCTCATATTACCTCAAAGGTGGCTGACGGGAGGGTACAGGATGTGTTCTAGAAACATTGGATGAGATTATGTGTCAGTTCTCTATTCACTAAAATGGGAATTGGAAACTTCTAATAAAGAATTGGGGGCTTCCCTGGTGGCACAGTGGTTAAGAATCCGCCTGCCGGGCTTCCCTGGTGGCACAGTGGTTGAGAGTCCGCCTGCCGATGCAGGGGACACGGGTTCGTGCCCCGGTCCGGGAAGATCCCACATGCCGCAGAGCAGCTGGGCCCGTGAGCCATGGCCACTGAGCCTGCGCCTCCGGAGCCTGTGCTCCACAACGGGAGAGGCCACAGCAGGGAGAGGCCCGCGTACCGCAAAAAAAAAAAAAAAGAATCTGCCTGCCAATGCAGGGGACACGGATTCGAGACCTGGTCCAGGAAGATCCCACATGCCGCAGAGCAGCTAAGTGGGTGCACCACAACTACTAAGCCTGCGCTCTAGAGCCCGCGAGCCACAACTACTGAGCCCACACACCTAGAGCCCATGCTCCGCAACGAGAAGCCCGCGCACTGCAACGAAGGGTAGCCCCCGCTCACCCCAACTAGAGAAAGCCTGCGTGCAGCAAAGAAGACCCAACGCAGCCAAAAATAAATAAAATAAGTAAATTTATTAAAAAAAAAAGAATTGGCAATGCCAACATTAATATTTATTTCACATTAGTTGAAGATATTTTTTTCCTTTCAGGTTTATTCTTTTGCTCTTTTGTGTATGATCTGTTTGTCGAGTGAGTCCAGACTTTTCTCACTTGGATTTCTGCATCAGTCATCTCTGAATTTCCCTCATTCTTGGCTCCTGTTTGAGGTATAAGTAGAGTTTTGATGTATTAGAGGTTGAGCTTTTAGGGGAGTTACTTGTTTTGGTATACGGATCCACCTGAAGATCTGGAAAATTCCAAGACCTTCTGACCTGAGCCTTTCTTTAGAGAAATGTTACAGTATGAAAGGTATATTGTTAAAATACTTTTATCACTAGTGCCATCATCATATGCTTCCCTTGGTGTTGAGGGCGCCTCTCCTATGTTGGCTTTTGCCAGGGAAGCTGTGACCAACCTCTGTGGACATGAAGAAAAGGGCTTAGTGTGGTGGCAGTGAGTAACCCCTAAACCAAGCGGCCACTGGGAACCAGACCTCCCTGTGGGGAGTGCGCTTCCACGTGGACATCCATTCACACTGTATTTCACAGCAAACAATAAAAACAAGACCGTTATCTCAGATTGTTTAAGCTGCATTTCTGGAAAATCCCTTCCTGTCCTGACCTTACCTCAGTCTGTTTGTAGTACTTCCCGATTCCTTTACAAAGCCTCTAACGTTCTCCTAAGCCTTGGACTTGGGTCAAAGAGGACAGAGCCCAAAACTATAGGGAGAAAAGGCATTAATGACCACCCATTAATACAGAGGTTATGTTATTCATCAGGACTTCATGATGTTTGCAGAATTTGTTAGCTTTTTCAGATTTGTAATTTGTTTTATAGTTTGTCATTCTAAATAAAAAGTCACATGGCACTAATTTTGTATTCGTTAAGTATTATCTTTCTCAGAGAAAGCTTCCCTCTACTCCCCAGTCATGGAAGCTTCAGGTCTCACGAAACCCAGATAGGTCTGCCCCTGGAAAAGACCAATTGTGGTTTATCTCTAGGCCTGGGAATCTTGCCACCAGATGTCTGCAATCTGCCGAGGAGAGTGACTGCAGGGCCGGCAGTCAGCAGGAGCTGCTAAAACCAAACGAAGTGCGTCACACATAAATACCCTTTTTTCCCTTTAAGCCAGACTTAAATACTACCACTGAGTGTCAGCGGAATTGACCTACACGTTGCTCCCCCCATTGCTCAAGCGGGAATGCATCTGACAAGCACAGCCCACCCTCTTGCTCGTTCTGCTGTTTCAGACTCATGGCCCCGGCGCTCCGGCCTCCCCGGGCTCCCCTGGGTGTCAGGAAGGAGGGACTCGGCCCGCGGCTCCACTCACCTTGAAGCGCGCGTCCCGTGGCTCCCACAGGACCCTGGCCGCTCCCGGTTCTACTGCAAGCAGCCTGCGTGGGTTTTCTGGACGATCACTCTGCTTCCTGACACCGGGCGCTGAGGGCCTCTTATCTTGTCCAGGAGGCATCTGAGACAGCAGAGGGCACCTGGGGACAAGCCCCTGTCCGGGCGTTCCTGGGCTCCGGCTTCTTCATTCGGCCCCGTTCTTGCTGGGACAAGGGTACTAGACAAAAACGGGAGCTCTTCCAGAGGCCAGCAGAAAGCTACACTTTCCATCGAAGTGGAGGAGTCAAGGACAGGGACTGGAAGGGATACCTGGAGAGGATGCGGACCTGGGCATGTGAGGAAAATCTAAACTGAGCCTGTCCCTGTGTTACACAAAGGGGCCTGGCGTTTGCACAGTGAGAACAAACGTGAGGAATGTTCTTCCTTATTCGACAAGGAATCCAAATGGTGCTCTCCAAGGAGGACGAGAATGAACTTGACTGTGTTGCTGTCCTTGCCTTCCTCTTCCTCTGCCAGCCCATCACCACGTCACCCACAGCCAGCACTGCTGGTGATGGCATCCTTCCTCTGCCTGACGCTGGGTGTGACATGGATTTCGTCAAACAATCCTGAGTTATTAATCATCACCAAACCATCTCACTCTTAAAGAACCAAAATTAAGGCAAAATAAATGTGTCTTAAAGCCTTCTTGTAAAATTCAAGTCCACAGTTTGTTTATAGCATGGGTCCAAATCATCTCTCTCATATACAGACTGACAGTAATAAAGGAAGTTGATAATGTAGGACCTTCCCTTTTTCCCCAGTACTGACATAACTGTGATATAGCTTATTGTACTTGGTGTTTTGGGTAGGAAACTTGCATGCTTGGATACTGAAAGTGTCCTTAGCTTCTTAGCTTTTCTGTAGAAGTAGAAAGTCTCATAAGTCAATGTTGAAAATCTCGACTTCTGGTGTTTCTCACCATATGATGAATCCATGTGAATCAGTCAGGATTCTTGGTTGCAAGCAGCAGAAACAGACACGATGTTGAAAGCACAAGGGAAGCAATCCAAAGGGTATTTAGAAGCCCACAGAATTGTCAGGCAGACGAGGCCTCGCTCCAGCCAGCCAGCAGCAGTGCCCAAAACCCAGCTTCAGAGTGGCCTGGTGAGGAAATTGCTGCTGCTGCTGTCACTGAATTCTGCAACCCTTGTAGCTCGTCCTGCAAGGTCTGCAACCTTCAGTGGCGAGACAGGCCCCTGCACCCCGCTCTTGAAGGGCTGGCCACAGTCCCAGCTGCTGCATCTGACTAGAGAAGCCCAGGTCCCCCACCCGCACTTAGGCTGTAAGGGGAGCTGGGAAAGCAAGTGTGGAGCTGGTTTCGCTTCTGTGATGGTACTGGACACCGCCAACTGCATCTCCCACAGACAGGAAGGGGCCAGAGCCTGGGGGGCGGAAGAGAATTAAGAACGTCCACAACACTACCTATTGTCTACTCTTCTCGAGCACTGCAGAAGGATGAGTGCCATGCAGCAGCCCGATACTCTACTCAGTAAGAAAAGGAAGACGAGGGCCCTTAGCAGAAAGCCAGCGTGCAGGCATTCGAGGCTAGGCTTCTCCAGTGTGGCGCTACTACCCTGGGGACCGGGTAAGTCTCTGTGGCGGCGGCTTGGTCCCACCCTCTCTGAGCTAGGTGCCAGCCTAGGAGCGACGATCGAAACTTTGCCCAGACATTGCCAAGTTGAGAACCACTGCTCTCTATCTGGTGGTTCTTTCCTTCTGGAAAGATATCCTGAATAGCAACAGTAACTGTCTTAGAGATATAAATTAGACTTAATAGAATCCTAATAGGAGAACTAGGTGATCTGACTCCAAAATTCATATGGAAAAATAAACGTTCAAGAACAGCCAGGAAAATCCTGAAAGTGAAGTGTGATGGAGTATAATGAAGAGTACGCACAAATTCTAAAGCTCGACTCATTATGACGAGGGCCCTCCTTGGGGCTCCAGCCAACCATTCTCAGGCCTCCTGCACCAGCCTGGGCAGTACCTGACCCACTGGGTCTCCATCCTCCCTGACAGCTTCCTCTGGCTGGTGGAACATTCCAGGGCTTCCCCTCAGCCTGAGGGGGCTGGGCCCTGCTCAACCCCTGACCTCGGCCTGGCGGGTGCGCCCGGGCCACCACCACGTGTACCCTCACTCTGCTGGGCTTTCCACGAGCCACCTCTGTGCAGAGGGGCCGCACCCTCCCCGGACCGCAGACCTGAATACCTACGGCCCAGTGGCTATTTCCACTGGGAGGTCAGGTGACCATGTCAAACTAACAGGTCCAAAGCTGATGCCACCAACCCCCTGACCCCAAACCACAGTCTTCCCAAGTCAGTCGATGGCCGTCCCGTCTTTCCAGGGACTCAGGCCCAATTCTGTAGTTATTTTTCACTCCTCTCTCATCCCCACGTCTGAGTCACTAGGACGTCGCTGGATCAGACCGCTCCTTGCCCTCCTCGCAGACACCAGCATCCGCCTGCTCTCCCCGCCGCCACCCTGGCCCCTCTGCAGCATCTCAGCGATCCCTTGCTGGTTCCATCATGCCACACCCCTGATCAGAGCACGACAAAAACTCCCGTCTTCATTCAGTAAAACTCAACACTCTTAAAGTGGCTTTCAAGGCCCTACACAGTATGGGCCCCCTTTTACTCTCTGACTTCACCACCTAATATTCTCTGTGACCCCTTCACACACCCACCTGTTCCAGCCACGGGGGCCCAGGGCCTTTGCATGCACTGTCCTGCACACACACCTTCCCCAGACATGCACAGCCATCCCTCAGCTGCTCACGTCACCACCTCCATATGGCCTGATGCCCCCGTCTCCAGTGGCACCCCACTCTCCACCCCTCAGCTTTCGTCCCTAACACATAACACCTTCTAGACCCCACGTAGTCTACTTATATACTTGACCGTCCCCAATACAAGTGCCTGGAACAGTTCCAGGCATACAACAGGTGCCCAATATTTGTTGAATTAGTCCATACTGGGATTTAATATATGGTAAAGGCATTTCCATCAACAGGGAAAGATGGTGCTGAGAAATCACGTTGGAGCTCTACTTCTTAGATAACAATAAACACACACAAAAATGCCTAGGCCTCTTTCTTTACCACCAAAGTATCTGGAGGTTTCCTCTCTGGGGCTGTGGGTTTTCTCCAGAGAAAACGAGCAGTTCTGCTTGGAAAAAGAGGAGGGATGAGGGTGGTTGGAAGGCTGCTGCCACTCTGAGAAGACAGTCTATTACTCAGATAAGTACAAAATTAGTTTATAAAATCAAGACTTTCCTACTCCCAAAATGTAGAAAGAATGTTCTTGTATTTCATTAAGAATTTCTTGCTCACCTGTGGTTGGCAGACTTTCACATTAAACCCTGATTTCAGCCCCTGGCCTCCCCCTCCCCACTGCCTGGGGTCTGCAAGTTCAAAGCCTTTGGGTCACTGCTTCCAAGAAGACTTCTTAGTCCTTTGAGGGGAGGAGAGGGTCCTTCTCCACGGGAGCGGGGAAAGGGGCCTGAGGCAGAATCCAAGAATCCTGTTTTCAGCCCTCAGGCCAGAAAGGGAACCCTTTCTATGCAAGATGCAAACCCAGACCCCACAGCAGGCGTGGATAGAACTGTCCACGGACAGGTGAGTGGATAAGCAAAATGTGGCATATCCATACGATGGAATATTAGTCACCCTTAAAAAAGAATGAAGTTCTGACACACGCTACAACGGGGATGAACCTTGATATTTTGCTACGTGAAATAAGTCAGACAAAAAAAGACACCACTGTATGATTTCGCTCGTATGAGGTACCTAGAACCATCAAATTTGGAGAGACAGAAAATAGGAAGGTGGACATTTCTACCTTTTGGCTATTGTGAATAATACTGCTGTGAACATCGGTGGACCAATACCTCTTTGAGTCTCTGCTTTCAGTTATTTTGGGGATACATCTGGAAGTAGAATTGCTGGATCATATGGTAATTCTGTTACCGTACAGGTGCCATGGGCTGCAGGAGAGAATTCCATTCTCTTCCAGGTTATTGTTTAACAGGTGAGAGTCTCACTTTGGGGTGATAAAAAAGTTCTGGAGATGGACGGATGGTGGTGATGGCCGCACAACAATGTGAATGTACCTAATGCCCCTGAACTGTACACTTGAAAATGGTTAAAATGGTAAATTTTATGTATGTGTTACCACGGTAGAGCATTGAATAAAAAATTTTTAAACTACATATCCTTTTATCTAGTAACAAAAAGCCAGTTCTTCAGAGCTGCCTTCCCCCACTTCAGGTTGCGTGGGCCCACCATGAGCAAGTCTAGAAATTATCCCACAGACACGCTGGTGCCCGGGCATATGGGAAATGCCCAGGGCTTTATCGCAGTGCAGTGTCACATCGCTGCCCACTGGAAACAACTCACAGGTTCATCAGTAGAGGGCTGGTTGAATAAAGTAAACCAGCCATCAAAGGGTAACATATACCTTTATAGCTGAAGCCAGGCCCTGTTATCAGAGTTCTGCATAAATTCATTCATTTAATTCTCACAACCACCTAACGAAGTTGTCCATGGTTTATAGATGAGGAAACCAAAGCCCAGAGAGGTTACACACAGGTGACAGCTAGCAGGGCTGGGATCTGAACAAAAGGACCTAAGGAGACTGTGACCACTGCCTCTTGAGCTGTGTGATGTCCAGACAATGGAGCCACTGAAAGAACGGTGTACACCCTGCCACGCGTGTGCGTAAGCTGGGCACGCGCGTGTGCTGCAGCACCGCCTCAGTCTCTGCCGCCACTCTCCTCACAGCGGTGGCCTTGGAGGAGGGGCAGGACGAGGTGGGGCAGCGCGCGCTTTCTGTTGATATACTGTTTATATCTGTGATGTGTGCGAAAAGAATTTATAATCATCAATGTGTGAAGGAAGATTTGTATTTGTCTGTTGCAAGATAGACTCATTGTTAAATGACGCTGCAGAGAAAAGGAGGCCTCCATCCCCACCTGTAACTCAGAAAGGAGACCCCTGCACTGGCGCCCCTGCTCTGCCACCAGCACGGTGGCACCTTTACAGCCTATTTATAGGACTTATGTTCTAGTATTGGACAGAGAGTTTTCTAGAAAAAGAAGAGGTACCCCGACCTAGAGGGAGGGTGGCCTGAGGACCGGGGCTTTGGTCCCCCCAGTTGGGGCAGTCTGTGCGCCACGACCCAACTCCCCTGATGTCAATCTGTCCATCTGCCCAGCTTCTGCCATCACTAATAATCACTCTCTCGCTCTACAAAACGCCTTCTCCACCCCCAGCTGCGCTGAAGCCACAATGTCTGCAGTTCTCTCTCCCTCAACGTTATCATTTAATTTATTAAAGCAGATAAAATCATAAAGCTACAATTCCTTTCCCTTACGTCTTTTCTTTACAACCCAACATAAGGGCACCATTGTACCTGTACTGTCTCATCGGCAAACTCTAAAATTGGCTCCTATCTAATCGCTGATGTATCCCCATAATTCACATTGTCTTGAGCCTCCCTCCTTAGACGTAACTGATGTCAAAGTCCTGGGAGACTTAAATCTTGCAGTCAGAACGTGAAAACCGGAGGCATCACTCCTGCCTTTCTAATCTTACCAAGAACGTCCTCACCAGTCTTAGGACACACGTTTCTGCTTCCGAGGCCTGTCCTGCCAGACCTCATGTGACAAGGACAGCCTATTAGAGCGGAAATGAACTTTCCGAACCTGGGACTAGAGGCAGTGTAGTTAGGGCCCAAACGGCAGGCAGTTTCAGCACCTCCTCCACCCCACAGGTAAGAACACCTTCTGGGCCAGGTTTTCAGTGGTGGAACCATCCCCAAAGGCCGGAGCTGGAGGAAATTACAGGCAGAAAGAGCACGAAGAAGGCTTAAGAAAACAGAATCCGCAACGTGTGCCCAGTCCCCTCTGCTTCCCAGACAAAGCCACAGAGGAGCTGTTTGGGAAGCAGGCGCAAGGCTCCCAGGCGGGGCAGAGCTCTGCCCCCCCAGGTGGGCATCCTGCGAGGGAGCCCCAGCCAGCCCCCCTCAGCCACCCGGGCGGTGGTGAGCAGCCAGAAAAGGCTGGGGGCCTAGGCGGGTGACACAGGAGGCCGCGGACAGGTCCCTGGAGCAGTTCGTCCCATTTCGGTCCTTGGGGCTGAGAAGCCAAATCCCTGAACTCGTTTCATCTCAAACGACACTTGGCAGGGCCGATTGGTTTTATGGGAGCTGTGTCTGGACCAGGGCAAACGTGTGGTCAGAGAGGCCTTTATCTGCATTTCTGCACTCACTCGCATTCCCAGACACGCACATGCAGACCAGCGCGGGGTTCTGGTACCATCACCAGCCCCCTTTCTCAGGCCCAGCCCCCAAGAGCGGGCTCCTCTGGCTGGCCTTCCCACCAGGGCCGGGTCTGCCTCTGCTCTGATGCTCCGATGCCAGGGTGCCCGGATGCCCACCCACCATCCAGGCAGGAGGCTCTCTCAGCAGACTGTGCTAGTCCTGGGAACCACTGGGAACGTTTGTAGTTTTATGGTAACTTCCTTCCGCCCCCAGGCTTGGCTGACAGCCTCCTCCCTCTTTTTTTCTCACACCCTCTCTAGTCATCAGACTGGAACAGAAATACCTCATTAGCCAATCAATCTCCCAGACAGCACCAAAGGATGGGAAAAGATCTATAAAACCTTGCCCGTGAATGGCCCCAACCAGCTTCTCCTCCCTTCCACCTTGTAAACCCCCAGGGCCTAGCCAGGGAGGGCGAGGGGGACAGTGGCCTGGGGGGTTAAGAGCTCTCCTCACTGAGCTTGGCCTCTGGGCACCGCCCTGGGAGGTCCAGGCAGCCCTTTAAACGCCCAGGTCCCTTGGGCTTTAGACCCCCAGTGCTCCAGCCCTCCTTGGACAGAGGCAGCTCCGGGAGGTCTAGGCCTGGGCTCACCACTGTCCCGGCACCTTGTATAGAGTCTTTGCCGTGGCTGGGCCCTGCACAGAGGGCTCCCCACCCTCTCTCTGCACCCTGAGGTGGTCCAGTCCAAGGTGCCCTGGGGAAGGGATGCTGTAAAGAATCATCTGGCAAAGCCCTGTCACCTGCTGGCACTTGTAACCTGGTGGCCAAGTGCCGGGGGAGCATCTCCCTCGCTGACTTCTCAGGAATGGGGTGTGGCCGGCCTGCCGCCCCAGGGAGGCCACAGGCTTGGGACACCCCGAGTTCTGTTTGGCAGGAGATGGTGGGACACTGTGCTTACTTGCAGGGCAGGTCGGCCGTGCAGAAGTTCTGGGCAGACTCCTTCTCCCACGCCTCACCCTCCCATCCAGCCGGCTCCATCCATAGAATGAGGAGGTGGCTGGCCAAGAGCATCACGCTCTGAAACAACCAGCCCTTGATGAGTCACTCAGCTTCTGCTTTCCAGCTGCCTTTGGTGAGGCCGGCTGTGGCCGAGGCAACCCTTTGCGAGCAGACCGCCCTGCACGGCAGCCTAGCCGCCTCCACGGCACTGCCTGGGGCTCTGCTGAGTGTCCGTGCGGTCAGGCCAGTTGCAGGAAACCCAGAATGCACTGGAAATACCTGCCTGAAACCTTTCAGAGGTCTTCATTTGAAAGCGATGGGTTAACGTTAGGGATGAGGTTTGCTATTTCTGGTTGCTGCCACTGGGGCACTGGGTTCTGCCTAACACGACATCTCTGTACCTCGTTTGGGATGGAGACTGTAATTTCGATGTTTTGACGTGAAATTCCAATAAAGCTAAGTGCCTGAAACCCTTTAATCCTAAAAGAGAGGCCAAGAGAGAGACCTGAACCCCTTCTCTTGACTTCTTTCCCATCTCCTCCCCGACCTCGGGTCCCGACAGCCAGGCACGTGGGGACGGGTAGGGGAGCATCTCCATTTGTGGAGTCCTTTGTTCTCCAGGGAGAGGACAGTCGCTTGGCAATTAACCCCTTAACTCGCTCAGGGAACAAGATCTCCTCTTCTCACCCGGGTTTCACAAGCCCGCGAACCAGGCCGAGTTACCCCACCAACAGCTCTGGACCGACCATGGCGCTGAAAGAGCAAGCCGTCCTCTCCCACGACTGGCCCCTGCTGGCCACGAATGCCGCCGGCGGTCCGGAGCCCGACGGACGCAACGGCAGAAGAGGCACGGGCTGGGGCCTCCTCGCTTCCACCAGACCAGGGCACCGACGGAAGCTCACGCTGGGCGCCTCCTGTGCTCTGGTCCCCCCTCCGGATGGAGGCATCACCTGGTTCGTGACCAGACTGGCTCCTGTCGGCTCATCTCCTCTACTCGGCCTGGAGGGCAGAGCTCATGCCGTCCCGTCCGCTCACCCTGGGAACGTGACAGGGGGAACACAGGCTGGAAAGGTATACTTCCTGGGGCAGCAAAGATCAGAAGTTGTGCCCCTGAGAAAGTGAGTGCCAGACTTCCCCGTGGGGACGTAACTGTTCCAGATTCAAGTTGATGTGCTCCCTGGGCCCCAGCCAGGCCCCCTCACAGCAAACTGGGTGAGGAGCGCAGGTGTCTCAAGTCTCTTCTGGCTGAAGGACAAGGCCAGGAATCCCTGAGAAGTTTATTACCGAAGAGACAGTCTACACCCTGAAAGGGACTCGGGGGAGGAGAATCCCGAGCCAGGTGGACACACTGAAATCCCGCCTGTCGCTTAGTATATGACCTTGGGGATAGCACTGTGCAGGCCTGACCCACAGGGGGAACTTGGGGAGGGCAGGCTCCCGCACCCTTGCCTCTCCGAGACAGCCAGCCTCTGTCCCCGGGGCTCCTGGCCCCTCGGCAAACACTCCCGCCTGGACTGAGGCATCCCTCAGGAGGTGCCCGCGTCGTGCTGATAAAGCAGCCTAAGTTCCATGACGTGCCCTGGGGAACCTGCCCATCACCCACATGAAACTTTTTTCAAAACAAATGAATCGTGTAAGAATGCAGAGTGCTAGCTTTACACACCTGTCTTCTGACTGACTGGTGGCCACTCTGGAACCCGGCAGCGCCTGCCAGGCCCTGGCCTCAGGCTCCTCCACAGCACGCCCTCCGCAGCCCTAGCGGGAGGTACGGAGGGCCAGCTCGGAGAACCCGCCCCAGGAGTCCCGGAGCCTGAACGGAGCGGGTGCGGGGTGAAGCTGGAGGGAGGCCGCTCGCCCCTCCCTCACCACAGGCACAGCCCCTCCCGCAAGAGCGCCAGCCTACAGACGGAAAGGCAAGCTACCCACAGCCGGCGAGGCGGCGCTCGGGTCCCGACGACCCCTCCAGGACCGGCCGCCTGCGGGCCGGACCCGAGCTCGGAGCCAGCGCGGGACCCCCGGCCACAGGGCTAGGGGACCAGCCATCTTAGCGCGAAGCCACTCATGCGGCCACTCACCTTGGCCTCAGCAGTTTCTAAAGATGACAAAGCGTGGCTTTAACTTTTCGGAAAAACAAGACCAAAGCAAACCACCAGGCTGGTTGGTCACCCGCAGCCCCTGTGGTGCACAGAGCAGCAGGCTGTGCCCGGGCTTCCTGCTCCGCCGCACAAAGGACCAGACTCACACCGACCACAGGGAGAAAGAGTCATTTATTCGAAGTCTTCACAGAGAACAGCGTCCTGACATTTCTTCATATTTAAAAACCGAATGTTTATTCTTCCACCAACGTGGTGAACAAAAGCACATACAACCATAGGCAGAGCACATGTAACAGCAAAGAACCAACCCGTAGGAACCCTTCCGGAATGACGGTCACTGTTAAGTAACTCTGAAGGTCAGGAGCTCCTAAGGAAGGGCTGTGTGGAGCCGCACGTCCCCCCACCGGCGGGTCCGCGGCCCTGCGAGCGCAGCCCCTGCAGGCGGGTCAGTTCCCTCCCGCTCCGCTCAGCCTCATGCCATCACGTGACTGCACCAACCACTGTGGCTTCTGGAGCGTTTTAAAGCCGTCCTTCCCTTTGGACAGTCCTGAGAAGCTTTTTTTTGTTTTTTAACTTCAAACATTTGTGGGAAAAGAGGCAACATCACCACAGACCCCAGGGTGCCCGATGGTACCTCCATCAGGAGCAGGGGGCCCCACTGTCCTCCCAGGAACAGCAGCACCACCTTGAAAACTACAGAGAAAACCAGTAAGGTGAGAGAAGAATGACACCAGGAGGAGGAGACTACCCTCTTCTTCCACGTTTTTTTTTTTTTTTTCCTTTTCAAAAACAGTATTAAATTAGGAAGCAAACAGGAAGAAAAAAAAAAAACGAATCCATTACATTTTATTATTAATACATCTTCGAGTGTTATCCTGTACTTCTACCAAAAGGTACTAAAATTTTGGAAACTCTAAATACAGGACCTATCAATCAAAGTAATCCCGCAGAGGTGGTCCCAGTACGCAGAAACCCTGACCTTCTGGAAGCACAGAAACAAACATCCACATGCTGAGGGACGGATGGAGGAGGTTCAGCAGGTCTTCCGACGGGCCTCAGGTATCTTCCATCTTTGTGTGAAAACTGCATTGAACTCACAGGGGAGACTCAATTCAGATTCAGGATCTTGAGGTGGCACAGCCAGGGTGGGCACAGAGGCATCACACAGCCCCGTGGAGACCGTTTACAAGGATGTGCCTCTGACACGGGCTCCACTGTGAGGGCCACGGCCTCTGGGAAGGTCGCCCCAGTGTGCACACTGCTGCCGGCTGATGGCTTTAGCAGCCCCATAATCCTTCCTTTGATGTCCAGGGTCAATGTGATCCTGGTCCCACCAGGGCTACGAGTAGATGCATGAAAAAGAATCTCGCTGTGATCTTTCCTGCAAAGGAAACAGCAATAAAATTTACTGCCCAGTCACAACGGAGGAATTCTTGTAAACGAGTACCTTTGTGTGTGCCTTTGCTCTCGGCCCTGGAGAGAGGGCCGTGAGCGGAGGACAGGAGGAGGCCAGGGCACATCTCACAGCCCCGAGAGGGGCTTTACAGCTGCACCATGTGCCACTCGCTTTGCTCACACGGGGCTGTGAAAGCCGGCGGCTATAACTTGGGCTCCGTTCACAGGACAGATACTAGAAAGGCAGCCTGTTTCAGCCCCGCACTCACTCCGACTGCTTTCGGGCCGTCCTACACCGTGACAGAGAGGTATGCACTGCCTGCATGGCAGGCGTGGCGCCAATGGGTGGAAGTTCGTTCCTGTCATGTCAGCAGAGCTCTAGCAACACCCACACACAGGGCACATACGCAGGGGCCTCCGCCGCCGGTCAGCTCTGCTGCGGACGCTCGGGCCTGTCTTCGTGCGGCTGCAGCCCCAGCTCCCGAGCCGCCGGGCACTCACAGACAGGAAGGCTTTGCTCTAGGGCTCGACTCCTGTTCCTGCTGAACTGAGCCAGTGTGTAAAATGAGAACTGATATCAGCTCAGTAGGCACCGGAGGGCGGGTCCAATTGACAGCCCGGAGAAGCAGTGCCTCAGCTGGGAGCTCGCTCGGCCTCGTCCCGCGGGCGGCTGCAGGAGACACAGAAACCTGGACTGCAAATACAAGAGAGAGTTCACCGTGCTCGGAAATCACAACAGGCAGTCTCCTCTGAAAGTACCCAGCTCTACTCACACGCCATCGACTGCTGACGTGGGCTTACTAGACTTTCGTGGTTCACTGGGTTTTAGATTTTTAAAAGAATAATTTTGCAGCTTTCAATACATTTGAACTTTCAGACACCGGTGTCTAATTAGCGGATTTATATTTCCGTAGACTTTTGGTATGTTCCTTGCATTCGTAACAAGACAAAGTGCATCCTCGCTGGGGCCAGGCAGGCTCTCGTCCTCCAGAATCGTGCTCGGTCCCCGAGCTGACCGCTCAGCAGCGGCCTCTGCCCCGGCAGGTCCAACTTAACTGTCCCCATCTCACCTTCTCTTCAGGTGCAGAACTTAGCCACTGTGAACAAAGCGGAAACCAGTCACTGTTCACCAATCAGCTAAGCTCTGCACCTCGTCAGAGAGGTCGTCGGCTGGGCATAATGAAAGGGCTGAAGAGCATCTTCCAAGGCTGTTGGCTTCTTCTGTTTCCAGAGAGGAGCTATGAGATGTATCTGTTCCCCGAACTGCAGAGAGAGAGTAACTACGGCTTCTGGAGGAGCAGTCAGGGTCGTGGTTGCGTGGTAATCCCTGGCAATGTGATTTTAATCTTAAGTCACAAATCAGCATGCCAGGAACCCAAGCAGCCAGAGCACTTGGGGGCAGCGCCGCAGGGCTGCCCACACCGCACGCACCAGCTTCCTCGGGCACAAGGTGACAGCACCACCTCCAGGCCTGCTACACTACCAAACGGGTTTTATTTCTGTTCACTATTCATTTACTGGGCGTCCTAGGGGTACAATTTTTTAAAATCAAAGGACTCACAGATGACCATACACATGCCAGTGCAGCTCTGGAAGATGAAATGAAAAATGCACTGACCAGCTGTTCTGGGGTAGCAGGGGGAAAGGGTGTGCACATGACCCTGTGTTCATCCAGAAGGGCAGGGACAGAGGGGCGGTGAGAAAAGAGCAGGCTTGTGACCGGGACTACTCCTTTGCCTGCTTGGGGCAAAAACATCACAATGAAGAACTGCCAAAGCTGTGTAGCCCGCGGTGGTTTCTCCACAATCTGGAACCCAGGGAACAACATCAAAGGCATAGTCTGCACCACTGCAGTTTCACACACTTCAAGAAACACAAACTCTCCGTGAAATTAAAAATCTGAAGAGAAATACGATTTATCCTGATTACTATATGAGGCTGGCAACACCTGACTGTGTAACTGTTCTGTGTTTTAAACTGGCCCGTCGTTGAACAGGCTCTGAAGGTGCCACAGGGGAGCTCTGGGGAAGCCTGCACATAGCTGCTCTGCTACGAGATATACAATCGTGGCAATTATTCCCACCATTTCCTCTCCTGGCCAACATGGCTCCTTGACTCTTCTGGAAGAACAGAACCGGACTTTAGAAAACCTTTCTCTCTTCAGTATTAGAGTTCTTTCAGATAACTAAGACAGTTAAACATATTAGACAGAAATGGTTTTTTATAAGAGCAAAACATTAGAAGCAAACTAAATATCCCACAATAGGTTAAGAATATCAACATAAAATCTTAAATATCCATTAAAATTATAGAGAAGCTATATGACATGAAAAATGCTTGAAATTTGATGCTGTTTTTAAAAAACACAAAATTAGACATACCCTATAATATCATGTAAAACCTTAAAGCAAACCAGAGAGTCAGAGAAATGACGTTAGACCAAAAAAACCCACTTATAATCCCACAGTTCTACTTACAAACCTTTATGTACCATTGCTAAATCACTTTTAGAATACAGAAATCCACAGTTAAAAACTGCTAAAACGTGAACGTAACAGGTCAGTGCCAAGCACATTTAAGAGAGGAAGCAGTTTAAATACTTAGGACTCCCACTCGAGGTAACCTGCCCGCCTGCCAGCAGACACGCAATGTGGAGAAATTCAGGACACCGGGGAAGAAGGACCTGCCAGCCTCGCCCACCAGGCGGGGACAGCCCGAGGGACTGCAAGTTCTCACACGGCTGCTCACAGCTCAAGGTGTGGGGAACCCACCACACACCCCCGCGCCAGCCTTCCCCTTGAAGACGCGGCTCACGGTTACACGAGGCTCTCCAGCGCACCTTCTAACCAGCTCAGGACGTTCTCCTGCGAATTCCCTCCCCACAAATAACAAAACCGGAAGTGGCCAAAACGGCGCCGAGGAAGAATGTTCCGCCGGGGTGGGTGGCACGGGCTTTCCAGTGGCCGCTCGGCCAGACGAGGTGCCCCTGCACCCTAAGGGAAGCTGCCCTCAGCTCACCACCCGGCTTACTAGCTTACTCAGCTCCTAAGAGGAATCTCAGAGCCGAGCAACGAGAAAGGAAAGAGAGAGAATCACCTCTTTAATATAACATCTCGGCCACCACCTCTGCTGAGGATCTGTCCATCTGCTCCTTGCTCAGCTCGAAGCACCTGCGGGCGAGACGCTGCTGCCGGGCATCCTCACTCACCATCAGCTCCCCGTAGAGGTAGATGCCCATGGCCTGCGGAAGGCACAGAGGCCAGAGAGCTGAAGAAAAGGCAATCGTGTGTCCCCACGGGCTCGAGTGCACAGTCTGTGCTTGTTCCGCACGGACTTGCTGGTCTGGAAGTTACAAAGACCCTAGAAAAGACAGACGGCTGAATAGCTGTACTTCAGGAACCTGCAGTTTTCAATCCCCTTCTCTTTCTTGTTCTTCTCGCTGCAACCCCCAAGGAATTCTTGGCTATCAGTTCCGTCAACAGACCCTGGTGGTTGAACTGACGACACTGCGAGCATTTCTCTAGTGATGGCTGACGAGGACAGGGAGGTTCCCATGGTGACTGACCCCCGTGGAAACCCCCGCAGCTGAAAGGAGCACCCGAGGCGCCGTGTGTATGTCACACAGACACAGGCCATCTTCCTAGGAAAGTGTGTGCCTAGCACAGCTGGGGAACGAAGACCACCCCGTCACATGGCACCATGGGTGGGGAGAGCCATCGGGCCGCCCTGGAAGATGCCTGCTGCTCCAGCCCAGCCTGCCAGCTCCCTTCAACGGGCCCCACGACCGCGGCAAACACTGGCTCTTCTGTTTCGAGAACAATGACTCACATCTGCATTTTTCCTACAATTTTAAAAACAGCCAGTTATGTTCTGGAAAACCAAAAGATCCACTTGGTTCCGCCTTCTCTCTTGTTCTAAGCTTAGTTATGCTACAGATTACGTTCTCCTGGAGCAAATTAAAAGAAGGATCTCAAACACAGCGCAAAAATGAAAACTCGGTGGTTAGGGGTTCAAAAATTCTTTCCTGAAAAAGCTGATGGTAATCCTTATTTGGCAAAGATCATGGTTCCAAATATACTGCAGTTAATTTTGGTTTTCAGAACAGGCCTTAAGTTGCTCTTACATTTTGTCCTTATACTCCCCTCTCTGTTTCCAAACACCTCTCGCTTCACTGTGCAAATGTGACATTTCTTCTGGTACAAAGTCGTGTATTTTTCTTTGCGGGAATAACGAGCCCTCACTTGCTGGCTGCCCCCTGTACTCAGGCCCTCTCAAAAGTCCCTTTGTTGCCCCTACCCCAACCGAAACATGGCTCCATGCTGTCAGCCCACAGCGCCCGGCAGAACGCTCACTCAGAGGCATGCACTGGTCACGCCAACAGGAACGAGCTGCAGCCAACTTCCCGCAGCTGACAGAAGCCACGGCACATGCGCCACCATGGACAGCCACGCTGGGGGACATGGTGTGGCGGGGTGCTGACCCCCATAGGCTGCGGCCCAGCAGAGGCGGCAAGGAAAACGTCTTCCAACGGGTTCGTGCACGCACGTGCTTCCTGTGGGCTCCTTGCAAGGTGATCGCTTTCCCTGGTGAACAGTGAGGAAAGTTCTCACGGGAAGGAATCTCAGCACAGGGTTCCACTTGGTGTGGCACGTGCAGATACAGACCAGACTGTCCCAGCCAGCTGGGGCTCTCCCAGTCTAATCTTCATACATACTTTAAGTGAGGCCCACTGAAGGCACAGGTACACACCATGGCATCACTAAGCCACAACCTTGACCTAATGAATCTGAGGTTCAAAGATGAAGAAAGCTCACGAGGTCTGCCCATGCTTCATTTGGTAACGGCAGTGGGCCACAGTTACGTCAAACCAAGGGAGCTTCTAAGGGACATGATTCAATGGGATACAAAGACAGAGGAAAAAAATCAGCTCAAAAGTCTGGTAGGTAAGCACCTAACAACTCTTTAAAATCCTTGAAAAATGTTTAAATATTCGTTATTTAAATAGAGATGTCGACAACTTGGGTGCCCGTGTTACGTCTACTGCATAGTCAGGGAACAGCATGTGAAGAATCCCCATCTGCTGAAAACTGAAACTTACCTGATCCTCCTGAAGGAAGCTCTCCACGTTGCCGTACGCTTCTGTGTATTTGTGCTTAACAACAAGTTCACACCATCGATGGCGAACCTTAAGAAAGGAGAAGATCCAGTAAGCAAAAAACTGGTAGGTTTCCTTGGCCTAACAAGTTTAATGATGGAGAGCCTTTCCTGTTAGAAAAAGTTAGTCTCTGAAGTATATTAACGTTGTTGACGCTTTTAAATTTCATTTTAATTTCATCTCTTTTACAAAGGAAGGAACCATGAGGTTCCTTCATGAGGAGGGCTGCCAGTCAACTTTAGGGGAAGACGATGCATGTTTCACTTAGGTATTTTGATGTTTTTAAAGACAATTTTGCCAGATAATAGATAAATGCAAAACGTTAACTGGGAAATTAAACACACATCCCCAGGCAGCCAGGCTGGTGCTCTGCCCTGCAGGATGCTGTCAACGAAGGTTTCCTTTATAAACCACAACTACTTAATTTCCTGCAATAACCGATTTGGTTCAGTGCTGGTGATTGCAACAATAAACACAGTAAAAGGAGGAAGACACACTGCTCTCCACATTCCTGAGAGGCAAAGCGCACCCTCTGAGGAGCTCAGGGTGCCTGCCGGAGGGGAAGGAAGGGGAGCAGCCCACCCTGACGCAGGCAGATCCTGCCACACGCCCACGAGTGTGTGCTGCAGGTCTGCACGACCTACTGAAAACAGACAAGCTAAATGTGGGTGCCCTTTAGTAAAGATACGTGACACAAGGTTTACAAGCAGGAATTTGCCAGGAAACCCTCCCCCAAACCCTACAGACAACAGGGGAGCTGGATCCCGGCACTGGCTGCGTCTGCGGTTAAGAGGCAGTCTCGCACCACCCCCCATCTCCAGGCACTTCAGACACATTCTTTACGTGGAGATGCTACCTACATCTGGTTTAAGAATTCAGTCCTGGGCCGTCTTCTACTGCATTAAAGCCCTCGCAATTAAATCCGGTGAGCAGTCCACCATTTTATATTCCATTATTGGTTCAACACTAGCCATACATGGAAGTGATTATGTGCATTTAAAAAATAAAAAAGCCTCCTTCCATCACTCTTCGTTTTTACTGGCTTTGAAAGAGGGAGACCCTTTCTAGTAATCCATTTGTGGCAATAGTAGAATGTAAGCAATTTCAACATTCTGGCCGGGGCCCCTGTAAATTATACCGTTACCCACTGATGGCCGGATCGCTTCTTTAATCCACCATAAATGCATTTACACACAAATAATTAGGAATGAAGAAAAAATCTTTTGGAAAGAATCCTTCCCCTAAGCTACAGTGCACTCTGAGACATGAGGGGGTTCTGGTGGTGGGCCCTTTGCTTACAGGCAGCCAGGCCCTTTGAACTTCTAAGAAAAGGATGCCAACACACTTTTTACATTCATGAAGGAATTTCAGAGGCACATGGACATGAGCTAATAGCCTTGGATCATCACAGCAAAAGGGAAGCAGGTTGGGCTGGACAGGTCTTGGAAATCTTTCTACCTTCAACAAAATGTTCTCTTTCCTATATAGCCAATAGAAATTAACACCATAAAAGGGAAAGGGTAGCCCTTAAAATATCTGGAGCAGAAGAACAACTGAACAGAGCTCAGATACTGCACCAACCAGAGAAGAAGCTACCAGAACAACCAAATCCCCGCTCTCGTGCTTTGGTTTGAGTACCAAAGGCTGAGCGCTGGACAGAACCCAAATGGGGCCCTTGGATGCCTCCATTTCTCGTTTCTGTCCCAACTCACGGAAACCACCAGTCCCATCCACGCACCAGTGGATGTGCTGTGTCTTTTTGTTTGCGAGCTCTGTGAAAGGAGAAGGCCCCGGCAAGTCAGTGTGGCCCGGTGGGATGTCCGCCATGCGGCACGAGAGTCAGGGGACTGGGGCCACCTGCTCTCACTTCTCACCACCGCATAGGGGGACAGCTGTACCAGCTTTTAGGAGAGCCAAGTATAAGAGAACTCTTGTCAGCCTGACAGTGATCTAACGACTTAGATTTTGCAACCTGATCACACCAAGCCTTTGACAAGGACCGTTGTTTATCGCTCCAAAACTTGGGGACACTGTATTTTTTTAGACCTGATTTTGAGAATGGAGGTATTACTGGCCTCCCATTGTTTTTCTCCCTGTGCTCTCCTTCATCTTATTTACACATACAGAAATAACAAAGCATAAATTGGGGTCTGTTTCCTAGGAGGATAAGGTCCACAGAGGGGCAAAAGGCAGGGTCGGTCCCACTACAACGACTGGAAGAAGATCCAGGAGCTGAGCTGAGTGAAAGAGGCTCTTTCACAACCAATATGAAGTCAGCATTTCCACTTCTCTTACTGTTAAAAATAGTTAGTTGTCACAATTAATAAGATCTAATCTTCTGACCCCTGAAGGCTAACATGGCATCCAGGAAATACAGACCAACCCCCCTCTCCACCCCACAAAGAGCAGAAAAAACAACAAGACTTTTCATTAAAACAGAATTAAACATAATTCAAATGTTCAATGACAGGATGTTTAAAAGACATCACAGAGATGGTGTGTGAGGCCGAGGGCCCAACTATCTCTTGCTTGTGCCCAGGGTTTTTACTTCTCTTCGCATTTCTTTGAGAAACAAAGAAAATTTTTATCTTTTATCCTCTGAACGGTCCAGGACCCACAATTCACAAGGCCACTTGTCACACCTGGAACGGGGGCTCTTCCCGAAAAGCTGGCAGCAAAGTGACATTTGTCACAATTTCTCCCGGCAGTATTTCCACGGTGGGCACTGATGGAATACCTTTCTCCAGATCACCGAGAAACTTAAAAAAAAAATTCCTGACAGAGGTCACCACACTTGTATCTGGCTCCTTCCTCTGTTAATAATGGAGGAAAGTGAAGTTCCCGGTGCTGGGGAGCACCAGAGAATTCGGAAGCAGAGGCAGGTCTCCAAGAAGAAAGCTGTTTGTTCTGCAGATCTGTTCTTGTTTTCTAATTAATTAATTAGTTAATGGTGGTAGTGGTCACCTTGTCTTTTAACTTCCTCAGTGAGGTGAAAAGTCAACAAACACCACCACATAAATACATCTGTGGGAACACCTGGGCCCGGCAGGCCTTCCACAAGCGTCTATGGCCTCTCGACTCCGTTCATTTAGCGTCAGCGTTTCACGGGTGTATACATTACGCTAAAACCAATCAATACTTACACTTTGAATATTCACATTATTCTGCAATGTCTCAAGAGAGAGAAAAAAATGTAATGACTTTTTCAACGGTGACTCAGATTCATAAAGTCATTCCAAACTCATGCTAGGAATCACCTGAAAGCCTCGAGCCAGCAAACCTCAGCCCTGAATTCCAGCAACGCGGTCACGCCACAGACAGGTAAGGGGCAAGGGCGAGGGAAGGGGGAGCGGGCAGAAAAAGAGTAAGAAATCTCGAGAAAATCAGAAAAGGGACGTTTCAGGAGTGGGAAGAGGCAGAGCTGCCCGTGGTGGCGAACAGCAGGGTCGGAGGACCTGGAGCACAGCACCCTCGTTCCAGCCGCCCCAGAGCGTGTGGTGTCGCAGGGCACTGGAAGCCTTGCCTCTGGAGCACGGGCCCATCTTTTCCTCACTGAGTCTTCAGTGCAGACAGCAGATGGTCTGGCCCACCTCCTGCCAGGACAGGAGCACATCCACCACCCACAGCACGCTGAAGGTTCCGTAACACAAGCAAAGCATTTAGCAGTCCCTGGCACAGGAATGAGGGGGGATGATGACGACGAAGAAAGGGAACATGGGTCCCTGACTCTTGCCACAATGAAGATGTGCACACACAGGTGTGCACCTCTTATATTCTGGTCCAACAAGAATTAGTTGGACTAATTCGAACACTTTTCAAAGTGTTCTGCTTAAGGGACATTGAACTGAAAAATGATATGGGTGGTTCCCTCAGTGCACGGGTAAGTTTTAAATTGGCAGTGCTAATTTACACCTTTGGAAATGAATTCCAGAAGTTTCCAGGTTTCCAAAGCCTCCATGAACAGAGGGTGAGGAGCACACAAATATCAATGCTCTCCCAGGAGTGCCCACTAATGCAATGGTTCTTTGGGGCTGGGTGCACATGGGAGGGTCTCAGAACTGGGGGCAGGAAGAAGGAAGGGTAAGTCTGCAGAAGCCCATTCATGTCAGACCCACGTTTGGTGATAGGACATTCAAACCCTCCTATAATTCATGTAACTGTAACTGCTCCAGGATGGGGGACCCCCGACCCACAGCAGGGACTCCACCGGGAGGATGGAGTGCATCCGTGGTAACAGGCCCGAGCCACCTGGGAGACCTGAGCAGACATGTGTCCTGGGTATACAAAACATATTTTTCACATGACATGTATACATGTGTATGTGCACGCACACACACACACATCGAAACAAAAGTTTCTTTTTTAATACTTTCCCTCACTATATGCAACTGCTGATAGTTATTGTTCTTCTTTCTTCATGCTGGCTGGCAACCTACTGAACTGATTTCATGACCCACTGGGTCCTGATCCAGAGCTGTCTCCCCAGGGCGGGGGCTAGAAGAGCCTCTGCCCCTGGGCTGCTGTGGGAACTGCCCCAGGTCGCTGCAGCAAGCCTTAGGATTGTGACTCCCACACAGTAAGTGCTTGTCTTCTTAGCAGGTGTAGCATGTTTCTGGCTTTCATTTCCACTTCAAAAGTTCCATTTCTTGAATTTATAAAAACTTGATAGTATCAACTCCAAGGAAAAGTTTGTTAACTGGTGAAAACCGAAGGAGCAAGGTGCCTGTCAGGTGGGTGTCCAGGAGGGAAGGCACTGGCAGGGAGTGGGAAGTGGGAGGGAGAGGATGGGACAACACAGCCGAGGAAGAAGAGCCGGCCCGCCCTGCGCCTAGCCTCAGGACTCTGAGACACCAGCGCCAGCGGGAACCCGCAGAGGAAGCAGGGCCTCCTTCAGGGAGGGGCCTCCTCGAGGCCTGGGCGAGCTGGTACTTACCATCCACCCTCGGGGAAGTATACCCAGGGGCCAGGCGCCTGGGAATTTTCCAAATCTGTCTGTAAAGACAGCCTCGCCCCAGCGTCAGCTCCAGGCACATGGCACTTCTACCATTTCAAGAACGTTATCACTACCCAAGAGGCCCAGGCGAACTGAACGACTTCTGGCCGGCCTCTCTGACTTCCAGCAGTGCTGGAAAAGTGGGACCTGCCTTGTAGGGTCAAACCGCAGCTCAGATTCAGGGACAAGTCCCACGATCCTCTGGGCACCTCTGTGATATAACCACACGTACCTCTCATTTATTAATTGTTCCCTCCTGGAAAAGGAAAGGAAAACTGCTAAAAGACCAGCCCCCCAACCTCTTCAATCTGAGAATTTTAATGCAGCCAGAACCAACTCCTATTAAACTCTAGAACAAGGGGTTGCCAATTTTTTCTGTCAAGGGCTATACACAGTGAGCATTTATGACTTCTCACCCCATTTGCCCTTGTATCACAAGAGCAGCCCTAGATAGCGTGGCTATCTTCAGATAAAACTTTATTTACCAAAAAAAGGGCAGTGGGCTGGACCAGCCAGCTCTAGTCTGCTGACCCTTGATCTGCAAAGGAAGCCCACGCCTTAGGCTGCCCGAGTGATGTGCTAACCCCCCAAATCCACCAGCACGACGCCAGAGAACACAGAGCTGGGAGGCCCTCCCCAGCTGGCTCCGGCGAGCTTCTGCCCGTTCTGCCAGGAAATCTCAGGTGTTCTTGAATGTGGGGACTTTGCTTTCCTCCGTGGACTGCACTCCTCTGTGCCGAAAAACCTGCTCTGGCATTCGTTCGGAAACAGAGCACCTCTTGGCCTACAGCCCAGCATGAATGCAAGGCGCCACTTGTGGGTAGGGGACCCAACACTGAGGAAACGCGAACTTTAAGAAGAATAATCCCCTCCACCAGGTCACTCCCAATCTCCCTCGCTGACCAGACGCTTCCTCTGCAAATCACTATACACCCCAGACCCTGCGTTCATTAACACTTTACAATTCTCAATGCTCTTTTTATACCTTTTATCTCGTTTCTTTTTTTTTTTTTTTGGTCTTCAATTTTAGTGTGTTCTCCGTGAAGCTACTTCAAAGAAATAATTCTTACATGAGAATGCTCCCCCACAAGCTGCTTATTATCTTATGGACTAATTTTCCAAAGGAGTCTTCAGACTTTCCTTAAACATAATTCTTCTTTTAATAAAAATGTAATCTGTAATTCCAGTACATATAAGGACATATTAGGGAGAAAAACATACGTGGGTTATTCAAGCAGTTTAAATCAGTCTGGTAGAACACATCTTAAACACTAAACTCCCTTGGTTGGGGGGTGTGGGGGGCTGGGTTCCTTCGAGGTGGAGTCTGCAAAGCAGGGTCTCACAGAAGCCTCACTGTGCCTGAAGAGTACGTGGAGTCACAGAGGCTGAGCAGACGCGCTGCAGGGTTAGACAGAACCAGCTCAGCGTTAACAGCCTGGCCCACACCCCAAGCTTGGTTCTGCTAGCCACTGTGCCGTCAACAAAGCACACTACACAGTCAAGGTCGGACTCAGAAAATCAGCTGGGTTGCTTCTGTCACTGCAAGCCTGGAGCCAGGGTTTGTTTTGGTGCACACTCACTGCCACGCCTGAAAAAGCACCTGTGGCTCCTGCACACAGCTGCTTCCCTTGCTTTATTTTTGAATAGTAAAAGTTATAAACGGATAGCTTTACATATAAACAACATGGATATATTATTTTGTGTTTTCCTCATTCTCCATTTGCTGCCGTTGGATTTACTAGCTTAGTGTGGCCCATATACTTTAACGTGGTAACAACTGCAGGGCATCCCCTTATTAATATACTACAGTTCCATTAGTCTTTCAATCCTCTGACGATGCCAGAAAAGTCCATTTCAATCAACTATCAACTGTGTCCCAGAAAGTCCCAAAGAGTGTTAATAGCCTTTAGCTTTTTACCAGGAAGGCTATGAGGGGTCAAGTCAACAGAGGTCAAGGACATCTGCTGTGACACTAGATGGCACTGCTGTGGCCCCACCTCATCCAGCACACCCTAGCTTAGTGGAATGACCTGATATTGATATGTCCACATCCCTGAACTCACCTCTTGGGCCCAGAATTCCTCAGCTCCACCCGCTTCCCCATGGGTCACTCTCTCAGAGCTGTGTCTTACATCCTCTCCAGCCCAATGTTCTTTGAAACTGCTGTCTCCTTATTCAGTAGTTTATGTCTTTACTAACAATACAGTGCAAACTCAGTGAGAGCATGGGCCTGGGAGCCTTCAGGCTATCTCCAGGCCCTGTCTCAATGCCTGGCACATAAGTAGCTGCTTAATAAATGTTTCTGAATAAACGTACCATTTAAAAAACCTCAGAATGCTTTTCAGCTACTTTGAAATTATAATGCACAGTTGGAAGCTGTAAAATGCTTTGAAGAATGCCACCCATCCCATTTATGACAGGAAGCACTCCTCTTTTTAAGTCCTTTTGATTTCAGAATTTACTGTTGAAGGGGAAGAAAAATCTGTCCAGGGAACACGATCTGGGAAGCCCATTAAACCTCATTTTGAGTTCCATTTTATAATCTGTAAACAGAAAGACCAAGGCTCATGGCTTTTGCGAGTTAATAAGTCTAACGCTGCAATAAACAAACCTCCTTTTTAAATTTGCGTCCTTAAATTAGACTTAACGTTGCTTTAAAGTGGGTTTACTGCTGGTGAGGGAAGCCTGCCTGGCAGCCTGGGCGTGGGGAGGCCTTCCTAGAGCAGCTCCAGAACAGACGGCCTTTCCAGCAGGTATTTCGTTTAGGGGCATCTGTAACGGTCCAGGATGTCTCATCTACTCATTCTCATGAGAAAAGATGAGAGCACAGCTGAGTGTACAGCTGTCACATAAAGATTTCCAACACTTCTCTTCTCCTTCTCTCTCTCACCTTACAGCTCCTTACTCTCAAAGGGCTGAGATCTTAACACTGTTTTAACTAAAGGGAATGAAAAGTTGCTCTGTGTACTGCCACAAAGCCAGGCTAGTAAACCCCCTTCGCCCTGAAGTTAAGACAACAAACGAGGAGGCGGAGGCTCTCAGCTCTTTTGCAAGGGCTCTTGCTAACCTTGCTTGAGTCAGACCCTAAAACTCTCCGCTCTATGTTAACTGGATATAGCCGGTAATAACGGGTTTTACCAGTTATAACTAGAGCTGTGGCAACGTGCAAAACAGGGATCGTCCAAACCTGCTATCGGGATCATCACACCAAGTGTGCACATGGAGTGACGGTGAGGATCAAAGGTGATGACAAACATCAAGTTTTATATGTTCTCTCAGGCAAATTCCAACCTTTCTTCCTTCTCCTATGTATATACTATTTCAATGAATGACATTAATGCCATGCAAGGCAGCTGGCTCCAAACAGTAGAACTCAGTAGCCCATGTTGAGTCCACCCTGAAATACAGCACAGTGAGCCTTCCCTCCCTATCAAAATGGCACACTAAATGGTAAAACATTCCAATATGGAATTCCACCTCCTTTCCTCATTTCATTAACATACGACACGTGGCCTTTGCTAAAAAAAAGGACTTTTACTGTTGGCAGAAAACTGACCATGGGTTACTTCCTCTGAGAAGCTCTGAAGGGGCACTCGTGCTTTCTCTCCATTTCCTCAGGGGCAGACGTGACTGACTCAGGAGGGCCTCACCAAGTCTGCCAGAAAGGTTCGCTCCCTCCTGAAGGGGTTTCCCTATAGCTTTAGTTATCCAATCACCTTATCCTGTCATATACTAGTCACTCTATTCCAGAATACCTGGAGATCCAGGAAACGTCATTCTCCAAAAAAATAAGTACTGGGTATTAAGGATGAAGTGGTGAATAAAACAGACAAGATCCTACCCTCTTTGAGCTTATAGTTCAGTAGAAAGTCTAAGAAAAATCCAGTAAGCAGGCAAAAGCAGACTCACGTTAGTGACAAACGCCCTGACAGGAGATAACAGGGTGCAATGAGGGCAATGGGAGTGACCCAGGGATGTAGTCAGGAGACTCCCTGAGAAAGGGCCACTCTAACTAAGAGACAAAGGAAGAAAAGACACCAACTGCTGAACGGGGCAGCCTAAGCTCAGTCGATTGCCAGCCTTACCAAGTGTTCCATGAAAAAATTCAACCCTCCCTTCCCCGTTTCTTCTTAGTGGCTATTTCTTCCAATACCTTCCTTACAGAAGCTAGAGAAATGAACTTTAAAAATTAAACCCGAAGACTTAAATGTAAGAGCTAAAACTATAAAACTCTTAGAAGAAAACACAGACATAAATCTTCTAGACATTGGATTAGGCACTGGTTTCCTAGATTTGACACCAAAAGCACAAGCAAAATAAGAAAATACAGGTGAATCGGACGGCTTCAAAATTAAAACGTCTGTGCTTCAAAGGACACTTTCAAGAACGTGAAAAGACAACCTAAGAAAATGAGAGAATATTTTTGCAAATCATATACCTGATAAGGATCTTGTATCTAAAATATACAAACTATTATAATTCAATAATAAAAAGAAAAACCTGTTTAAAAATGAGCAAAAGATCTGACTAGGTATTTTTCCAAAGATGTATAAGTGGCCAATAAACAGATGAAAAGATGCTGACCATAATTAGTTAATAGGGAAATGAAAATCAAAACCACAACGAGAGGGGCCCCGTGGAGCGTCGACGCCTGGAAGAGGATGCTCTAGAGGCAGGGGTCCCTGTGGGAAGTTGCCACTCCCCTAGGGCACTGCTCCACGCCTCAGCCACCTCCTACCCTGGCTTTCTTTCACCGCCACCCACTGTACTTTGTGTCTTGTCACTCCCGAGTCATCTTACCTCCAGTTTTCCAGAAAATAATTCGGATTTTCCTGTTAACCCCTGTGCATTTCCAGTACTGCCGACAGAAGTAAACGCATGGATGAACAGGCTGAACAAAAATTCTGGAGGTTGGGAAGTTATGATCAACGCTAAGACCCAGCTCCACCCAATGGCCAGCAAGCTCCAGTGCTGGACGCCCCATGCCAAACAACTAGCAGAACAGCAACACAGCCCCATCCGTTAGCAGAGAGGCTGCCCCAAATCATACTAAGTCCACAGACACCCCAAAACACACCACCGGATGCAGCCCTGCCCACCAGAAAGACAAGATCCAGCCCCACCCTCCAGAACACAGGCACCAGTCCACTCTACCAGGAAGCCTATACAAGCCACTGAAACAACCTTAACCACTGAGGGCAGACACCAAAAGCAATGGGAACTACGAACCTGCACCCTGCAAAAAGGAGACCCCAAACACGGTTAAGTTAAGCAAAATGAGAAGACAGAGAAATGTGCAGCAGATGAAGAAGCAAGGTAAAAACCCACCAGACCAAACAAATGAAGAGGAAATAAGCAGTCTACCTGAAAAAGAACTCAGAGTAATGACAGTAAAGATGATGCAAAACCTTGGAAGTAGAATGGAGGAAATACAAGAAACGTTTAACAAGGACCTAGAAAAACTAAAGAGCAATCAATGATGAACAACACAATAAATGAAATTTAAAATTCTCTAGAAGGAATCAATAGCAGAATAACTGAGGCAGAAGAACGGATAAGTGACCTGGAAGATAAAATAGTGGAAATAACTACCACAGAGCAGAATAAAGAAAAAAGAATGAAAAGAATTGAGGACAGTCTCAGAGAATTCTGGGACAACATTAAACGCACCAACTTTCGAATTATAGGGGGGCCCATTAGAAGAGAAAAAGAAAGAGTCTGAGAAAATATTTGAAGATATTATGGTTGAAAACTTCCCTAACATGGGAAAGGAAACAGTCAATCAAGTCCAGGAAGCTCAGAGAGTCCCATGCAGGATAAATCCAAGGAGAAACACGCCAAGACTCATGTTAATCAAACTATCAAAACTTAAATACAAAGAAAACATATTAAAAGCAGCAAGGGAAAAGCAACAAATAACATACAAAGGAATCCCCATAAGGTTAACAGCTGATCCTTCAGCAGAAACTCTGCAAGCCAGAAGGCAGTGGCAGGACATATTTAAAGTGATGGAAGGGAAAAACCTACAACCAAGATTACTCTACCCAGCAAGGATCTCATTCAGATTCAATGGAGAAATTAAAACCTTTACAGACAAGCAAAAGTTAAGAGAATTCAGCACCACCAAACCAGCTTTACAACAAATGCTAAAGGAACTTCTCTAGGCAGGAAACACAAGAGATGGAAAAGACCTGCAAAAACAAACCCAAAACAATTAAGAAAATGGTAATACAAACATACATATCAATAATTACCTTAAATGTAAATGGATTACCATTTGGTCTTATGTTCAACCAAAAGACACAGACTGGCTGAATGGATACAAAAACAAGACCCATATATATGCTGTCTACAAGAGACCCACCTCAGACCTAGGGACACATACAGACTGAAAGTGAGGGGATGGAAAAAGATATTCCATGCAAATGGAAATCAAAAGAAAGCTGGAGGAGTAATTCTCATATCAGACAAAATAGACTTTAAAATAAAGACTGTTACAAGAGAAAAAGAAGGACACTACATAACGATCAAAGGATCAAACCAAGAAGAGGATATAACACTTGTAAATATTTATGCACCCAACAAAGAAGAATCACAATACAGGCATAAAAGGGGAAACTGACAGTAACACAGTCATAGTAGGGGACTTTAACACCCCACTTTCACCAATGCACAGATCATCCAAAATGAAAATAAATAAGGAAACACAAGCTTTAAATGACACATTAGACAAGATGGACTTAACTGATATTTATAGGACACTCCATCCAAAAACAACAGAATACACTTTCTTCTCAAGTGCTCATGGAACACTCTCCAGGATAGATCATATCTTGGGTCACAAATCAAGCCTTGGTAAATTTAAGAACTGAAATCGTATCAAGTATCTTTTCTGACCACAACGCTATGAAACTAGATATCAAGTACAGGAAAAAAACTGTAAAAAACACAGAAGCATGGAGGCTAAACAATATGCTCCTAAATAACCAAGAGATCACTGAAGAAATCAAAGAGGAAATCAAAAAATACCTAGGAACAAATGACAATGAAAACACGACGACCCAAAACCTATGGGATGCAGCAAAAGCAGTTCTAAGAGGGAAGTTTATAGCAATACAATCCTACCTCAAGAAACAAGAAAAATCTCAAATAGACAACCTAACCTTACACCTAAAGCAATTAGAGAAAGAAGAACAAAACCACCCCCCCGAAGTTAGCAGAAGGAAAGAAATCATAAAGATCAGATCAGAAATGAAGGAAACAATAGCAAAGATCAATGAAACTAAAAGCTGGTTCTTTGAGAAGATAAACAAAACTGATAAACCATTAGCCAGACTCATCAAGAAAAAAAGGGAGAAGACTCAAAATCAACAGAATTAGAAATGAAAAAGGAGAAGTAACAACTGACACTGCAGAAATACAAAGGATCATGAGATTACTACAAGCAACTCTATGCCAATAAAATGGACAACCTGGAAGAAATGGACACATTCTTAGAAAAGCACAAGCTTCCTAGACTGAACCAGGAAGAAACAGAAAATGTAAACAGACCAATCACAAGCACTGAAATTGAAACTGTGATTAAAAATCTTCCAACAAACAAAAGCCCAGGACCAGATGGCTTCACAGGCACATTCTATCAAACATTTAGAGAAGAGCTAACACCTATCCTTCTCAAACTCTTCCAAAATACAGCACGGTGAGGAACACTCCCAAACTCATTCTACGAGGCCACCATCAACCTGATACCAAACCAGACGAAAATGTCACACAAAAAAGTAAGCTATAGGCCAATATCACTGATGAACATAGATGCAAAAATCCTCAACAAAATACTAGGAAACAGAATCCAACAGCACATTAAAAGGATCATACACCATGATCAAGTGTGGTTTATCCCAGGAATGCAAGGAATCTTCAATATATGCAAATCAATCAATGTGATAAATGATATTAACAGACTGAAGGAGAAAAACCATATGATCATCTCAACAGATGCAGAAAAGGTTTTCGACAAATATCCACACCCATTTATGATAAAAACCCTCCAGAAAGTAGGCAGAGAGGGAACCTGCCGCAACATAATAAAGGCCATATGTGACAAACCCACAGCCCACATCGTCCTCAATGGTGAAAAACTGAAACCATTTCCTCTAAAATCAGGAACAAGGCAAGGGTGCCCACTCTCACCACTATTATTCAACATACTTTTGGAAGTTTTAGCCACAGAACTCACAGAAGAAAAAGAAATAAAAGGAATCCAAATCGGAAAAGGAGAAGTAAAACTGTCACTGTTTGCAGATGACATGATACTATACATAGAGAATCCTAAAGATGCTACCAGAAAACTACTAGAGCTAATCAATGAATTTGGTAAAGTAGCAGGATACAAAATTAATGCACAGTAATCTCTGGTATTCCTATACACTAATGATGAAAAATCTGAAAGAGAAATTAAGGAAACACTCCCATTTACCATGGCAACAAAAAGAACAGAATACCCAGGAATAAACCTACCTAAGGAGACAAAAGATCTGTATGCAGAAAACTATAAAACACTGATGAAAGAAATTAACGATGATACAAACAGATGGAGAGATATACCATGTTCTTGGATTGGAAGAATCAACACTGTGAAAATGACTATACTACCCAAAGCAATCTATGGATTCAATGCAATCCCTATGAAACTACCAATGGTAGTTTTCACAGACCAAAAAATTTCACAATTTGTATGGAAACACAAAAGACTCTGAATAGCCTAAGCGATCCTGAAAAAAGAAAAACGGAGCTGGAGGAATCAGGCTCCCAGGCTTCAGACTACATTACAAAGCTACAGTAATCAAGAGAGTATGGTACTGGCACAAAAACAGAAATATAAATCAATGGAACAGGACAGAAAGCCCAGAGATAAACCCACACACATATGGTCACCTTATCTTTGATAAAGGAGGCAAGAATATACAATGGAGAAAAGACAGCCTCTTCAATAAGTGGTGCTGGGAAAACTGGACAGCTACATGTAAAAGAATGAAATTAGAACACTCCCTAATACCATACACAAAAATAAACTCAAAGTGGATTAAAGACCTAAATGTAAGGCCAGACACTATAAACTCTTAGAGGAAAACATAGGCAGAACACTCTATGACGTAAATCACGGCAAGATCCTTTCTGACCCACCTCCTAGAGAAATGGAAATAAAAATAAACAAATGTGACCTAATGAAACTTCAAAGCTTTTGCACAGCAAAGGAAACCATAAGCAAGATGAAAAGACAACCGTCAGAATGGGAGAAAATATCTGCAAATGAAGCAACTGACAAAGGATTAATCTCCAAAATAGACAAGCAGCTCACACAGCTCAGTATCAAAAAAACAAACCACCCAATCCAAAAATGGGCAGAAGACCTAAATAGACATTTCTCCCAAGAAGAAATACAGATTGCCAACAAACACATGAAAGGATGCTCAACATCACTAATCATTAGAGAAATGCAAATCAAAACTACAAAGAGGTTTCACCTCACACAGGTCAGAATGGCCATCATCAAAAAATCTACAAACAATAAATGCCGGAGAGGGTGTGGAGAAAAGGGAACACTCCTGCACTGTTGGTGGTGGGAATGTAAATTGATACAGCCACTATGGAGAACAGTATGGAGGTTCCTTAAAAAACTAAAAACAGAACTACCATATGACCCAGCAATCCCACTACTGGGCATATACCCGGAGAAAACCATGATTCAAGGAGTCATGTACCACAGTGTTCACTGCAGCACTATTTGCCATAGCCAGGACATGGAAGCAACCTAAGTGTCCATCGACAGATGAATGGATAAAGAAGATGTGGCACATATATACAATGGAATATTTCTCAGCCATAAAAAGAAAGGAAGTTGAGTTATTTGTAGTGTGGTGGATGGACCTAGATAGTCTGTTATACTCAGTGAAGTCAGTTAGAAAGAGGAAAACAAATACCATATCCTAATACATATATATGGAATCTTAAAAAAAAAAAAAGGTTCTCATGAACCTCGGGGCAGGACAGGAATAAAGACGCAGACGTGGAGAATGGACTTGAGGACGTGGGGAGGGGGAAGGGTAAGCTGGGACGAAGTGAGAGAGTGGCATGGACATATATACACTAGCAAATGTAAAATAGATAGCTAGTGGGAAGCAGCTGCATAGCAGAGGGAGATCAGCTCGGTGCTTTGTGACCACCTAGAGCGGTGGGATAGGGAGGGTGGGAGGGAGGGAGACGCAAGAGGGAGGGGATATGGGGATACATGTATACATATAGCTGATTCACTTTGTTATACAGCAGAAACTAACAGAACATTGTAAAACAATTATACTCCAATAAAGGTGTTTAAGGGCTTCCCTGGTGGCACAGGCACAGAGTCCGCCTGCCGATGCAGGGGACGCGGGTTCGTGCCCCGGTCCGGGAGGACCCCACATGCTGCGGAGCAGCTGGGCCCGTGAGCCATGGCCGCTGAGCCTGCACGTCCGGAGCCTGTGCTCCACAACGGGAGAGGCCACAGCAGTGAGAGGCCCGTGTACCGCCAAAAAAAAAAAAAAAAAAAAAAAAGATGTTTAAAAACAAAAAACCACAATGAGATAGGTCTTCACACCCAGTAGGATGGCTAAAATGAAAGCCAGACAATAACAAATATTGACAAGGATGAAGAAACACTGGAACCCTCATACACTGCTGGTAAAGATGTAAAATGGTGCTCTGGAAAACAGCCTGGCAGTTCCTTAAAAAGTTAAATAAACTAACCATATAAGCCAGCAATTCTACTCCTTAGGTATAAGTCTGAAAAGAAGTGATAATTTACATCCACACAAAACACTGCACCCAAATGTTCACAGCAGCGTTACACATACAGCCACAAAATCCAAACGTCTATCAACTGATGAACAGTTAAACAAATGGGGTTTACTCATACCATCACAAGTATTTGGAAATAAAAAGCAAAGAAGTATTGACACGTGCAAAACATGGATGATTCCTGAAGACAGTATGCTACGTGAAAAGAAGCCATTCACAAAAGGTGTATGTGATCCCATTTACATGAAAGCCCAGAGTAAGCAAATCTGTAGACACAGGAAGAGTCTGGTTGCCAAGGACTGGAGTGGGGGGAGATGGGAATGACAACTAAAGGGTACAGGGTTTCTTTGCGATCGGATGACGAACACATTCTATAATTGACTGTGGTGATGGTTACACAGCTCTGTGAATACATACTAAAAACTACTGTTGTGCACTTCGAAATGGGTGAATTATATGGTATATGAATTATTTCTCAAAAAAAGTTGGTATTAAAAACAAGCCTAGAGTCAAGCTGGGGAAGGCTGTTTCAGGAAATGGTACTACTCTACGCAGTCAATTCCTGAGAAGACCACCTGCTGTCCTGACAGTAGAGCCAGGCGGACAAGCCTGCTCTGGGCTGCTGCTGGCTGGCTGGCTGCTCTCCCCAGTGCCTGTAGATTTCCACGCTCGGCGTGGTCATCTGCTCCTACCCACAGATCAGTTGGTCTATGGAACACAATTCCATGTGGTTCAAAGCTGCAGCAACATGTAGACTAAGTAGCTTTAAAAATCATTTTTAGGGCTTCCCTGGTGGCACAGTGGTTGAGAGTCCGCCTGCCGATGCAGGGGACAGGGGTTCGTGCCCCGGTCCAGGAAGATCCCACATGCCACGGAGCGGCTGGGCCCGTGAGCCATGGCTGCTGAGCCTGCGCGTCCGGAGCCTGTGCTCCGCAACGGGAGAGGCCACAACAGTGAGAGGCCCGCATACCATTAAAATAATAATAATAATAATAATAATAGTAATAATATTTAAAAACTCATTTTTAGTGCCACCCCATAAAGTCTGCTGATCTTTAAATTTCGTGCCCTGACAAACACAAAATACCATCATTTGCACATAAACAGGGGTCCTTTCATTTTTTAAAACAATTTGAATTCAATACAACTGTTTTCTCTTTGCTATCAGGTACCAGCACAAACATTCGCGCCTAAGAGGCATAAGCTGCCAGGGAATCCTGTAGGATCTATGGAGCACCGCCTCCTCCCTAAAGGGCAGGTTCAGGGACCATACTTAGGCCACTGACGCTGTGGGAGCCTCCCACAGACTACAGGAAGAGCTCATTTTATCTACAGCCTGAAGGTTCCACAGCTTGAAGGCCAGAGAGAGCGAACTCTCAAATTCTGGTGTACCATGGAACTAGAGAGCAAAGGAGGGTGCACCGGAAAGGCACCAGAGGGAAGAAGAGCAATCTGGAAAGGTATTTTGGCAAAAGTGAGCCCTCTATTTTAGGGCACTGAAGGCAAACTTTACATGGGAATGAGACTCTATAATTGCGAAAGAAAATGGCAGTGGGCTCACAGACAACTGTGTGCTTTTTGGGGGTGTGGATTTCAGTACAGAAATCTAATACAAAAATATATAAACTACTGATGGAGGTATAAAGAACCTAGAAACAGCAATAAAACCCCACATGGTGATTTTACTCACAACAGCATTAAAGACAAAAGGAACAGGAGATGTAGCTGGGTTTGGGGCACTATCGAAAGAAGAGTGTCAGGGCAATGTTATTTATTAACCCAGAAAATGTGTACATCTCCACATCTTTCTGAGAAAATCTGTACAGACTTGGCGGGGGAGGGGGGAACATACACAGATGGCAAGAGGTGATAATGCCCCTTAAATCTCCAAATATCTATACAGTAGGACGTGCTGCTAAGTACATGGAAGAAAGAATGGCAAAGAATAAGCAACCAGGGACTTTTCTAATAAAGTCTGGCTGAACCTGTAGCTAAAAGCCCGCCGTTAAATGCTCTTTTCCTCTTTTATTTAACAGATAAATTCTAAATGCTTTGACTGATTATAATTGTTTACTTAAAAGGTCTTTTCAGAAAAATTAGGCAGATTATGCCACCAGTGGTTCATTTTCTCTTTAAACAAACATCTGATCAGCCACAATGTCCTGTAACAATTCAAGGTAAATAAAACTCAGGCCCTGGCCTCAGGAACAAGAGAGGAATACTCATCTAAAAACAAAGTCCTTTGTCATTTTAGCTCAGTTTTCAAAAATCATCGTATCACTATATAAAGCAATGGAGACTTTTCTGGTCTCCAAAGGTTTCCACAGAAAAATTCTAGGGGCACTGAACTGAATAACAGAGAAAGAAAATGCCAAGAAGAAATATCTAGAGATATCCTCCTGACTTTGAAGAAATGTTCTAAAGCAGTAAGTGTTTCATAAACCAAATACAACAAAGAAAAAAATACACAAGTATAACTAAAGAATTATATAAGAGCTTTTTATCCCACATTATAAAACGCACATGTTTTAAAATCCCAGTATGTCTAAGCAACCAAAGAAAATCACCCCAACCCTTTTATCAATCCATACCCTGCCCAGCTTTCCAAACTCTACAAATTACAACGCTGTATCAAAATGACAGCCGCGTCCCTCACCAGGACTGTTTTAGCTTTTTAAAAAATGGATATTAAGTCACACTACTTATAGGTCACATCCTCAAGTTCAGATCCATCAATGTTTGACCCTCTGATTTGCAACCTGAGCTTGACCATGTCAAGGAGCCAAGGAGCCAGACCCCTTGTCCCTGGGAAGAAACGGTGACAAACCTGCCCAATGTTGGATATGGCAGGTGTCAAACTGCCTTTCTGGAAGCTCCCATTCCATCGGGCTCCTTGTATTTTACCCTGGAAAACCACTTTGCTAATTGCACCACACCGTTCCAACCCTCCACAACGGTCTCCTTTTTTTTTTTTTTTTTGTCTGCATTGGGTCTTTGTTGCTGCACAAGGACTTTCTCTAGTTGAGGCAAGCGGGGGCTGCTCTTTGTTGCAGTGCACGGGCTTCTCATTGCGGTGACTTCTCCTGTTGTGGAGCATGGGCTCTAGGCACGCAGGCTTCAGTAGTTGTGGCACGCGGGCTTCAGTAGTTGCGGCTCGCGGGCTCTAGAGCGCAAGCTCAGTAGTTGTGGCGCACAGGCTTAGCTGCTCCACGGCATGTGGGATCTTCCCGGACCAGGGCTCAAACCTGTGTCCCCTGCACTGGCAGGCGTATTCTTAACCACTGTGCCACCAGGCCCCAACAGTCTCCTTTTTATGTTCAATCTGAAAACCTGCCTCCTGGCGCACTGTTCCACAATGGTGCCTCCTGACACTGCTGGGCAGTGACCTGGGGAAGCCTGGGGATGTGCATTCCCCCAAGACAGACTCCAAAAGGGAAGGAGGGGAGGAAGAGGCGCCCACCAAGGGGGCTGGGGCCGGCGCTCTGGCACTGCTCCTACGCTTGGGCCCTGGCGACCCTGCACAGCTCTGCAGTCCTGCAGGGGCTGTGGCGCCAGCCCGGCAGGCTGCCCTCACACACCGCCGTGATGACAGGACCAGACGTCAGCAAGGCTGGTTTCTGCCTTTGTGCTACTTAGATTCTGCATCGAGGTGTATCAAAGGGGAAGGAGGCACCAAGTTCAGCACACCGCGGTTTACTAAATATAAACTGTTGAGCACCCTGAAGTGGCAACAGAGCCCACTGAGATTACATCTAACCTCTCCTCTAAACTCTTCCTGTGAGGAGCACAAAATAGAAATGTTTTCTTTATTTTGTAGCCAGAATACTACAGAAAAGCAGCCAGGGGAGAAAAGGGGAGTGCTGAGCCCCTGAACGGACGGCAGGGAACAGACCCTGAACACTGTGCAGAAGACGACGGTCATCATGACCAGAAGGAGTTTTAGCATAAAGGGAATGGGCAGAATCACAGCTACAGATCAGTCTTACATTTTAAACATATGATAACCTGACTAAACCTTTCTCCTCTGCCCTTTCAGTATGCCTCTCCAGAGGTCGGTTGATAATGGAATGTTCTCAGTTCACAGAAACTATGCTTTTGGCTCAAATGAAATTTCAGAAATGAGCATCGGAGCTGTCAGACTTTTGTGGGCCTGCAATCGTGCCTTCCACTTGTGGACTTCAAATAAATGCTGTGGTATTTTCTTTTCAAATAAACAATGAGTTCTCTTACTGACCAGTATTAAAATCTACCCCCTCCCTGCAGAGGTAAAACCCACCAAGGGAGGTGGCCAGTTTACACGGTTTTCAAGGGCTCTTCCACCTGCGCCAGAGGAAAGGCAGTGGTGAGGGAAAGGCCTGCAACGTTGGATGTTCTTCCATTTGCAATCAACCTTGAAAGTGTCCTTTTCAGAAAAGAATGCAGACAGATACTGGCATGGCTTTCTCTGGGCACTAGTGGTAAAACAGATTTGTCCTCACTCACTCACCTGTTTCCTTAGATTTACTTGCTACTACTACTTTATTTTGCAATTCCTTCTTTTTCTTCCATGTGAAACATTTTGTTTTCACCTGACCCAGGGTTACATTCTTCGGAGCCCTGAGAGAATACAGCCGGCTCAGGGTGGCCCCTAAATGTAGTTAACCATGTTCTAGCTATTCCACTCTGTATTGTAACCATCAGGCACTTCATTAGATGAGATGAAAAAATTGCCTTTTGTGGTCAGTTGCTGCTTTAGAGCAGTGGTTCTTAACCAAGATGACTTTATCCCCCAGAAGATATTTGGCAATGTCTGGAGACACTTCTGACTGCCCAAACGGGTGGGGTGGGGAAGGGAGAGAACTGCTATTGGCATCGCAGGGAAAAAAACCGGGGGTGTGATACATCACCCAAGGCACAGGACACCCCACAGCGGAGAATTATCCACTCCAAAATATCTGTAATGCTAAGGTAGAGAAACCTCGGTTTAGAGCAAACCACCCTGGACCCGACCCCACCGAAAAAGCTGCCAAGACCCCAGATTAAGAATTCTGTGACCAGGTGCTCAGGGGCTCCTAACAGCTGGTAGCTTGTACTTCTTGTCTCTCTTTCTCATTGCCAGTCCTGACAGATTAAAGAGACAATACAAAGGTTGTCTGAGCTAAATAAAATTTGACCGTTTCACACCAAACGAGAGAATGTGAATCTTATATGACAAGAAATTATGCTAAAACTTCTCCTCATGGTGTTAACAATCCCATGAAGAGGGGGTTTATGGCTCCATTTTAATCTTGAGGAGACAGAGGCTCAGGGACCTTGGCCACAAGTCTGAAGGCAGGAAGCTGGTGAGGACTGTGAGATCGTCCTGTTCCACGTTTTCCAAACTGTGGGCTGCGACTCGTTAGTGGGTCACAAAATCAATTTGCTGCATCACAATGCACATTTTTAACGCAAATAAAATAGGAAATAATAGCGAATATAAGAGTACAAACAGTTTCGTAAAGCCGTTTCTGCCAGTCGGCCGTGGTCAAAAAGGCTGATAGCCAGCAGTCTAGTCCCGGTACTGCTGTGCAGATGAAGAAAAAGGGGCCCGGGAGGGTGGGCAACTTGTAAGCGGCCACCAGCCATTTGGGGACCTGGGACCAAGTCCAGCTTTTTGCTAAGTTGATGCCTCTGCCAGTACCAGGTGCACGGCCTGGGTGTCTAGATGGGATGGAGACCTGGAAGAGCAGTACCCCTGAACAAAGACTGGGACGTGGAGCCAGGGCAAGATGGAGACACTGTGCCCACCCCTTCCCACCCCAACCTAACCCAGGAGGCCTCTTCCTTTCAACCAACAGCACTTTCCCAAATACAGTGAGGGGGAGACCTGGCTGGTAGTGGCCTCACCCAGAAAACTAAATTTCTGGCTCACCCTACCAAATGAAACATCAGAGCAGAGCATGGTACTGTGGGGACCATTTTGACTAACATCCACCACTCCCATCTGAGCCAGATGAGACAGGGAGTGGGCTGCTTCCACATTTTCTGAAATTCACCTGAGGGGTGCCCCAATTTTGAAGTGTTCAACTGTAGTCTGTAGATAGAAATAGCTGCTTCGAGGTCAGTCATGGGGCTTTTGGGGAAAAAGGTCACAGAGCCAAGTGGAGTGGAGCCTCTCTTCATTAACACAGGAAAGCTGTTTTTGAGGCTTAGGAGACCTGATAAAGCGGGCTGGGAATTCATTATTTTAAAAAAGGATCTCAGAAAACACCTCTTGTTTGAAGAATCAGTTGTTTAACATGTTTTAAAACCTTTTGGGTCTTTCTTGGAACCAATATGCTCGGAAACTGTAGACAATGTATTCCTATGAACTAAGTTTCCCTTTCAGTTCATTTTCTGACCTGGTTAAAGCAGCCCAGCAACATGGCCAGAGGCTTCTTTGATTCAGGAGGTAAAAGATGGTAACTACTCCTGTAGTCAGTGTTACTTTCCAGGCTAAGGAATACAAACGTTCCTCCTCCAAAGCCCCACTTCTCACGTGGTGGCGACACGAGTGGCCAGGCAAGGCATAAAATGGCCTAAGATGACATGCATTACTGTACCTAGCTTACTACATCTGTCCTCATGCACTTTTCCTTTAAGATTCTGAACACAAGGTGTCCCTCCGTGCAGGGCAGACTTGTGTATTCACACCACATGTGATGCAGGCACCCGGAGGACAAGGGGCGCGTAACATGGAACAGCGTTCCCCTGACACGCAAACAGCTGGCAAAGAACACCATCCACCTGGTCGCCATGCTCGGAAATCCTGACCAACAGATTGGACATTCTGTGAATACAACCGGAAACACAGAAGCAACACAACTAATACAAATATTGAGCTACACGAAGAGCATCATTAAAATAAACTTCCCAGTGAGACAGCACCAGCCCACCCACAGACACAGAAGGAAGGAGGGAAGGGACAAGTGGGCACGACAGCAAAGAAGCTAAAGCAACTACTGAACAGAGGGAGCTGATTCATGGTAGCACAGGCTTCTTACACAGTTGAGACTTCTGGTACATCAAGAACATGCTGCTCTGCCAACGAGAGAGCTCTGCAGTGCGCTGGGCAATTAGGAGCTTAAACGAGCTACGGAAATAGCAGGCTCACCTTCTCAAAAAGTGACTTCACATCTGTGCTTGCTTTCAGGAGAAATGCTAGTCCAAGGAAGACTAGGGGGAGCCTTTCTTTACCTCCTGGAAATATGAGGAAGTAGCCCCCCGCCCCACCACTGTCCTGAGCACTCCCTGCTGCTGTGCTAGAGACCCTCCCCGCCCCCCGTCCTGGGACTGAAGTCCTTCTGCACAGACACCTAACCCAACACCATGGTCCCAGGGCCTGTGACAGCACCCTGAACAGAGAGTATCAGCACAGTCACGCACATTGCTCCTTGCCGGGAAAATACCTCTAGAGCCATTTCCCACAGGGACGCTCCACATCCAAGCTGCCCCTCTCCAGCACCTTCAGCCATGTTTTAAATGACTGCTATTTACTACACATTTAAAGCCCTGATGATAACTGAAAGGGACTATCCTTGTATGTTTGGTCAAGGAGAAGCACCAAGAGTAAAGTCAGAATCTTCATTTTCCCAGCAAATAACAATTCTTTCTCCCATGAAATGTTCTGTCACTTAAAATAAAGGCAGATGGTTAGTCAACGAAATTCCTGCTAATCAGTGTCACAATAAATCACACTTAACTAATAAAGTTTCTAGAACATACCCTGGTTGGCCAAAATCCTGTTGCTTTTCTGGTTCTGAGTGACCTTTCAAGGAAACCTCGCAGTGGGATAAGCTGTCAATGTAACTGACTATGTGCCAAGGCCTAGGAGGGCCTGGGAAGGGGGCAAGGCAGTGGCACGTTAGGCCTCAGGGCCTTAAGGCCCTGATCTGGGCCCTACCCACCCCTGACCTCAACCCTGCAGGCCCCAGAGCAGGGGTCAACAAACTCAGAAGGGGGCAGGCCAAACCAGCCCACAGCTAGAAGTGGTGTGGGCGTTTTAGAGGAAGGAACAACAACAAAAAGAATTATCTTGAGATGTGATAATTATATGAAATTCAAGTTTCAGGGTCCATAAACAGCTTTACTGAAACACAGGCACGTCTGTTCGTTTACATACTGCCTATGGCAGCTACAACAGCAAAGTTGAATAGTTAGTTGTGACAGAAACCGTATGGCCTGAAATACTAAAATCTGCTCCTTTACAGAAAAGCCTGCTGACCCGTATCCCAGAACATGCCATGCTCACACCTTTGCACTTGCTGTCACCTCTGTATGGAAATCAGTCCTGGCCCCTTGGCTTTGTATGGCCAACTCCTTCTTGCCCTTAGGTCCTGGCTCAAATGTCACTTTCTCTTGTGGCCTTTCCTGAACTCTACCTAGAGACACCTAGCTCACTTTCACCTGCAATCTCCTTTGTAGCTCTTATCTGAAACTATCCTGCTCATTTCCTTATGAGCTGTCGTTCTAGAAGAATCCAAACTTCCTGAGGGTGACCCTTGCCACTACTGTATCCCTAGTGACTGGCAGAGTATTTGTGAACTGCATGGACGCTGACCACGCCAGTTACTTAAACCAGTTAAGCCTCCCTCAGGCCCCAGTCTCTCATAACCAAAGAGCCAAGCCTGAAGAGACTGCTCTGGCTTTGGGCATCATGATGCAGTCTGAGATGCAAAGAAGCAACCAAAATAAAACCTGTTATATTTCCCGAAGGTTTAAGAAGTTACGTATAACAACTAAGTTGAGCTGTAAGTTAAGAACACAGTGTGCTTTATGTTTATGCCAACAGGAAAGGGGTGGGGGGACCAGGGTCTACCACCTCCCAGCTTCTGGCAAAAAGTGGAGGAGTGACAGGTGCCCAGCACCTGCTTTGATCCTCCCGCCTTCGTCTGCCCACTGCCTGTCACTGGGGCCTGGCATTTCAGTGGTATTCAGCTCTGATTAAAGCATAACCTCATGCCTATAAATAGAGACCTCTATAAAACACTAATTAAAAATAACAAGCTGGCATTTGGAAACTCCTATAAACAAAAATATAAGAGCTGAAATAAACAGCAACAGTTGCACGTTTGATCTATGCTGAGATGGGTAAAGAGCTACATATGTCTTCTCTGGAGTTTTTCAATTAACTCCTGAATTTACATAAGGGTTTTAACATGTATAACAGTGCCCATCTTACCTTTTAATCTAATAATGAGCTGGCTTTTCTCCATTTACTCCATTTTAAGAATTGTGAAGTTAATTTTTAATAATATTTTATTTAACCCAACATGTCCAAAGTATCATTTTGAGAAGACATTACTGAGACATTTTGCTTCCTCTTTTTATACTATGTCTCCAGTATCTGCTACGCATAGTTCACACTTACAGCACACCTCAATTCAGAACAGCCACATGTGCCTAATGGCTGCCTTACTGGACTGTACAGTTTTTAAACGTTCATTTATTCTCAACTGAACACAAATCAAACCTACTTGCCTTTAAGGAGTTTTATATAAGAGAGACCGTGTGCTTTTTTACTTTAGATGACTAAATAATTTATTATTTTATATATTTAGAAAACTCTGGAACTCATCCTAGGGTTCACATTGCATTCTTCACAATAAGCTAAAAGATATTAAGGACCCCATCATATTGCTTTCCCACAAGCATCCAAGTTTGCTCTTCAAACCATGGCTGTTAGATTTAGTTTTCATTTCCTTGACACATGGCTCCTTTCCTGTCCTAACTGAATACAACTAAGAAGCTCTGGCACATCTCAGCCCAGTTTTCTTAATGTGCAACAGGACGGCACCACCATCATGCACAAGATGACCCACCCAAGTTTATAATTCAAAAACATTCCACCCGCCTGCTCATTCCTTTAGGAGACTTATGTCCATCTTAATGATTTAAGAAGAAAGAGGGAAAAACTTAGGACCTCAAAATACCCTGGTAATGACCAGGATCAGAGGTCCCCTGCTGGAGCAAGCGCAACCAGGGAAGCAGTTTACTCTTTGCTCGAAGTGCTGCTTTTCACTCGTAAGACACAGCATGGGATGCTGCTTACAGAGAGTTCCAACAGCTGGGGACGCAATGGGATCATACTTCACCAACAGTGAGGACCCACAGTGTAAATCCTGAGGGTGTTCCTGGTTACCTCTGCATCCTGCTCCGAGAGGTGGTACGTCCTCTCAAGTCTTTGCAGAGTTCGGGGATTCAGAGTCCTCTGCTCCAAGAGATGCTCCAGAAGCAAGACCAGCTGGTCTGGAAGAAGCTGAGGACAAAACCAAACAGCCTGTGAAAATGCCATTCAGCTTACAAGAAATTAAACCCAAACGTTTAGACCAAAGACAGCAAATCCAGGGTAACCCTGGGGACTCCCAGCAGCTGCTGAAACATTGGAAGACTGTAGACTTTACTATGGTAAAACCTCAAGGTTTACCTTGTATCCCCAAAGACACTGCATTCTGGGGTCTGATTAAGCCCTATTCTCCATGGCTTCTCATGTCAGTTCTATATTTAAGAGCAGATCAAAAACTGAGTCTACCTTGTTTATTTTTTTAGGTTGTACACCATGAGTTTTTTTTTAAGGTGTACAACATGATGACTTAAATGTATACATACACTGTGAATGATAAAAACTGTGCTTATCTTAGGGCTTCCCTGGTGGCACAGCGGTTGAGAGTCCGCCTGCCGATGCAGGGGACACGGGTTCGTGCCCCGGTCCGGGAAGATCCCACATGCCGCGGAGTAGCTGGGCCTGTGAGCCATGGCCACTGAGCCTGCGCGTCCGGAGCCTGTGCTCCACAATGGGAGAGGCCACAACAGTGAGAGGCCCACGTACCGCAAAAAACAAACAAACAAACAAAAACCTGTGCTTATCTTAATAAAACATTATCATGGTTTTATTAGATCTTTTTCTCTACAGCATGCATATGCCAAAAAAGGTCATTTAGCCTAGACAAATACTCAAGAAACCGTCTGATCTTAGGTAAACACATGGAAGTTTAACAGAAATAAGCAACTTTCAAATTTCCTTCTTTAGCATGTGACTTGCAAATGTACACCAAGAAATAAAAAGCATGTAATGAAACTAGAACCATGTTTCACAATCCCTCTATTACAAAATCTGTAAGTTTATTATTCCATTAAAAAGAAGGTTGTATGTATGATTACACACACACACACACATGCCCAACCACACAAGGTCACTCAGATCCCTGAGTTTTCATACAGGATAAGTAAAAATGGTATTACCACTTAAGGGCAAAGAGAGCAAGACGTTTTTATATGGTTCAAAAATAACACAAACTAATCTGTGAACAAACAATACTTGTGAAATCCAAGAACTTAAAATATCTGTCTTATTCACTCTTGTACCACAGTGCCTAGATCAGCCTCTAGCACAGAGCAGCACACAAACGGTTAACAGAAGAAAAAAATTCAATTTAAGACACATCTTGTAGGAACCAAAATGTATTTATTCTAAAATGAAGGTTTTAAAATAACTACTATGAATTCCACTATTCTCGACATTTAGCTTTTCTCCATTCCTGATTATGCCCAGGCAATCCTGTCAACTAACTCAAATTGACAGTTCTGGAAGTCAATACTAGAGCAACAGGATATTCACAAGAACACCTGGATTTTAATCCCCATTTTGTTACTCTAAAAGAAATTTCAAAAATTATTGGCTTCTCCCCTACCTCTCTTTACCTTTCAGCCCCCAAGTGTGCACTGCACCTCTGCCTCCCTCTCCATTCACACACACACTCTTCCAAAATGCACTTGCAGGAAAACCCAGCAGAGACGGCATGCATGAAATTTACTACATAATTCCACAAAGAAAGCATTTCTTATCTTTCCTCACCTCACCTTTCTAAGGTCTAATTAAACCGCCACTTCCCTCTAGACAGACAGACACAAATGCACACCACTTGATTCTTGGTTATTTTCATTTCATAACATCACTCCATCCACTACAGTCATGCCGTGGCTCCTCTCTCAGGCTGAGAGGAGAAACGAGGTGCTTCAGCAAAACCAGAGGTTTACGATTCAGCACTGACCTGTGAGGTTATATATGAGAACACTTAATTTCCTTCCATTAGAACTACTGTGTCTGTAAGATGCTTTAAAGATATCAAATTACTATATACTAGTACAAAAATGCCATGTTTCCATTTTCTACAGTTTTAGACACATGAGGCTACTCGTATGATATTAAAAGAAACTCGCTGTTTTATAAAACAGACCAAATTCAGAACCACCAGCTTCTGGGGAGCATGCATACCCTTGTATACCACGGGCACCATGAGCACTTGGCAGGCAGGCACTCATGGCCGCCGGCGGAGGGAGGAGTCTTACCCAGCCTCTGGCACTCCCGACCCGGCAGCAGAGCTGACACTTTGTTCTCAGCCTTTCTTGTGGCCCCTCTTATTGTAGTTCCATCTTCTCAGCTCGGCCCAGCTGGGCCTGGCACCCAGGCTCCCTCTGCCCTCCTTCCCATCCATCTCACCCTGCAGCCTCCCTCTCTGGATCTTCCTTCCCTATGTTCCAAGAGGGGCCCCTTCTCTGGTGGAGGCTAAGCCTTCAGCCCCAGCCATGAGTGTGCCCCTCATTCCCCCCTAAGGCCACTCTCCCTGACTGCCCTCCTGCATTTGAACCCTTCTCATGGAGTCTACCCTTTCTCCCCAAAATGGTCTCTCCCCACCTGCCCCACTACATCCCTTTCCAAAGTGTGCTCCAGGTGGCTCCCACCCTGCGGCGGGCCTAGGTGCCCGTCCAGCAGCAGCCCATCTGTCTGTACAGGGGCAGGGGAGGGGAGGGTCCCAGATTGGGTCAGAATGGCTAGCCAGTCCTGCATCCCCACGCGCACGCTCAAAACCGGTCAGCAGTGCTTCTACAGGCAGCCAATCCAGGGCAGCAACAGCTACTCAAGAAGACCGCTTCTGGGGAAGGGCCCAGCCTGATACAGCACAGAACACCCATGGGCTGCGGGTGGCGGCCTCATTCGCTAACTAAGTGCAGCAGGAACAAGCCCGGCCAACTTTCAGAACTGCAGAAAAGGGAAGAGTAGAAAGAAAAGCATCTCCCTATTACGTGCCTGCGCTTACAAAGAGGCCTATTGTTAGAACCCAAGCTTAGGATTTGGTTTAAGCTAGAGAGACCCAGGGAGGAAAGAAACCCTGAGTAAGACAACTAGCTTGGTCCTCAACTTACCCCAGCTGGGTTTGACCAACAAACTCCTGTTTAATATCAGAGAATTACTAACATGGGAACCTATCAAAATATCTGGATTCACACTTTCGTATCTCTCGCAGTTTTCTTCTAAGCAAAAAGTTCATACACACCTGCACAGAGAAACAGAACCAGAAGGATCACTGACAGCTTTCGCCTTCTCATTTTATGCAATGGAAAAATATCTAAAGCCAAGCCCCCTGACTTAAGATGGGCAGCCGAGATGGAAGGGAGGGAGTCAAGCCTTTGCGGTTCTTTGTTCAGTTTAATTGACTTTAATTGGAGAAAGGCAAAGAACAAGCATGCACACACCCCACCAGCTCTCCCTCCTCCTTCACTAAGGTGCCTGCTTGCTCAGAGGTGGGCAGGGGCACCAAGGACCAACACAGAGGCTGAGAACATTCCTCCATGATGCTGAGAGGTCTTCAGAACGGACTTGTGTAAGTGACTCTCCTTAGTAAAACCACCTGTAGCCATCTGGCTTTCAACTGTCATTCCTCCAATTCGGGGGGGAAGGGGGGGCTCGTATTTCAAATCGGTGATCAAATGCTATTTTAGTACATAGGCAAAATTCAGTCTCTCTCACTCACAAATGAGTACGTGAACATTACATAATTTTTACATGAGATTACACACCCTGAAAAGAGAATACTGAAGCAAAAATGTGGCAAGCAGCTTGCTTTAGTACAGCATATTTCTCTTTGTAAAATAAACACTCCCTATAAAGCCACCCTATAATGAAAAAGAAGTACTAAGTAATAAACCAAAATGTTCGCAAAGTAACTGAGAGAGATCATACACCAGCAAACGTGTTCAGACGCAGTGCTGGGTGCCACCCGCCCTGGCAGCAAGCACAGGGGTGTTAGGAAATGCCGTGTGGGTCACTCCACTCCCACCCATGTAGAAATCAAATTAAATTTCACATGACTTCTAGGCCCACTGTGTTTAATACAGCAGTGTGGGGCGGTGGGGTGGAGACAGACACGGCTTTAGTCACAGCATGGAGTGATTAAGAAAAATAAAGCACATGCTTCAGAGCATTATCTCCTGAGAAAGCAGCTCGTTCAAACATTAGAAAAAGAAACTGCCTTTACTGCTGAGGGTCTAGGAGTGCTCACACCCACAGTTCAACAGTGAGAGGAAGAGCAAGTTCTTTCCTTTGCACAAACTAGGAACTCACGATGAGGTTATTATTTTTTCCGTATGGAAACCAGCTCGGTATTTTTTAAATGCATCTGCCTCAGAAACTTAGACAAAATAAGAGTGGGGTGCCAAAGTCATGTGGGCACTTGAAATAGAGGACTTCACAACACTGGAACACTTACTCGAACACAAACAATAAAACACCAAAGGAGGTCAATACATTGAGATTTGTTAAGAATTCTGGAAGTCTGTGTTCTTGCTCTAAACATGGAGGATTCCACGGCTGCTAATTACCCAGAAACGCACAAAGAGAAAAAAAGTCTACCTCATAATCTTTCCCAGTCAGCCTAAGGGTTGAGGCAAGTTGCACAAGTTTGAACAGTTCTAAAGAGTTCTTACACAGGCTCTTGGAAAGAAAATATGGATTTTCCAAACGCACCCTCCTAGTCTACAAGCAGCACAAAGAAAACGAACCTTGACTCTTCCAGAAGCCTAGAAACCTCTTTCTACTGTCACGGGGGCATCACTCACTCCTGGCTCCCTGAAGACCAACCACACAACCGAGGTCCTCCACCATTTCTTCTATAAACAGGACTCCGAAAGGGCCAGCTAGGCTCCTAGATCAGAAAGTGCCCCATACGCATCTCACTACTGACCTTCCACAGGCAGGACCAACACAGGGAACCCGGGGCCCGCGAACATCCACGTCCACTGCCCGTGCCCCTCCAAAAGCAAAGGAGGGCACCTCCCCTCACAGCCCAGCTGGCACGCTGCAGCCACACACGAAGGAAGTATCAGACTCCCAGACGGGGAATGAGCCTAGGACTAATGCAGCCACCGACGGACAGTGGCGTGAGTTCTATTATTACCTCACTATCACTCTGGGATCTGCGCCTAAATGAAGCATGCTTCCTCCCTGATGCCATTTCCTTTTATCCTGGCTGGAGACTAAATGCAGATCAATGGGGGCAAAATACATATGATGTCACTTCAATTTATAGCAATGGCCTCCCTCTCTTTCGGTCTGCCTGAAATACACAGAAAGATCAATTCTTCCCAAAAATGGTTAAAAAATGCTTAGGGAGCATTCTTCTTCCAGAAAAGCATTCTCTGCTATATTTGTCTATGTTACTACGGCAGGAACTGTTTACACTGAACAAAAACAGAAAAAATGGGGGAGGGAGGAAAAAAATCTCAAATTCTCCTGTACGCTGGCTGAGATTCAACACAAGCAGGGTCCAAACCAGAATTGGGGAGGCTGACCTTTGAAAGTCACATGTATTCTGGCATAGAGGCACAAAAGAGACAGCAGTTCTCCTTTGCCCCTTGGATTAAAAAGGTAATCCCACAGATATAAAAGGTCTTTTTAATAAGATTTCCTCCAAAGTCTAACAAATTCCTTTCTACTCTTCCCAGAAAACACATCCACCACACTACCCACCCTCAGGTGCCCTGAAGAGTATCAGAACTCTGGTGAAGTTGACCTTGCCTACTCCAAACACTGGCCAGGACCATGGTTCTCACTTCATTGTTTGTATAGGATCTTTCATCTGGCACTTTCTTAACGATAAACATTTTTAAGTGACAAAAATGAACTATTTGATAATATATACATAGGAAAGTGTCTGGCCAAGAGCTGTTGTCAACAAGGATATCATGATATAATTAAAATGGTTTGAGTCTAAAACAGTAACTTATATAGAAGAAAAACACAATTGTTCTAACTGCTTCTAGAAACAAAACTTACAAAAGAAAAACCATCCTTTCCATGTTGAAGAAAAACAATACATTTTAAAGAACTGACGAATTTAAGAATTAAAGTCTCTGGTTCACATTATTTGGGGGACATAAATTTGATTTGCCAACCAATGAAAGTCACTAAATAAAATTAAAAGTGAAAATAATTTTCTTCAAAAATAAGGAAATCATTGAATAGATGTACTTATCCAGCATAATCAGTATTTCTGATTATCAAACATCTTTAGGGAGTATGCCTATGGACAAATTTTAGGAAAATTCAAGCAGAAGAAAATATTTATATAATTCAGTTCACATAGAAAAAAAGCATATTTACTATATTTTGGGGAAAACAATTCTAACAGCTACAGTTGAAAAAGACTACCGAACTTTTGAGCCATAGTTTGGTTGTGGTGCTTCCAAAAGTGACACCACAGTGACCAAAACAGACACCATCATTAGCAAAGAGTACCTGAAATAATTCATTGGCATAAATCATTCTCATATCTCACTCATGTTAGATTATAAGGGTCAAATTTTCATGTGCTAACACTTCCCTAACTTTTGTAAAAAACATTACCCAAACTATATGCAATTTGATACAAAGCGTATTATTTAAACTACATTAAATGCAGTCCTCCTGTCAACTCTTATAATCACGTGTACACTTATGGTTTATGTTATAACACAGTTTGAAAATAAATCTTTGTACACACTCAAATTGAAAATTCCCAAGTATTTTATAAGAGATTCTTGGTATCTTTGCGTCTGCCTTCCCTATTCAGGAACTTGCCAGACCAATAACCAAAGGGGCCAAAGGGAGACCATTCCTGATCTGAATTTTATGCTTCTCAAGAAAAACATCGCGCATGAAGAAGAAACTATAAATTCCTAAGTGATTCAGTCCATTCACCCTGCCATAATAACACTTATGCTCCAGGCAGGGCTTGTTTAAGGCTTTCTAAAGAATTTGGAACACTTGAAAGGCTCAGAGAATACGTCTAATTTTTCTCGTATTCACAGGTTTTTGGTTTGTTTTTACTTTTAATAGAAATCTGCTTCTTTTCCTTTCTTTAGAATTAATGCTCTTATCTAAGTTAATATTGTATTTAATAATTGATTTATTTATCTTAAGAGTATACATTTTATGAATCTGAGTTCCTAAGTTGTAAAGTGATATTTTCTAATTCAAAATTCTGGTTGCATACCAACTGATTTATGAACCTCCAAAAGTCCACCATGTGTATATACCTTTACCGTGAAAACTGTCAGTCAAAATCTGTGTGTCAAAATCGTGGCTATGGTATATAACCATCACACAACAGAATATCACACAGCTATTAAAAAGAATGAGATGTTAACTGTTTCTGTAATATGCTGAGATGGAGAGAAATATTATTAAGTGGGGGGAAAAGTTAAGAACAGAACATAGACTATGGCTGAATTTGCGTGAAAAATTTTCTAAAGATACACAAAAAGGAATTAAGCAACTCTTCACATCAACTTTTCTCTGAGTAACCTACATGAGCAGCTAGCTGCCTGGCCTTTTTCTTTTTCCTGCCTCCAGATCAAGCTGAACTATTTTTCTTAAAACATGTTAAAAATTTCCCAATAATTTACTTAAAGAAGAGAAGATCCACTTTATGAAGAAATTTAATACTGCAATCTAAGCACTGAAATGCATAAATGATTAAAGCACATGCTCTAACAAAATACTGAGCTAGCAACCTGGAAACCAGGGGCTTCTATAAAGCAGTTAGAAGCAGATCCCCTAGCAGGAGTGTGCACCAAGAAATCTATCAGAGCCTCTCTATTCTTAGTCATAACAACAGTATTTCAAAGCAACATAGGTCTCAAAAGTTCTGATGTCAATACTTCTCTGCGTAGAGATGAATACCATTAAATATAAGACATAAGTTCTGTGCGAGCAATGCGCGAATACTGAAAGAATTTTAGAGCAGCTCCCTCACTGTGATCTGTTGAAAGTCAGCCTTCGGCATAAGGGTTTATAAGAAATAAAGAATAAAAAAAAAGAAACAATTGAAAGAATTTAAAATTTTCCAAATGCTTTGCAAATATACATGAAGCACTGCATCAGTCACGTGCTCAGATTTTTATGTTGTCATTTATAATATAAATGAACCATCAAATATTTTCAGAGTTTTTTCCAAGGGAAAAACCAGTAACTGTAATTTCATTCAAACCAGAATTTTTTCCTATCTTTCTTCAACTTCTGCTATTACTCCCAATATATCAAAATCAGATCATCTGCGAGGGATTATTTGTTACAAATTTAACACTCCTAGAAAATAACTGCATCAACATTAGATTCTTCTGGGCAACATTCAGTTGCGTTTATTTTCTATAGCTAGCCCTATGTTCCTGGCAAAAAGTGATAATACGCACAAAATTAAGGTGTTCATATGCACAAATACAAAATTCTTAGGAATATTCAGTATGAAAACAGTTTTCCTCTATAAATTACAGGTGATTAGCAAAATGGGGGGGGGCGGAACCTAAGCATTTACCGAAATTAAGCTCCTTAAAATTTTACAGACAAAAATAGGATCCTCCTCTTTTAAGTTTAAACAAGAATAACTGAGTTCAAATAAAACCATATTTCAACTTCTATAAAAAGAATGTACCTTTTTAAGGCAACTCCCTAAGGGATGGAACCCTATCATTTCATGTGCCACCTACCTCATGCCAGATACTCAAATGTTTATCAAATTTAAATAAAGGACTTAATGTCCAACCCGGTAAGATGGAGTAATACAGAAAAATGACTGCAAGAACAACTGTCAAGCAACCATTCAGTGATTTAAATAAAACTATACTGAAAGAAAATTTATATAGCGACACATGAAAATTCAAGCCAGAAGTGATTCTCACTTCTAAACGAAAACGAATCCAAAAATACACAACTTAAATATATCAATTTTAAAAGTTTTGTAAACCTTCTGTATAATAGATTCTTACTCTAAAAGCGAATGGTAAAATAACGGAAATGCCTCCTCAATTATAATCGACTGTAATCAACAAAATGATGGTTCTGCGATGTTTTTAAAGAACTAATCTAATGAATAAGCTAGACTGTAGTGTTTGTAACAATCCATTTTGCGCTAAATGCAATGACTCAATAGTATGTCTTACAAAGACCTGTCCCTTTGCTTTCCACAGCCTCCTTGTTAAAACCTGTTATTAGATTAATTTTTAAAAATTATCAAAACTAACATCTATAAAAAAGTAAGCCACAAAAGCATTTTAGAGATAATGACACTAACAAGAGTTGCAAGGTGAGAAAAAGACAAGAAACAAGGAAGGAGAAACGAAGTCACACGCTGGCGCTTGGCTCAGACAAACGACTTGGGAATGGACACACACATATACTCAACAAATTTTTAAGGAGAGAGCATAATTTACAAGCAAATTTCACTCTTGGGTATTTATTCTGGTGTAAAATACTAACATTCCATTACTCCTAGTTCCTGTCCTTTCTTCTTCATAGGTTCATAGTCAAAACAACATAAACACCTTTTTGATTAGATTTTAATTTCTACTGTTCTTCTTACATTTTCTACCAAACCCAAACTACGCATAAATATTAGCCACACGTCCACAATTTGTTGTGGTTTCTGTCATAAAGTAGACAAAGAAACATATCCTTAGGGATATGTATAGCCAACCACAACTAAAGAAAAATTGGAGGGGGGGTGAGGTGGAAGAGGGTAGGAGTCCAACTACAAGAATTACTGCTGGAAGAATAAAGGAATAAAGTTGTTTTTACTTAATAAAAATGTGTTGAGAGTATCGCACAATTTACTATCCAACGTCTCAGTTTTCTTTCACAGAATGATTTAATGTATATAAAGCACAGGGGTCAGATTTCACTCAAATTCTGTACACTTTTGGATTCTAGTCCAGACATTTTATATCCCGGATTAACTCTGAAAAGTTTTATGAGGAATAGAGCAAAGAATTAACTTCTTAAGGGTCACTGAGAAACTTACGGAAATTCATATTATTGAAAAAAAACATGGACTTAAGAGCTTCAGGAAAAAGAAAGGCAAAGAACAAGTTTCACATACTTTCAAGAAATGTTTCCCTCACGTTTAACTCTTCCTTTTCTCTCCTCCACCTCAATACCAGTGCAGCTGAAGGGAATAAAAGCTCTTAATGGGTCAGCATTTTGTATGGAAGAGAAATAGCTGTCTTACAGATGCACATCATGTGAGAAAGTGAAACAAACAGGTGAATGGGAAACAGAACAATAAACTACATGCACATGAATGGTGCCAGGTTTTTTACCCCAAAGTTGCAGGCTACGTACTAAGGGCTGAAAAATTCATAAATTAATGTACTTTCCATCACGATAAGAACTATTCCCAACTAAACAAGAGACTGGAATAGTGTTATAAAAATGTTCTTTTAAAGCTAAACACACTCTTTACAGCTATCAGAATTCAGACATTAAAATCTTAAGTCTACTGTGAGCTCCAGCTTGGACTCATGGCCCGGAGCAGCTGGAAGCTGGTACAGGAGCAGGAAATCTGAAATTCGGCCTTGTTTGCTGCCATAGAAAAATCCTCTCATGTGAATTCAAATACTTCAAAGTCAATCAACAGAAGTAAGTCTTCAAAGATGAAAAATAGATACATACCTAAAATCCTAGTAGGTCTGAGACCTACCAAAACCTTTTCATAGGTGTTGGTTGGCATAAAGCTGATTAAACCTAAGATACATTTTCTGGTAACAATCTAAAATCTCAAGTATTGCAAGTTATTCCTAATAGACTCCTAAAGAAGTGTCATACAAATTGTGGTTAAGTTTTAGCATTTCTATTCTGTTTATATCTGCCTTCATGTATATATAACATGCTTATATAAGAAAAATTCGGTATTATCTTATCAGCGTAATACATTTTAATAGCACAGAACTTTTGGAAATTACAGGAAATGTTAAGACACTTCTCAGTTTTTGAATTGCTTATTCAATTTTAATGAAAAACAGTCAGTCTGCGAAAAACCAAACTTTCCCTCCCCCGAGTATCCAAGCTTATCTGTTTTATGAATTAACTTAGAATTCATGTTAAAAATAAAAAAGGGAGCAATCAGTTTTCTTTGTGTAGGTTTTAAGAAATTTTTCTTATATAATTAAAACTAAAAAAAGAGAAACTTTAAAAAATGTTTACTCTCCACATTTTTAACAGAATTTCTGCAACTGTGCTTTTATCGAAGTTACAACATACCAATTATAATCTACACATTCTATTCCGAAGTGAAGCTTGACTTGCTTATAACAAATCAACCTGAAGAACCAGTGATCACAGATTTCCGCCCCCCCCCCACCACCACCAAAAGGAAAAGTAGACACAAAGATTTTTAGATTTACTAAATGCAACCTCACAGGTTGAGAACCACTTTTCTGCTGACTTCACAATGTAGGGTGTCTCATCTCAGAACTTTACAAGTAATAGTTACCTTTGAGACAGAAATAAAACATGAACAGGCTGCTCCCTCCAGGGCAACCCTCACAAACTTTTCCTCAAAGTTTAAAACCTGGTCTACGTTTCCATCTAAGAATGTTTTCTAGGAATTGAGACCAAAGACCAGAACCCCTCTAAGTTAGCACACACCCCTTAACAAAGAGGAAAGAGAACAGTAAGTTAACCTGCGGAACATTTCTAAAGAAGGCTCTAGTCTGAAGCAGTAATTTGTTACTCTTTTCCTGCTGGATTTGTCCTTCAAGTAAGCTTTCTTGAGCACTTCAGAATGTATCTGTTTACCTGATGTGTCTTCCTGGAAGGCTTGGTAAATAAAATACACAAAAAATTACAATACCGACACCCATGCCCTTGAATGCACTCAAAGTTTAAAACGTTTACAAGTACAACGGCGTGAAAACAAAGGCAAGAGCCCGTCAGAAGCACTCCACAGTATTTTTGAAGGCAACGAGAACTCCCATTCACATCAAATGATACCACCATGGTAGTGGGAATGCAAACTCCACAGAATGGGCTGCTCGCTATAAGCAGATAAGGACAGGATTATGAAGCAAAACGAATACGAGTGAACCAAACTTGGCTTTCTTTCCTGCTAAAGCTCATTTGCTGGAAAGACTGAGGTTATTTAAAAGGAGGAAAATGAGAAGGGATTTGGTAGACGGAGAAGAAACCACCTTAATTCTCCTAACGAACACCAGCTGACGGCCCCGGGCCCCCGCAGCTGTCAGACGGGCCCGGCTGCGGCGGGTGGGCCCGACTTGGAAAGAAGAAAACGGCTTACTTACTGCGGCTCCCGTCGGGGCGCAGGCCAGAGCCTAGAGTCCTCCCGGATCCTTCCCGGGCGCCGGCTGATATCTGCAGCGCCCGCCGCGCGCGCCGCCTCCTCCTCCCGGGCCAATCCCCGGAGAGGCCGCCGCCGCGCCTGCCCGCCCCGCCCCGCGCAGCCAGCCGGGCCGGGTTCCCACCGCGCGGCGCCCCTTCCCAGCCACACCCCTGGCCCCCACCCTGCCCCCGCCAGTCAGCTCCCACCCAGTAATTACTCTAATTAGAAGTTTTAGTCTCAGCATTTAAACAATGTACGAACCAGTCCCAACACAGCCTGCAATTCAAATGGCTTTGAGAACAAAGGCAATCATAGCTGTAGCAATTTTTCCTCTAATTTATAGAATGTGAAGACTTTCTCTCGTTGCTCACTGTACTTAAAACAAATTTAACCTCTAGTGTACATGCCACTTCACTTTCCATTTGAATGGAAAAACACCAGACCATGCCCGTTACAACAAAGAAAAAAAGAAAAAAAAAACACTGTTTTCAAAAAATGAATATTGAACTGATGAGTTTCGTCCCTCCTGCGGAACATTCACAAATGTTCCTGGATCACCTGGTAGAAACGTAAAAGATGTACAAAGATGCGGGAGGGCTGTTTTGTTTACAGATTATGTGAATAAAAGGGAAACAAACTACCCAGGGCATCTTTCTAGTAAACAATCTGCATAATTCTTAATTAGTACTGATGGAAGTGATCAGGCCTATTTTCCCCAGAAATTTATTAACCGTCCATTCACAGTTCTGAGTATTAATCTCTTCAGCCTAGTTTGAGATGTACAGGAGATATTTCAGGATGAGGAAAACTATACCCATAAAATATGTGCTTAGAAAAATAAAACCAAACACCAAAAACAAAAAAGCCTTTCTGTACTTTCTTTTCCAGTACTGGTTTGATCTTTAGAGCAATCTGCATCCATTTTAGAACTACTGAACAATTTAGAAATTAAGTTCATGTGAAAGATTTTTTAAAAATAGGCAATGAACTACTGGAGTAGAAATAATAATAAAACAACCACTACAAAAACGCTGCATGAAACAGGTTGTATGACTCATATGTCTTCCCCTTTCAATCTATATATTTCAAAAACATTTTCATTTTTTTCAAAATTTCAGGTAACTATAGTTTTCAGTCCCACTCCATGCATTTACTAGATATGCTCTAAAATTTCTCCATTTTTAAATGAAGGAAATCTTAACTGCCACATTATGAAAAATTAATTTAGTACCTTATTTTACTACAAAATGCTATTTTTGTTTAGCAGTTAAATTTGCCTCTCTAAATATTAATATGACAGATATCTGAACACAATGTAACGTTTCACTGCAGTAACCACTTTGAAAGTTAGTATCTTTTAAGAAGAAAAGCAACTAATTTCAAGTTAAAACAAGTAGAAAATAAGAAACAAAACCAAATGCAAACACTTTTAAATGCTAATGTGTCTACCTCACCTAAAACTTTAATGTCCTGAAAGTAAGATGACATTCTTCAATGCTTAAACTAAGAAAACCAGGTGTCTGGGAAATAAAAACTTTAAAAGGACTCCCAAACACTTGTTCTGCAGGTGAAATAAACATGATGAGCAACTGAGGACATAGGTAGAAAGCGCCTGCAAGGAAAATGTAATATTCCCCCAAACTTATTTTTCCAAGATTCCCCAATGAGTCAAGATCTAAATCTTTAAATTAAATAGATTTAAAAGTTCTCTTCGCTAAGTTTATCTCGTGTGCAAGACAGGACACCACGCTTTAAATGTTAAGAACATTAATAAGGTTTATGCATATTTTCAAATGTATCAGAACATTTCAAATTTTTTAATGAATTTTTTCAGTTTGAAAAATGCATGATATCTACCTTCAGATAATTAACAAATATTCTTCAGTGAGAGACAAGAATACAAAAATTTTACAAAATATACCAAAATGTTCTTGTAAAAGTAAACATCTAACGGCCAAGCACCATGCTGCTATCAGCCTGACAAAATTATTTTAGAATTTACTATTAAACGCAAAAAGCTGTTGCTGATTAAGCTGTTGATCAAATCTGGAATTCTGCTTTAAACTGAAAGGTAAAGCAAGACTTAAGATAAAAACCACATACCACATACTGTCCGGAGAGTATCTCCACCTAAGATAGAGTTCTCATCATCACCACAGACTTCATTTCTCACTGACTCCAATACTATTTGTTCAAGCTCTTTCTATAATTACCATTTCCCATTTTGCAAGTCAAATCAGTAGCCCTATCCCATAAAATTATTATTGTTTTTGAAAGAAACCCTATCTCCGAAACGTTTTACCCTCTTTTTTCTAAGCAGAGCACAGTCGTTTGCTGGCCAACAGTGCTTGCAGCCACTTGTGCATCACCCAGCTCCCCCCGCCCTTCAAAGCGGGGGTGGGTGACTCCTTTCCAAAGCAAGTCCCCAAACTGCACTACCAACTCTGCCGGGCCCGCTGGGCAATGCTGTCCTAAATCGCTGCACATCGAGCTCCCCGCTCTCGACTAACTTCATCTAAGTTTAATTACGGGGACTGACATCTGTCCCCGGAGCACGTTCGTCTCTCAAAGCAAAGAATGACCCAAATTAGAAGCACGAGGACAATGGAATTATGAATGGAAGAGACCAAAATTACAGTGCCCAGCTCTTAGTGGAGCTGCGGCTGTGGTGCAGCAATCGATCTGAGCAACTCTCTTGGTTCCACAGCCGAGGTCCTGGTGAACACGCGGGATCCCTCATTGCGGACAGAAACCCTTAGCTCTTCGCCAGAGGACCGAGCCTCCAGCGTCCACCAGGAAGGCGCAGTCGGTCTCCGCAGGGAAGATGGGGGGAGGGGCGGTTTAGGGGATCTCATGTGAATCCAGCCCAAAAGCCGGGCTCCAAAGCCGGGAGCACACCTAAACAACAAGGGTTTAGCTGTGCTAAACCTAAACCAAGCAAGCAGTTCTTCCTCCATGCCCTGGACCCTCACCCGACACCGACCGCGAGGCCCCAGCTAAAGTCTGCCGCCCACACCACTGCCCAGGGCGGCCTCATAGTCTGCGTGTCAGCCCACCGCCCGTGCGGAGGCACCGTCGGCGCGAGACGGAAGGGGGGTGGGGCAGGGACGCAAGGCCACCCACGGAGCGGCATCCTGGCCCTGGCCCTGCCCCCGCCCCCCCCCCAAGCTGCGGCCCCCCTCCCCGCACCACGCACTGCGTGGCCCGATGCGGGCCCTGCCTGCTGCAGGGGAATGAAACTACCCCTAATTAAACACTAGCGTCCTTTCCTCCGAACACATAAATAGTAGGCACTAGGAGCACCTTTCCGCTGACGAGTCACCTACAACCCGGGTCTAATCCTGCCGGGCTACTCACCTAGTGACCTTGGGCACAAGCTTTGCGACTTTCCTTCTCTCATCCATTAAAAACTCGACCCAACTCTTGAGAGTTGTCAGGAAATCAGGAAACACTCTTGGCGCCCACTTTGCTCGCTCCTGGGCGTGAATTAACAATGGCCCACCCTCCTCCTCAAAGTTCCTTAAAAGACCAACTGTGCAGACAAGCAGCAGAGGGTGAGGAATACAACCGGTGACCCTACCAAAATAACCAGCAAATGTAAACCAGTTGCCCAAAAAATTCCTTTCTCATCCCTGATTTCCAGCGCCCCCCTTTAGTGAATCAGACCTGCCCTGCTGCAAAAACCTGGATTATTAAACCCATTTTGCCCACCACTGCCAAGCCGGGCGAGTGTCACTAAGGCACAGCTCTGACCCCGGCCTTCCCATCTTTCCGTCCTGACTAAAACAATGACATGTATGCCCCCATGTGTGTTGTTCAATACGCTCATTTCCAGTTTCAATCCCAATATGAACTGATATCCCCATGCCTGGACTTCTCTTGCTCTCCCTCTCTGTGAATCACTTTCCAAGGGCTACCTTTTTCAAGAACCCTTCCAGAAACAATTTTTGCTTTCTGGGTTTTGTTCTCTCATTCATTCCCACGTAGGCAGTTCTATTCCGCCATGTAACAGAATCATTAGAGTGCTACTGTGCATATGCTCAAATTTCTGAGCTCCTTGCAGGCCTGGGATGTCTTCTCTGAATCTCCCCACCTGCCAGGACCCACCACAGTCAATTTTGTATTAACGTAACCGTCTGTAGCAAGATCAAAGTTTCGATCTTGTGCCCATTAGCACTAATTTTTAGCAACTAAATGATGAAAATTTGTTAAAATAGGTTCAACCTTAGAAAAATTTTAAGATAATAACTTTTTTAAAAGCCTTACACTATTAATTTCACAGGCAAAGAAAGCCATTACAGGTAAATGTCATATCTATTTCAGGGACATTTTCTACTAGGAAGCTGTTGACAGCTTAACCACTGCAGCTCTGCTTTATGCAAATGCATGTGGCGCTTTTCTCCCAGGGAACTTAACAAATCTATTATCTCAGCTGACTTTGCCATGACCTTGAGGGGGGCAGGACGGGCAACACAGTACCCAAAACCTTAAATGACTGGGGAAAAGGAACCAGAAAAGTCTAGCCACTTAACACACAAGAACATGTACAAGAGCGGTTAAAACTACATAAAATTTTTACAGATGTGCACACCGAAAAGAATTTTATAGTGTTTAAAATAGAGTATCATTTTTTTTGGAGGTTCTCCTATGCAGTTGTGTTAATAAAAACAAATTACAGCACAAAAATGTTCACAAGACGAAACATGACTAATTCTAAAGTTAATAAAACTATAATAATTGGATCATTCTTTTGAATAGAGAAATGCCAATTTCCCCCAAACTAAAATTATAAATTATTTGGATGTCACACTTAAAATTCAGCAGTTGACATTGGATATAACAGTAAGACCCCACTTAAGCTAAAAATATGAATGACTTTTTGCACTGTTATAGCATATATGTGTGTGTAAATATACATATATCAATATATGTATTTTTCCTGATGGTAGCTATGAGAAACTGTAGTAAAAGAAGCTGTAAAAACCCATTTCTAATACCACACCCTGTATTTGTCTTCTATCCAACCCTCTGAACTCCCCAATTCACTTACCCTTTACATTATCAACATTCTCTGGTGTGGTGAGCAGGATAACAGCCACGTCCTAATCCCTGGAACCTACGACTATGCTCGGTTACATGGCAAAGGGGAATTAAGGTTGTCAATCAACTGACCTAAAGATGGGGAGATGATCCTGGATGATCCAGGAGGGCCCAATACAACCACAAGATCCTTGTAAGTGAGGAAGGAAGGCAGGAAAGAGAGAAACCAGAGAGGCAGCAGCATGAGAAGGACTCAGCCTAACCTTGCTGGTTTTGAAGATGGAGGAAGGGGTCATGCGCCAAGGAATGCAGGGACCTCTGAAAGGTGAAAAGGCAAGGACATGGATTTTCTCCTACCACCTCCAGAAAGAAACAAAGGCCTGCTGACATCCTGACATTAGCCGAGTGAAGGTGATTTTGGACGTCTGACCTCCAGATACCATATGATAATAAATCTGTGTTGTTTGAAGTCACTGGATTTGTTACAGCAGAAATAGGACACTAATACATCTGGGTTCCAAGTTCCTCTCATAATCAACCTCACCGCTTCTTAATGTTTGGCTCAACATGTGAGGAAAATAAAAGCATTCTTTAAAATCTCTTAGCTAGGGCTTCCATGGTGGCGCAGTGGTTAAGAATCCGCCTGCCAATGCTGGGGACATGGGTTCGAGCCCTGGTCCGGGAAGCTCCCACATGCCGTGGAGCAACTAAGCCCGTGTGCCACAACTACTGAGCCTGCACTCCAGAGCCTGTGAGCCACAACTACTGAACCCACGCACCACAACTACTGAAGCCCGCACGCCTAGAGCCCGTGCTCCGCAACCAGAGAAGCCACCGCACTGAGAAGCCCGTGCACCACAATGAAGAGTAGCCCCCGCTCACCGCAACCAGAGAAAGCCCGTGCACAGCAACGAAGACCCAATGCAGCCAATAAATAGATAAATAAATTTATTGTAAAAAAAAATCTCTTCACTACACCTGAACTCTAATCTTTTCCTTCTAAAAGGAGATTTCTTCGAGGTCCCTCTTCTCACCTCCCGCCAAGTACACACCTTTATGGGGGGATTTCAGGTTCATTTCTAGGGGTTGAAAAGTTTGCTGGGGTTGCTGGAGAGGTTTGAGAAGAAAGCTGGATAGGGGTCTAAAAGCCCTTTTGGGTCTGGTTCCTAACTGCCTGGCTGCTCTTATAGTGCCACAGAGGACTGGGCAGAGCATGTCAATGAAACAAAGGACAAACATGAAACAAAACGCCATAAGCAACCACGTCTTGATCAAATCTAAGAGCGATTCAAGTTAATAAGTAACATAACCCTACCACCTTTTTCATGGCTTTAATTATTACAGCCAGTAAAAAATATTCAGGCCATCCCTGTTTAGGGATGTTTTATTTACCCCTAAAGGCTAAAGTCTTCATTAAATGCAGAAGAGTTGTGTTCAATTCATCACATATGGTGAGATCACAGCCCAGTTTAATGTAATTTTTAAAGTGTCATTCCTCCTTCCCCCAAACACAGACCCACACACACATACACATGGACTCTGAACACACAGCACTGCAATTACAATCTGGCTATATCAGATCTTACATTATTACATAACTGGTTTAAAAGACAGTCTTATTTCTGAATAGTTTCCCTTATTTTCTATTTTTCCAGCATGAATCAATCCTTCCATGAGGCCATTTCCTACAATGTTCAGAGGGCATGTTACTGCTGTTAACAGGGTAGGGTCTTCCTTGGCCCCCAAGTGTTTCATTCACATAGGTTAAACCTGGCTAAGTCTGAATGGCACAGGACCTTTTGGTCTGAGAAGTTTGACAAAGTGTCTATGTAGTAAAAGGAACGGGTAAGAGGCTGGAACAACCCACATGTCCACAAGATCAACACCATTATCTTCTTTTTTCATTGTGTAGAGACTTTGCCAGGGAACTGCCTGATTATGTTTTACAGAGTTCACAGTTATATTTTCCAAAGGGAAACAAACAGCCATATCTTTCCAGATAAACTCGTCACTGAGGAATGAAGTACAATTCTTTACCATGTCTTACATTAGAAAAGCCATTTTTTCCTATCATTCCTCACTTAGATATGTTTTTTTATATCTTTGGCTCTCATTTGGCATTACTGTCCATGGAGCCGAAATGGCATGAGGAGATGGGATCACTCACAATTAAGTCCCTGAACCCCTGCAAGAGAAGGAGGCTGAGCTGCAGGGGGTTCTATTGTGCATGGCTTCCACCTCCATGAACATGCAAGCAGGAGAGGATGATATAGCCTGCAGCACCAACAGGCGGCTCCTGGAGCACGTGGTCAGACATAAGTGAAGGAGAGGAGCGGGAAGAAGACACCTCCCTGCTCTCCCATTTAATCTCAGGGATGGAGACAGGATCTGGGGAAGAACTGGCAAACGTGCCGCTTCAGGCAATGGGTAAGTAACCCAAGATGAAACACACCTGGGCCTGGGCCTCTGCCCTTTTTCCTTTGGAAAAAGGTGCTTATCATGTGGCTTTACAATGGTCTAAGGCTAAAGGCTAAACTTGGCTTTGTATTTGATCGCCAATTTTATTAGCAGAATTGCACATCATGATATACAGCCCTCCTTGTTCTCTAGTTCTCGGAAAACCATTCCTGGTAGCTATATAATTCTAAAGGGGGAAAATAAAATGCAGAATAAAAAGGCTTGGGCATTAAATTTTACAAAGCACAGGAAAGTAATGGCTGTTTGATTTCGTACGTTCCTATCAATGTAGGTGCAAGCCTGTGGGAAGGGGCTTGGGGAAGCAGAACCCTCTGGTGAAGCTGTCTCCTCAAAGTCTCCTGACCCTGTGCTCCTCTCTCCCCTACTGAGGTCCTATGCTCTCCTCTTCTAGTTCCTCTTACATGCCCCTAATGCTATTCTTATTATATTCCCAGAATTAAATTAAACTAAAATAGCATCTCTAACATGCTTTAGTTCTGTGGGAAAAGGAAATTATCAATCATGCAATAACTATAAAAAATTAACATCCTGAAAACTGTTTTTACAAAATCTGAAGAATAAAAAAAAGTCAGCAATCTTATTTAGTCTGCCATCACAAATCATTGCTCTTGACGATAATGTCAGTGGCTATTGAAAAGATTTCTTAAAATCAGTAACATAAGAAATGAATGAACGACTGAATAAATAAAAAAGCATGATGCCCATAGCAGGGATAAACAAATTAGCAAACTCATAAGCTGTTTGTTTGTACAGCTTGCCCTAAAGCTTTTGAGAGAAGTATTTCTTAAGTAAAATGTTGTTGTTTTGCTGGTAAGATAGGACTTGCTTAAAACTGTGATCCTGTTTTTGGTGAAGCCATGAAAAATTAGCATTGAGGATAACCATGTAAAAATACATGAATTTGTTCATTGTTTCTATTCGTAGCACAGTATATTATTGACTTATTATTCACAAAAATATCATTCTTAAACCCTGCCAATGTAATTTAGGTCACTTAATTTTTGTGCTATGAAAATAAAGAATAGCTTGCGATCACCTCCTTTGAATACCAGAATAAAGGTAAAGATGGCAGGGTGTCTGGCTCCCTCATTACATGAGAGTTTTAAGCCCAGAGGCACCCAATGACTTGTCTGCGGCACAAAGGTTAGGACCCTGGTGCCAGCTCATCCCCAGAGCCCTGAACATTGTTATTACTAGATGGAACAGATCCAATTTTTAAAATCTTATCTCATAGGTCTTATTTTTTATCCCCATAATATATATATATTTTTTAATTTGGACCTGTCTCAACTGATCCACATTGTTCAAGATGCAGACTCCAAAAGCATATAAAGTGGCCTGGCTGATCCCCTCCTAACCCTTCCTGCCATCACATTACTCAATATTTAAAGGCATTGAACACATACCCACAGGTGTTCCATTTGACTTCTGTCCATCCGCCGGACCACATTAACCGTTTTTTCAAACCTAGAGCTGGTCAGTTTTCCACGTGAATCTAAACAGTGCCTAGTTTAACAAGATCACTTAGACTGCCAAATTTACAGGCAACCATATTCAATCCACCTCGTTTATAAACTCAAACTCACCAAGGTTACCTTCAAGTCCAAATCTCCAATAGCAATATTAAGCCACCCTGATGGTGGGACCGCTCCTATCATCTCCCTTCTTGTGGCAGGGGAGTCACTGATGAGCGCCTGCCCACCCAGAACTTGGACACTTAAATATTTGAGTCCAAAGAGCTTCTATGGCAAAAAATGACTGGCGGAGACCAACAAAGCCAGTATTCATCTAGTACCCCTTCATGCACTGAGCGCTCTGCTGACAATAACAAGATCTACAACTTCTAAGAATTTTAATGCAGGACTAATTAAAAGTACAGGAAAAGAAATCTCTTCTCTTGCAGGGGACGCTGGAGGTAGAGTACCCATGATTTGCCTGTACTGTAAAAAGAGTCAGCATTTCAAAACAAACGGAGTTATTTAAGCTGCTTTGTCTTCATTTTCTAGGTTTAACTACCAGAATCTTTAAATAGTCAGGTAGTTGCCTGGATTTGTTTGCTGTAGTTACTGAGGGCTGTGGCAAACAGAGGTTATATCATTAAGCTTTCTATAATTTTATTTGTTTTTTTAATTTTGGGGGGAGGGGTATATGTTTATATTCAGATTTAAAATTTGTGCAAGTTACCTGGAAACCAAAGCACAGAAGCATTCACAGCCTGATGCATGCTAGATGGAAGCTGCTGGAAATAGTATGTTTCCCCAACTGCACTCCAGGGTGGGCTCATTCCTATCTAGCCTGTCATTCAAGCTTGATGGTATCTAGTTTTCCAGAGAGTCTGGTTTAGTTATACCATCGCCATGGATAAAATGGGAGAGAAATCAGTGTGGTTTTTTGTCCTGCTTGAATGCACTTTATTCTTCAAGAAACTTGTGTCCCTCCTCCTGTAACAGGACAGTGTGTGTAGCTTCAGATTTGGGAGATACAAGCCCAAGTGACATAGAACTTGCTTTGCATGCAGCGTGGATGGATAAATAGATGGAAGCTTTCTCACTCTAAAAGCATCTCCCACACTGAGAAACCTTCATCCAAGGAGTGTGCCATGTATTTCGTACAGGTCTGAGGTGCCAACATTCCCCACCATGTCATCACACTCACGGTCACATTTTGTAAATGGGGGCTCAGTCAGAAAGCCAGTCAGGATCACCGTATATCCGAAAGTGAAGCCAGATATTAACCCTTAGGAATTTCTTAGCTTGTCCTGCCAGGTACTAGGCTACACTATTTAAATAAATCACTTATAATGTTGCCATAGTTTTCAGGACTGATCACTTCCCTTCTCCAAGAGTGCCTAAAAGCACTCGGCTTTCAGCTGAAGAGGAATGAATAGAGCTTGTGAAGTTTCCTTTTTAGTTTAGCAAACTGGATAGTTAACTACTCCTGAAACGGTCTTTCCTCAGTCCTCCAGCAACCTCTTAGAAGAAACTGTGCCTAAAACAAAGGTTATGCTTTATTCACTCCACAAAATTAGGAGTGGAAAAGAAATGTGACTATACCAGGGGAAAATTGCAAGTTAAACTACTTGGTAAAACACCTGAATTCATCAAGCTCTGGTGCCCAAGACACTGCATTTTTTTATATCATTATCTCAAACAATAAAACCCTACACACCCTTTATAATCAAATGAGGCAATACTCTGACAACGACTTTAGGTGCCAAGGACAAAGATATTTTTCATGGTTATTTGTACAGACCATGATTTTCTATCAGCGAGCTCTAATCAGCTTTCTGGTTAAAATAACAAAGAATGACTTCCGGCTAAAATAAACAAATAATTCTTAAAATGGTTAAAGGTTGTTAAAGAAAAATTTCCCCTCTTTAAGTCACAATAAAGGCTAAAAGGTGGACAAAAAATATGTTACTCCTGAAACTTCATAAAACAGTCACCTATAACTAAACTACCAACAACGTGCTCTGAGGTCTTTTCGGTAAAAAACTTCAGAAGCCTCTACGTGTTCTCCTACAGTTTTCATGCCCACTCTTAGGCTGAAGACACCTCATACTTCGGTGATGTTCAAACTAAAAAGAAGCGTATCTGCTTCGAATGAAAAGTCTAACATATGTCACCACTTTCTGCAAGTGGCACACTGAGAACGCCTATCTTGCCAAATCGCAGTGAGCATCTGATCCCCTAACAGTTGAACGGGCAAGAGAAGACACTCGGGGCACTGACTGCTAGGACAAGCTTGTGGTCAGGCTGGAAGAACAAGATCACAGGGCTCCAAAACCCAGACCTCCACCAGGCTGACTTCAAGCCTAGCAACTCGAGGTCACATGTGGAACTCATGGCGACAGCTTTCTTCCATCTCAGTTATATCATGCCTGGTGACATTTGGAACAAAATACAATGTTTTCCCCACAATGAAAAAAAATTCCCTACCATTCTGACATCTGCTGAAAGGAATGTAATGCCAGATTTTTGTTTTTTAAGAGCAAGTAAATACATATTTTATTTTATGGCCAATATTTAAGATAATTAAGGAGTAAGGAAAGCTTTTTTAAAAAAAGATTAAACACCTTTATAAGGGATGAAAGACCTTCCCCCACCTTCCATTATGATTCTTGTCATTTTAAGGGTTGCTACTCTAAGGAATTTATCTAAAACTTAGAACTTTCTTTCCATAGGCAAAGATTAAAAGAAAGTAGGACCAACTTCAAAAATAAAATCAAAAGATTTTATTTCCATATTTTCAAATAGCTAAATACTTTAAAGTGTCTTGAGAAATCAGTGGTAAGATCTTGAAAAAGCAAGCAAGGTCACTGGAAGATTGCAACTGGGCTCAACCTTAGGCTTAGAGAGATGTGCTCACACAGGATCATACATATGTACATCCTCATAAAGGAACCCTTAAACACAGCAGAAATTCTTAAAGACATCTCAATCACTAGACAGAAAACATCTAGGAAGATTTAAAACACAAATATTTGTATAACCCTTTGTTTTCAAGAAAACTCAGTGCGACCAGTGTCACGGGAGCCTCTCCTTGAGGTCTACAATCAGAACCCTCATGCTCATTTTCTAGGTGAAGCATCTGAAAGCACAACGTAGGAGGCACGTCTGGGAGAATGAATTAAGAGGGGGTGGGTGCCTGCTTTTACTGACAGACAAGCTATGTCACAAGCAATTGCTTTAAAAAATATTACCTGAATCTGGTGTCAAAGGAATTCCTATAAAAAATACCCGCAAATCACCAATACAAAGGAAATTCCTTAGAGTTTTACTACTGCTTAGATATTCAAGATATTCCAACTGGTCCTCAACTTGAGTCACACTGCTATCTCTGGTTAATGACTGTCCCTATGGGATGTCGAACAGGAGCAGATTTTTCAAATATGCCAACAATTAATGTCCAGTTTCAGGAGAAAATTGGTATGTGATTACTGTTAAAAATGTTTTCCTTCCAAGTTATTAAATGAAATGCTATGTTAGTATAGGATGTCTTCCCACTTCAATCCCAGGTTCATAATAACAAAACCAAATTGTATCAATCAATCCAATCCAGCCATTGGAGAGAATCACAGCAAGGCCTAGTTGTCAAGCTCCTCTTTCCAGAGGTCCATATTACAACACTGAAACAGTATCTGCTTTATCTGTGTGGCCCATGTCAAATCAAAGACAGTCAGCTGATCAGAACTGAAAGCATGATTGTTCCAACATTTCTCCATTAAAAACACGAGGATATTTACATCTTCCAAACAAGCGCCTTTAGCCCTTGGCTCATAAAAACTGATGAGCCAAAGGAGGGCTCACAGGCCCCCAGTGTGTGGCTTAAGGACAAAATTATTAATACCCACGTAGACTTTCAAGACTAGCTCACCTTTACTTTCAAACTGTTTCAACCTCGCTCCTCATGCCATTTCCACCCCATTTACAATTCCCAAGTTATGAGGAGCATGGTCTCAAATTCTCTCATCTCTATGATCTGTGTCAGAACTCAATTTGCATTTACCAGTTTTGTCCTTTGATACCCTGATGCTATTCTATCAAATCTACCTATTGTAAGGAAGGAGAAAATGGAGGGAAAAGGTATGTTTTAGTGCATATCTAAATCTATTTTCCTTTGTCAAGGATCCCCTTTATGAAGACACCTGTCTAAGCTATTATCCAAAAGTATAGTTAAGAATAAAGTTAAAATAATTGCTGCTTACATCTTGGCTTTCAGCATGAAATAAGAATACTGATTATGGGGGCTTCCCTGGTGGCTCAGTGGTTGGGAGTCCGCCTGCCGATGCAGGGGACACGGGTTCGTGCCCCGGTCCGTGAAGATCCCACATGCCGCAGAGCAGCTGGGCCCGTGAGCCATGGCCTCTGAGCCTGCGCATCCGGAGCCTGTGCTGCGCAACGGGAGAGGCCACAACAGTGAGAGGCCCGCGTACCGCAAAAAAAAAAAGAATACTGATTATGTTTCACATATATCTGAAAAATATAGCTTTCAAATATGTACCCTGAGAACAAAGTAACACGAACGTCAGGACTCAAAACCAAACTTCTAATAGAGGACAAAGTGGGGACATGGCCTCAACATGTCATTCAGAAAGCAATTCTCTCATTTTTGATGGCTTCACTACCCTGATACAGCTGACAGCAAAACAGGGGCAGAGAACAGCACACAAAAATTTAAAGTCTCCATTTGGTTAAGCACATAATGTAATCTGATATTATAAATTTCTATTTACAGTACACTACATTTAATTGCTCACACATGGGATTCTGGGCATTTAACTTCTGGCTACACGATATTCCCATTTCTGAAATGTCACAAAATAAATACAAAAAAAACAGTATTGTGATTTGCTGCATCTTGCCAAAGACTCAATGTAAAGCTCATGTTTTTAAATGTCAAAAATTTCCCATGTGATATTTTTGGTGAAAGGCATATTAACTAGGTTAAATTTATTATTAGTTATAGTGTCATATAATTAACCTAATATTTCATTTTCAAGAAGGAGGGCACTTTAAGTTATGGAATTGTACCTTCAGTAAATCTCTCTTTTTTTTTTTTTTTTTGCGGTACACGGGCCTCTCACAACAGTTGTGGCCTCTCCCGTTGCGGAGCCCAGGCTCCGGACGCGCAGGCTCACGGGCCCAGCCGCTCCGCGGCATGTGGGATCTTCCCGGACCGGGGCACGAACCCGCGTCCCCTGCATCGGCAGGTGGACTCTCAACCACTGCGCCACCAGGGAAGCCCCAGTAAATCTCTTTTAATATGAAGAATCACTGACCAGTGGGGAGAGGACCACACACACATAAGCCCATCAATTCTCCTGGTTTATCATAGCACCTATGGAAGAAAGTCGAGCTAAAGGAACACGATGGGGTGGAAGGAGAGGAAAACTGGACGAAGAGGTTCTGCAGGAGGGAAGGAGCCACCATGTGAGCTGCTGCAGGAACAAAAGATGAGAATGGAGACACACACTGGGCACTTGGAGGGTATGAGCACCTGAACTGACAGGCGGGAGGAGAGACTAGCATTGGAAGAACAAAGGTATCAAAAGAAGAGGTGAAATGAGGACACACTAGGCTGGCACCTCAACTGTGCCAACCACTGGCCTCCATGACCCCAGCAGGAAAACACTGCCTCTGAGACTAACAGCACCCAGTCGTGGGGCTATTCTTAGCTATCTGTGTTGGCTGAAGTCAACCACGTCAGGTGTGCCTCCAGCTGCACTGTTTCCAATCTCATTGGAAGTTACATGGGTACCTTAAAAATAGCCATTCTAAAATGAACTCAAGTGTTCTAGCACTTGGCCCAACATTAGAAAACCCTTATCCCCATTACACACACAAGCACACACACACCCCCACTCAGTAAAGACCTACGGGGAACCTTTCAGGGCAGCACATCCTACAAAATCAGCAATAAGGCACGGAAGTGGGAATAACTACAGATCACCCTGCCCTAACTTTATTCAGTTGTGTATTTACTGACCCGCTTCAGTGAATGTGCATTTATTCCTAACTATCATTTACTAGTTATAAATAACTAGCCTCTGGTACGACTGAAATGTGCCAAACCTGGGCCTCAAGAGTGACCTACAGAGCAGCGATATGCTGAGAGAGCATCAGTTCTTCTGACTAGTCCCACTGGGCACCTAAGGTGAAGGTGAACAGCGCCATCTTTCACCGGCCCTCCCAAACGACAGAGGAAAACATCTCTCAATTTCACCCTGCGGCTTGTGTCAATGGAAACACCTTTGAACAACAACTTATTTAAATGAGAACATACCTGAGAGGCACATTTTAAAAACAGCGCTGCAGGGCCCGCCTCGTCTCCCCAGAGGCCAAGTCCACTCTGGTCCTGAAGGGACAGGCCTTCTGAGGGCCACGCAAGGCCTAATAGACCGTCAGGCCCAGGATGGCTACCCTGCACCTGCAGAACACCTGGCCAGCCCCAGCACTCTGAGAGGGCCAGGGGGTGTACCTACAGCTCTAGGAGGGGTGACCTGACAGGAAAGCACACTACCAGCAGTTGGCCTCGGCCAGTCAGGGCCAATGGTGTTTTCCTGGACACACAGGACAAAGCATGTCTCCAGGCCTACTCCAAGTCACACACCAGAGGTTTCCAGCCACCTCACATTAGTTTGATATCCTGGGACATATGCCTTCTGATCAGGCCCCTTTCCATGTTATGCTTAATACAAGATGAGAGAAACCACAAATTACAAAAAACTACAGGGGACTGAGCAACTTATTCATGCCCCCTATAAACACTGGAAAAAGATGTCTTTAGCAGAAACATGTAATCAAAAGAAGGGGTGGAGTCAGTGGAACATCAAAGCCCCTCAGCTGTGGCACACAGTCGACAAACTGGAGAATCCTCCAGATATATGGGACAGGTTGAAAGACGGGGCAGATAGCGTTCACTTGTCTGAATTGAGATACATTTGGAAAAGCGAACCTAAGATGACATGATCCAGCGAGCGCTGAGGAAATGTATGTTCTAATTCTCCCACCCTCCAGCATTCCAGCTGAAAGAGGATGCACAGCTGAGCTTTAGCAGCTCTCTGGTGCCTTGTGGGAGTAAAACCCAAAAGTCCCTTTTGGTCTTCAGGAGCATGCAGTTCCAACCTCAAGCTCCACCTGTCGGCCACTGTCAGGGCATCAGCACAGAGCTGTGCTCCCGGTCTTTGATGGATGGCGAGGTTTCAATCAGGTACCAGTTCCTACAAAAAGCTGCTCTAAGGAACTTACTTCCTCCTCACATTAAAATGGAGACCTACCTGACATCACGTTCCGGTTCTCTGGGAACACATGGCGCACGCCCAACACGTTCTGCTACTGGATGTTGTGAGGGAAGGCGGCCTACTTAAGTTTCATGACATTCTTTTTAAACTAAAAAGAGCAGATGCGTGAAGAACAAATACAGAGAGAAGCACCGACTCCATTTCACTTAAGTAAATACAGGTAAATGAAGAGAAATCTATTAATTGCCAAAATAATTAATGCTCTTCACCCACACAAATGTGCATTTGACATGCACTTTTATGTGCTAACACTACTGGGCTTGTGGGGTGCATGTGTGCCTGCACATCCCAGAGCTGAGCCAGGCACTGCAAACACCAGACTTTCCACTAGCCTGGGACCACACCTCGCCAGGAGGGGTTTTCACCAATGTAGAGAGCAAGATGGTCAGAAAAGCCAGCCAGGCTGGAAGGTAAAACAAAAATACCAAAGAAGTAGCAAAGCATCAGAGTAATAACCCCTTTCAGGATTCAATTATGTTACTTTGAAGTTAAGACTATTTGCATTTTAATAAAAGCCAGAAAGCAGGAGATGGTTGTGTGACTGCATATTCCTTAGAAATAAGTTGAGAGTATCGATTTCAGCATAACTCTTAAAGTAGAACAGAAAGAGCCTCACAGTTAATTGCTGAACAGAGGCTCATCTTCCATAATTTCCATATTGTGACTACAAGCTCAACACACAAGTCACAAGGTGAGCTGGTAGCATACCCTCAGATCTTGAAATGGATGTCAGTTTGATTCCCACTGAGAGAAGAAGAGGAAAAACAGCACAGCTGCTGCCACTTTTTACATCGACTGTCACAGAAAGTCAAAGGTAAAAGGAGTCATCCACAAGCCCTCATTTACCCAGTCCAACCAGCCATTCATGAGACAGTGGTATCAGATTGCAGTCTGTATTTACAAAAGTTTACTCCAGTATACTGGGGATTGTTTTCAAACAGATTTGGTTAAGGTATACAAGTCCTGGGGAAAGCCAGGACTACAGCTGCAGTTAAATGCTGAATTCCAGTACACGTCAGTCAAGTTACCTTTTAAGAAAAGTACAGATCTTTCCAAAAAGGCAGAATTTCAAAATTGCTGAATTAAATTTTTTTAAAACAGTAACCTGAATGAACCACCTTTGAAGTCACAAAGTAGAAGTGACAAATAAAAACATGCTCTCGCTCTTTTTCAATAATTATTTTCACCAAAAGATTTAAATGACAAATACCAAAATATTCAGAGTAAGTAGCTCTCTGGATAACTGGATTACTGGTAGTTTTCAATTTTCTTCTTTCCACCTTCTTAGATTTCCTAGATTTTCTCTAATCGACAGTATCACTTCTATAATGAGAAAAAAATGTTAATTTCCTTGGCTCATGGTTTGTTTGAAACTGGAAGGCGGGGACTAAATATGCTGAACTGAAATAAAAAGACAGGAAAGGTGCCACAACAGAAAACAAAACTTAGTTACCCTGCGCAGAAATTGGAACATACCACGGCTGCAACAGTCAACTTGGCATTCGATCTAGATTTTAACAATTTGAGCAACATGAACTGGTGTCCCCGGGGAGCCTACCCAATCAGCCCAATTGGGCCTGCTGTAGCCTATGCTGCCCTGTGGTAGCACTCAGATTTAATCAAGGCACTCTCAAAGGTATATGCTAATAAGGCTTAGTGGAAACTCAAGTTTTTATGTTAACAGTGGCTTGGTTATCACAAATGAAACCAAATTAAAATTAATTCCAACCTCCTGCCCCTGAGTAAACCTTTCTCAGGAGTTTTCATGATATGGCTGAATTAACTTCTTTCCTCTTCACCGTGTCCCTGATAAGCTGCTGGAGAAGGTGCTTATAATCACTGTAACGTCCAAAACATCAGTAACAAATACAAGAAGGAGGAGAACGTTATTAGAAAATCTACAAACTTTGATCAGTGCTAAAACAGCCAGTAAAATGCCACGTCTCTCAAACGTGGCATGACACGTGTTTGGCATGACACCAAGTGGCCTGGAGTGATGAACGGACGGCAGGTGTCCACAAGCTCAGGAGGGCATTGAGAGCCCAGGTGGGTGAAATGCAGCACGCAGGGAGAAGGGGGCTTACACCTGAGGGCTCCGACTAACTCTACGCTGCTAAGAAAACACAGGCTGTGGAAGGGGCTGCTCTGATGTGTAACAGGGCATGGCTCCTTGTCAGGCGCACACACCGACCGACAAAAAGGCAAAGGCCAGGAAAGTTGAGACTGGTAAAGCGATTTAACGTCTGCATCTATGCAACACCCCTAAGGAACTCAGTAATGTTATCGTGAGGCCCAAGAGCTTAATTCTTCACTCTCATCTCTGCTCTATACCTCTCAACCACATCCCTTCTCAAAAGTACGTGGCTGGCCTCTTGACACTACTGTTCCCCTACTGAGAGGGCACATGGTGACAGGGATGATTCTGCATTGGTGAAGGCAGCCAAGTCCAGAAGGTTGCATCCTAGGGAATGTTACAGAACCCATTAGAGAATCGGTTTACAGAAAATGAGCACAGATCAATGACATGTAGCCCTCCACCCAATTACCAGGATGCTTTGCGCCATCTGCATCACCTGAGAGCTGCTACTGCCTCCTGTCACCTCTGTCGCATCCCTACTCTCACACACACACACACACACACACACACACACACACAACATTTCGGTAATATGAACCAAAAACCTATTGTATCTTGGAGCCCATGGCTCTCATGATAATACAAACAATGCCTCACTTTTAACACTATCTTGAAATGAAATTTTTTTTCATTAATTAATTTATTTTTGGCTGCATTGGGTCTTCGTTGCTGTGCGCGGGCTTTCTCTAGTTGCAGTGAGTGGGGGCTACTCTTCATTGTGGTGCGCGGGCTTATTGCGGTGGCTTCTCTTGTTGCAGAGCTAGGCGCTCTAGGCATGCTGGCTTCAGCAGTTGTGGCACACAGGCTCAGTAGTTGTGGCGCACAGGCTTAGCTGCTCCGCAGCATGTGGGATCTTCCCGGACCAGGGCTTGAACCCGTGTCCCCTGCATTGGCAGGTGGTTTCTTAACCGCTGTGCCACCAGGGAAGTCCTTGAAATGAAATTCTTAAATGCCGTAACTCACATAACACATATGATGCGGGGACCTTAATAGAATGCCTCATCTCTAACATAAAGGAAAATTAAAAGGAAAGTGGGTCAGGATGCATTAATACGGATTTCAGTATTATCAAGCCTGAATACCCTATAAGACATAATGAAGCAATGAGAGGCCTAGGGAATCCCCATAAACACACAGCTATTAACACAAACTGAAGTAGGTGTGAGGTATAGTTACTCATACACAAAAGCATTCCCACTGATGACAAGATTTTCCAAAATGGCAAACAACTCTCCGGAAAATTCAACAAAATACAATCTTCCCAGATTTATCTGGCACTCACATTCCTAGATAATTCAGTAAATATTAAAACTGTGCATATAAAAGAGCTTAAAGGTTAAACATTAGACACAGGTTTTTCACCTGTGTAACTCTCTAGCAGACACCTGAAGACTGTGTGGAAGACAGAATAATTCCTCGCCATGCTGGGAACTGCTGCGCATTGCAGGCATAATGTTCCTGGACTGAGGCTGAGGCCACTGAACGCCAGGAGCACCCCCAATCACTGCAACACCCACATCACCCCCATGGGGGTGATTCTGACCCGGGAGAACCACCTTTTCACCAAACTGCCCCCACAATGACAAAGTGCCTATGGAAGCCCGACTAATTCATGCAAATTGTATCCAGTTGAGGCTCTCTCTTCAGCTATCAGATCGTAAGAAAATCACCTCGGCCACTATTTCCCTCCCAGACTTCTGTCACTTGGTGCTTGAGTGCCTCTCATCCTTTCCTCTCGTTAGGTCACGTGCCCTCCCTGAAGGGTATCATCTTTAAGCTGGTCATTGCTAAAATCCACTTTGAACAATCACAAACTCAAAAGACAAATGGGCCTGTAACGAGTGTTCTGAGACTCACGCTTCGGCTCATACCCAAAGAGCGGTCATGAACCTCACCCATGATGAAATGTCTACTTTACCAGAATGCTCGGTCATGACTGAGTGTATGACTTACTTAGAAAAATAAGTTTATTTGATAAGCTCACGCCAAAATAAAACATACCTGCAAATCCTAGAATAAACAAAATAATGAGCTATTTTCACCACTTGGTCTTGAACGTGCACAGTAATCCCTGCCATGTCAAGTGATGTGATAAATTCTTCCTGTAAAACTTTTGTGAGATCTTTGGAAATAGCCCAGATTCATACAAACATCCCTAGTTGCATTTTTAATAAAGAACCCTTAAAAGCTACCTAATTCTGTAAGCTAGAAACTTTACCATTTAATTATTTAAAGCACCATAAAACATGGTTCTATAGATACATGTGTCTATACTAAAAGAGTGTATATAATCAGAAACATAAACTTACAACCTTTGATTTGAAAAACAAGAGAAACTAAAAACAGAAAAGTGCAAACAATAAATCCCTTCTAAAAGTAAACCAATGTTTAGATAATTAACGGCATATCAATTATGATTAATTAACACACATACCTACACACACACCCCTCCATACTTTATATTAAGTTTATAAAATTAAATGGAAAGTTGTCAAACTATTGCAAGCATGCCTGGTGGCAGAACCAAGAGATTAGACAGAATACAGTACCAAGGACTATAATTTTAGTTAACATGTGTTAACGATGCTTGAAAAATTGCAAAATACTTAAAATTGTTCCTAGTCAAAGGTTCCGAGTCAAAGGTTAAGATTATTCCTTAAATATGGCCTGTGATAGGGATGTGGAGAAACTGGAACCCTCATACATCACTGGTGGGAAGGTAATATGGTGTAGCCATTTTGGAAAACAATCTGGCAGGTTCTTAAAAAGTTAAACATAAATTTACTATATGACTTCTAGGTATCTACCCAAGAGAACTAAAAGCATATGTCCACACACACACAGAAAAAAAAACACCCCAAAACACAATAAAAAAAACTCCACACATGTCCACACAAAAACTTGTGTGAGTCTTTAAAGACAGCCCCAAACCAGAAACGACCCCAATGTCCACCAACTGTGAATAGACAGACAAAAATATGGTACAACCACACAATGGAATACTGCTCAGGAACAGAAAAGAACTACTGATACACACTACAACGTGGATGAACTTCAAAAACATTAAGCTAAGTGAAAGAAGGCAAACACGTAAAACCACATATTGAGTTATTCCACTGACATGAAATCCAGAAAAGGCAAACCTATAGTATAGAAAGAGGAAGTAGATTACTGGTTACCTAGGGACTGGGGAGGGGGTGAAACGGGGAGTGACTGCTAATTGTCACCAGGGATCTTCCTGGGATGATGGAAATGTTCTAAAACTGGATTCTGGGGATGACTGAACAACTTGGCAAATTTACTAAAAACCAGTGAATTGTACACTGACTTATATGGTATGTACATTACACCTTACACAAGCAGTTTAAAACACATATATACACACACAGAGCCTACAGCTGAAGCCCTGCACAGCTACAAAGTGTTAAATCTGTGTTTTGGTTGTCCCTCTTACTTTCTTGACTCCAGAGTGGAAAAGATGACATCAGGCTATTAACATTATGAGAATGCAGAATTTTGCTATTCAATTTCCTCTTAAAGATAATAAAGGAGGATGAGGGGAGGGAATCATGCAGGGGGAGCAAATAAATCTGCTCTTTCCTCATTATGGAGTTCAAACCGGGTCACGGCCCTATTAGCTGGTAACCACGAGTAGCTTACTTATTACTGTGCGCTGCCGGCTGGGGCAGTGCTGGGGTCTGGGAACAGAGTCCACCACCCTGTGAACACAAGACCTTTGTAATGGGCAAAGCCAGGCCAGGCATTAGGCTACGCACGATAATGGACACGCTAAACAATTAGGAAATGAGAAACTACAGAAATTCTTATGTTTAGTTCACATATTGAAATCTAGCAAGAGGGAGGGTATATGGGGATATATGTATACATGTAGCTGATTCACTTTGTTATACAGGAGAAACTAACACAACATTGTAAAGCAATTATACTCCAATAAAGATGTTAAAAAGAAAAAAAAAAATCTAATACAAGCCACTTACCTCCCAAACCTCAAACTGAGGTTTTATTTGTTAAAATCAGTATCAACTTAATAATTTTACATAATCAAAAACCTTAATCTGGTAAAACAGGCACACCATGTATGATACCCTAAGACAACCTACGTTGCCTCCCCTCTCCCATCTCTTAAAGAGCCAACTTGCCAAGCATGTATTAAATAAACTCACTGCTTTACTCAGTCGGGCCTTACAGCCCATGTGCTAGCTCTGCTTTGCAGACTCATGACGGGTCTCTTCGCAGCAGAACAAGGGACCGGACGGTACCATCACTGTAGACAAGGAGCGGGCTCTCTGGGGCCACGTCTGAGTGCTGTGAGCTGACAGTACTCACTGATGGAAGGCTGGAAGGGGCAGGGTGACAAGCATATGGAACAGCCCCTGCTGGAAAAAGGGTCATGAAAGAGCTAAGTGCAAGGATAAGCTAGTCAGAGTCTCTGTAGTTTTCTGACCATCCACAGCCAGGACACCAAGACTGCCCCTGCCACCTACTCACAGAAGTTCCCAGCTGGAAGCTGCAGCACATGTGCCATGTCCAGAAGACATGCATTTTAGGCCCATCTCATACGTCCCTGTACAAAAGTTTCTGAATAGGGGAAAAAAAAATAGTAAGTACATAAGTGATGAGAGGACCAATCTGATAGAAACGGCATGGAATTATTTTTAGTTGAAGTGGATAGGATCTCATGAAAATGAAATGTTGTGGAAAAGAGTATTCAGGCAGGAAAAAGGAAATACTATATTTATCCCCTTCTCTCCCACCACTCTTGAGCATTTCCTCTACTTTGAGAAGAAAGCAATAAAACTGTTTTCCCTCTGCTCAGAGACACAGTGACTCAATGGCATGGGGAACCCCACACTTGGGCCCGGAGTACAGAAAAACACCACCTGACAGGGGTCACACATATTATACGGTGAGTGGCACTTGGGTGAGTGGCACCCCCCTGGCCTATGAAATCCTTCCAGTGGCTCTCACTGTTCTGCCTGGGAGAAAATGGGGAGAATGTTCCAGCGGCCTCCTCAGGGGCCCACACTGTCCCTGACTGCTTGTGAGCCTGCAGCTGAACTACTGCTCTCTGTCAACAGAGGTAAGAATATTCCAAGAATGCCAAGGACTAACAAAATGACCAGCACTGTTTTCTCATGATTCATTCCCCTCGTCCACATCCCACTTTCTCTCTCATTCCTTAACCTCTATTTAAAATAAACTTCACAGGGGAAAACTAGGGATCAGGTGAGTAAAAGCAGTTACCTGCATGATCTGATAGAGCTAGCTGGCTAATATAACATTTGACATGAAAATTATGCTGCATAAAAAGACTTCCCTTCTCATAAAAAATTCAAGCATGCTCATAATGTAGAGGGCATGTGGAGCTTCAATCCTTAGCAACTAAAAAGCCAGTGTCAGTCTATAGGGTTTTGTCCAATGACCCTTTTAACTACTTGAAAATTATATCTAATTATCAAATAATGTTATGGCTTATCAATAAAGACTTCTTCCTGAAAAAATATTGATCCTGGATTTACATAAGCAAGGACATTCTGAGAAGCCTTTTTAAAATCACGCACAACCCATTACTCATAGTTGAGACAAACACTGGGCCCATTTCTTCTGTGTCTGGGTGGGTTTCTATTAGTAAGTCAGCACCTGGGGAAACTTACTATTCCAAGCCAGTTCTACATAAGAATAATAGTTATTGTAAACTCAGACCTCTATAGTTACAGGGTGTGTGTATGGGGATATCTCAACACTTGTCTTTAGAAGCTTCCTGGAATTACATAGGGCTCAGGACACCAGCAAACACTGTATTTCGTGATAGCCAGACTTTTTGCAAATCGAGATCACTTTAACTAAGACCTGAACCCAAATCAATAAAACTGCTCTGATGATTTCAACTACAATTCTCTTTGGAGGATCCCTGTGGAAACTTCCAACAGAATGTGAGGCAGTTTTTCCCTGAGGCAGAGTGGCCCCAAAGAGCAGATTCATGTGTCAGCTTGGGAAACAGGTGCACCTCTAGGCATGGCTGGGACCTGCCAGAGAAGTAATGGGGCTGCCTCCCCGGTCTTAACTCTGGGGATACTTCAGCTGGCCCATAGACACCAGGCTGATGTTCCAACTCATGCCCTTAGGGCCATTCTTCCCGTGGCCACATTTCTTGGTCTATCCTGTTGGTTCTCAGGGTTACTTCTGTTCTCATTAATACACCACGGATGACAAATGACTTTAAACCCTGATAACAGCATTGTAAAAGCCCATCACCACCAACATTAATAACTACTGTTGGTGAGCAATGACGCAGCCGCAGCTCTTTGCTAAATGCGTTACAGTAATTATTTTACAGGTGAGGAAACTGAGGCTCACACAGGCTAGTTTATTCAAGATTAAAAAGCTAGCAAGGGGTGAATATGGGATTTCAACCCATCTGTCTGACTATGAATTCCATATCATGAAGGCCTCTAGGGGGAAGGAAATGTACTTTACGATTTCAATTTACTTCTAAGAGCGCAGATGACCCACAAGGCATTAGCTGCGGCCATCTCCAAAGTTCTGTGGAGAGAGAAGTTAATGGAAACCACACGTGTTCTGGGAAAGGAGAAAAAAAGTGTCTATCCACAACAGATTAACATTTCTCTTGCCAAGAAAACTAGAGTCGGGAAACTGCCTGGGAAGTAAATGCTCTTGACAAATGAACTCTTTATACTGAGCTATTGTTAAAACTGAACTATTGTTGAAATAGTATTTTATTGTTCACTTATTTTAATTTTGAATTATTTCTGATATTACAATTTACTATAATGAGCTGTCTTTTTAAAAAAGGAAGGTTTTTGTTTTTGTTTTTTTTCTTTTTTTTTTGTGGTACGCGGGCCTCTCACTGTTGTGGCCTCTCCCGTTGCGGAGCACAGGCTCCAGACGCGCAGGCTCAGCGGCCATGGCTCACAGGCCCAGCCGCTCCGCGGCATGTGGGATCTTCCCGGACCGGGGCACGAACCCGCGTCCCCTGCATCGGCAGGCAGACTCTCAACCACTGCGCCACCAGGGAAGCCCAAAAGGAAGTATTTTTAAATATGCTGTTAACAGTTTTTCACAGGAAAAAGTGCCACCAAGAATACAACAGATATACTTCTTTATTTTTAACCCTCATTTAAACGATGTGTCTCACCCTCCAAGATTATTGGACGATCACTTTAAAGACAAGTAATAAGAATACTGCAGGTCAAATATATTTATAATACATTCCCCTCCCCTTGTCTGTAACAGTGTATGATTGCAAAACAGGTCTGATACAAAAAAATTAAAAACCGAGCAACTATGAATACATGTTCAAGAACTACAACAATCACTGAGGGTTATTTTACTCTCTTCTCCTTGTCCTGTTCAAGAATTTGAACACCAGAGCAAGGAGTCTTGTAGCAACAAGTCAGATTTCCTCTCTTTTATCTTGAACTTCATCAGGATTATAGCACTTCCCAAAAAAATCGAATGTGAAGTTAAGCAAAAGTAAACAAAAACGTATCTTTCACCTTCTGTTCTGGAGCCAGGTTTGCTCCACCTTCACTTTTTCCACTGAGCCTCTCCCTAGGAAGGCTCATGATGACAATGACTTTGCATTATGCCCAGGGCAGTTCTAGGGAAGCATGAGTCAGAGGCAGACACAGACGCAAACAGCGCCAGTTCTGGAAATAGCGGCTGCAGCTTTCCTCCAAGATGGGAGATAGTGGTCACAGTCTCAGCCCAAAACCTCCCCAGCTCAGAGGTAAAAGGCCAATGAAATGGTTAAAGTGTGTGTGTCTGCATGCACACGCACCCAAGCTATACATGCACAGTGGTACATCAGTGATCCTTTGATGGAAGATAGTTCAGCATCATTTAGATTCATCTTATGATAACCTGGTGCTCTACGATTAGGTAATGCTACTGCTGGCCATGCCAGTGACTTAATCTCTAATACAGACTCAAAGTATGCCAGGGTTGGCAATACGGGAGTATCATCCAGTGCCTTCTCTCCAGCAGCGTTCATTTTGATGGGAACGAAGGGAAGGGCGCCTTCGACAAGTCTGAAGCAGCTCAGTACCTACCTTTTCTTTTCACCTGCCCACCTGAGACACTATCTGCCCGCTGTATCGCAGAAAACACACAAGCAGTTTCTTCCGCAAACCATAATATTCCTATTCACTTTGTCCTGCCAATAGTACATAGAGATCTGGGGGACTAAACCTTTTATAACCCAAGTTCAGCATTTATTAATACTGTTTTGGGGGTAGAGTTGGTTTCATTTGGCCTACAAGCAAATAGCCAATTCAGAAAGATTACAGAAAAACTTCACTTCACTTTAAATTTGCAATACATCAAGGTATGAATATATTTAAACATGGAAAGCAGCCATGCATTTTAGAAAAAAATTATAATGTATATATTAAAAAATATCTGCACAGACTGAAGAAAAGGCATTTGTGAGAGTACCTTTACTGCATTCCAAAATAAAATGGCTTGTTATCTGGTCACACTATTGTTTGACTAAAAACAGCAAAAACATTTTCATGTCAAAGTTGTTTGGTCCGTGACAAATATCACAAAAACCTCAAATAACCTATGCCCTGTAAAGTTTACTAACTTAATATGAAAAGCAAAATTTCACACCAACCCTTGAAGACACCTGTCTCACCACGTAGTCTTACCCACTCTTTGGAAGGCCTGAGCCTTCAAGATCTGACCCAGTCCACACCTAACCAAGCCAGGATGGGAGAGTCCTCCATAAACCATGAAAAGGCCCTCACTCTGGACGAGTTTCTAGGCCACAAGGGGTGGCCTTGGAGGGGCAGCCTGAGTCTCCCAGACCTTGCTTCCTGCCACCCCCAGGTGTCTGTGCCCCAGAACACGACAAAGACCAGCTGCACACGTTTCTCCTGGCCCAGCATCCAAAGCTGCTCCCCACCTCCTACTTCGAGGAGCTGCCCTGGCAGACAGCTGAAAAGAGCACGGGGGGACAGAGCCGGGCCTGGTCCCAGGCCAGCACTGCGGACCCCCATGTTCTCACATGTAAAACAAGGGTTGGAGTCAGAGAGGCAATAAGGCCTTTCCCCCAGTCTAACAACTCCAGTCCTGTACAGCATTCCAAATAAAGTGCTGAAGTGAAGCATGAGTTGTTGAACTCTCCACGAGATGCTCTCCCCCCTGTTCACTCTTGTGGCCAAGCACACCCAAGTGTCAAGGACTTCAAGTAGCTTTCGTAACATTTTATTCACTAGCACACTCCTCCAGGTGCTTGATTTATCATTTTTCCAGGTATTTTAGACAGCTCCTAGCTGGCGATTTTATTTTAAGTTACCTGAACTTTTTAGTTCTTTCTAATGTTCTGTGCAGCTGCACTACATAACGATGATTATTTCCACAGATCCAAAAACTATGTTCTAAACTATGTTAGAAACTCAAGATGACCAAGAACTATTTTAGAGAATATAATCATTTCAAGACAACTACCTGTACTAGAATTCACTTTTTGTCAGGAGATAAACTGAACAATGCAACCCTGCCTAGTGAAAGGTAACAGAGGTAGTCTTCCCCTTAGACCAGAAATATACTGCAAAATGACAACAGAGGAGGAGGTATGCCCAATACTCAGTGCCATTCATTAGCGCATATTTGTATAAGCTCCACCAGCCTTTAAAGGAACTTCAAATCATAACAGTTTGGGGAAAAGAAATAAAAGCAATGACTTGAGTACAAAAAATGATTATAGACTGATTTTAAAATGGAGCTTTACTAGAATAGAAATCTTATCAACCTGAAGAGCACTTTGAGAGCTTCCTGTTTGGAACAACAACAATGACAATTTACTATACTGTAGTAGACAAACTGAAGAGAGATGCAAATGAAACTGTAGAGTAGTGCGGAGAAATAGGACCCGTCTTCTTGAATAAAGTCAAACGATAGAGACAAAACATACAGACTTGTATGAGTACTACCGCTATATGTGCTGCCAACCAAAGAACAATTACAGGAAGAAATCAAGGCTGGTTTGGGGGGTGGGGGGGTTGTTTTTGTTTTTTGGGGGTTTTTTGGTCTATAAATAAATTTAAGAATGTTTTCCTATCTCACTACTGTGGAGAAGGAAAAAAAAAAAACGAATGGTGTCTATCCACATGCTATTAGGTAGTCAGTCTTCCACCATCGTATTTGAAGAGGTGCTCCAAAATGTACTAAATGCTTCGTTAGTGCCAGCTGTTTTAGATAAGACACCTCACTTAACTCCCACAAGGCTCTGGCAAGACGAGTATCCAGCCTCTTTGACAGGATGACACGTGGTGGTTACAGTCATCAGGGGTCCACCTTGGGAGCCAGGCCCAAGCCACCCAAGGTCTGCAAGCCACCCAAGATCTGCATACTTCAGGAAGGGTCACCTCTCCAAGACATTAGCACCCCTCTGCAGAAAACAACTGGATTTCATCAGACAAAATTCCAGAGACAAGAATGGATCATTCTACGAAGATCAAAAGAAAGGCACACCTAACAAGGCTATGTGGACAAGGAGGACCAGAGTCACAGGGAGACAAGAGTCGGAACAAAAGTAGGTCACGGCGACTCCCACTGACACATGAGGACTCTAGGCTCAGTGACTCATTTGGGGATCTTGGGGGAGACATTCAGATTTTCCATTTACTGCACTACTGCCTTCTGATCTGCAAAATGGAGGACAAAAGTTTATTAGGATTATCTAGATACTTACAGATCCTCACAAGAAATAAAAGCCTTAAGTATAAAAAACATGGTTTAATACCCATGAGAATAGCTAATGTAAAGAAATCTGACAAAAAAAAAAAAAAAGAAATCTGATAATACGGAGTGCTGATGAGGAGGCACAGAAACTGTAACCTTAAACATTGCTGGTGGCAATTTTTAGTAATTTCTTAAAAATTAAACATACAACTACCGAAAGGCCAAGCCATGCCAGTCCTAGGTAACTACCCAAGAGGAATAGGTCTACATTGAAGACAGTTAAACCACTATGCTAACAGCCAGACACTGCAAAAAATCCAAACATCTATCAACCAATACTAGATAAACAAAATGTAGTACGTCCACACAACAGAATACTTCATAATAAAAAAGAACAGGGACTTCCCTGGCGATCCAGTGGTAAAGACTCTGCACTCCACTGCAGGGGGCACGCAGTTTGATCCCCGGTCGGGGTAAGATCCCACATGCCGTGGGGCAACTAAGCCCACATGCCACAACTACAGAGCCCTCGCACCGCAACGAAAGATCCTGCATGCTGCAACTAAGACCCAACACAGCCAACAAATAAATAAATATTAAAAATAAATATGGTATTCCTTATTTAAAAAACTGCTTGTGTGATTTATAGAAAGATACATAAAATGATCAATGATTTGGATATACACTTAATGCCATTTTTGTGGCCTACCTCACAAGTTCATTTGTTCTCATCACCAAAAAATAAAAGGGGTATATAACTGTTCTTTAAAATACTGTTTAAAAAAAAAAAAAAAAGAGGTCATCTGTGGTGTTGAAAACACGTGGAATACTTTTTGAATAAGAGAACACAACATCCAAAAATCACAAGAGGGGGCAACTCTGAAGAGCTCTGGAACTTGAAGTCACCACCCCTAACTCTGAAACATTCTCATTTCTCATTTTGCCTTGAAACCAAATATTTAGAGGGAAGGAAAAAACCCCAAACTGAAAGACGCAAATAAAGGGGAAAAAAATAGAGAAATAGAAGGAAAAATTTACATCCTCAAGTTCAGAGGTAGCCTAAACTTGCTGCAGCACTTTGATTTCACATTAGTGAGCCAAAGAGAAATACAGCTTACCCCTGAGCAATGTGAGTTTAAACTGCATGTGTCTACTTACATGCGGATGTTTTTCGTTAGTAAATACTACAGTACTACATGATCCATAGTTGACTGAATCCAGGGATGTGGAGGAACCTCAGATATGGAGGACTCACTGTAAGCTAGTTATACCTGGATTAACCTCCAAGTTATTCAAGGGTCAACTATACCGACTTTACAGTTTCAGTATGTTATGAAGACAATCTGAATTTTGAGAACAGAAATTATGGCATCCTCAATTCTACAAAATAACAGAAGTTGAATGAACTGGAGCAAATATTTGTTTCCTGCTATTAGCCTGGACAAGGCTTGTGGATAATGCAAATAGCCCAAAGTGATATGGCTTCCTTTCCTTATGAGATCCAAATTGCTCTGTATGCATACCTAATGTACCTCTGATACAGGTTTCATTCAATTCTGTTTTCTTCTGTTTCTAGTTTTTTACATCTCAACTGTAAACTCTCTGAGGACTGTTTTCCATTCATCTTTGTACTCCCTACTCCTTACTCATTTATGTTTTATGTGTTGTGGATATGCAATGAAGTTAGTAAATAAATACTTTAAGTAAATATAGAATTTAATAAGGAATGCATTACACAGAATCATAAACAGTATTACATTTCTAGCCCTGGGTTTCCAAATCATTCTGATTCATAAGTGTCAGAAGAATTTTTATGATGGGTTCCAGCCTTACTTGCAAAACATGGATGGATTTATTTTTTAAAATCACATATTCAATAAAGACACTAACACTATTTATATGTATGTCAATCAAACCCCTATCTGTGCTTACAAATCAGGTAAAAGCATTAAAATGGATTCAGTTAATTCAATTACTCCATTTCCCACCATAACTTCCAGCCTGCATGTGTACAGGGCTGCTTTATCAAAACAAGGCCCAGGAATGGAAACTCTAGTCCAGGGTAGCCTCAGGTAAAATGCATCATATGCTCATATCCTTAGTTTGTGCTACATTGGTTTAGATTTATTTATCACATGCTAGCTTGTAGTAAATGATCTTTGATATGTTGTGTGTTTTATCTCCCATGGCCAGAAATGACATCTCCTGTTTCTTTGGCATTTTCCAGCAGCTTCTTACACAGGGCCTTATATACAACAAATCTAAGAAAATATGTCGACTGATTAGACTGATTCAGGTTTTCAGCTCTCCTCATTATCTGAAAAAATAGAGTCCTTTAACTTTTTTTCCTCTGCCTTGTTTTATGCACATATAAACTAAAATCACACAACCCCAGAGCTTTGTGTGGGAAACTAACATATGACAGGAAAGAGTATGAGAAGAATACAACGGAGATGGAGTTTTCTAAATGAGACACTTTCAAAAAGCACCAGTGCTTTTAGGCCAGCAATTCTACCCAAGTGGATCAGGGTGAGTTTATTCACTGCCAGAATACAGACAGAAGACTTCAGGGTACCCACTTTAGATTTCTCACAAATATAAAGCCAACTCAAATCCGAATGACTCTAAAATGAAGTACTGTAAATTTTAAAGTTCCTGACAACAAGGCATCTTAAAGGGTAACAGGAAAGTAAAATAAACGTAAAGCACTTTATATACGGTATCTCGTTTGGTCTTCAAATCCACTCCCTGAGCAGGCAAAAACAGTTATCATTATTCTCATTTTACAGATGAAGAAAATAAAGCTCAAAAGCAAGTGACAACTGGGAAAACGGACCCACAATGAGTTATATTAAAGAAAAATTTGGGGAATTTACAGAAAAAAAATCTGGGCATCCAGGAGAAAAAACCAGGTCACTCTGAGGAAAAGAAATGAGGCCACTGTCAAACTTTATGCAAGACAATGGAGGAACATATCTAGGATACTTAAAGAAAATATGAGCCAAGGATTTTATGTCTAGTTGAACTGACCCTCGTGTATAAAGAACAAAAACTTATAAACATACAAGAACTCAGGAACTACTGCTGCCCCAAGCTCTTCCTGAGAAATCCACTATAAAACTAGCTTCAAAAAACCAAACTGACTGAAGATCAATACAAGGGTAGGTGATGAGCATTAAATATAGATGGACTTGCAGAATTAAAACTAAGTGATTTTATAAAGGATACAGTATAATATGTACTGGTTACATCCTCTGACATTGTAGGTACAACTATCAAAAAGGGGAGAGGGGACGGGAAGATTATATGAAAAATACTATTAGTTTGTTGACTGTGTCATAGGTATTTACCTGGAAGCTAAAAGGTAACAACACCTCAAGTCACAGGATGGAAGACAGAGTGGGGTGGGGCAAGAAAAGGTTAGTATCTAATTTTACTATTGCTCACAGCAGGAAATCAATACACATGAGCAAAAAAAGTGGACAAGAGGCAGAAATGTGTTATCATGTCAAAGTAACCATTAGAACAAAAATACAAGCCTTCCTAAATGCCAAAAAATGGACAAAAGAGAAAAAAATGTATCATAAAACTGTAAATATTAATTTTATAATTAATACAAATTGGCTTAACTGGCCTATTAAATGAAAGGATTTTCAGATGAAAGCAAAAGTCAAGCAACAAACTTAAGGAACATAATTAGGTGGCAGAGTTGGGATCAGTGTCAGTCTTCCTGGCTGTGAGCTCTCTTTATAGAAGAGATGAAAAAGATGACCCACGACAGCCAGGAAAGCTCTACCAAATGTGCTTTAATGGAAACCTCCGTCATTAGAGAACAAAATAAAAACCTGGACATTAAATTTTTTTTAAATGCAAAAGCCAGGTATAACTTTATAGAAAGGTACCATTTGTGAGATTCACTCATCTAATTCATTCCACAAATATTTATTGAGGCTGTATGTGATCAGGTCCTTTTCTAAGTACTGGAAACACAAGGCTTGAGTGTCATTTTTCCTTTGTGCAGAGACCCAGAAATATAAATGAAATACATGTTGGCTAGACTTAAAGACACATGCTAGTGTCGGCCTCCTAAAATAGAAGATTAATGGAAACAATGACAGGCCCTAAACTACACTGACACCAGTAGGTGCTACTAAAATAATGCATCTTATTAGTGCCATATGATACCAGGCACAAAACAGCAGCTCATTAAAATGCCTAAGATGAGAATGATTGCCAAGTAAAGCATTCTGTCACAGGAATGTAACTAATGCTTCCTATAAAACTAAAAGTCACAAAAATTTCCTCTGCCCGCCTCCCTTTTCTAGCCAAACTCTTATGTTTTATATTAAAATGGCTTTCATCTCTCACGGCACATAAGAGTTGATGGCTGCTGGCATCAAATCTGCTAAAATCAACAATGGTGTAATTATCTGCACACTTTCAAGTGTTTCCAAAATACATGCTGGTTGAGATTTTCCTAACTTAGAAACGTATGCTTTATGTTGGTGGTCTAGGAATGTCAATAGCCTGGGTTAAAAAGAATTTTTAAGTCTTGCCCAAAGCATTCTTTTCTACAACAATTATTCGATTTGTTTATAACTCATCTACCTCCACAAGGCATCTGACATATCATATTGCTATTTTGTGAAACTACTTTAATGGTACAGTTACATGAGTTGATACGTGTAAAGCACTGAGAAGAGTGTTTGACACATGATAAGTGTCAGCTATTATTACAGTAATAGTTCCATTCAAAGAGTCTTTTTAAAATATGTGAATAAGTGCATGAGGGTAAGTGGATGACTTTTAAATTTTCCCCATCATGCCAGCTGAAAATGGGAAGAAATTTTAGTACACTCAAAATTCTCACTTTTCTTTAAAGAACTGCAGATTCTTAAGAAAAATCTACGAAATCGATGAAAATTTAATCCTATAAAATTATACAGATCAGACCTCCTTCCTGAGGCTACCAAAAATACATTTTATCAGCAATTCTTCTTTGGTCCAGCTAAGGGGGAAAAAAAAAAAAAAACAACCAAGATCTTGTGAAACCAGATCTAACCTGAGACCTGGTACAGAAAATTTAATAAGTTATGTATTTGTTAGGGATTTACAAGGAAAAGAGGGAGACGCACAAAAAAGACTGAGTTCCAAATATTTCAGCAATAAAATAACGAATTGCATACTAACAGTGTTATAATTCCCCCTTTTGTTTGGTTTCTTTGTAATTATTTTTAATAAATTATTCTGCCTCCTCCTATCACTCAAGTAAGTCGTCATCCAAAGGCACAATCAGTACAAGAGAGGACACAAAGCCACTCACTGATAGGGAAGGCGTAAGAGAGGGCGGCTGGTGCCTCAAGAGCTGTGACTCATTAGAATCCATAAAGCTTTTCTACGAGATCAAGTATCAATGAAGCTATTGTAAGAGGTTACAGCTATATAAATGTAGACTAGTTATGAATTCTCACATGGCAAGAGCATTTTCGAAAAGAGGAAAGGGCACCAGTGCCTGGGAAACCACTCAACACGAATGCTGCCTCAGTTACAGAAGAGTGGCTGCCCACACCTACCATTTTGCTAAATGCAGGTAGTGCCTATAAAGAGGAGGGACCCTTTGGTTCAGCACTCCCTAAATTCATCTTGTGCCGTTTTGCCAAGCTTTGAATCCTAAGAGCTGCAGAGTCAAGCCTAACACCGTTGCCGACTGCTGTTAGAGATCCAAGAAAAAAAACAGAAAATTTTTATTAGTCTTAAACACTGTTTTCCAGAAATCATAAACCAAATAGAAAACAGATCTTTGTCACAAAAGACAAATAGCAGTAAAGCACTTTATTAAATAGTTTAAAATTTGTACCTACCTTTATCATTTTGAATATTTCAATATCAGAATTGTAATAAAAACATTCTCCTAGAATGTGTAAAATTTTAAAAGGAGCAATAAATGTGGCAAAATGCATAAGCCAAGTTGGATTTAAAAAATCTTCTGTGAATTATTATCAAGGTTATCAATGATTTCAGTTCAGAATCAAGCGTGTGGAAAGAACAAATGAAAAAGCTGAGTGAAAATGGTCCAGAATTTAGGAAGGATACTGTCACAAAGAAAATAGTTCCAGTATTTTCTCTCAAAGACTCAGAAAATAGAATTTACCATTTAGATCCCACTAAAATGGCCGCTAAATGCTATGAATCCAGTTTCACAACCATCTTTCTAGATTTTCATGTTTCGCTCAATATTTCAAGGAAAACTTCACCAAATTTTAAACAATTTTATGCTTACGGGTATTATTTTTCAGGTTCTGGCAGAAAAGAATAATTAAGGTAACCTTAAAGGGTGCTTTTATTGGAGACCATTTGCACCTAGCGTTTCTTATGACTAATCGTAACAGAGGCCAATCTTACCCTCAGCAAGGCACTTGCTTGTAAACAGACACACATGAAGGAGCTCTTGTTAATAATAACAGCAAACCTTAGTACTGTTGAATTTTCAATGTTTTGAAAGTATGCCAATGAGTACTTCTGACATCATATTACTTACTGATGACTAGAAATTAGTATTTTTAAAATTTGTTCTATTTTCGGATGTGCATAAAGTAGAAAAGGTACTTCTTTCAAATATGAAAACTGGAATTTTCTTCCTCTAAAAAAATCATAATGCCAGTCAGATATTTTCTTCAAATATATGATTTCACAAATTATTATATAATCCTTAGAATACTGATTAAAGAATTATCGAAAATGCTGTATTATCAAGTGTATATTTATAAGAACATTATATTAGTCCTTAATCTTTCAATATGATAGATAATTTGTATTTATCTTTGAACCAGTTAAAAATAAAAGCAGGAAAAAAAATGTGTGTTCTTCCAAAACCAGTAGTCATTTAGTAAAATCTATTAATATTATTTTTTAAAATATACATTATACAATTCACTGTGGCAATCGCCATTGTTTGACCCGCCCCTTGCAGAGCAGCCTGATCCATTCATCCTAGTTGTTCTTTGTATAGTTGTTCACATTCCCCTTGCCTTTCTGTTGCATAAATTATTCAAACTAAATAAAAGGAACTCGAAATAGTGAAAAAGGAATATCAGAATGTAAGGAGAAAATACCTGAGGACCAGAAGCAAAAGAGAGGTGAGTTTTGTAACTAAAATTGAAGGAGAAAAAACCAACAATGTAAAGGAATTCAGTTACACCAGTGGAAAAAGGGCTAAAACATAAAGTAAAATGGAAATAAGTGTGAGAGAAAATAGGAGAAAATGCAGACAAAAGAATGACGCATCTACAGAAAAGACAAGAAATGAAAATCCGTAAGACAGCACAGAGAGACAGCAGAGCTATCTGGTGGGTGGGTGGGAATGACACAACACAGCAGTAGGCCAGGAAAGGCCAGGAGAGCATCTTAAATCACTTTACCGGTGGTACCTCTCATTCACCCAGTTTACTTTATTTCATTATTCGTTATTTTAACCCACAGCTGAGCACAGTATAAGTTTGTTTTGCTTCTCCTTCTGAGTTCACTGAAAACCTCAACTAGTATTTCAAGTTACACCAGGTTATGCCTACCACTTAGCGCCTTCAAGATTTTAAGGGGGGGAAATAATCATTCCTGTAAGATTCCATTCTTTAACGTTTAACTCCTCACCAAACGCCCCTCTTCAGACTCTGGCCTTGCACCACTGCTTTCTGTTTTCCTTCCTCGAGCAGGTCAGTAAAAATCAGAGAAAAAATGTTATGACCCTAGCATAGTTAAATACAGACCAGTCATCCCACAAGCTCACCCATCAGGGATGAATTCTGCCTGAGGCCTGAAGGTGCAAATACAGACTTACGGGATGGAGGAAAGGGCAGCAGGAGGGAGAGAAAGGGGCAAAGACAAAGTAGGCAAATAAAAGCAATGGCTAGATTTTAAATGTACAACCAACCAGAAACGACTAAAACTCATATTCTTATTTTACAGTTACATCAAATGAATAAAAGCAGAAAACACCATAGTTTTATTCTAACGTTGCAGAGAAACAGTAAACGCATGAAAAAAGAAAAATTGACTTCTGCTATGGCAAACATTTAAAAAAACTTACTAAACTCAATAGTAAGTTAACTACCTACATTCCTACGAATAACAGGTTCAAATCCCAGCAAAAAGTTAACAAATGACCTATCTGAATACCCATAAGCACAGAATTTGATCTGCGTTTTGGAATAGACACTCGGGCAATCAGAGGACACACCTCGGCTACCAGCTGCAGGGTAGCTTCTGTGCCTTTCAGAACTTGTTCTCATGCCCCTGGCAGCTGATCGCTCCCCCTTTCTAAACCCTGCCCTTGAAAATATTGCATGTGCTTTGCCTCAGTGAGCTCCAAACTCTCTCGCAGGTGCGGCAGAGGCAAAACAGTGGGCAAAGGGCTCAGCCGCTGTGCAGAACCAGAAGGAGAGACGGAAGACGCTGATAATTAATATTGTCTGATACAATTCTGAAATCTCCCACCTTCTTGCCCTGCCCACCTCCACCCTCAAAGCTAGTCAGCTTTAAGCTCCATTCCTGGAAAGGAATCTCAGCATGATGGTCTCAACCCACTTCATTTTCACGTCCTCCTCAAAACTGCTGCCTACAATTTCTAAGAAAAGTCAAAAGTGCGTCCTCCCCATAAGCTCCAACACAACAGCCTCTCTCAAGGAGAAATGGCTCAATGAAGAACTCCAGTTTTCCTGGAAGGCAAAATCCTCAGTCCCTACCCTTCTCATTCTCAGAAGGCAGTGGTCAGGTCTTGGGTGTCACAGATAACGGTTACTTCAAATTCAGATTTTGGTAGTGATGGTAGCTGGTAATCCACAAAGATAAGGGCTTCCACTTCTTTTATGCATGATACATTGTGTGCTTGGGTAATCTTACTTTGGGTTTAAAAAAATAACAGCTAAAAACTATTTTTTAAAATACTAAATAAGCCGTAATTCTTTTTCCTTCTTTGAACATTTTATGATCTCATCTATCTATCACCTCACAAACATTTTTAAAAACACCTAGACCATGAAAGTTAAACAAACACGACCTACCATAGCATGTCAAGGTATGGTCAGAAAACTCAAGCCCATTCAAAATGACAACTTTTTCTATTACTGTTTAACTGAAGTGACATATGTGACTCTTGGTTTAAAGAGTCACACTCTTCACACACTGGATGACTCCTTACAAATGACTATACTCCTAGGCCAGTTCTTTTTGTAATTCTCTCAGAAGCTGCCCTTGGTATCCTTAAATGCACTCTGAAACTTTGGTATCACCTTCATTACAATGTGCTCTATGCACATTCTCGGACGCTGCAATGCCCATACTAAGGCAACACATCACAGAAGTTGGCAGCAATGCTATCAGCAAGAATTTGGCTTCAGAATCAGAAGTGATTCATCATACATTCTAGCAGCAGAAAAACAACACACTGCTATTTTAATCCCTTGGTGCTTTCAAGAATCAAAAAACAGTAAAATAATTAAAGCAAAAGCAACAAAAATCATATCTGCTGTAAGGTTTGTAAAAACATTATTCACTTTTGAGAGTTTTCAATGAAATCACTCAGGAAACGACAGACTACTTACCTTATTTCGTATTACTTATTACAATGACAAATCAAGTTTTGACTTAATACAATTTCAGGAGAAAACAGGTAGTCCAAACTTCTGCAAAGTAGCATACTGAAATTCTAAGTGTAGAAAAACAAACTTCTCATTTGCATTAGTAAATAAAATCTCTCCTAGTGTTTCAAAAGTAATACACTTCTTTCATTTTCTCTCTCCATTTTTCAGAGTACTCTAAAGTCTAAATGAATGAGTGTGCTACTGTCTCTGTCACGACCAAGCAGAGAAACCTGATACTGTGGGTGACTTACTCAGAACAACCCCCTTTTATAGAGATAGTTATATAATAATATAATACCATAATAAATACTACTGGTCTAATGTAATAATGGAACTCGCTTATGTCCTAACGCTCTATTTAATAAACATGAAAGAAATCTCTATCCTGGGTCATTCTAACTTCCTGAGAACACAGTACGTTGATAAGTCACTAGAATTATCAACCAGCGTTTCTATAGAACTATCCAGGTATATCTAAGGTTTACTGCAAACTTAAAAAAAAAAAAAAAAAGCTACTCTGTCGTTGCGACCAAGTATTCAGGGCCAGACGGGGAGACTGATCAAGAACTCCATCCAGTGCTCTCTTTCGGGGACCCCTACCTTTTCCAACACTTCTTCTGTCTCCTTTCGTTTCCGTTTTCGGGGTCTCCTGTTCACTCGGACCCATTTGGCGACCTGAAGTTCAAAAACCACAGGGCATTTTAAACACAGAACGACGGGTCCTGAGGGCCGCCCCTCAGCGTGAGAAACAAACGATCGACAGCCTCGCGACATAGCCTTCCTCGGCTTCACCTGGGGGAGCCACAGGCACCCTTCGGGGCTCGCGGGGCCGCCTCAGCGCAGGGGGCCCTCGGGTCTGCGGCGAGCCGAGGCCGCGACCTTCGCCCCGGCCGCTCCCTCCGTTATCGGCCCGATTTGCCGCCCCCGCGCCGGTGGGAGCCAGAGCCCCCGAACGAGGGCCATCTTACCCACCGCTGCCACGCGACGCAGCCGACCGGGGTCTCCGCGCCAGGGATGCAACGCGCGACCCACCGCCCGGGGAGGGAGGGAGCCCAAGGACCGCGCCGCCCGCACTCACCTCGGCGCTCACTTGCCGCACGAGCCCGCACTCCGCCCCGGCCAGGCGCTCCCTCTGCAGCGGCTGCGGGGGAAGGGGACAGAGTCAAGTTTTTCCCGAGAGCCGCCCCAGCCTCCCTCCCCCGCGCCCCACCAACTCGGCGCGCCAACCCCGTACCTCGCCCGCGGTAGGTGAAGGTGGGAGCCTGGGGCCGGAACCCGCGCCCAGGGCCGTCCGCCCCGCCGGCCCGCCGGAGAGCGGGGAACGCTCGAGGCCCGCAACACCTAAGGCACAGCGCGGGCGGCGGGCGAGCGCGGGGCCCGGGCGGCGGCGCGGGCGGCGGGCGGGCGCTGGGCGGGGGCGGGGCCTGCCTTAAAGGTATAGGCGGCCGCGCCGCCCTCCCCGCAGGTCGCCTCCGCCCCCACCCCCGCCGGCGCTCCGCCTGTGTTATTGTTCTCTTCGCAAACATCTTTCTTCTCCTCCCTGCGTCCTGCCCGCGCCCTCCCACGCGCGGGCCGATCCCCGGCGCGCGCACTTACCTTTCCAGCCCACAAGCCTGCGGGACCCCGGGTACCGCGAAAGGGCTTCTTGACCGCGGTGGGAGCAGAATTGCTGCCCGCCGGCAGGCGAAAAGGCTTAGCGGCAAAAGCTCCCTCAACCCCGCGGCCAGCCTGAACTCGCCCTTCGGGTCAGAAACCTAAGTGTCCAGATGGCCTTCGCGGAGGGAAAGGAACTTTCCTAATGGAGTTTTCTCTGGGAATGGATTAGACGCCATTGAGTTGACCTTTTTCAGTGGCCCCTCCGGACTCCGGGGCGGTGGCAGGTGACCTCCTGGGAGAGAAGCCGCGAGCGCGTGAAAGGCGAACCCGGGGCTCCGCCCGCGCGTCGCGGGAGCTAACGCGCTCTGGGTGAGCCCGGCCGGTGCCGCGCTTGCCCGGCCTGTGGACCCCTCCAAAGCGACTAGCAAAATTTAAGAAGGGGTCAATACGTCTTCATAAATAGGGGTAAACTTTCCACTCAGTTTATAAAAGTGTGAGACACCCTCAGTCTTTTCCGCCGACCCCCAAAAGGCTTTCTTTCCATCCTCATCAGAAGTGGGCTGAACCAGCCTGGGGGGTGAGTGCTTTGGGAGAAGAGTCGGGTCGCACTCGCGTTTGCTGATGTTGACCATTCCTTTAACTTTATCGCATTTCTTTAAAGAAAATCTGTCTTGCCCTCTCTTTATTGCTACTCCATCCTTCTTTCAAGATCAAAAGCTTTAGATCAAAGCCAAGATCAAACTCACTACTTTAAATAGAAGCAACTTTGCCATGGAGTATTTTACACAAAGGGGAGCTTCTTAATGGAGACATCAGAGTGGAAAACTTTATTTTATCCCTTCATCCCAGATTCATAACTGGACTAACTTAAAATTACATTGATGATGCACTTCTGTTTCCTAAAACAAACAACAGGACTGCTCAAACGGGAGATTCTTGACTCGGTGTTTGTGTTAACAGGAATTAAAAAAAAAAAAAAAAAACCCTATGTAGAGTTAAATCAACATATTAACCGGTATTAGCTAAGTGCTATGAAATGCATGCTCGTTTGCTAAAGATTTTTTCTAGGTGTTATCGAATCTTTTTATATATAATGTACAACCATCGCATACAATTTTTTTACTGTAAACGAAATGCACAAAAATAGATAGTCTTGCAAGCCTCAAATGCACATCAATATAGGCAGGTTAAAATTACAAATGATGAAGTGGATTATGTAATTGCAGAGCTGCTTAATTTTAAATGGAAATAAAACTTTGAACTATTTAAGCTTCCCTGCTACTAATAACAGTTCCAGAATCAATAGAAATCTATCACTGACTGACATTTCCCTTTACCCACTAGAATTTTTTTTCTTGGGAATTCACCATGTCTAAGATTCCCTGATACAAACAGTTCAATATTGATGTACAGTGCCATGCCTAAATGGACCTCTCTTAAGTGTCCTCTTTGTTGATTTAGCAACAATTTAAAAACATGTCTTAGAAGAAACAAAAACCAAAGTAAATTCCAACAATCCAGCAGCAGGAAGAAAGATAACTATTGCAAATTAAACCTTACACAGACTTCTATGAAAATCTGCTGTTACAGCTGGGTAGTTAGTACTTGAAAGCTTTTTCCCCTTATAATTTTCATCTGGTTGTGGTCTCAAATACACACACACACACACACACACACACACACACACACAAGATTGTTCCTCATTCTAAAAATCCCTTTGAGCCAGTGGAAAGATCTTAAGAACTGAGACCTGGGAACACCATCTCGGTGCCATTGACAGTCTCCTTTCTTGCTAGCACCCAGTTCACAGAGAATCTAACGGTTTCTGGCACAAGCTGAGCAAGAAAACATCCTACTGTTACTCTGCTCTTCTAGGACTCTGAGTGGGTAGCAAAAGCTGTGGTCCATTCTAAGTGCCTACTAACTTGTCTCCTTGTTTGTCCTCTTGCCCCCCAAACCCACCCCCTCAATCTTTCTTCTCCACAAAGAAACCAGAATGGTATTTACAAAGGTAGTTCAAATGGTATCACTTTGCTTTACTGAGAATGCATTTCCTTCTCTTTTTTGCCTGGCTGGCTCCTACTTATTCTCTAGTGCTGGGCTTAAACAACACTTCCCCAGAAAGGTCTTCCTCACTCCCCAATCCAAATTATGTCATCCCACTGTGTTTTCCTGTTTATTTCCTTGAAAGTAATTATTTTTTATAGATATTTAAATTTTTTATTTTTATTATTTTTAAAATTATTTTTAAAATAATTATTTATTTTTGGCTGCGTTGGGTCCATTGCTGCAAGCGGGCTTTCTCTAGTTGCAGGGAGCGGGGCCTGCTCTTTGTTGTGGTGCGCGGGCTTCTCATTGCACTGGCCTCTCTCGTTGTGGAGCACTGGCTCTAGGGCGCGCGGGCTTCAGTAGTTGTGGCTCGTGGACTCTAGAGCACAGGCTCAGTAGTTGTGGCATGCGGGCTTAGTTGCTTCACGGCATGTGGGATCTTCCCAGACCAGGGCTCGAACCCGTGTCCCCTGCATTGGCAGACAGATTCTTAACCACTGCGCCACCAGGGAAGCCCTAAAATGTTTTATTTTTATTGAGACATTATTTTTTAGAAAAATTTGTGCAGATAGCACAGAATTCCCATGTGCCAACATAACCCACAGTTTCCTTTATTATTAATTTCTTGCCTCAGTGCCAGGAATTTGTTACAATTAATGAACCAATATTTAATACATTATTAAGTAAAGTCCCTAGTTTACATTCGGGTTCACTCTTGTGTTATACAGTTCTATTATAACTATTTTTTATTAATTTATCAAATATCTATTTCCCTGACTGGATTTTAAGGTCCAGGAAGAAAGAGATCCTGTCCCTTCTGTTCCTGATTTTTGTCCAGTCACTAAAAACACTGCCTGGCACATAGTAGATGCTCAATAAATGTGTTAAGTAAGTGAATGGAAGGATAAAGGAATAAATGACTGAATAAGTGGCATATGAAATTTCATGGGGGAAAATCTTAAGAAGAAGATCTTTCTAATTAACTCCTGCTCTACTAAAATATCTTAATTTGTAAAGAGCACAGAATTATACATTTTTAAAAAGGAGACACCATGGGTTTTCAGTTACATTGCCAGGGTACTTCTAAAATGACCTTTTTTAAAAAATAAAATAAAAATAGAAATGGGAAATAAAAGTTCCTAATTCCCTCATACATTATTCACTAAAATTGTATCCCAAAATGGTGGTAGGAGCTGAATTTAATCTGGAATGAAATATTAACATATTTCATGACCCTGGAAAAGTATTAATTCTCTTTGAGCATGTTCAATATAACCTCAACACGTTTCTCCTTTTGTCCACCTAAATCTACCTTTCTTCATCAGGGGACCCCAGTGAAGGACCCCAGTGAAACTTGAAGAAGACGACTTTTTAAAAAATTGAATTCTGTAGCTGGGGATGAATACTCTAATAACTGTCTTTGAAAATGTGGTGAAAGCACTTTAAAGCTCTCTTTTAAAAACAGATGTCTTCTATTTTAATTATATCTTTAAAAATGGCTTGTCTAGTAGAGATGCAAGTTTTTTTAAAAAAAAGTGTTTTAAGAAACTTTCTTGTCAAAGCAGTTTATAACAGCTGAAGACAATTTCAGAAGCTGAGGAAAATGCCATTGCTTTTAAAATAAAAGCATTACTTAACCTAGTGGCTGGAGATTACTTTTGGAGGGAAAAATCCTTTTTCTGTTTTCTTTTTTTAGTCGAGAGGAAGTAACTCCTTGAAATGACTCCTTTCACTGGAAAATGATAGTGATACAAATTTCATATTGTTAATATGGATGTGTGCCTCTGCTTGGTGATGAGGTACAGTCCAGAGGAATGAGAAGCAGCAGCATGCCTTCCTAGGCAACCAGAAGGCTGAAAGGGCTAATGAGGGAAGCCCTTTAATTAGACCGAACAGCTTCAGATGGCAAATTATACTCCCTTATGCACAGCAGAGGGAAAACTATCCACTATAAGAAGTCAAAAGACTTTTTAATACCAAACAAGGTACAAAGGTCCAGAAGCTTTTGCTGGCTTCAGAAGGGCTCTATAGCCAACATATATTCAGGGTAAATTAGAAGGTAAGAGTCTACACATGTCTGGAAATAAAATCAAGGTTAGTTCAGGTTGCAAATAATAACAAGCAAGGAGTAGGGGCAAAGTTAGCCAATGTTTATGTCTTTAAATTTTGCTCTTTCATTTTAAAATGTAACATTCCTTTATGATATCTTTATATTTGACTTATTTGACTTTAGAAAAATTATAATTTGTATTATAATTTATTGCCCGTTTTGTCTGTATGTTAGAATGAATGCCTAATTTCTTTCTGAAGAAGATTTTGGCCCTGCCAAATGAACTTCTCAGTGGAAGTCCTTATAAAGCATAGCTTTCAAAAAAGGAAATCCATCCCACACTTGCTTCACAGTGACCTGGCTGACAGAATCTCTCCTCTTAGCAACCATAACCCTGAACTCACTGTTGCTCAAAAACTTTTACAGAGCTTGCCTGAGGTAGCATACTCAGTTCTTCCATTTCTTGATTCCCTCTGAAAATCTGATGAAGCATTTGCTATCAACTACTGGCTCCCCAGAGAAAAATACACCAAGGTGCACAGCCACCCAACACACCAATTGTCAGGAGGTTCACAGAGTTTGCGGATACCAAAACTCCTGCCCAGGAGAGTCTAAGGTTTTCTTGGGTTAAGGCAGACCACCTCACAGCTGGTGCAGGATGCATCTTACTGGTGCTCTGTGAAATTCCTTTTATCGCATTACATTCTGGGAAGAAGCCATCAACCTTTATTGAGGTGCATTATGAAAAACAAGCCATAAAATCCATCACAGTGTTTACCGTAAGGATGGTTTTAGATGGTCGTTTATTATATTAAATAGTAATTTTCTGTGAGGACCCATAGGAAAAACTTCCCCGTAGTATCAACATCAGGAATAGCTGGACTTAGGCAACTGGTTTGTTTTACCTCATGAACACTGCAAATTGATCCTTTTTGCTTCTTCTAGAAAGCTCTGTGACCCTACCTTAAGCCAAGTACAGGAACTTCAGGGGGTACATATTGTATGCTAATGGAATTCCTGGCCCCATCTTATTTTCCTAACGTTATTTTCACATTGCTTCAGTTTTCTTATTTTAATTTACTTTTATCATGCTATATTTTGCTTTCTAAGAGTTTGCTTAACTCTCTTTTGAACAAGGAGGAGTATAAATAAATAAAATATTCTGGGTTTATTTTTTCTTTCTTTAAATGTCTTTTTCTCTTTTGGAGGGAGGAAGGGGGTCTGAAAAAAATTTTATGGTTCTAGTATTTCGCTCCATTAACACTTAGAAGTGACGTATAGAAGGTAAGGACTTATGATTATACCCTATTTATAAAATTTGAGGAAAAGAACTGTTAAAAAAATAAAGCCAAAAAGAAATATAATACTATACAAACATCACAGAGGACTAATATAAAAATGTTAACCAACCAAGTATTTTATCACTTTTGATATCAAAACCAGAGGAACATATAGACGGGTTATTCACTTAACGAACACATTGAGTTTGCCTACTGCAAAACAGAGCACTAGACTTTGTGAACACAAAGATGAATAAGACACCATCCCTGTCCTCAGGAGACTAGTATGACCAGGCGGTAAGGCGGCATGGTATAAAGAGTGCGCAGACAGCCTGTCTGGGTTTGAATCCAGGCTCTGCCACATATTAGCTGTCTGACCTCTTTAAGCCTCTTTCTCATAGAGTTGTGAAGATCAAATGACACATGCGATGTGCTTACAAGAGAAGGCAGTTGTTACTTATCAAAAGTGTAGACTACCAGAACTGAGAAGCAACACAACGTCACTAGAAGCTGGAGGAAAGTGACCTGAAGACAAAAAAAAGTGCTGAAGTACTACATATATCAGAGACCGTGGAACCTCAGAACTGGTAGAAAGAACCAGAGTGGCCAGTTTTGTACAAGATTAAGTTTACAAAGCACTTCCACATATAGACTGTTCTGTTTGTTTCTCATACTGTCCCATCTTCAGGATGAAGAGACTGAGTCTCAGGGAAGTATAGTGCTTTTAATATCTCATACTGTGTGGCCCTTAGACCTCCCGGCTGGAAATGTAGTGTTCTTTCTACTCTAGCATGAGAGCTTAGGGAACATCTAGCCCGACTGTCTCGCTTTAAGATATTTGCTTATTATGTGGATCAGATCAACCATTCATTAAAACACAGCCCGTAAAATATAATCCCATACCATAAAGGTCTATTGAAACAGACATTTTAGAAAACAGGTATAAGTATATCCTCCTCAATCCCCATATGACTGCAGTTCTTTACAGGCACTTAACATTCTTGGACACTATAATCTTAAAGAGTTTCACAGGTGAAATATAAAATTATGGAGATGTGGTTTTAGATCAGTTGTTGCCAACCCCTGACTGCTCATTAGAATCACCAGGAGGGTTTACAAATCCTAGTGCCCAGGAGGCACTCCAGACCACTTAGATTCACATCTTCGAAAGTGGGCCCCAGGCATCAGTCAGTTTACAAGTCCCCCCCTCCCCGACCAGGGATTCCAACGGGCAGCCTGTGTTGAGAACCACTGGTTTGGATCATTTTAATGATGACCCATCTCTAATAGGTTACTATGAAGAAATTCCAGGCGTTTGAGAGACATCTAAATTTCAAGGTCAATGCCACAGAGGACAGCCACCTATTGTGTTCTATTACAATAAGTCCCTTTGGGCAGATGGCAGACACAAAGCTGGACAGGATGGGCTGTCAGGCTGACCTAGGGTAGCATTTCCTATAGCTTACTCTTAGGGATAAACTTCAGGGCAAGATTACTTAAGCGTGCCCGTGTGCACGCACACACACACACACACACACACACACAACACACACACACAAGAATTAAAAAGAAGTGGAAATGGAAGATCTCAACACTACCCAGAAGGAAGGCAAGAATGGATGGATATTTGACTGTCTATAGAGTTTTTTCCAGGTTCCTGGTTAATATGATTCTGGATCCTGACTGAAAGAGCATAGATCCTCGTCTTCAGGGACCCTGATTTTAGTGCTGACCTGGAATTCTGTATACAGGAGGTGGTATTTCCCACTCCTCCCCCGTGAACAATGCTCTAATTATGTTGATGGCTGCCACACATTCCCTGGAAACAAGCATTTTGCATTTGGAAGATTGCTGGCTAGGATTAGGGGACAGTGGCTACCAATGGAAAAGACCCTTTGCTGCGTGCAAAAGCTACTGTTTCACGCAGAAGGCAACCCGGGTAGCTTGAGTCTTGGGTACCGTGCTCTAACCAAATGGGCTTCCTTGTTCAGGAAAGACACACTACATCAATGCTACAGGGAAACTACTCTGGCAAAATGCCTTATATTATTTATTTATTATTAATTATTATTAATCCCAATCAGGGATTGAACCCGGGCTCCGGCAGTGAAAGTGCCAAGTCCTAACCAGTGGACCACCAGGGGATTCCCGTGATATTAGTCACTAATTTAAAACACAAACCTATATGTTAACATTTCACTAGCTTGAAAAGCAAATACTCACGTCTGGGTCCCTTTGGTTATTCCCTAAACTGGAATGGGTGTGGTATCTGTAAGTGGGTGCACATGGAGTGCCCGTGCTCCCTGGAGTCTGTGGCCCTTGGCATGTCTATTTTTCTTTTTCCAACATTTCTATCTTTAAAAATCTTGGCACTCAGACTCTGTTGCCTATCATCTGGTCTCCCAAAGGAACCCCATGAAGTCACAATTTGCAAAGTCACAAGAGGAATGGGCCTAAGTCATCCGACCTCTGTAGAGAAATAGGATCACACACGTACATACGTATACACACACAGTGTAGGAAGAACAAAATTCATCACAACTGGGGGGAGATGGCTGTCCCAAATGTAAATAATATACGAAAAAAGCTATTTTCCAGAATGTGTGTTCACCAAACATTTAGATCCATGTAAGAGATGTTCCAGAAGAACAATGGGAAGGGCCAGAATTAATTGGCTGCTAATCTCTACTTTCTGTAGGATGTTTCCTCCAGCGGTGGATTAAATCAGTGTTTAATGCTACACAGGCCCAGCTGTGTCCATATTAGGAAATCCTGAGCTCACATCTCTCTCTCTCTCTCTCTCCCCATGAAAAGAGGAGGTATCCTCCCTCCCTTTGCTCTGCTTCCACCCCCTGCATGTGTAGGTGGGAGAGTAGGAGCCTGGGAATGTGAACTTGATCCACCATTGGTCAGCCAGGCAGTAAACTCTCATTGTTCTTTAGATACCAAACGTAACTTCTTTCTAGTAGGGATAAACCCAGCCATTCTGCACACAACACAGCTTTTGTGCTCAGTAGTATGAGATGGAAAAGAACCGCAAAGAACGTTAGCGCTTCATTAGACTCATAAACCTCTCTTAATATGCAGAATTTAAGAATCCACCCAGCTAATGTATATTCATACTAATATTAGGTACGTTAGAATCTCAAACCTAACAATCTTCTGGTCACTTGATTGTTTTTATAATTATGGATTTCAATTTACAGTTTAAATCCTGTGGTCTGTTTTAGCTTTGCCTTCTATTTGAGCACTTCCTATTTCACTACCTTGCTCTCAGGTTCAAGGGCACTGGAAATCATGCTAGTGTACAACCAAATATGCTGTTGCTGTTTTCGGCGCTGGCTTGTGAATGTGGCTTAAGTACCTCTGTACAAAGCCATATGTAATGGGAAATACACACCTGAGAACTTAGACCTAGGCACCCTCCATTCTTGCCATCTAGAAGCTATGTAACCCTGAGCATGTCACACAACCCTTAGGAAACCTGCCTCGCAGAGCTGTACTGAGGACGAAATGAGATGGTGCATAAAGGGAGAGGCACCAAGTAGACCAGTAAATGCTAATTCCCTTCCTCTTTCCCCTCAGAAGCAAACGCCGGTCTCGTATTATGAACCTAAGTAATCTTTGAAAGGTCTCAAAATAATCGAGTTGTGACATCCTAATAAAAACCCACCACACTGACACGATGCCACTGGACAGAGCCTGCAGAGATATGACAAGTCTGAGGCGCTGCAAACCACTGCCTGTCCCTTCCCAAAGGACTGGTGGACAAAATGGAGCAAGTTCTCTTCCTCGTATGCCTGATTATAAAGGAGATTGTGCTGTTTCTGACCCCACCTCGCTCAAAACAATAAGCCCACTGTTGTTACAGAAAGACCGTAAAATGAAATTTGATATTTCTACATTCTTCTCTGAAGATACCAGCACGATCTGGTGCTAGATGCAGAAACATCTAAAATCCTAATAGTAGCTACATGCATTTAAAACCAATATAATAATTCAGAACTTGGGCTTTCTAGTTAGACAGATTTGCTTTTCCTCATCTATAAAATGGGTATAATAATGATGTCAGTCTTAGAGAGCTGTGACTAGAAAAAGTATATAGCAATTACGTATAATGTACTGAGCACCGTACTCAATAAAATGCACCTACTCAGTAAAATGATAGCCCTTTTTTCATTCTGGATATTCTAATAGGCAAAATAGTATACCCCAGTGCACTGTGGGGAGGGGAGAAGGATTAAATAAAAAATACAATTCTATAGGGAGTTACACTACCTATATATTCTTGGATTTACCCATTTACAGTTTAATTCACTATAAGTATTTATGCCAAACCCAGGCAGACATCCCTCAATTACAAAATCAATGACAGTGTTGAAGAAATACAAGTTGAGAAGCAGAGAACCAGTGAGAACTCAGGAGAAGCCAACTTTGTAATAAATACAACCGAGAAGAGTCTTAAAGAGAATGTGTTTTTGGTTGGCCGCACAAAATATGAAGTTTCAGCACGCAGAGCTGAGGGAAAAGGGAGAGAGCACAGAGGGAAAAGGAGGTGGAGTGCTTGGAGCAAAGGCCAAACGAGCCACTGGACCTGGGGGGTGACTTCTCCCCAGGGCAACAGGCCACAGGGATGAAGGGGCTCTCTCCAGTCTAGTCGCCTTGTCACTTGTGCCCCTAGAGTCTCAGTCCTCCATTCTGATGTATTGACTCTGGCCTAGCTCCCATGCATTTTCATGCCAATAAAGTTGCTGAAATTAAGAACCGAACTGTGACTCTTCGGGGCATAAATAATATCATATTGTGAAGTCTGGGCTGATAACAACCAGGATGCCCTTAACACTCTTAAGAAAAACCATCTGATCTATGATGCCCTCGATGTGGTTTGAAATTTCCCTCGGCCTACAAAGGAAAATATTTTTAGCATGTAGCACAGTTTGTAACAGACATATAAATGCACTGAAAATATAATTTTAGGAAAGCATCTGGGTTTAATCATTTCTTGTTATACCTCAACACCTAATAGGTTCTACTTTCTCAGTATAAGGAGCACTGCAACATTCTGCTACAAACTATGCAGCAATCACTGTAGCAATTTCTCATAAATATTTCATTATTGGCTCTGTTTTTATTTTTAAAGTGGCAAATACTCTGATTTAACTATAAAAGCAGCCTAAAAAGGAAGTGCTCCTTCTGGAGCATTTGCCCCCAATGTTTTCCCCTCCTTCAAAAAGCAACCTAGAATTCACTGGACGAAGTTTCCCAAGGTCATTTGGACAACAGACATATACCAGTACTTGCTTTTATGTCTCAAAATGTATCCTAGCAATAGTTGCCACGGTCCAAGGTGAAACTCACCTGCAGTTTTTATTGATACGCAGGAATTTTAAGTCATTAACAACCCTACCAAAATTTTTTTCATCTCCTGAGGGTCAAACAGGTTAATATCTGTGAATAATTGATTTTAATCAGTAGCAAGTGCCTATCCTTCAATGATCAACCAGCATAAATGCTCTGGCAGATTGATTATTACTTAAGATTTCTCCCAATAACCTTTCATATAGCAATTTTCCAGTGGAAGAGAAAAGAAAGGCATGAACAGGGTTTTTTTTTTTGATAGTGTACGTTTGTAAAACACCACTCAGGACAAAACATATGAAAACTCTCCCGATATCACTCCTAACTAAGGGCAAGTTTTCAGTCTGAGGGCAATTCAACAGATTCCTGGAGAGGAAAGGAAGACACTCAGAGGAAAAGTAAATTCCAACTTCCTCCTTTCAGAGGTAACCAGGAGCTGAGGCCTCAGCGAGGTACTAGGCACAGCATACGGTGACATGAGGCTCAAAGTGGCTGTGACTTTCACCTAGGCCTGTTCCCCTCATTCCCCAAAGAAGCAGTGAGGACTCAGAGAAGACGAGTGGCTCGCCCACAGGCACACAGCTTAGTGGTGCAGGGCTCTCTCCAAAGCTGTATCTAATGTATCAGTTATCTCCTTCATCCAACATAGACGATTACAGAACAAAACTTCACTACCGCATGCTTTGTGAAGACAGCACATTGCATATAACACGCTTGACTCTGCTCCTCCATCCAGCCTCCACTCTTGTTCACTAACCTCAGAATAATGCAGCTTTGCATTTTATGCATCAGATTGTCCGAATCCCACTCAGAGTGTGATGGTAGCAATTATAACTAGACAGGATCAGAAGCAGAAAATACTGAGCTTGTAAAGGCCCAAAGCGGAGGATTGACCTGGAAGGATGGGGTCTTCTGCTGAATGAGCTGAACACGCTCGTTACCAAGCGCCAATAAATCCTGGAGAACTGCCATTTGGAGATATGTGTGACACGAACGCTGCCCTGTTTTAAACACGCATTTGGATTTGGACAGTCTGACAATCATTGACTGTTACCCTGACCTGTGATACACTTGCTGGTTGGCTGCCACTGGGCTGTGCCACTGACACTCTCCTCCTCTGGGTCAGCAGAGGGGACAAACGAAGGCAAAAGCCAGGGACTCTAGTTGGCATTTGCTTTTGAAAGCAAATAAGCAGATATGGGAACCATCCCTTAAATGCTTTAGAAGGTACATAAAGACACTTTTTTGTTCAACCAATTGCTTTTTCTCACTTGTTGTTTTGGCCACCGGGTATTTATTATTTAATTTGGTTTCCAACTCAAGAGAGGAATAGTTGTATCTATCTTTCCAAAGACAATAGACCTAATCTCTACACACACTTGCATTCATTCACTCCAAAAAAGATACCAGCTCTTCAGTACAATAATGCCCCGTACTTTCTTTTTTTTTTTTTTTTTTTTTTTTGCGGTATGTGGGCCTCTCACTGTTGTGGCCTCTCCCGTTGCGGAGCACAGGCTCCGGACGCGCAGGCTCAGCGGCCATGGCTCAGGGGCCTCGCCACTCCGCGGCATGTGGGATCCTCCCGGACTGGGGCACGAACCCGCGTCCCCTGCATCGGCAGGCAGACTCTCAACCACTGCGCCACCAGGGAAGCCCTGAATGCCCCATACTTTCTATGCAAAATATTTTGTCAGACATACAGGGCTACCATTTAGATATATATAAATGGAAGAGGGTCGTGTATACCTGTGACACATGAAAAGCCCTGGAATGTGAGATTCACATTACTGTACACACAAAGCACATTTTTTTTTGGCCCTGTAAAGAATAGAAATGAACATATTCAGGCAAAATAGCGGTCATTAATTAATTCAAAATCATCCCTGCTCAGGCTTTCTGCTGTATTCATTTATTATCTCTTTATATGTCTTGTAAAAACTAAGTCAAGAATGGGACCAAACTAATTTGGATTAAAAGCAACTCTGCTAAAAATATAAAATGTCTTAGGTAGACTGAGGACTCAGGGTCCTAGAGCGAAGCCCTGGCTCTGCCATTAACTAGGGCTATGAGCTTGGGCACAGCTACCCCACAGATGAACAGATGAGCTCTTCTCCAAGACTTGCTCCTACCAAGGATTCTAAAGCAGACTGAAAGTCCTGCAACACCAGAAAAGCCTAAAATTTAACCATGAAGCAATAGAGGCCACACCCAAGAGATATGTACCACGCAGATATTAAATGTACACCTATTTTATACGACATGATGGCTCTCCACAAAAGAGGAGAAAAGAGCCCCACGTTCTAAAAGCAGCCAAGTGTTCCTAATAGCTTTTGTTGTCAGCAGGTGCTCTGGCAGCAGAGATGGGCAGAAATCCCGTGAGCACTGTGAACGGCCATAGCAGGAGCTGATGCCCCCAGGCCTGGGATGCAGATCTGAACACCAGCATGTACAATGATGCCGTGCGATGTCAAAGAGTCAAGGAGGCCTGCGTGTGTGTGCACCCACGTACACAACTCACTGCACTGCTAGGTCTCAGGGCTTTCCCCCAGGTGTGGGAAGAGCACGATGCAAATATAGAATAACGTGCCTTTGATGAAGAGTCTACCAGAGTACGTCTTCAGCCTAATAGAGAGAATGGGGGCAGTTCTTAAAAGGCAGAACTGAATGTCTTTTCTATTGACAAAAGGTTTGTAATCCGAAGTTGAAATCCTTGTCGTAGTTCTTTGAGTTTACCTTGTTCCTTCTTTCTAAAGATCTCTCTCTATGAAACAGATAAAGCAATGCTCAGGGAGATCCTGTTAAACAGAATCACTCTTTGCAAGAGCTACAGTGTCCTTATGTAAGTGAATCTTTCTGTGGGTGCACAATATGTATGAACCTGAAGAACAGGTAATGCCTGTGTGTTCAAACATGACCCACCAGTCACTGCACCTTGAGGACCATCACATGGGCTCCCTTGCACAATAAGCTGGCCAACTTGTGACCAAGAGGGGGCAGGGGGGATGGGGGTGGTACAGCCGAGTCTCCAGCCTCCAAGCATGTTGTCTTCTAATGGACTTGGCCTCCTGGCTGAACTTGGCAAATACAGAAGTCAACCTCTACGGTTCCCCATAGGTCTCAAACTCAGAGCAGAGGCCCCCTGAGCACACCTTGAACAATGGTTGGTTTGCAGATGCTCCCACAAACCATGGGCTCCTGGGCAGGGATTGTGCCCTTTCAGCTTTGTTATGTCCACGGCCCAGCGCAAGGCTAGGCATATTGGTTGAATGAATAAACTAAACCACAAAGCCAAATATTTGGATTGCTCAGGAAGAACATAAACGTGAAGGCCTCTAAGAGTTTAGATGGTACTCGGCAAAGAAGGAGAACCCTTTTCACAGAATATATTTCAGAAGATGACATAATTATGGATTCTATCAGTCGGTCCCAGCCCTCCTTATGGCGATCCTCATTCAGAGGGTGTGGCCTGAGTCTGGGACCTGTAGTTTTTTTTGTTTTTTTTTGCGGTACGCAGGCCTCTCACTGTTGTGGCCTCTCCCGTTGCGGAGCACAGGCTCCGGACGCGCAGGCTCAGCGGCCACGGCTCACGGGCCCAGCCGCTCCGCGGCATGTGGGATCTTCCCGGACCAGGGCACGCACCCCTGTCCCCTGCATCGGCAGGCGGACTCTCAACCACTGCGCCCCCAGGGAAGCCCCTAATGATGCTTTTTTAAAGTATCCATGTAAATGAATAGCTTCTAGACATAAAATTTCAAAAGTTGAAAACCAAGGAGCAAAAGTCTCTCTAACTGTGCCTCTCACTCCACGAGACTCCCTAGTACCTGCGTGGAGGGGAAAGACTTGGCCCTTCATCCAGGGAGTTTTCTTTCCAGCAAGGCTGCTGGCCCACCTGTCCAGGTATCTAACTGCCACTCAAGCACTAGCACTCTTTCTACGAGCCTTCGGTGCATTTTGTGAGAACTCTTCATCATCACGTTCAGCCCTGTGCAGTCTGGCTGTGTCCTGCCTTACTAATCAATCCGCTTCGCAGATCCTGCTCTCCATGCAAAGTGGGCAACAATAAACTACTTCCTAAGAAGGAAAATGGAGAGGGAGAGATCGCTGTTCCAAATGATAGTCAAAATGCATTCACCTGATGTATTTTATCACTATGAGTTGCATTCACCTGTCTATTTTGGGGGGTGGAATCGCCTTGGTTAGAGTGTGGCAGGGGCCGGGGCTGGGGCAAGTGAGCTGAGAGTGAGAGTAAGGCTCACTTAGGAGGGTGGGTCCTTTCCTCCGCTCCTCCCCCCGGGAAGTTGCCTCCATTCCCCTTGTCCTGAGGCACGACCCACAGAGCCTTAATCATGCTATGACAAGCTAGTTAGTCAACACCTCCCCTCACCCCCATCACTGAGATCTGACTCTGCCCCATGCTGCTCAAACATGCACACTTAGTTTCCACCACTAGACGCTGAACGTCACTCCCCCTGCCTGAAATGACCTTCTCCCCTACCTGTCCTTCAAGACTGAACTTTAAATGGTACCTCAATCCTTTCTGCTTCCACAAATGCAAAATGACCTCTTTCTTCCCAACCCTAAAAGTGAGTTAGTTTTACACCACTCACGGCTCTCTGCCTTAGGTCGGTTATTTGCGTATCTATTTTTCCCACTGAATTATTAAGCATCCTGAGGGTGAAGCCTGTGTTTCTCTCATCTTTGAGTCATGCACAGTCCCTGGTAAAGGATAGATATACGGGCAACATTCACAGAAAGAAGGGAAGGGGCAGGGAAGGAAGGCACCAGGGAAGGGGCAGGAAGGAAGGGGCTGGGAGGTATGATTTCAGATCCTGGAAGAAGCGTCCCCTAGCAAATCTCATCCACCTGGTCTGGGATGCTTGACAGTTTTGTCGAAGCCTAAGATCTGACACAGTTACAAAGGAAATCTTCAAGGGAGAGGAGACACTTTTAATCCTTACTATTCACTTGGTGTCTAGTCATAGATTACTGTGAATGAGATTCAAATTCTTTCTGGAAATCAGGTTTTGAAAGGGAGAGAAAAGAAGGAAAGAGACAGTGCTTTCATTTGGGGCACCAAAGGAAAATGTCTCCTGTTTCACAGTGCCTTACACTGTGAAGAGGTCAATACATTTGGACAGTGTCAAATCGGATGTCCCCCCAATAATACACAACACCTGGCACAGACCTTCGATTACCTACTTCTCCCTGGGAGAATGGACTCTTCCTTCCCACATTTGTCTCTCATTTCATCAGAGACTTTAAATTTTTGTGGACAGGATGCTAATGTCATTTGGGACCAAAAAAAATTACATCCAAAGCATATTCATTTATAAGGGAATAAAATACAGTATGGTTGACTTGAGTGATTTTTATAGGTCACTTTGAAAGGATTCACAAGAAATGTGGAACTAATCAGAGAAATATTGGGAATCAGCATTATTGTGGGCTAAACTTGTACCCTCCAAATTGACATGTTGAAGTCCTAGCCCCCAGTTCCACAGAATGTGACTGTGTTGGAGACAGGGCCCATAAAGAGGTGATTAAAGGAAAATGAGATCACATGGGTGGGACCTCATCCAATCGGACGGGTGTCCTTATAAGAATAGGAGATTAAGACACAGCTCTCTACACACACAGAGGAAAGACCGTGTGAGGACACAGCAAGAAGGAGGCCATCGGCAAGCCAAGGAGAAAGGTCTTGGGAGAAACCAAACCTGCCTGCACCTTGATCTTGGACTTCCATCCTCCAAAACTGTGAGACAATAAATGTCCGTTGTTTAAGCCACCTAGTTTGGTATTTTGTTATGGCAGCCTGAGCTAACTAATATGCGCACAAAGCCACAGATGCCAGAAATAAAGAAAATTAGGCTAAAAATGAAAGTATTTCAATAAAATCTCTCCTCGTCTCTTGTGACTGCCAAGCAGTATATCACTCTGTGGAGCTTGTGGGAAGAGGGGCCGTCACTTCGATGAACGCTGACAGTGGTGACTCATCGACAATGCAGGCCCTGCCCCAAGTGAGGACAGAGAACGTATCTCCAAGGATCCCCGACAAGATGTTTAGTCACTTAGAAATTGTTAATCTAACCACTGAACAAGAATGACAGCAAAATTACTAGGAGCCCAAAACCCACACCACATTATGGCCACGGCTATTATTGATATAAAAGAACCAAGGATCTCATAACACATATAATTTGAAAAATATGATTTCTCTGGAATTTGCAAAATAACCAGTCTCAGTTTTCTTGAATGACCATTAAATGGAGAATTTTTATAGACACCACTAAGATTAAGCATCCTAATGGGCCTTTAGGTTATGCTGATAATAGTACATAATCTGTGCTAAAAGAAGCCTACAAGTTATTCCTCTAACAAACCACCTGGCTTGCTCTGTGCTAAAAGCACATCACGGCCCCAACGACATGCACCTCTTGCGTCATGTCTTATCAAGTTTCCTCAATTTTGTGACTGCAGCATTTTTCCCTACGAGACTTCACTTTTGCATCATTTGCTTGTGTGGCCTTTGGCAACTTGCAGGTGTTTGTTTAGAAAGGAGAGGCATTTTCCAAGATGACACAATAACCTGATGTTCTAAAGCCTGGGAGCTTGACTCCTGCCTATTTCTAGGATGCTTTATGTGATTGGCCATTACCCACCCTCTCTATCCCCATTGCTGCCACTGCTGCCCGTGACTTTGCCATTGAAGGCTGCTGAGCGCTTTCCCCAAAGAGGAGCCCAAGCCATAGAAGGGCTGTGAGGTTCACCGGCGTTATTGTGTTACTTGTTGGCACCTTGGGAAATGGGTCACCTGGGAGTTGAAATTAAGAGCTGAAGAGAGGCTGGTAATTCGTTCATACCCTTATGAACGCCTGCTGTGAGAGCAGCGTCCGACTCCTCACCCGTGCATTATGATCACCCATGCCATCAGAGCAGATTGAAGGGCGTCTGTGGATTGGCCAGCTCCATCTTTATCCATACATGTGACCAAAATACAGATGATTTCAATGATATCTATTCAGTGAGGGATTTTAAGGCATTATGCACTCAGATTTTAACTCAACTAATAGCTTCAGAGCATCACTATTCAATACGAATATATGCAAGCCACATTTGTCATTTAAAATGTTCTAATTGCCACATATAAAATGTAAGCTGTAACAGCTAAAATTCATTTTAATAATATATTTTCTTGGGTATGTATACATTGGGTTATAATGTATCCGAAGTATAATCATTTCAACATGTAGCCAATATTTTTAAAACTTTAATGATATATTTTACCTTCACTTTTTTGTATAAGTCATCTAAATCTGATGTGTTTTCATAGTCTGTCTCAATTGGATGCTAAATTTGATTCAGAAATGCTTGGTTTGAATTTAGATTTCATAGAATTGACAGTTGAAAAAGTGGATACATTCACACACCCATGTTGTTCCAAACCATGACAGTATTATTAGATTTTCAATTTAAATTTAGATTATATTAAAATTAAACTTCAGCTCATAACTATTTGGAGACTGATAATTATGATTGGGCATATGCCTAGCAGTGGTGGAAAATAAAGTTTAAAAAGGTAGCTTGGGGCAGTTCTGCTGACAGCCTCAAACAGCAAGCCAAAGAGATTGTTCTAAATGGGGAAAAAGTTTCTGGTGAGGAGGGATGTAAGCTGTGTTTGGGGGAAGATTCACTTAGCATTGATGTAGATGATGGATGGAAAGGGTGACAGCTTGGTGGCTAAAAGAGCAACTAGCTACTGCACTAGTCCAAGCAAAATATAATGAAAAAGTGGGGGAGGTGCTAAGAAAGGAAAGAAAATTATAAATTTACATAAGGATATCAGGTAATGTGGGCAGGAAATCAAAGAAAGGGAGGAGTCAGAGAGTTCTGTAACAACTAAAATAAAGAAGTAAAGAGGAAGGGCTGGAGGGAGAAAAGTTATTTCTAACGTATTTGCATAGAAATGTTTAAAAAAAAGATTGGAATATATGTACATATGGGCCGGTGGTGGGAGGAGATCTTTGGGCAAACATGAAAAGAAATAAAAATCTATTTATAGAACTGTCAAATTAGCAGAATGGGCAACTTTCTTAGAAATAACGTATACTATTCCAACAGTCGGGAGGGTCTGAGTAAATTAAATTATGGTACCACTTATTAGAAAGCTATGCAGCTGTTAAAAATCATTGCTCTTGAATTATATCAAGGGATATGGGAAATTGCTTAAGATATATTTTTAAATGAAAACCTTAAGTTTGGATGATAAGATTCCATTTTTTTTTAAAGGATATACATTTACATAATGTAAAGCACAGACAATGTGTGGAAGGACACATACCAGACACAGATTATCTCTGCAGAGTAAGACTGAAAGGGGCAAGAGCTTTTATGTTTTATACTTTGGTAGTGCTTGAACTTGCTACAGAGAACATATCATTTTTATTTTTGAAAAGGGAGACCAGTAAAATGACTGAAAGGATTTCTATCAAAAAATTATCTCTGGGTCATTTTAATTTTCTTATTACAAACTTTTTATATTTCAATATGTAATACTTCTATAGTCAGAAAAAAGTCATAAAAGGAATAATCTATAATTCCAACGACACAATCAATTTTAAGTCTGTTTGCAAAGTCAAAGTTTATAGAGTTGGGTGTTTCTTTAAAGAGGTTTGGATCCAATTTCTTTTACTTCTTTGGGGCTCATGCTTACTTTTATAGCTGCTGAAGCTATTTCCACATTAAAAAAAAATGATTTCCATTCATGTGGGCAGAAAGGAAAATGGAGGCCAACCCCAAGGCAAGCCTTCCTGAGAGAAGACAAAAAGCCTCTGTAACCTGTAGAATGAAAACTTCACCAGTAGAACGTGACTCTTTTGTCGTGAATGACTTCAATTGCTGGTGAACAGAAATTTTCAATGAGAACAAAGAGCATCAGAACGATTTCAGTGCTCTGGTTGTCATTCCAGGCCAAACACACCAGTAACTTTATATTATAATGATGGGGACAAAGAACAAGGTGTTCCATTCACTGTGAGGCTCCTGCAACAAGAGGGCGCAGAGTCTTTCACTGAAGTGGAAACGAGAAGGAACTCTCAAGGAAAGCGAAAAGGGCTGCGAGCAGGTAAATCACCATCAACTGCATAAATAATGGCAGAAAATGGGTGAAGAGATGAAAAGATGCCGTCTGATCATTCACCAATGGAGAGATGTGCACTAAATCAGGGTCTTTTCTGTCTGACGCTGTTGTTTTTACCGAACAGTTAAGCACCCAAGGAAATACCAGTTGGGTCTTAAATACAATTTATAGCCGGGTTGGCCTCATTGCACCTGGCTGTGTTTTGACAGCAGGTTTCGTCAGTTTATAGCGGAGATGCTTGTCTATGCTATAAGCTGTCACTAATGCAACTAGACCTTTGGAAAAAACGTACCGCTCAGAGGCAAATCTCTCCCTTCCACGCACCCCTCCCCCTTTTAATGAAAAGCAAAAGCCTCCTGCTGGTGGCAAAGCCTCTTCTTCTTCAGGGGAAATTAGAGCCTCCTGGGAGCAAGCGGGTCAGTCCCAGTGCTGCAGCCCGAGTGGGGTGCGCCTGCTTCTGGGCACTCGATTAAGGACTCTTTCTTTTCTCTTCCCTCGGGGCTAACTGTTGAACACAGTGGCCTTGTTGTTCTGGGCCAGGAAATGTGGGATTCTGCTCTTTGAGCTCCCAACTCTTCCCAGCTTCCAGGCCCTGCTAAGAATGTCTGGAAGCCTTGCAACAGCCTGGCCTAGGAACACAAGGCAGACGGCTTCGCGGGATACCCAGCCCTCACCTCAGCCTCATCGGAGACAAGAAGAGCAAGGCTTGGCTATTTAGGTTCAGACAAACCTTAACTTTGTTTCCCGGGAGTTTTGTACTCAGCTAGTGGCCTGGTTTGGAAGCCACTGACGTAGAAATCACAGGAGCTCATTATAATATACACGAGTTGAAAGCACTGCCTCCCAGGACCAGGTGCTGCCTTATTCCACCCATTTTGTTTTGCGTGTTTATTCTTCTTCACTGCCAGAAGGACTGGGCCAAAACACAAACAAGTTTTAACAGGTGACATGCATTCCCGAACCGAAGGCAATGCGTCCTTTTTAGGAATGAGCTCATGGTGGCTGGTGGCCGACATTTCCCCCCGTGTGGTAGAACAGGACAAAGATGTGAGTAGAGGGATGAAAAGGTAATGGAGAACAGCCCCTTCTGTTCCTTAATTTCATGGTTCACAGACCTTCATTGACATTCAGACACTCCCAAGGGGAAGCTCATATAACCGGTCATGAAACCAGAAACGAACAGGCTAACAGCGCTGCTTGCCTGGGCCCGGGGCAGAGTTTCTCACCACCTTGGGGGTCCACTCCCAGACGCTAGGGCCCACTATGATGGGTCTGCAGCTGCTCCGGGGGCCAGCCCAGGCTGGGAGAGTTGCAGGCCTACAGGGTCCTTTGACCAGCCGCATCCAGGACTCCACCCTCGGACTTCTCAGGGCCCAGGCTCCAGCTAGGGTCGGCCCTCGGGGCTGCCCTTCAGGCTCCGCGAAGCACAAGACCCGGGGAGCGCGGAAGGGAGAGAAGGCTCCAGGCCGGGTGATCCCCTCGCAGCGAGGGAGGCCTGGGAACCGTCTCTCCCTCAGAGTTGCCCATGGGCTGAAAGGGAGGGAGAGAAGGAAAGCTGAAGGAGGGATGGGTCCCGGTCCCTAAGGCAGAGAAATGAATCTAAACTGCTCCCTCAGATGAGAAGAGCAGCCGGAGGTAGAGATGCACAGCCAGGGGAGGAAGTCGAGGGCAGCCGCACAGGGGTGACGACGGAGAAACTACGGGTACGCCCGGTCCGAGGGACGCGGCAGGCAAGCAAGCTCACGCGTATGTGGCTGCATCCAAATGGCAGAGCTCGAGGCCCGATGGCAGCATTGACCTGCTGCCGGGTGACACCGCCCAAAGTATACGCCACGCTTTGCAAGACCTCATTTAACACTCAGTTCAGGGTCAACCAGAACGTCCACCTACAGCACCACGCTCACTAGAGGCAGAGGCCTGAGGCACACATCACCGTGCAGGCCTAAGCGGGTGGGAGACCATCATTTTCCTGACTCAGGGATATTCCAACTCAGCAAGAGGATTACTTTTGTAAGTATATACAGATAAATCACTGTCATGATGGATACACCAAATATGAAAAGCAAAGTACACAAGCCTTACTGTCCTCCACAGACTCTCGGGAAGCAGTTATCTTAAGCACACCTGTGGTATTCCGGAACTCTCCAGCCAGTCTTGGAAGATGTTTTCAACAGACAACTCAAGCCTTTAAAAATAAAACAACAACAACAAAAAGTAAAGGACTGAAAAAGTTACAGAGCACTCATTACACAGAATGGTTCCAACTGTTCGGGCACATCACCGCATCAATCTTCCAGAGAAATCGGGAGAAAGCGCAACACTGTCGCAGGTTAAAGTGAGGAGGGGGACCCAGTCACATTCAGTACAGCTCCTCTCCAGTCAAAGAGAGTGCACACAATGAAATCTAAGAATCAAAGGCACACCACAATAGGTGCTTTTAATGTCTTGAGAGGAACTTCTTGGTTGGGAGTGCCATTCAAGGAGGATAGGGCATGTTCATGGGACACAGCAGGCGTGACTGCTTCCTGGAAAGAGGTGGAGTAAAGTGAAATCTGAACACTATAGCACTTAGCACACCAAAATGAAATTCCAACTTTATGGTGACCATGGGCTACAGCAAGCAAAAATGATACAAATCATTATTGGAGCCCTGAGAGGCTCACAGCCATGGAGCACACATGGCTTCTGCTGCTTGTTTTCAAGCAGGCCTTCGTTCTGCTTTATCTGAAATATTATGATTGCTTGTTACGTCTGATCCAAAGGAAGCTGAAATCTTTTGGTTTCATGCCCTGCTGATTTAAATACTCCTTAAATGTACTAAGTGTCCAATATTTTTAGGCTCAGCAGACTGTCTTCCTGAAGTTTAAGCCATTCCTCCCTGGCTTCTAGATAATTCTTGCTCATGCCTAGTCTCTCTAACCACAGAGGCCTTCCTGGAGCCTCTCCCAGGCTGTGTGTGTCATACCCACCATGCTTCCTGTCTTCTGTGGCACAGCGTCCGTCAACAGTTTGTGACTGCAATTGATTTGGTTACTTGACTTTTAACTGTCTCCTCACTGGCTCAAAGCTCTCTGAGTCCAGGGTCCAAGTCTGTTTTACTCACTTCCCTAAACCCAGCACTTAAAACAATTCTTGGCATAAGAGAGGATCCCCATAGATATTTTTTATTTGCATGAATGAAAACACATTTCATTGTTGACTCAATAAAGATTATTCCTTTTTAAGTTACTAATCACCTTTCCCAGTAGGATATTCCCAAGTTGTTACGCTCTGTATTCTTTTTTTAATTTTATATACTATATTACATATATGTAATATTCCCTCCTCCCTCCCTTTGGAATTGTAAAGAAGTTGTGCAAAGATACAATGCTGTCTGCATTAGTTAAGGTGCTGAAGGCCAAGTACCCCCCTCACACCTGTGCTGGTTGGGCTTTGGGCTGGACCACAGTGAGAAGGGAGGGAGGGAAGGAGTGGGGTGGGCTTGGGGAATACGGGGCTGACTGATACTGTCCCTTCCTTTGCTTCTCCACTGAGAAGCAAGTCACCTGTGTGCCTCTGTCTTCCCTGCCCAGGGCAAAAGCAAAGATTGCCGAAGGAGGCAACTGTTGCTATTTCAAAACAGAGAAAATACAAAGAGGGAAAGAAACTGGTTTGGATTCATTTTCAAGATGATGCCCACCTGTGGGACGACCAGGCAGGGAAGAGGCCAGAAGTGAATAAGGGGAAGGTGACCACCTCCCTAGGCTGTCTGCCCAGTTCCCAGGTCAGCGGAATTACTGGCTGTGCCTCTATGAAAGGCCAGGTACCACCATCCCTGGGCTTTTCCCCACTATTTCTTGTCATCTAACATCACCACCCTCAGTGCAGATGGCCAAGTCCCCTCTGTAGGCTGTGAGAGTGTGGAAGTGTGTGAGTGTGCTCACGTGCGTGCATGCGTGTGTGCCCTCAGGTGTCTGTGTGTGAGTGTGTGTGCACATGCACGTGGGCCGGGGATGGGGGCGACGAGAAGAGAGGAGGCATCTCTCAGAGCACCTTAAATCAAGATCATGATTCTTTCTTGGTTTCTTGGGCTTGATTTATTTGCTTGGCCATGGAAAGAGGCACTGGAAATGCCCTCAACTGGCATGACTGATCTGCTAGGAGGAGGAAAGTGGGGCAGAAGGGCCACTTAGAGAAGTGTCCAAGGAGACCTGAGGTTGTTTTATTTTCTAGTGACATTGGTGAGGCTGGAAGGTAAGACAAATCTTGTAATTTCCACTGAAGACTATGCTCAGTGGAAGGCCTGTTCTTGTTTGGAACGAATGCAAACCTTCTGCACCTTTGCCTGGCACCCGGGTGGGAAGGGTTGCTGCCCCGGGGTTTGAGCGGCTGTGCAGGCCCTGCTGGCAGTCTAAGTTGTTTGCCCTGATTCAGAAGCAAGGGTCCATTTTCTTCCCTGTCCTTCCTTCACTGGTGCTTCTGTCTAAGCAGCTCATTCATCTACTTCCTTTCCAGCCAAAGAGAGACACTCCTGTGTCCAGGGCCCTGGGGCCAAAAGCTCCCGTCACCCATCCTTCAGGTGATACCCAAGAAGGCAGCAGCAAGTGTCCGACTCGGAACTGAGCTTCATTGTGCCGCGGATTCTAGGAAAACGGGCATTCTTAAACCTGCCACAACTTAAGACAGAGAATTTAGAAAGGATTTAGAAAAAAGCAGTAGTGATGATCAAAGGGCTAAGCACATTGGACCCACAGGGGAGGTCAAGGGAACTGGGATTAAATATCCTGAAGAAGAGAAGTCTGGGGAGTGACTTCAGAGCCATTTTCAAGCGATTTTTACAAAAGATGGTGAACAGCTGTTGTGCATGTCCACGGAGGAGTGAGTAAGAGGACAGGGACATAAATTTCCTTCAGGGAATTTTAGCTTAAAGACACTTCTTTAGCGGTGGCATGGCGGGGGGATGGCATGGAGGAGGGCGGGGGCTGGGGAGTTGAGTCCCGGCATGTTACTAACTGAGGTTCAAGTCTTCACCGGAGAAGACTGAGAACAGGCAAAAGCTTCTCTCTGCGGCAAACATTCGGTGGATGTCTATCAGGCGTGAGGTTCTGTACAAGACCAATATTATTATCCCCATCTTAGAGTTGAGCAAATAAAGGTCCAAGAGACTGAGGGCCTTATGCAGGGCCTCCTAGATGGTGCTTGAAGAGCTGGGATTCAAACTTGTGTTGCCTGGCTGCAAAGCCCTCGCTTTTCTTTCTGCGTTTAATTCAGGAAATTAATCCACAATACATTGGTTCACGATTTATCATGCAGACAAGCCTGCAGGAGGAGAAGGCCTGCGCTGGCTCTCACCAACGCTGACTTCTTGTTCACATCTCTCCTGCTGAAGGTAACCTGGCCGCTGCTGCGGTTGCCCTGCGTGTCCATCCCTCAATTACAGTTCCAAAGAGATAGGGAGACTCTTGGGAGGGGCAGAAGCATGAGGACAGGAGAGTTCATTGTTTAGCTGCATCCAGGAGCAAAAGACACTCTCCTGTGAATGAAGAGAACCTGTGTTTCCAGATCGCTTTCCCCTGGAAAGGTTCAATACATCTTATAACCATTATCACTTCATTCCTCATAATATCCTCGTGAAGTGGGTGTCAATGGTTGTGCGGCTTTTTAGCAGATGGAGAAACTGCAGTATAAGAAGACCAGTCAAAGTCAGCCCAGGCTAAAGAAAGGATCTCAGTTTCTAGACTCCCAGTATCAGCACAGACATCAAACTGCACTGATGCCTGTTTACAGATTCCTAACGTGGAATGAGATGTTAAACTATGAGAGGAAGGTCAAAGCACTAACTCCATCTGCCAGAAACAATTTTTTAAGGTAGTATAAGTAGCCTTACCTCCCAAGGAAATTATGGGAGACTGTTTGAAAATGCTGAACTTTCAGGAAAGAAATGGGCTGTATGTTTTATGAAAAAATATGTACAGAATTTTGGCTGTTTTGATCATAATTACTGAGATGACAGTACAGGTGAATTTTTAGGTCTGAGCTTGGATATATAGCAGTGGCAAAGCTGAAATCTGACTTTTTCAAATCAAGACACTCAGAGTCAGAGCCAAGGGTGAATTTTTCCCCTCTGAGATCATGTGGCTTAAATAATCACAACAGACAAGCAGAAGCATTTCCACTTTGCTGGGATCCAGAACTTACAGGAAATTACTCTTCTGCATGTCTGATCACTATGGAAATTGATTTTATACAGATAGCTAAAAGTACACAGACCCACGACTGCACGCCCTCCATCTCTGTACTAGTGAGCGGTACTTCTGCCTCATTACTGAGACCTCCTGGGTATCTGGAACAGCAAGTTGTTTTACCCTCTGGCAGGAGAGTTCCCTTGCTGTACGCCTACGTCCTGAAAGGCAGCTCTGAGTTTTAGGAGTGGGGTCTCCGGACCCTGTGAGCTCTAAATGTGGTCACGTGTAGTTAATGCTGCAAGGGAGAGAATATGCTGGCCATCCTGCACGACGCTGGCTAGAGAAATAATCTGTGTTTAAGGCTGCGGAAGTGACCAGTTGCTCCTCTCTTCGTAATATTACAGTACATAGAAACAGACCCGGGCGTGCGAGAAAGCAGTATTGCCTGTGGTGTATTGCTTCTTTGGTTGATCTCTGGGGTGGAGTGGCAAGGATGGGGAACTGACTATTAACCAGATCTGCTGCTTGTGCCTATCAACTTGTTGCTGATCAGGAGAAAGGTCTTTATCACTCTTGGCTCTGTCTTCGGCCTCTTGAGATTCTAAAGATCACATTCTATCTGCGCCTCTGAAGGAAAGCGCAAGGCCCGGTAATGTTCCCAGGAACTGAGAGAAGATGGAAAGAATTGGGGAAGTACAGTTCTAGATGGATGAAGGCTTTAGGAGCTTCCATGCTCAGGGTCTGAGACAGAAAATGCTCTTGTTCTGGAATGCAACTTACATTCTGTATGGGTTTTTAAATTTTAGTAATTTACGTTTATAAGTTCCCTCCCTATGTGGCGGGATGCAAATAGTGTATGCCTCAAAGCTTTACACGTGGTTACTTCTTTTCTTGATCAGAGCAAGTCATTTGTGCTTGGGTAGATAATGAAAATTGCTGAGGTAACAGTTACAAACGAGTACTCCCTAGCTTCGTGGGGGAGGAAAAGTACTGAATTAAAACAAACACGTGAATGCACACACACAAACAACAATAGCTGATGAGCAAAGAGAGAACCCGCAGCTGTTGGTACCGCTGGAATATCAGATGGGCAAGGCATGTTGGATATGGTGCTGTTCTACCAGGGCAGACAGGCACCCAGGATTTGTTTGAATCTCCTTCTAAGCACTTCTAGCTTTTTCTTTCCTTGGTCTCATCAGCATTTAAACTGAAACCTCACACTGAAGACGTCTAAAACATGACTTCTCATCTCCGCTCTTCCACTGCAGATACCCTCCCTTCCTTCCCTCTGCCCCATACTGACTCCTGAGACCAAACAACTACCAGCTGGATTTCCAGGGCTTCTACACTCAGCACGTAACTAAGTGGCCAAGAGAGAAAGGTCAGGTCACGCTGGACTCCTCTTTTCAGCTTTCACAACCAATCAACCAAGTCTTAACTGTGGCACCTCCGGAATATTCCTGAGATCTGTTCGTACTCTCAAAGCCCACTGCCACCATCCCACCCACGGCTCCAGCTCTGGATCTCTTGAGTGAACTACTGTACCGGTCTCTAATTGGTCTCCTGACATCTAGTTCTCCCCACCCCCATCTATCTTCCCTGCTGCCTCCCCCGAGTATCTTTCCAACCTGCTGACGGCACTTCCCTACCTAAAACCTTCAGTAGTACCTCTGGCCTGAAGGCTCGAGGCTAGGACTGCTGAACTGTATCTCCATGCACCCAGGACTCTGAAGCTCACCAGAGAACCTCCTACCCTGAGTCATGACCTGTGTCACGTACATCTTCGTCTTCAGAAGTTGACCAGGAGCTCCCTGAGGGCTAGGCATAGAATTGATTCCTTTCTGTTACCTAGTGTCCAGCCTAAAGTCTGGTAAGGGAGGTGCTCAGTAGAGAATGCTAAAATTCATCGAAGCAGGAGAACAATGGAAACGCAGTATGACACAGACGTGCCAGCCCCAGGACCCTAACTGGCTGGTCTAAAGTGAAAGACTGTCCTGTTCGGAACAGCTCACGTGCTTAACAGATGTGCCTGAGGATCGGTTTGCAATGGAGCCAAAGGTTGGAAGCTCCAGGGGTAGGTGTGGGGCCTTTGGAGACCTGGATGAAATTGGTACAACATGCCGCACAGGCAAAAGGGTGAACAGTCTGCTTTAATAGCTGGATTCGATTCTGAGATTAGTTGGCAGGAAAGAAGATGTTTCAGTTTCAAAATATATTCTAGTATACTTGCTGAAATACATTCATTGTAGCAATGAAATCTCCTTAACGCTTCAGGAGAATTTTAAAAAGAAGCTTAAGCCTGCTAGCGAAAAAGTGATCCTAACTGGGCAAGGCGTCCTCTCAGGGGTGAAGGTTGGTGGTTGTGGCCACCATTCAATGGAGATGCTGCTCTTAACTTCCACAATCACAACAAAAGTCTCTTTGTGGGTCCACAAAAAATATTCGCAATGATAAAATCCAGGTCCCCCAGAGCCAGAGGGCTTGGGGCCATCCAAATGAACTCCATAACCTTATTAGGAAGAGGATGAAAAGAAAGAAGACCTCCAAAACTAAAAATGCACTTTGTGGCTTCCACGAAAATTGCTGTATTTGTGTCCTGAGAAGTTCTTCTTAAAGAATGCTCAGTCGTCATTCAGAAACAGACTTTCGTAACAGCCTAAGGAGGCAATATACAATTTCTATTCATTTTCTTTTTCCTTTTTCTGTATTAGTTCCTAAGGAAACTGCTCCATTCTATTAGAGGACCTGAAAAGTTATTTCAGGGCAAGTACAAAAGAAAAGAAAAATTCTCACAGGTAAACTGTTGTTCTTGACCTTAGGAATAATGGCTACATCTGATGTGATTTTTTACGTGAAGAAAACCCATATGTTTACTTTAAAAAAAGAAGGATGGTAAATCTGAAACATTTCAGACATTTCAAAACAAGCCACCCTAACTGTTAGAACTTTTCTGCCCTCCATTCTTTTCCACAGCAGCTGAGGCCACAGAGTGTCCTTGGCTTGCCTCCTCTACCACTTTCAGGACTCCTGACTCTGGGGCTCCCCTGCTGCGTGTGCTGGCTCCCAGAATCCACACTCCCAATATTTCTAGACCTAGTTGATCATCCCAGGACTCCTGCTGTCTGCGGAGGTCCCTCCTCTATTGAGAGAGGAAGATTAAACTTTCTAGGTTGCAACTTGCCAAACAATGGCAGAGTCATTTTTAACATTAAAAATAAAACTGGGCTCCAATAAAGATGTTAAAATAAATAAATAAAACTGGGCCCTTAATTCCTAAATCGGTCCTCACCTTCTTTCTTCTGGGATGCTCTCCAACAGCATTTGAAGGAAATCCTGGAATAAGAAAAAGACAAATCATTAAAGATGTCCATCAGTAAATAACCCTGCCCAGAGTCACGCCAGGGACTGAGCGTTCCCAGCTGCTGACAGCTCACCTGCTAGGGAAGGTAGGCCGATACTGAATTATTAGGCTATATACTCAATTTATTAATTTACCAGGGCTTCAATCCAATCAGTTACAACCACAAACAAATTGAAAAAAGTAACGTTTGTTATTTTGACCTAACCCAACGGTTTATTTCATTTCATGTTTCACTATTTTCAAAAGGCTGGCCAGAGCATAAAGCCCTATCCCTCTCTACTTAACCATGCTCTACTCTCTGTGAGCTCTCCCTGGATATCCTATTACACACTGAATAATCTCAACTCTGGGAGGCTAGTAACCAACAGCTTTTTTGCATTGCTCTATAGACAATACAGACGAAAATCAAGGCAATTAATATCCCAGTGGAGGAACAAAGATGTCACAATTCCAGAAATCGTTCACGGGCCCTTGCCTCCATCTGCAGCCTCTTCTGGTGCCACTGTGCAAGTCCTCAATTGTTTGACATTTAAGATGTTTCAAGAATAGATTTTTTTTTTTTAATCTAAAGGCATGACTTACACACAAACCCATTTTATCCTTTATTATGGAAAATTTCAAACACATTCAAAAGTAGTAAAAAAGCATAATTACCTTCATGTACCCATTATCCCACAGCAAATCTGCCCCATCCACTTACCTACCTCCTGTATTATTTAGAAGTTAATCGCAAACATTACATAATTTCACCAGTCAATGTTTCAGTAAATATCTCTAAAAGATAAGGCGTCTTTTAAAACATAACCACAATACCAGAAGACCTAAAAAATATTCACACACGAATGTTCAAAATCACATTTGTATTTAATTTACAACTTGTGTGTTGTGATCAATCTTTTTACCCCATCTAACTCTGGAATCTTGATTTGGTCTCAACTAGGTTTGTCAGATAAAATATAGGATGCTCAGCTAAATTGGGGGCATATTTACACTAAAAAGTTATTTGTTCTTTATCTGTTATGGGGGTTGTACATTTTTATTTGCTAAATGGGTAAGTCTAGTGTCAACCCTCCCCCATCTGAAGGTTTGATAAGATACATTTTGGATAAATACAGAACACGAAACAAACAAGAACAATGTTTAACTTTCTAGAGGCTTGATATTGAGCAATAAATAAGATCTATACATGAAGGTTTTCTTTCAATAAATTGAAAATAACCCTTCAAACTCGTCCTTTAAAGAGGGCACATATGTAAGCCCAGATGACCAAATATGACACTGCTGAATGAGCATCCCTCCAGACTGAAACGCCCACCCCAATCAAGTCTGCAGATCCAGGGTCAGCACAGGGCTCTGATGAGATCCATTTAACTCAGAGCGTGAGGTGCCAGCAGCAGTGCAGACCGTCGTATTACAAACAGATGGAATTACACAGGAATAGAAATCTGCAAACAATTTGTATGACAAGGGTGTTCTTTTACTATCATGGCATTAAGCACAGCCGTCACTACATTGGTGAAGCCAGCCATCACTTCCTATGTGTTTATGGGTGGCTAGGTCCATCTCTTCCAGAGGCAAAAATCTTTCTATTAAGAGCAGTAGTGAAAGATTTATTTCTTGCAACTTCTGTTCTTCTAAGACTCTACTTGCCTATTGCTGCTTCACCCAAAATAGACAATACAAATACAACAAAACTAATATTAAAAACATGTATCAGTCCATGCACCCCAATGTTCATAGCAGCACTATTTACAATAGCCAAGATATGGAAGCGACCTAAGTGACCACCAACAGATGGATAAAGTATTACTCAGCCATAAAAAAGAATAAAATAATGCCATTTGCAGCAACATGGATGGACCTAGAGATTATCATACTAAGTGAAGTAAGTCATACAGAGACAAATACCATATGATATCACTTACATGTGGAATCTAAAAAAATAATACAAATGAAATTATTTACAAAACAGAAACAGACACAGAAAACAAACTTATGGTTACCAAAGGGGACGTGGGGGAGGGATAAATTAGGAGTGGGATTATCAGATACATACTACTACGTTACACACTACTATATATAAAATAAACAACAAGGCTCTACTATATGGCACAGGGAACTATATTCAATATCTTGTAGTAATTTATGATGTTAAAGAATCTGAAAAAGAATATCTGAATCACTTTGCAGTACACACCAGAAACTAATACAACATTGTAAATAAACCATAGTTCAATTAAAAAACAAAACAAAACATGTATCAGTCAAAATGGAAGGGGACAACCCCAAATAGAATAATGCACCTGCAGTGGGTATATTGGGAAAAATAGCAAGGGAAACAAAAGCAATATTTAGAATGCAAAAAAGTATTTTTGACTGAGGTTCTTAGAGTCATTATTTTTATTATTTTAATAATTATTTTGTAAATAATAGTTGAATTAGAAATTAATTTTTCATAATCTATTATTAGATTACTTTGCAGATATTTCATTGGCTTAATGACAGAATTCTTGCTTCTTAAAAATCCAAGTACTGTATTTATAATTTCTTATAATTTTACTTCATTATCTTCTTATAGTCCATATCAACTTATCCCACATTTGTCCAGTAATTTATGCCCAATTATGTGGGGGGAAAATTACATTAACTCAATGGCAAGGGGGAGAATTTAATTGCATGAGAAGCAGGAAATCCAGAGTTAACCTTAATTCTGCCCTTTTGCATTTTCCAATTACAATTGGATCTTTCTTTACAAAACTGCAGGGCGCAATGTTTCAGATTTTGTGTGAATACAAGAAAACTGCAGGAAGTCCCCAAGAAACCCTGCTTCATTTTTTAAGAAAGATAACTGTCCCACTTCTTAGCAGGTGGCCATCTGCCTCTTCCTGTCTCAGAGCTGAGACCTGCAAGACACACAGCAGCTAGCTGAAGGCTGCCAACCAATGCTGAGGATGATGGTTCTAAGGGATCACCCTAGGTCACAAAAAACCAATACCTCAAGCATCTCTAAGACACGATGCCTGTATTTCCACAGGCTATGGGAATGTTTGTCTACAGTGCTAGACATTCTCTGTCCTATGCTCCATCCAATGCAAGAAGACACTTGGTCTCATCCAGGCGGTCTTTGTATCATCAGTGGAATCAACTCAACTGGCCCTTTGTATTCCTTTCATAGACATAATCTTAACCACAAAACGCTAGTTCTCCTGGTTCTAGTCATAAATTGGCATATACTCCTGGAGTGGATTCATCATAGAAGCCTTTCCCCATTCTCCACAACAGAATGTTATAAAAAGAAAGATGTCTCTTATGATTATTCCTTCCCTTACCACCTCTTTTCAATTTTCATCTGTCTTCACTCTTCCCTTCAGCATGTTGGCACTTTTATAAAAACAATTTACAAATATCAATTGGACAAGGAGGGTTTTCTTTCAAGGCTGATTCTAGGATCACTGACAGGATCTAAGACACTGACTTGATCTAGGATCACTGACAAAGTCAGCTAGCAACAAATACTAGGGGTCCCAGTTTCTCACCACTAGAGTATGCCTGAAAAAAATTAAAGCCAAAGACAAAACCAACAACAACAACAATCCTGCCGTTTTGACAGTGGGTCGGGGTGAAATTTTATCTGGATCCCTGACAATTATTACAAGCCCACACTCTGGTCGAAAAACACATTCCTTGGGAATTTTTTTTTCATTTTTTATTCTCCTAATAATCTATATACTAATCAGGTCAGTCCCAGACAGCTTATTTTGATTATCACCTAACAACACTAAATAAAGCATTACAATTAAAAAAAAAACGACACCGATTTCGGCACATGACGAATTTGGTAATTATTTTTTAGTCCTGGTGAAAGTATTCAACAAAAAGCAGGCGCATGTGGAGTCTACTGGATAAACTGACACTGGCTTGATAATTACCCAGGATTAGGGATTTCTGTCAGACGTTTTATGAGTAATTACTATGGTCATAGGGAAGGGGGAGGTAGGAGAGGCAAAACAAACAATCAAAATGTTGAAATAAGGACAGTGTTGGCAGCATAAGAACTGAAAAGGAACGAAATGGTCAGGAATAAGTTATTGTTAAACTCAAGAGAGCAATTTTAGTTGGGAGGTAGAAAGATGATAATTCTGAAATACTGGGCAGATGGGGTATTCGGAAAGAAAAGGATTCAAAAGTAAATTGGAAAAAGAAGAAACTGAGGAACTTCTGAGTAAAGAAACTGAATCATGGTCTTCCTCATCAATAACTAACTAGCAATATAAACAAAAACACAATCCATTAAAAAAAGTTAGCAAAAACTTCACCAGCAGCGTCCAAACACAGAGAGAATACAGCTTGTGGCATAAACTTCAAAGAGACAACTAAAGAAGAAACATAAGATTCCAACACAGCCTCCAACCTTCCCTCTGTACCACCCCCTCCCTCAAGCTTAGCAGGAGTGGTACTGGTGAATTGCCCAAACCCCACAAATTCTCACAAATACCCACACATTTGGAAAGAAACAGGAATATCTTTATTTTTCCTCTCTTTTTGACTGTGAAGGGACTGAAAAATGTTTGCTCAAGTGAGATGAGCAAAACCTGGGAAATAAACAACCGAGGATGACACTCTCATGAACTGTATAGGTTCTAGGGCTCCGAGCTGAATTGGAAGAACAATATTAATTGAGAGAGTACCTGCAATGGAAAAAAGTGGCACCCAAATTAGGTGAAGAGAATCTTGGCTGGGGACCCTTAACAAAATTTCAAGAGTTAGTGGAGCCAAATTCTTACAACAAAGGCTGTATACAGCTCCAGAGGAGCTCTTCCCCTCCACCCTCTCCATGCATAATATCCAAACTTCAAACCGTAGCTCAGAGGGGAAGAAAAACACTCCTAAGAGAAGTTGCAAAAGAAATCAAGGATAACGTTCCAATACATAATGAGAATAAACAGAAGGTCAGGACAGTGCAACTCATGCTGAGAATGAGCCAGAAAAAAAGTATGGCAACTATGCAAACTAATACAACAAAAACCCACCAAAAGAGAGAGACAGAAACAAGAAGCATAGCATAAAAGACAAAGAATCCAGTCTTGAAGAAAACATAATCCACGGCACAGAAGAAAATTCTCCATGAATGCTTTACACTAAAATATAAATTAAAAGAAAATAATAGGAACATAAATTCAGTAAAATGAAAGCTCAGACAAGATGACAAAACAACTAAATGAGAGGAAGAGATTTCAAAGCAAAGGGAATAAATTAGGAACCAAAATAATACCACTATACAAGCATTAATAAAACAGAAACATCAAGAAAAAGAACAGCTATTAAAGAAAAAAATTAATAATTTTATAATAATAACATTAATAAAAAATAATATTGCTTGAGATAAACATATACTATAAAGACAAAAGCGACTAGAAAATAACAAGTACGGAGGACAAAGATGACATAACATACAGATAACCAGTAACCTTGAAATTCAGAATCCCGCAAGGGAAAAAAAAAAATGAATGTGTTCAAACATACAATTAAGACAATTTTACTGAAAGAAGGAAGAATAGATTCTGAGTCTAAAAATGCACAGTGTTTTCCAGGAAAAAAAACTGATGCAGACTCACGGACACCAAGCCACTCTTGATTAAATTACTAAACATCAATGGTAAAGAATTCTTCTGTCATCTGAGTGGTAGAAAGAGAAAAAAATAGACTGACTTCGAAAGTTTCAACAGCAGTATTTAATGCCAGAAGGCAGCTGAGCAATAGCCACAAAGTTCCGAGGAAATGAAAGCATGACCCAAGAATGTTATACCCAGACAGTTTGTAATTCAAATATAAAGGCAACAGGCAAACATTCTCAAGCAACTTGAACATCAATTTGCCAACTAAATTTAGCCAAAGAAGAGTTGAACCAAAATAAAGCATTCATGAATACAGAAGCGTGGTAAAATGACTGTTAGTGAATACCGAAATCCTTTACATACAGAGCTAGGACTATGCAATGTGAAAACTACATTGTAGTAACAGCACACACCATAAATGATATAAACCTCTTAACTATGTAAAAATATGAATTAAGAACAATCTAGAATTGGGGGAAAAGTAGTTGAAGTACATAACTACTGGTTTCCTCATCTTATACATAAGAGAAAAAACTGATGCTTTCTAAAAATAAGATATATATCTAAAGAGAAAAAAACTAACAATTTCAATCTCTTAAAGATTTTCTGTAATTGAAGAATCTTTTAGGAAGTGATCTCTCTTATATTTATCTGAAGTTCAAGAAAGTCTTTTATATTCATCTTAGTTTCTTTTTCATGTGTTAAATCCAAGTAAAATAAAATTTAAAACATTTCATTAAAAAGCACATATAAAATAATCATATTTTTAGAAAATTATTTCTAAATATGTCTTTGTAACTATACATGTGTGTACAATCATACACAAACACACATACATATGTACTATATACCCATATACACATAGATACGTGTATACATATCATATATAATATATAGAAAGAAGAAAGAAACAGAGTGCAATTTCTAAAATGGTGTTCACCTAATATTAATTATAGGTAATTATGGATGGTGAGATTTTGAATGATATTTTATATTCTTCTTTGTACTTTTCTGTACTGCTTATTACATTTTTTTATAATGAGTAGGTGTCAGTCGGAAAAGCAATAATTTCCAAACTTACTATGGGACTGGCAGAAGGACGACTGGATATTCACATGCAAAAGAATGGAGCTGAACCATCTACCTCACACTATATACAAAAATTAACTCAAAATGGGTAAGAGACCTAAATATAAGAGGGAAAATACAAAGTCCTTAGAACAAAACATAGGAGTAACTTTTAATTAGGCAAGAAGATATTTGCAAATCATATATCTGATAAGGGACTTGAATCTAGAATATATAAAGTACTCTTATAACTCAATAAAAGACAACCCAAATAAAAAATCAGCAAAGGATCTCAATAGACGTTTCTTCAAAAAATATATACAAACGTCCAATAAGTCCATGAAAAAATCCTCAGCATAGTTACCAGAAAAATGCAAATTAAAACCACAATGAGGGCTTCCCTGGTGGCGCAGTGGTTGAGAGTCCGCCTGTTGATGCAGGGGACACGGGTTCATGCCCCGGTCCAGGAAGATCCCACATGCTGCGGAGCGGCTGGGCCCGTGAGCCATGGCCGCTGAGCTTGCGCGTCCGGAGCCTGTGCTCCGCAATGGGAGAGGCCACAACAGTGAGAGGCCCGCGTACCGCAAAAAAAAGACAAAAAAAAAAAAAACCCACAATGAGATACCACTCACACTCACTATGATGGCTATTATCAAAAAAACCAAAACAACAAGTGTTGGTGAGGATGTGGAGAAACTGGAACCCCTGTGCATTCCTGGTGAGAATGTAAAATGGTGCAGCCCGTGTGGAAAACAATATGGCAGTTGCTCAAAAAATTGAATACCACATAATCTAGCAATTCCACTTCTAGGTATATATTCAAAAGAATTGAAAGCAGGGACTCAAACAGATCTTTGTACACTAATGTTCACAGCAACATTACTCACAAGGGCCAAGAGGTGTAAATAACCCAAGTGCTCATTAATGGATGAATCGATAAACCAAATGTGGAATATGCATACAAAGAAATATTGATAGGAAGGAAGGAAGGGAATTCCCTGGTGGTCCAGTGGTTAGGACTCTGCACTTTCAGTGCTGAGGGTTCAATCCCTGGTCGGGGAACTAAGATCCCACAAGCTGTGTGGTGCGGCCAAAATAAATAAAAATAAAAAGGAAGGAAATTCTGATACATGCTATAACATGGATGAACCTTGAAGACATTTCGCTAAGTGAAACAAGCCAGATACCAAAGGACAAATATTGTATTGTTCCATTTGCGGGAGGTACCTAGAGTAGTCAAACTCAGAGACAGAAAATAGAATGGTGGTTGCCAGGGGCTGAAGGGAGGAAAGAATGTGGAGTTATTGTTTAATGGATACAAGTTTCATCTGGGGAAGATTGAAATGTTCTGGAGATGCATGGTGGTGACAGTTACACAACAACGTCAATGTATTGATACTTAAGGCACTAACTATACACTTAAAAATGGTTAAAATGGTCAATTTTCTTATGTATATTTCATCACAATTTAAAAGGTTAAAAAGTAAAATTAAAAAAGAGAAATGAGGTACTGATACATGCTACAACATGAACCTTGAAGACATTATGCAAAGTGAAAGAAGCCAGTCCCCAAAGGCCGCGTATCATATGACTCCATTTATACGGAATGTCCAGCATAGGCAAATCCATAGAAAGTAGGTTAGTGGTTGCCTACGGCCGGTGGGAGGTGGAAATGGAGCAGTGACTGCTAATGGGTGTGGGGTTTCTTTGGGGGGTGATGAAAATGTTCTGGAATTAGAGAGCAGTCACGGTTGCACAACTTTGTGAATACACTAAAAACCACTGACTTGTACACTTTAAAAGGGTGAAATTTATGGTGTGTGAATTATATGTCAATAAAACTGTTATGAAAAAACAATAAAGCTATAATTCAGAAGAGTTTAACAAAAGTAAAATTGAACGATTTGGTGGAGGGAGCACTGAGTGTTCCATGGGAAGCGGGTATCAGAGCCTCAGAAGTCACAGTAAACCCAACACTCCTTCAGTGCGGCAGTATCTTGGCGAGAAGTGGTTTGGGCTATTCAGTCAACTGATCATATAAGACTCCTGAGCCAGTTTTCAAGCTGCCTTTCCAAATACAGGTTTAGGAATACCGCCCCTCCCCTCAACCAAAGAATAAGAAGAGGGTAGAGACACGGAACGGGTATCTAGTTTTGTCACACTCATGCTATTCCTTGCACATATGTTCGATTATACACGTACATCCTTTACATCTAACATTGTGCACAGTTTGACTTCAAAACTGTATATGAGCACAACTGTCAAAAATCAGAAATACACATCAGTCCAATCTGCGCTGGGACTGCATCCTTTATTCTCTATCAGCTACGAGCACTGTTTTCAGAGCCTCTCCCTCTTTGTTAACTTTCTTGTTATGTGCAGCTTGGCCTCACGCCCGTATAAACTGACAGAGTCTCTCTCCGACAGTTTTGTGGCCAGACTGTCTGAATATTTCAGTGTATCTTGTCTTTAATCTATTTGTATATCAAATATATATGGTGTATGTACTGTGTGCGAATCATATACTAAGTACTGGTGAAATAAAGTACTAGTACTTCATACTGGTGTGGCCTTGTTGAGTTTATACACAGAATGGAGGAGAGGGAAAAGAAACAAATGGACCCGTAAAGGAAAATATAATTGTGAAGAACGGTGATGGCAAGGAAGGCAATGAAAAAGGCAAAGGTTAGAGAAGAACTGGGTGAATGTATATCTGCTCAGCTGGAGTGACTCTGAGATTGTGGCAATGACACTGAGACAAAGGACAAGCAGCCAACCTTGGAAAGCTCATTCCAGGTGGAGGGGAGAGCAGGATTGTTTCGTTTTTGTTTTCCAGGTCACTTAAGGTGCAACTACCCACATCACTGTGCACAGGACAGCTTTGGGTTACAGTCTGTCCTAAACTATGGGGAGATCACCCTCCCGGAAACAACACTTCCCTGTGTCCACTTCATTAACTTCCTATCTTTCCTATTGTATTAAAACAGAAATCTTTTCCCTGCTTTTTTTTTTTTTTTTTTTTTTTTTGCGGTGCGCGGGCCTCTCACTGTTGTGGCCTCTCCCGTTGCGGAGCACAGGCTCCGGACGCGCAGGCTCAGCGGCCATGACTCACGGGCCCAGCCGCTCCGCGGCACGTGGGATCTTCCCGGACCGGGGCACGCACCCGTGTCCCCTGCATCGGCAGGCGGACTCTCAACCACTGCGCCACCAGGGAAGCCCTCCCTACTTTTAAACATTCACATCATCTAGTCACCACAAGCTACACCTCCTCCAATTGTATATCGTGGACTCACAAGGACTTATAAATTACCTGGGAAAGAATCAGCTGCCCATGAAATTTGTGCACAAACTTTCTTAAAAATGAAAAATAGGTGTCATCTCCAAGTCTTCTGGCAAGGAACCGGAGAAGGAAATAGCCCTAAAAGAAAGGAAGAAGAAAAAAAAGATACTTATCATGTGTTCATCAGAAAAATGCTTACAAAGTCAACTCTAATCTACCCACCAGCACCTTGTGCTCATCTAGAAAGTTTGGCCTGACCTGTCCCAGGCAGCCCTTTATATTCTTACCAGTAAGGTTGAGTCTGGTACTTAAGGATCAACTACTCTGCTTTCAACTGATCTACTAATGGTATCACCATCTTGTTTATCCTTGGCTTACGTGAAGCCTGGAGGTCCATCATGGACCAAAAGGGAAGAGAGACCCAGCTCCTCTCTCCCTCAGCTATCAGGAAAGGCCTTTACGACTTAGAATACTTTTTAAAATCACTCCTATCTTCTAGGTGGAACGTGACAGCAATTTTAAGATTCTGCTCTTCAAAGCTGACATGAAGCAGGGAGAAGGGAGGTACAGGGAAGGGAACAGTTCGGCTTCCTTTGATTCGTGCCTGATTATTCGGGTATGAAATGCTTTAACTATTGGACAATCAGAATCTGCTCAGTCAAATGTCATTACAATGTTGATGATTTTTTTTGTTTTGCCCCAACCACGTTACTAACCTTCACTGTTTATATGTAAGATCTAAAAAGTGCTGCACCATAATAACTGGCTTCTGCCACTCAGATATGCTTACCTTTAAATAATGAACCTGCATGAAGACCTTATCCGGATTGAGCCCGTGTTTGATGACAGAAGATCCTGAGTCACTCACATGGCCAGTTTTCTCTTTATTGGGTCTAAAATGATGCAGTAAAATTTTCTTTAAGTATAGCATATTCTTAACTAATTAGACCATATCGCCTTATTTCTTATTTTCAGAGTTGCCCAACAGCGTCTTAATTCTATTCAATAGTACCAGGTATAATTTAAAACGGTTTACGTTATAAATGCATATACTGAACAGGGAGGGATTTATATCTGGGTTGGCAACCTGAGGTTGGCTACTGGCAGCATTCTACATCATCTTATCCAAGATTAAATCTTGCCAGACCCTCAAGGAATCTCAGCTCCAACATGAATTATTTAAGAAACTATACACTTTTCTTTTGGTGGGAATGTTGGACTGGGAAATGCAATGGAAAATGTAGCTTTACTTGGAAGAGTAAAGAACTTATATCTTTTCCAAAAAATTCTGAAAGCCCCAATGTTATCTACTTCTCTTGATTTGCATTTAGTAATTAAGGCTCCTTTAAGAAATATTCATACTCTAAAGCCATTTTAGAGCCACAGAAACAGAACAAGAAAAGTCACAGAGGCCTATGGTTTTAGAACAGGTAGAGACATTAGTAATCACATACTTCAACCTCCTCATTTCACAAATGAGGGAAACAGGCACACAGAAATTAAGTCTGTATCCAAGGTCTCACAGCTTGTTTTGATTCATGGCGACATTAAGGATTGAAACCAATGATGTCTCCTTATTATCTATCAGTGGTTTCCATTATGCTCTATGGTTTTAAATATTTTTAAAAATTCCCTTAATAAAATATAATTGTGTTACAGTGACAATTCAACAACTAACTAAATTCAAAGTAAGTGACAAGGTATTTACAGCTTTTAGCTGTTCGAAAACCAGTCACTTATTGGACAAACATTGAAGAGCATATGCTGGGGTGAGGGGAAGGCAAGGGTTGACAGAAGGGCTGGCACATCAGAAAGGCAAGGGGTTATTTTTATTTATATATATATATATATTTAAAGATTTTTTTTGATGTGGACCATCTTTAAAGTCTTTATTGAATTCGTTACAATATTGCTTCTGTTTTACGTTTTGGTTTTTTGGCCGCTTGGCATGTGGGGATCTTAGCTCCCCAACCAGGGATCGAACCCGTACCCGCTACACTGGAAGATGAAGTCTTAACCACTGGACCACCAGGGAAGTCCCCATTTTTATTTATATATTTATTTTTTGTTGCTGCTGTTTTTAAACTTATTTGAGGTATAGTTGATTTACAATGTTGTGTTAATTTCTGCTGTACAGAAAGTGATTCAGTTATACACATATATACATTCTTTTTCATATTCTTTTCCACTATGGTTTATTACAGTATATTGAATATAGCCCCCAATGCTATACAGTAGGACCTTGTTGTTTATCCATTCTATATATAATAGTTTGCATCTGCTAACCCCAAACTCCCAATCCATTTGTTCCCCACCCCCCTCCCCCTTGGCAACCACAAGTCTGTTCTCTACGTCTGTGAGTCTGTTTCTGTTTCGTAGACAAGTTCACTTGTGTCATATTTTAGATTCTGCATATAAGTGATATCATATGGTATTTGTCTTTCTTTCTGACTTACTTCACTTAGTATGGTAATCTCTAGATCCATCCATGCTGCTGGAAATGGCATTATTTCATTCTTTTTTATGGCTGAGTAGTATTTTATTGTATATATAGCGAGGGGTTATTTTTAAAAGGTAGTTAGTGTTACAAAGTACACAGCATTTGGAATCAGAGAGGCCTAGTGTTGACTCTCAATCCTACTCTTTACTACCTGTTACTTAGTAGCAGTTTACTTAAATTCTCTAATCCTCAATTTACTCACTTGCAAAAATGGGGATAACCTTACCTCTCTCCCCAGGTCACCCGGGGAATAACTGAATTAATATAGGCAAAGCCCTTAGCGAGGGCTGGGGATACAGAAATGACTCAATAAACTTAATAAAATTTTCTAAAGTTAGCAGTAAATATTGCTAAATTCAAGGTTGGTCATCTGATGTTAGAGGCAATAGATTTCAATGGTTCATCCCCTTAATCCTATATGCCCGCAGACACAAACATGGAAGGGCGCTGGACCTGAACGGCAGTGCCTGAGGATGACCCAGCTTGCCAAATCAGTCCTTTTGCAGTGTGCTGTAGCTGCCAAGCAAAGAACCCCTGATTAAGTCCCTGCTGAATATTCTAGTACGTTATCTCAGCAGACACAGGCTCAGAACCAGCAGATACCTAAAGGAGAGACGATGACGACCAGCCACTAGAGCTAACTGCATAGTTTGAATTTTTCTAGTTGATCCCTGACTTACAGACGTGACCATACTTGCAGGAATAACTAGTTAGTCCCTTTCATCTTGATTTAAGACTCCATTGAAAAGCATCAGCTTTATTCCTGCTCTCAAGTTTGTCCTGGAGTTGAGTGTCTTTAGAAAGAAAGCCATGCTGGTTTTGATAGGAAAGCCTGCCAGACACCTTTGGGGGAGGAAGACTTCTCAGTGTCAACCTGAATTCAAACCAGTTTTCCCAGCCCCAAGACAGACAGAGTTGCTGTGAGTTTCTTTTGCCCTTGAGCTCTGAATGGAGACTGTTAGAAGGGGAGGAACACAGAAGACCAACCTAAATCCCTGCTCCAAAGGCTGGCTTCCAGGCTCAAGTTTCAGATGACGACTTTAGTTGGTGCTTTTTTCCTCTGACTAAAAATGTCCTTCCAGAAAGTATCTCTCTCTTACTCTCCTCTTCCACCCTCTCCAAGCGTTCAAGAAAATTCTTTTACGCTGACAGCATCCAAGGCAAATGTACAAGTCCCCAAGAGATTCCTTTTAAAGTAGACATGGTACGGGAGAGGGCAGTGCCCAGGCGAGCTTCGTGAGAAATCGAAGGGGGCGGTTTTTATGAGGAAAAGATACTCCACAAGTGGAAAAAGGGTGGCTTCCATTTCGGTGCTATTCTGGTTCTCGTGATACCACTTACTCCATGTCTGTGCAGGGAGACAAAGCGCAGAGAGAAAGCAGGAAACAAATGAACTACCACTACCTATGATAATAGATGACTCTCACAGGTGAATGAAAGAAGTCACACCCAAAAAGACTACATACAAATGTATGACTCCAGTTAAATGAAGCCAAAGAACACGCAAAACAGATCTAGGAGGATACAGATTAGAATAATGGTTACCTTTGGGAGAGAGTATTAACAGAGTGGGGAGAAAAGAGGAAAGTTTCTGGGACGGTGGGATTAACTCTATGTTAATCTGAGTGGTGCTTTCGTGAGGATAAATAGTAGAAATCTACTGAGCCATCTAGAAATATCTGTGCACTATAGTGTATATATATTTCCATTAAAAAGTTAAGAAAAAATAGATGCACATGAAACAGTACACATTTTGTGAGAATAAAATGGAATCAGTCTAGAAAAGGGGCTTTGCTGTTCATGTGCCATGAACACATGACTAGGGTTAACTAAGCTCTCTACACCTGAGGACGAATTAAATAAAAAACTTTTTAAGGACACTGTAAGAGGCAGGTAGAACTGTGGCAAATACAATTGGCTCAGTCTACTCCCATTCTCATCCACCTTCTTTCTTGCCACTTGTACAATTAAGTCTAAAAAGGTAAACACTCACTTTCCAGGTGTCCTTGAAGCTACAGAGAGTCAGAAGACATAGTCCAGGCCAATGAGACAAAAACAGATGTCTGCTGTAGTTGGGAGTGGGGTTCTGGGAAAGCTTTTGCTTTCTTTACAAAAGGGGAAATATGACTAGTACTATTCCTCTTTCCCCCAAACATGGTGGATGGAGCTGCAGCAGCCACTTTGCAATCATGAGGCAGCAAATCAACATGCTATGGAGACCCGGATGGAATGAAAGAAGGTAAACAGTCTTTGATAGTCTTTGATTCAGTCTTTGATTCAGCTGCTGGCCAGCCCAAGACTGCCTGCCTTCACACTCACTGTATGAGAAAAGTAACCCCTATTTGTTTAAGTCAACGTTGCTTTACTATTCTGTTAGTTGAAGCCAGATTCATTCCTAATGGATGGAGAATTGAACCAATACTAATAGCTACCATTCCTGTTATCTCCCTGTGCCAGGTACTCTGCCAAGCTTTTTATGTATCATGTCCTTCTACCTTCACAAGAACCTGTGGGGCAGGTACTGTGATGATGCCCATTTAAAAGTGGAGGAAAGTGAGGCCTGGAGACGACCACAAAGCTAGTTAGTGGCAGAAATGAGGCTAGAACCCGGGTCCGTGGAACACCAAAGTCCTTGCTGCATTCTGGGGCTTCCCCAAGATCCAGGCCCCCATCTCGGTTTTGCCAAAAACTAAGTGGAGAACCTCAGACAACATGTTTACTCCCCCTTACGCTCAACTTCCTCACCTGTAAGGAGTGTGATGAGGCTCAGATAACATAAAAGCACTTTGTAACGTAAAAGTGTTAAGTATCTCTTCAACATTTTACACCAGTGTTTATTTCCTTGGCTGGAATACATGGAATGTGAGAGATCAAGTTACCAAGGTCGTTTGGGCTTAAATGCCCTTGGTTTCTGTTGTACCTGGCACCAAATGTAACAACCGAGATTAGCGTGACCTTTCCCTGCCCACCTGCTTGCTTTTCCACGGCGCTCACAGAAGCAATATGGACATTTAAAAAGCTGTCAGATGGCAGTGATATTTGATCCACATGATTTGATTTGGAATCAAACCTGCTGAAGAAAGAACCGATTCTGCAGGGCTATCGCCAAGGGTGGGATCTGAGAAAAGGCCTCTGAAAGGTGCTCAGGCATGTCAGCCTGGGTCTGAACACCTACTGCTCTGCCACAGCCCAGACGGGCCGTCTGCCAGCATTCTCTGTCTTGTACTCCTTGGCAGTAAAAGTGAGAGCCACGAGACAGCTTCATCTATAAACTTGCCGCTGCAGTGCTTGAGCCGGGGATGAAGCATCCCAGAAATGAGACAGAAAGGGATTAATCAGCATTCTCACATCCCTGCTCTATCAGTGGCAGCTGCCCTGCAAGGTTTCAGGGTCCGGGAGCAGGGCCTCACTCACCCTGAAGTAACAGACGAAGTTAAATACTACCTTTGTGGAGACCCCTGGAGACCTCTGAGCTCCAAATGCACAAGTGAGATCTCCTGGGGAAGCAGCATAACACACTGGGTTAAGAATCTTGACTCTGCCACTTAAGTGCCACGTAATCTTGAGTGAGTCAGGCAACCCATAAAGGCCAGTTTTCATCTGTAAAAAGGGGACAATGATAGTGACCGTGGCACCTCATTAGGCTGTTGCAGTGTCTAAAAGTGCTTAGCCAGAGTGCCTGTTGGCATTTTGTAAGCACAATATAAATGATGCTAATCTCACATAATGAATACTGATTGGGGTCAGGGAGTACCAGCTAAGCCTTCCTCTGACAGGCAAAGACGTTAGAAAAACATCACCCTGTAGTTACATGTGTACGATGTTATCGTTGGGGGAAGCAAGGGGAAGGGTACACAGGAACTCTATGATTTTAGCAACTACTTGCGAGTCTAAAATTATTCCAAAATAAAAAGCATTTTTTAAAAAGACTAGGCACATAAATGTGGCCGTACATCTTCTCTTTCCGAGACCCCCGATTTGGAGCATAAACCTTTCAGGGGCTGGTCTGTAAGCCTGCTCCTTGTGGCATCATCATCAGAAAACAAATACAAAGAAACAACAAATTTCAGGTGTTGCTTAAAATTCTAGAAAGCTAGGTATGGGTGTATTCCTGACACCCCCCGCCCCCCAGTCTATACCACTCTGTGAAAAGATTACTAAAATTTTGGGTGAAAAATGGAGGCAGAATGATTGAAAGTACAGGAATTTTATGTCCTCCATTTGTTTTCGCAACAATTTTTCCATCTATAAAATGTGTATAATGAACACCCGCCACTGCCTTGCCTTTGGACGGTGCTACCAAAGAGAACTGGACAAAAGGCTGTGCACACCTTTAACTGATAAAGCTGTATCGTGTCAAAGCTACTGGTGTTTGGCAAGTTTGATTATCTGTGTGCTTTTCACAATGGATTTAACAGCTACCCAGCATGAAGGTTTTTCCCATCGGGGACCATTATCCTATAGCAAACACAGCAAGATGTCACTCCAGTGCTGAAAAAGGCAATTGATAAAATGATTTAAGACAGAAAGAGACATCTCTCCAAGGAGCCACAGGAAAGTGAAGAAGGTATAATCTGTCCCCTGATGGTGAAAGGAGAAGTCAGCTGCTGACGAGGGTGACATGAAAAGACCGTAGTTAGAACTGCGGACAACACAAAAAACTCCTCAAATTTTGCTAAGCAGGGCCGAGAAACGAACGGTGAAACTTAGAAAAGCAGGAAGTAATGAGCATTAATAAAAAAACCAAAATAGTCCTCAGGTTTTGAACGGCCATAAATCAGAAATTCCTTTCTAAGAAATGAAATCTCCCAAAAAGAAAAAAACGTGGAACACACTAATACAATAGTCTGAGCAGTATATCATCATATTCAACACACCAAGAGGTCATTTGCACATGTTTTCAAAGGAGACGAAGAAGAAAACAGAGAGCAAGGAGTGCCCCGGAGGTTTCTGATAAGGTGGGTTGTCAGAGGACATGCACGAAAGAGGAAAGGGGGGGTGCTGGAGAAAGCTCACTACAAGAGCTGGGAAGCAGGAAAATCATTGCCAGGAAGGCAGAAATTCAGAACGAGCCGGTGCTAAGGGAGAGTGCCCAGGACAACAAAAAGGGCTTTTGAAGTGATGTTTGGAGCCTAAAGAAGACCAGGTGTTAAGAGGTGACAGAACGAAGAGAACTACTGACTCCACTTTGCTTCAACTTTCCTGCCAAGGAGAATACTTTTCAAACTATACATGGTAGAACAAGCACTGTTATGTGGGAACTGACGTTTCATACTTGGGAACTGATCCTTGGTACCGGTGGAGAGGGCGCCTTCATCCTTTAAAGGAGCTCTGACTCCAGGCCCAGGTGAGGGACATGCCACAGCTTGGAAAACTTCCATCTGCAATATCACAGGCCTCTGGAGGCATCAAATCATGGAGACGTGATTGCAAAGGAAGAGGGAATAAGAGGAGGGGAGGCAGAATTTGTGACTAGGTATTGAACAGATAGTTTGTGAGCACTTAGAAAATGATGGACTGCAAGGAGGTCGCATGGGATCTTGAGGGCCACTTCCAGAAATTCACTGTGGGTATCAGGCATCCTGACTTCCGGCAGCTGGCAGAATGGATGTGGTGGTTAGCATATGGTGGCTGTTTCATGGCTTTCTGGAAGGTTCAGAAACAGAACCCCAAGGCTGTTGATTAATTACTTGCTATAACCAGGAGGGAGTCCTTAGGGCTGTGCCCAAGGAATGAAGACTTAACAGATTTGCAAATAAGTCGAGTCTGGAAGTCTAGCTGACAGCATCTACAGTCAAGAAGAGCAACCACAGGCTGGGATGAGGATCCAAAATTAATAAAAACAATAGTTAGTAAGGACAAAGGGGCTTTTAAAAGTTAGTATTTACCTATGAAAAAGATTTGGTGTATTAAATTGTCTGTAAACTCAACATGTAGCAAGAGGTGAATGATGTGGCTTCCAAAACAATAAACACAATAGTAGGTGGATCGACAGCAGCAATGAGATGTAACGGGAAGTCCTGCTGGGAACGGGGCAGACATCATGGAAGCTGGGCTCTGGAGCCAGACTTGCCTCCGCTTGCACCCTGGCTCTGCCACTCCCTAGCGGTAGAAAGGTGGTCAATTGCTATACGCATCTGTTTCCTCATCTATGAAATGCGGAGGAAGACGGTACTAGTATCTATCTCACAGGGCCATTTTGAGGATTAAATGAGATAAATGTACATAGAGTGCTTCGAATAATGTTTGGCGCATCGGAAGCACTCAATGAATGTAACTAAGGAGAAAAAAATGCATGGGAGTTGAAATGCTCAGACTGCCCTGGGAAGGTGTATGATACTAGGTTTAAAAATGAAATATGGTGTATATGTGAGCGCTTTCAACTAATCCTATTAATGCTTGTCCTTTCTTTTCTGGATTATCCAGATCAAGGGAAGCAATAATAGTGACACTCTTCACAGGTGTAACCTCAAACAGAGTGCTATATTCAGTTCAGGTGTCACATCTGGAGAAGGCCATTGTCAACAAAGAGAACAACAGGGAACCAAGCCCGAGAAGGGAACCGTTCTCTCAACCCTGTGACCTAGTGACTAGAAAAGGAAAGACAACGGTCTTCAGACATGTGGACTGTTTGTGTGAGAACAAGGCGAATCCTGGGCAACTCTGGAGGTAAGGGCTAAGAGGACAGGGCAGACTTCATAGGGAGGCAGCTTCCAGCCCAATCCAAGGAAGCCCATTCTAAGATAAGCCGTTCCCATGGGGAAGCTGCCGCTTGCTGAGGCAGTGAGATCTGGATGCTGGGAATACTCAGGAAGAAGCTAGGTGGCTGTCTGTCAGGGATACGGAAGGCTAGGCAAAGTCACTTTTAAGGCCCTTTCTGACCCTAATAGTCTATGATTGAATGAGATAAGAGAGCCCAGAGTATATTTAAGCTGCAGCATTTAGAAGTAAAACATCATTCATCCACTGCAGTGGAGTCAATAAGTTTGCTCTGCAGCCTTGGGTTTGCTAAATCCACCAAGGGTGATTTTCATTAAAAAAAAAAAAAAACCTAAATGAATTAGAGGAACCATAACTGAATTTTATTCAACCACATATATTCAGGGATAGACTTAGCTAAAGAGTATAGAATCCAAGCGATACAAGGCTCTCGTTATCTTTTTTACAGGGTTGCGTCTGAGAGGTGCCTATGCAATATACCTGAACTAGTATCCTCATAAGCCAGGTTAAAAAGCGCTAAGGTGATCAAAATGAACCACAGACTGTCAGTCTGCTCCAGACATTCAGAACACAGGAACATACAGAACCTGAAAGTTACAGGAAGCAAAAGGAGAAAGGGTAAAAATGGAAAACTTTTCTTGTGATGTGTCAAAAAAAACTCCATGACTTTATCTTGGAAAGAGGCGAATGAGACAAATGCTGACTTCATTTTACAAGGGGAGATTAGAAGCACGTTTTGAACACTAACAGCATGTGTGGTGCTGTGTGCTGAGATAATGGGAAGGATCGTCTCATCTTATGACTCAAAGAGGAGCAGATGGTCTGTGGGAGCTGGAGAAGGACTTTTCCCTCCTCGGTGGAGGATGGCACAGTGCTGGGGACTTAGAGGTGGCAGCGGGTGGAGGGCCTGCGTGAGTTTGAAGCCCAACACGCACCAGGATGTAAAACAGGACGAATAGTTGGAAGAGCAGCTCTGTTCTCAGTCTTGTGGGCAACTGTGTACTATATTTAGGTCTTACATTTAACATTCATACATTAACTCTTCAACACAGTATGGTTTGTAAAAGCAAAAAACTGGAAATTACCAACATGTCCAATGGTTAACAAATGGTTAGTCAGTCATGGAGTGTTCATACCCTGGAATATTCTGGAGCAGTTAAAAAAAAGGACCTGCATGCATCGATAACAGAACAATAGTCAGGATTACAGGGGGTGGAAAAAACTAACACACACACTGGTGCATATACACTTGTACTTGAGGGATGCTTTCTTGGAAGTGAATCATCTCTCTGAGGGGTTGTTATACCACAGACACTATGGAGACATCTTCCTGGCATGCAGCACTGGAAATGGCTCCTTAAGTCTCATCCAATGCCCTGAGGACAGCAGTTGCCTGCTGCCATACTTTCTTCTTCCATCTCTCCTTGGACAATTGCTGGTCAACCCTGCTACGGCTACAGTGATGTTATAAAACATCCAATGATTTCTATCAATCCCTCTCTTTTTCAAACAATTGAGATATAACTTGCATATCATAAAATTCACCTTTTTAAACATGTAAACTTAGGTGGTTTTTAGTATATTCACAAGGTTGTGCAACCATCACCAGTACCTAATTCCAGAACATTTTCATCACCCCCAAAAGAAACCCTATAAGCAGTTACTTTCCATTTTCTCCTCCTCCCCCAGCCCCTGGTAACCATTAATCTACTTCTTTTCTCTATAGATTTGCCTATTCTGGATGTTTCAGATAAATGGAATCATACAACATGTTGCCTTTTGTGTCTAGCTTCTTTCAGATAGCAAAGTGTTTTCAAGATTCATCCATTTTTGTAGCACATATCAGTAGTTCAATTCCTTCTTATGGCTGATTAATATTCCATTGTATGAGTATAACACATTTTGTTTACCAATTCATCCCTACTGGATGTGGGTTGTTTCCACTTTTTGGCTATTAAAGATAAGGCTTCTATGAACATTCATGTACATGTTTTTGTATGGACTTACGTTTCCAGGTCTCATATATACCTAGAAGTGGAATTGCTGGTGTGTACGGTAACTCTACGTTTAACCTTCTGAGGATCTGCTGGACTGCTTTCCAAAGGAGCTGCATCATTTTACATTCCTGCCAACAGTGTATAAGGGTTTTAATTTCTCCAAATCCTCACTAACATTTGTTCTTATCTGTCTTTTTCATTATAGCTATTCTAGTAGGTATGAAGTGGTATTTCAATGAGGCTTTGATTTGCATTTCTCTGATGGCTAATAATGTCAAGCATTTTATGTACTTATTGGCCATTTGTTTATCTTCTATGGAGAAATGTCTATTTAGATCCTTTAACCATTTTTAAATTGGGTTATTTGTCTTTTCATTGTTGAGTTGTAAGTGTTCTTTATATATTCTGGATACAAGTCCCTCAGATACATGATTTGCAAATATTTTCTCCCACTCTGTGTTGTCTTTTCACTTTCTTGATAGAGTCCTTTGAAGCACAAAAGTTTGAAATTTTGATAAAGTTCAATTTATTGATATTTTTCCCTCTTTGATTTTTGACCCTTTTTAGGTGTCATATCTAAGAAACTGTTACCTAAACCAAGTTCATGAAGACTTATAGCTATGGCTTTTTTCCTAATAGTTTTAGCTCTTACATTTAGGTCTTTGATCTATGTTGAGTCAATTTTTGTATGTGGTATGAAGCAGAGGGTCTAACTTCATTCTTCTGCATGCGTATCCAGTTGTCCCATGAACATTTGTAGAAAAGAATATTCTTTCTCCCATTGAATAGTTCTGGCACCCTTGTCAAAAACCAACTGACCATAAATGAAAGGGTTTGTTTTTAGACTCTCAGTTTTATTCCATTGATCTATATGTCTGTCCTTATGCCAGTACCACGTTGTCCTGAGTACAGTAGCTTTGCAGTAAGTATTCAAACTGAGAAGTATGAGTACGCCACCTTTGTTCTTCTTCTTCAAGATTGTTTTGACTATTCTGGGTCCCTTGAATTTCCATGTGAATCTTAGGATCAGCTTGTCCATTTTTGCAAAAAAAAACAAGGCCACTGAAATTGTAACAGGGATTATACTGGATCTGTAGATCAGTGTAGGGAGGATTGCATCTTAAGGACCCTAAGTCTTCCAATTTGTGAACACAAGATGCTCTTCCAATTATTTAGTTCTTCTTTAATTTCTTTCAACAGTGTTGTGTAGTTTCCAGTATACATTTTGCACTTCTTTTGTTAAATGTATTCCTAAGTATTTTATCAGTTTTGATGTTATTATAAATGAATTTATTTTTTAATCTCCTTTTCAGATTATTTATAGCTAGTGTATAGAAACACAACTGTCTTGATGAATAAAGAAGGTGTGGTACACACAATGGAACATTACTCAGCCATAACAAAGAATGAATTAATGCCATTTGCAGCAACATGGATGGACCTAGAGATTATCATACTAAGTGAAGTAAGTCAGATAAAGACAAACATCATATGATATTACTTATATGTGGAATCTTAAAAATAGTACAAATGAACTTATTTACAGAACAGAAAGAGACTCACAGACACAGAAAACAAACATATGGTTACCAAAGGGGAAGTTGGGGAGAGGGATAAATTGGGAATTCAGGATTAGCAGATACACACTACCATATATAAAATAGATAAACAACAGGATTTATTGTATAGCACAGGGAACTATATTCAATATCTTGTAATTAACCAAAATGGCAGACAATAGAAAAAAAGAATATAGATGTATATGTGTGTGTGTGTGTGTGTGTGTGTGTGTGTGTGTGTATAACTGAATCACTTTGCTGTATACCTGAAACTAACACAATATTCAATTTAAAAAAAGAAGCACAACTGTCTTTTGTATGTTGCTCTTGTATCTTGCAATCTTACTGAACTTGTTTATTAGTTTTAACAGTGTTTGGGGGAGGATGCCTTCCTTCGGATTTTCTATATATAAGATTATGTCATCTGCAAAAAGATAGTTTTACTTCTTCCTTTCCAACGTGGATGTCTTTTATTTCACTTTCTTGCCTAATTGCCTTGGCTAGACCCTCCAGTACAATGTTTAACAGAAATACAATTCCTCTTTTTTATCCCTTCTCTCCTCAACCACTGACTTGAAAGGGGGAGGAGTCCCTATAAAACTGGATTTTAATATGTAGCAAGAAGTTTTTCTTACTACATATTAAAGACATTATGTGTCTTTGAAGCAGGTTCAGTCAAATAGTTGCACAATTTTTGTCAGCTGTTCTTGGTCAAAACTATTGGCCAAAACACAATAGTTTTGGGGAGCATGGGGGAGACCTACAGGGAGTAAGCAAATAATTTGTAGAACAGAGTCAATTTAGGATTACGAGAGAAAGTACTCACTGGTTGAGAGTTTTTCTGAATGGGAAACTAACACTCATTAGCCAAGAATGTAATATACATAGTGCTAGGATTGGCTGAGGGCATGAGATATCCTCCAAGGATGAGCAAAATAGGAGTGAACTATTATAGGTTGGTTTATGGAGATGAATTATTTTTTAAGAAAATATTTCACGGGCAAATACTGTTATAATGAATCAGTGCCCCACAGGGCAGCAATACAGAAAAAGTATGCACATATACTTATAAAATTTATTTTCTGAAGGATTCACAAGAAAATGCTAGCAGTGATTACCTTAGGGTGAGGACTACGGTGGTGGGGATGGAATTTTATACTTTTCTAAACTGAAATTTCCCATGATATACTTGTATTTTTTTTAAAATGGCTAACTAAATAGTGATTATGAACAACTTTATTCCTTCTTTATGTTTTTCTATATTAAAAAAACTCTACCAAGTGTTATTGCAAAAAATGAAACACCATGTACAGTAAGTATGTTATTAGGGGCCTATAAAAGAGAATTCTACCCCTCCCTTAGAAATACCTGAGTGATGAGTAACCAGAGAATGGTCTAGAAAAATGAATAAGGAAGGGTTATTTGAGTTCAACTATTCAGGACATGTCTGTCATCTTTGCTGGGTAAAAGAAGTGAGAGCTGAGGGTGTCCCTCCAACAGGAAACAGGAACTGAGTGGGCAGCTCAAGGGGGTGGAGCTGGCCTTTGAGACAGGAAAGGACAGAGTCTGTTTCTGGCTGGCTGAGAGCCCTCAAGTTTTTCAGAAAATGCTGGCACAGGTACAGAAGCCTCCAGTCACAAAAGGGTAGAAACAGACTACACAGCCTAGCATGTGTGGTTCAAATTAAAAAAGCAAAACAAACAGCAAAAAAGAATGGACAGGGAGAATGGGGTGGAGGGGACCCCGAGCCTGAGTGATGGAGGGTAGAGGGCAGAAGTTCCAGGATACAGAGGTAGAGATTTAGGAAACTCACAGGCCAGTGCCAGCGGTCCGAGCTCAGGTTAGAACTCTTGAAGGCCATAGAGGCAAGAACGTTTTTCTTCTCAGGACGGTAGTCAGATTCTGTATAGGGGCCAGGGAAGTGGAGCCAGAGGGGACACCAGGGTGGCCCTTATGTAGAGATTAGACCAGAAGTAGGTTCCAGGAAGGTATGAGGATCCCATTAGTCTTAGAAGGATTGCCAAGTTAATTCTTCCCTCAAGCTATTCATTTGAGCATCTTTGTTTAACGTTCAGATTTTTTTGGGCGGGGGGGATGGTTTGCTTTTAACCCTATCCTTTTCATTTGTAACCAGGCATTCTCTTGCACTTTTAAAAAAATATTCTCTTAACTTCTTAGCAAAATTAACTTTTTGAACATTCCAGCCAATTGTAAGTTTGTGAGGAGGAAAAGCAGGTGTTTCCAGGCTCTGGTTGTTAAAGAGAGACGAGCAGGATGCCTCTGTGGTTGCCATCCGGAGGGTGGCAGCAGTGAAAGAAGAGACAGAAACCAGAATGAACCAGGAGGCAGAGTGAGGCTGTCTGTGGGGGCTGTGTCCTGTGCCTCTGTCACTTGTTGGGCAAACTTTTATCAGGTGCCGGAGGGTCTAGATGACAGTATCTAACATGTGCTGAGTATTTACTATAGGTTGAACCACAGGAAATTGCCGATAATCGGTTATTTTAGATCCATCAGAATGGCAATTTCCTGTGATTCAGCCTAACACATGTGTTCTAAATGATTTGCACGTACTCATGGCATCTATTCCTCATACTCACCTATAAAGTGGAAACTGTCGTGTTATTATTCCCATTCCATTCGAGGAGTCTAAAGCTCAGTATGGTCGTGTAACTCTCAAAGTCACATAGCAAGTAGTGGAGTCAGCACTGAACTCAAATCCAGGCAGTTTGTCTTCCAGGCTTGCTTAACCCTATACTACTTTCCCTGCGTTGAGAACTGAACACTGACAAGCCCTGGAGAGAGTTCAGTTCTGCATCCTCAGTTGATGTTTCTCTAAAATGAGGCAGAATAGACCAGGTCTTGGCCAAGAAGGCACTGGGACTGTTGCCCTTCACTCTGTTCAAAGTCATAACGAACTTCACAAAGCTCACATATTCAATCAGTTCCTTTATTGGGTCGATCCTTATCTGCGATCAGGGATAGCTTTACATCATATTATTAGAAGACTTCTTGAAGCTGTATTGACATTTCAATCAGTTTTGAATAACTCCAAAGTGACTCATTCAAAGCCTTATTAGGCCATCCAAGAAGAGGATTCCAAGTTCTTCTAATCTCAGGTCTGGGTTCCTGAAACAGCCATCTAATTCTATCTGACCTCTCCACTTTGTCTATCTGATCATGTGTTATCCCGAAGGCTGGGTAATCTTCCCAGAACTCCGTTTGCATTACATCATTCTTGGAACTGAAAATAGCTCCCCACCGCCTGGATGGTCACACGCAAACTCTTGAATTTGGCATCTAAGGAACTCCATTACTTAGCCTGGTCCACCTTCAGTCTCATAGGTTCTTAACGGCTCTCCTCTTCAGTAAACCCATTCTCACTTAATGGACATTTCCACAGTCGATTCACTGTTTATGCCTGCCAGGCTTTGCTCATTGAGTTCCCCTCTCTTCACTGCTTTACCAGCCTCAGTGAAATTCTTTCTCACCATCCCAGCTCAAGCCTCACATCTTCCCAATGGCCCTTTCTAACTAAGCTTACCAATATTCAACTCTCAGCTCTTTGAATTCTGAGGGTGCAGCCTAGAATTCGTCTATCTATTGTCTTGTGACCAATATTTCAACTCTCTGAATAATATACAAAGAAACTCAGGGACAGAGATCATGTTGTCTACAGCATTCACTTCTTCAATATTTATCAAGCACCCACTCAGTGCCAAGCACTGTGGTATACAGAAGCAAAGAAGACATAGTCCCTAGGTTCAGAAGGTTGATGGGTCTGAAGAGAGATGTATCAAGCTGGGCAATGTGAAAACGCTGTTTTTATAGGTTAAAAGTAGTCAAATATTGGGAATTTAACACGGCTCATTCTAAATATAATTATAAAATAATGTAGTAAGGTCATGGGTGGAGATACAAGCAGAGCATTTAGTGGGTAGAGAGGAAGGTCACCAGCTTATCCTGTCAGGGTAGGGCCTGAGACTTATGGAAGGCAGTTGTACCTGTGCTGAGTCAGAATGATCTGGAGTCATGCAACAAAGGAAGGATATTCTAAATAGAGACAATATGAAAAAAGGCAAGGAGATAAGAAAGAACAGGCAGACAGTAGATGTTATGGGCTGAATTACATCTCTCCAAAATTTTTATGTTGAAGCCCTAACCCTCAGTACCTCAGGATGTGACTGCATTTGGAGATAAGGCCTTTAAGAAGGAGTTAAGCTAAAATGAAGCCATTAGGTTGGACCTTTATCCAATCTGGTTGGTGTCTTTATAAGGAGAGATTAGGACATACAAAGAGACGTGGGAGTGCAGACACACAGAGAAAAGACCAAGTGAGGACTCAAAGAGAAGGCAGCCATCTGCAAGCCAAGGAGAAACACCTCAGAAGATACCTTGATCTTGGACCTCTAGCCTCTATAACTGGAAGAAAATTAATTTCTGCTGTTTAAGCCACGTACCAGTCTGTAGAATTTTGTTATGGCAGCCCTGGCAAACTAATACAGTAGGGTTCTATGAACTATTTGTGGTGGCTAGAGAGTGAAGCAAAGAATGGTAAGAGAAGAGACCAGAAGAATGGGAGTGATGGTGTGCCAGGCTTCGCCTGCTGTGGAAGTTTTTCCTGGAGACAAGGGGAAACTTTTGAAGAGTTTTAAGCAAGGAGGTGGTGGAATCATAATGGGTTTTAAGTAGGGCTCCTCAGTGGCAGTGAGGAAGATGGATTTGATGGGGTTAGACTACAGGTAGAAAAAACAAGTCACAGGATATTAGATTGGTGCCAGCAAGCCATTAAGCTCTAAACAGAGAGAGACAGTGGTATTAGGGGTGGAGAAGCGTCGAATTGAGAAAGACTTATGAGGTAAGTTCATAGTGAAGGCTTAAACCCTCCCAGGGAGAGGGAGGAATTGGACAAGTTTCCCAGGTTTCTACCTTGGATGAGTGTGTGAACTTGTGCTACCAGGGATGAGTTCAGTGCTATTGGAGGTGAGCAGATGGGAGTGGGAGAGGGGATTACCACTGTGAGATGTAGGGCAACCAGGAAGAGATGATGTCAAATGGAAAAAGTTTCCCTAGACTTGTGACCCCAGTTCACGTCCAAAGTCATGAGAGCTTCATCCTCCCTTGGTGTACAGCTCCTCCTTCCCTTCTCCCTCGTGGGCAGAGGGTTCCAAAACTCACTTATATATGTAGCTCTATGATCTGCATCAAGGCACATTCATTTCTAGTTCTGTTTCTGGAACCAGAAAATTGTCTTTAGCTGTACTGAGACCGACAAGTTGGCACTCAGGCATCTGAGAGGTCAGGGTAGATGTGCACGCTGATGTGCTTACAGAATCAAAGGGAGAATAGGCTGGTGGCCTCCGCCTTCCCTGTGGGACAGGAGGCAAGAGAAGGAAGAGAGCGTGGGGAAGGTCTGGAATAAATACCGTAGGCAAGGAGAAGGGAGCTGCCCAAGGAGGAGTGAAGGGATTTATTTATGCCTGCAGGGCCAGTGGAGACTGAAGAAGAATTCTGGGGAGTGTTCAGGCCCAGCAGTGAAGCTCTGGGCTGGAGCTTTTCCATGAGGCAGGCTTGTGCGGCTGAGAATGGACACGTTCCCACATGTGGGTGGGAAAGATTGCTATGTTCTTCAAGGACTAGAAATAAAAATTTTGAAAAAAAACTTTAAAGGTGAAAACTTCATGAATACTAGAGAAGGTTTACACATAGGCTTTTAATGGAAAAAAGTCTCACCGGTTAAATGGAATACACAGTGCTTAGGCATCGTGCAAACTCACAGAACCTGTGGCATGCACATTTCATTTTGGCTGTAGATAGAGTTACATACTTGGGGGGGGGTTCCCTATTATTATTATGGAATGTCTTTGGAACCGGGGGCTGAGGGATTCATGAGGAAGATGGGAAAAGAGACTGCATGTCTCTAGAATTGTATCAACTGTGGAGGCAGCAGCTAGAAAGAGCCACGTCAGACTCCGGGCTTGTCAGCGCCTACTCAACGTGATATATTTTAACGTTTTTCTCAGCACGAGCTTGACTTTAACAATGAATCCAGAAAAAGGGGGAAGTGATAATAAATCACAAACTATAAAAACCAACAGAGATTTCTTCTGACCCCGCCACCGTAGCTCTTCCATCCCGCCGGCCTGTCATGATACACTAACTGAAAACACTTAGAGGGAAGATGCTGACGCAGCTATACCCTAGAGACCAAAGGCACGGGAGCCTTTCAGAAGCCCCCTGGCATCTTCCTTGTCAAGAGTCATGGCTGCTGCACTGGACAAGAGTGGGGGGATTGGGGGAACGAATAGGGGAGAGCGAAGTGGTGGCAGCCAGGCGGGGCAGAGTGGAAGAGCAGTCACATCAGGCTTTGAATGGCAAACGGTTCTGCCCAGGCCTGGCGGAGGGAGAGGTGAGGGATAGTCTGGAGAGAGCCACTGGGGTCTCATCTACGGGAAAGGCATTTTAATAATTAACAAATGGGAAAAGGCATGGAGCCAGTAATGTGACCCTAGCATTTTGAAACTATGCCTCGGGAGCCTGCAGCCACATTACAGGCTCCCCAGCCAGGGAAGGCTGAGAAACCTCGGAAAACACAAGGAACTGTTTTAACCAAATGAAACTTACAAGCAGGTCAATTTAAGACACATTTGATGAGAGCCATGATTCAACACTGCATATATGGGAGGCACAAATGGAAAACAGTGCTTATAAATTACTGAAATTAGCAAGTCAGAGACAAACATCATTTTAATTTTTCTCTTCTCACTTTATCAATACCCCTCCAACAGCTATCATCAACACAATATTGAGTTTTCCTGTTTCCCTATATTGACTGAAATAATCAGACACACACTCTCATGTGTAAAAAGACAAAGATACTTTGCCCAAGGATACTTTTTTCAACCCGACCTTCATGTCCTTCCACAGTTCAAGATACCTGGAGTATTTTTTTTTTAATGCAACTAAATGCTATATCAAGTTCTTTGGAGGCAGGGAGGTGGTGTAAGGAAAAGAGGATTGTTTCCATCCCCACTCTGCTCTTTATTGGCTGTATCATGTTGGACACCTTAACTGGTCTTTCGAAGCCATGAGTCACCTAAGTGAAGATGTTAAACAGCCAGCAGGAGAGGTGGGGAAGGACCAGCAGTGAGGTAGAAGGAAATCAAGGAGAGTGTGACACAGAAGCCAAGGGAAGAAAGTGTGTTTAGAAAGAGGGAGTGGTCAACCATGTTGCAAGTTGCTGCAAAGGTGGGTAGGAGAAGTTTCCATTGCCTCTGGCAACGTGAAACCAAGACTTCTAAATTGTTCTTGGTCCATCATTTGAAGACCATGGGGTATCTTAAAAGCAAGAAAGGAAAAAGATAGCATCTTTGACTACTGTATTGTTTTAAGAGACTTCTTTCCCAAGGTCTTATTTGTGTACTAAAACAAAAATCCGAGAACAAATTTTTACAACTCTGGTTCTTCCTTTCACTGTCAGCCATTTCTAGGTTCTCTGAGCCCATTTAAGGGAGAATTCTAAGGGATGGGAATAAACTAAACCTAGACTATATAATTTGGGGCAGGTTCAGAAACATTTCCTCTTCATTGTAAGTGCATCTGATAACAATATTTTCCATACTGATGGGCAACAAATCTTTCAGATGCACTCATTTCATGGTTAGCCTAAATTTAGGCAAACACAATTTCTGAATACTAAGAAAAAGAAAAACAAATGCCATAATAAGCCTTTTAGCACAAGGTTCTAAAAATAGCGTATTCCTTCTCCCGGCTCCACACACAAAGGACAAGCTCTTGGACATCAGAAGCTCCATGAACCCCAGAGACAAGGCTCTCCACTCATGTGTACTGACTTCCCAGGGTCCATCTGACTGCTTATAAGTTGGGAACACGTTTCACCAACTGCTGTTAATTATAGTGTCCTTACCCGAACCGACGGTCTATGATCATACAGAACTGGGGGCATCAAAGGGACTTAGAGACTTGGAGAGTGGGGAAACTGAGTCTTGAGAGCTGGCAGGATTGGCCCAGTTATACAGCTCACACATAAGCTTGTTCCTGCATCAGCCACCTTAAAACAAACCTCCCTGATCCTCATTTCCCTCCCCTCCCGGCACAACATCTCTCACAAGGTCCACACTCAATGTCTCTGCTTCCAGACCTCCCATTCACCCCTCTACCCACTTCAGTCGGGCTCCCTTCTCCACAGCTCATGAATTAATGCCTGCATGTCAAGGTCACCAACACCTTTCATGCAGTCCACCCGAAGGTCACTTCTCTCCCCCCCTTTTACACACCCCTCAGCAGCAGCCGGCATTTCCTTTCCTGACTCCCATGACTCCCGGCATCGGGGTTTTCTCCGCACTGATTTCCCCAGCTCCTCCACGGGCCCCTCATCTTCCTCTCAACCTCTTCTCTCACTTTCCTCTCTAGCTGGTCATTTCAACGTGCTCAGAATTTTAAGTCTCCATAGGCTGAACGTTCCAGTCTCTCCAATGAGCTCCTAACTTGTAAACCTCACTGAGTTTTCAATATTGAATATCTATTTGGCATGTCAAACTTGACACATGCAAAACTGAAATCTTTATTCTTCCCTCCAAAGCCTGCCCCTCCCAAAGTCTTTACCGTCTCCCCAAATGGCATCACCACCTGTCTACTCAGCTGCTCTGGTCAAAAGCCTCGAAGTCATTCTGGACACTTGCAATTTCCTTTTCTCCACATTCAACAGACCAAAGATCTGCCAACACATGTCTTAAATAGGTCTGCTTCTTGTGTCCGCCCTGCCACAACCAGGACCTCTAACGTGGACTACTACAACCTTCTAACCCTTCTCCTGGCTTTCTGTCTGCTGCCTGCAAGCACAAGACAGATAAGGATCCTTCCGTGCTGAAGGCCCTGGGGCAGCTTCCATTGTGCTCAGGGTAAGGCTGGATGATCCGAGCTCCTGCCCGCCACTCCCCGCCCTTCTAACCACACTGCCTTCCTTTCTGCCCCTCGAGCACCAGCATGGCAAGCCCTTTCCCGCCTCAGGCCTTGATGCTCTTCAGAGAGGCATTCCCCAGCCTCTTTACTGTAAATCTCGGCGTTCCCTTCACAGAACTTCTCACCACCTGTAACTAGCTGTGCCTACAAGAGAGTCCCTGCTACGTGAAAGTTCCATGAGAGCAGGGACCCTGTCCACGTTGGCGGTGGGTGTAGCCATCCCACTGGCTGAGTGAACGGATGCTTGCACAGTGGCGCTGGGTGGGGAAGACAGGACTCCCGGCTCCGGCTTTCCTAAACAATGGATGAGTCAGCAGACGCCAGCGGTTAGCGTGCGAGAGAGGACTTCTCCGTGGGAAGAGCGGCCACACCCTGTGCTGCCGTGCCGCACAAAGGACTGGCGAGCCTTGCTGGGGTCAGGCTGGGCTCGGCATTCCCCTCAGACTTTGGCCTCAGTGGGCAGTCCTGCAGAGAGGGGTGTTTATTTAAAAACAAACAACAACAGGACGGGTCCAGGCAGGCTTCTACCCAGGCGGTAGACTGGCCTTCAGAGCTGCCATCTAAAATGAAGGGTGATTCCCGGATGGCTGCCTTCCCACCTGTCTGATGGCAGATTCCAAAGGCTTGGCTCCAGTCAAGAGGGGACAGGATGAAAGCATCTGTTGCCATAGCAATCACAGTGCTCCTGGGGCCGCGGCTCAAGCTTTCAGATCAACAACTATTTACAGAAGTGGAGAAAAAACAAGCAAACAGCGAGGGACAAAAAAAATGGGAAAATGGCAAGAAGTAATCCTACAGGTGCTGCAAGAAACGCTCTGAAAATACAACACAGGAGCTGAGAGTAGAATCCTCCCACCAGCACAGGAGTGGCCTCCTGCCGGGACACATCCGGAACAAAAGGCCCCATTGACACAAACATCTGTTACTACTAAACACTTAGGAATCAATATTTTCTTAAAGGTTTTTTTTTTCCTTTTGGCTTTAAAGAGTTACTGTCTGCCAGGCTACCAGACCCTAACCTTCTCCAAGTCCACAGCCACCACATAAAGTAACTATTAGAACTTCAAATGAAGAATTTGGTCCCGGAAATGGCCTTGTGCTAGTTTTTTCCTGAACAGAGACACCAGGAAAATGTCAGAAGGCAAATCCAAACCCACACCCTGAAAGACTTAAAACATAACAATCACATCCCTGGGAAGATGAGTAATCTAGCCCAATTTAATTTAAAAAGGAAACACAGCAGATTTAAGAGATGGCCTGGACGTGCCTTGCAGGAAAGGAGGAGCGTGATGGGGAGGACCGGAAGGTAACGGGATCACGTAGTGCTTTACCTCAACACCTGCATATCCTCCGGGGAGTTCCGCACCTCGTCCTGGAGGCGACGCCAGCGCAGGCAAGCCCTCAGCTCCCGCTGCTCCTGGGCCTCGTGGGGGGCCAGCTGCTTGGAGCACAGACACACAAACACAAATGCTCAGGACACAGTCACTGTCGTCTTCCCGCGGAGTCGGAGCCACCACTGGAGCAGCTGGCTTTGTTTCAGGGGGGATGGCACAGACAGTCCCCGCCGCACCTTGCGCTCCATCAGAAAGGGCCTCTTAGGTCCTCAAACAAAGAACCAGCCCTCACTCCTGCACTGCCTGTTTGGGAGGTGCTTCCTGGCCCCGGAACCTCCCCCTGCCCCCTCACCTCCACCCCTGGCCTGGAAAGAGCAGACCTCCCTAGGGAGCCATTTCCACTCTGATCCCATCCAGCCTTTTCCTGCTTTGTCTTCTTGCACAGGGTGGGAAAGGTCCCCTCCATTTACCTCCTACTTTTTCCAGCCCTCAGTTTTGTTAAGGGCTGTTTACAGTGCAGCCAGCTAATGCAACCCAGATGATTCTGTTTGCATATAACCAGAAAGAGTGCACTGCCTGGACTCACTCTTGGGGAGGGGAAGGCCATCACACCCTGCCCTACTGGTCAGAATTGGCTCCTGTCACTCGATGTGCTCACAAGGCCCCATGGCTGTAACCCCACAAGGGAGGGCAGCAGAGCATCCACTGTGGAGGGAACTGTCAGTGTCTACAGGAATTTCTGGGAATTAAAGGTCCCTAATAGTTCCCTCAACAGATATTTACTGATTCTCTGCTAGGCCCTGAGGACATAATGGACACAGCTCTGAGTGTGAGGAGTCCAGGGAGACAGATAAGCACAGTAACCATCAGAATTCAGTGATGGCAGGGGTTAAGGAAGAACCCAGATGCCACCTGGCCAACCAGGGTGGTCAGAAGGCTTTCCTGAAGAGGTGTTCCCCAGGGAAAGCAGGAGCCAGCCAGGGAAGGAGGAATTTCAGGAAGATGGAAAGCATGTACAAAGCTCGTGGGGCCTGGCAGGAGTGTGAAATGTTTTAAAAATGGTGAGGGTTAGGGTCAGGCAGGGAGCAGGATGCCAGCCAGGGAGGGACAGAGGTGCCAAGTAGCTGGCAGAGGCCAGGTGATCAAGACACTGTGTGTGTCCTGTTGTCGTGGACTGAGTTGTGTTGTCCCCTTCCCCAACAAAAATCATGTGCTGAAGCCCTAATCACAGCTGTGACTGTATTTGGAGATAGGGCCTTTAAGGAGGTAATTAAGGTTAAATGAGTTCAAAAGGATGGGGCCCTAATCTAATAGGGTTGGTGTCTTTACAGTAAGAGGAAGAGACACTAAAACTCTCTCTCCATGTGTGCACTGAGGAAAGGCCATGTGAGGACACAGTGAGAAGATGGCCCTTCCCAAGCCAGGGAAGAGAGGCCTCACCAGAAACCAAGCCTGTCAGCACCTTGGTCTTGGATTTCCAACCTCCCAAACTGCGAGAAAAACAAGTGTCTGTTGTTTAAGTCTCCTGGTCTGTGGTACTTTGTTATGGCAGACCAAGCTGACTATGACAGCTGTGAAGGAGTTTAGACTTTCTCCAAGTTGATGACAAGTTATACGATTCAACTTGCCACTAACTCAATTCACCTCTCCCTACAGAAAGCCACTCTGAGAGGAATGTGGGTTTCTATCTCCTAGTTCAAAGATTTCTCACTCCCCTTTGCTGTACTTGCTAATGCTCGGTGCTGCACAATGCAGTCTCCTGGGCAGCAAAGCAACACGGCACCCTCACGCCCTGTTCAGTGATGAAATGACCTGCTGACTGGGAGTCCCGTGAGGTGGCCCACCCTTTCCTGCCCCAAGGAGCACTCCTCTCCTGCTTGGGAGGCTTGCTGTGAACACTTGTCAGGGACCATCAGCAGCTCAGTCTAACTCAACCTTCAAGGAAGGGGCCAGAGCAATGGATGTACTCTGGAAATGTTTCCAAACTTTGTGCTGGTTCTAGAATGGCCACTTCACTTCAGGGGTGTCCATGTTTTCACATATTGAAGACTTACTGCGTGTACCTTAAAGGATGATGAGGTGGATTGCCCCCTACTCCAGGTTAAGGGAAAAGGAGGGGTAGAGAAACTTCAACTCCTACTTTCCCTTTGAGACCCACAAGAAGTCACCTCCTCCAAGAAGACTTTTTGGATTTTCTCATACCCAGCCTCTTCCACCTGTGAACTCCCACAATATTTGGTGTTTACCTCTCTTTTGTAACTTATTTTCTTCTTCCTTCTACTGTGTGCTTTCCTTATCTTCAAAATTAGACTCTGACCTCTTTCAGAGCAGCGTTGTAGTCTTATCCTTTTATCCCTACAGATCTAGCACAGAATGGACACATGGAAGTTGTGCAGTTGTGAGATGCAGCCAGGCCAGCATCGTGCCTTTTTTGGTAGAGACAGATGTAAGGTAGGGCAGCTGGAGGGAGGACACAAGCAAAGAGATTCCAGGAGGTACAGGCAAGGGGAAGGATAAAGGGGGAGTGTTCTTTGGGGATTCAGGAGATAAAGGACAGAGAGATGATCATCAGATGCCTGACATACACTCAGGATTATGAAGAATAGCATAAATCTGATTGTCTCAGGATGGAAGTACCTCAGGGAAGTGATGGTGAAAGAGGCACATTTACACTAAACCTATTTAATCCTGGCTGAATGCCTACTGTGTGCAACGTGGTGGCAAAATCAAAGAGGAAGAGAACAAGAAAGGAGAACTGGTATTTCTTGGACACCCTCCACGTGTCAGGCACTGTGTTAAGCTCATTCACACACTATCCCTTTCACTCTGCAAGGTTAAGCATTCCTATACCCATTTTATAAATGAGGAAACTGAGGCTCAGGGAGGCTACATAACCTACTGTAAACAGCAAAGCTGGAATTCCAAGTCCGGTCCGACTCCAAACCCAGCCCCTTTGCTCGAGAACCTTCCAGGTGGCCTCTCTCCACAGGATTCTGTGTGGAGGGGGACACAACTATGCACACTGCTAGCTCTACAGCCAAGGTGTGAAAGGGGGAGGCTGAGTAAGACACAGTGCCACTTTGAAAGGGGTCACAGTCTAGTCGTGACGATAGAAAGAAGAAGAAAAAAGTGAGAAAAAACAGGTGGAAATCCAGTTTCTACAAGAGTATTATTGAACTGTGAGTGAGATGAACAGTCTGGGCTATCAAGGGAAGGTGACCTTGAGCTGCTAGTGAAAGATAAATAGGATTTCAACAGGCAGCAGGAACTTGGACAAAATCATGCAGATATGCACAAACTTGGGAATTTCAGAAAAAGTCAAGTAGTCCAGTGTGTAGAGACGGTAGGGAACAGAAGTAGCCAAATATTAGAAGTTAGAAAATAAGCAGGAAGCCGGTTAGCTGCCATATCTTCCTTATTGCCGGTGGCTAATTCTTTAAAGTTGAGGTTGTAAAAAACAAAAGCCCACAGATCCATAGAACAGACTGGTGGTTGCCAGAGACAGGGGTCAGAAAGTGGGAGAAGTGGGTGAAGGGGTCAAAACGTACAATCTTCCAGATATAAATAAACAAGTCTTGGGGATGTAATATACAGAAAGGTGACTATAGTTAATAACACAGTATTGCATTTTTGGAAGTGTTGAGAGTAGATCTTAAAGTTTTCATCACAAGAAAAAAAATTGTAACTATGTAAGGTGACTAATGTTAACTAGACTTGTTATAATTTCACAATGTATACAAACATAGAATTATTATGTTGTGCACCCAAAACTAGTGTAAGGTTATAGGTCAATTTTACCTAAATTTAAAAATTTTTTTAAATAAAAATAAAGTTAAAAAAAAAAAGTTGAGGTTGCAAACTGGGAGTGTGTTGACTAGGTTTGGCCTCAGTGTATGTTTGGTTTGCATAGTTTTTAAATGAGTAAATTTCACATAAAAATCCAGAGTCATAATTTCCTTTAAAAAACTAGAAGTCCAGGTTGTATTGAGCCCTCCTTTCAGCATGACAGCAATCGGTTAGAGCTGAGGAGAAGCTTCCGGTTTGCCACAGTCCTTACTATTCCCGAATCTATAACACCAACTGCTTCATTCTTCATTACTTGCCAGCAGACATCTGAGATCATGACTCTTGATTTAAAATTTCATCTCATTATTTAATAAAACAAAACACACCACAACCATCCCACAAAGGAGTGCTTGAGTATGCACAGTACCACCTTTTCTTCAAGTCTTTGCTCAGATGTCCCCTCATCAGAGAGCTTCTCTGACAAGCACCTTCTAAAACAGCACTAAACCCACCTCTCTCTATCCGGCTTCATTTTCTTGACAGTACTCATCACTACATGTTAAAGATGTAGTCGTGTATCTGTTCTCTCTCTCATCGCTAGACCATGAACGCCGTGAGGAGCAAGGACTCTCCTCCCATTTACAAAGCAAATAGAACAAGTGCCTAAGTGCATAATGAGCACTCAATACCTATCTGTTGAATAGGAAGACTCTGAGTTGAACTTGACTCTGGGTAGTGAAATGCTTAGTGCACTTGAAACCTACCTGCTGCGCCTTGGCCCAGAATACATCTTCCAAGTGAGTGGCGAACCCTTCACTGAGCCACTCTTCCGTCCAGTCACGGGCCCCGATAGCCAGGCCAAACCAGGCGTGAGCAATTTCATGGCAGAGACGGGTCCCACAGAACTGGCTCATTCCAGTCAAGGTGCTCTGAGAGAGGAAGACGAGGTGTGGGCTGTGGATCATGGGGGAGAAAACACACACAGTCTTATCAGGGCCTGTCCTCACAGCCGCCCCCAGGGCTGGCTTTCTCAGCCCTGCCAGCCTGTTATTATCGTGTGCATGCTAGATCACGACCAATGGGCTCGCAGCTTAGGTGCTTTTAGAAATAAATAAAGTGTCAGTTTAAGTTCCTGGCAGAGGTTCAGGTTGCCTTTTCTGCCAAGCAGTCGTCTCCGTCATCAAGCAGCTATTACCTGTAATAAGCAACCTGCACCGAGGTTTCACACTGAAGAAATTACAAGGCGATGGAAGCACTTACCCTGAAATCTGGACTGTAAAAGAAGAGCAGGTGTGAGAATGTGAAGCCCATGCCTTCGAGACAGTGATCAAAGAAGAGCCTTCAGCCAAACAATCCGAGCAGCTTACAAACAAAGTGAGAAGTCATGCAGAAGGATGGGGAAAGCCGAGAAGAATGGAACCAAACATTTCCTAGTTCAGACTGAGGGTGGTTACAGAGGCAGCAAACTCCTAGGTGCCATGGGTGGGTGAGGTTTCAAGAGACTCTGATAAAGGCTGAGTCTCTGTGAGGCCGAGGTTTTCAAAGGTATCTTCTATCTATAGATGTTTATACGTTCCCATGACATAAAACTAAGCAGAGAGAGAAAGAAGGGAATTAACTCACTCAGGTGCGCAAATGGTTCCAGGGCTGGCACCAGCCTGGGAGATTTATCTAATCTCATTTCCCACACCTTCTTTTAAAACCCCAAATACCATGATTAGAATTGCATTGATGGAATGGGAAGAAGGGAGGCTGAAGAGAGAAGAGGCAAAGGAAATACCTCCTGTGCTTCCACCTTCGGTATTTCTCATTTATACAGGACTCGTTTACCGTCTTATGAATGAAGAATTTGCTCTTTAAAAAAAAGCACTCTCGGGCTTCCCTGGTGGCGCAGTGGTTGAGAGTCCGCCTGCCGATGCGGGGGACCCGGGTTCGTGCCCCGGTCTGGGAAGATCCCACATGCCGCGGAGCGGCTGGGCCCGTGAGCCATGGCCGCTGGGGCTGTGCGTCCGGAGCCTGTGCTCCGCAACGGGAGAGGCCACAACAGTGAGAGGCCCGCGTACCGGGGGAAAAAAAAAAAAAAAAAAGCACTCTCCTCCATCGATTGAACAAAAGCAGTCGTGAAACCTTCCAAATTAAGAAGCTGTACACACTGGTTCGTTCCTTTAAAAGCCATGCATTTGCCATCGTGTGGGCTCTGCGCAAGCCAGGACGGCTTGCGGTTTTGTCCTCTGCCCCCACGGCGGCCAGTAGAGAAAACTCCACCTGTACTTGCCTTGCACAGCATCGCCCGTTCAGCTCAGAGAGCTCAACTGAAAGCGCGGGAGTCATGTGTGCCAAAATAGACAGCTTTCATGTGAAATAATAACAAGGCAGGCGCGCAAATGAGAAGGTGTCAGCCAGGATCCCGGCAGAGTCCACCAGAAACGCCAGGAATTAAAAGTGTAGTTGGGGCATTTAGGATACAAAGGTGCGATGCAGGATGCAAACAACAGAAGTTCAGAGCACTAACTCAGGAAAAAAAAAAAAAAGGAAGGAAGGAAGGCAGACAGGAAGGAAAGGGAAAAGGGTGAGAGGGAGGGAAGGAGGGAGGGAGGAAACAGAGGCCCAGGAGCTAAACTTCCTCTTCTTGAGAAAGTGGCCCCACGGAGAAGACAAACTGCAAAACCTGGCATTTTCAAGTAAATAACCCTTTGCTCTGGCATGTGCAGCACTGCAAAGAAAAGCCACAGAAATGTACCAAGTAAATAACATTCCAGACATACTGCTGGCAGCACTTCACCCTTTTGGCTAAAGCAAAACAGAAGCAACTCCGGGCTTTGTAAACAGGCTCACAGACAGCCTGCGCTGGAAAGGTCTTCTGGCCAGAGACCCAGACGGTGCACACGCAGTTACAGAGATGGTACAGCTGAGCAGACCCCGCAGCCCAGGAAGTGTACACACGCTGATGACCGTGACATGGCAGCGAGACTGTTCACGAAGAAAAAGACTGCCCTGTCCACGGCGACCTGCTCGCTGCTTTGTCCCAGCGTGGAAGCCGAGCCAGGCTCTTTTATGCAAATATCAAAGTCCGCAAGGGCCTGAAGGAAGGCACAAAACCAGCTGTGTGTGGGGGGGATGGCATTTCATTTTCCTGTCCTGTAGTTTTTCCCCTTCAACAGTCTTTGTTGTCTCCACCAGACCTCCTTCCCCACCTGTCAGTACTCTGGAGATACCACTCTGGCCTTGGCTGGGCTCAGGACAGACCCTGGCATTGCTGGAATGGTGCCTGAATTCCCACTTCCCATCCTCAATACTTTCTTCCTAGCCAGGGAGAAATGTATTTCCTCCTGTCTTCTGAGAAAGACCAAAGCTTAAACTTCCTCCTAGGTCGGAGGATGTGCGTTTCACTTGATATAAATGACCCTGTTATCAGTGGAAAACATGACCTTCTCCCTGAAAAGCAATTTTCCAGTTGAGAACCAGACCCCAAATCCTCCTGCAGCGGAGTTTGTCGTCTAAGGTTGGGTTTTACCTGTGGGTCATAGCTTCTATGAGCGAAATAGGTTCTTTCTTAAACTGAATTAAAAACACAGAGTAAGGTTTTGAGAACCTCTCTCAAGGGTTGTTAACAAAATTCTGGCATAAAAGGACCCATAGAATTTTTTTTTTCTAGGAGAATTTCTTCCTCTCCTTTTGAACCTAAGTGTCAGGATTTTTCATGTTAAGTAGAATTTTTAAACTGCTTTTTCCAACAATGAATGAAGAAAGGTATAATGCTCTTAAACTCACTTCAAGGAATAATATTAAATATTTCTCTACCAGCAGATAATCTCCTTCATGCCCACCTTCAAAACAAAATGAATGTTTAGAATTTTCTACTCCTACCTTACACTTGATTTATAAGTTTTACCCCTGGGTTCCTCACACTTTCTGAGTTCTCAGAATCTTATTCATGGTCCTAATCAGGCAGCGGGACACCAGCCTTCATTCTGACAGGCCCTATTTGAAAACAGGTTTTCTTTTTTCTTTTCCCTTTTTCCCCTGAAAGGGCCTGTGTCAACTGCCTCTACAAATGCCAAATTGTTGATTCATCATCGTTACAGAGGACGGAAGATAATCACTTCAATGACATCTTCATCCTAAAGAAGGTTTTTGTTTTGGGTTTTGATTTTTTTTTTTTTTAAATCACAGAGTTGATCATTTTTCCCAAATAAGAGATGGGTGGGAAAGTAATATTTTCAACTCTCAAAAAGTACAAGTCCTCTTGTTTTGTATTCTCCATCATAAATTCTCTTTCACTGCCAGTGATCTAGGAGGCCAGCAGGGCAGAGCAGGGGGGTGGGCAGAGCGACAGCAGGACACGTGTTCTCCTTCTTTCCCAGGAGACCACCAGCAGCGGGGCTGCCTCCCGACAAAGGCCACGTGGTACTGTCTGTCTGCCGCCTTGCCCCTCAAGATTAAAAATATCATTTCTGGTCTGAAAACAGTTTCTCAAGATTGTTCCTAAAAGCTACCTCCCCAACCAGATTAGAAGGCTGTGTCAGTTCATTTAAAACATGCTTCTAGCAGAGGAGGAAGGAGTGCCTTCATTACACGGGAGCTGCTCCAATCCTTCGGGAGGAATTCAATTTGGAGCGGAAATGGGGAATTTCATCAGATCTTAAGCAGGGGCTGGAGTGTGATTTATTTCTCCTTTGTCCAGGGAGACGTGACCAGCGTGGCCCACCTTGCTGCTCAGGGAGAGGTACAGCACTGGGGGCTCCAGCCCTGCAGGCTGCAGGGGGACCAGGAGGACAGGAAATTGCTTTTGGTTAAGGACAAGAAGAGCTCCAGGCCACCCCTCCATTACACTGGAGTAGATCCCAACTCCCCTCAGGGGGAGCAGATTCACTTTTTGTACAGATTCTTGGAGGTTTGTCCAGGAAACAGACACATATTCTTCAAGTTTGAACTTCTTATGGGTTCAAAGTTTTTCACAGTCTCAACATGTGGAGCCCAATAGCCCATTAGAGAGAGGAAAGAAGAACAAAGAAAGAGGGGAACTCAGGCTCCTGTACTTTCAGACTTAAACTGGAGAGTTCTAAGGGCCTCATAATCATGTGAAAGCAACTTTTACTTGCATGACTTAATTACTTGCCAATTTAATTTGGATGACTGAAAGGCAGACTCATAGTACTCTGGGGCAATCTGAAAGGGAGGACGAATCGTAGTTAGCCGTCCCTTAGACTCAGGACGTGCTTTCCCTTCCTCAGTAAGGTGTGATGTGATTTGTGCCAGTGCCTCACTCGGTGCCTTTACAAACCAAACGCTCGGCTCCGGCCCCTTCACCCGTGCAATGAAATCCCTTAGCCCCGCTCCCCGATGCAGTCTAAGGTAGGGGACGTGTCTGTTGTCCCAAAGGCAAAGGGATGGCCCAGATGACCTGGAGGGCCTCTGCTCCCCTCTGGCTCTGAGACTGCTCAGCGGAGACTAGTAACCTTCCCTTTGCTCCATCAGGCATCCCGCGCTGTGGCCACATGTTGTAGTCTTAAACTGGTGCCTTAGGAGATATGGGGATATGGGCCTTTCGGTAGCCTGAGGGGGAAACCAGATCTAAAAACTGGAAGAAAACTTACTACAGCGGATCAACACAAGGATCTAGGTTTGAGAGAAAAAGCTAATGTTAGTTAGTGTATGTTTTCCTTTAAAAATTCTAAATAGCGGGACTTCCCTGGCGATCCAGTGGTTAGGACTCCGCGCTTCCAACTGCAGGGGGCCCAGGTCGGATCCCTGGTCAGGGAACTAAGATCCTGCAGACCATGCAGCGCGGCCAAAAAATAAAAAATTAAAAAATAAAAATTCTAAATAGCAAAGAGGCAGTAAAACATCTACTCACTTATCTGAATGAATTTTGGCTAAAACTGCCAACATGACTATAGCAGAGAGTGACTGAGGGGAAGCCCCAGGGCCAGAGACTTCTACCAGAAACATATACGCCTTTGAAAGACTCAAATGCTTGAGTATCTGCTGTGTGCTAGGCACTATATGTTACATACATCATCTCAGGAGATAGATTTCATTATCAGCCCCATTTTACAGATGATGAAAGTGAAGCACAGAGAGGTAAAAGGCCTAGCTCAAGGTCACACAGCTGGTAAGTAATGGAGCTGGTATTTCCATTCACGCAATCTTGACCCTGAAGTCCTACTCTGACCCACTCTGCCCAGGGTCGCTGGGTTTAGACCTGTGGCTTCAGGGCTCCCATTCCTCCGTGCCAGCTCAAGCCGGTGGTACAATGTTCACTGTTCTCCCTGGTGTTCCATCTTCAGAGTCCACCCAAGGGGAGCGACCAGCCACACCCCAGGACCCAGCTAGAACTGACCGGAGGTTATCAGACCTTGTGATCAGCAAAGCTTTGGCCTCTTTCTGGTGAGATGGAAGGTAGGGAAGGAAGGGAGAGGGGAAAAGAGAGGGAGCATCACTACTCCTCTGGTGAAGCCCCCCCAAGAGCCTAAATTCCTGAATGCAATACCATTCTTCCTAACCCTGTCCTATGCCAGGTCCCTTGTGGGCCACTGCACGGGGATGCTTAGACAAGCAGGTGCAAGGGTGCAAGGGTCAGTCCCTAGGGTACGATTTCAGGAGCCCAGGAAGGACAACATGCCAGACTGCCTACTGCCTCTCCCCAGCCTCTACCTCCCACCCCCTTTTGTTAAAGCCTGACTTTTCTTTTTCCTGAAGAGACATTATTTTTTATAGCAGTTTTGGGTTCACAGCAAAACTGAGCAGAAAGTACAGAGACTTGCCATATGCCCTGCCGCCACACACACAGCCTCCTCCTCTATCAACCTCCCCCGTCAGAGTGGTGCATTTGTTATTGCAGATGACAAATCTGCACTGATGTATCATTACCCAGGGTCCGTAGCTTACATTAGGGCTCACTCTTGGTGTGGTACAGTCTGTGGATTTGGACAAACGTATAATGACATGTATCCACCAGTAGAGTATCATACAGAGTAGTTTCACTGCCCTAAAAATCCTCTGATTTTTTTTTTTTTTTTTAAGAAGAGATGGTTCAAAGCGATCACAAACTCAAAGGACTACAGGAGCCAAGAAGATAACAAAATGAGGGAGGTGGATAACTCAGTGGAGAGAGTAGAAAAAAGATGAGAAAGTAGACAAAGAGGTGGGGGGAGTAGACAGGAGATGGGAAAGTAGATGATGAGATGAAGGAAGTAGATAAGATGGGGGAAGCTGGTAACAAAAGTTGGGAAGTAGATAACAATAGAGGGAAGTGGGTAAGGAGATGGGGAAATAGGTAATGAGAGGTGGGGAAACAGATAAAATGAGGAAAGCACGTAACAAAAGGTAGGAAGTAGATGACAAGATGGAAGTAGAGAACAAGATGAGGGAAGTAGATAACGAGATCAGGGGAGTGATAACAATATAAGGAAATAGGTAACTACGGGAGGAAAGCAGGAAACAATAGGGGGAAGTAGATAACACATTTGAAAAACGTTTTGCCAAAGCAAACCAACCTATGGACAGGAGCTACAAGTTTATCATCTCAGGTTTGAAGCAGTTATCTTAGGAGGAGAAGCGCACGGCCTCATGGCACGTTGTGGTGTAACATCTGGATCCCACCAGGTTCCGCATGGCTGCTCACAGAAAAGAGGGAAAGGCCCCAAAGCTGAGCACGGATGACAGCTGGGAGGAGAGAGGGGGCTCCTCCTGAGGTACAAGGAGGGGGAAAGTGGTGCCGCTGGGGACACCGAAATATTTTTGCCAGCTTCATAATTTTGTTTAGTGCCGGCCTTGGCCTACTGCTAAGAGTAAAAATTAATAGCATGGCCATGACAAAACATGGAGACCACCTCTGACTCCAGACAACAGAGACCGCCTTTGGTGGACTGCTCAGCTAGCGATCAGCAGAGCCATAAGCAGAGCGGACACTTCACTTCTGTGTGCAGGCATCGTCCCTAGAGCTGGATTTCTAGATCTCAGTCCTGCGTGCTAAGTGAAGGCAGCCCCGGCAGTCGATGATTAGTAGTTGGCTACACCTAACTCAGGCTACCCTGCCTGAGGAAGGTGGCAGGGTTGGCATCTCACGGTTATGCTCACCTAAAAAGCTAAAGGAAGTTTCAAGTGGATGTCTCAGGTTTTAAAGCTAAAGGTTCAGAGACAAAAACCAGTATTTGACTGAATTTTCCAACTCTAGATTCGGACTCCTTTTTTTCGGAATCTTAAGGTACATGTTCAACCTAAGGAGTCTCTGGATGCTCCCGGGGAGAAGAAAGAATTAACTTTTTTTTTTTAAGTTACTGAACACTCTGGTGTTTGGGATACCAGGGGCACACCCATACCCAACTATATAAACAATATTTATTGGAGCTGAAGAGGTCTTCTGAATCATCTCTAAACGAGTTATGCACTGAGAGCTGTGCATTTTCTGCAGGATCTGGAGAACTCTTCTGGTAAGTAATTACCAGTTAAAACGTGTTGGCAGCCTCCACTGGAGCACATGGATGACAAAATGTGATTCTCTCTGCTCCCTCACCCCCGCCCCCCCTCCTGGCCTCCCCAACCAGGGTGATGATGTTTGTTCCCATAAAGAGAGCTAATAAAATTAGCCTCTACCATGATACAGGGAAAATCTTTATTTAATAAAATAATGCATTTTGCTTCATTCCCAGAACAGCAATAATATGGCGCAACTGAGAACCATAATAGCTCATCCAGTTGGTTTTCGCTGTGTGTATAAGTCTGTCATTTGTGGCCATGTGGAAGCTTGGAAAGCTGCTTCATGAAGGGAGACGTTTGGGCAGCTGGCACCACCCGCGGTAAGAGCAGTGCGGTTATGGGTTTCCTTTGAAATACAGTGCAAGCACTCTCTGGGTCCACAAATCAAGTCTAAAGAAAGAAATGGTGGGGAATTCCCAAAGAGTACTCAGAACTTTAATTGGTGAGGGGGCCATCCGTTGCTTCCACAACCGAGAGCAAGCACCCGTGGCCCAGTCAGGCAATCTGGGCGTCTGAAAACTCGAGATGTAGTCAGAAATGTGTTTAAGTGTTGTGCTGGGGGCTGGTGGAGGCACACATGAAGCACAAAGGCTGGTCGTTACAGCCACAGGCCTGGATACCGCAGGGCACTGCAGGCTGAGAGGACGAGCCCTGAAAGCAGATGCTGGTGTGGAAGGACACACGAGTTTCCTCTGCCAGACAGCCACACTGTCAACTAGCTTTCAAAGCAGGAGGTTACTTTGGGTAGGAACGAGCACCAGAGCTACCTTAGGGCTTAGGGTGTCAGAATCAGCTCTATCACGAAATCAAAGTTGGATCTAGGATAAGAGAATTGAAGGAAGCTGAGTTCAAGTATTCCCTGACAGTTGCAATGATGGTGGTGGAGAAAAAGAAAAGGAAAAATAAAGCACTGATGACAGTAAACTCTTAGACGTCGCTTACCCTCTCTCAGGCACAGTTCTAAGGACTTTACGTTCACTAACTCATTCAGTTCTAACAATAACGCTGTGAGGGAGATATTATTATCCCCGTTTTACACACAAGTAAACTAAGCCGCAGAGAAGTTATACTGCTTGTCCAAGATCCCGCAGTTGGTATGTGCCAAAGCTGATTCACATACAGGCAGCCTGGCTCGCATACATGTTTCGCTTGATCCACATCAGCGTGTTTCAGAATCACCTAAAGGTAGGTTGTTAGACAAATACTAGACACTCAGTTAAATCTGAATTTCATAGAAATAACTAAAAGTTTTTAGTGTGTGTCCCATGCAATATCGCTAAACCTGGCAACCCACCTGGAGGGCTTGTTAAAATAAATCATGGGGCCCACACCTCCCAAGAGTCTGATTCATAGGTCTGGGTGGAGCCTGAGATCTGCATTTTCTAAGTTTCCAGGTGATGCTGGTGTTACTGATCCAGGGACCTCACCCTGAGAGCCGCTGATCTACACTTTGACAGACGCATTTTTAACTTAAAGAAAAAGAAATCCATTGCCAAAATTTATAAATAGGAAGATTTCACCTAGAAATCCAGATTTTCTAATTTTATTTAAAATTTGAAAGATACGACTACACTAGGTTCACATTCCTATGTAGTAACTGCAGCTGAACAGCAGCTGACCCTTTCAGAGGGGGCTTGGGCTCCCCAGCTCCCCCTCACTCCCCCCTATCTCCCCACCACTGGCTAACTCCATTTGTCATTTTTAATCATGTGATTATATGTGCTTCCCTCCACCCCTTTCCTATAGCAGGATCAAGAGAAAAGTGAAATATTTCTTCTATCTACATCTCCATCAAAAGTAGGCAGAGAAGACCAAGTATTTCTTAAAGGATGCTCTGCCCATGCACTCATTTATATTTGCTGCCTGACTCCTTACAGGCATGTGGATTTAACCTCTTGTTTAGTTTTTCTTTCGAAAAATTCTACTATAAAACTTGTTCATGGGGCTTCCCTGGTGGCGCAGTGGTTGAGAGTCCGCCTGCCGATGCAGGGGACACGGCTTCGTGCCCCGGTCTGGGAAGATCCCACGTGCCGCGGAGCGGCTGGGCCCGTGAGCCATGGCCGCTGAGCCTGCGCATCCAGAGCCTGTGCTCCGCAACAGGAGAGGCCACAACAGTGAGAGGCCCGCGTACCGCAAAAAAAAAAAAAAAAAAAAAAAAAAGGCAAAAAAACTTGTTCATGGCTATAAAATAGTTTAGCAACTCTTGCTTCATGGAGAGAGCAAAGATACAAACTTTAGCCTAGTTCAAGTCAGTCACTACCAATTCCATATCACTAAGGGTGGAATTTATTGGATTTTTTGTATTTTTAAAATCCAAACACAGTTTCAATTATTACTAGCCACTAATGGCTTATAATGAAGGCAGAGCTTGTTAGCTAAGCAGACAACTGGTATGTTTGTTTAAAGTGTAAATAAAGGGAAATTCATGAGTTAAATGAATGAATTCATCGATTGTTCTCCCTGGGCTGTAAAGGAGTATTCAGCTGCCATAATATATATCACCACCTTTTTGCTCGAGTTGTCTTTAGCTGGCCAGAGATCTTTCTTAGAGGTTGCTTACAAAGTCAATGTCTCTGAGTTTTTGAAAGTACTCGTCACACCAGTAAGTGCTATTAAGGATAAGGGATCACCTGGCTCCTGGGGGTTCATAAATAACTGAGCTTTTAAGAACAATAGCCAGATTTCCGAATCTCAGTCTGTGACTCCACAAATAGACCAAAGCAGCACACTTGTGGAGATAAAGGGACAATACGCCTCATATTTTCCAGGGTGGTCCTAGAAAGTATGGGACAGATGGTCATTCTCAGAGGTCCTGAACTTAACAGCATTTCTCTTTAAAAGGCAATAAACCTCACCAGAAACAAAAATAAACAAATAAAAGGTTTTGCTCTCCAAAGTCTCCTAGCTCTAACTAACCTTTTCATTTAAAACTACGAGCACTGCACTTCTTCTCTCCAAATGCAATGCATCAGGTTTACTGGATATCTATAGTTAAATGCCATTCTCCTGGGATGGCTCCCCTGGAGGTGCTCACCATGGTGATAGTGTGTGTGTGTGTGTGTGTGTGTGTGTGTGTGTGTGTGTGTGTGTGTGTGTGTGTGTGTGTGTGTGTGTGTGTGTCTGGTGGGGGGATCAGAGGAATTTCTCTCCTTCTAAATAATTCTTGGTGCCCATGTCCCTATTTCTGGGTAGTTGCCTTATTTATAGTGAGCTGAAAGGCACCTCATTCCATTCGGAATGTATTCGGCTTCGAGTAACAGAAAAGACAACTAGCGTTGGCACGCACACGGCAAGGTTTTTTCCTTTCCTGTAACAAGACCCCTGGAGGAGGGTAGCTGCTGGGGTTGGTTCAGTGACTCAGTGATGTGGTCAGAGCTCTAGGTCTTTCTAGCTTCCCACTCTGCCATCCTTACCATGTTCACTTTCATCCTCATGCTTGCCATCTCATGGTCACAAGTTGGCCACCACAGCTGCAGGCATCACTTTCATGTTCAACAGAGGGAAAAGGGGGGGGGGGCGGGGCTGCAGATGAGGGGAGCCGTGCCAGCAACATCTATCCCTTTCATCAGGAAAGCAAAACTTTTCCTAGAAAGCCCATATTATATTTCCACTCATTGGTAACCCAAGCTACAAGGCAGCGTGGGAAAGGGGATCTTTGGCTTTTTCTGATTCTGTGGTAGAGGTAGACAGGAAGAAGGGAATTGCTTATGGGGTGCTGGGTTCATCAACGCACAGGGTCAGCTGCAGTACCCTAGTGTAACCGTCTTTCTCATAAATATGAGAGAGTCATTCCTTGGGTCTTTTAGAATGCAAATACTTTAGGAAGGGATAATATACTAAAATAATCCACACTGAAGTGTTAGTAACATACCCTCATATGACATTTTTCTAGACAGGAGGCATTCTGAACATGGGGACTGTGGGATGGGCAAGTCAGCATACTTCGAAGACACATTCTACCTACTTCCCAACTTAACCTGATGCTGGATGACGTTTGGACTTTTATTTTACCTTCTGATCCTCCACAAAAGGCCAAAAACCTACTAAAGCTGAAGGCAGTATTTTATATTATGGTGGTTTTTAAGAACTCAGGCTTTGGAGACAGAGCCCTGACTTTGACTTGTGGCTCTCCCATCTACCAGCTGCATCACTGTATCAGTTTTCTATGGCTGCTGTGACAAATAAGCACAAACGTAGGGGCTTAAAACAACACAGATTCATCATTTTACAGTTCTGTAGGTCAGAAGTCTGACATGGGTCTCACTGGGCAAAAATCTATGCTATTAGAAGTCAGGACACTGGTCCCTGTGTGTATCAGGTGGGAGGTGACTGGAAGGGGGCACAGGGGTCTTCTGTGGTGTTGGTCACATTCTGCTGTTTTTTTAAAAATATTGATTTATTTATTTTCCTTTTTTTTTGGCTGCATCGGGTCTTAGTTGCGGCACACGGGATCTTTGTTGAGGCATGCGGGATCTCTGCATTATGGTGTGCAGTCTGCTCAGGTTTCTCTCTAATTGCGGCACGCGGGCTTCTCTCTAGCTGTGGAGTGTGGGTTTTCTCTCCCTAGTTGTGGCGCGTGCGCTCCAGGGTGCGTGGGCTCTGTATTTGCAGCACGCGGGCTCTCTAGTTGAGGTGCACGGGCTCAGTAGTTGTGGCACGCAGGCTTAGTTGCCCCGCGGCACGTGGGATCTTAGCTTCTGACCAGGGATCAAACCCGCATCCCCTGCATTGGAAGGTGGGTTCTTTACTACTCGTCCACCAGAGAAGTCCCACATTCCGTTTCTTGATCAAGGTGCTAGTTATAGAGGTGTGTTCAGTTTGTGAACTTTCGATGAGCTGTACACTTAAGATGTACACTTTTCTGCATGTATTGTAATTCAATGAAAATTTAAAAACAAAGAAACACACAAACATAGAAAAAAGTATCTTGGGAGGTCTCCCTTTGGAGAATCAAGGCAAAGATTAAGCCAGAGTCTTGTCAGTAGGGGCAGAAACGAGACCAGAGACTGGGCTGCCTGCCCCTAGTCCGTCCAGATGAACGTACTCCAGGCCAGTTCCCAACACTAATTGTACATATATTTTAAGTCTCTTGAGGAAAAGGTTTTTTTCTTTTCTTTAAATTTGCTTTTGCCATAGAGTCACATTTCTATTGCAAGTGAAAGGTATCTTGTATCCTTCAGACACACCTGTAAAAACAGAACTGATACTGTCATGTATCCATGCCTGCTTCATTTTCTTCCAGACACAGTGGAAAACATGACACAATAATAAACCCCTTTTCTATCCTCACCAGCTGGAAAATTACGTTATGACTGAAATGACATCATTCAGCTACGACACTGAGCCAGCGGCTGCTCTGAGAAATCAGGGTGAGGCAGTGACAGCATGGATGTGAACGCCACTCAACAATGAATCCCACCCTTTCTACTAGCAAATGGCTTTTTTATTGCCATGGCATTTTGAAAATGAAACTGCAGCAGCTACGTCCTCTGAGGCCATTGATCACCCAACATTCCTTATCTCTGAAACTAACCACATTGGCCAAGACAAAACAACCATGGGAGTAGAAAGAGAGCAATTTTAAATAACTAGTTCCAAAGGCGGGAGACCAGGGGCCAAGGTCAAGGCTCTTAGCTCCCAGGGGGTGATTTAGTGTTCCCTCTATCTCTATCAATTGTTGCTAAAGTGACCTCAAGTAGTAGTGGTAATAACTATATCTATACAATAATACTCTTTGATATAGAATATTAACATTCTTCTGTAATATAATATTCTAGGCAAATATAACGTCAGGACAAAGCCTTGACCCTCCTTCATCTTTTCAACTTTTAGGATGAACCCTATGAAACTGCTGACATTTGACCATTTCAACCTCCCAAAATGAGCAGCTTCACGGGGCTCATCCTATAGACTGTCCCTCCCTCATCCAGGACACTTCACTGCAGAAACGGCAAGATCTAAGGAAATTCCCATACTTTTCAAGCAACAGAATTAGAAACACCACTGCATCCCACTGTGGAAAAGTACAGAGGTCCCTGGCAAATGACACTGTGCTGTCCTTAGAAAGAGCCGGACCCTAGTCACTGCCCCAGATCAGTGCCACCTCAGTCCTTTGCCTGCTCAGTGTGAAGCCAGGTGCCTTAGGGTAGAAGTAGATCTTCAAGTCAACAGCGGAAACGGGAGTGGTCAAAGCAGGGAGACTGGAACAGCAGTGGCCCCCAAGGCTTGGGGGAGGCTGAGTGGATGTGCAGCTGATGTGCCGCACGCTACAAGGCCACCCAAGACCCACGTCTGCACCTGCACACTGGGGCGAACAGGTTGGGCCATTACTGCAGCGAAGCTGGAATCCCAACTGGAGAATGTGATTTCAGTCGACCAGCCTGCCACAGATGCCTGAGCCAACCCCAGTGGATTAGGTATCACACGGTCCCAGGGCCCAGTGGAGAAAGCACGCTGCTTCAGAAACACTTCCCCCAAGGCGAACACATGTACCATGTTCGGTTCCAGCTGCCAGGAAGGGCTCCGGGAAAGAGAACAAGTTCATTTTGATGGAGGACTGGAGGTGAGGCGGAAAGGTGAGAGTATAGGGAGAACTATCAAAGGGAAGGAATTAGTCCATAGGGGGCTGGGGCTGGGGAGGGGAGTGGGAAGAAGAGCACATCTGGGGCAGGGACACATGGATTCAAAGGCCGGTGCAGAATCCGGCTCATAGGTGGGATAGGGTCTGCAGCGGAGAGACAAGCTAACAGTGAAGTCGGGGAAGGTGTGAGACTGGCTCAGGAATGCCTGGACACTCAATCCAAAAGGCATCTTAGAGACCTACCCCTCCCCATCCTACATAGGAGAGAACAGAGATCCAGAGAGCCAGCTTGTTCACGCCACATGGTTGGAGCTGCCCACGTGCCACAGTTAAGCCATATCAGACCTAAATCCGCCCGATGGTTTATTCAAAACTGTTTTACAAAATCTTGGTCATGGGCTTCCCTGGTGGCGCAGTGGTTGAGAGTCCGCCTGCCGATGCAGGGGACACGGGTTCGTGCCCCGGTCCGGGAAGATCCCACATGCCGCGGAGCGGCTGGGCCCGTGAGCCATGGCCGCTGAGCCTGCGCGTCCGGAGCCCGTGCTCCGCAACGGGAGAGGCCACAATGGTGAGAGGCCCGCGTACCGCAAAAAAAAAAAAAAAAAAAATCTTAGTCATAGCAGAACCAAAGGAGCCCCCTTGCCTGAAACTGGTGACTCACTCAAGGCTAGAAGCTCACGGCGACTGAAGGCAGAAACCTGTGCTTGCCGCCCTCTGTAGCCACCTTCACAAAAGGCTTCTGAGATGGGTATGACACCGAGTACCAGCAGCTGCGCACTAAGATGTTTACTCAGGCAAGACTTGGCCTTTTCCTCTGCTGACAAAGAGCTACCTTTAAGGAAAGTTTCAACAACCTCAGATACCACGTTGGTTTGTTGTTCACCAGTTTCACTTGGGAGGAGAATGACAACAGACAAGAGAAAAAAAACATTTCACACTATCTTCTAAGTATAACAAGTGTCATATTTTTCACAGTTGTGTTATTATAATGGTTTACCTAATTGTTTTCAAATTTTCTTTCTTGTTCTTTCATTTTTTTTAAGGCTCTGAATATTCACCTTTGGGTTGAACACATTTGTGGAAAGAAAGCCTGGCCTAAAGAAAAACCAGACCATGCTGGGGCATCAATGCACGTAACCTTAACTACAGTGTTCGCTCCTGCAAAGACTATAATGTATGAAATAAAATATTAATAGCCATTACCTCAGTTCTTCTGAGAACAGACCTGAGTCACAGTTTTCACGTGGCATGATTTCCACACATGCACCTCGCCGTGAACACTGCTCACGTTACCAGGCGAGGGAAGCCTCAAAGTGGGCGAGACCAAGAGGAGCGTGTGTTTTTATTCCATAATGTCATGGGCAATGTTGCTTATTTTGGTGACCAAGTTCAATTCTCCTGAATTTCCCATCTATTACACATTATAAGACGAATCACCTAAACGTGTACTAGGAGGGTTGGCAAAATTATGTTTCACTCAGAAAGGAAAATATTGGAATAAGATTAACATCTCTATTATTCATCAGCAGCTAAATTAGCAATCACTCAGCTGAACTCTCTGACATTTGCAAGCATCAAGAGGGCAAAATATTTGTGTGAATGGATGTCTTTCCAACGCCTCGTATTTGTGCGTTGCAAATGGGCATAATTAGATTTTTAAACTCTGTGTGGATGCTGTTAAGAATGCTAAAGACATTCAGCTCCCCAGGGGCTTATGTTATGGTAGGTCTGGTTTCCCCTTCTCTCCCTCTGCTTGTCCATTGTCTTCTTGATAAGCTTTGGGTTCTTAGTGGCCTAAAAACCAACTGTTTGACAGTTTTGTGTCTGATGATTATACAGCTGAGTTAAACAAAGAATGAAAGTCAAGTGCCCACCCTAGTACCCGGCACACAGTAAACATGCCGCAAATGGTAGTGCCTCCCCCTTACACGCTCTCGTAGATTGCTAAGTGCTTTCAAGTCTGTGTTTATAAATGATTCTTCAAATCCCCCATGCGATAGTGTAAAGTGAACGTTCCGCTTTTATTGGCGGGAGGCCGGGAAGGGGAGGATGGCTAATTTACTCCTTGAGATGGGATCCTGACATAGTCCGAGGCTGGACGGCCGCAGCTTAGCGGTGGGGCTCCTGGGCTAAATTGCTTCTTTAGGTGGCCTGCCACACTGAGGTGTGTTTTTTAAATCTGTGCAATAAAATTTCGTGTGGTTGGAGAGGCGGCGGAAGGGAACCCACCCACAGGCAAATGACGTCAAAAAGCTAAAGGGAAACATTGGGCTTCTCTGTTCTCAAGAAGCTTCTGCTGTGTTAAGCAACCTCAGAAGGAAGCTGGCTTTCCATTAAAAAAACAGCCACTTTGGCAGTTGTCACAGACAGCCTGGGGTCTATACTTCCCCTCTTAGGAAAAGTGGGGAAAATAATTTTCATAAGTTGGAAAGGAAGAAACCTGGAGTTCAAAGAGTCTTAGAGCTGGACAGGCACTTGATGGCCATTTGATGTAACCTCTACGTCCAAACAAGGAAACTGAGGCTCAGAGCAGGTTGGAGACTGAGCCTCGGCCCTTGGATCTCCAGGGCAACCCACTCTCTATACCACACTGTCGTCACAGAGCCAACAGTCTGCACCTTTACAGCCGCTCGGGGGAGAAATTACCTTGCACTTCGTTTACAAAGGGGCTGCTTCAGCGGAAGTTCATGCGTGGCTGAAGAGAGAATCATCCTGTCCCACCGACCCCCTGAGGCCAGAGCTTTTGCTTGGGAAGAAGCTCTGGAGAGGCTCTGCCTATGTATAAGGGGCACACATACAAGCAGACCCTTCCCTCTTATACCTCTGCCCCCAGAAAACAACCTGATATGTGGGGTTAAGCACACTTTGCAGGGGAGCCCATACCCTGGAACCCTGGGGAGCCCCACTGCTCGGGGACTGGGGCCAACCACTGGATCTCTCAGTTCTTCAGGTTTCTCCTCATAGGATGGACGCCGACGTGACTGCTAAGGGACAGCTGAGAAGCCGTGTGCACAAGTCACAAAGCAGGGTTGTCCACTTGTCCCACACATAGCTGTGGGTTCAGCTCTTCCGTGTGTCTTTGGGAGAACAATAAAGCCTGATACTAAAATACCATTAAGTCGCTTATCATTTATTTATTATTATTTATTATAATATTTATCATTTATTATATTATTTATTATTTTCCTTCATAAATTAACTCTCCTGTCGGTGACCTCCCGGAGAAAAATCCTTCAGTTAATAAAGTAAACAGTAATACCCTTATCATTTTAAAAGCCCTTCACTTCCATATTTTCCTTCTCTTTTTAATTGAACCTCAACAGCTTTGTGATGGTTGTGGATTTTTTTCTCTTCAGGTGAGGAAATGGAGGCTCAGAATGTGGAAAAGACTGCCCTGGAACACCAAGCTTGAGCATGGCAGAGCAGGAACTCAAGCCCAGGGCTTCTTTCTAACACCACTCTGAACACATGCTCAGTGGGACCAGCTTTGGTTCCTGGACCACAAAGTGATTTCATTCAAAGAACAGAAACTCTTGGTCCAAGACTAGGTTGGACAAACAGGACACAGAAGGCAGACAGTGATGCTGAACCATTCATTCATTCAGCAAATATTTACTGAGAGCCTACAGCCTGCCAGGCCCTGTGCTCGGTGCTTGGGATACACTAACAAACAAAAGGGACAGGGATGGGCTCTCATGGAGATCACAGTCTAACCGTGGGGACGGGGGGGAATTCAATAAATGAGATTATTTCTTTATTGAGCCATTCACTTCTCTTCCTCTGTTAGCTCCTGTGTTTTCACCTAGAAACTTTGGGTCGTGTTTGGATAGCACCACCTTTGTTTGTGTTCTGCTCACTACTGGCCTCTGCAGCAGCCCTCCCTTTCCCCTCCCTGCGCAAGGCCCTGCTCTCCACTGCCCGCTGAAATGACAGGGGTGACGGATGGTTCCACACACTGTCTGACTGCTTCAGTCTTGAGTGTTGGCAGTTGTTAGTGATGGGTGTTATTATCTGATCACTGATAGATTTCATTCACTGTACCTTTCTATCATGGCTTTTACCGAAAGAGTGTGTGTGTGTGTGTGTGTGTGTGTGTGTGTGTGTGTGTGTGCGCGTGTGCACGCACGTGTGTGTGTGTGTCACAGAGCATATTTTATGATAGGTTTTAACAGCACTGGGGCAAAAGTGTGAGATGAGCAGCTTTCCAATAGAACTCAATGATATGAACAGGGAAGGTATATTTGGATGGCAAGGCTGTTCCCCTAAATATAACTACAGAAAAGAAATGACAGAAGAACGTGCATGTTTACCATTTTGATTAAACTAGAATTTTAAATCAAAGTTTTATCTTTTTTTTCTTTACTATATGTAACTCTTCATTTCTTGATCCACAGGCTGACTCCTCCGTGTTACCCCTCTGTTATCTGGGGATTCAGAACAGTTATTGAATGCAAGCCCTACACAATAACTGCTTTTATAATGTTTTTAAACTTTCTTTCTTAAACAATATGTAAATGGAGTATAAAGGAACCAATATTTTAAGTTTCCTAAAAGACCACTGATTGCTCTTGAGTATGTTATTGAGATGAGTGAAACATATTCTTTAATCAGGAAAAAAGAGAGGAAGAAATCACATAAAAGCATAAGCAGCAGCTCAAAAATTATTTTCTTGGTTTATTTTATGTTGCAGCTACACAAGCCAAGCCATCCCTTTTTGTGCGTCCATCAATAAGATATCTGTTGCGCTTTTGTACAAAGAACAAAGATGCTTTTATCAATTCTCAAAAGTCTGTAGGACAAACCATTCATGCTGTCAAACCCCCTAAAACCCTTTCAGCAAATAATGAAATCCATCAGTGACAAATGTCAACATACTAATTTGTTAAATACAAAACAAAAGCAACATTCAGACAAGGCGCTTCATTTCATGTTATATCAGCACTCCAATTTGTACCAAGTTTATGGCAACCCACAGATCATGCAATATTAAACAGGACTGTATTATAATGAAAACTGGAACAATAAACTCCCCTTAGCTAGAATGCTAATAGTGCAGCTGAAATACATGCTATGATTCTGGAACATTCAACTTCTCCCAAACTACTAGAAATTCTATGAAGATACCTATTTCTAATAGTGATGGTATAACCCAAATATACGGATTTCAGGTAGATGAGAAAAGAACCTTGAGAAATAAAATTTCTTCTTCCTAGAGAGGACCTTAAAACTCACTTAGTTCAGCAAGACCAATCAGAACAAAATGAAATTCTTAAAGGTATGAAAGAAATATATAATGAGAGGATCTTCCTGATTTTTATTGTTGATCTTGATAAAAAGGATATTTTAACTGAGACTATCACATTCCACATTATAGCAGACTTTTAAAAAAAAAACCCTACAGGAAACAAGAGGGTGTGTGACGCTGAAGCACAGGACTCTACTGGAGTGTGAGAGGGAGAGCCTCTGAATACTGTTTCACTGTGATTTAAAAAAAAAAAAAAAAAAAAGCTTCAAATGGCACCGAGTGCCCTAGAGGACTCGCAGTACATTGTCAGGGACCTACTGGGTCTGGCACAGGCTTTGAGGCCAGACATACTTGAGTTCAAATCCTGACTCAAGTGCATGGCTCAAGTGTGACTTCAGACCAAGCTCTCCACCTCTCTGGGTCTCAGTTTCCTTTCTCTAAAATGAACATCACAACCACTTGACAGGGAAGCTATCAGGATTTCCAGTGCCATGTAAATTTTTTTTTTTTTTGCAGTACGCGGGCCTCTCACTGTTGTGGCCTCTCCCGTTGCGGAGCACAGGCTCCGGACGCGCAGGCTCAGCGGCCATGGCTCACGGGCCCAGCCGCTCCGCGGCATGTGGGATCTTCCCGGACCGGGGCATGAACCCGTGTCCCCTGCATAGGCAGGCGGACTCTCAACCACTGCGCCACCAGAGAAGCCCCTAGAACACTTTATAAAATAGGGAATTTAGCTCCTTATTTGTCATATGCTGTAAATATTTCCCCTCTTCCACTTGTTTTATTTTTTTGGTATTGTTTATGGCATTTCTTCAATAAAGAAGTTTAAAATTTTGATGTGAACATGTTTCTTACTATTTCTCTTTATGGCTTCAGGTTTTACTGTCTGAGTATAAAAGGTTTCCCACATTTTAAGAGCATAAATAAATTTATCCATGTTTGTTTACTACTATGGTTTGATTTTTTAAACATGTAATGTTTGATCTGGATTTTTGTGAAAGAAATAACTGTATGCAACTAAATTTCAAAATTGCTTATCAGTTATACCAATAACATTTATTGATCAATCCATCTTTTCCTCATTGATGTGAAATGCCACCTTTATCATATAAAAAGTCCTGAATGCATCTGAATCTGTTTCTGAGTTCTCTTCTATCACATTCCAAGTGCTTAGTTCCTTCCCAGCAAAAAATTATTCTAATATATCTTTGTAACATTTATAATGTTTGATAGAACTAGAACATTTTATTAATTTTGATTTTTTCCCATTTATTCTCACATGTTTATTTTTTTATTTACTTGGTTGCACTGGGTCTTAGTTGTGGCAGGTGGGCTCCTCAGTTGCGGCATATGAACTCTTAGCTGCGGCATGCATGTGGAATCTAGTTCCCTGACCATGGATCGAACCCAGGCCCCCTGCATTGGGAGCACAGAGTCTTAACCACTGTGCCACCAGGGAAGTCCCATTCACATGTTTATTTTTTGAGATGACCTTTAGTATCTTTTTTCTTTTCTTTCTTTCTTTCTTTTTTACTTTTCTAAAATATGTATTTATATGTTTGTGATCTGGGAAATTTATTGAGGCCAGTCTATACAATATATTTTACCTTTTTTAAAATTCTTTTTTATTTAAATGATTTTAGAATAGTTTTAGATTTATGGAAAAGTTGTGAAGATAGTGTACCCCCCATCCAATTTCCCCTATTGTTAACATCTTACAATAGTATGATACATTAGTCAAAAATGTGTACCATACTAGTAACATAATGAACCAATATTAATACATTATTAAATTCCACAGTTTATTCAGATTTCCTTAGTTTTGACCTATTACCCCTTTTCTGTCCCAGGATCCTATTCAGAACCACATTACATTCAGTCTTTATGTCTTACTCATGAAGACATGAAGTAAGCTCCCTGGGCTGCACAGCAGGAGGTGAGCGGCAGGCGAGCAAGCGAAGTTTCATCGGTATTTACAGTTGTTCCCCATCACTTGCATTACCGCCTGAGCTCCGCCTCCTGTCAGATCAGCAGTGGCATTAGATTCTCATAGGAGCGCAAACCCTACTGTGAACTGTGCATGCGAGGAATCTAGGTGTGCGCTCCTTATGAGAACCTAATGCCTGATGATCTGAGGTGGAGCTGAGGTGGTGATGCTAGCGCTGGCGAGTGGCTGCAAATACAGATTATCATTAGCAGAGAGGTTTGACCGCACAGAGAGCATAATAAATCAATTGCTTGCAGACTCGTATCAAAACCCTATCAGTGGGGCTTCCCTGGTGGTGCAGTGGTTAAGAATCCGCCTGCCAATGCAGGGGACACGGGTTCGATCCCTGGCCTGGGAAGATCCCACATGCCGCAGAGCAACTAAGCCCGTGCGCCACAACTACTGACCCTGCGCTCTAGAGCCCGTGAACCATAACTACTGAGCCTGCATGCCACAACTACTGAACCTGTGTGCCTAGAGCCCATGTTCCTCAACAAGAGAAGCCACCGCAATGAGAAGCCCACGCACCACAAGAAAAATTAGCCCCTGCTCGACGCAACTAAAGAAAGCCCGCGTGCAGCAACGAAGACCTAATGCAGCCAAAAATAAAGAAAGAAAGAAAGAAATAACAAAACCAAAAACCCTATCAGTGAGTGGCACATGACAATTAAGCTGCATCTGGTGGCAGGCTTTAAGTCAGAATCTAACATTTACTTTAGTCTGCGCGTGGCTCGCCCATTATTTTATTTACCACTTCCGTCCATGCCTCTTTTCCGCACTGTGCACTTGTCTCAGTCACAGTTTTGTTAAGCCCACAAGCTAACCTGGCCAAAATGAGTAAAAATCAAATGTTGCTGGAGAGCTTCTTTGAAAGGGGGAAAGACCCAATGATGAGACAGCAGAAGACTATAAGACTGCCAACGAAAAGAAAGCTGCATTTAAAAGAAAATACCAAGAGTCCTACTTCAATTACAGGTTCATTGCAACAGGTGATTCATATTCTCCAAGACTGCTTTGTATAATATGTGGCGACCAGCTATCCAATGAAGCCATGAAACCTTCAAAACTGCTTTGCCACATGGAGACCAAGCAACCTGCATTAAAAGACAAGCCTTTGGAGTTTTTCAAAATAAAAAAAACGTGAACACGAAGAACAGAAGCAATTACCAAAGGCCACCGCTTCATCAAATGTTTCTGCACTGAGAGCATGATTCTTAGTGGCTAACTGCATTGCTAAAGCTAAGAAGCCCTTTACTATTGGTGAAGAGTTGATCCTGCCTGCTTCTAAAGACATTTGTCGTGAACTTTTAGGAAAGGCTGCTGTTCACAAGGTGGCACGTGTTGCTCTTTTGGCTACCGCCATAACTAGATGAATTGATGAAATAGCAGAGGCTACTGAGGCACAATTGTTAGAGAGGATTAATGAGTCGCCGTGGCAAGCAATCCACGTTGACAAGTCTACCGATGTTAACAACAAGGAAACAATGTTTGCTTTTTTGCGATATATTTTTCAGGAGGATGTGCATGAGGTTATATGTTATGTGCACATTTGCTGCCAACTAACATCACAGCTACAGAACTATTCAAGTCTTTGAATGATTACATATCAGGAAAACTGAATTGGTCATTTTCTGTCGGTATATGCACAGATGGAGCGGCCGCCATGACTGGACGGCTTTCTGGTTTCACTACTCAGGTCAAAGAGGTCGCTTCTGAATGTGAGAGTCTATGCACTGTGTCATCCATAGAGAAATGCTGGCTAGACGAAAAATGTCACCTGAACTTAACATTTTGCAGGAGGTGATTAAAATTATCAACCACATTAAAGTACATTCCCTTAACTCATGTCTGTTCAAGCAGCTCTGTGAGGAGATGGACGCAGAGCACACACGTCTTCTCTTACACACAGGAGTGAGATGGTTTTTCTAAAGGTAGATCACTGGCCAGAGTTTCTGAGTTACGAGAGCCACTCCAGAGATTTCTTTTAGAAAAACAGTCACCACTGGCAGCACATTTCAGTGACACAGAATGGGTTGCAAAACTTGCTTACTTGTGTGACATATTCAACCTGCTCAGTGAACTCAATCTGTCACTTCAGGGGAGAATGACAACTGTGTTCAAGTTGGCAGATAAAGTGGCTGCATTCAAAGCCAAACTGGAATTATGGGGGTGACAAGTGAACATTGGGATTTTTGACATGTTTCAAACATTAGCAGAGATTTTGAAAGAGACTGAGCCGGGGCCTTCTTTCTCCCAGCTGGTGCATGATCACCTATCTCAGCTTTCAAAAGAGTGTGGGCATTACTTCCCAACCACAAAATACCCCTGAACTGGGAAGGAATGGATCCGCGGCCCATCTGTGAATAAGCCAGGTGAATCGACTTTGTCCGTGCTAGAAGAGGATTAACTGCTTGAGAAGGCAAATGACAGTGGCCTTAAAAGTATGTTTGAGACAACTTCAAATCTCCATATGTTCTGGATTAAAGTGAAGGTGGAATATCCTGAGATGGCCACAGAAGCACTGAAAAGCCTGCTTCCATTTCCAACATCCTGTCTTTGTGAAGCAGGGTTTTCTGCAGTGACAGCAACCGAAACAAGATTACAGAGTAGACTGGACATAAGCAACACACTTCGGTGTCACTGTCCCCCATCACCCCCAGGTGGGACCATCTAGGTGCAGGAAAACAAGCTCAGGGCTCCCACTGATTCTGCATTACGGTGAGTTATATAATTATTTCATTATATATTACAATGTAATAATAATAGAAATAAAGTGCACAATAAATGTAATGCGCTTGAATCATCCCCAAACCATTTCTCCCCCCACCCCCACTCCCAGCCCCGGTCCATGGAAAAACTGTCTTCTACAAAACTGGTCCCTGGTGCCAAAAAGGTTGGTGACCACTGTCTTAGCCTCCTCTTTGTTGTGACAGTTTCTCAAACATTCCCTCTTTTTGATGAACTCGAAGGTTTTGTGGACTGGTCAGGTATTTTAGAGAATGTCTTTCAGTTTGTGTTTGTGTTACGTTTTTCTCATAGTTAGACAAGGGTTACAGGTTTGGGGGAGGAAGACCACAGACATAAAGGGCCATTCTCATCACATCACATCAAAGGACATGCGATGAACAAGACTATGCATTACTGTTGATATTGGGGCTGAGGTGGTAGTAATGTTTGTCAGGTTTCTCCACTGTAAGGTTACTCTTTTTCTCCCTTTCCATACTGTACCCTTTAGAAGGAATTCACCATGCACAGCCCACACTTAAGGTGTGTGGCATTATGATCCATCTCCTTAAGTGAGGGAGTCTCTACATAGAGTATCTGGAATTCTGCACAGGAGATTTTTCTATTCTTGCCCATTTATTTATTTATACAATCATTTATTTATATCTGTATAAAGTCACAGGTATTTATTTTATACTTTGGGTTATAGTCTAACATTGCATTAGTTTATTGGTCAATTTGTTCCAGGTTTTGTCATTGGGAACTCTTTCAGTTGGGAACTCTTTCAGTTGCATCCTTTTGACATATCCACATCATTGTCAGGGGGTTTTGTTGTTTTTTAGAACTTAACTTTCTGGCATTACAGGGTACTATAGACTTATCTTGTATATTCCTGCCCTGGTCCTAGAATCAGCCATTTCCCCAAGGAATTCTGATTCGTTTTATTGGAAAATGTTAGAAACCAAGATCTTGATACCAGGTGCGATCTTTGCTGTTGCGGTTTCTTTGCTTCTAGGTCATTTGAGTGGACAGAACAATGAAACATATGTGCATATACAAACTCATGTTTATACACACATTTATACATATTTTTATATGCATCCATCTGTATCTATATTATTTAGTATCTTTTTTTTTTTTTTTGCGGTACGCGGGTCTCTCACTGCTGTGGCCTCTCCCATCGCGGAGCACAGGCTCCGGACGCACAGGCTCAGCGGCCATGGCTCACGGGCCCAGCCGCTCTGCGGCATGTGGGATCTTCCCGGACCGGGGCACGAACCCATCTCCCCCGCATCGGCAGGCGGACTCTCAACCACTGCGCCACCAGGGAAGTCCCTATTTAGTATCATTTTTAAGTCCCCTTTCCCCCACCAATTCAACCCATTTCCTACTGATATTTTAATTGGCATCACGTTGAATTTACAGAGTATTTGAAGTTGTTTCTTTTTTGTAAGAGCTTACTGTAAAATAAGTGATAGATATATTTTTATAAGTCTATCATTTTCCTTCCCTTATGATCCTCAAGAAAGTGTAGGTTTTTCTTCATATGTTTCTAGACACATTTCTTAGGTTTATCCCGAGAAATGTTTTTTTGTGTGTGTTTTTCTAAACGAGAGTTCTTCTTCTACTATAATTTTTTATTGTTCATAAAATAGAAAATTAATGATTTTTAAAGAAATTTATTTTGCAGCCATCCATCTTGTTGAATTCTCCTATTGTTTGCGTTTTCTGTTCAATTGATTATCTTGGGTTTTCGATGTATCTTCTGCAACTAATGATAATTTCACTTCTTCCTTTTAATAATTATGTGTTTTATTCTTTACCTTGTCTACTTGTACTGTCTAGAACAGAGATGGTCAAACTTTTTCTATAAAGGGCTAGACAGTAAATACTGTGGACTTTATCACATATGTCCTGTGTCACAACTACTCCATTCTGCAACTGTAGCATGAAAGCAGACATAGACAATATGAAAATAAATGGTCAATACTGTGTTCCATAAAACTTATTCACAAAAACAGGCAGTTGGTCCACAGGTGGTAGTTTACTGACCACTGGTCTAGAATCCAAATTAGGTTACATAATGATGGTGATGGTGGGTACCTTGTCTTGTTTTAATCTTCACTTTAAACAGAATGGTTTCTGTGTTTCACTATTAAGCATAAGGCTGGCTTTCAATTACAAATATACACACACACATACACATAGTTTAAATAATGTTAAAGAAATATTAACCTTGTCCTATTTTCTCTAAAAGTGTTTATTAGGAATATTGTTGAATTTTGTTAACTGCTTTTTTTTTTTTTGCACCTATCGAGCGTTGACTCTTTGTCCTCTATTAAGCTATGTTAATACATTTCTTAAGGTGAAGCCATTCTTATACTTTTGGTATAAAACTCACCAGGTTTTGTTTTATCATGTTTTTGATATGTTATATACTACTGAATTATTTTTAATAGTCTATGTACGATTTTTACATTGATATCACAAATAAGAGTAGTTTGTAGTATGTTATTATTCTAACTTGTCAGGTTATGGTATAAGTAGTTTGCTGGCTTCATAAATATAACTTGAAAACCTCACTTTCTATGAAAATATTTTTATGGTTAGGACTTGCCTGTTTATTGAAATGCTGGGCAAATTCACCTATATAACCCCCTGGGTCTGATGTTTTTCCAGGGAAAACTCTTTGATAACTTTCTCAATTTCTTCCATGGTTATTGTTTATTTGGTTGTTTAGGAATAGTTCTTCTGGTATCAATTTTTGGTGATTCATATGTTCTTAGAAAATCATTTATTTCACCCAGATTGTCAAAACTATTTGCTGAAAAACTTATGAAGTACTATTTACGATTCTTTTAATTTCCTCCGCATCTGTTGTTGTTTGCCATTTTTCGTTTCTAATCTTCTATATTAGCAAGTTCTTCCTTTTCCCCTCTTAATTAAGCTAGCCAATAGTTATTTCTGTTTTATTGGTTTTGGCAAAATATCAACTTTTGGATTATTAATTCTGGCTTTCTTTTTCATGTTTTCTAATTACTTCATGTTTGCTTTGATCTCTATTTCTTCTGTGTTCTTTAGGTTGATTTCATTGTTGTTTTCCAACCTCCTGAGAAACGATGTTGGGCTATGAATTTGTCATCAAAAACAATTTCAGTGTCACCCTATAGATTGAGCTATAGGGTGTTTTCATTTATGTTTTTCTCTAGATATGCTGCAGTTTAGGTCTAATTTCTTCTTTGATGCAAAGGCTAAGAGAGAAGAGTTTTTTGGGGGGAGGTATTGTTTCTCCTTTAATATTTCTTAACTTTATTATTTTATTGCATTGGGATCAGAGATAGTCTTATTTCTATTTTTGAGGAACTGAATGACATTTTTAGTAAGTCCTCAGACATGATTAATTTCTGTAAATGTTCCACGATCTATATCTATATATATATTTATAAATTTATTTTTGGCTGCGTTGGGTTTTTGTTGCGCACATGGGCTTCCTCTAGTTGCAGCAAGCGGGAGCTACTCTTTGTTACAGTGCGTGGGCTTTTCACTGCAGTGGCTTCCCTTGTTGCGGAGCACGGGCTCTTAGGCGTGTGGGCTTCAGTAGTTGTGGCTCACGGACTCTAGAGCGCAGGCTCAGTAGTTGTGGCACATGGGCTTAGTTGCTCTGCGGCATGTGGGATCTTCCCAGACCAGTGCTCGAACCCGTGTCCCCTGCATTGTCAGGCGGATTCTTAACCACTGCGCCACCAGGGAAGCCCGTGATCTAATTTTTAAAAGCAATTACACACTTTACATGGTTCTTTCTAAGAACCATGTAAAGTTGTTTCTGCATTATTGTTTTCTTAAGAGCAAGAGACCTATGTTATTTGTGTTTGTATCTCTAATATCTGGTACTGTGCTTAGTACACAATTGTTGTTCAGTCAGTGGTTGATGAATGAATGAATGAACGAATGCTGCCTGTATTCAATGAGTTTATTTTTCTGAGGATAACTGGCTCTGGACAGTCTCTCCTCACAGCGGCACAAGACTGATGGACTACTAAGCCACTCATTTCATAGGGTCTATGATGAAATGGGTCAATGACAAAGTTAAAACAGGATTTTATATGTAGGTTGTTAAAATCCTGGTTTATATTCTGTGTTCTTAAATGTCTCCTCATCTGCTCATTTTATACTCATTTTATGGCTGAAGACCTGACTCACCCATGAAATCAGGCTGAGTTCACTGACTTTCTCCTTTCTCTACTCTTGTAACCTTCACTCACTAGACTCATTTCAGCATGTGATCTAAAGGGCCTTGCACTGTAATCCTGCAAGGATAGATTGGGTAGATATTGCTTTGATCCTTACTTTTGAGATGAGAAAACTAAGGCTCAGAGAGGTTAAATACCTGCCCATGGTAGCAGTGCTATTAGATAGTGGAGCTGAGGCCTAGAACCCAGGTCTCTCTCACACTAAAGATACTTGGTGAAAGTTTTCTTTTTTAGTTGAATTAAATTTAATTTACATACAACAGAATGAACAGATCTTAAGGGTTCTTGACAACTGAATACACACAAGTAACCACCACTGAAATCAAGAGATAGGACACTTCCATTACCCAGAAAGTTCCCTCATGCCTTATTCCAGTCAATCCCCATCCTCGCCCCAAAGAGAGCTACTTTTCCAGCACATACATTAATTTTGCCTATTCTTGAATTTCATAAAAATGGAGTCATATAGTATATATTCTTTTGTACCTGGCTTCTTTTGCTAAACACAATGTTTTTGACATCCATGTTGCTGTGTCATTGAGTAGTTTATTCCTTCTTATTGCTGGGTAGTATTTCATTATACTAATATATTACAATTAATTTATTCTCCTGTTAGTAGGCATTTGGGTTGCTTAAAGTTTGACAATATTAAGAATTAGGCTGCTATAAATATATTTTTAAAATAAATTTATTTATTTATTTATGGCTGTGTTGGGTCTTCGTTGCTGCACGTGGGCCTTCTCTAGTTGTGGCGAGCGGGGGCTACGTTTCATTGCGGTGTGTGGGCTTCTCATTGTGGTGGCTTCTCTTGTTGCGGAGCATGGGCTCTAGAGTGCAGCCTCAGTAGTTGTGGAGCACAGGCTTAGTTGCTGCACGGCATGTGGGATCTTCCTGGACCGGGGCTCAAACCCCCGTTCCCTGCATTGGCAGGCATATTCTCAACCACTGTGCCAACAGGGAAGCCCTGTTATAAATATTTTTGTACAAGCCTTTTGGTGGATAACTTCTTTTGAATAAATTCTTCAGAGTGAGATTCCTAGGTCATACGGTGGGTGTATTTTTAACTTTATAAGAAACTACAAAAACGTTTTTCAAAGTGGCTATACCATTTTACAGTTACACCAGCAATAGATGAGAGTTCCAGATGTTGTATATACTTGTTAACATTTGGTAAAACAAAATAATATTTTATTTTAGCCAATCTTACCCATTAGAAATTCTTGTAGACATATAAGTGGTATCTCAGAGTGCTTTGAATATTTGCATTCTCCTGATGACTGATGATTTTGTATACTTTTTTATGTGCTATTGACCATCTGTAAATCATTTTAGATTGGGTTATTTGTCTTCTTTATATATTTGAAACGTAAGCCCTTTATAATGTGAATATTTTGTCCCGGTCTATAGCTAACCTATTCATTTTCAAAAATTTATAATAAAAATTTAAATTGTATTAATTTTTATCATTTATGGTTAGTGCTTTTTATGTACTAAGAAATCTATGTGTACTCCAAAGTCATAAAAATATTTTATATTTTCTTCTAGAAGAGTTACAGGGAATTCCCTGGGGGTCCAGTGGTTAGGACTCTGAGATATCTCTGCCGGGGCCTGGGTTCAGTCTCTGGTCAGGGAACTGAGAAAGCACAAGCCACATGTGGTGCGACCACAAAAAAAAAAAAAAAAATAGAAGAGTTATAGTTCTAGAGAGTTCTAACAGTCTTCTGTTACACACAGCAGAAGCAAGAAGAACTACAGTCCTGCATCCTGTGGAACAAAAACCACATTCACAGAAAGACAGACAAGATGAAAAGGCAGAGGGCTATGTACCAGATGAAGGAACAAGATAAAACCCCAGAAAAACAACTAAATGAAGTGGAGATAGGCAACTTTCCAGAAAAAGAATTCAGAATAATGATAGTGAAGATGATCCAGGACCTCGGAAAAAGAATGGAGGCAAAGATCAAGAAGATGCAAGAAATGTTTAACAAAGATCTAGAAGAATTAAAGAACAAACAAACAGAGATGAACAATACAATAACTGAAATGAAAAATACGCTAGAAGGAATCAATAGCAGAATAACTGAGGCAGAAGAACGGATAAGTGACCTGGAAGACAGAATGGTGGAATTCACTGCTGTGGAACAGAATAAAGAAAAAAGAATGAAAAGAAATGAATACAGCCTAAGAGACCTCTGGGACAACATTAAACGCAACAACATTCGCATTATAGGGGTCCCAGAAGGAGAAGAGAGAGAGAAAGGACCCAAGGAAATATTTGAAGAGATTATAGTTGAAAACTTCCCTAACATGGGAAAGGAAGTAGCCACCCAAGACCAAGAAGTGCAGAGAGTTCCAGGCAACATAAACCCAAGGAGAAACACACCGAGACACATAGAAATCAAATTGGCAAAAATTAAAGGCAGAGAAAAATTATTGAAGGCAGCAAGGGAAAAACAACAAAAAACATACAAGGGAATTCCCATAAGGTTAACAGCTGATTTCTCAGCAGAAACTCTACAAGCCAGAAGGGAGTAGCATGATATACTTAAAGTGATGAAAGGGAAGAACCTACAACCAAGATCACGCTACCCAGCAAGGATCTCATTCAGATTCGATGGAGAAATCAAAAGCTTTATAGACAAGCAAAAGCTAAGAGAATTCAGCACCACCAAACCAGCTCTACAACAAATGCAAAAGGAACTTCTCTAAGTGGGAAACACAAGAGAAGAAAAGAACCTACAAAACCAAACCCAAAACAATTAAGAAAATGGTAATAGGAACCTACATATCAATAATTACCTTAAACGTGAATGGATTACATGCTCCAACCAAAAGACACAGGCTTGCTGAATGGATACAAAAACAAAACCCATCTATATGCTGTCTACAAGAGACCCACTTCAAACCTAGGGACACATACAGACTGAAAGTGAGGGGATGGAAAAAGATAGTCCATGCAAATGGAAATCAAAAGAAAGCTGGAGCAGAGTACTCATATCAGATAAAATAGACTTTAAAATAAAGAATGTTACAAGAGACAAGGAAGAACTCTACATAATGATCAAGGGATCAATCCAAGAAGAAGATATAACAATTATAAATATATATACACCCAACATAGGAGCATCTCAATACATAAGGCAGCTGCTAACAGTTATAAAAGAGGAAATCAACAGTAACACAATAATAGTGGGGGACTTTAACACCTCACACCAATGGACAGATCATCCAAACAGAAAATTAATAAGGAAACATAAACTTTAAATGACACAACAGACCAGATAGATTTAATTGATATTTATAGGACATTCCATCCAAAATCAGCAGATTACACTTTCTTCTCAAGTGCGCATGGAACATTCTTCAGGATAGATCACAACTTGGGTCACAGATCAAGCCTCAGTAAATTTAAGAAAACTTTAATCATATCAAGCATCTTTTCTGACTACAATGCTATGAGATTAGAAATCAATTACAGGGAAAAAAACGTAAAAAACACAAACACATGGAGGCTAAACAATACGTTACTAAATAACCAAGAGATCACTGAATAAATCAAAGAGGGAATCAAAAAAATACCTAGAGACAAAGGACAATGAAAACACGATGATCCAAAACCTATGGGATGCAGCAAAAGCAGTTCTAAGAGGGAAGTTTATAGCTATACAAGCCTACCTCAAGAAACAAGAAAAATCTCAAATAAACAATCTAACTTTACACCTAAAGGAACTAGAGAAAGAAGAACAAACAAAACCCAAAGTTAGCAGAAGGAGAGAAATCATAAAGATCAGAGGGGCTTCCCTGGTGGCGCAGTGGTTCAGAGTTCACCTGACGATGCAGGGGATGCAGGTTCGTGCCCCGGTCCGGGAAGATCCCACATGCCGCGGAGCAGTTGGGCCCGTGAGCCATGGCCGCTGAGCCTGCACGTCTGGAGCCTTTGCTCCACAACGGGAGACGCCACAACAGTGAAAGGCCCGCGTACCGCAAAAAAAAAAAAAAAAAAAAAAAAAAAAAATCAGAGCAGAAATAAATGAAATAGAAACAAATAAAATAATAGCAAAGATCAATAAAATGAAAAGCTGGTTCTTTGAGAACATAAACAAAATTGATAAACCCATTAGCCAGACTCATCAAGAAAAAGAGGGAGAGGACTCAAATCAGTAAAATTAGAAATGAAAAAGGAGAAGTTACAACAGACACCGCAGAAATACAAAGCATCCTAAGAGACTACTACAAGCAGCTCTATGCCAATAAAATGGACAACCTGGAAGAAATAGACAAATTCTTAGAAAGATATAACCATCCAAGACTGAACCAGGAAGAAATAGAAAATATGAACAGACCAATCACAAGTAATGAAATTGAAACTGTGATTAAAAATCCTCCAACAAACAAAAGTCCAGGACCAGATGGCTTCACAGGTGAATTCTTTCAAACATTTAGAGAAGAGCTAACACCCATCCTTCACAAACTCTTCCAAATTATTGTAGAGGAAGGAACACTCCCAAACTCATTCTATGAGGCCACCATCACCCTGATACCAAAACCAGACAAAGGTACCAGAAAAAAAGAAAATTACAGACCAATGTCACTGATGAATATAGATGCAAAAATCCTCAACAAAATACTAGCAAACGGAATCCAACAACACATTAAAAGGATCATACACCATGATAAAGTGGGATTTATCCCAGGGATGCAAAGATTCTTCAATATGCGCAAATCAATGTGATACACCATATTAACAAACTGAAGAATAAAAACCATATGATCATCTTAATAGATGCAGAAAAAGATTTTGACAAAATTCAACACCGATTTATGATAAAAACTCTCCAGAAAGTGGGCATCGAGGGAATCTACCTCAACATAATGAAGGCCATATATGACAAACCCACAGCAAACATCATTCTCAATGGTGAAAAACTGAAAGCATTTCCTCTAAGATCAGGAACAAGACAAGGATGTCCACTCTCACCACTATTATTCAACATAGTTTTGGAAGTCCTAGCCATGGCAATTGGAGGACAAAAAGAAATAAAAGGAAAACAAACTGGAAAAGAAGAAGTAAAACTGTCACTGTTTGCAGATGACATGATACTATACATAGAGAATCCTAAAGATGCTACCAGAAAACTACTAGAGTTAATCAATGAATTTGGTAAAGTTGCAGGATACAAAATTAATGCACAGAAATTTCTTGCATTCCTATACACTAATGATGAAAAATCTGAAAGAGAAATTAAGGAAACACTCCCATTTACCACTGCAACAAAAAGAATAAAATACCTAGGAATAAACCTACCTAGGGAGACAAAAGACCTGTATGCAGAAAACTATAAGACACTGATGAAAGAAATTAAAGATGATACCAACAGATGGAGAGATATACCATGTTCTTGGATTGGAAGAATCAATATTGTGAAAATGACTATACTACCCAAAGCAATGTACAGATTCAATGCAATCCCTATCAAATTACCAATGGCATTTTTTATGGAAGTAGAACAAAAAATCTTAAAATTTCTATGGAGACACAAAAGACCCCGAATAGCCAAAGCAGTCTTGAGGGAAAAAATCGGAGCTGGAGGAATCAGACTCCCTGACTTCAGACTATACTACAAAGCTACAGTAATCAAGACAATATGGTACTGGCACAAAAACAGAAATATAGATCAATGCAACAAGATAGAAAGTCCAGAGATAAACCCACACACCTATGTTCAACTAATCTATGACAAAGGAGGCAAGCATATACAAGAGAGAAAAGACAGCCTCTTCAATAAGTGGTGCTGGGAAAAGTGGACAACTATATGTAAAAGAATAAAATTAGAACACTCCCTAACACCATACACAAAAATAAACTCAAAATGGATTAAAGACCTAAATGTAAGACCGGACACTATAAAACTCTTACAGGAAAACATAGGAAGAACACTCTTTGACATAAATCACAGCAAGATCTTTTTTGATCCACCTCCTAGAGAAATGGAAATAAAAACAAAAATAAACAAATGGGACTTAATGAAACTTAAAAGCTTTTGCACAGCAAAGGAAACCATAAACAAGACGAAAAGACAATCCTCAGAATGGGAGAAAATATTTGCAAACGAATCAACAAAGGATTAATCTCCAAAATATATAAACAGCTCATGCAGCTCAATATTAAAAAAACAAACAACCTAATCCAAAAATGGGAAGAAGACCTAAATAGACTTTTCTCTAAAGAAGACAGACAGATGGCTAAGAAGCACATGAAAAGCTGCTCAGCATCACTAACTATTAGAAAAATGCAAATCAAAACTACAATGAAGTATCACCTCACACCAGTCAGAATGGGCATCATCAGAAAATCTACAAACGACTAATGCTGGAGAGGGTGTGGAGAAAAGGGAAGCCTCTTGCACTGTTGGTGGGAATGTAAATTGATACAGCCACTATGGAGAACAGTTGGAGGTTCCTTAAAAAACTAAGAATTACCAAATGACCCAGCAATCCCACTGCTGGGCATATACCCAGACAAAACCATAATTCAAAAAGACACATGCACCCCAATGTTCATTGCAGCAGTATTTACAATAGCCAGGTCATGAAAGCAACCTAAATGCCCATCGACAGATGAATGGATAAAGAAGATGTGGTACATATATACAATGGAATATTACTCAGCCACAAAAAGGAACGAAATTGGGTCATTTGTAGAGATGTGGATGGATCCAGAGACTGTCATACAGAGTGAAGTAAGTCAGAAAGAGAAAAACAAATATCGTATATTAACGCATGTATGTGGAACCTAGAAAAATGGTACAGATGAACCAGTTTGCAGGGCAAAAATTGAGACACAGATGTAGAGAACAAACGTATAGACACCAAGGAGAGAAAGCTGCAGGGTGGGTGGTGGTGGTGGTGGTGTGATGAATTGTGTGATTGGGATTGACATGTATACACTGATGTGTATAAAACTGATGACTAATAAGAACCTGCTGTATAAAAAAATAAATAAAATAAAAAAAAGAAGAGTTACAGTTCTAGTTTTCATATCTAGAGCTACAATTCATCTCAAATTAATTTTTCCTTATGGAGTAAGGTAGGGGCTGAGGTTCACTCGTGTTCATAGTGATATATAGTTTTTTCAGCCCCATCTCCCCCCACTGATTTCCCTTGACATCTTTGTGAAAAACCAGTTGACCATGTATGTATGGATCAATTTCTAGATACCCTATTCTGCTGTAGTGATCTTTTCTACCCTGTGTTCAGCTTCCATTATTTCTGAGGAAATGCCTGCCGACGTTTCTAATGTTGTTTCCCTGAATGTAAGTGTCTTTTTAATTTGGCTGCACTTTAGATTTTCTATTTATCTTTGATATTTAGCATTTGACATGACCTTCATAGGTGTCATTTTGTTTTAAGTTCGTTATTCTGCTTGGGGTTTGCTGATCATGTTAGATTTGTGGGTCAATTTCTCTGACAAATTTTGTAAAATTATTGGCCATTATCTCTTCAAATATTTTGTTTCTGCATTCTCTCTCATCTTCCTCTGGGACCACAACTACTTACGTGTCAGACCATTTGATAATATTCTATAGTTCCGAGATGCTCTGTTCAGTGTTCTCATCAGTTTTTCTCTTTATTTTATTTTATTTCAGAGAAATATGCTTCACTTTATTTCAGATAAATTCTATTGACTTGTCTTCAGGTTCATTGATCCTTTCTTCTCTGTGTCTAGTCTACTCTTTATCCCATTATATAAATGTGTCATTTAATATCTTTTTTCTTTTTTTTTTTTGACTTTCCATTTAGTTCTTTCTTAGCATTTCCTTTTTTCCTCCTGATATTCCCCATCTATTGTCTACCTTTTCTATTAGATCCTTTAACATATTTATCATAGTTATTTTAAAGTCCTTGTCTGCTAATTCCAACATCTGGGTTTTTGGTGGTCTGCTTCTAGTGACTAATTTTTTCCTTGATTTTGGGTCACATGTTCCTATTTCTTCACCTTTCTTTCTTTCATGTTTGTTTTTCTGCTTACTCAGCTGAGGGTAAAAAAAAAGACTAAAATAGATAATATTTACCCCAGGAAAAGGTATGCTCTTTCCTTTGTCAGGCTAAGTCAATATAACCTGTAGTCAAACAGTGGCTTGTTTTTGTTGCAGCTGTAGTTCAATCAGTTCACCACTGGCTTCAAAAAGTTTTGAGGTTTGGATCATTAATTTTCCTCCAGAAGAGCCAATTCCAGGAAGAGTCAGATACTGGAATTATCTCACAAGGTTTTTAAAGCAGCTGTAATCAAAAAATGCTTAAACAATCAATTAAACAGTATCTTTAAATAAATAAGAAAATAGAAAATTTGAGCAAAGAAAAAGATGTTATCAAAAAGAACCAAGTGGAAATTATAGAGTTGAAAAATACAATCATTAAAATAAAAACTCAGTGGATGAGCCTGATGAGTAGAGTAGAGATAATGGAAAATAGAATCAGTGAACTTGAAGGCAGATCAATAAACTTAACTCAGTTTTAACAACAGCAAGAATATAGATTGGAAAAAATAAGCAGAGCTTCAGGGTTCTGTGGGAAAATAACAGAAGATCTGACGTTTATATCATTACAGTCTCAGAACAAGAGGAGGAAGAATGTGGAACTGAAAAAGTATTCAAAGAAATAATGACTGAGAACTCCCCAAATTTTGCAAAAGACATAAACCTACAGTTTCAAGAAGTTGAGCAAATCCCATATAGGAAAAACCCAAAGAAATCCACACCAAGACCCAGCACTGCTAAACTTCTGAAAATCAAAGAGAAGGAAAAAGTCTTGAAAACAATCAGAAAGAAGTGTCACATTATCCATAAAGGAACATCCATTCAAATGACAGTGGTTTTTTCATCTGAAAATATGGAGGCCAAAAGGAAGTGGCACAATATTTTTCAAGTATTGAAAGAGATATCAACTCTGAATGCTGTATATAGTGAAACTCTCTTTCAGAAGTAAAGAGAATATAAGGACGTTCTCAAGTGAAGGAAAATTAAGAGAATTTGTTGCTAGCAGATCTACTCTTAAAGGATGGCTAAAGGAAGCTCCTGCAACAAAAAGAAAATTATATCAGAAGAAGGTTGGGAGATTCATAAAGGAAATAAGAACAGAATGGGTAAAAATAGAAGTAAATGTAATGGACTATTCTTCACCTCACAGGTTTCTTTAATCATATTTTATGGTTGGAGCCAAAGTTATAATACCATGTGATGTGGTACTCAAAGTATGTAGATGAAATATTTAAGACAAAATATATCTTAAAAATGGGAAGGGTAAAGGGACCTAAATGTAAGGTTTCTGCACTGCAGTTGAAGGAATAAAATGTCAACAACAGTAGGCTGTGATAAGTGACATATGTAAATGGTATCACCTAGAGAAACCACTACGAAACCTAGAAAAAACAATATACTTAAAAACATTATAAATAATCAGAATGGAAGGAAAAAACAGAAGAATGACAAACACAGAAGAGCAAACATAAAACAAATAAAATGTCAGATTTAAGCCCTGTTATGTCAATACTTAACTGTAAATGGTCTAAATATGTCAATTAAAAGACAAAACCCAATTCAACTACAAAAGCAACTGTCTACAAAAACTCACTTCAAACATAACATTGGTAGGTTGAAAGTAAAAGAGTAGAAAAACGATATATCATGCAAACATGAATTTAAAGAGTAGGAGTGACTATATTAATATCAAATAAAGTAGACTTCAGAGCAAAGAAAAGTACGAGAGAAAGAGTATTAATTCTAAAAGAAGTTATAGCCATCCTAAATGTGTATGCACCAAACAACAGAGCTTAAAAATAAAAGTACATGCAGCAAAATCTGATAAAGCTGAAAGGAGAAGTAGGCAAATCCGTAATTGCAGTTGGTTTCTTTAACACCCCACTTGCAGCAATTGATAGAACTACTAGACAGAAAATCAGCAAGGATCGAGAAGAACTGAACAAACACCATCAACCGACAAGATCTAATCTGATATTTATAGAACACTTTACCTAACAACAGCAGAATACATATTCTTTTCAAGCACCCGGGGAACATTTACCACAATGGATCCTAGGTCACAAAACAAATATTAACAAATTTAAAAGAACTGAAAATCATACATAATGGAATAAAACTAGAAAAATCTCCAAACACTTGGAAATTATACAACATCCTTCTGAATAACCCATAGTCAAAAAGAAAGTCTCAAAGGATATTTTTTTTAAATATAAGAATGAAAATGCATATATCAAAGTTTGTGGGATACAGCTAAAACAGTGGCAGAGGTAAATTTGTAACACTCTTTATATTCAAAAAGAGGAAAGACCTCAAATCTATGATCTAAGTTCCTAACTCAAGAAACTAGAAAAAGAAGAGCAAAATAAACCCACTGCAAGGAGAAAGAAAAAAATAATAAAGATTATAAATCAATGAAACAGAAAACTGTCAAAACTCAACATTAAAAATCAAATAATCCAATTAGAAAATGGGCAAAAGACATGCACAGACATTTCACTGAAGAGGATATACATATGGCAAATAAGCACATGAAACGATACCATTAAGCATTAGAGAAATGCAAATTAAAACCATAATGCAATATCACTACATACCTATCCAATTGGCTAAAATAAAAAAGTGATGACACTAAATGCTGGAGACAATATGGGAAAACTAGATCACTTATATATTGCTGGCAGGAATGTAAAATGGTAACCCTCACTGGGAAGTAGTTTGGCAGTTCCTTTTAAAACTAAAAATGGACTTACCATGTGATTCAGCAATTGTACTGCCTTATACATTTATCCAAAGAAATGAAAACTTATTTTCGGGACTTTCCTGGTGGTGCAGTGGTTAAGAATCTGCCTGCCAAAGCAGGGGTCATGGGTTTGAGCCCTGATCCAGGAAGATCCCAGCAGGGGACATGGGTTTGAGCCTTGATCCAGGAAGATCCCACACGCTGAGAAGCAACTAAGCCCGTGCACCGCAACTACTGAGTCTGCGTGCCACAACTACTGAAGCCTGCATGCCTAGAGTCCATGCTCTGCAACAAAGAGAAGCCACTGCAATGAGAAGCCAGTGTACTGCAACAAAGAGTAGCCCCTGCTCGCCGCAACTAGAGAAAGCCCACAAGTAGCAACGAAGACCCAACGCAGCCAAAAAATAAATAAATAAATTTATACTAAAAAAAAAAAGAGAAAACTTATTTTCACACAGAAATTTGACATGCATGTTCACAGAAGCTTTATTTGTAATAGCCAAGTAGTGGAAACTATTCAAATGTCTGTCAGTGGTGATCGGTTAAACAAACATCCATACCATAGAATTCTACTCAGCCATAAAAATGAATAAACTATTGATACACACAACAACTTGGATGAACCTCAAGGAAATTATGCTGAGTGTAAACAGCTAATTTCAAAATGATACATATTGTATAATACAATTTATATAACTTCTGTGAAATAATTATAGAAAGAATATATTAGTGGTTGCCAGAGGTTAAGGATGGGGGAAGGGGTAGGTACAGCTGAAAAGGGACAGTATGAGGGAGCCTTGTGGTGATGGTATACTTAAGTATCTTGATTGTGGTGGTGGTTACATGTCATGTACCATGATACATACATGATAAAATTGCATAGAGCTATACACACACACACAGACACACACACACAGAAATGGATTCATGTATAGCTGGTGAAATCTGAATAAACTCTGTGGATTGTACCAATGTCAATTTCCTGGTTTTCACATCATGCTATAGTTATGCAAGATGTTAACACTCGGGAAGGCTGGGTAATAGGTACATGGGACCTCCCTGTACATTTCTTTGCAACTTCCTGGACTCTGTAATTATTTTGAAATAAACCCACACATACAACACGTGCATGGTCTCAATTTATTCTATGAGAGGTTAACATTATATGAGCACTATGGCCAAAAATGTTTAAAGTCTCATCTTATGGAGAAGGGAGTAAAATTCTAATTGGTTGACACGTCACCTGTTATGGATAGATTTTCTTGCTCTTTTTCATTTTTACTCCTTTCCTTGTCATTTAAGTTAGTTATATGCTACTGTAATTAACATAATGCTCTTTCTAAGATGTACTATTAGGAAGAAGATGAAAGTTTGGTGAACAGACATATTTTCAATAGTCAGTTAAAGCAAACAGTGGCCTTATAATTAGAAAACTTAACAGCGTGATGAATCTGTTCCCAATAAAACCCACTGCTCTCTGCCTACTGAGGGAAACTTCCAGTGTTTACACTGGATTTCTCGATGGGCTTATTTCACGTAAACATGCACAGCCTAGCTTCTCTCTGTACAGGCTGAAGTTCAAGAAAAGAGCCCAATTTGCCTTCATTACATCAGATACATTAACAGTGCCTTGTGCATAGGTCCATCTGAGTGTATTTGCCACGAGGGCAGGGAACACAGGACTGAACTATCTCACTGATTTGGTCATCCAACGTAACTTCCGGCAGAAACTTATGAAGATTCAATAGCAATAAGACTGACATGGTGCCAGCCCTCCTGACACTGGTGGGGTCAACCTAGTGGAGACCTCTTAATATGTTTAGTACGTTAGAGTTTACATCATTTCATTTGCTCTTTATAGAACTTATGAGGTAAGTAGTATAAGCCTCATCTTACAGGTAACAGAGGTAAAGCCTGGAAAGATCAAATGACTTGACCAAGATCATAAAATGCCAGGACTTCCAACTCAATCAAGTCTAGTGCTTGTTGCTCTGTATCACAGAATTTCATCTTGCATGGATATAACTTTCATGAACTAAGCCATACCCACTCATAATTAAAAAAAAACTAATAATAATTTAAGTAGTACCATGAGACAACACTTGCATGTACATTTCATCATTGATTATACATTAGTCTATATTACATATTCATATTACATAATAGATTTATATAAACAAATCCACATACAGTATACTTTGTGGGTGCTTTAAGGGATTCTAAAGATAATTGCAGCTACTGGGATTTTAGACTCATGAACTTAATTTAAAATGTTACATAAACCCTTTATAAAACTGTCTCCACTGTCCCCTAATAATTCAACAGTGCTAAGAAACAAAGAGCAATCCTACTGTAGGAAATCAGTCTAAACCCCTTTCCTAAGAAAATCTTGCATGATACCATCTTCTTTTTACTTTTCTTAATTCTAAAAGTAACATATTTATTATAGAAAACTTGAAAAAAAATTTCTATTTTGGATTTTTAAAATTATCACAAGTTTGCTTTCTTAAATAGGTAACGTGAACTGGTAGGATAATCTACATCAAGAAAATTAGTAAATGTGTATAGACCACATGAATATAACAGAATTTTAACCTTTTCTGTATGGCTCAGTTACACAGGTATCTTTTCTAAAGCATTAAAATTGGATTTTTACAAATTTAGTTTGTGGACGTCTTCTCAGAAGTGTTTACACATTAAGCAAAGAGCATCTGGCCCTTGGCTATGTTTTATTTGTGTACTTTAAAAAGTGCCAAGGAAATTCCATTGCCCACCACCTGTCAGATGCACATGACTTCTCCCTCTCCTTTGGGGTAGCTTTTTCATCAGACAATAGAAAATTTAAATTGCTGTGACCCTTGTGTTCCATCCAGGCCTCTCAATTTCCTCCAATGCTTTGTGGTTTTAATTTTCACTAACACTTTGGGGTTTCAAGTGTACTAACCTCAGGTTGTACTGACACTGACCCTGGCTGCTGAGCCAATAGAGTGAATGTGGATTTTACAACGATGGGTCAGTTGTTTGTTACTGAATGGAGAATGTGTTTCAGAACTTCTGGCACTGTCCTGATTTTGCACAATGATATCCTGTTAAATAAAAGTAACTCTTTAAATATACAACCAGGCTTCCCTGGTGGCGCAGTGGTTAAGAATCCACCTGCCAATGCAGGCGACATGGGTTCAATCCCTGGCCTGGGAAGATCCCACATGCCGCGGAGCAACTAAGCCCGTGCACCACAACTACTGAGCCTGCGCTCTAGAGCCCACAAGCCACAACTACTGAGCCCGCATGCCACAACTACTGAATCCCGTGTGCCTAGCACCCGTGCTCTGCAACAAGACAAGCCACAGCAATGAGAAGCCTGCCCACTGCAACAAAGAGTAGCCCCTGCTCGCCGCAACTAGAGAAAGCCTGTGCACAGCAACGAAGACCCAACACAGCCAAAAATAAAAACAAATTTATAATAAATAAATAAATATACAACCAAATGAATTTAATATTTATGATTTTGTAAGACTTTTCATAGAAAAAGCTTGCACTAATCAGAAAAAAAAATTTTCAGGCCACATATAAAATGTTCAGTAAGCAAAAATATGATCACTGCACATGTATTTTACCCACATGATATCGTAAAAGAGAGAAACAGCTAGGAAATTCTCGATGGGTTTTAGGGTTGTGACAGAGACTTTTGCTCAGCAAAATCTACATTCTCCTTTTGTTCCTGGACTCCCAGTGTTAGGCTGTATTTTCCAGCTTCCTTTGCGGTTAGATGTGGCCATGTGACTGAGTTCTAGCCAGTGGAATGTGAGTAGGAGTAATGTTAGCCAGGACCAGGCCCAGCTCATAAAACCTTCCTATGTGTACTCCTCCATGTTTTTTCCCCTTCAACCATTTGAATGTCAGCAGGTAACTAAATACAAAGTATTTTTACATTTTTTAGTACAAAATCATCATCATCATCACAGCAGTTATTACTATAATATCCACTTTGTGCCAGTCCCTGATTTAAGAGCTATCTGTGCATTAACTCATTTCACCTTAACAATCCTGTGAGATAGGTACCATAGTAATATTGTTTTCACTTTTCAGACGAGGAAACTGAAGTGCAGGGATGTTAAGCAACTTCCCCAAGGTCACACAGCAAACAAGTGGCAAGGTTGGGTGAGCGTGCTGCAGTCCAGGTTCCAGTGTCTCTGCTAGACATTACTCTAATTCTCTACCGATTAGTAACATGTGTTTCATGTTTTGTGATAACTCTAAGTTAACCTAAATATGTGTTCAGTCAGAAAGTCCCTACTAGCTAACAGAATTTCATCTTCGGCTTTCCCAGCAGTTGAGGTGGTTTGCCACACCCAATTCCTTATAAATTCATTCTTTAGCTAGTAGAACAGCTATCTTGCCTTTGGATTTCAAAGCCTTACTTAGGCATCCTTAATTGTCTTTCATTAACAATTTTACCTGCTGGTACTTGGAGGGAATTTGAGACAAAGGAAGAAGTAAACAGCATTATTAAAAGGTATTTCATGGTTTCTTCCTCTCTCCATCTCTCTCTGTAACCAGAGGAGAAAGACTTCTCCCCAGGCTTATGGTTTGCTTGGTGCTGATGAAGACAGAGGGTCATAGGGAAGATTCAGTCAACTCTTTGCATTCCAAAGCAGTTGAGCATGAGTTAGGGATGTGTCTCGTGCAATTCCATGTGGGGGCATTCCATGAAGCGACTCCATCTTAGAGTGTAGTCCTGAGGAGTGAAGTAGCCAGAAGCCTGCCCTGAGTCCCAGCTTTTAGAAACTCTTTCCGGCATAGAGGCCCCACAGTACCATCATTCTGTGGGGTCTCCTCTCGCAGCCTCTCCATATCGTCTTTACTATGTCACACAGTATTTCTCTGATTTCTGTTTCAAACTTAACTCCTGTTTAACATTTTAAACTGATGTCTTCTGCTATCAACTGAAACTGTTTCAGAGAGATAGACAGATGAAAGAAACATATTTTTCTGATACTTAGAAGTATCTTACTCCTATAACTTTATTATTCTCATACATAAAGGTCCGTACTCAGAAACAGTATTCTCACGCCATTCTTGAACTGGAGTAATTAAAAAACATGTGGGTGAAAAAATACGGCCCTTGAGTTGAAAAATATCCCCCAACCCCGCTCTCCACCTTAACAACTTGAAGAATATCTAGAAAGGCCACTGAATTGTACCTACCAAAGGAAATTAGCCTGTTTATTGTCTAAAAATGGCTAAGTCTTGAGACTTTTAATCAACAAAATCTTAATGGATACTTCATAAAACTTCGAATTACTGGCAGCCTATTTTCCTATCCTTGGCCTGGGAAATATTTATAGATTAATTCTGCAGCCAAGAATCCATCTTTGGGACTTCCCTGGTGGCACAGTGGTTAAGAATCAGTCTGCCAATGCAGGGGACATGGGTTCGAGCCCTGGTCCGGGAAGATCCCACATGCCGTGGAGCAACTAAGCCTGTGTGCCACAACTACTGAGCCTGTGCTCTAGAGCCCATGAGCCACAACTACTGAGCCCACGTGCCTCAACTACTGAAGCATGCCTAGAGCCTGTGCTCTGTGACAAGAGAAGCCACCACAATGAGAAGCCTGTGTACCACAGCAAAGAGTAGCCCCCACTCACCACAACTAGAGAAAGCCCGTGCACAGCAATGAAGACCCAATGCAGCCAAAAATAAATAAATAAATAAATTTATTAAAAAAAAAAAAATCCATCCTTAATCTTCCTTCCCTACACAGATGAAAGGCATCAATTCACCTTTGGAAGAAATATTATAAGTAACATAGTTGTCCTGTTGAAAAATACTGATTAAAATGTCAGTTCAGCAAAGCAAGTCTGCCTCTGTATCTTGGAATAATTTAGGACTCGGAGTCTACTGAGTACCTTTGTGGACACTTCAAAATATGTAGAGATTTCTGTCTCTGGTTTTTAAGTTGTAGCATGTGTTATTGGGAATTTGAAGACCTTTCCATGGCTCCTTCCTTCATCACACTGAGTTCCTAGTGGGTTGGGACCAAGCCATATTTCTTCTGGCCTTTAACAAAGAAAAAAAAAAAAAGAAGAGGAAAAAAAGAAGAAGTAAAAAAGGAAAAAGAAAAAAGGAGAGTCCACATGTCTTTGGACCTTAGGACACAGTGAGTGCTTTGAAATCAAACAGAAGCAGAATTACTGCCCAATCTTCTAAGTGTGTTATGGATTGATGAGTCGACACTTGAAAAGTGCTTGAAAGTTCTTAGATGAAAGACCACAGATCTGTATAAAGTATTATCATTATAAAAGTAACTCAATTTTCCTGTGGTTATTCTTTTTTTAAAAAGGAATATTCATTTGGTTGCTGTTTTAATCAATTAAAAAAAAATTAAAACCACCAAAAGTAGGATATTCTTGTAAAAGAATGTGAAATAATCAGGACTTTTCTGGGATTAAAAGAAGGGAGTAGGTAGCTGAGCAATGCCTTTAAGAATGCTCAAGGTGCTGCCTGGATGGTAATATTGGAGAACTGTATTAATACAATTAAAATGTTTTTTATAATTGTATTTAATGAACTATAACAGGAAAATTTCTAATCACCATTTTTCACTTTTTTTCTATCTAGTTTTACAGGGAAACCACATTTCTCCAGAATCACAAAATAAAATATAAGCCTCATATTCTTTACATGCCCATTCCTTCTTCTTTTTTTTTTTTTTTTTTTGCGGTACGCAAGCCTCTCACTGTTGTGGCCTCTCCCATTGCGGAGCACAGGCTCTGGACGCGCAGGCTCAGCGGCCATGGCTCACGGGCCTATCTGCTCCGCGGCATGTGGGATCTTCCCAGACCGGGTCACGATCCCGTGTCCCCTGCATCAGCAGGCGGACTCGCAACCACTGCGCCACCAGGGAAGCCCCATTCCTTCTTTTTTTGAAGAGAAGCTGTATTCTACATCCAGGCTGCACACAAGAAGGAATGTAGTCAATCAACTACTAATAGTTTATGTATCCTCCATTGAGAGTAGGACCTATAATCTTCTCACTTCACCGAGCACAGTGGCTATAACTGTCACAGTGGCTGTGACCTGAATTATGTTGGGAATATATCATATACTGGACTTCCCTGGCAGTCCAGTGGTTAAGACTCCATGCTCCCAATGCAGGGGGCACGGGTTCGATCCCTGGTTGGGGAAGATCCCACATGCTGCGTGGCTCAGCCAAAAAAAAGGAAAAAAGAAAGAGAAAAAATATATATATCATGTACTACCTAAATCTTTTTATAGCATGCTGATGAAACAGAGAATAATATATTACTGTTTCAAAGATGTTGTTTGAAAAAAATTATACTAAGCATTTTCTCATTTTTATTAAGTCAATAAATATGTATTAAATATGTGAGTATAATAAACAGAATAAAGAAAATGAAATTTTTTCTTTATGGTCAACAGATAACTGCTCAGCTTCTCCAGGTTGATAAATTCTTATGTACAAACCAGACACGGAAGGAGAGAAAAGTGAAATGCAGAGCAGAGATTTCTCCTCTTCTTTGTTCTTTCTTCCAACTTGGCCCAAGTCCGAACTTGTTTTCAGAGTTATCTCCTAACCACCCAGGCAACTGTAATTTATTAAGTTATACTCTGGCTCCAAAGATGTCAAGTGTTTCCCGAAGTGATGAACTAAAGACCACACCTCACATATGTTAATTCCAAAAAACTCAAGAATCAGAACTTTAAAATTATATTCTTGGTCAAAAGGTATAACACTTTCTTTTATATTCTTTCAAATAAGAGAAATAAAAGTAGAGGTTTGGGGAAAGCATTCAAGTATTTCAGTAGGGAGTTTTCTCCTAAGTTTCCTCTGGACACCAAGCCAAAGCATTTTTGACAGATAATTGGACTAGAAATAGTGCCCTTGGAAACCATCAGCCAGCATTCCCACCCATTAATTAGGTGATTCATTTTCATCTTTTTTCCTCCCCATTTCACCCTCCACCCCCAGTTCCTTTTCCCACCCTTTCCTTGTTGGTTTTTCTTTGGATCATCTATACCTCTGCTCTCCTCCTCTATTTATTTGTGCTATAACTCACTGCCTCTGGATATATTTCCTGTTCTTATTGTCTCTCCTGGCCTCTGGGTACCTCTCTGACAGATCCTCCTGTCTTACTACTTTGTAAAAAACCTTAAGCATGTTGCAAGTGAGAAACCTCTCTAGAAGCCTCTCTGGACTGCTCCAACTTCCAGTGATTTTTATTTCTCTTAAAGTTCTGCGGCACCAATGACTGGTACCACACAATTAGTACTTTATTGCTGTTTGTTCATCTTTCACGTCTTTTCTTTCCAATTGAGTAGGCAGCTACTCAAGGACGTGGAACATCACATCTAAGTCTTGAAAAACATACTGTATAAACTTAACAAATAGTTACTGATGGAGTAGGATGGTCGACATATCTCATGGAAGTAAGTTAGAGCCTCATTTGGGGATAACAGGATTTGAGGTAAATGAGTTTTAGATAGTTAAGCTCTTTTACTCAAGAATATAGGAGACACATGGGTTATAAGAAGCTAACTAATGGAATATAGAACTTTTGCCTCAAAGAGGCATTTCTATTGCTTCATCAGTTAGTGACCCAATATTATGTGGAAGTAAGGTTTCAGAATTCCTCCTAGAGGTTCTGAGTATACGAACTCATGAGCCGTGGGTCTGAGACCACTTCTGTCATAAATTAGCTTAGTAATCATGAGTAGGTCAACCTTTTTTGGCTTCAGTTTACTCCTCTGTCAAATGAGGGAGTTGAATAGATGCCCTTTAAAAACCAAATAAAGAAAACAAAAACAAAACTAAAGAATGATTAGTACCCTCATTTAGACCTTATCAGGAAGTGTCATTGTTTATCCTGCCATAAATCTATTTTAAACACATGCCCTACTTAGAGGATCACTCATTCAAATATCCAGAGAAATGTCATCCAGATGAGACCCAGAGAAGAAAAGAAGAAAAATGAAATGGAAATTCTAGGTACTACTTTTATTGTCATCAGAACCATTTACTTCCTATAGATAGGTATCTTGTTGGACGATAGAAAACTAGTAGGAAAAATCTTCAACCTGTCATATTTCTTATTACTCTATGAGATACAAGACAAGGAAAAAAACCAACTGATCTTCAGTGCCAGCAAATATCAGATAGGTGAAATACTTTTAAGTCCGGAATGATGAGGTTAATAAAAGGTTACAGAAATCCAAGTGTGCTGGAATGCCAATTTGACACTCCGATGTTAGTAAAACAGTGCATGCCAGACCTACTTTCTTAAATCAAGCAATCTCTGTGGTAAAGGAAAATGGATCAAAATATCAAGGCAAGCATGCCATTGGCTTGAGGTATGCGTCAGATTTATTGTGGCCGAGAAGATTAAAATCAGCCAGCATTAAGGAGGGCGTGTATGTGCCGCATTCAGATGTCAGGAAGTCTGAAAATTACGCCATCAACCCAAAGAGTTTCCTGGGTTGATGATAAATAAAGGACACACTTAAAACAGAAAGGCTGAAAAGCAGCCGAGACCTGAAGATAAAGTGATCACTTGAGTCGTGGCATTACCTGTGCCTACGGTTAAGAGAGCGAACCTAAAGATAGCAAGATGAATCAAGGTCATATGAAAAGACTGTAATGAGAGTGAGGAGAAAGGTTGCTGACACAGGCTCAAAAATATGGTGTCAGGGTGGGGCGCCAGAATGCACTCCAGGGTACAGACCTTTTCAGAGAATGGAATTGGGAGTTACGCCCATGTTTCAGAAGAGTCGGGGTGGAAGGTTGAGAGAAGGCTGGAGAGAAAGGAATGACCGACCTCGTGCATTGAGAAAAAACACTATTTAACTGCTGGAGGAGTGTACTCTGGCCTAGCCCGGGAGAGCAGAGAGAGGCGGGTGATGGTCCCACCACCCTTCAGAAGGCCAGCCAGCCACAGACAGACCTCAAATAGGGCAGTGATCCTTTGAGGCCAAAGGCGGATCTGTAAAAACCCAAATCATAGTGACTTTTTAGTTTTTTTGGCTCTTCCTTAGAAACCACATAACCACTAACATTCTACTTCTTTTCCCACTGAGCTGACCCACATCCAATTTATATATTCCCTATCCACAAAAGTCACAGCATACATCCAGTCATCACCCTGTGCCAGGCACCAGTGATGATTCCGGTCTATGGCAAAGCTGAGTTGCTGCTAAACTGTGGCATCAGCAAGCTTGGTTTGCTGGAGTGTGTAAAGAACCCTGCCTCTATAGCCACGTTGGGGTCCAATCCCAGCCCTTCCGTTACCAATTCTGGGACCTTGAGGGAACTGTTTCAACGTCTTTGAATTTTTCTCATCTACAAAATGATAAAACAAACATCTATTTTGCAGGGCTGCTGTGAGAACTGAATGGTATTTGAATATATGTAAAGCACTTGGCATGTGCTGAGCAGTATTCTAGAAATGGAAGCGATTATTATTAATTCTCTGTACTCTTCTCCTTTAAAAAAAAATCATGTTTTGACCATTCCTTCCCCTTTTTCAAAAAAATCCATGGCTTTAATCCCCTCCCCTGCCCAAGCACCAAGTACCCTTACGTTGCCCCATCTTTCCTGTTAGAGAAATCAATTTGATCATGTCACTCATGTCAAAGGGTGACTCTAAAAAGCAATGCATATAATGGGATTGGGCAATGATTATATAAAAGAATAATTTGTGGAGAGATATTCACAGCAGATAGGCTGTCCTCAAATGACATTTCTATAGATGAGTAATCATTCATTCTGCTTCTGGGTAAGACAAGCCTTATCTGGCTTGGATTCTACATCTCTACCATGGTTCCTTTTATACTAATTCAATCTAATTTGAAGGTAAACAGTGTAACCAAAAAAAACATTACCCACTTCATTCTACATGGCTATGCCACCGCACAGCAAATGATTGCCAAGAGACACTAGTAAACTTTTCCAACACATATTTTGCCCAGACAATGGCTGAATGGAAACCCAGTGAAACAGATAAGGGTTGATGACTCAAGTCTCCAAACAAGTTTTCAGTTAAATAAAGCTTCAAAGGCTAATCAGCATATAAAACCCACCCTAGCTAGAAATAAGGCATTCAATAATAATCAACAACTCCCTACAAGATCACAAACTTGGAACTTCGGAAACAGAAAATTAAACTGGACACCAAGGCTAGTGCCATAACAACATGGACAAATTTCAAAAACATACAGTTGAGAGTAAAAAACAAGCTGCTGGATGTGTACCAAATGATACTGTGCACAGTTAAGTTTTAAAAAACAACAAGCAGTACTAAATACATGTTTTAAGAGTACATACATATGAAGTAACAAAATAAAGATATGCAGGAGAATAAAAAATAATAGTAGTTGCTGGAGGGAGGGGCAGGAAGAGGAATGAAGTTGGGGAAGGTAACACAGGGAACCGCCATTGTATTTGTAATATTTTAGGTCTTATTTGGACGATGGGTACCCAGATAATATGTAATTCTCTAAATCTCTTTATTTTTCTGTGATATTTCATATTAAAAAATATTAAAAATAAGAACAGTTCTATGACACAAAATTGTTGACCTATGAGAGAGAAGTCTGTTCGATAATATTGTTAAGTTGTTAGTAATAATAAAATGGATCCTAGCAACCCTCATTTCCATTTCACTGGGTTGAGTGGGGAGAGATTAGGGGAGGGTTAGATAAGAGGGAGCTGAGCTAAAGGGGAGAAGGCCTGCCTTGAGACAACTCTTTGATAGGGGCTGAGCAAGGGCAATCTGGGTCAAGGTGGAAGCATCAGCCTCTGGCTCATTCCTGCTCTCAAGACCTTCCCAGCAGGCAAAACTAGATAAGGCAGGTGAAGCATGAAGCCCCATACCTTTTAGGATCTTAGTCTACATAGGAGGTACAGAGTACTCAGGGCCAGCTTCATGAGCATGTGACCTGTGTAGTCAGTCACACAAGTGTTCCTCGTGGTTGGTTTAATGTCACTGTCTTGAAATTCTTAGTAGTGTTGTCTTTGAACCTGTGTTGTGTAAGTGAAGACTGATGGAACAACGGAGTGTGTGCATAAACAGAGGAGCTACAAGCATTATGTGTGTCTGCCACTGTTCCTTCCCACCCTGTCCACATACAGCAGTCGCAATGCCCGTGAACAAAGACTTCTGGTAGACCCACCACGTGTGGGAGGTTCAGTGAGACCCAAAGTGAGTACAAGGTAGCTGTGTTATGTCTAAGACAGAGTAAGTGGAATTGCTGACAGCCTGACAGGCTCTGCTTTCCATTTGAACCAGAATTTTCTTCAAATGCAGAAAGAAAGCAGTAGTGTTCTAAGAAACACTAACAACCAAAAGACCCTATCACATCATTTCTTATTCCTGCTACTTCTCCATATTAGCCAACCACGTATGTTGAAAAAAGGCATAAAGGAAAAGGAAAGATAGGGCAACCTATAGTTCATTTCCTTTTAGTTTTCCTTTACTCATCAGTAAGACAAAAGTAGAAAGTGCATGTATCAAGAAGCTAAATAAAAACAGTGAGTTAGTTTTGTGCAGGCTTTCCACTGTGCTGGTAGGAAAGAAAGAATACACGTGTGTACAAGTTACGAAGAATTGTCTCATTTCAATGACTCTGCATATGAGTTAGATGTTCTTACATTTGCATTTAAAATTGACTTTGATAATATAGAGATGTGTTGTAAAATTCATGCCAATAATTTAATCTTTAAATTTTTTCTTTACTTAAAATTAATAAATGATAAATAAAACATACCATAAGAAGTTGAGAGAGAGACTGAGGAAAAAAGGAAAAATCTCTCTATGTTACTACCTTTTTCCCTGCCTTTGAATAAAGGGCCCCACATTTCATTTTGCACAGAGCCCCACCAATTATGTAGCCAGTCCAGAGAACACTTAACTACCAAGTTCTCCCCCAAAGGAAGCATGCTTCTAACAGTCCGAAATGAGTGTTCATTTAATTGATAGTATCTGTATTTAGGTGTATCTCCTGAACAGCATTTTAGGAAGTGTAAGTGTCGAAGACACACTTAGAAGAAAAGAAAAATTGTTAAGTCTGTGCCATTCTGAAGAGAAAGAGGAAATTTAATTGGAATATATACCTCCTAATGTTATGTGGCAATGTTAATCACATTCTCTTCTGAAACCACCTTTTCCCCAAATATCAGTAAGTAGATATGGTTATACATTTTAGTGAGGGTACCTTGAATACTCTTTTGAGAAAGAGAGAGAGGAAGAGAGAGATAGGTTGAGAGCACAGCATGTCTGTGTGTGTGTGTGTGTGTGTGTGTGTGTGTGTGTGTGTGTGTGTGTGTGTGTGTGTGTGTGTGTGTGTGTATGTGTATGCTCAGCAGTGCACACTCAACACAGGGAAGCACAGAATCCTAGTTCTGGGCTGTCAGTAACTCCCTGGGGCTCCTCCTCAAATTCCAGTTAGGAACTGGTTTTACCTTTATTTATCATACTTAAAACATTTCACAGGGGCTTCCCTGGTGGCGCAGTGGTTGAGAGTCCGCCTGCCGATGTAGGGTACACGTGTTCGTGCCCCGGTCCGGGCAGATCCCACATGCCGCGGAGCGGCTGGGCCCGTGAGCCATGGCCGCTGAGCCTGCGCGTCCGGAGCCTGTGCTCCGCAACGCGAAAGGCCACAACAGTGAGAGGCCCGCGTACCACAAAAAAACAAAACCAAAAACATTTCACAAACATCACTCGGGTGGCTCAAAAGCTTAGGAGACACGTGATGTGTAACTATAACAACTGAAAAAAATCAATGTTTTGAAACAGGTTTTCTCCAAGGTCAGAAAGCTCGTCCTCAGGATCAAGGGACCCACAGGTATTCTTAGCCCTGGCTAACTGTCCTCCCCACACTGGTGAATTGGAGTACATCTGAGCTATCTGAATCTGGAAAGAAGAAGTAGTCATCTGCAGCCTCTAAACTGCTTTCCTGGGAAATGAGTGACCCAAGGCCTGTCTATCCTGGTTGTTATAATAATTAATGCTAATGGATCTTGGGAATGACTGATTTGGGTCCACTGTTTTACCCAGCAGTGGGCTCATTTATTTGAGCTTTGTAATTTTCCTTAATAAGTAATCAACAAATCCTTAATTTGGTGGCCACTGTCTGTAGGCAAATCTCCAGAGTTTTCTGACAGTAGAACGTAAAACAGCCATGGGGCAAGCGTTGAGAAAACAGGAAGGATTTATATTATAAACATGTTACTGTCCAGGCTCTCATTTTCCTGGCTGGTCTGATGTTATAGCTTTATTTGGTACTTTGACATGGTTGCAATGAAAGGCAAGTGACTTAAATTACCCAGCTACAGGGAAGTCAATGCACTGGTACATAAGAAGCAAGGTTCATTCATCAAAAGAACGTTCCTTGATGTTCTGAGTCAGAACAGATCCTCTCAGAGCTGGGAGGACTCTGGTAAGGATGATAAGGGGTGCTGACCTAGTGCCATTCCTTTCTTTGGGATGAGGTGGTGGGAAAGGGAGCATTCAGCCATCATGGTTAAAAGGCCAGGTGCCTTCCACGACTGGAAAAGAGTCAGACAGAACAGGAAATCAGACAGAAAAATAAACCCATTCTTCAGAATATGAGGTGAATTCCATTACTCTTTTAAGGTAGAGTCAAAGAATTTAGACCCAGAAAAGAAAGTAGGGAGGATGCCTTGGATAAAATATTTTCTTTTCCTTCGCCAGTCGTGTGGAACAGGCAGACTTATATGTGGACTGCTGAGGTTGATGTTAAAGTGACCTCTGAAAGCAAACCCCCCAGTGAAACTGTTCTGTACATCGAAATGACTAGACATTCCAGGCCACCGCAGCATGGGGCAGACTGTGCTAATGACAGTTCACCACCTGTAAGTAGCAAGTATTACTGAACAGCAATGGATGGATGCAAATATCCTGTCTGATTTTACAGTAGAGATAAAATTTTACATTGGATAAAGTTGTGTAAGTAATGGAGATCTAAACAGTTCAAAATTTTAGAGAAAGGCTTTATAAACTTGATAGGTTGTAATAGGAAGACTTTGCTGTTTCGAATCTGAATGGTAGGAACTAAATCTAATCAAAACAGCAGGCCACAGACTGAAAAGTATATAATATAATATGGACTAATGTGTTATTGGCTCATGTTCACTACAATGAGATTAACTCCCATCAGCACCATAACTTTGCTGGTTAGATCTATGTCCAAAGGACATATGGCCAGAAATAAGGTTAATGCATTTCACATTAAAATTTTGACTTATTTAAGTTGCTTTTAAGAAATCTCCACATTGTATAAACCGATTGCGAAGCAACAAACCCTTCAAAAACCCCTTACATAAACAGTCTTAAAAAATCCATTTCGAACAGTGGTTATATTGATTTTGCTTATATTTTTAATCAATCAATGAACTTTATTTGTAAAGCCAAATGTTTGGTTTTAAAAAGCCATATATTTGATGTGCTTCACACCAAAAATCTGCATATTCAAGTGAGCTGCTTTAAAAAACAATCCTAAAATTCTAAAAACTGATTGAAGTCATTCACCTCTTCGAAGGGCTTTTCTTAAAGTAAACAATCGGAAATATTCTTTTTGAAAAGTGGCTTCACTGATGCTTGTTCTATTTTTCATCAACCAATAAGCTTTATTTGTAAAATTCAAGACTTGGTTTACAAACGCCAGGAGGCCTGGGCAGAATCATCAGAGAGGAGCCCTGCATGTCCTTTGTGCATGAGAGGCAATAGGATTAAGGCTTGAAGAATCGAATAAAAACCCTGAGCTGGTTAAGATGGGTGTGTCACATTTCAGGGCTCCCATTTCATAACCGGCATGCCTCACTTTTCATAAAGTAAAACATGCTGGTGAGCTTATTTAAATGGTTCTTCAGGAATACGTCGATTCCAGAAACTTTAAAAGGAGACGAGTGTCCATTTCCTCGAGCCATGTGGCTTTTTGTGTACTCGGCCTGCCCGGTTTTTGGCTTGCTCCTGCTTCACAGTCAGCGATTCTCTGCTATGGCCCAGTTACAGGGAGAAGAGAGGACAAATTTCTGTGCTCAGAGAATTTCTGTATAAGACCCAATACTTGCTAATTTTCACAATGATGCAATTTGCACTGGAATTAATCATCCGTAAATAAAGCAAATCTAAGGTAAAATGCCAAAGACCTGTTATCTTCCTCCAGATCATGTAATGGAACTGGGGGTCTGCTGCTTTCTGCTATTAAGGTGGTTATTATCAAGTATAATTTGTGGTTGGAAATGTTTGGCATTCCTGTCTAGCAGTAGCCCAGAGTGTTTAGAATAGATTTTTACATAGGAGTTCAAACATCTGTCCATTTTAGGTCAGATTTCTGTGAGAATTTAAGCATATAGTATCTAAACAAATGCAGCTGTCCCGGATTAAATGGGAATGGTTTCTTGCATTACGATGGCAACAAAGGGTCAAGTTTAAAATTAAGAATATAAGAATAAGCCTAAGAATGGTAAGCAAAAGGTATTCTCATTCTACAAAATGCCAGATAATGTTACCAATTAAAAGTTGGACTAGAAGCCTGTTTAAGTATTATCCTGGCAAAAGACTCATTAATTAGAAAATTTATAACACCAGTTTGCCTATGGATTAATATGCAGCATTACAATTTCATTATAGATTCCTTTCATTTGCAATTCCTCTATTACAGAAATCCAGTTTGAAGTGAAAAGTGCTTATTAAATGAAAGCTGTATATAAAACTGCAAAGAAATATAACATCAAATTTTGGAAAGGAAGTTGACAAAGAATTAAAACAAGCTGTGATAATCTTAACAAAGACACATAAAACCTGTTACTAGGAAGAGTTGTTTGGTCCAATTTCCTGTTTTTTCCTAAGTTCTGGTTTGTTTTCAACATGTCGTCAGCACACAGTTTATTGCTGTTGATTAACGTTTCTATGTGTAAAATCAAGAACTGTTCTCCAGGACTTCTTATTTAAAGATATTCTAAACAATATGGATTTTATCTTTCTTATCCAGATTGTGCTCTTCACCATAATTAAGAGATGACAGGCCATGGATCAAAATAGCTAAAAACTAATATGATAAACTAGAAAGTTACTCAAGCACGGGTTAATGAAAGAATCATAAAATGAAAATTTCATAAAATACCCCTTTATCCTGAAGCAATTTTACTACAAGATTCCAGGAATCAACTTGGACTGCTATAAAACACATCAAATCAAAGCCACACGAGTGTCACTGATGGCTCTTTGTTCTGTTCACTTAAAAACAAACAAACAAAAACTCCTCTGTAAAGACATATCTGACTCTAACGGCAACATATTATAAAATTTTAAAAACTGAATCATACTGTTGTGTGTGAAATGTAGGGAAATAAAAATTCCTCCCCTGGGAAAAGAGTATAAAACATTAACATTTTTCTAAGTATTTTATAAATTATGCAGCTTTATTAAACACATACCATTAGAAATCTCTTCTATTACTGACAACACTTTTCTTAATGGTCTTTACATGTTTAAATAAATGGCTCCTGAAAAATGTGCATTTATATTATATAAATAAAACCTTAATTAATATAAATATACACCAGATATAAACTTTTTAGAAATGTAGGCTTAAAACTTTCCAGTCTAAATAAATCCTCTTATAAACGGTCCAGCAAAGCAATCTTTAATGCATTTTTCCCCCTAAAAAGCTCACAGATTTACAGGCACAATCCAAAAGAGAAACCAAAATAGCTTTGAAGGAGACTGAATGTTTCATTCATGTAATTAATAACTCTACTCATATTCAATAGATGGATAGTTTTTGAAACCAACTAAGGCGAGTGATTTTCTTTTCTTTTCAGTACTCACTCTTATCTCATATTATTTTGTACACTTATTTGTTTTTCTGTTTATTGTCGTCTCCCTCACTTGAATTGTAAGCTTTCTGAGAGTAGAGTCATCTGTCTTGTTCTCTGCTCTATCTCTAACACTTAGAATAGTGTCAGACACATAATAGATGCAAAGAGTGGCTCTCTGAAGAATTCATGAATGGTTTGATGAGATAAAGCTAAAAAGATGCAGTTATTTCAATGTACTTCACTTTATCCAATTGATCCTATGTGTTAGAGTCTCTAGCTGTTTTCCCTTTTCTTTTTTAGTATCCCTAAGTTTCCACTGAATACATGGCCCCCTGGAATAAAGACTACATCTTCCAGCCTCCCTTGCAGCTAGGTGTACTAGATGTGAACTAATAAGATGTAAACAAAAACATTTAACAACAGCTTTTTGGAAAGCTCCTCAAAAGACAGCCTGTGTGAGGGGCTCCTTTGCCCCTTCTTCTTCTCCCTCTCTCCTTCCTGCTGCCTAGAATGTGCATGTAATGGCTGGAGCTCAAACAGCCATTATGGACTATCAGTTGACCTTGAAAATCTAGGAGTTGACCTTGAGAATGAAAATCATATGTTAGGATCATAGAGCAGCAAGAGAGAAGGCTGGGTTCCTGCCCTGTGGAGTCCCACTCCACCGTGGACTCTACCTCTGCCTTTTTTTTTTTTAACATGGAGAAAGAAATAAACTTCTGCCTTAATTAAGGCATTATTATTTTGAGCTTTCTCTCACATGCAGCCAAATCAAATAGTGATATGATTTTGAAAATAATTTGAAAAACAGGCACAGGTAGACTTTACATAGGCCTTTTTGAAATCTATTGTTTGATAAACATACTGAGAACTCTTTTCAATGAGTAGGCAAGTACAGTCACACTCCAATATCTGTGGGCAATTGGTTCCAGGATGCTCACCAATTCCAAAATCCATGGATGTTCAAGTCCCTTATATAACATGGCGTAGTAAGGTTGGCCCTCCTCATCCACAGATAAGGATGGCTGACTGTATTTGTGGGCATATATTTTGTCTTCAGAATTAAGCCTGATACTATAAGAAAATATAAAGAAATTCAAGACCAGGTTTTTATCCTTAACAAGTTAGTGATTTAGCCGATGGAAAAGAACATTCATGAACTGCCAATACCTGCATCCCCAAGACACCCACCAAGAGGAAACAATGAGGAAACAGCACACAGCAGCAAAGAACAAAAAGTGAAACTGAAGTGAGATGGCAATTATGGAAGGAATTCGGAAACCAAAGGGGCAATGAGGACTGGGGTTCTTGTGGAAGGGTGCAGGGAGGAGCTGGCCCTTGAGGTGAGCCCTTCAGGAGGGGCGGAACCTGGAGAGTCATTGGAAACTAGCTGGGTGTCCCCAGGGTGGGGACCAACAGCAGGGAAACCACTGTTTCAGTAATGAGCACAGCATGTTCAAGGAGCCTGGAAGGAGGTCAACCAGATGTGTGGCCTCTAGAAACAGAGCCCTCCCTTTTCCCAGAATGTGGTCTCTCAGTCCTCGTAAAGGATGGCTTACCTCACCATTCACCCCATGTTTAGGAGATGAATCTCTGCTGCACATTCTCCCTGCCTTGCATATCACACACACCTGATGTTGCTTATGGCTCCCCCAGGGCCGACTACGTAGGCCCTCAGCCCAAGGCCCTTGCTTTTCTTTAGAGATCCTGCTCAGAGCTCAGCCCAGTAGTGACTTCTAGAGCAATGTGCTTCCTACTCTGCAACAGGCACGTACGGAGTCTAGCTTGCACCCTCTGATGGGGCTTTTAAAATTAAACTGTTAGGTAGAGGTAGTGTGATCCGCCTCCTACGTTGCTGAAATAACAATAAAGCCGTAGACGGACCAGTCATTGCTTCCAAAGAAGAGGCCAGGGAATTCGATTACTCACAAGCTAACCACAATCACAGGATGAAGCAGCATCTTTCCCAATAAGTTTCCTTTCAGCTGCTCCTCATAAACAAAGTCGTTCAGTTTTGTTTTCTTTTTTTATTTTATTTTATTTTATTTTATTTTTTTGTGTGTGTGTGTGGTACGCGGGCCTCTCACTGCTGTGGCCTCTCCCTCTGCGGAGCACAGGCTCCGGACGCGCAGGCTTAGCGGCCATGGCTCACGGGCCCAGCCGCTCCACGGCATGTGGGATCTTCCCGGACCGGGGCACGAACCCGTGTCCCCTGCATCGGCAGGCGGACTCTCAACCACTGCGCCACCAGGGAAGCCCTGTTTTGTTTTTTTTTAAATCAACCAACACCTTTGGGGAAAAGGGCACTGTCTAATCTAATGAAAGACTCGGGCAGAGCCTTCAATCACAGAACATGCATCGGGAGAGTAAGCATTCCGAAACTGGGGAGCCCAGATGAGGTCAGTAAAATAGAAGGATCCCTATGGATCAAGGCCCAGCCAGGTTTACTAGTGACTAATAAAGCACTGACTGAGGAGAGGGCCCAAATCGTAACGAGTTGCAGAAAGTGTTTTTCTATCTGGAGGTTAGGAGGAGTGAATAATCTCTCTGGGGTCTCGACTAAGGCAAATGAAACCAAACCTGACCCCTTTTCCACACTTGGGCCTCAAATGGCTCGCAGGAGTCACTGCTGGCAGCCCAGTGGGGCAGGAAAGTGCGGAGCAGCTTTGACTGCTGGTCCGGCTCTGCCACCGTGGCGATTGCTGTTGACCTTGGTTTCTTTCTCTGTAAATGAAGGGAGTTGGCCTGGAGATGATCTACCCCTAACCCCCTCTGGCTCCAGCCATGACTCTATGCTAACTACAGAGGAGTGCACAGGAAAGAAGGAAATATGATTTTTCACTCATCTTCTTTTCTGCCCATCACCATTTCTCCATATGCCCCAAATCACATTAATTTGCCAATGAACAGGCAGCCATCCTTGGCTGCAGTCTCCTCCTGCGAAGTTTAGTGAATTTCATGCTTATTTGGTGACAGCAGCAGCTGCTGCTCTCCTCAAACCACATCCTTCCCTTCGTCATGAGGCCTCCTCACTAGCCACAGTTTGCCTTGGCCAGACCTCCCTCTGCGTCAGCTTCCCCCAGAAACTGCCACCCATACGCAGAGTTCTAGTTCATCAGCCTCTCTGAAGGGGATCCAACTGGCCAGAGTAGCATTCCAGGTGGTCAGGACCAAAGAATTTCACGGCACTGCAGGCATATTAAAGCTGAAAGGGAGCAAAAAACGCATCTAATTCAACTCCGATTTATAGATGAGGGCACTGATGCCCAGAGAGTTTTATGTATCTAAAGTGGCCTAGTCAGAGCTAGAACCTAAGTCTATTGACTCAAAGGCCAGTTATGATTTTGAAATGACTGACTGAAATAGAAGCTACTATTTATGGTGTGCTCTGTGCCAGGCACTGTGCCAAGTGACATCTTAAAGGTTAACATATACAAAGTTGAACTCAGAGTCTTTCCTCCAAGTGTGCTCTTCCTGTCCTCCCACCTTCATCAGTGGTACCCTCACCCATCTCACTGCTTAAGCCAGGGACTTGGGAGTCATCCTTGACACCTCCCTCTCCTCACAACTCCCCCACATAAAACTTTCAAGTTCTGCCATTTCTGCAGAGCATATCTTGAATCTCTCCAATTTTCCCCACAATCACTATCTCCACCCTGGTCCAAGCCACCTTTGCCTCTTGCCTGGACTATGGCCAAACCTCTGCTCTCACATCCCACTGCCACCACTCCTGTCTCTGTCAGTCCCTTCTCTAACCAAAAGCCAGAGTAATTCTGTAAAAACACAAACCAGATCATGTCATGCCCATCCCTATTCCCACCCTGCCACTGCATTAAACCCATAGTCTTCCCAATACACTTAGGATGAAGCTCAGATTTCTAGAAGGCCCTGCCTAGTCTGACCCCTTGTCTCACCCCAATCCTCCCACAGCTCCCTAAGTCCTACCAACACTTCTTTCAGGTCCTCCAGAGTTCCAAGTTCCTTCCAGCCACAGGCTGTCCCTCCCTGCATGAAATGCTCTTCTTTCTACGCCTAGCCATGCTCACTTCTCACCATCCTTCAGATCTCAGCTTAAACACTACTTCCTCAGATGGACCTTCCCTAAGACCTTGTCAGGAGCCACTCCTTCTGCATAGCATTGACCAGTTTGTGGTATTATATTTTTCAGAGTATTGGTTTAATTTCCATTTCCTGAACAAGACTATAAACCCCATGAGGACAGGGACCATATCTATTTGTTCATTATTGTAGCCACAGAATTTAGTGGCAGGCACATAGGAGGTCCTAAATAAATTAGTGTTGAATTAATATGTTTATGCTCTTAACACTTAGATTACGTCAGGAGAAAAAGAAGATACAGGAGATATGGAAGATATAGGAGCCATGATGTTTAGTGGATTCATTTGGAAAAAACGGAGCCTGTGATAGGCTGAAAAATGACCCCCCAAAAGATATCTACATCCTAATTCCTGATACCTGTGAATGTTACCTCATATAGCAATAAATAAATACATAAGGAAGAAAGGGAGGTCTTTTGAGAGGTGATTAAGTTAAGAATCTTGAGGTGGGGAGATTATCCTGGATTATCCACCCGTGCAGGCCCTAAATTCAATCACAAGTGTCCTAAAAGAGAGGCAGAGGGAGTTTGACACACAGAGGAAATGCGGATATGAGAAGAGAACAGAGAGGGATTTGAAGATGCTGGCCTTGAAAACTGGAGTGATGCAGCCACAAGTCAAGAAGTGTTGGCCACCAACAGAAGAGGCAAGGAACAGATTCTCTCCTACAGCCTAGGGAGGGAGTGTGACTCTGCCAACACCTTGACTTCAGCCCAGTCACTCTGATTTCAGACTTCTGGCCTCCAGAACTGAGAGAGAAGCAACTTCTATCGTTTTAAAGCAACAAGTTTGTGGTGATTTGTTATAGTAGCTATAGGAACCTAATACAGAGTCCATCACATTGCCCTGCTACAACACAGTGGTTTATACCTGGGGAAGTTCTACTCCTTCCCTATGTCCCCCATCTGCATTGCACTATTCAGCCACAGATAAACATAGCACCTCCATTCTCAGCACCATCTCTACTATACATTCCCAAAGACAAGAATGAGTAATGAGGAAAGAAAAAAGAAAAGAAACGACTGACCACCAAGGATAAAACTGCTTCAAAGCTCAGGACTTATGTCCAAACTAATGCAAACAATGTCTTAATATTGCCTCCAAAATGTTTTTGGACCCACAGAGATCTTCTGTTTGCACTTATACAATACAGTAAATTATTTATAATATACAAACAGCTGCTTTCAAATAGCTAAAGAATCATATTCCATGAAACTAAAGGCCACGTACTTTCCAATCCACCTTTCAGCCTACCTTTGGGTCATGGTTTCATATAGTAAAGGTCTGGATTTGGCAGAGTGACAACATACTCTGCTTTAAGACAATCTATAATTTTATAAGACAAGGTGCTGAGAAACATAGTTTTCAATGACTAATTTCAACATCATAAGTCAAATGCTATTTATGAGGTGAGACATACTGTGAAGAAATACATTTTAACATTCTCTCAATATTCCCACCCAGGGTACAGGGATGATAACCCTGTTGCCAGAGCAGCCATCTTGCTATTATTCCATTTAGAGCTTCCAGAGGGGAAAAGGATATTAAGTCGTTGGAAATTAATCCTGCCAAAGGAAATCGGAAATTTTCAAAGCTGTTGTCAATATGGCTCTGCAGTTTAAGATGACATACATGAGGTGAGTTCACAGTAGTTAAAATCTGGCTGAAGAAATGACTATCATAAGAGCCGTGTAAGAGAGCACAAAGAGAACTCTAGAGGATGAGGGGGAGAGAGAAAATATGGTTGAGGGAATTCGGTAACTCGAGGTTGCTGAGTTTTGACAGAGGCAAGGCAGGAAGGTGAGCATATTTCAATGCAAGAAAATCTCCTGAGCAAAGGTGCTTCTCAGACAGTCCAGGGCACAATTGGAAAGCAGTTAAAACTCTTAAAAAGTATTTCATTTATCATAATATTTAGAGAGTAGGAAAGACTTTTGGAGATCATAGCTCAACTGCCCCATTTTATAGATGAGAAACTGAAGCAGACATGGGTTAGGTCACCCTCCTAAGGACAAGCAGCTGTCACGTGGCCAAGCTGGGTTGCAAACTCAGGTCAGGTAGACCCTCCTCTAGCACTCTGTGTGCTCTGCCTCTCCACATTCCTTTCAGACGTTAGAGATGTACCTACTGGCTTAAATAATGACAAATTACCTTTTATTTCTTAGAGGCAAATTAATTTTTAAGCACTGTCAATCTACTCTATAATGAGCTATTTCAAACCGATTGCTTTTGACCAATTCTTTTCAATAGGACATTTGAACAGACGTAGCACCCCCTGGTCCTCTTTTACCCTTTGCCTCCCCTTAATCTCCTTGGTGGTAGATAGTTACTTGATCAAATAGTTTTTTTTCATGGAGATTGCACTGGTTTTACAGCTGAGTCATTACCAGCCACCCTGAAGACCGCAGCCTGTGGTGACACTGCACCTTTGCTGAGCGCAGGTGCCGGGTGAGTGCGTGTGTGCACACTGGTCCATGGCTACAGTGCCTAAGGCACACATACCAGATGTGATGCGTGCCTAGCCATCACACTCAGGGGCTCTAACCTCTCTGCTGCTGTACCCCCAGCCCAGAGCTGGTGCCCAGAGGTACTGGCCTCCCCAGTGACAGCTTGCTTCTTGGCTTTTAGATTCAACTTAGGATGTGAGTAACTCTAAGGCATGAACCCTGCGTATGTGTCCCTTTGCTGGGTTCTTACGCTAACGCTTCCTCAGTGGTGACTCACGCACATCTGATGACGGGAGTACACCTCTCCTTCATCATATATTCTTTGAGTCTCACCCCAGAATCCAAGAAGAGGACACCTGTGACTTTGTATAATGGAGTTTTTATAAGAATAATTTGCAAATATGTTTTGTCTATCTCTAGGCTATTATTTATCAAACCCAATGGGAATCTGACCCACATGCCAACCACCAGTTCTAGGCAGATTAAAAACAAGATTCCTCACAATGTTTAAAGGATAAACTAAAACATAGTATTAAAACATCATTATTTTAGAGCTTCCCTGGTGGCGCAGTGGTTGAGAGTCCGCCTGCCGATGCTGGGGACGCGGGTTCGTGCCCCGGTCCGGGAAGATCCCACATGCCGCGGAGCGGCTGGGCCCGTGAGCCATGGCCGCTGAGCCTGCGCGTCCGGAGCCTGGGCTCTGCAACGGGAGAGGCCACAACAGTGAGAGGCCCGTGCACCGCAAAAAAAAAAAAACAAAAAACCCCATTATTTTAAATAAGTTCATATCAGCAAAAGGGATGATATGGTTTATAGCATTTAGTTAATGTGTGTGACATGTCTATAATAACAAGTTATTTTGTTATTATACATATAATGAGAAATAGTTTGAGCTGTCTTCTAGGTAGTTTCTTTTCTTATTTTTTATTTCTGCTAAAATAGAATCCTTACATGTAAAGATCGTCAGAAAGGGCCACAAGTGTTTGATGGCTCTGTTGTATATATTTGGATGTTCACATTCAGCATAGTCCTAGAAATCATGGGATGATTTCTCACCAAGGACTTCTTTTGGTGCTGGTAAATATAAGTTGATGAGCACATTAGATTCAAGAGCCAGAAGACTGGGCTGAATATTCCAAGAGGATTAAAGCAACAAACAGATGCTTACGCTACTTTTTGGTTGTATTTGGCAAGCATGTTGCAGCATTTGGATGTGGTTTTAAAACATAACCTATACTATACCACCAGTTCTTTCTCTGACTAATGACTGAACATCCATTCATTCAGCAAATATCTGTTGAGCTACTGCAGACATTGCTAGGCACTAGGGATACAGTAAGAAACAAGACTGGGTCTCTGTCCTCACAGACCCACAAGATAACAGGATTTCTCACACTTAAACGTTAAATATCTTAATGTTCAGGTCCAAAATAGTATACCACTTGAAAAAGCTACCTAAATAATAGAAATGGCTTTTATAGACACTAATCAGAATCACAAAGATATGTTTTTAACTCATACCGCATTCTAAAATCTTCTCCTCCTCTATGCTATTTGCTGCCCATTTTCTTCATATTGCAAGAAATTGACACACTTTTCACTATTTCTTTCAACTACAATCAGGATTAAGAGGCACAGTACAGATCACCCACTGTTCTCTGAGAATAAAATAATGTTATTCACATTCTAGTGCAATTTATTTTATTCATGTAGCAATGTCCTTTCTCCTTCTTTACCTATCACTACTGATTCCAACTTACCTTTTTCATTCCCCTTCATGGCACACAATATAATCATTGACCAAAACAAAACAAAACATTCTTCTCTATGACAAGGGTTTTCACCGAACAGAAACTCATCAAGCAATTCTCTTTCTTGTAAGTACTGCACATAGGTCAAGAGTTGACTCATAATCTGCACATCACTGGTTTTGCCCAAATGTAAAGCAAAAGATCTGCTGGCATATACTATTATATAACACGAACTGCTTTTCCATACTTATATCATGGATATTATGCAGTATCCACTTGATAAAAGCATTTTGCCAAATACCCTATTCTGCTTTCTCTGAGAAATACACTTGTCATTAACTTTGGAGACAATCTTAATGCGCTTCTCAACGTGGTGCAATTTGTGCCTGGTTTTCACTATGTGGAGTATAGCACTGAGTAGTGTCTCAGTCATTTTGATGTCTCTGATTTCATTATAGAATTCAACAATCTCATTCTGAAAATCACTATTTTGGATATGTTCTGGAAAAACTTAATGGATTTACCTCTGTTGTGTTAAAAGTAACAGAGAAGCTTCAGTGACTTCATGGCACTCTTTGAGAAAAGGGGACTGTGAAATGTTGTTGAATGGACTACTGGCTCAATAAAATCTAACTTCAGATATTCATCAGTAACCTTTCTTCCTTTGCTGGCTGCTTATGTTGAATCATGCTACTCAAGTAGTCATTTGTCCCATCAGCTTGCAAATACACATTCTATCTTTGTACTGGTACCCTGCTCACTATTTACAGTTCTAACAGTATTATGAGTGCTAGTATTTACCTGACTCATTCCATTCTTTTGCCCTTCACCATTGAGGCTTTTTTTAAAATTGGTGTATAATAACTGTAAAAAAATGAAAATTTATGGGAACAGTAATGGCAGATAATGTAAAGCTATGTCCGCTAAGATGAACTTCACTAAGCTGAACAACAAATAGCCAAGACAAAGTGAATGACAGTCTTTCTAGCACATACACAATCTTTGAGTATAAAGATTATTAGGAATAGGATTACTGTGAAAACAATAATGTTAATGTTATTTCCAATCGATAAAAGTGCGTGAATATAATGACTTCATTGATCTCTTCTCTGAAACTGTCAAAGCACCTGTGGATCACCCGACCGGATGGGGTAGGGGGGAATCCATTTGGGCCACACTGAGAAATTGCTCTCAGCGTTCCAGCTTGACTTAGGTTTGTGTATCAATCAGTCATATAATTGTCATGGATTTCAGACTCCACTGTCCACTCAAACTGAACCTCAAGAAGAAGCGTTTATCTTCTCCCCTCATTCCTTACCCTATGTCCAATTTCCAGCCAGCCCTCCCGTCACCCCTGGTCTATGCAAGCTTCTCCTCAACATCACAAGTCAGGAAGCTTGGGATAATCTGTTTGATTTCTAATATAAAAGTAGGGTCAAATTCTACTGCTATTCTTATAAGGCAGTCGTTCTCAATCTCATTAGAATCACTTGGAGAGTTTTAACAAAATTAAAACGGACCATTGCCTAGACTCCACCACAGAGCAATTTAATCAGAATCTCTGGATGGGGTTCAAGTACTTTATGTTTTTAGAAAGCTTCCCCAGTGATTCTAACAGGTAAGCAGGATGAGAATCATTGCCATAAGGTAGTACTGCCATAAGTTATCTCCCATAGTAGTCCCTCAATTATTATGCCCGATGACCCCACTCACCTGCTGAGATCATTATCTCTCATCAGGGCTACTGTGACAAGCTCCCTGCTGGATTCTCTGGATCCAGTGGATCTACTGATGCTGGTGCCTTTTACATCTACTGTCAACACAGTTCTCAAAATAGCCTTCATCATCTTTCCCTCTGGCTATGTTATTCTCTCCCTCCAGGACAATGGTCTCAATTGACTGAACTCCGCAATCCACTAAGGCCTTTAAAATACCAACATCCAGGCTGCACCCCACACTAAATAAATCATCACCTCTGGGGATGGGAACCAGGCACGAGTGTTGCTAAAAATCAGCCAAGATTGAGAATCAATACTCTGGGATTGCATTATCTTTCTATGACTACCACATCTAGGTTCATCTAGGTACCACGATTGAGCTGGCTCTGGGCTTCCGGACAGCCATTCTCAGTAAAGAACTTTTTTCACTCAAGAGCTTACAGTCCACGGGCAGAGATGAACTTGAAAACCCAGTCTTTAAATCACAGTGATGTAAGTGCCATAACAGAAATATTAAAAGTATTTTATAGGACACAGGAGAGAGCAATTAACAACCTATGAGATCGGGGAAGGCTTCTCAGAAGAAATTATACTTGAATGGGATCTTGAGGGTCATCAGGCTCAAAGAGAATGGGGCGTCAGATGTTTTCTTAGAAACATACATTTACCCTTTCAAATATTTTTATTAAATATTTTTATTACTGACACACACTGAAACATAATTTTTCTCTTATGTGTTTTTGATCAGTTAGTACAGTGTTTGCCAATCTTCTTTTTCATCAGTATATTTAGTTGTCACAACCATAGGTACATTGTCATCTTGTATTTTTTTGTGTTTACTTTGTTTATTTAATAGAAAATTTTTTTCTGATTTTTAGTAGGAAAAAAATTTTAAGCAGTTTTAGGTTCAGAGCAACACTGATCAGAAGGTACAGAGATTTCCCATATATGCCCTACCACCACACATGCATGGCCTCCCCATCAACAACCCCTGCGCCACAGTGATACATTTGTTACAATTGATGAACCTACCTAAACACATCATTATTTCCCAAGGTCCATAGTTTACATCAAAGTTCACTCATCCCACTTTGTCCAAACTCACAGAATGTTCAAATTCTCTCAAAGTTGTACATTTTGTGAGTTTAGACAAAGTATATCGACATGTATCTACCAATATAGTATCATACAGAGTAGTTTCACTGCCCTAAAGATCCTCTGTGCTCTGCCTATTCTGGGTATCGGCTGCCTCTTTAGGCTGGTGGAAAGATGGCTGCCACATCGCTAGGCATCACATCCAGATGTGATAAGATCAGGGAAAGAAGAGAGGTGTCCTTCCTTATGTGTCTATTTCTCTCAGTGAAGAAATCATTCTCAGAAGCCCTTGGAAAGTTACTCCCTCAGCCAGAATCTTGTCAAATACCCTGGCTTAACCAGATTCTTGGCAAGGGGAAATGGGTCACCATGATCGATTTAGATGAACCAGGATGGACTCATGGAAATGTGGACAGGATTCACCTTCTCTGAGACACATAGGGAGAAGTAAACAACCAAACAAAATCAAGTCTCCTTCAGCAAGGAAGAAAGTGGCACTAGGTTTTCGACAGGCAACAACAGGTCAGTTCAGGTTTACATCATATTAGAAACAGGCTGTAGAGCATAGTAGTGAAGAGCATACGCTCTGGAGTCGCAGGCAGTGGGCTCAAATTCCACTGTACCAATTACTAACTGGTTCTGTGGGCTTCAGTTTTCTTCTTTCTGAAAAAGGGATAATTAAATTTCCTAGCTCAGAGTGTTGCTGAGAGGATCTATAGTGCTTCAAATAGACTTGGGCCCATATTAGGGCTTAATAAATGTTACTGGCCATCTCCACAGTCTCAGTCATAGGCAATAATAGCTAACAAGCAGGGACTACATCCATAGGGGAGAAGGGAAACAGAAGCAATCAACATGGAATGCCCTAACTCTTCCACTACCAAATCTACCATCCTACCTGCACCCACCTCCACGTGTGCCTCTTCTTCTTTGACAGTGGGAGAATGTTTTGTGTGCCCATCAAAGACTCACTCTACTCTCATTCTAGTCCTCTCTGACTAGTACTGAGTACAGTGTCACGCTCAATTAGGCATTTAATAAGTTCATTTGGTTTTTTGCATATTAATAACTAAAAGGACCATTTCTTCTTATTGCTAGCAAAAAGATGTTACTGACCAAAAGTAATTACAGTTTGAAATACTTCAAAAATATATTGCTCCCTGGAAAATATATCCAGAGAAATACAATAATTATTATTATTTATAATGAACATTTATTGAGCCTTTATATACTATGTGCTGGAGCCTGCTATAAATGTCTTATATGCATTATCTCATTTAATCCTAAAGCTAATCTATGGAGTCAGGTTTATCAGTAAAACATTCTTAAAGCTAACCTTAAACAAAACATAGGTTTATCTTTTTTTTTAAATAAATTTATTTATTTTATTTATTTATATTTGGCTTCGTTGGGTCTTCGTTGCTGTGCGTGGGCTTTCTCTAGTTGCGGTGAGCGGGGGCTATTCTGTTGTGGTGAGCAGGCTTCTGGTTGCGGTGGTTTCTCTTGTTGCGGAGCACGGGCTCTAGAGTGCAGGCTCAGTAGTTGTGGCACAGGGGCTTAGTTGCTCCACGGCATGTGGGATCTTCCCGGGCCAGGGCTCAAACCCGTGTCCCCCACATTGGCAGGCGGATTCTTAACCACTCTGCCACCAGGGGAGCCCCGAAACATAGGTTTATCTTTAAAGAATAAATGTTTCCACAGTATAATGTCAAATGAAAATTTTAGCAGCCTAATTTCCAGTTCTAAGCTATGTTTTCTCCCCTTCCTATGACCTCTACCCCTATTTTAACATTGCTAAAATCAGGATGCATCTTACATTCAGTGTTTATGCTTACTATAATAATGTGTGTGTGTCCCACTGTTATTTACTTGGTGAGGCCTTCGCAAAAGGGAGGAAGCTCAGCAGTTCCAGCCATCAGGGAGTCAGGTTCCATGGTTTACTGATTAACCCTCATTAACCAAATATACGCTGCTTAGATGCTCTCTTCCACAAAGGGCCTTAAAATGGGAACTGAATGACTAATTGCAGTATTACATTTCCCCTGGAGCCAGTAGCCAAATAATTCCCACTTTAAATTGTAGAAATTACGTGAAGCAGTTAGGGCCTGAAAGTTGAAGACTAAGTGGTATGCCTCAATCCTGCAGGTGGTTCATAGTCAGGATTTACCACTTTGCTTCAGTCCAGGGACCAAGTAAAGCACTAGAAATTCAAGGATACTATTTAAATTCTGGATCTATCCTTAATTTGCTGGGTGCTACAGGCAGTTACAGAAACACTCTGGGCTCTCATTCTTCATCTGTTAAAGGATATCAACTGTCCCTACAGAATGTCTAAGGATATTAAGAGTAACTAATGAGATTGTTTTGGTTCCACCAGAACTCAAATATTCTCCCACTCATATCTGTTTCCTCTTTTACCACACACGAAGGCCCCAATCTCCCACCCCTTGAATGATTCAACCTATTAAGGAAATCAGTTGCTCGCCTGCAGCTAATAACATAGTTCTGCTTCATTACTTCTTGAATGAATTTTATTTTCTCCCAATCTTCTATAAGAATCTATTCAGTCTCAAAAAGGTAGGTGTTAACAAGAAATCAAAAGCATAAAGAACCAAAGAGAGATGTCACCTGGTCCATGGCAACAGCCTCTGACTGTGGCTTCTGTGGGAAACAGAAGCAATCAACATGGAATGCCCTAACTCTTCCACTACCAGATCTACCATCCTACCTGCACCCACCTCCACACGTGCCTCTTCTTCTTTGACAGTGGGAGAATGTTTTGTGTGCCCATCAAAAACTCACTCTACTCTCATTCTAGACCCCCCATCCTTCTCACCACAATGATGCATACGGTTGCTGCCAACATCACCTGTCTTCTCATTCTCTCCTTTCTCATCAATTTCTTCCTCTTTACTCGTATCATTCTCATCAATGTACAAACATGCTCTGATAAAGTCTGTCCTTAAAACATCCCCACTTGACTTCATATCCTTATCCAGCAACCTCCCTATTCCTCTGCTCCTTTAGAGTAGGACTCCTTCAAAGAGCTTCCTTACTAGATATCTCAACTTTCTTGCCCCCCCCATTCTCTCCTTAACTCACTCCAATTAAGCTTTCTTTCCCACAATGCTGTCACCATTGTTCTCTATAAGGTCACCTCCACTGGACCAAATCCCATAGTCCATTCTCAGGCCATGTATATTTCACTTCCAGTGGCTGACACACTTGGCCACCACATCTCAGTCCCCATACCTCATCTTTTCTTTCCATCTCCTTCCATGATGTGCTTCTTGGTCCCATGATTTTAAATACCACCTGTATCCTAAAGAACCCCTCCAAATTCATATCTCCAACCATGAACTTCCCTTTGAATTCCAGCTACATTTCCACTTAGACATTTCAAACACAACAAATTTAAAATCAATCCTGATCTTCCCCAACAACCTTATTCTTTCCCTGCCGTTTCCATCTCAATAAAATAGCACCAACATTTTGTTCAGGCCCTAAATCTTGAAGTTGTCCCCAATTCCTCTTTCTCTCACATCTTACATACAATCCACTCTAAAATCTCATCAATTCAATCTTCAAAATATCCCAAATTTGAACACTTCTTTTTTTTTTTTTTTTTTTTTTTCTGTATGCGGGCCACTCACTGTTGTGGCCTCTCCCGTTGCGGAGCACAGGCTCCGGACGCGCAGGCTCAGCGGCCATGGCTCACGGGCCCAGCCGCTCCGCGGCATGTGGGATCTTCCCGGACCGGGGCACGAACCCGTGTCCCCTGCATCGGCAGTCGGACTCTCAACCACTGCGCCACCAGGGAAGCCCATGAACACTTCTTACCTCATTCACTGTTACCACCCTAGTCTAAGCTACCATTATGTCTCATATAGATTTCTCTGTTAGCTTTCTAATTTGTATACCTGCTCTGCTCTTACCTGCCCCTATCCCCCAACCCCAAATATCAGGCAAGCATCCAGAATCACATTTTCAAGGTATAAATCAAATCATGTTACTCACTACACAAAACCTTCAGGTGGTTCCCCCATATCACTCAGAATAAAAGACCTAGAAGGCCCTACAAAACTGGATCATCCACAGCTTCTCCAACTCCACTCTCTATCACTCTTTCCCTTGTTCATTCAACACCAGCTACCTGGCCTTCTTTCAAATTGCTAAGTATATTCCTACCTCAGGGGCTCTGTCTCCCTGGCCTTCTCCCTTGCTTCATTCAGATCTGTGCTCAAATACCACATTATCAGAAAGTTCCACCTGAACTCGCCATAAAAAAATAGCAAGTTTCCTCACTCTCAGTTCCCTTACCCTGCTTTATCCTACAGAGCACTTCCATTACCTGGCTACATATTACGTGTTCATTTGTTTGTTTATGTCTTCCTCAACAGAACTTAAGCTCCATGATGGAATGGACTTTGTCTGTTCTGAGTCCCTGGAATAGTACTTGGCACATAGTAAGTGTTCAATAAACATTTGTTAATTGACAGGTTGAGTAAATGATTAAATTCTTAGGCTTCTTCACTTTTTTCTGAAATGGACACATTTTTATTACCACGTAGACTGGCTCAGGTAACTTACTCCCTGGCCTAAAAGGCTTCACACCATCCCACCTGAACTCCACTCCCACAGATAGCCCCTACCTGGCTTGCTCTGGCTTCACAGGCAGCCCTCAGAGAAGGTCCATCAGCCCCCTGAGACCATTAGTTCTTCCAGGGCACAGATTTTGGATTTATCTTTCACCCCCAGTGCTAGGGGTTTCTGGCACAAAGTAGCTAATGACTATGTGTTTTGGGATTTAAATAATATGCTAGATATGACTGAGCAACTCCATGGAGAAAAATAAATAGCCCAGATATAGTTAGATGAAGCAATAATTGTACCTAGGTTTACTCAAGAATTATTTTCATAGCATAGGGCCCAACAATCAGATAGTAACGATCGAAAAAAAAAAATAACACCAAGACATATATAAAAAGACAGGAAGGTGTGTTGAAGGGAAACAAAAAGCCAAGTGCAAACAGTATAGCTCAGGCTATAAGAGAAAAATCTATGAGACAGTATAATCTTTTCCTTTCTGAAGAGTAATAGAGTGTTCAAGAGCCATAATCATTACAGTAATACCTGACAAGACAAAAAAGAGAGTCCTGGTCAAATTGAATGTTTTACCCATAAGTTCCATTAAAAAAACTTGGTTCAAAGGTTCATGGGCATTCTATGCCCAGTACCCAACCTACCCAGTAGGCTAAAGGAGCAAGAATGATGATAATATAAACTAGACATTCATTCACTGGTTGAGCCTCTTCTAAATGCCAGACTGTGCCAGGCACTGAGAACATAAGTACGAATAAGACACAGTAGACCACGAGGTCCTTGAGAACTGAGGCTAAGAGAAGGAGGCATGGACACAGACCATCGTAACAGAGTACAAAAAGTGTAATAATAAAAACACATGGAATGTACAATGGGAAAGAAGAAAGCTAAAATGAACTCACTCTGGAGGATCAGAGATGGATCATCAAGGATGAAAGTCCTGAAATGGGTTTTCTAGGATGAGTAGAAGCTTGTCAGACAGCAAGGGAGGGGCGTGGGGAAACAGGGAGGGCAAGTTAGGCAAAGGAACAAGATGTGAAAAGGTGCAGAGGCACAAAAACCTCAAATTGTGAAGGAATCTGGACAGAGTTCTGTGTTGAGACATGGGCAGAGGCAGGCAGGGAAGGACCTCGTGTATGATGCCAAGGGGATAAGCAGCCAATTCGAGTTACTTTTCAGGCGGGTTGGATAACCAGGTTTGCATTTTAGAAGGATGATTCTGACAGCAGTGCAGAGAATGGATTTGAGGGGAGCAGGCCCAGAGGCACGAGTGCCCAGGAGAAGGCTTCCTCAAAAGCTCAAGTGAGATGCTAGGGGCTCTAATCAGGAAGCACCTGCAGAAGGGAGAGAAGGTGGTCGATTTCATAGGTACTTTGGAGGAAAAACAGGTAGTGCTTGGTGACTGGTAGATGTAGCGAATGTGAGGTCAGCAAGAGTTCAGGCTAACTTGAAGGTTTGCGTCTTAAGTCACTGAATGGATGTCCCACTACCCAAGAATGAAGAGGGGAAGAGGGGAGGGAGGAAGATGAGAGCTGTTAAAGAGATGGCTGTGTCTGCCTGCTCAACTCTGCCCGGGCGCGGCAGCGGGGCCTCCATTACACTCAGCTTGTTCTCCAGAGCTTCCAGAGCTGGCCTGAGGAGAAAATAGGTGCGAGTTCCCTGGACTCTGGCCTCTCTGAAGAGATGTGGTGTCACAGGGCTGGGGACACTGCTTCCCTGGCATTGTGCCCTCACACTTGTTGCACCATACAAAGGCCACATTAAATAAAGCAGAGGTGACACGGTCAACCCCATCTGCTGACAGAAACTGAAAAACCACAGGACTTGGCATCCTATAGCCTTCAAACAATACCGTAAGTTTATTGGCACATGAATAAGCTTTTGGAGGGTGAGCATGGAATTTTTGGAGACTTCAACATTTTCTTCCGTTTGTTCCTTCTTATGTATTATTACTTCCATGTAAGATAAACATTCCAGTTATAGTCTGAAAATATTTTTGAATTTTATTCACTTTTGGTAAATAAAAATGGATTAATAAGTTTATTTTCTGAACTATCACTACCATAATCAATTTCAATAAGCTTTTATTAGTATCATTATAATACAGACTACAAGAAAAAATGAAAGTACCATAAAGTCCTTTGAGAAAAACTCTTGGTTCATGCAGGATAACCAAATGTTAACTAAAAGAATATAGGTCCAGCGGAGTTCTGGTTTCAAGTTGTATGGAATAAGCCCACTTCACCCTCTCTCTCCCAATGAATGCAAATCTGAAACATCGACAGAATGCATGGAACAACTATTGGAAGACTCTGAAAAATAAATTGTAGCAGGAGATTTGTACATGAAGACCAGAATTCAAAATACTATTGAACCAGTGGTGAAATCCCCATTTTTCCTACAGCATTCTCCAGAGGAAACTCAAAAGCAATCTGAAAACCAATGAAAAGCACCAAGGCAAGGACAGATAGCGCTCCAGGAGAAATCCTCTAATTCAAAGGGGGAATAGGATGGAGAGGAAGAACACTTAAAGCTCAGAGGGAGGGCAGGGGAGACACATGGAAAGAAATCCCCTACTTCCTCTTCTTTTTTCTTTCTTTCTCCCTTCCTCCCTCCCTTCCTTCCTTCCTTCCTCCCTCCCTCCCTTTTTCCCTTTCTCTCTTTCTTTCTTCCTCTTTCTTCCTCTCTTTCTTTCTTTCTTTTCTTTCTTTCTTTTCTTTCTTTCTTTTCTTTCTTTCTTTCTTCCTTTCTTCCTTCCTTCCTTTCTTTCTTTCTTTCTCTCTCTCTCTCTCTCTCTCTCTCTCTCTTTTTCTTTCTTTCTTTCTTTCCTCTCTCTCTCTCTCTCTTTCTTTTCTGCATGTGGGATCTTACTTCCCCAACCAGGGATGGAACACACGCCTCCTACAGGGAAGCATGGAGTCTTAACCATTGGACCGCCAGGGAAGTCCCATTCCTCTTCTTTTCTTTCCTCTCTTTGCTCACATCCTACCCCCAGGCAATCTTGAGTGGCTGTGGTGACTGGAAGTAGAGACTTTGGGGTGGAAAACACCTAAAACTGAGGGTGGGAACCTTCCTTTACTTTTGGAGAAGCTGTGATCCCAAGAGGCTGGGGAAAACACCTATTGCTTTTTTTTTTTCTTTTCTTTTCCTATGTCTATACTCTTGCTGCTTGGCCCTGAACAAGGGCAGAGTTGTGGGCAGTATGTGAAAGAGGAGGGTAACTAAAGCCCCAGCTTTTTGGCCAGAGCACCAAAAAAAGGAGGCCCAGGTAACCAGACAGTACTAAAGAGAATGCAGAGAGAGAGGGGCTCAGGACCCCACAACATTGTTTATAAATTCCTAAGCTTACTCTCAAGCTGTGCAAGTAGGGATCTGATCATAAAAGGCATACCAAAGACATTGAGAGCTGCACTAAGGGAAAGACCATCTCCCAGTGCCCACTGGGTGGTACACATGAGGGACAGGTCCAAACAGCACTGCACAGACTTTTACAACAGAGCAGACGTTGAAACCATAACCTTACAGAAGGCTGGTCAGAACCTCTTGTCTAAACCCAATTGTATCAACTACCTGCTCTTAAAAAAAGAAATCAACATAATCCATAGGTTTAAACAAGACCCAAAATTTCATAATATTCAAAATGTCCAAGATACAATCCAAAATTACTTTGCATATGAAGAATCAAGAAAATTTCAATTACGTGGGAAAAGACAGTCAATGTGGAGATGACAGAGATGTTGAAATTACCCAACAAATACTATAACATAGTAATTGTAAAAATGCTCAGCAAAGTGAGGCTGAACACACTTGAAATGAATAAAAAAAATAGAAAGTCTCAGCAAAGAAACAGAAGTCATATGTAGCATTACTTACTATAGCTAAATTATAGAAACAATCTAAGTGTCCATCAATGACTGAATGGATAAAGAAATGTGATACACACACACTCACACACACCACAATGGAATATTATTCAGCCATAAAAAAGAAGGAAATGCTGCCATTTGTGACAACATGGATGGACCTTGACGTCATTATGCTAAGTCAGACACAGAAAGACAAAAATACAAACAACTTATGATCTCACTTATATATGGAATCTTAAAATAAAATCTCATAGATACAGAGAATAGATTGGAAGTTGCCAGAGGTGGGGGGTGAAGAAGGTCGAAAGGTACAAACTTCCAGTTATAAAAGAACTAAATCCTAGGATGTAAGGTTCAGCATGGTGACTATAGGTGATAATACTGTATAGTACATTTGAAAGCTGCTAAGAGAGATCTTAAAAATTCTCATCACAAGAAAAAATTATAACTATGTGCAGTGACGGATGTTAACTAGACTTATTGTGGTGATAATTTCACAATATATACAGATAACTAATCATTATGTTGTACACCTGAAACTAATACAATGTTACATGTCAATCATATCCCAATTTAAAAAAAGAAAGAAAGAAAAGATATAAAGCAGAGCCAAATGAAAATTTTAAAACTGAAAAATATAGTAACCAATATTTTAAAAAGCCACTTCATTGAATAGGCTCTATAGCAGATTAGAACTGACAGAGAAAAGAGTCAGTAAACTTGAAGATATAGTGATAGAATACAAGCTGAATAACAGAGAGAAAAAAAAATTTTTTTAATGCTCAAAGCCTCAGGGACCTGCAGCCACTAAAAGGGCTAATATTTGTTTCATTAAAGTCCCATAGAGGAATATTACTTAGCCATGAAAAGAATGAAATATTTCCATTTGCGGCAACTTGGATGGATCTAAAGAATATTATGCTTAGTGAAATAAGTCAGACAGAGAAAAACAAATACTATATAATATCACTTATAGGTGGAATCTAAAAAATAATACAAATGAATCTATATACAAAACAGAAACAGACTCATAGACATAGAAAACATATGGAAAATTAGGAGTATGGAATTAACATATACAAACTACTATACATAAAATAGATAAGCAATAAGGATTTACTGTATAGCACAAGTAATTATATTCAGTATCTTGTAATAACCTATAATGGAATACAATCTGAAAGGAAGACCTTAATCACTATGCTGTACACCTGAAACTAACATAACATTATAAATCAATTGTACTTCAATTAAAAAAAAATCCAGAGAGAAGAGAAAAACTGCAGTACAGAAAAAAAATTTGAGGATATAACATCTGACAACTACACAAATTTGGCAAAAGACATAAACTTACAGATTTAGAAAGATGAGCAAAGCTTAAACAAAATAGAAATCAATTCCAAGACAAATCATAACCAAACTGCTGAAAACGAAGGACAAAAAAAAAAATCTTGAAAGCAGCCAGAGAAATCACTTATAAGAGAACCTGTGTAATTCTCATCAGAAACTATGGAGGCCAGAAGAAAGTAACAACATTTTAAAAGTGTCAAAAGAAAAGAACTATCTACCCAGAATTCTATGTCAAAATATCCTTCAAGAATGAAGGTGAAATGACATTCTCAAATGAAGGTAAATTAAGATAATTTCTTGTCAGCATATCTGCTCTAAAACAATTGCTTAAGGAAGTTCTTCAAACACAAGAAAAATAAAACCAGAAAAGAAAAAAAAAAACTTGGAACATTGGGAATGAAGGAAAAGCAAGAGAAAGGGTAAATATCTGTGTACATATAATAGACTAATCTTCTCTCACTGAACTCTTTAAAATTGCTTAACAATTGAAAGTAAATATAATATTGTATGATGAGATTAAAAACCTTAAAAAAAAGAATTAATATCACAAAAGTTGTGGTCTCTGAAAATAGCAGAATTAACTGGAAATCAATAATAGAAAGATAGGGACTTCCCTGGAGGTCCAGTGGTTAAAACTTCATGCTTCAAACACAGGGGGTGTGGGTTTGATCTCTGGCTGGGGAACTAGAATCCCACATGTCACATGGCATGGCCAAAAGAATAATAATAAAAATAATAGAAAGATAATAGGAGAATTTGTAGACAACTGGAAATCAAATAGCACACTTCTTAACAGCCCATTGGTCAAAGAGAAAATCTAAAAGGAAATTAGAAAATATTGACTTGAACAAAAATGAAAAAATATCAAGACGTGGAATACAGCTAAAACAGTACTAAAGGAAAATTTATGCTATTAAATGTTTATATAAAAAAGAAGAAAGGTCTCAAATCAATAAGCTGAGCTTCTACCTTAAGAAACTGGAAAAAAAAAAGAAGAGTAAAATAAATTCACAGCAAGCAGAGGCAGGAAATAATAAAAATAAGAGCAGAAACATATTAAATTGTCAATAGAAAAAGCAAAAAACAACAGAGAAAACTCAAAGATGCCAAAAGTTGGTTTTACAGAAGATCAATAAAAGTGATAAATCTCTAGCCAGATGACAAAGAAACAAAGAAAAGAAGCAAATTACCAATATCAGGAATGAAATTATATCTACAGAGTCTGAAGACATTAAAAGGATAACAAGGGGATACTATAAACAACTCTATGTACACAAATTTGACAACTTAGATAAAAGAAAACAATTGCATGAAAACTACAAACTACCAAAAGTCTGCCAAGATGGCAGATAACCTTAATAGTACTACAACTTTAATGAAATTGAATTTGTAGTTAGAAACCTTCTGATAAGGAAATTCTCCAGGCCCAGATAGTTTCACTGGTGATTTCTACCAAACATTTAAAGAATAAACAACACCAATTCTATACAATCTCTTCCAGAAAAAGAAGAGGAGGTAATACTTGCCAACTCACTTTATGAAGCCAGAATTACCCTGACATCAAAACTAATCAGAGAGTATAAAAAAAGAAAAATGTAGGCCAGTATCCCTCATGAACATAGATGCAAAAATCCTCAACAAAATATTAGAATATTGCATCCAGCAATATATAAAAAGAATAATACACCACAACCAAGTGTGGTTTATCTGGAAATGCAAAGCTGGGTCAATATTTGAAAATTAATCAATGTAATCCATCATATTGACAGTATAAAGAAGAAAACCCACATAATTATACCACTTAATACAGAACAAGCATCTGACAAAGTTCAACATCCATTCATGTTAAAATCGCTCAGCAAACTAGGAATAAAAGAGAGTGTATTCAACCTGGAAAAGACATTTACAAAAAGCTACAGCTAACATCATATTTAACGGTGAAAGACTGAATGCTTTTTCCTTAAGGCAAGGATGTGTACTCTTACTACTCCTTTTCAACATCATACTGGAAGTCCTAAGAGTGCAACAAGGCAAGAAAAAGAAAGAAAAGTTATACAATTTAGAAAAGAGGAAATAAAACTATTCCATTTGTTGACTTCTAGAACTAAGAAATGAGAAGTAAGATCACAACATAGAAGGTCAACCCACAAAAATGAATCATATGGCTATATACTAGCTATGAAAATTGGAAACCAAAGAATACCAGTTATATAGTAACTTCAAAACAGTAAACACTTAGGTCTTGATCTAGTAAGACTGTATAGGGTCTTTATATTGTAAACTACAAAACACTGCTGAAAGAAATCAAAGACCTAAACAAATGGAGAGACATACTAAGTTCTTGAACTGGAAGACTCAAAGTAAAGACTCAGTAAAGATCAACACTTTCCATATTTACCTCTAGATTTAAGGAAAATCTAATCCAACTCGCAGCATAATATTTTTGTAGATATAGATAAATTAATTCTAAAATTTATATGGCCTAGCCAAACAATTTTTCCAATGAGGAAAGCTGGAGGAATTACAATACTTAATTTTAAGAATTATTATAAATCTTCAGTAATCAAGACAGGTACACTATTGGAGAAGAGAGAAAACACAGAAATCAATGGAAAAGATTAGAAAGTCCAGAAATAAACCCACACAAAAATGGTCAGAAATTTTTTGCAAAGGCAATTCAATGGAGAAAGAGTAGTATTTCAACAAATGATGTTAAAACATCATTGGCCATACGAAGACAAAAAAATGAATGTTGACTTAAACTTCACACCTTATCAAAAAGTTATCTCAAATTAATCGTAGACCAAAATACAAAGCATAAAATTATAACATTTTTAAAAAATGTAGACAATCTCCAAGACATGGAAAGAATTCCTAGACATAACACCAAATACAAAATCTATAAAAGAAAAGACTGATAAATTGGACTCCATAAAAATGAAAATAGTTTGTTTTGTAAAAGATACTGTTAAGGGAATAAAAAGACAAACTACAGATTGGGAGAAAATATTTGCAAGTCACATATCTGACAAAGGACTTGTATCCAAAATAAATAACAAACTTTCAAAACTCATTGTTAAGAAGACAAACAACCCAATTAATAATAGGCAAAATGGACTTCCCTGGTGGCACAGTGGTTAAGAGTCCGCCTGCCAATGCAGGGGACACAGGTTCGAGCTCTGGTCCAGGAAGATCCCATCATGCCGTGGAGCAACTAAGCCCGTGCGCCACAACTACTGAGCCTGCATGCCACAACTACTGAAGCCCACATGCCTAGAGCCCATGCTCCGCAACAAGAGAAGCCACAGCAATGAGAAGCCCGCGCACCGCAATGAAGAGTAGCCCCCGCTCGACACAACTAGAGAAAGGCCGCGTGCAGCAACAAAGACCCAACACAGCCAAAAATAAATACATAAAAATAAATAAAAATTAAATAAAATAATAATAGGCAAAATATCTGAACAGATACTACACCAAAGAAAATAAGCATATGAAAAAATGTTCAACATCATGAACTATAGGGAAATGCAATGAGAAACCGTTACATGCTAATAGAATGACTAAAATTTTAACAACTGACAATACCAAGTGTTGCCCAGTATGAACAGCAAGTGGTGTCTTGTTCATTGCTGATCAGAATGTAATAGTGAAAAACCACTTCGCAAAATAGGACGTTTTTTATAAAGTTAAACATACACTTACCATATGACCCAGCAATCCTCTCTTAGGTATTTACCACAGAGAAATGAAAACTTATGCTCACACAAAAACCTGTACATGAATGTTTACAGGAGTTCTGTGCATGTCTTAAGTTACATGGAAATTACATTTTCCTTGAAAAGGGTGTGTGTGCCTCTGTGCCTTTGGGCGCACGCACAAACACACACATACACACACAAACTAGCAGGAAGAAAAGTGAACCAAATGCACGTAATCTCATCAAGGCTCTTTCTCCTATAAACATACACAGCTCCATGCCCCCACCCTGCACCACTGCATCTCTGACCTCAAGATCCCCTGCTCTGGGATTGACTGATTTTCTAGGGGAAAAGAGATAGACAAAGAATGGTAGAAGAATCCAGAAAAAGCCCGCTGAAACCTCAATCAGGTGATCAAAGGAGGCTCTGAACTCACTGCCTGGAAGAGATACTGGGACTAGCCATAAATAAAGAATTGCCTTGGCCCTCTACTCTCTCCACGCATCTACTCTTTGGAATTTTCAGATACTATTTTGACTGAAGCAGAAAGGAAATAAGTTCAAGCAGTCACCTATAAACTCTGTGTTGAAGTCTTTGCTCTCACCTGCTTTAAAGAGAAAGAAATATAACAAAATTTTAGTAGAATCAGAAGTCTCAATACCTTTCTTAGAGAGGCCTTGCATCTCTAACTCAAGTCACTGGGAAATGTAGGAAACCAAGTTAGAGACGTGACAGCAAGTTAGACTTACTTTAAAGGAGAAAAAAGAGGCTTATTTGATGATAGAAAATTTTCCATACCCTCTTCCATCAGTCACCAGATTCTCCCCAGTGCCCTGGTGGTTTCTAGTAATGTAATGAAGGAAAACACTGGTCAAGGTAAGGAAGGAACAGATCAAGGGTGATCACAGAGCACGCAACAGTTGAGCCAAAGCAAAACCCTGACTACAGCAACCCTTAGTAAAGAGTTAAAGTATATATTGTTGCGGAAGAAAATCACTGCTGTATGTCCTGTGGTGGCACTCCCCTAGGTGGATTCCTGTCCACCTAATCTATTCTGCTCACTCATTTACATATAATAAAATGCACTGGTTTAAAGGGTATATTTTGAGGAGTTTTAACAAATCTGTACACCCAAGTAACCACCACAATAGTGAAGATACAGAATATTTTCCATCTTGCCACTTAATGCCCCATCCCAGCTAATCTGATCTGCTGCCTATCACTAAAGATTTATCTTTTCTAGAGTTTCATATGAATGGAATTATACCATGCACTCTTTCATATCTGGCTTCTTTTAGCATAATGCTTTTGAGATTCAACTATGTTGCTGGGTGTGTCACTTCTTTTAATTGCACTTCACTTTATGGCGCTTTGCAGGTATTGTATTGTTTACAAATTGAAGGTTTGTAGCAAGCCTGCATTGTCAGATAATAGTTAGCATTTTGTAGCAATAAAGCATTTTTTAATTAAGGTATGTGGAGTGTTTTTTAGATATAATGATATTGCACACTTAATAGAGTACAGTATAGTTTAAACATAACTTTTATATGTACTGGGAAACCAAAAACTTCATGTGACTTGCTTTATGGTGATATTTGTTTCTATTGCAGTGATCCAGAATGGAACCCGAACCATCTCCAAGGTTGCCTGTAATGTTGAGTAGGAGTCCATTATATGGACAGTACAGATCTACCACAACTTGTTTACCCATTCTCCTAATGGTGGACATCTGGTTATTTCTAGTTTAAGTGACAATGAACATTGGTATATAAATCTTTGTGTGGACATACACACAATTTTTATTTAGTTTTAATTTCTCTTGGGGAACTATCTAGAAACGGAATTGATAAGTCATTTGGTAAATGTATGTTTAACTTAAAAACGGCAAAACTGTTTTCCAAAGTGTTTGTACCATTTTGCATTCCCACCAGAAATGTATGAGTGGTTTAGTTGCTCCATGTCCTTGTCAACGCTTGCTACTATCAGTCAGTCTTTTCAATTTTATTCATTCTAATGTGTAGAGGTCAACTGAGGTGTCTTTGAGGAGCAGTTTGCATTTCTCTGATGGCCAGTGATGTTGAGCACATTTTCAATTGTTTGTTAACAATTTATATATCTACTTCTCTAAAGTATCTGTTAAAAATTCTTTTTATAATTAAAGTATAGTTGATTTATAATATTATATTAGTTTCAGATATACAACATAGTGATTCTAAAAAAACTTTCATCAATTATTTATTGAATTCTCTTCCTATTATTGAATTGCAAGAGTTATTTATTTATTATGGATAAAAGTCTTTTGTCAGAAACATATATTGTGAATATTTTCTCCCAGTCTGTTGGCGTGCCTTTTCAGTTTCTTAACTATGTCTTCCAAATAGCAGAAATTTAAAATTCTGATGAGGTCCAATTGAACCTGCTCCCCCTGCAGTGGAAGCCCAGAGGCCTAACCACTGGACTGCCAGGGAAGTCCGCTTATGCTTTTTTATGGAAGTTTTATGTTACTTTTTACTTTAGGTTTATGATTCATTTTGAGTAAATTTTTGTGTATTGCATAAGGTAAGCATCAATATTCGTTTCTAATATGGCTATCTAGTTGTTCCAGAACTATTTGTTGAAAAGACTGTCCTTTTCCACCATGAACTAACCTGGCATCTCTGCTGAAAATGAACTGACCATATACGTATGGGTCGACTTTCATATTTCCTACCCTTTATTGTGCCTCTTCCTTTCTCAAGAATCTATAATGACTCCACACTGCCCATCATATCAAGTATAAATTTCCCATTCTGACATCAAAGTGTTTAAATCCAGCAACTTTCTGGTTCAGCTAGACCTACCTCAACCTCCACCACCATTTCCTGAATACTGTACACCATTCTCACTGCTGCCCTATCACCCCATTCATGCCATTTTTCTTTATCAGCCTGGGATGCTTTCCTACCATCCTCAAAACACTTCCTATCCTTTCGCATTCCTTGATAGTTGTATGCAACAAAGATCTCTTCTCTCACTGCCTATAGTTCTTACGATGCTTACAATACATGCAAATATCATACCCTTTCATCTTTAAATGTGATTCAATAGGTAGGCACTGGGTAAATAGAAGTGAAAATAAAGGATCATCACCCAGAAAGTCACAGACTAGTGAGGAAAGAATCAAGTAAACAGGCAAAAGTAATTCAATATACTCTCTTATACTGTTCACTATATCATGTTATAACTGTTTCATGATGTACATCTTGTATCCTTCAAATATTTCAGTATGTAGCTCTAAAAGGACTCTTTTTTAAACAAAACAATACCAATATTATACCTTAATACTGTAATAATTCCTTAATATTAACTATCCAGTCAGTTTTCAAATTTTCTCAATAGTCTCATAAATGTTCATTTACAGCTGGTTTGTCCAAACTGTTATCCAAATAAGGTCCATATATTGGAATTGGTTGGTATTTCTCTAAGTTTCTTTCAGGTTCCTCTCTCTCTCTCTCTCCTTGCAATTTATTTGTTGAATAAACCAGGCTGTCTGTCTTATGAGTTTAAGATTGCCTAGAATTTGCTCATTGTATTCTTGTAGTGTTATTTAATTTGTTACGCTGTCATCTGTATTTCCTGTAAATTGGTGATCAGATCTAGAGGCTGGATCAAATTCAGGCTGATTTTAGCTGGGAAAGAATATTTCAATGAAAGTGTGTTGTATATCACCGTGAGAAGACACAAATGACCATTGCCTAGATCCATTAAGTAGGTGTTGCAAATCGGTAATATCACATTCTACCATTACTGTTTTTTTTTTTAACTAAAATATTGAACAGTTTATTTTCTGCTTTTGCATAAATCAGGTGACAAACATTTTTTTTTTTTTTTTTTTGCAGTACGCGGGCCTCTCACTGTTGTGGCCTCTCCCGTTGCAGAGCACAGGCTTCGGACGTGCAGGCTCAGAGGCCATGGCTCACGGGCCCAGCCGCTCCGCGGCATGTGGGATCTTCCTGGACCGGGGCACGAACCCGTGTCCCCTGCATCGGCAGGCGGACTCTCAACCACTGTGCCACCAGGGAAGCCCAACAAACATTTTTAAGTTTGCCAAATACTGTCATCTTTTGGCAATGTTAACATCACTGGCTTGATCTATTTTCTTTGTGTGTGTGTGTGTACTCTGTTATTATTTTGATTTATTATCATTATTATTTATAGTTTTTTTAAAAACTTAGTTTTTTATTGAAGTATAATTGATTTATAATATTATATGAGATTCAGGTGTACAGCATAGTGATTCAGTATCTTTACAGATTATACTCCATTAAAAGTTATTACAGGATAATGGCTATAATTCCCTGTGCTACAATATATCTTTGATGCTTTTCTATTTTACGTATGGTAGCTTATATCTCTTAATCCCATACCACTAATGTGCCTCTCCCCCGTTCCCTCTCCCCACTGGTAACCACTAGTTTGTTTTCTATGAGTCTGTTTCTGTTTTGCTTTATAGATTCATTTGTATTATTTTTCAGATTCTACATATAGGTGATATGTACAGTATTTGTCTTTCTCTGTCTGACTTACTTCACTAAGCATAATACTCTCTAGGTCCATCCATGTTGGACCATGTCACATCTTCTTTAACCATTAATCTGTTGATGGACACTTGGGTTGTTTCAATATCTTGACTGTTGTAAATAATGCTTCTATGAATAGTACATGTATCTTTTCAAATTAGTGTTTTCACTCTTTCCAGATATATACCCAGGAGTAGAACTGCTGGATCATATGGTAGTTCTATTTTTAGTTTTTTGAGGAATCTCCATACTGTTTTCCGCAGTGGCTGCACGAATTTACATTCCCACCAACAGTGTACAAGGATTCCCTTTTCTCCACAACCTCGCTAACATTTGTTCCTTGTAGACTTATTGATGATAGTCATTCTGACAGGTATGAAGCAATATCTCATTGTGATGATTAATGATGTTGAACTAATGATTTCTCTAATGATTAGTGATGTTGAACATCTTTTCATGCGCCTATTAGCCATCTGTATATATTCTTTGGGAAAATGTCTATTCAAGTCTTCTGCCCATTTTTTGACTGGGTTGTTTACTTTTTTTGATATTGAGTTGTATGAGCTATTTATATATTTTGGATATTAACCCCTTGTCAGTCATATCATTTGCAAGTATTTTCTCCCATTCTGTCAGTTGCCTTTTTGTTTTGTTGATGTAAACAATGAGATTAGAACATTTCCTCACACCATATACAAAAATAAACTCAAAATAGATTAAAGACCTAAATGTAAGACCTGAAACCATAAAACTCCTAGAAGAGAATATAGAACACTCTTTGACACAAATCGTAGCAATATTTTTTTTGGATCTGTCTCCTGAGGCAAAAAAAATAAAAGTAAAAATAAACAAATGGGACCTAATTAAACTTAAAAGCTTTTGCACAGCAAAGGAAACCATTACTTCTTAATTTATTAGCTGAAATTCTTCTGTAAAGAGAAACTCACTTTCTCAACAATTTGTTTATGCTGTATGCAAGAAAGACAGGATAAATGCTTGATTCTTTTTCTTTATCTCTTTTTAAAATACTGAGTTAATTCTCTGGCATCCTTAAAAGGCAACCAATTATGTGAATTTATTTTTATTATTATGAACTTGTGGATTTAAACATGCTTGCTGTGTTTTAAACCACTGCAGTTTTTACCCTTTTGATGCTCAAGTCGTCCCAGTAGGAACCTCTTCAGTTTGGTTCCTGAGTCTTTTGGCAATGGCTCTAGTTGTCTTTGATAGTTTCTGTGCTTTGCGGTATGACAAGAAACTCCAGGCACAAGTTATAAATTTCCTGCCCTAAATTGAGAAATAATCGTTTCTATAAAGAGTCCTAGTTCCTTTTAGCAAGAAAAGGTACTTAACATCCACACACTATGTGCTAGGGATACTCACTGCTACTGTGTTAGACACTATTCCTCAGCCTTTCAGCTGACAAGAGCTGGGAAATATTTTTTCTCATGATGAGTTCATACAAACTCTTCCAACTCAAATTCATGACTGTAAAGTTTTTACTTAACCTCATCAATTTTACATCTGGATCTTATTTCTCCCATGCCTTAAATCTCAGTTATTAAAGATACCAACATAATTATTCATTTGCTTTACCCTACAATAGACAACAATTTCAAAATAACAATACCATCACTACAAATCATGCTAGATAGACCAGAGTAATCTCACTAGGAGTATACAATCAAATTACTGCATTTTAAAGTCACTTGGAAGAGTTATTCTGCGCAGTTATGCTATCAACCCCAAAACATAGATATGTTCATTTGTTTCATTTTGCTTTTAATCTTTAGAGATTGCTTAGAAATAACTAGTTTTGTAATTATATACAATACTTACTTAGTTCCAAAGTCAAATCTACAAAGCAAGTATAGTCAGTAGAAATCTAGCTCCTATCCTTGTCCCTGCCACATTGTTCCCTTCCTTCTACCATAGGTAACCCCTTTTTTAAGATTATCATTTATATTTCCATTGTTTTTGTTAAATACAAATGGAAATGATATTTAACATACCATACACATTTTCTCCATCTTGTTCTTTCCACTTAAAATGTACCTAAAGATTACCGTATAGCTTTAAAGATAGTCCTCATTCCTTTATATAGCCATATCGTGCTCCACTGTGTGGATGTACCATAGTTCCTTTAAAAAGGCCCAAATTAATGGGCATGTGGGTTGTTTTTAGTCTTTTGCTGTGCCAATAAATAACCACATATATGAGTATTTTCATATTTTTGCCAGTGCATCTTTAGTATAATTTCCTAGAAATTGGAGTGTTGAATCAAAAGCCTATTTAATTTTGCTAGATATTGTAAATTCCCCTCTATGGAAGTTAAACCGGTTTGTATTTCTATCAGCAAATTAGACAGCCTGTTTCCCTGTGCTCCACCAACAGAGTATGTTGTCAAATTCTTGTATCTTTGCCAGTCTGATAGGTAAGAAATGACAACTCAGTGCAGTTTTAATTTGCATTTCTCCTATGATGAGCAAAGTTGGGCATCTTTTTATAGGTTTCAGATACTTGCATTTGTTTTCTGTGAACTCTTTGTTTATATCTCTAGCTCATTTTTCTATATGGCTGTGGGGTTTTTTTCTTATTCTGTTTTTAGAAGCTCATTATTTATTTGTGGCATAAACTCCAGATATTTTTTCTCAAGGAATCATTTGCTTTGCTTTTTTCTTTACATGCAAACATATTTTGTTTTCATGTCTAATTTATCAGTCTTTTGTTTTATTGGTTCTGGATTTTGAAACCAGGATTTTTTTCCACTTTCTGGTTAAAAAAGGAATTCATTCATGTTTTCTTCTAGGACTCAACATAACGTTTTTACTTATCATCACCTTTTCCCCTTCCGTTCCTTGGAAAATGTACAAAAGCAGTCTTATACTCAGTCAGTTCATATGTTGGAAGTAGTTCACTTACCATTTTAAAAGTCAAAACCTCGATGCGGCTCATGCCATCATTTTCCTAACACTGCTCTTTCACACACATGAACACTTAAGATTGTGCAGACAATGTAAAGGGATGCCTGTGAATGCGTCATTGTGTTTCCCTTTTACAGAGCTCCCCTGTGCCACCTGCAGTCATGAAGTCAGATAGTATCCAAACCACCAAATGCCCCAAAAGCCAAGGGAGAGCTAGCGCCAAGGCATTCTGTTCCTTCTCCATTCAGGGAATGAACAGCAAAGGAAATCTAGGTGCAAGAGGAGAACAGATTCTCCCTGGGGCCAGTGGCCAGGGCGAGTAAGGGGTATTCACACAGATGTTTTGTGGGTGTTTTTATGCAAGAGAGAACAATTTTGGTAGAAAGAGCAGCTGCGGCCAGCTGCTTAGGGAAATTCTGCCCAGTGCCCTGGCATCATGGGTATGGCCTGTGTGGTGAAGTGCATCCAATTTAGGAATGGGGGGAATAGTTTCTTACTTCTCTTTCCAGAGATATATCATGTTTCCCATCTAAAATATTTCTTCGTCAATAGGCTTTTGGAAGAATGACTTCCACAACTGCAGTCTGGTATGTGTTTTGACAATGGCCTCACTTCTTTGGATCTCAAAATAAGGCCACAGAAAAGGCTGACTTTTTTCATGTTGAAAAATACAAATCAATGATATTCAGATATTTGATAATAATCTAAAAGGAAATAATATCCAGGCCTAGCTAGCTTTCAATATATAAAGCCGTGATTCTTACACTTGAGTTATGTAAGAGTTTTATATATATATATATGCATATGTAGATATATATAGAAACTCTTTATATATATCTACATATACATATATATGTGTGTGTGTATATAAAATCAGTCTGTTTGCTTTCTTAACAAGCAATCCAGGTAATTCTAATGCATGTTTCCTTGTATTATATTTTTTTAAAAAACTCTGCTCAAAAGTCTAGATAGATCCTCTAAAAGTCTACCTTACCTCCCAAATTTCTTGAATTGCTTTTTTTGTCCCCAGGTTCTGAAACCACTATTTTGTTGACAGTTCTATCCCTGGCATCCAATACAATGCCTGGCACACAATGTGTATGTCATACATATTTGTTGAATTAAGGAATGAAAACCTGGGACAAGTAGATATCCTCAAGCAAAAGGATGAAGTTCTCATACCATAAACAAAAATCAACTCAAAATAGATTAAAGACCTAAATGAAAGAGCTAAAACTATAAAATTCTTAGAAGAACACATAGGTATAAATCTTCATGACCTTGGATCAGGCAATGGATTCTTAGATATGACACCAGAAGCACAAGCAACCAAAGGAAAAAATAGATAAACTGGACTTTATTGAAAATAAAAACTTTTGTGCTTCGAAGGACACTATCAAGAAATTGAGAAGACAGGGACTTCCCTGGTGGTCCAATGGCTAAGACTCCACACTCCCAATGCAGGGGGCCAGGGTTCGATCCCTGGTTAGGTAACTAGATCCCACATGCCACAACTAAGAGTTCGCATGCCACAACTAAAGATCCCACATGCTGCAACTAAAGATCCCACATGCCACAACTAAAGATCCTGCATGCCACAACTAAAAAGAAAGTTCCTGCATGACACAATGAAGATCCCACACGGGGCAATGAAGATGCTGTGTGCCACAGCTAAGACCTGGCACAGCCAAATAAATAAAATATTTAAAAAGAAAGAAAAGAAATTGAGAAGACAACTCACAGAATAGGAAGAATAAACATCTATTATAGCATCTGCCACCATGCTTCCTATAGAAATATTTCCCTGCACCAACTCTAGAACTGCTGCTCTTCATCCCTCTTTTTCTTGCTATCTGTCTCTGGTCCTTTCTTTTTCCCTTCTCATCTTTTATCTTTTCTTTTTGTTCCTACTCTGTTTCTCCATCTTTTTCTTATTCTGTGCCTAGGGAATGCAATTTAAATTTTTATTTTTATAAATTGGATTCTGTTTTTTGTTTTGCTTTTTTCCCCCCAGTGTCACTAGGGAATTAGTTTGAGGGTTAAAGACCCTGGGTACCACAGGGCCTTCACTACACTGCCAGTCGCCTGCTTCTGTATACTTATCCAAGGCTCACGAACAGATACACACAAAGTAGGCCTTTGATCCTGAAAACCTAGGGATCCCACTGGGATGACGATAAATATTTATCTCTATTTGCTTTTTTCTGTTGGGGCCTGGTTTCTGGCTTGCTCAATGTCCTATTTGGCCAAAGACCAGCCAGGTCAGGAAAAGATCACACCACAGATCCAGTCCTGAAAACATGCGGGAAGAGCCTCCAAACAGTTCCCATATGAATTTTAAAAGGGTCATTTGAGTACACTATGAGTGTAAGGAAATATGTAGGAAGAAAAGACATTCTTTGCCCTCATGCTAAGTTAGAGAAGAAAACCAAATACAGAATGTTCTCTTATGAATTTCTTCTCATACCCTTCCCTAAGTAAAGACAACAGACATTCTAGAATGCTCTATGAGGGCTGAAATAGTTCTCTGGTGGCTGCAATGCAGGAAGAAGGAAAGGGTTTGGGGTCACATAGACCATGGTTTTCAAATCCTAATTTTGCTACCTATGAGCCAAGCCTCACTTTCCTAAACCTGTAAAACCAAAATAATAAAAGCCTACTTTACAGAGTTGTTGAAAGGATTTATAGATAATCATGTAGGTAAAACACAGGGCATGGTTCCTGAGACACAGTAGCAATCCAATTTTGGTAGAATTACTAGATACGTCCCACTCTCTACTAATAGCTCTGGTTCCAGAGCTTCAGGTCACCATGTTCCTTGATCCTAAACTGGAAACCATAAAAGAAGATAGGCTGGGGCTTCCCTGGTGGCGCAGTGATTGAGAGTCTGCCTGCCGATGCAGGGGACATGGGTTCGTGCCCCAGTCTGGGAAGATCCCACATGCCACGGAGTGGCTAGGCCCGTGAGCCATGGCCGCTGAGCCTGCGCGTCCGGAGCCTGTGCTCCGCAACAGGAGAGGCCACAACAGTGAAAGGCCCGCGTACCGCAAAAAAAAAAGAAAAAAGAAGATAGGCTGTTCTCTGACTCTAAAATGGAGACCTGCCTCTGAAAAAGGGCATGTACCCATCTCACCCACAAACAAACCTCACTATTCAGTGGAAGGCAAGATCTACCAAAAGCCAGTTGTTAGCTCCACTGGGCATACTGTGTGTAGCAAAGGGACAACAAGCAGATTCCCTAAGCCAATGCATCTGCAAAGATGAAGAATGGCTTCTGTAGGCAGAAGTCTGTAGCCCCCAGTGCTGCCACCACCACCATCTCTACCCATCACCACTGTTACTTCCCCCATTGCCACTGCTGCTATTGCCATTGACTACTGCCATGGCCATCACCACCTCCACTAGTAACATTATCAGCACCATCACCATGACCAATACTACCTTTTCTTCTTCCCCCATCACAACCACCACTACCATCACTATCATCACATGGCACCAGTCAAGGCCCCGGTTGCTAGAAAAAGAATGGTTAAAAGTAAACCTGCTTAGCATGATGACTTAAAGGTGGTTCTATTTAGAGAACTTTTGAATCACCTGGAAAAACTGTGCCACATCCATCTCTCAGCATGTACAAAAATGGCCGCACCTAAAGCCACTTGCTACAACAAATACCTCTAAATTGAAAAGAGACTCCTGGAGAGGCACACTTCTTCCTCCCCTTCCCCACCCTTGTGGGACGCAGAGCAAGGACTGAGAGAAGGCTCCCCAGGCCCCCAAGTGGGTCTCTAACCTGGCTTTGTACCTGGGCTATTCACTGTGTCCCAACATACAGAGCCCAGAAGGTTAGGGTTGAGTGGAATAAGTGAGTAGCCATGGCCTCATAACCGGAAGGGCTGGCCATATTTCCATCTGCCAGGAAGAGGCTGGCCAGGAGTTTTGTAACAACGAACTTGGAGCCCACTGACAAAACAGCTTTGCCAGTAGTCCTATGGGAGGCTCATGTCTTGGGAGAACAAGAACGCCCTGCTTGTCACCGTAAGGAAAACTGAAACAATACCTTTTTAAAATATCTTTCACAGAGATTTTGCTGTTTTTTTCTTTGAAGACATAAAAAATATGTAACAACTCTGTCCACATTTAAAAAATAGGTCACAAGTTTCTGCTTAAACAAAAAAAAAAAAAGGAAGCTATTTTTATTTCCTTACATCCTTGTAACTTAACAGTAATAAACAGCTAAACTGAATTTTTAATTATCTTTTTAAAAAGACTTTTTTTAAAAAAAATAAAGGTTATTCCTAGGTTGACACTGAATATGCCAGGTTTGTAGCGAGAAGCAAATTTTTATAGCTGGTTATAAAGCCCTGAATATGAGTTTATATTGGAAAAGCTGAAGCAATCTTAACTTCAACCATGCCGATGGGCGCCACTTTAATTACAGTCCCAGAATCAAATAAAATACAGTCTCTCTTCTATAGTAGCATCACAAAGAAGCCCATTAACTCTCCAATTACTAAATGAGGAAACAACATTCTCTAGAACCCAAGCCAAGGAAAGAAGAGCACTGCGTGTTCCAACTTAAAACCTTAAAACTGGGCTTCAAAGTTACAGTCTACATAAGAAGACTATCCCCTGCACATTAATGTTTACTTCACTTATTTAAAATAAGTGAGTGTCCTGGCCAAGGTTCACATAAGACTATTTGTTTAACAAATAAAGATGTGTGTTTCCTGGAGTGTTTCTCATTGGGATCTGAGATCCCATCTCCTAAGAAATCTGGGCTTGGATACCTCCCGCAGGATGGCTTTGACAATGTGGGTATCCCCTATCGAGGGGAGTAGAGGGTCTGGTGTTCATAAGGAAGCACGCACATGGAAAAAACTATAGAACAAATGGTTTGTCTCCCACCAACGCATCCATCACGCTTTCAACAGGAAAGAAAAGTGGAGAAGGTCAAACGGTGTCCAGTAGGATTTGTAAATTGAGCTATTCAGTAGGCAAGCGAACTTTAAAAATAGTGATTTGGGGGAGGCCAGTTTCCCTCATCTCCCCCATTCTCTCACTCCTCCCTCCCCGATCTGCCATGCTCCCCCTGCTGTCTTTGCAACAGCAGTTAAACAGCCCTGTTTTCAAAGCCATGCTAACATCTTGGGAAACACCAGGGCAAAATCAAAGATTCTTTGGCTGGGCGTGTAATATAAAACTTGAAGTTGTTCCTGTTAAATAAAAACAGCCATGTTAATTTTGGTGCCATTGAAAACACAGGAAAATGCTGTTGCCAAATGGAAAAGGGAAAAAAAAAAAAATAGCTTACCAAAAGGGAAGCAGTTGTATTTTCAAGACTTGAGAACGGTATTATAAAAACTGGAGAGCAAAATTGAACGAGGAAAAAGAGATGTAAAAGAATGGTTGTTTTCTCTATTTAATTCTTTTCCTCCATCAAGGTAAAGGAATGCACCCATAATTCCCTGGAGGAGACGTGGAATTCAAGCCTCAGGGGTTTCATTCCCTTGTACTGTAAATAAGGAACCATTTTCTTGCTGGGTCTCGAGCTCCTGGTTCCACCCTTCTGCAAATGCACTCAATAACACTCCCGTGGTTTACAGATTAACTGAGCTACGCAGCAACCAGAAAAAATATTCTGTACTCAAGATCTTGTTTTGAGCTGAGTTTGACAATTGATTGGAAGAGCATAATCGCAGAGGTAGAAATTGTTTATTTTCTGTTTCCACCTGTAAGTTAGGAACTATTCCCAGCAGTGTTTCCAAGTGCCTCTGAGTCCTGAAATAGAGTAGACAGCAAGCTACACTTGTAATGATGAGTATAATTGCAAGGGATTCGCAGGAGACCATCCTTGGCTGATTTTAACATCTTTGGGAAAGAAACCAGAAAAGGGGAGATGGAAAGAAATGCCAAAGACCAGAGACTCTTGAGATCCTCTTTTGAGGGGCTTGAGGAGATTCTGGAACATTGATTTTGTTGTTGTTTGTTGTTACTCCTAAAAAAATGTGTTATGAGAGATACTTTTCACTTTAATTTTAATTTCAAGTATTACTGTAATGGTGATTCCTGTCTTACTCTCCCCTGTTGAAACTGATGTCCATACACTGGGGAAATCACACCAGCTTTGGCAGAAAGTAAAATTGCTTTCATCACCACTGCTACTCCTATATGCCTTCTTTCCCTCACTTTATAAATAGTAACTGAATGTCATCTACATGCCCGGTACTGTGTAGTATGCTGGTTGTGACACAATTCAGCGTCAGGTGAATATTTTTCATAGACAGTGTTTTTTCATTCCGAAGACATGACTTCCACAAACTGGCATCTCGGCAGCGCCCCGCATTCTCAGTAAGAGCAATGAGTATACAGTAGCCCTGGCCTTGAAACAAAATCCTAGTTGGATTTCCTAGTTCTGAAGTTATTGTGAAATTCTGGTGGATCCTCCAAATAGATAGTACTTAAAAATTCACTGCCACTGGACAGCCAACATTGTTGCTCACTCTACACCTCTTTCCATTCAGTCTGCTGTGGAAACCAGGGGAGGGCCAGGGTAAGTGTGGGGAATGACATCAGGGAGGGCACTGGACACCCAAGACTCCCCAAGGGGCGCACCATTTAAGAGACCTCATTAGATCCTCCAGGGAATCAAGCTTAGAGGAGTTAACAGCCTGTTGAAGGGCTGAATTAGAATGCAGAGAGAATCAAAGGACTTGGAAAAGTGGTTAAATGAAATGAATTTCCAGGAACGCATGCCCACCAGTCTGAAGTAAGGAATGACTGATCGTGTTGTTAATAAAGTAGTGAAAGGGAGCTGTAATGATATCAATGGAAAGCAAGTCAGCTGCTCAGCGAAGTTGTTAGAGTTAAATGTAAGATTCTGGGATTGGTGAATGAAATCATGGCACCAGGGAGAAGTGGTTTAGACTGCAGGCTCCACAGTCAGAGACTGGGGTTGAATTTCGGCTGTCACTTGGGTGATGGGAAAGACAGAGAACTACTCTTTTCTCAGTTTCTTCATCTACAAAATGCCAGTAATAACAGCCTCTACCCTGTAGAGGCTGTGAGGCTTAAACAGGATAACGCACGCAATGTCCTCGGCACAATGCTGGGCCTAGAGTTAACAGCTCCATAAATGGATCCCATTTTCACCGTGGAGACACCTTTGCAGCTTCCCGTGCCTGGTTTTGGACTTTTCAACTTCTGAGTAATGATGAGAACTAGAAAGTGATCCAGAAGAAAGCCACTGAAATGATTAAAGAAAAGGAAACTAGAAACCATAAAAAGGAACTCAAAACTGTTGGGACTATCTAGCCTAGAAAAGCAAAAGGCGGAAGCTTAAGTAGCAAAGCAAATAAGCAATAAAGCACCCCTTATTCAGAACGGGGTGACCAGCTCTTCTGCTGCTGGAGTTAGGCTGTGAGGGAAGATATGCTATTGCAGCAAGAGGAGCAAGGGTTAGCTATAAGAAAGAACTTCCTCACAATTTTCTTTTTATGAAGCGTCATTTCCCTTGGCCTTAGAGACCAGACAAGCACAAGTCTATTTCCCATCAGATGAGGCATCCATTTCAAAATCTAAGAAAAATGAGCCTCCGGTTCCTGCTTTAGCTTCTAACAAGATCACCACATCCCTAAAGGGGTCCAGGGTCCTGCCAGGTGGCGGAGGTGACACAGATGACCAGCAGCTCCAATTACTGCGCTTTCTGAGCCTCTGAGCCCTTCTGTAACAGTTCTCTTTGTCTGTTCCCCCTAAGTGATGACTGTCCTGCCAAGCCAGTGCGGGGATCGCTATATTCTGTGTGTGTGTCTATAGGAAATAACTACCAGGGAGGTCAATAGGCTGAATGCTTGTGGTGTGTGTTTACATATAGTGCAAAGGCCTATAGCTTATATTAATTTTGTATCCACTAAAGTGGTTGCCCTTTAGAGATTTAAAAAAAAAAAAAAATTGCCACGCTGGTAAAACATTTTCCAAATTTGTTCTTTCGTGTCATGCCTTATTAAGGCTGAAATAAATCATGTCCATTGCTTTCCTCCCATTGATGTTACGGAAAAAAATTAGATTATTCTGGCCAACATGAAACCATAATGGAGTAGCAGGCTAGGCCCTGCCAACTATTTAAAATTGAGTTTTGAGTGATATGCTCTAGAATTATGTGGCATATGGATATTCAACTGAGCTTTAAAAAATGTTTCAGCAACACTGCCACAATTCAACCTATTCCTTGAAGAGCCTGGAAATTCGGACACATTTGGTTGTTTCCGTAACTCACTACTTTCCACTTCCCTTTCTGGCATTTCATTCTATGTTTTCTGTATTCAGATCATGCTTGGCCTTCTGCCTAAGTCTGAAGATTAAAACCATTAAAAATCTGTCTCCTCAACATCCTCCTATTTAAAAAAAAGATAGCATTAGCTTTCTCCTTCATTTTCTTCTCACTGTGGTTAAAGACTATTTTCCCTTTTCCTCCTTCAAATTTTCTGACTTGAAACCTACACAAAGGCATTATTTTATAAGACTGGTTGCTGGCCTTTTGGTGTGAGCTGAGTGCAGCCTCTTGCTGGCCTACCTCTGGAGTAAACGCTCTGCTCTTAGAAGCCCAGCTACAGGTCCCTACACCAGCTAGTACCGCTCATTCAACACCAGGGCGCAACCCAAATAAATATAACCGACAGCTCAAATTGTGTAAATAATATCCAGTTCTCTTTACCAGAAAAATAAATGGTACTTCTTAATGCTATTTAAAAATAGCAAATAGATGGGTTCATTTTTTTAAAAAAAAGGTTCTTTAAACTTCCAAAGTTACTGAGAATAGAATGAACACAATTTTACGGTTGATCAAATTAATGAAATCTGAAGAACAAGGTCATTACAAAACTAGTGAAAAGGGGGTCATTATGGCTTCCACTTGGTTTATTAGATGAGGACTTGGGCCTATATGAGCAAGGGCTTCACAATGATACTTTAGGTTTATTAATCTTACTTCCATCCCTACTTTACTGCATGGAGGTTCCTCCAAGTCTTAGTGAGCCACACAAAAGTGCTGCTATTCCGTTGCGTTGGAAATTTCCCAGAACAGAAATTTCATGTGTTTCCACCTACAGTTATAGCACTGGTGGGGGATACATCAGATGCAGGCACATCCCTACTTCCCACAAGATGGCAGGTACATCAGCAGAATGATGGAATCTTTGTGCAATTTATCGACTCTAAAATGCACCAAGAGCTCCATGCAGCATTGTTTACAACAGTAAAATAGTCAAAGATCCCTAATCTGGAAAAATGAACTGAGAACATCCATAGAATAGAATACCATGCAGCTAAATAAAAACAGAACGAGAAAACTCTCTAAGGCCTAATAATAGAAAGAAATCCAGGATATAATGCGAAGCGATAAAAGCACAGTATAAGCAGGGTGTGTGCTCTGCCCTCCTTTGTATAAGAAAAAGGAGCAGGGATAATAATCTGTATAGTTTTATTGGCTATTTATTATTGCATCTGCATGAAGAGACTCCTTAAAAAAAGAAACCACCAGTCCAAAATGAAGTCACTCGTGCTTAAGCCCCACGTCAGCAAACCAAAACCTAATACCCAGCACAACTGCAGTTTCAGCCTCTCCCAGGAGCAGGATTTTCAACCAATCAGTCTGGAATTTCCTAATCAAAATCAGTGAGGTAATCTGCATGACAGATGCACCTTTCCTCCAAAGGAAGGTGACTTTGCCTGAAACAACCCTTTCTTTTGTTTTTGACTTCCTTGTTCACCCACTTTCTGCCTTTAAAAATCTTCCATTTTGTACAGCCTCCCAGAGCACATTTCTGCTTGCTGTCCGATTCATGAATCACTGAATAAACCCAATTTATTGGGATCTTCAAATTTACTCAGTTGAATTTTGTTTTTTAACTGGACACAGAAGGTTATACAAAAAGCTACTAAAAGTATACAAGGAATGAGAGGAATGGGGTAGATGGAAACAGAGGTGGGGAACAGAAGTAGAAAACAATTTTACTAAAGAACTTACTATTCAAATGCCTTTTAAGATTGATTCCTTTGCAAAAGCGCCTTGAGCCATTCTGGGCTACAGGATTATCTCAACCAACATAGGCAGTACTGTTTACAAAATGCTGTGTGTGCTTCTGGGAGAGGGACCTTGCAAAGGCTGTAGAGTGGGACTGGTATTCAAAGGAGAGCAGTGAGAGTCACCCCACCCTGCTGCTGCTTGCCCCCTCCATCCTGGCCTTGTTTCTGACTCTGAGCCTCTCTCGCTCCATTTGGAAGCAGCAGATGTGGCAACACTGGGTTCTTTCGGAAGTTTCCATCATGTAGTCCTTTCAAGCACAGGTCAGATAATGCCTCTGATACCAAGAGCAGACCAGAGACAGATCAGAGACAGCTGCTTCAGGAGTGGACAGGGCTCAATCTCTGACCCAAAAGTGAGGGGAAAAGAGGTCACTGTCCAACTGGTGGACCCAAAGCCCCAGAGGAGCTGGGACAGTTCAGTCGAGTCCAGGTGGGATCCCAAATCCCAGGAAGATCAGGATTTCTTTTAATTTGTTATTAGATACGGAAAAGGAACTAAGAAATGCATTCAACCTAAACCAGAAATGCCCAGTGGTTTTATTCTGCTGCCCTCTTCAACTTTCTTTTGACGGGAAGAAAAGTTAATATGTACATTTAAACTACTAAAGTTCAAGCTACATCCCTAAAGGAAGACCTGACAAGAATATAGGTGCTACTCTAAAATGCTCCCTCAGTGAATTAAGAAATTCCATTTGCACAATCTAAGTAATCTGGACTCAATAACTCTTTGAAACAAACCGTTCATGTCTTCATACTACCATGGTTACTTATCACACCTATTTTTTTCTTCTCGCTGCGGCTATTGTTTCAGAGAATCTTGGACATTCTGGGTTGGTAGGGACCTTAAAGTTTGTGGTTCACAGTCATAAGCAATGAATCATAGGTGTTTTCTGACCCAGAAAACTACCAAATTTCTCCAAGCCTACTGAAACAAAGGGACCCATGCCGAGGACGTTTTACACATGATCTTATCTAATGTGCCAAGAGTTCTGGAGGTGAGTAGTGCTTTCACAAACGAGTAACTGGGCTAGGTTTCACAGCACTCAACAGCACAGTTGCATTGCCACCTGGTCTTCTGACTGCAAAATCAGGACTCTCTTTCCACCGTCTCACATGGTGTCCCGAGGGTCGGACGGACGAGCACGGGCTCTGAAGAAGCGTGAAGTAACATCACGGCAGTTCTACAGGCTAACCGAGGAGAAATAAATGAAATGAGAAGACAGTAGGTGCACTTGGTTGCCTGGGGCTCACCCTTCCTTAGCTCACAAGCCAGGCGTGGGCCTGCAGGTTTCTACCGCTCAGCTCAGGCCCACAACCACCATTAGGCTCCACTTGCCCTATGCCTCAGAGGCTGAGAGTCACAGAAGCCTAGGCCCTGATCCCAGCTGTCAGCACCTGCTGGGACTCATCACGCCACAAGATCAACTTCTGGGCTGAGCAGAAAGCAGGAGAATCACGGGAGGGGCTAAGCAGAGAGGACTTACTCAGTAACAGGGATTCCAGATCTCAGACACACTGGGCAGAGCTGCCACAACAGGGCTGGTCTTGAGGGAAGCCGTGGGAAGCCTGTGACAGCCGGGCCATGGAAGCAGGCCGAGAGCTTGTTTGGGAGGATCAAATGGGAGAATGTATATATATGTTCTATATGGTGTGTGTGTGTGTGTGTGTGTGTGTGTATTCTCTCATTTGATCCTCACAAACATATATGTATATGGAGACACTCTACAACCTATAAAGAGTCAGGCGGTATCACCATTGAAGAATGAAGGCTGGAGGGGAAAGGATCCGAGTTGCTCAAAGCCACTGACTTCCTTTTTTAATCCTAAGGACTAATGATGCTTTTGTTTGTACAGGCAAAAAAGAAGTAGCCCTTGTAAATTAGTCAGGGCCCTGGGTTGTAAATGTCAGAAACACAGCTCAACTAGCTTGGGCCGAAAAAAAGGGCAGGGGCACACAAGTGAATGCCATTTCTCACCCATATTTCTGCTTCTCTTACATTCTCTGAGACCAGGTCCCCCTGGTGATTGGAAACATAGTCCAGTTGCCCTCACACCACACACTTCGCAGCCTCCTCTACTCTTCATTCCAACCAGGAAATCCCAGGGAAGGACTTGGGCCGAAAGTTAAATAATAAGATCCCTACACAGAGGTGCCCCTAGGGCAGGGGTTATGAAGAGTAAGTGGCTTGCATCCCCTGGAGGGAGATAGTGTGATGTCCAGCCATGGCTTGGGAGGGTTCCTGAGAGCTGAGGGGGATGCGTTGACTAGCACTGATCTTACTCTCAGATCCTCAGTCAGATCTCAGGGAGGTGTCTAGAGGACCAGCAGAGACTCTCTCCTCCAGGCACCTCTGGGAGCCCACTGAATGCAAGAACACATGGTTGGTGGTGGCAACGTCAGAAAGGTAAATATCTAGATCTGGGCCTATTTCCCTTCAGATGTTGGAGGGAGTATTACAGAATAATAAGATGGACATTCATTTGTTCTTGAGAACAAGCACCCTCTCTCTCACCTCTACCTTTAGAAATATAGTACAGATTACCTTCAACAACTTTGGGCCTTACACATGGAAGTCAAAGAAGAGGGGTTCCCGGAATAAAGAGCCATCATCTGTATCCTCAAATAACTTGAAACTATCCAAGCATTTGTAGGCATGAGGCTGAATCCAAGGGGTTTCCTTCATCTGTCCATTCACTCTCCTCACCCCAGCTTCCGGACACCAGCTTGTATGGTCTCAGAAGGCAGGAGAAAAGCTCAAAGTTTAAAAGGACAAAATTCAAACAGAGATGACCCTGGACCACATAGGAAAGGTCAGAATTATTCCCGAAGAGGTCTGTTCCCCGAGACACCACTTAAGCTGAGGAAGTACCTCACCCCCCAACCCCGGGGATCTGGTTACCAGAACAGGCACAGGGGCCAGGGTGGAGGGTCTGGAGGCTGGCAGATTTTCTGGGTCCCATTTCCTGTGGTGGCCTGGGGACCGGGGCCTGAGCCCCCTACCAGGCATTGTGCCTTGCTGAGCTCTGGGGTCCATAATCTCCTGATTGCTTGCAGCTCTGCTAGGAGATATCAAAGACAGGAAGAAATGGTTTGAAGCCAAGCAGAGGGGGTGAAAGAGCAGGGAAGGCTGACTGGGGGTGGAGGGAGACTGGAGGGGGTAGCGGGGAGAGCCTAGGGGCGGGGAGCGTTAGGCCAAGGGAGAAGAGAAATCAGAATTAAATGAAAACAGCATTGTAGCTGGGCCCCTCTCAGTAAAGTCCTGCCATGCATGCATTAACCCTCCATCGATGAAAACAAAATCCAGGGGCCTGGTGCCTGCCTGCTGGGGCACATAAAGCGTAGGGGATATAATATCTTCCAGGTGGGTGTGCCCAGAAGCACACAAAGGTGCTTGACAGGTCGTTTAAAGCTGACTGTCAAGGTCAAAACAACACCACCTGCAGGTTAAACTGAAATGTCTTCATCCATCCCCCACCCGGGGTTGTCTGCTGTTGTTTGTTTTAAACCAAAGCACAGTTTGAGCAGCAGAGAAGCCTGACAACTGTTCAAACATATGTACGTGCAACTTATTGGCTTGCAAATGGAGATATCTGGAGGCTAAAAACAAGTGGGGCGGGGGGCAAGGGGGACTGACAAATTAGCTGCTAACTTTGAGGAGATGTGGGGAGGGGGTCTGAGTGGTAATTTGCCAGGCTGAAGGAAGAAGGCCTTCTTCCACGCAGCATACTCCTGATGTAGTATTTGGAAATGCTGTTTTGCATTGATGGTGCACAGAGCAGAGGGGGCTATTATGAAAGGAAGGGGCCCCTGACCTTGAGATCTGTTTATTTTGCAATTGAGTAGGGGTAAGAGAGGCCCCTTCTGAACCTCCTGCTTGCAGGCCTAACAGTTAAATGCCTACTGCTGCCCAGGTGCCCAAGTACAAGGAAATCGCAGGCTTGTGATGTAACTAGCCCTTACATCAAAAAGAAAATAGGGCTTCCCTGGTGGCGCAGTGGTTGAGAGTCCGCCTGCCGATGCAGGGGACGCGGGTTCGTGCCCCGGTCTGGGAGGATCCCGCATCCCGCATGCTGCATGACACAGAGCGGCTGAGCCCGTGAGCCATGGCCGCTGAGCCTGCGCGTCCAGAGCCTGTGCTCCACAACGGGAGAGGCCACAACAGTGAGAGGCCCGCGTACCGCAAGAAAAAAAAAAAAGAAAATATACCTGTGGTAAATCACTGAATGAAACTGAGTCACCCCCACTCGGGTTCAAAATAAAACTCAAACCTAATCAAATCAAAGAATGTTAAGGCTCTAAGACACTCTGCAGGCGATTCTAAATCAGCCTCTTACTTTACCAGAGAAGAAAACTGGGCCAGGGAGGCCCAGTGACTTGCCAGGGATTCTGGCCTGTCACTGGGCCCAGCTCCTGGGGAACACATTCCTTATGAATAACAGACAAGCAGACAGCATCACCAAGGAGCTTCCCCACCATCCTCTTTCCTCAGTCTAACATGCTCTCCTGAGAGAAGACAGCAGGGTGTAGTCTGTGAAAACTACCCAAGAGACACGTCCCTGTCCAGAGACGCCCTCACAGTCCCCACAAAATAACATCTGCAGCAGAATCACCTGGGCAGAAGTGTTAACATACCAGATGCCAAGACGGCACCTCAAACCCACTGAATCAGAGTCTCCGTGGTGGGACCCAGGTAGCTGCAGAGACCCTAGGGCACTAGCCAACCCAATGATGTGCAGGGAGAAATGTTAGAACTTCCTTTCATAATTGTTTTCTTCTTATGGAAACTTTTAAGTTTCCATTTTTGTGTGTATTTTATAATATACCTAATATATTAACACCGTACTAAATGTATACAACTAATAAATAAATATAAATATGTGGAAGGGGTGATTGTTCAAAAATTGATATATAGTCAGAAAAGTGTGGGACCTCCTGCACTAAATGGTGACCCCATCTTCTTCACTGCTGTAAAGCAAGGCCTTTGAGCAGTGGCTGACACACGGCAGGTCCGCAACTGCTACCGACAGCATGAAAGCTGGATTCCGCAGCCAGCTATGCAATGGGCTCCAAGATATTTCTTCCCCAAGAATCACTTCCTAAAGTGTGTTTTGAGGAGGTGGTTTTCTTGAGACCACAACGGCCCAGCAGCCACAACAAAGGATTAAAATTTTACAGGAAAAAAAGAAGGTACGAGCTGCTTTCTAGGATTCACACCCACCTGTTTGTAAAAACAGAAAAGAGTTATAGAGGAAAATGAGCATGGTAAAGGGGGATCCCTGGGCATAAGATTTGGGGGAATCCTGCATATTATGGCCCTGTCTTTGAGAGGCACATATATGACAGGATATTAAATCAGGATAATAAGGATATTAAAGGCTTTCTTTCCTCACATCTTTGGCCTTTTAAAGTTAATGCTTCTTTTTAAGAAAAGTAGCTGGGATACTCTTCCAATTACATTCTAGGGGTGGGTAAAGTGACAAGGCAATCTCTTACCCACTTTATGCAAACAGGCTTCTGGGGCTCAGACGGTGGTGGGTTCCAGATGCACAATGGCTATCATACAACAGAGGCAATGTTCCCTTGAGCAGAGCTATTCATAGATTGTGCCTTGCTTGTTTCCGGAGTTGGTGTTTTCCCTAAAAGGAGTCTAGCCCTAAGAGAAATACATAACACCGCTCCATGGCCACATGCACACACAACACAGTCCAGAAGCCAGGAGCATTCGCTCACTCTGTGAAGTGCTTCAAGGAGTGAGAACGCACAAGATTGGTAATATTCCAACTCAGACAACTTTGCACATTCAATTCCATGGTACTTTTTCACCCAAGGAATGTATGTTCTATTCAATAATGGTGCTTCTGTAGAGAAATAACTGAGAGGAGAAAAAAATACAAGGCTTTTCTTTGCAATGGAAAGATGGAAAAGTAGGGCCAACTGGCCATCTCAGGCTCGAGGGCTGGAAAAGATTAGGGGCCTATGATGACATCAATAGAGAGAGAAGATTACAAATGTAGGTAGATGGATGATTGCTTCAGGAAGGCCTTTCAAAGGCCTGACAACTTCTCTTGAAGAATGGCCCCAGCAGTGTCCTCTGAAGGTAGGACTGTTCAGTCTATGTGTGTGGAGAACAGTTCAAAGAAGACAAAACACTTAAGCGTAATCTCTCAGAGGGTGAGGAATTGTAGTAAAATGGTGATAAAATGCTACTTCGGGATCTGACAAGCAGCGCAGCTGTTTGATGGCAAGAAGAAGATTCTGGCTAAGCCAAAAGCTGTGAGTTCACTCTGCCTGCTGTTCCTCTATACAGAGAATCTGGCCCCAACATACTCATGTGATCCAGGAATTTGCCCGGTACCCAGATTCTATGGTTGCCTCAAAGCGAGCCCATAGTGAACACTGATCTTCAACTAGACTCCATGACACTATGATTCTACAGGGGGACCTTGAAGCAAATATATATACCCCAGAGAGGGTTACAGATAAGTCTTGCCTAAGTCTGAACCCCAGGCTCTGACAGCCATCCCAGGATGAGGCCCTTTTACTTCTGTCTCTGACTTCCCAGCTCTAAGTGACCTGGGGACATCATATATTCTCCTGTACCTGCGCTGTAAGGAATGTAGCATACGCACACCTCTTCACTCCTGTCTCAATCACTACAGACTGATATTGTCAAAACTAACCAAATAATCACAGTCAAGGGCTTCCAGAGTCCCAGAAGAACATCGCCTTATGAATACCTGTTTATATTTCAAGAGAGAAAAATGAAAGAACCAGAGCACATTAGAGGGGGAAAGCCCTTCTCTATAAGATAGGAGGAAAATAAAGTCAGGTAATTTTCTTAAGAAGAAAAATAGAAAACAGAGTGGAGAAATAAACACAAAGAAAGCAACAAAGGGGAAGCATCTGAGGGGGCCTGAGGCCCCTTGTGTGGACCTGTGGACCTTGCTACTCACAATGTATCCTATTTGCTCATTGCTCCAGCAATGGCAGGGGTGCCAGTAAACAAAGGATTAAAATTTTACAGGAAAAAAAGAAGGGATGAGCTGCTTTCTATCATTCACACCTCCTGTTTGTAAAAACAGAAAAGAGTTATAGAGGAAAACAGGGAAGGAAGTGCTCCTTCAAAATACTTTTTAAAACAATCCATGCAGAAAGAAGAATTTATTAAAGTCTGGGAAACAAACAGCAACAATAACAAAGAACTTAAACCCACACATAGACCCCGAAATCCACAGCACATCAGAGAGAGCAGAGGAGCTGGCAACCTTGGTGAACCGAAAGGTACACTAATTTCTGGCTCAAAATCAGTTTCCCCAAGGAAAGAATCCCTATGGTTGCATCCTGCCTTGAAATCAAGGGGTCACAGCCCCTGAAATTTACAAGAGGATTGTCGAAAAGTATAGCAGTTTTTGGTTTAGGGGAGCCAAAACTTCAAGTAGAAGCTAACAAAGAACAAGTAAAGAAAAATTCCCAAAACTGTGAAACCTTGCTACTTAAGATAATGACAAAAATTTACGACCGCTTCCTTCCCCAACAGAAAGGAGCACAATTAGAAGGCTGAAAACAACAGGCCCTTTGTACCAGCACGTTATGTTTTGCTTATTCTATTACACACTGGCTGGGAGATAAGAATAAACGGGGCAATACCCTGTCTAACCCCAGGAGGAGGAGGTGGAAGGAGAGCTCGTTACATTCATTCTTGGGCATGTATGCGCACACCGCTTATTTGCAAATTGAGGCACTTAAGAAAATTGGGCATGCAACAGTCAGCAACTCTTACAAGCATTCAGAAGCCTTTTATTGCACAATCCAATCTTTTAAGAAAAAGTCATGTGTAATTGGGAGCTTTATAGTTTTGCTCCACTGTGAAGTGCACTGAAGATGTTTCAGTAATTGATAATTATTTCTCTATGTTCTTTATCCATCAGTCCTATTTTTGCTCAGTCTTTAAAAACCTTAAAAATTAGGCTGAGCAAACATATAAATAATGCCTCCCTCCTTGTGACCTGTTGTGTTAAAAAAAAAACTTGCAAGGAATCAACCAGCAGCCACTGGGGAGAGTTGCCAGTCTGGGTACCAAGTGCTCTGATGCCCCCTCAGTGGAGAATTCTGCTCAAGCACAGTAGATGCTAAGCCAAGTCAGGCTCCAGTCAGTCAGTCACAAGATGCTATGGTCCCCAGAAAGCCGAGAAACAATTTGACCTCTCTGACTACTCTCTCCATATACACAGGACTGCATGGAACCATCAATCTCTGCTCAACCTCTGCCCTTTCTTAGTGGCTCTCCCTCACTTTCCTCAAATGGGTGTACGGGTGGCTCAGGTGACCCAAGCCCTGCAGGACCATGGCATTTCCTGGTGCCCAAAATGAGTCTAAGGAAAGCCATTCTAAAAGCTCATTGCCCTCTAGTCATGCTGGCCTTCTTTCTGCCCCTCCAGCCCATTACAACGGTTCCCTTGGGGCCTTTGGACTTGAACTTCCCTCAGCCTGAGTTGCTTTCCCACCAGATTACCACAAGACTGGCTCCTTCCTGCTCTTCAGTCTCACTGCAAAAGTCACTCTTTAAAGAAGCCTTTGCCTCTTCACCCTAACGATGCTACTGGTCCCCAGTTACTCTGTCACTTAATGTGGCTATATTTTCTTCATAGCACACATCTCAGTTGTTTGTTTTCATGTATACTATTTTCTCCCCTGACTGGAATGTAAGTTCCGTAATGACAGAGATTTCATCCACCTTGTTCACCCTTGTAGACTCAGCATCTTAAATCCTACCTGGCACACAGTATGCGCTTAATAGAACTTTAAGAATGAATAAATGAATAAATAAACAAACAAATGAACTGATGAACGAGACAATCTGGTACAGAACCAGAGGGAAAAAGATCAAAGCAGAACTGGTCACCTATCATCAACCACACTGCTACCTTTTTTTTTTTTTGTCCCCAGTTTTCCAAGAAGGACTGGGGTGAAACTACACGTGAATGGTAGAGGGGGGAAGCACGGCCATAGAGGACATGGCTTTTTTATTCAATGCTCTATACATAAAACCACTCTGAAATGATTTGCAGAAGATTCTTCCAATTCAAATAGAGGAGGAAAAAAAACAAGAACGTATTTCGATGTCAGCAAGGTAGTTCTGCCAACCTAATTACACCCCGTGACATGTAATTGTGAACCGCTGAAAGACAAATGGTGGAGCAAAGCACCTATTACAAACATACACAGAGGTAAGACTGAGGTGTTAATTTTGAGACAACTGTCATAAATCTGATTCCAGGATATTATTCCATTAACATTATTATTATTATAACAAAGGGTGTAAGGAGGATGACGAACTCCTTTCATGAATTTTGCAATACCTAGGAAATTAGGCTTACTAGTCAATGCCTGGCTGAGACATTTGAGAAAATAAGAGGACACAATGAAAATGACAGAATGCTAATTACACCAACATGAAGAGAGTTGTTCTATACATTAGAGACTCATTTAAAATGCATTCTTATCTTTGTTTAGATAACATGTTACTCAATCCAAGAAATGTACACTCCACAGCTCCTCATATGGCAGATTCAGCCTTTACAGAAGGCAAACGTAACATGAAACAAAAACAGAAAGCCCACATTTACAAAATGAGAAAAGGATGGGAATGCAACTGTGAATAGTGCCTTAGAGGCAAACTAGTCATTTTTCTTAAAATCAGAATAGAATGAAAGTATCTCTCCCCTGGAGGGGTTGATAAGTAACAGTTCCTAGTATATTAAAAGGTGACAAAAATCATGAAGTGCAGTATTGATAAATGTTCTACTTACTGCCATTTGGAGTGAAAAACACTCCAAGTTCTAAACAGTTGTTGTTTTATTATTTACTTTGTTATAAATTGATTTGTCATTATCATACATTCAAATTGTACAAATGTTTTTTTCTTGCTTTATTGAAATATCAGAATCAGGCTCAAAAACAGACTCAGAGCGGAGAGTTTTAAGGTTATTCATGTGAACTATGATATGTAATATGTAAAATACAGTGAAATCATTATGGATATTATCCCCAAAGTTTTTAAAACTTTTATTAACAATTCACCCATTTTAGTTCATGTGGGACTGCTTAATGTCATCTACTAAAAAAGAATACTAAGTTTATGTAAAATGTTATTCATTATGATTAAGACCTAGTCACTAAAGAAATCCAGAGGTATGGAATTTACGATCTTACATACATGTTTATAAAATGTGGACTCAGGAAAGAAGCATTTAATTTACCAAGGAATCCTTTGATCTCCAGTGCATTACAACTAATAGAACAATGGCAAATTTCAGAGTAGATGTCTTTTTTTTTTTAATAGATCTTTATTGGAGTATAACTGCTTCACAATACTGTGTTAGTTTCTGTTGTACACCAAAGTGAATCAGCCATATGCATACACATGTCCCCATATCCCCTCCCTCTTGAGCCTCCCTCCCACCCTCCCTATCCCACCCCTCTAGGTGGTCGCAGAGCACCGAGCTGATCTCCCTGTGCTATGCGGCTGCTTCCCACTAGCTAACTATTTCACATTCGGTAGTGTATATATGTCGACACTACTCTCACTTCGCCCCAGCTTTCCCCTCCCCAGCCCGTGTCCTCAAGTCCATTCTCTATGTCTATGTCTTTATTCCTGCCCTGCCACTAGGTTCATCATTACCATTTTTTTTTTTTTAAGATTCCATATATATGTGTTAGCATACGGTATTTGTTTTTCTCTTAGACGTCTTCTTGAGTGGCTCCTACTAGACTTGGGGTTTCTCTACTCCTCTTTAGGGTACAGAATTGACCTACAAGGCTGTCATTTTTGTTTCAGTTTGCTTTATAGAGCCCCAAGCAAAGATTTGACCATAAATAAGGCAACAGGGCCCCAGGAGCCAGCTGAGTCATAAACCTCACTCAGTTGCATGTGGCTCAAGGTGTGGGGATCCCGAGAGAGTCAAGCCAAGCAAGTGGAATCAATTTAGGTCAGAGTTAGGAAAAACAGTGCCTCCGTACCCCCAGCTGGCAGTGGAAGATACCACAATCCCCCCTCCACTGTTCAAATACAGGGAGAGGTAACTAAGCCCAGGAAAACATCTAGACCAGGGCAGACTATTTCTACAGTCTAAAAAGAAGGAAAAAAAATGGTATTTGACAACCAACCACAAATTTTTAAATGTACGGTTCTCCTGTTTTTAAGCATAAAAGCAGTCTTGTTCCTGCTAAGTTATTATCACCATCACAGTTTTTGACATTTGTGCCCAGTACCATTTGGCCGTAGGGTACTTAGGTTTACTACGTTAAAAAAACAGATTTAGGCATGTTTAAATCAATTTAAATATCTCAAAAAGAAGCAAACACACAGCTTGGGCACACAAACTTAAAAAGAAAAGCTTTATAGATTGGCCTACAGGTCAACAAATTCTGGTTTTGGCAGACTGATACCAGAAAGGAGCTATAGAAAATAAATAAGTTTCTCTGTATGAAAAATACTATGCCTCTGGTTCCCTCAGGTCAGAACATGGAACTGTTAGCAAACATGCCCTGAAAAACTGCAACTCTCATAAAGTGCTAAAAACTCCCAAATAAACACGGTCCCTCAAAACGGTGTACAAATCAGACACATTTAACAAACGACCCTTCCTTTGCCAGTAATTCCACTCAAATTAAGTCCAGCGGTCTCTTCAAAGGGACCAAAGAAGACCCCTTGTTAAGACAAATTCTATATATAGACAGCCAAGACAATTACATGAGGCACATAACCAAATATATATAATGATCCTAGTTTTTACATTCCCATTATGTTCATGAATATAGGATACACGTCAGTCTAAATGACCTTCTCAGACCTCCTCAAGGATTAAAACTACCAGCCAGCTTTTAAAAAGTATACGTATATAGTAAAGATCAAAAGCAAATGTTCTGGTCAGTTCTTATCTACTCATGGGTTTCACTAAGAATGTGTGCAGCTTTCAGGGAAAACACCACGAATGACAGCTGTTCAAAAGCATAGAAATTAATTGGCAGCAGGAATTTCCTTGACTAATAGGGAAAAACTTAAAGTCACATGTTTTGATGAGCTTATTTTTCCCATCCTTAGTCGAGCATATTCACTGTTAATGATTAAGATTTTCAAACAAATAGAACCAAGAAAATCCTGAGTACATAACCAAGTAAAACACTGAGTGAAACGCAGTTACCTATTACTGAATGAACAACAGCATTAATGAATGAATTTTAGGCATAAATTACATATAGGAAAAGGTTCAACTTTCAGGTCTTGATTTTCCATAGGAACTGAACTGGGATGACAGTAAGAATAATACATTTATTATATTAAAAAATAGTAGCAAGACAAGTGACCCCCCCCCCCAACCTTCCCTAGTGAGCCATCTGCTTTGAGCTGTTTTTCTAGCAGCCGTGATAGATTTACACTGATTCATCCACAGTCTCTCTGACACAGGGGCTCTCAAGTCGTTGCCCTTGTGACCAGTGGTGAGAATGCATGAGACAGCTGGTCGGGATTACGCGAGCAGCCTGTGCTCTAGAACCAAGTTGTGTTACTCTGTCCAGAGCTATGACCGTTGGGCTCGTTAGCATCATGCTCTCACCACCTGAACTAACTAGCCCCTGATTAGCCACAATCCAACATACACCATTCTGGGGGCACAGTGTGTTCTCAATCCCAGCAACAATGTGAGTGTTTACTCTCAAGGCAACTGAATTGAGCCCATGACACCCAAAGGCTCATGCATGGTGGAGTATACACACACCGTCCCTCAAGGCAGCGGTGAGATGGCCCTTCCAACCTAATCAAACGATTGCTCTGACAGAGCTCAGGGAAAGCAAGAAGTAGTCAAAAAAACTTCCACAGAGCCACAACAGAACAACGTACCTGGCCATCCCCAGACTCGGAAAGTTGGCAGGAACAATGAGTACATCCAGCCTGGAGAACGGGTGTGTTCCCAGGACAGAGTGTGCTGCTGAGAGGCAAGGAGGGATCAGCGGCAGAAGGGTCTCTTGGCAGGCACCCTTCAGGCACACTGGAGCGAAGATCCGATGAGGAATTATCTCCTGGGTGGTGGCAGAAGCGTTCTGGAAGCGGCAGGGGTATTCCATGTGACCACAAACACCAACATACCTGGGAACAACATGAAATAAGTAGATGCGTTTTATTGGTAAATCAGGTTTATTCCCCTTGCCATGGAGATGAGGAACTCTCACAGACACAGACAACTTCTGGGAGACAGTGGCTCTGATGGGCTTATAAGCAAAGCAGTTCATTTTGGTTCCTGGCTTGTCTGTTTCTGCACAGTGGTGAAAAATGACAGGTCAAAATACTTATCAATGTGCTGAATAGACTATTTTCAATCTAAGCTAAGTAAAAGTAGTAAAATCTTCTTTTAGAATAAATAGGGGGAACCTCCAAGATTCAAAATAACAAAACAACCCCCCCCATCAAAATAAAAAGCAATTTCCTGCCCTCAGAAACGTGCCTTTCAAATGTCACTACGGGGAAAATCTTCTCCAATTCAGGGACAATTTGCAACTCAGAAAGGAAGGGACTGTGCAACCAAGCTAAAGATCTCACTCTGAAATGTTCTACAATAAAAGATACAGACTCGGGCTTCCCTGGTGGTGCAGTTGTTGAGAGTCCGCCTGCCGACGCAGGGGACACGGGTTCGAGCCCCGGTCCGGGAAGATCCCACATGCCGCGGAGCGGCTGGGCCCGTAGCCATGGCCGCTCAGCCTGAGTGTCCAGAGCCTGTCCTCCGCAAAGGGAGAGGCCACAACAGTGAGAGGCCCGCATAAAAAAAAAAAAAAAAAAAAAAAAAATACAGACTCAGTGATGTATCATGCGAACCAAATGACGAAGCTTTTCAAAAGAATACAATCCATTTTACTGAAAAGTAACCTAGCTGTTCTTTACAAAGGCCATCAAAAGTTGTGCTGTTAAGGAATACAGAGGCACTTTGATACAGTATTTCCCCCAATCCACTTTCAATACAAATTTAACTGAATCAACCTTTTAAGGAAACAGACCAGAGCCCAGCCCATACCATCTGACCACTGCCAGTTATTCTGTCAAAGGTGGAGCTGAAAAAGAATTCCTAGAACCTGACTCAGAGGCCTCAAGAGAACTTATCTACCCAAAGAAACCAACATCAAAGGAAACTCTATTTTTCCACCGGTTAACACATCCTTTATTCAAACAGAATGGAAAGCCTCTCTAATTTAAATTTACAAATTATAATTCTAACCGTAGGTGCTTATTAGATTCATACTGAATACTGAAAAACCTGAAAATTCTGGCACATCCCAATAAGGGCAGACTGCAACAATAATTCCTCTCCACGTTTCTGAAGTGCCTTTCACCCATCCAAGGCCAGCACTGCCCAAGGAGATCCACACAGCTATGGAGATAAGTCTTGCTCTCCACCAGCCTGGGACATAGAACACAGCTTCCAGCACTGATGACATTTCACCACAGTTTAGGGTAAGAGAAATGGGTGGAGACCCATAAAAACTTCTGCCAGGATAAAGTGACAGGAAGAATATCATTATTGACATTGAACGCTAGCCAAAGTCCCTGGATTGATAACCTTGCCTTACAGAGAGTGAGTATAGGTGCCTATTGGTAAACATCTAACTGAAAAGGCTGCAACTGTCCACCTAATGACAAGTACTGTGCTGGTGCATCAATTCAACCAAAGGTTAGAGAATAGTTTGGGGTAGCCAAAGGTATACCCAAAAAAGCCACTTCGCTCAAATGAAAAGGCGAGTTAAATTCTCTCTGGACGGGAATGGCACTAGCCAGGGTAATGAAGGTCATTCCGGTTGTGTGAATCAGCACCATTTTTCATAATCAAAGCCTGGGAGAATATGCAGGACTTTAAGGCAACCTAGCTATAAGCAAGCTATGTGAGACCATTAAGGCTCCCAATAAAAATGGAAATGGCATCTGGGAAGCCACACGTGTGTTCCTAACGTGGGGATCAGGAAACCTAGGCTTCAGAGTCTGTTCTCAGACTGGCTAGCTGTGACCTGAGGCAAGCAACTCAGTATCCGGGGCCTCTTTTTTCCTCATCTCTTAACACGGTCTCACAAAAGTGGCTGCTGGGGGGAGGGGAGGAATTGATTGGAAGGGGGTGTGAGGGAACTCACGGGGGTGATGGAAGGTTCTCTGTCTGGTTTAGGTACATACAATCATCAAAAGCTCATCAAGCCAAACACTTAAGATCCATGCATTCTGTTGTATGTTAATTATGCTTTAATTAAAACCAAACAAACAGAAAACCTAAAATGGTTTCTAAGATTTCTTCTGGCTCTGTTATTCCATGACAACCCACCACAGAAGCCCCTCTTCATACAACAGCCATGTTCCTGAAGCAGTGAGGCAACACTGTACTTGCATAGAGTCAAGAATAGTCTTCCACAGAACCAGTATTAACTCAAAGGTGCTGTATCTTCCTTTCACACTAACCTTCAGTTATTAATCTCTGTGTATGTGCCTGCTCCAATATACTCTCAATACCAACAAATCAAGCATTTGTAAATACCTCTTCCTTGTGCCCAGACTTGTAACCAGAGTCAATATATTAACAGTACAGATTATTAATAATATTCGATTGTTAATTAATAATCTGTAATACTAACTATAATAAGAATAAACAATAACTCCTACCACAACTGCTATTGAACATTTACTATGTGCCAAGCACTGTTCTGAACACTTTATGTACATTATCCCAATTAATCCACACAACATTCCTAAAGAGTAAGAACTATTCTTTTCATCACATCGTGAATCATCATAAGCTCCTCACTGCTGACCCTCCTTCTCTACATACTTCATGATGCTTCTTGAGTTAACTGGGACCCTGGATTTTTTTCGAAGCTGAGCTCAGCTGGTATGTGGTTCTCTGGCTTCCTGCTCCTCTTTTTTTTTTTTTTTTTTTTGCGGTATGCAGGCCTCTCACTGTTGTGGCCTCTCACTGTTGTGGCCTCTCACTGTTGTGGCCTCTCCCGTTGCGGAGCACAGGCTCCGGATGCGCAGGCTCAGCGGCCATGGCTCACGGACCCAGCCGCTCCGTGGCATGTGGGATCTTCCCGGACCGGGGCACAAACCCATGTCCCCTGCATCGGCAGGCGGACTCTCAACCACTGCGCCACCAGGGAAGCCCTTCCTGCTCCTTTTTGTAGTTATTGCCCATTAATGGGCAAGAGTGGGAAGAACTGGTGAAATATATGTTAGGCTAGTAAATGATGGGAACCTGGTCACTGGTTCCCTCTCATACAATTTCTAGGCTGAAATTATTTTATAAGAGGTCCTTCCAAGGAGTGAGAGTGACCATGTTTTACTCATAATCCCAAGATTGAAAACTGTCAGGAAGTTCTCCTTCAGCCATCCTCTTGTTTCAAGAAGGTTCTGAACTAGAACCACTTGACACAAACATTTCCCTGTCATAGGTTCAAAAGGAATGGCTGGAAAAGTCTCCCTTGGGAATGCATAGCCTTTACTCAAAAACCCCTTCCTCGGTTCAACCTGACAATTTAGTAAATATTTCCAGCATCCTTGCTCTATTCAAGGCACCTCAGAGGATGCTGCTGTGTACACATGTATGAATAAATCTCTAACCCTATCTTTTTTTAAATTTTTTTTGCAGTACGCGGACCTCTCACTGCTGTGCCCTCTCCCGTTGCGGAGCCCAGGCTCCGGACGCGCAGGCTCAGCGGCCATGGCTCACGGGCCCAGCCACTCCGCGGCATGTGGGATCCTCCCGGACCGGGGCACGAACCCGCGTCCCCTGCATCGGCAGGTGGACTCTCAACCACTGCGCCACCAGGGAAGCCCTCCAACCCTATCTTTGAGGAGCTTTTTCTCTTGGGAGAAAAAATTTTAAATTCTGAAAGGTACAGTGACACAGTTTACACAATTTATTAACATATTTCAGCAAGCGGATTAGATGCTTGCTTACCGTAAAAATCACGAGTGTTCAAAATCCCAGCACCAGCCCCCAATGAATTGTTGACAATGATGTCGATATATACAGTGATGTAGTAGTGTCTGGAAGCTGGATGCATTTTCTCAGGGCATTCAGTACATTGCAAAGCAAACTGAGATGGGTGCAGTAAGAGACGGAAAGCCGAAATACCTTGAGGGAGCAAGGGCTGGAGAGATCAAACCAAGCCAGAAAGATATGGAAAGGCTTCTCTCATAGTGAAGGGTGTACTGGAAATTGGAATTTTTTCCTATGATTTATATATATGTATAATATGTTATATATATATATTATTCCTTCTTTTCCAGACTCTCAAAGAGATAGAAACAGCATTCATCCTCCAAGGTCCACAAGGAAATTTTTCATCGCCTTTACAACTCTAAAGAAGACCTCTTCCCCTACCAAGTCTTCCCTTCTTTAGAATGAACAACCTCAATGACTTTTCTTCTTTGGGTTGCCTGCTTTCCATGCTTTCAATCATTTTTCCTGAGTCCTCTGAACTTTATCCAAGTTTCCATGTCGTGCTTAAACTGTATGGCCCCCAAGTGAAGACAATGCTTTAACAAAGGCCTTTTGAGAGGTTAAACATAACACAAAGATTCCCCTGTGGCTGCAGAAGGTTATACCGCAGCCAAAGAAAGTTGATAAACTTTCAAAAGTTTACCTAAGTGCCTGTTAACTAACGTATTTGCTCACCCAGAATGGGCTAGAGCATGTGTGGAACTGGAGCTGGAAGAGAGAATGTTCTTCCGATAATTTAGGCCACATGAACAGTGATCAAAAGTTCAGTGACCAATACTTTGGTCAAATTTCTGGGACCCAGATGAACACTTCAGTCAAACGCAAGCCTGTGGTATATAAGGCCCCTGCATACGTTACATTTACATGAATTGAACTGGCGGTCTTAGGAAGGTTTGAAGTAGAAAAGGGCAGCGGGGCGGGGGGGTACTGGGGGGGAAGCCAAGGGGACCAGATGTGAACATAACCAAAAACACCACTGCGGTTGGCACTTCAGAGCACCTCTGTTGGCAAACTTAGCATGGAGCCAAAGATTTAATGGATAAAAACACAAAGCCACCCTTTGATGACTAAAGACAGCACACATGAAGCACGCAGCCAGGGAAGGATTAAGCAAATGTAAGCTACTAATTTATCAGCAGTACATTTTTGATGAACGGAGGGAAAACTTAGTCATAGCATGTCAGACGTGGAAGGGCGTGCAGGAGGGACTCCATTCTGCAGGCCCTTGTTTCCATACAAGGACATGTTTCCCCGGAGTGGTACTCTTGACCTCTCTCCACAGCTGATCAGACTGGCTTGCCACTCTGGGCTTTCTCTTGTTTAATCCGCTTGCCCACAGAGGGATTACTTTTGGCTATTGGGCAGTCTGTGTGCATCTGTGGAGGCTGGCAGAGGTCCAGCTGAGTGGGTCACTGGGTGGGTGGGTAAGTTTGTCTAATTTGGCAATGAAGTACTAGAAAGCCCACTGAAACTGTGCACCTGAACACTCCCTCCGCCCAGCTTCTGTCAACCAAAAAAACCCTTTATTTTGCTCTCCTTCTATCTGTTTCTCAATTGGTTCTGACTCAGGAGGACAAAAGAGGAAACAGATTTACCCCTTCCCCTAAACCCCATTAGGAATTTCAGATACCATCTCTTCCCAGAATCCCCACCCAATCTGTCCATATCCTGCTCCCATCACAATTATGGGTGCAAGAAGAGTGAAAAGCCATTGCAGTTACTTCTGGGCAGCAAAGAGCACACACGAGAAATGGTTGCTGCCCCCACCTCGTGTCTCTGGGAATATGGCTAGAAGGACAAAATAACAAATTTCTATCTTTGCTTTTGCCTCTCTTCCTAAGGCACACATTTTTCAATGCACACCTCCCCTAAGAGTCAATGAGTCCTGAGGGTGTAGATGATGAGCACAGTGCTTCTTTACCACAAAGAATCTGAGAACCCCGAACAAAGTCTTTATTCTACAGAGAAGGGAAGTATGGCTTGCCCAGAGACATATCCAATCAGTAGAAATGGCACCTTCGGCCTCAAAGGCAATGCTCTCAACTTCTGCTTTCTATTCCAACATGACAGGTTCCAATCAACAACCGTGGCTCAGTCATGGTGCTGACTCTCCAGGTGGGAAGGTAGATCAGACTCCAGGTGAGGTGTGGATGTTACATAGAGTTTTTAAAAGTCCCCAGGCAAGATTCTGAATCACCTGTCTAGGGGGTCAAGCCCAGATGTGAATCTGGGCATTGTAACTCAGTAGGGTTATGAACATGAACAAGTTGCTGTCTGAAGCTTCAGTATCTTTATGTGAAAAATGGAGATAATAAAGCCTATCTAACTTACAGGCATATCCTCAGAACTAACTGAGATGACATTTAGATCAAGACTTTCCCTGACTGCCACATCCAGTGGCTTCTGTATCAATTCAGGATGGGCTAGGATATGCTGCAGTAAGAAACAGCCCCAGTTTTTCAGTGGCTTAACAGAAAAAAAGGTTATTTCTCACTCATACCAAGGGCACTGTGAATCCAAGTGACTCTCCAGGGCACCTGTCCTCCCCACTCAGAAGTCTAGGCTGCCTGCAACTGCAAAGTGAGGCCTATTCTGTGATCTCAGTAACAAGCGAAGAGAGTATCGGAGGGTTGCACGTGCAATTAAATGTTCCCATGTGAAAGCAGCATGTCACTTCTGTCCACAATTCTCTTCTTCCCTCAAGAGTGCATAAGTAAAAGCCAATAAGCAGTCTAGGATCCTCTATATAGCTCAGGGCTGACAGTCCAAAATAGGCAAGTTACTGAGTAGCAAGTAGAAATTACTTCCCTTCCTCCAAAAAGTAAATGCAGGCAATAAGTCGTGCCTACGTTAAGAGAGGCCTCAATGGCTTTATCTCCTAAGGATACCAACCACTGTTGTCACTGTGGTAAGAATGAAAGCAACGTAGCAAAATAAAACAAAAGGAATTTGCACTAAGAGCGTATCTTAGTTGGTTTTCAAGGATGAACTAAGCATCTGTATCATTACTCTCCACCAAAAGGTACTGACTTAGTGACTTTCTGTAAACAGGAAAAAAGATTAAACCGAGGTGGCTGTCAAAGTCCTAGGGATAAAGCATGATGCAACAGCGCACAGTGAGCACACTTCTGTGCCTCATATGTGCATTCTCCTCCCTATTGGCTCTGAAAACTAGAAATAGGTGAATGCCTTGGGAGGCTGCAAGTAAATATCCTAAGGCCTATACTAATTTAAAAAAAATTTTTTTATTTTCTCTGATCGACCCTGAAAAAGAAGACATTGTTGTTGAAGTTAACAGAGCCCTGACCCGGCAGGATTCTTATAACCCAATGGCCGTCTGACAGCTTCCTCATGTCCTGTGCTCCTAAGGAGGCTGACTCCCCCCACGTTTGTAGGGCTGCCCCTACAAACGCACTGCTAATGGCAGTCTCGGAACCAAAACAGCAGAGTGGCCTACAAGGTAATCCATCAGACGAGCAACTTCTTTCTATTAAGTTGTGTTTTCGAACAAGTACTGAAAACCAAAGTTAAAAGGTGTAGAAGGAAAGTATTGAATCTGAAGATTCTGTTGACTTAATGAAACACATAAAGATATTTCACCTGACTACACAGAGGATTTCATATATATTTCTTTTCTCTTTCTTTCTGCATAAACAATATGCCCTCATTTCTGCCTCTCAACTCTCTTTCTCTCCCATCAGGGCTTTTCCTGCTTTGATTAATCATATTTTGGTTTAATTTCTCAGCAGGAATGACTCACATTCCCAGCGCTTGGAATAAATGCATCATACTGCTCCCTCAAGTGTTTGTTTTTCATCAAGTTCCCAAGTACAAACCTGAAGTCAGCCTCGAAAGGTGAGAAGGATTTCTCTGTTGCCAGATCATCTGATGAGCAGATCTCTGGCTTCGTTTCTGTCCAGGATCCTACTGCAATTGTGAAGGTGGAGGCTGGCATTGGCATGGTTACGTAGTAATGCCAACTTGAGCATCCTATAAACAGAGAGAGGAACACATAATGAGGCCAATGTATGGTCCTAGACCTTACTCTGTAATTTTTCTCTTTAGTCACTTGAAGAGCTTGTGTGCTAAGCTGGGATGAGCTAATTCTTGGAGGTGGGTCATGTCAACTGTGGGGGCGTTATTCTAGGTCTCAGGGAAAGCAAAACAGGGATGATGGATTCAAGACAGCCAAGGAGATCTGGATCTCTTCCAGGGATCAGTTTGAAGCCCTTCAAGTGAGGCTATAAATGAAGGGTGGTCAAGGTGGCCACTAATAGCTGCAAATGTGTAAGGACAGAGGTTGTATGCTGCTATGGAGTCAAGGACATGGCTCATCTGTATTGCCTAGCACGGTACTTGGCATAAAAAAGAAGATGCTGTGTTGAATGAATGAATGAGTGAATGAACAAATGAATGATCGCTTCTGTGCTGCCAAACTACTTTGTCTAAATTCAGTTCAAGTCAATCTAAAATGCATACAGTAAAAAACAATGAGACTAGGGAAGGAAAGTATCTGGATTTTAGTCCCAACCCTGAAACTACTTATCTATGGAAGTTCAGTCTTATCCCTCACCCTTTTTATCTGTTAATGTATTGGGGCGGTCCCAATTCCTCATTAAGCAGATGAAAAACAGGTCTACAGAGGTTCAGGGGAGCCAAGGACTCCCAGCTAGTTTGTAACAGGGCTGGAATTCGTAGCTGGGGCTCCCTACCACAGCCAAAGGTATACACTCCATTTAGTCCAAACCATAAAGAAGGTTTTTTAACCAAAGGAACAAATGACTAAACTTATAACACTATGCTTCCTTTCTTCTAAGATGGGAAAATGATTTTAATGTTACTGAAATAAATCTCAATGTATCACGCAACCTGATTTAATATATTATTTTTTCTGAGCATCTGCTATAAATTAATGGTGTGTCTTCAGGGATTTGGTATCACCTCACATTATAGAACACAGTTCTCCACTCTTCATGTTCCCATGGGGGGAACTTCCACTAGAGTAACACCCCTAGCCTCTCTTTCCACCCCTTACTGACTCCCTTTGAGGAGCTATTCTTTTCTTTCTTGTTTTAAGTTTTTGAGGGTTAAACACTTATAGAGTGGCCTGTGCTCATCCAATTTGGTCAATGAGTGAATAAGATGTCAAATTCGGGGTAGAAATATTACCATGCCTATATTGACCAGCAGACCTCTAATGACATTTTTTAAAGTGTTTTACCAGTAAAAATCAGTAATAGGTTAGATTTTGCTCTCCATATGCTTGGATTTTTGTCTCTCAACTAATTCTGAACTTTGGAAGGTTAGTGGGGTCATTATTTATTACCCTCTGAAACTCTACCAACTTAGATCCAAAGAAATACATGACAGAACTTCTCTGATAAAAAACAAAATTTTAAATAGGAAACAATGACAAAATAAACATGATATCAAGTTTGAATAAATATGATATGGTATCACGTTTGGAAGTTATTAGAGGAGATACTTGAAGAAGAAATGTAGAAAGGCATGCTGCTGGAAACCCATTACAGAGGCAGCCATTCTCTCAAACTTGCTTGTAAGTTTGATCCTGGTTCTAGAATCAGAATGGCCACTCTTGAGATCACTTCCTCCACAGCTGACTAAGAAGCTGAAGGGATGCTCCTCTTTAAAGAGACAACCAAATCCAGTGATGCTGGAGACAACCTGATGACGTGCGTAGCTTCTTCTGGGCTTGAAGGAAAACCACAGATTTAAAGAAAATGGCTGCTGTGATCCCACGCCAGTAAGAAGAAGGCAGAGACAATCCCAGCAGTCTTGATAAAAACCTGACATGGATCTGACGTGGCATGCTGCACTGCACCCACCTCCCTAATGTTTCTACTTTCTTATAACTACCTCACTCGCAACCTGATGTCTCCCTGTAGCAGCTCCATGAAGAACTTCAGTTTGGACTGAACAACACAGTGAGAGCTGGCACAAGTTGGGTGGGGGGAGGTGGAGATAGAAGAAGAGAAAAGAAGGCATGGGTAAAGAACTAAATGTTTTGAATATCCTAGGTTTAAAAGAGAAATTTTAAATAACAAGACTCTCTTGGTCAAAGGGCTGTGGTCTGGTCATTCTTTCTCTGAAACATATCTTGGAGTGTTTAACATGGGTCACTGAACCTTCCTTTTAAAACTTCAGACTCTTGGGGGTTCAGTGAATAAGCAGCAATAGTGAGGATTTCAGGAAAAAATGGAAGATTGAACACACTTATCTGATAAGGAGTTAATATCCAAAATATATAAGGAACTCATACAACTCAATAGCAAGAAAACATATAATCCTAGTTAAAAAATGGGTAAAGGACCTAAATTGCTTTCTCCCAAAACCCAATTAAAGGACAGTAAAGGGATTTTTTTAAAGGCTTAAACCAAAAGGAACAAGGAGAAAGTATAGGAGACAATTACCGCAAAATATTGGAAGCCACAGTGCAGGTGGGAAGAGTGGCGGATGACATGGCAGCCCTGAATCCTAAGTTAGCTGTGGGAAAGACAAGATTCACCTCATTTTATTCCCCAGATGCCCCCAAAAGGCTGGGAGTAGAAGAAGTACTAAACTAAGCAGGACAGGCTGGATGACTAAGAAGGGCTCAGATCCCTGGATGGCTTCCCCTACTCCCCACACCTGGACTATCTGCCCATCCCCACACACACACACCCCAGCAAATAACTGGAGGTTTATTTTCTAGAGAATAAAAGAGAGGGCCTCTAGGGGGAGAATGGCATAGTTGAAGGCAAACTGAATGGGATTAGATGAACATATGCATATCAGATACTGAGACCATCAGCTATTTCCCCTTATTTGGTTCCCAAAATGCTGACAACCAGGTTTTTACCTCCAGGCAGGAAAATGAAAAAACCTGACCAACCCAAGAGAAGGATATTGACATTGGAGGTTCCCTAAGATCAGCCTATGATGAAACTTACAGATGAGAAGCCTTATGTGTTCACTCAGTGCTCCAATCAGCATTTTAGTCCCCTACCCTCAAACACCTACAGAGAAATCAAGGACCTTCAGGCATCTTTAGAAAGCCCCTAATGCAAAACTGAGAGACCCAAACAAAGAGAAACAAGCAACTTGGAGGACAGTGACCATGCAAGAAGAAGAAAACTTCAAAAAACACCAGACAGATACACACTGAAAGTTCAGAGAATTTATTGCAGTGCTGAAACAAAAACAGTATAAGATTTAAAAAGAGGACTTGAAAGTAAAGAGAATTAAGGATAGAAGGAAAGAAAAAAATTAAAAGGAGTAAGATGGGATATAAAGCTGAGGAAATCTCCCTAGAAAGAAAAAAAAGACAAAAACATGAGGGAAAAATAGAAGAGCAGTTCAGAAGGTCCAGTATCCAAGTAATAGAAGCTCCAGAAAAAAGACAACAGAGGAAATAGAAGGGAGAAAATCGTCAGCTAAGAAATTAGAGAAAATTTCCCCAAAGTTAAGGGACCATGAGTTTTCAGATTGAAAGGGCACACAATACCCAGGACACTGGATACAAATCCAGCCACATCATGATGCACCATTATGAAATTTAGAACCCTGAGGATAAAGACAAGATCCTACAAGCTTCCAAAAAGAGAGAGAAAACAAAATTCACATACAATAAGGACATTTTCAGACACGTAACGTTTCAAAAACAATTCACCTCCCACACATTCTATTCTCTGGAAGCTACTAGAGTATGTAAAATATGCTTCAGGGCTTCCCTGGTGGCGCAGTGGTTGGGAGTCCGCCTGCCGATGCAGGAGACACGGGTTCGTGCCCCGGTCCGGGAAGATCCCACATGCCGTGGAGCGGCTGGGCCCGTGAGCCGTGGCCGCTGAGCCTGCGCGTCCGGAGCCTGTGCTCCGCAACGGGAGAGGCCACAGCAGTGAGAGGCACGCGTACCGCAAAAAAAAAAAAAAAAAAAAAGCTTCAAAAGGAGGTAGTAAACCAAGTAAGAGGAAGACAGATGATCCAACACAGGTTCAAAGGGAATCTGTAGAATAAAGTCTACTTCTGGGTATATACCTGAAGGAAATGAAATCACTTATCTCAAAGATAGACGCACTCCATGTTCATTGCAGAATTATTCATAATAGCCAAGACATGGAAACAACCTAAGCCCCAAATGACAGAGGAATGGATAGAGAAAATGTGATACACACATGCACTCACAGAGGAATATTATTCATTCATAAAAAAAGAAGAAAATCCTGCCATTTGCAACAACGTGGATGTACCTTGACGGCATTATGCTAAGTGAAATAAATCAGACCGAAAAAGACAAATACTGTATGACCTCACTTACATGTGGAATCTAACAGAAAAAAAAAACCAATCATAGAGAAAGTAGATTGGTGGCTGCCGAGGGTGGTAGGTAGAGGGCAGTTGGGGAGGAAATGGGTGAACGCGTTCAAAGAGTACTAACCTCCAGTTATGAGATGAATCAGTTCTGAGGATGTAATGTACAGCATGGTGACTACAGTTAACAATATTGTACATTTGAAAGTTGCTAAGAGAGTAGATCTTAAAGGTCCTCACCACACATGCACACACACACACACACACACACACATATATATATATATATAGAGAGAGAGAGAGAGAGAGAGAGAGAGAGAGAGAGATACATAGAGAGAGAGATTCTTATTGAGGTCATTTTGCAATATATACATATATCAAATCATCACATTGAACATCTTAAACTTACATGTTACATGTCAATTATATCTCAATAAAGCTTAGGGGGGAAAAAGAATGAAACACTATGCACAATAGGTTTTCTCCCTACGTTCTGCTTTGAACTTTTGAGCTGTTTTTTTGCTGCCCCTCTAGTTCTTGTACCATCCATCTAGCACAGGGACAAGATGAAATTTGTGGAAATAGCAGGAATTGAAACTACTTTCAAGAAAGAACACTGCTAATGGAATAAGAGGTATCTGTTAGATGCCTGCACATGGCCATGGAGAATCCACACAGAGTGCCCAATCACATCATGTCCCAGCACCTTTATCAGAATGTCTGTACCCTCAAGGTGATGTGGGGAGGGCACTGAAAGCCACAGAGGGGTGTGGCAGGGGACTGGAATGAGATTAGCAATTAAAAAAAGTCAGAAACCTTAAAATGACCTAGAGTTTGGGAGTGAGATAGCAAAAGTGATAACAGAACCTGAGTCAAGTCCAGCAAAAGTATTTTAGAACTGCCATGCTCTCTCCTCAGTCTTCTCAGGAAGTTAAATAATAGAAAGAAAAGGATTTGAGGGGGAAATGTATTGAAAACATCCCCCAAACCCATATTCTAAATGTTCAAAATGATTTTCTCCTATACAGCCCTCAAGACTTTTTATTTTTTTAGATTTCTCTACTTAGTGGAGCTCATATGGAAGAAACTGTTTCATACTTCAGGCTTTTAAAGTAAAAGAGTTTTCCAGGCTACCAAGCAAGTCAAAGAGGGGCAGATCATCACTAGGCTGGGCCACATAAGAACTGGCCAGGAACCCACTTCCCAAAGACTCTAGCTGGACTCTTCTCAGAAGCTTCTCAAAGGTCCAGTCCAGTGGGCTTCTTGCCTGACCCTGGGTAAATCTGGAGCCAGTGCTGCGACAACTGAATGCTTCCAGGGCTCTGGGGAGGCTCTTGCTAGTTGATTACTATGAGGACCTGTCTAGTATCCTCATTTGGTAGCAAAGTCTCTTTTCGGTTGTCTGTTCACGGATTATTCCACTGAGTCCAATCTTGCATGAAGAAAGCCCACTGCTACAGGGAGGTAGCTGCTCAGGAAATAGCTGACCTCACCTCAAACCAGACTGCAAAAAAATGCAAATAACAAGGTGGGAATACTGCCCCCAGAAAGCAGAGCGTGCATTCCAAAGGCAAAGAGAAATAATTTCTGGATTATCTATTGTTTGGGATAAGTCGACCTTGCGAGGAGAATTGACAAGAGTTTATTTCTCTTGAATATATCCACTGACTGAGTTCCAGCTCTGGAATCTGATTGCAAGGGTTCAATTCCCTGATCCACGCTTACCAGTCTGGGCACATTGCTTAATCTCTCCATGCATCAGATTCCTCATCTATAACAAGGGAATAATCACAGTCTCTACCTCACAGCATTATGTGAGGATTAAGTTAGATAACATATATATTGATAGAAATCTCTAGGCATGGTAATTGGCACATAGTAAGTGGTGAAGAAATGTTAACTGCTGTCATCTTTACAGCTGCCTCCCCCTGTTGCTTGGGCTGACTTTCTGGAGGCAGAGACTAAGAATGTCGAAGGTATGGCTGCCACATGTGCACTGAAGCCTGTGGCCCGATGAGGCCCACATATGGGGTTTAAGGTTGAATGGCATTAAAACACTGTGCACACAAAGCGATCCATTTAAAGGAGAATGACAGCCCAAAGGGGGCATCCTGTATGACTTCATATAGAATGGGCCATTTGGAGACTATTTAAATGGTGTTTACTTTAAATGAGCCATCCTCGATGAAATAGACAGTGAATGCCTTCATTTTCCTTTTTGATTTAATCCACTTGCCCTAGACTCCCTTGCTACACCAGCTGCAAAGCAAAGAGAACATCCTGTGCTTGAATTAACCCAGAGTTTTTCCTCTGCACATGATTTCACGGCCAGGCCAGGCCAGGATTCATTAGCAAGATGCACGGGGAGAGGGGCGGTAGGAAGGGGCCCAGAGGAAGAGGCGCTCCCTAACTGTGCAGGCTTGAGCAGCCACCAGTTCGCCTCCCTTCTGGGCCTCCTCATAAAGGTCCTGAAAGCCTCTATGCCACCTCCTCTCATTGGAACGTGTTTAGGAGAGAAAATTCTTACACTTCAATAGTCTCACTAGTAAGACAGATATAACAAATATTGTTCTTATAATTGTGCTAGCAGCCGCTACAAGATCCAAATAGACATTTTCGTCTTCAAAACAGGACTGAAGGGCTTCCCTGGTGGCGCAGTGGTTGAGAGTCTGCCTGCCGATGCAGGGGACACGGGTTCATGCCCCAGTCCGGGAGGATCCCACATGCCGCGGAGCGGCTGGGCCCGTGAGCCGTGGCCGCTGAGCCTGCGCGTCCGGAGCCTGTGCCCCGCAACGGGAGAGGCCACAACAGTGAGAGGCCCGCGTACTGCAAAAAAAAACAAAACAAAACAGGACTGAAATTTTCCTTAAAGATGACTGTGTGTTTTGCAAGTACGATAAGAATTTGAGAAGGGTAATTTTTCAAATTGTAAGTTTTGAAAATCCTTATGACTAGAGAGTGTTAAAACAATTACCTTAATTATTTTCTTCATATACTATTCTAAAAAACTGTCTTATGAATTGTCTTGAAGATTCTATCTTTCAGGGGAGGAAAAGTGGAGAGGAAAAAAGGAAGAACATGATGGAGTATTCCGTTCATGGGAAGAGAGAGAACTTTTTATGCTAAACCTGTGAAAAACTTTGCTAATTATTTGAGGAAATCGTTCCTACAAAAAGAAAAAAAAATTAAGGGAAAAAAATCAAGATACCGTAGTTATTTCTACACATCGATCGTGCCTGCTAATAGTAAATTAAATACAAAATTTATGGAACGTCATTGTACTATTCTTAGGGGAGTCTTGGACATACTCACTCAACTCACACTAAAGGCACAGCCACAACACACAAAAACACTCTGCTTCCACAGAGGCAAAAGCAGAAGACTTATCTTTGCAAAGTTAAGCATCTCACAAAATTTCTTGTTTTTAAAGAGTTATTGTTTCACTGAAAATTAAAACAGGCACTTAAATTCTCCCTAGTTAAAGCATCCACTTTATCTTTTAAACTCTTCCACCGTAGGTTAGACAAACAGCATGAAGCAAATGGAAACACCAAAATGATACGTGCTTTTATTTACATATATTTCTTTACTCAATTCTTCTGTAGTGCCTGCTTCTTTCCTACCTCAAGCTTGTTTCTTTCTCTAGCCACTATTCTTAATTTCAGAACTTCCTGCCCAAACTAGTCCATATGTCAAGCTATTTCATTATTTTGGAACATATTTGTACTACAAACTTAAAATGCTTGATGGTATATATAAGAGCATGTATATATAGGGATATGAATTTATAAGTGTATATAGACACACTATATATAATGTTTTTATTATATATTTTTATATATTTATTATAATAAATATAATAGATACATAACAAGATAGGCAAAGCTCCCAGTTTGGGTTGCTCTTCCTCTTTTGGCTTCTTTCTCTAGTGCTTGGGGCTTTCAGCAAACCCCAGCTTTTTTGTTTCACTACTTTTTGGATGCTGAGTCTACACGTTCTGGTTTTATGAGCTAGTACCACCCTCGTGAATACCCATGGCATGTCTGCCTTTTGTTAGTCCTTTTCCGCTGTTCCCCAAGGGCAAGAACTGGCACCACAACAAAGGAGACGACAGTAAGACGCCCTGGGCTGGTATGCACCAGCACTGCCTGACCGGGGCCATGTGCCAGATCATGCCACCACTTCCCAGGCACTGATGCCACCTGGCAAGGCTTCAGGTTTCCTTTCCTGGCAACATGGTACTGCTTATGGCACAGGAGACCCAGGAGGGAATGGCCTTCAAGATCATTCTCGTGAACCAGGTAGAAGAGTGCCACCTACTGAACCCAGAACACAAGCACCTCCACAGGTTTTGAGGTTTTCCCTCGTGGCTGATGGAATACCTAAAGGAATACATTTCACCAGGCTTGTTATGCCAAGTCTCACCTGCACTCTGCCCTACGCTGTGGATAACCTAGTTCCCCTTAAACTTAAATACAAAGTGGATCAGCAAACTGGACACCAAATCATTCTGTGCCAGATGGTCACAAATGTGCTTTAGTACTTTACTCACTTGAGAAAATTCATGAATGTCAAGCCTAAAACAAAAATCCAGGGGCCTTCCCTGGTGGCTCAGTGGTTGAGAATCCACCTGCCAATGCAGGGGACACAGGTTCAAGCCCTGGTCCGGGAAGATCCCACATGCCATGGAGCAACTAAGCCCGTGCACCACAACTACTGAGCCTGTGCTCTAGAGCCCGTGAGTCACAACTACTGAGCCCGCATGCCGCAACTACTGAAGCCTGCACGCCTAGAGCCCGCACGTACTCCGCAATAAGAAGCCACCGCAATGAGAAGCCCGTGCACTGCAACGAAGAGTAGCCCCCGCTCGCCGCAACTAGAGAAAGCCCATACACAGCAGCGAAGACCCAACACAGCCAAAAAAAAAAATCCATAGCAACAAGAATGCGTATACACACGCCTGCCGGAATCATCACTACCCAAAAGAAAGCACGATGACTTCCCCATTTGCCAAATAAGGTAAGTGCAACTCTAGGAGGGCAAGCAAGAACTAGACAAAAAGCAAATCACAAACAAAAGAATGAACTGACAAAGATTTAGAAAGTGCAAGGCATTATGTGAGACCTTATGAGGAATGTAACAGAGCAGAACACAGTCTTCAATCAACAGTAGCTTTCTAAAGAGAAAAGATGCATTCACTCTGTACTCCTACCCCTTGAAACACATGTATGTATACTAGCCCAGTATAAAGTTTCCTCAGTTCAAGAAACAAGGAGCTCTCTCAACTTTGCATTCTCTCTTTGTGAAAACACTTAATCATAACCATTCCTAATGTCTTTTAATTTACCATTTCCTTATACGTAATTCCTGGTCTCATACTGTGGAAGCAGTCTAAATAGTAGTATTGCTCATTTTGAGCCATCAAGAGGAAAGAAAAGTTGGCTTTCAATTGCACACAGGAGGGTCCAAACCCTGAAATCTTGGCTTTTCCCTGGAATTTCCCACACGAAATCAAGAGAGAGAACGTCAGGGAGCTGGTCAGTTGGGCAGGCCAGAGAGTAGCATTTTGCTCAGGATGAGGTAATGTCTACAGTCTCCTACTTTTGCATAGAAAAATGAAATCAGATCCTAAGCAAAGGCACAAATAGTTTTTAACACCTTTCACTTGTTCATATGCTTTTTCTCCTATATTTGGAAGGAGCTTAAATTAGTCAGTCTTGTTCATTTACTTGAGGCTTCCCATGAAAAACATAAGTGGAATGTTTTAATTTTCTAGGAAGTAGACACTAAATTAGACTCTGTGAAAATAAAACAAAATTAAACAACAACCACAAAATTACCAAATTGGGGGAAATAAGCATGTACTACACCAATTTTTTCCTTTCAAAATATACTGAGACTGGAGAAAAGGCATAAACTCTAATCAGAAGCAAAACTAAAGGAATGACCCTGAAATCACTTTTGTTACTATCAGTAGTGATTTTAAATGCTTCTTCCATGAACCTATTACTTCTGTCTGATTACAGAGAACACATTTATTCAACAAATAGGTATTGAGCACCTGTTATATACAAAACACTGTACTGGACATTGGGTCTCTGTGCTTAAGAGTTTAGCTACATTTTGGCAGGGAATATAGGCTGACAATAACACACAGGCTAACATTTCGGTCTGCCCAAATGACATGATGCTGGGGAAGTTATATAATAAAGGAGCTAAATAAGTCAATCTAAATCTATGGCCTTGACTAAGCCTTATTGAGAAAAAGGATAGTGATTTCTCAGCTACTAAGATGCTTATGATGGTCATCACACTACCGCCTAAACCATTAGCCTTCTTCTTAAAAACAGGCAGGAGGGGTCTTCCCTGGTGGCGCAGTGGTTGAGAGTCCGCCTGCCGATGCAGGGGACGCGGGTTCGTGCCCTGGTCCGGGAGGATCCCACGTGCCGCGGAGCGGCTGGGCCCGTGAGCCATGGCCGCTGAGCCTGTGCGTCCGGAGCCTGTGCTCCGCAACAGGAGAGGCCACGACAGTGAGAGGCCCGCGTAAAAAAAAAAAAGTAGCCAGGAGGAATGATTTCCCTCATGTAGTGAGAACTCGGAGGTCCATCGTCTGATTTCCATCCCCTGCCCAAGGGTTGTTATCATTTCTGTCGCTATTATCTGCCTCATTACATTATGCTGCTCCCAGGTGCTTTTCTTCTTTCGGGAAATCAGCTGGTGCCTGGCAAATGTACTAATCAGGTTGACGTGTCACTGTGATGGAAACTGTGACTTGCGGGTTGGGTTTTGCTGCTCATGTTTTCAATGATAGCTCTTCGTTTTAAAGGGCACTGTGCACAACAGAGTGGAGGTCCTATGAGACCAATCTACCAGTCTAGAAAACATGACTTGGAAAGGAAGTAGTAGCATCTTGTATCCACATACCCTTTTTCTCTAAGGAGTGCAGACACATTTGGAGATATTACTCCATCCTCAGAACAGCCATTTTGGGCCTGGCAAAGAGCGTTGTTAATACTCTTGCCTGACTGTATTCTGATAAACCCCAGCTGTGGGCTGCAGGAGGCGTGCAGTATTAGCATAAAGTTCTTTCTGCTGGTGTAGCTCTCTCCTCTCTCAGTTTGAATTGGTAAAGTCTGCTCTATGGTATCATATAAAGTTGTATATAAGCAAATCCCAATTATTATCTACTTTATTATAACTATGCCCTGAATTGGAAATTCGGAGGAAAAAATCCACAGACACACTGTTGGAGGTATGAACATTTTCCATGCAAATGTTAAAGTCAATTCTTGTTTTAATTTTTGATGGTAATCTTCAAATAGATAGGTAAACAGACAGATGTTGAAAGGATCAGAAGACTTTTTTTCTGTAAAGGGTTAGTTAGTAAATATTTTAGCCTTTGTAGGCTATGCAGTCTTTGTTGCAACTGTTTAACTCTGCCATTGCAGCACCAAATCAGCCATAGACAATAGTTGTATTTCGATAAAACTTTATCTACAAAAACAGGCAGTAGACTGGATTTGGCCAAAGCGTTGGATTATCCAGATACAAATAAGTCCTGACAGACAATTTCAGAGTTCACATCTGCAGCAGTGTATATGATTGCACAGGGACATGTAGCACTGCTTTAATTATTGAGAGATTATGAGAAAAGAACATAAGAATGATGCTTTTGGTGAGTAAAGGCTAAATGACATCACGGCATGATTTGTAAGCAAAAGCTTTACAGCATATGGAAGAAAAGTGGTGGAGAATAAGATCATCATGTGGCTCAGGGTAGAACAGGCACAACGACCTCAAGAGAACCTTCATGGAGCTGTCAGCACCACATTCATATTGTAAGGGGCAGCTTCATTTCAGGAAAATAATAATCTTTTACAATAAACTGAAGTTGTCCATTTGAATTTCATTGATTTAATGGTTTGGTCTGCATTTAATTTAAACTTTTTTTGGTGTTTTAGATGTGTAAGAGTATAGGAATACAAAATTGTTTGGCAGGATTTATTTATATCTGGATAATCCAGCCCCCTGGCCAAATCCAGTCTACCGCCTGTTTTTGTAAATAAGCATACATTTATAGTTTTAAAGATATCATTCTAATACAAATAACTTCAGTCAACCCTGGTGAATCATGAGGGTTTTTTCCCTCTGACAAGAAAAGTAATGCTCAAGTTTGAGCAACACTGCCAAACACAAGCTTTGACATCTGAACTGCAGGACCAAACCATGAATGAGAAAGTATGTCGGCTTGGTGAGGTGGGGGTAGGGAGTGCCACATCGCATCTTGGGAAGCGTAGTTATCATCAGAAGTAAACCAGAAATGGAGGCTGGAGGAGTCCAGCTATCAGTGCCTGCTTGAGACTGCAGTGTTTCATTTACTCAATCAATTCAGCGTGTCAGGGAAACAAGCAGGGAGGGTAAAAAAGATGCTGTGTGGGTCCCAGAGAAGCTCACCAGACAATTCATGAGACACCAAAACCTGGATAGAGGAGCTGTGTGCCTCAGTAACCCTTCATCTGTTGAACAGAGAGGGGATTTCAGGCAGCACACAAGTGGACAGTGAATGGAGCTAAGGGAAATCCTCAGACTTTATCCTGTCTGTTGAAACACCAGAGAGGAAAGCCATGAGCATGACAGGAAAAAATACTGCAGGATAAAGGTAAAAGAAAACATTGTTCTAAGGACTCAGAGGAAGAACAAGCCTCGGAAATAAATTTACTACAGAAACCAAAACAAGTTTAGAAAACTGGCACTCCCATTATGATACAAGAAGATATAACTTCTGTGAAAAAATGGTAAAAAGCCATGAGAGGACAACAGGCTGAAACAGTGTAACAGATTGAGATCAAAAGACAACAAAGTAACAAAAAAGATAAGGAAGAATTGCAAGGGTTGTTACAATAACAATCTATAATGGAATTACTAAAGAATAAAATGTCTCCATGGAAACTCAGTGGTATAAAGTGTAAATAAAAAATGAAAAGGCAAGCCATACAGTCGGGGAGAATATATCTGTGACACATATCTGGCAAAAGGCTAGCATCTAGAGTATGTAAAGTATTCTTACAGTCTAACAAAAAAACAACCAAAAAAACCATATTAAATAAATGGCAAATGACTTGAAGAGACACTTTTCAAAGGCAGACATAAGAACGTACAATAAGGGCATGAAAGTTGCTCACCTTCATTAGTTATCAGAGAAATGCAAATTAAAACCACAAGATAGTATTTCACCCCAGTTGGAGGGCTAAAATTAAAAGGACTGACAACATCACATGTTTCCAAGGATGCAAAGCTACTGGACTCTCATACACTGCTGGTGGAATATAAAATGATTGAATCACTTTGGAAATAGTTTGCCAGATACAAAGTTAACTTCTCTGAGCCAGCAATTCCACTCTTAGGTATTTACCCAAGTGAAATTAAAACCTTTGTCCACAAAAAGGCTTACACATGAATGTTCACAGAATATTTTTTGTAATGCCCCCTGAAAATTCAGATGTCCATCAACAGATGAGTGGATAAACAAACTAGTTTACTCACATAATGGATTACTATTCATCAACTTTTTAAAAAAGAATAAACTATTGACATCCATAACAATATGGGTAAGTCTCATGCTGAGCAAAAGAAGCCAGACACAAAAGAGTACACACGAATGATGCCATTTACATGAATGTTTAGGAGAGGTAAAACTAATCTATAGATATGGAAATCAGATCAGTGGTTGACTGGAGTGGGGTTAGGGAAGACTCACTTAAGGAGGGATGGCAAAGGCACAAGGGAATTTCTAGGGTAATAGAAATGTTCTACATCTTCATAGGGGTGCTGATTAATTACTTAGATGCATTTTTTTGTCGAACACCATTGAACAAGATGAACTGTGTGCGTTTCATTATACATAAATTATACTGTAATTAAGTTGATTAAAAACCAAGGTACCCACAACCAGCTCCATTCTAGAAAGTTTTGAATTACATAAATAATTTTTTTAAATTCTATGAGCCTAGGCAGAATAATCAGGCTACTTTCAAAGAATTTTTTAAAATGATATCAGATTTCTCCTCTGAAATACTAAGTAAGATATGGTAATGAAAACATTTATAGTCGTTTAAGAGGGAAAAGAAGTAAGAATTTAATACCTAGCCAAGGAATGTTCATAAGTAAACACAACAAAAAGCTCACCTAAAAATGGGAGGACTAAGAAAATATACCACATACCCATCCTTCTAGGAAGAAAAAAAAAGTAGTGAAGCCATTTCCCAGCTGACTAGGAGATGACTCAGACTTAAGAGATCAAGAGTAAAGAAAGTCTAAATACTTATTGCAAATATAAAAATATAATTTGAAACTGGATGAAAATGTAAAACAACGATTATAATTCCTAGAAAATAAGATATAATACAAAAACAAAATATAGAGATAGTATGAGTCACAAATCCCAAACTGTATTTATTAAAACTGGAGAATGTGGGTGAGGGAAGTTGACAGAAGTAAATGCCCATTAAATTCTTTATTTGATATAGAATAAAGTCAAGAGCTATTGGTTAACTAAATTGTGAAACATCCATTTATGGAATACTCTATAGTCATAAAAATATTGAGGAAGCTCTTCATGGTCAGATACGAAATTATCTATAAGATAAACTTATTCTAAAGAGGGAAGCACAATACAAAAAAGTGTATAGCATGTTATGATTTGTGCAACAAAAGAGGAAAAAATATACTATACAAAGGAAACTGGTGACCTTGGTTGCCTTGGGGAAGGGTTACTGGGTAGCTGGGAATTAGGAGTAAAAAGGAGACATTGTAAATTTTTTTGTCCTTTGCTCATTTGTAAATGAACCATGTAAATGTGGCTTATTTTTAGAAATGAAATTTTAAAATGTATGATTTGTTTTGTTTTGACTTTCAGAATCAAATAAACATTCATTGAAGACTTTATCACATGTGTAAATCTAGTTTTTTTATGAAGAAGGCATCACAAATCAGAAAAGATTCAATAAATGATCTTGGATAACTGGTTTCCTATTCGAAGACAAAAATGTTTAGTCCTCATTTCACAACCCTGACCAGAATAAACTACAAACAGATTAAAGAGTGAAATTACAAAAATAAATAAATAAATAAAAATTAAATAAAAATATTAGAACAAAACAGGTGAATCGTAGAGCAAAGAAAGACTTCCCAAGAGAAACCTAACATATTTTATTACATAAAATTTAAAATCTCCTATAGATTAGAAATATTATATAAAATTAAAAGGTATACTAAAAACTGAGAAAAATACTTTTCACAAATATAAGAGATTAATATCTTTATTTTATATATATATATATATATTTTTTTTTTTTTTTTTTTTTTTTTTTGCGGTATGTGGGCCTCTCACCGTTGTGGCCTCTCCCACCGCAGAGCACAGGCTCCGGACGCGCAGGCTCAACAGCCATGGCTCATGGGCCCAGCCGCTCCGCGGCATGTGGGATCTTCCCGGACCGGGGCACGAACCCGGGTACCCTGCATCGGCAGGCAGACTCTCAACCACTGCGCCACCAGGGAAGCCCTATTTTGTACATTTTTTAAACAGGAGAATAGCTTACAGATTTATGTAACGTAAGTCTTATGTGACACGGGAGCCTCCACAGGAAATGAAGGCCCGAAGAAACAGACCTGCATACTTTTCTGCTGGGTTTGATGACGAGTGGACACTCAACTCAGGAACAGCCAGATGGAAGAGATGCACGGGGCAAGGTACGTGAGAAAGAGCACGGAACTTCCATGCCCTCTCCAGGTACACAATTCTCCCCACATCTCCACGTGTTCACTAACCTGGAAGTTCCAGTATCTTTATTTTTTAAAGATCCAATCAAATTAGAAGACAAAACAAACTTTTTGAAACCTCACTAACACCTCGATATAAAAATGAGCAAAGGAAATTAACAAACAGGAAATGAAAACGGTTAAGAAACATAAGGATGTATGAAACCTCATTGATAATTGTAGTAATCCAAATTAAAGAGAGGCCTTCTCTTGCCTATCAGATGGCTGAAACACCAAGGGAAAGAAGACCTTCATAAACTACTGATGGATATGTAAATTGGTACAACCTTTCTGAAAAACAACTTGAGATATGTACCCAGCCTTAAACAGGTTCAAAACTTTTGACTCAATAATTCTAATTTTATACAAACTGTCTCCCCAGGAATTTAATGCAACTTTATTTATAATAAGAAAAAACTTTGGAAACAATAAAAATGTCTAATAATGTGGAAATGTTAAGTAAAATCTGATACATTCATACAATAAAATATTATGCAGACATTAAAATTATCAACTTGGGGCTCTCCCGGTGGCACAGTGGTTGAGAGTCCAAGGAGAAACCATATTTTAAATAAAGAAATGTTACAATTACAGAAATTTTACCTGGCATCAACATGCCCAGGATCTCAACTGAAAGTGTTAATTATTGCAATAAGCAAGAAATTCGCAGACAAAACCTTGATGATGCATTAGCACTTGCCTTCCATCTTTCTTATACACCTTTGGTTCAAAACTTCATGGCCAGGGCTTCCCTGGTGGCGCAGTGGTTAGGAATCCGCCTGTCAGTGCAGGGGACACGGGTTTGATCCCTGGTCCGGGAAGATCCCACATGCCGTGGAGCAACTAAGCCAGGGGGCCACAACTACTGAAGCATGCACTCTAGAGCCTGCTTGCCACCACTACTGAGCCCGTGCTCCACAGCTACTGAAGCCGTTGTGCCTAGAGCCCATGCTCTGCAACAAGAGAAGCCACCGCAATGAGAAGCCTGCACACTGCAATGAAGAGTGGTCCCTGCGCACTGCAACTAAAAGAAAGCCCGCGCACAGCAACGAGGACCCAACACAGCCAAAAATAAAATTAATTAAAAAAAAAAAACAAAACTTCATGGCCAAATAGTGTACAGAACAGATGCAATACTAGGATGACTCCAGTGGGCCAGCCCACAGGAGCACTGTCGCTCAGAATAATGAATAACCCTGTACAGGCTCCATGACCAAACCACAGATAACTCTACTATAATGGTGTTTCCATGGCACACTTGCCTGCCCAGAAAGTCTTCAACCAAGAGCACCCACTTATGGCCCACAAACCATCAGCTGAAAGCAGCTGCCTTAATAATCTAGGAATTGATAACTCTGGCATGAAGAACCCCACATGCCATGCCTAGGCTTCCAAGTGCCTCTCCCCATCCCGGGCTGTTTTCTCTGACAGGATGTTTTATAGTATGTTCAGTCCAACCCAGCTAATAAAGGAGCTCTTTTAAAGTGGAGAAAAACACTGTGTGTTGGGTTGCTGGGTCCAGCATGTGTGCAATACATAAAGAAGCACAGAACACATGTACAGTACCTTCCCGAAGCTGTGTTGGCTTGGCAGAATTTTCCCCACTCATTAAAACAACAAAAGATGCAGCTGCTCGAACCGTAGCCTGCCATGTTGACATGGCAACGGGTGGCTCCTGGCATGGAAAAAGGGCCCTGTTGTTTATGGGCGATCCCATAGTATAAACACATGGCCTGCAGAAGAAAGACAAAGAAACAAAGGGGGAGAATCTTTAAAATGAGTTGTCACTTTTCTCACCACCATGGTAGCGAAGGTTAAGTTGAGCTTTCAAAGAGAAAATATCTCAGACTTTGTAGCTGGCTGGTTTCAGAGCATCTTGAACTGAAACTACCAAGGGCTGTGTGAATAGCTGAGTGGTAATTTCTCCCAAATGAATTACTTAAACATGTAAAGAGAGTTTTTTGTTTGTTTGTGTGTTTGTTTTTTAAGGGGAAAAATATTTTTTTGGATAAAGTTTTAAATACTAGTCTGCCAAGTTAAAGTTTACATTAACCTTGCCCCTCCCTTTAGGCCCTTAGGCCTTCGAAAGAAAAAAGTTTTAGAGACATTCTTAAAAAATTGTGGAAAATATTCTGGAAAAGAAAATATGTTTAGCGATCACTGAGATATTAATACTTAGAACAAACAAGCCGGTGGTCTCAAATCCAGTGCTGGCGGACAGATACCCCCAATCTTGGAAACCACCACCTCAAAATGGAACCCTTGTGGGAATCCTTGTGTGGAGGCCAAGAACAGGGGTTGGCATATCAACAGGACTGCAGGTCACAACAACCAGGCTTGTGACGGGAAGGCCAAGTGCAGAGCTGTTACCAAAGCAAGTGTAGGAAACCAACGGCATCACATTAGGGCTCATTCTGCTACAGTTAAAAAACACAAACCCACACATACCAAGAACAATCCCTTCCATGATTAAGTCACAGACAGAAATGGAAAAAAAAATCTATGAGATCAAAGAAATCTATTCTTTTAACACCACAGAGGAGAAGGTACAGACTGACCCTCAGGAAGATGTCTTAGGAAAATGTTTCTACTTTTTGCTTTTCAGGAGTTATGGCAAATATAGTTTTAATCAGCTTGATTTATAGAGTAAATAATAGAGCAGAGCACTACCTCTCTCGCATAAACTGGTTTTCCTTTTTAGTTAACATTGTTATGACTGAACATTTATTGTGTTCTTACAATAAGCAAGAACACACAGAATGATGGCCCCACTCCATCAGTCAGGGTCCAGGAAGGAAAAAAGAAACCAGTCTAGGACTTAATAAACAGAGGTAATTTAATATAGGGAATTGGTCATACAAGTAATAGAAGTGCTGAGAAGCCAAACAGGGGAGAGTGAGGCAACTCAGAGATTAGCCACAGTGGTAAGGAGCTGTGACTCTGCAGGTTGGAGGAGGTACTGTTACTGGGTGTTACAGGGTCATTTGACAGAAGCCAGAGTCACAGTGGGGAATGTCCAATGGGTGCTGGGACCAGGGAGACTCAGTCATTGATGGAGATGCCAAAAGAAGCAGAAAGAGGGGAGGAAATACCTTGTTTCTCGCCAACTCTCAAATGTTCCATCAATGCCCCGCATTGGCCAAACCTGACAGGAAGCCAGAAGACGAGGCAGCCTGAGAAATGAGGTTCCTTGTCATTCAGAGATCATAATAAGAGCAGAAAATGGACCTTAGAGCAAACAGGCAGTCTACCTCCTAGAAGTGTATATGCTGTGATAACTCATAGAATTGACATGAGGCAGAGAAAGAAGATTAGAAATTCAGAAGACTTTAGTCCTGGCTGGGTTACCAACTCATTAAATGGCTATGGAAAAGTCCCTTGACCTCTCTGAGTCATATGCAAAATGGGGATGGGGGGCAGGTATGTGACTTCTATTGTCTGTTCTGGTCCATAAACCTATGATGATGTCCCAGAAACATAGATACAAGAACAAAGGCAAATTTTCATGGAAGGCCCAGAATCCCCCATCGATTTCAGTGAGTGCTGAGCTCCCACCCTGGTCCCCTTGGATCCCTGGTTAATTGACTTAGCCTTAGTTAACTGCCCAACTTCAGGTTGTTTGAGAACCTAATGACAAAGTTGCCTAAAGCCACCTCCTCCTAGGCGGGGCTGCTGGTTGTGGTTGCCTGGGGTGGGGGGGGGGAATGCTTTAGCAGCTCAAGTTCTGAAAATTCCACCTGTTTTTCCCCAAAAGCCCCATCTTAGGGAAGGATCCCAAGAGGAAACGTATGGTCAGTGGAAAGGGAGTATATTGCCACTGGCCAAATGGCAGGTATAACTCCTCTTCCTCTGACCATGGCAGCCATTGAGAATCAAGGCTTTCTTTCTCACTGAAGCAGAATGGATCCCACAATTTTGCTCAGCTCATGAGCTTTAGGAATCCACTTCCAATCTAAGTAGACTTGTGGAGATAAACCTATTTGTGATGCTCACAGGAAGTGGGAGGCCCTTGCCTAGAGATCGCCTAAGACTTTCTCTGCCTTGTGCACAGGGGAAGCTGACCCCATATTATGGTCCTAAGTCCTAGGGTATTTAGGCCAAGTCTGAAAGTATCTGTGCTCTCTTGCCTTTGCACGCAGCACCTCATTTCCCTCGGGTGACTCTGGTGCTACAGGTCTTCCCTTCCCTGCACAGGGAGCAAATCCTCCCCCAAAAGACTGGCTTGCCCAGATGTTTGCTCTCCTTCTCCCGATAAGCTTGGGTTGGAGGTCATGCTGGTATATTATTATGCATTCCACCTGTGCCCTTAGGTATGTGGTCTCCAAGGCTTCCTCCATCAGCCTCCCTACCTCTTTCCAGAAGAAACAATCAGATTTGAGATGAGGTCATATGTGAGAAACACTGCAGAGGAAGAATCAGAAGGACATAATGATTTGCTGCAGGAAAAGGAACAGAGGCCTCTCTGAGGTAACCAACTTTCAAGATGGACCCCAATGACCCCTGTCCCTGGTATTCACACCCCTGTGTAGCCCCCTCCCACATTGTATCAGGTTGGCCTGTGTGACCGATGGCTATGGCAGAAGTGATGTCACTTGTGAGATCAGATTATTTAAAAATCTGTGACTTTTGTTTTAGGGGTTTTCCTCTGTGTCTCCTCACTTCCTCAGGACAGGGCAGGGGGGGCCATGTCATGAGGACACTCAGGCAGTCTATGGAGGAGCCCACGTAGTAGGAACGAAGGCCTCTAGCCCACAGTCAGTGAGGATCTGAGGCCTGTCAACAACCTTGCATGTGAGTTTGGAAGAGGATCTTCCAGCTCCAGCCAAGCCTTGAGATGTCTGTGGCCCCGGCAGACAGCTGACTGCTACACTGTAAGAGATCCTGGGCCAGAACAACCCAGTTAAGCTGCTCCTGGATTTCTGACTCTCAGAAACTGTGTTTAAGTTTTGTTCTTTTAAGCTGTTTAGTTTTGAGGTAATTTGTTATGCAGCAATAGATAACAGAATTTTCTCAGGTTTCTGCCTCAAGGGAGAAGATGGATCATGAAGCTATTAAACAAGAGAAGAAACTAAGGGTACCAAGCAGGTCACAGGAAGGGACAAGGGAGAAGGAGAGTTCCTACCTGTTTAATTTGCATAGAAAGGGCTTTACACACCATATGGCAAAGGACACTTGTACGGACACAGAGACCTCAATTTCCTAACCCCAAACAGTATAGTGTCCAACAATGGGACTGAGTGTCTGAAATTAGATCTATCTCAGAAATTTAGAAATGATGATGTTATGAAGTAGTAAGTTACTGAGGCTGCAGGCAGATCTGAGTCTGGGTATCGTACACAAATAGGGAGGTGGGGAGGGAATCCTTCCATTGACTGGATTTAAAAAAGCATGTTATCACCATCATTTCCTCCCCAGTTCTCTATTATTTCCCCCTCTAAACAGCCTAGTTCTAGATATTTTGTTCTAGAGTTTTGTCCTGATCCCCTGTCATCCTCTTGAAGGCTCATTTTGCATTGGCGCCTGAAGTTTCCCACCAAGGGGATTAGATGCCTGGCCAGATCCCAGGAAGCTCTCACCTCCAATCCTCCCACTGTCCCCACAAGTCTCTTTCTCTCCCCTCTTTATATGGCTGGGGCATCCTTTCTGCCAAAGTCTGTATGTTTTCTTTCTAGCTTTCCACTTGGTCTCTAGAGCTATAACTCTGAAAGTATAGATCCATTCATCTGTCTAAAAGCCACACCCATAAATATACCCTTGTCTGATATGACTGAATCACTTTCTTATTGGAATGTTTTCAGAAATAGGAAAACAATCGTAGGCAAAATTTCTTGAAAATGTAGATTCCCTTCATGTTCCCAGTCTACTCCCTTCTTGGCCTTTTCTTCTTTCTCAGCTGCAGCTTCACTCCTCCCTCCTCAACACACTCAAACCGAGTGCCAGTGACTTCATAACCGATGGCTTTTTCAGCTTTCACAATCTGATATTCTTATGCATGTCATATGTCATGGTGCAAATGTCTAAAACAATCTAAAGTTAAGTAACTACATTTTAACAGGGATGAAAGCTTTAATCCCTGGATAAAGGTCTAGTGGTGGAATTTTGGGCATCCGACAGAAAGTGGAGAACTGGTCGACATAAGGTCTTCACGGAGTTAAACCCTCCTGAAAATCATACTCTCTACGTGGTGACTCCTACCACACACACATTCCCCACCCCTCCCTCCCGCCGCCCCTGTGTCCCAAGAGGGGAGGAAAATCTACGTGCATTTATAAACATGCTCTGCAGTTATCTGGGTATGTAATCACCGAAAGAAATGCAGCTGTGTTTATTCAACATGCACAGCCTTACACCTCGGCCATGTTGCTAAAATGCTTATGGGATAGATGTTTAGGCGCCAGCCTGCAATTCTGATGTTTATAACTTCATTATTTCCTAACTGAACAATTTCTTCCAACATGAAAAGGAAAACTCTCTTTCACCAGGGCTCGTTCTACATGCCCTGGGATACCCACCCGCATGGAAGACCCCCCTGGAGAGCCCAGACTAACTGCACAGGAGTTGTGGGAATGGGAGGAGGCCACTGAAAATCAGAAAGAAAACAGGGTAGGATGGGGGTCACAGGCAGGCCCGTGGCTTGTTGCGTTGAAAGAACTTCTAAATTGAGGAAGAACCTGTCAGAGTTACAATTACTTCAGCTTCTTGTGTGTATGCGGAATAGTCAAATGAGGATAAGATACACTATGCTGCTATGGTCTGAATGTGTCCGTCCAAATTCATATGGGAAATCTTAATGCCCAAAGTGATGGTATTAGGAGGTGGGGTCTTTGGGAGGTGCTTAGGTCATAAGGGCACAACCCTCATGAATGAGATTAATGCCTTTATAAGAGGCCAGACCGAGCTTCCTAGCCCCTTCCACCATGTGAGACCGCAGCCAGAAGTCGGCAGTCTGCAACACAAAAGAGGGCCTTAACCAGGACCTAACCATGCTGGCATCCTGATTTCCAACTTCTAGCCTCCGGAACTGTGAGAAATAATTTTCTCTTGTTTATAAACCATTCACTCTGCAGTATTTTGTTGTAGCAGCCCAAATCGACTAAGACATCAACTAAACTAACATGTTTGCTTGTCTTTTTGGGAGGAGCCATCTTTAAAGCCATCTATAAAACTTGTAGGGAATAGATTCAAACCATATATTTTCTTTATTTTCAGTTTACTATATGCATGTCTTTTTGCGGTCGGAGTGAAAGGGGGTTATTTTTAGTTTAAAAAAATGTTTCAAGTTTCACCACTTTCCATAAAAATCACCCATTTTCAGAGACTTGATTATCACAGATCAACAACTGGGGAGAGGGCTGCTTCAACAGACTCGGGTAGGAGGTGATGAGCCCCCTGTTGCTGTGGGTGTGGCTTGATGGGATGTTTTCCCACACTGATCTGGTCACTGGAAGCCAGGGGACCACAGATGTGACAGCTCAGTGGGTCAGATTCTTTTATAAACTCCCCAGAGTTACAAAGTCTTCAGGCCTCCTCTAATTCCTTTCCGTCTGTACTCCTTCCTGCACCCGATCTTTTTTATGGCTCCATGTTCTCATTAAACCTAAGTTACAATTTCCATTGTAGGTAAGAAACCCTCTTGCTTTCTTGTTACACAAAAACCAAGAGCAGACTACTAAAACAGGAAGTGTCAACCACAACTCTCTCTCACCCCTATACACACACACACACACACACACATTCTCACACACACCCCTTCTTTATTATCATTCTTCTTCATGGCACAGTCACCAAAACTGTGACTCACCAATCATAATAAACATATATGGCAAGTTCAAGGAGAATGCTGCTTTGACTTGGATAGATTTTGTGTATGGTCAAAATGGACTGGACTGAAAGTGGCTTTGAGTCAGAAAGTCACCTCTCCTTTAACAGAGGTGTTTTGGGTGCAAAATAAGCAAGCTGTTTGTACAGGCAAAGATAGTACTTTTCATCTGGAAGTCCCTTGTGAGTGTAGGATTTCATGTATGGAAAACATTTGGAGGTCCTCTCACGGAATTTTCTCATTTTACACACAAGGAAATTAAGCTCCAGAGATGTAAAATGACTTATCTGAAGTCACATAGCTAGTTGGCAGCCCAGCTCTGAGTACTCAGTTCTCTTGGCTCTCATTTTTTAGATTCTTTTCAACACTCCAGGCTTTTGGTTATAGGTCATTTTGATTTGTTATCTTCTGTTGATGTTTGGTGATTCATGGTTTTTTGTTGTTGTTGTTTGGTTGGTCATTTTTGTTACTTGTTTAAATTAAGACAGTCCATCATTGCCTTTTCTCGCAAGACTCAACTGGGATACTGAGAAACAGAGATCCATCTAGACAGTGCAGCAAGGGGATAAGGAGGCTGAAAAGGAACACTTCCAAACATTTTCATGTTTGGGATTATCAATTCCTCCTTTGCAGTTATACTATGATATTATAGAATTAATGGGTATTTCCCCTCCAGTTCTCATGAATTTTACATTGGTTTCTTGATGCAAGTAGGGGGGAAAAAAGGTATTAATTACAGAAATGTTCATTTTAGACCTGAAATCTCTTCTAAAATATCTTCTGCTCATTCTTTTAATTTTAAAACTTAATAGTAAGATACAAAACAATGAAACTATTTTCGTGTTTGTGTGTGTGTATGTGTGGTGGGGGGACATGTTTTAACATCTGGTTTCGATATCAAACTAAAAATACTCCAAAGGTCTACATCGTCCTTGGTCCAACAGCTGAACAATAAATATAATTTAAAAAAATCATTCCCTCCTTAGTATTTTGCCAACATCATTCTGGCTTTGTCTAAAACAAAGAAACATCATACTGATCTAGGAAATTTTAAATTTTAATATCACTTTAAGTTATAATGTATTTTCCTAGTCAGCTACCTTTAACAATGACCCAAATAATTATAGTTTTTAAAATAAATTTCCTATGTTTAACTGAATTTCCCCTCCATTCAATTCATGTTCAGTGATGTCATCAGCTTAAGCAAGATCTCCTAGACCACTTGGCTGGTTCCACAACTATTATAATGATCCAAAGGGAAAAAGGAATGGGTTAACAGAAAAAAATGCTTTGGTTTTAAATAACATTTTATTCACTGGAATGGAAAAAAGGCAGGAAAATGCAGAAAGTACATAAACTTTGAATAAAGATTTCCATTTTTTTAAAGATTTTTTTTCTTAAGTATGTTGAGGCTCTGGAATCAAAAAGATATTAAGGCCTCTTCCTGTCTAGCTTAGCAAGTACACCATTACACATTCTTGACTGTTCCAGGTCTCATCAAAATATTTTCAAAGGGCACACATACTCACACACCACAAAAAAGTAAACATTGTTTCCAAGAAGCATGTATCATATTGTTAAGTATGTGGTTATTTCATCAGTCAGTTTTAAAGGTCACCTAAAATCCAGTATCTGAATGCTGGAGGCAAGAAAGAGCACTTAGGTTCAAGAGAAGCCAGAACCCCACAATGGCTAAAACAAAGTAAGAAAATGTAGTTTTGTTTGTTTTGCGGTACGCGGGCCTCTCACTGTTGTGGCCTGTCCCGTTGTGGAGCACAGGCTCCAGACGCGCAGGCTCAGCGGCCATGGCTCACGGGCCCAGCCGCTCCGCGGCATGTGGGATCTTCCCGGACCGGGGCACGAACCTGTGTCCCCTGCATCGGCAGGCGGACTCTCAACCACTGCGCCACCAGGGAAGCCCAGAAAATGTAAAAACAAAGTAAGAAAATGTAGTTTTTATATTTCCAGCTATTTCATTTTAGAACTAGAATAACAATGAGGAAGAAGAAATGATTAACAATGATTTAAAGAAATACTCTTTTATAGCTGCAAATACATTTTCAGTTCTTGTCCAGAGAACACTGCTACTTGGTAAAAGTGGGATGAGAGCTCTTATGAAAGAGGAATTTCAGGATGGAAAGATGATGATTTTTTTTCAAATTTGAAGTTTATTCTTTAATGAGTTTTTTATTTGATCAGTTTTAGATTTATTTTTAAAAGTACAAAGATAAAACACAGTCCCCATATATCCCATACCCAGTTTGCCCTACAACTTACATTAGTATATTTGTCACAGTTGACACATTATTATTAACTAAAGTCCAGACATTAACTAAACTACTCAGATTTCATTAGTTTTCCTCCCTTTTCTATACCAGGTTACTACATTAATTTTAATCATCATCCTTAGGCTTCTCTTGACTGTGACAGTTTCTGAAGACTTTATTTATGTTGGCCTTGAGAGTTTTGAGGAGTACTGGTCAGGTATTTTGTTGAAAGTCTGATTTATCTCATGTTTTTCTCTTGGTTAGACTGGGGTTATGGGTTTTGGGGAAGAAGGTCACAAAGATGCCATTTGCGTCACACCATACCAAGGGTGCATACTATCAATGTGACTCATCACTGTTGATGTTAACTTTGATCTCCTTGCCGAGGTCACATTTGTCAGATTTCTCCAATGGAAATTTACTTTTTCCCCCTTTCCACACTGTCATCTTTGGAAGGAAGTCACTATGAATAGCTCACACTTAAGGAGTGAGGAGTTATGCTCTACCACGATAAGGGCAGAGTATCTATATAACTTGGACTTCTTTTGCACCATGGATTTGGCTATTCTCCTCCATTTGTTTATTTAAGTCAATCACTGTTTTATATTAGTATGGACTCATGGATATTTATTTTATACTTTGGGTTATCATCCAAAACTAGTTTTTGTTTTGTTTTGTTACTTTTTTAAAACATCTTTATTGGAGCATAATTGCTTTACAATGGTGTGTTACTTTCTGCTCTATTAAAACTATTTTATTTTGTTGCTCAGTTTGAGTCATTAGGAGTTCTTTCAGATGGCTCCTTGGACTTTGACAGACACACGTAATTCTGGGTTCTTGTTGCTGCTCTTTGAGCATTTCCTTATTTTCTGGCACTATAGATGCTCCAGCTTCATCTTGCATGTTGCCTGCCCCAGTCCCAGCCGTTTCTCCAAGAAGCCCTGGTTCCTTTACTGGAGAATATATTAGAGGCCAAGATCCAGGCACTAGAGTACACTCACTGCTTCTAAACCCACTCAGCTGACAAACAAGGAAATATATGTGTGTATGCTATCACTTGCAAACAACCATATCTATAATTATTTCTATATGCAACCATCTGTATCTACAGTATGCTAAACATGAGTTCATAGTGATGTCTCCAATTCTAATCCATTTCCACATGGATCATTCTAGCCTCCTCCCCTTGCTCATCTGTAATCTCCCACTTCAGCAGTGAGAAACCTGGCTCCCATCACTTGCACCCATTTACTAAATTGCTCAATTCCAGGATATATATACAGTGGTACCAGTATTGTTAACCTGTACCCCTATGGGAAACAACTCTATCAACTACAGTACAGTATTTATGTACAGTTCCTTTTGCCTTTAGCCTTACAGATTCAACTCATTTCCAAAGTTACTTAGGTCAGTATCTTTTTCCTCTACTCCCTTCAGTGAGGTTGTTTCATACATTTTTAATATAGCTAGATTGTTCTGTCACATTTTACATTTCATCCTAGGATCCTCTGACCTCTTGATTATTTATTTACATATTATCAAACAAAATAACAAGTTTTATTCTCAACAAAGGGTAGGATAAGAGTGGGAAGGGGAGAAGCCACTGATGGAACTTGAAAGGAAAAGTACCAGTTTTGAGCTTTTCTTAAGTTTCTGTCTAGTATCTGCTTAAAAATAGAAGTTTATTGAAAGCTAATATAATTTGTTTCTTTAAAGGTATTGAAATCTTTGCATACAATAAAGGACATGGTAAAAATCAAAAGTAAGAGACATAGCTCCCTTTCACAATTAACACATGGATTTTTGTAGGCGCTTTCAGTAACTTTATTCAATTTTCCTATTTGTAAAATGGGAATAAAAAGTTTCTCATCCAGACTAAGAATTTATAGTAGGCGTATGGATAGTATTCTGCCATTCAAGGGTAAAAATGTAACCACTGCTTTAGTTTAATAAATGTAGACTCTATGCCTTGAAGGAAGTAAGCTCTACCCAGTTATATTTTTCACACAATTGTGAAATTTTACATTTTCACACAATTATATTCATAAAGCATTGTAATCGTGATGATTACTATTTGCTCATATCACTAAGCAATTATTTCTGTCTAGTAACCTGGGATCCTTGGGCATTTTAAGTCCTTACAGTATCCAAACAGTTACCAGTATATATCTAGATTTATTCTTAAGCATGTGGGAAAATTTATATAGAGAGATTTGGTGGTCATTCATGGAAGATTATCTTGACTATAATAAAATTCCCCAAAAAAAAAGAAAAGAAAAAGGAGAAAAAAAATCTTTGAGGATTAAAAAAATTTTTTATCCCTGTAAGACTGCATAAATGCCATTTATTTACTAACATATAATCACAAACTTCCAAAAATGCACCTTAAACTCCTGCTGTGATCATGTGTTTTACTGAATTTTCAGAAAAGGAGACATCAAGAGTAAATTCAAGTCAACCTTTCAGGAGCAAAATGTGCCCACGGACCTTCTGAGTTTCTTTAAGGAAACCAGCATTTATCAATAACTCATTCCTACTCAACACTTTACATGCAGTGTAATTCACAAGTCTAATCTCTTTCTTTGTAGTAAGCACTAAGAAGAAAGCCATGTTTGAGGCCATTACTGAGAATTTCTTCTAAATACTGTCGACAGTTTCTTCTTCCCCGTTATTCTAATTCAAAAATGAAATATCTGAGAGTATAAAATCTAGAATTTCCTAGTTAAATATTCAGAGACAGTATATTGTCAAATCTTACTGAAAAGCCCATCTTCAATAATTTCAAAAAAATCTGAAGATACAGTAGGAACACCTATTTCTTTCCCTCGCAGACTCCCAAGAATATCAAACAAGTTATTCTATAGATAAGTCACTACGCTTTTGTACTGATGTAAATTTGCACCACCCCTGCACTATCCCAAAGGCCACCTCAGACTCCAGCAGAAATGACAGGAAGCAAACTCATTCTGAGCAGGGAGGGAGACCAGAGCAGGAGGTAAGATTAGAGGCAAAGAACGGGATAATGAGAGCTCAAAGTCAAAGTGATGGCTTTCAAAATATGATCTAGAAGGTTTTTTGGGGGGTGAGTTGGGGGAGAGATGTAAGCAATTTACCGAGACCACTGCCTCCATTAAGGGAGTCCAACGCTATAAAAGAAGACGCTGAAAACAAGCTCACAGAGATGAACGCTCCTCCAACCAAGATCTGCTATAATTATTGTATTGCTTTGCAGTACATTAGCACAAAGAAATAGGTAGAATAATGAGGAATCAATAAAGTTTGATTTGAAAATTCTCAAATTCTAAAAACCCTGAACAACTGTTAGAGGACAGGCAAGAAGAAAAGAACAAATGACTGCCTAAATACCCACCCTCTGAACATCGATGCCTCATCAATTCCTTCTCCCCACACAAAAAATCAGCAGTCTCCTTGGTGTCAGATACCCAGAATCATGGCCAAAGAGGCAAGTGTGGACTCAGCAGGACTGACTGTCACCCTCAGAACCAAATCCTTCCAGTGTTTGAGGGTTCATATTACATAATAACTGACAAAGTCCAGGGAGGCATTGCTGCCAAGAGACAGGTACAGTAAGAAAGCCACAAAGCGGAGCTGGCTTTATTTGGAAGCACTTTGCCAGGCTTCACACCAACCCAACTTGGCAGCCATGTAATCCCTCAGGGGGAATATGAAGGAACTTTGAGAAAGTATTTGCTCAAAGATACATATCATTTCCATCTACAGTACTGGAAGCTGCCAGCAGAGATCTCAACAGAGAGCTAGGCTCGGCATTTAACCATTAAACCTGACTTTCAGTCTCCTAACTCAGAAATACGGGGGCTTAATAAAGTAATCTTTTCATCCTGACTTAAGGGAAGTAATCCTATTAAGAGTTCAGCATGCCTGGGAATTTACCTGCTTCACTGTGGGTCGAAGGATTTAAGGTTAGATGGGTAATGCCACAATAAAGAGAAGTGTCTTTACACACCTCCCGGTGTGTAAGATTAATGGGCAGGGGACTGCAGAGTGCCCAGATAACCTACCTGCCACTCTGGTCTGAGGTCCACGTAACTGATCGCCCCTGGGGTTTGGTTGTGTACTGTATCCTTATGGCATGAGGAAAGTCAGTAGCTGTCTGAACCCCTGTCTTCCTGATCTGTAAGCTCCAAGTGTCAATGTCAAACAGGAGTTCCCCACAACCAGGAGCCTGGCTGCAGCGAGCATAATAGTCTAACTGCTCCCTCCAACGATCTGCAGGCAGAGCCACGAGTTCACATACAATCTGATTCCTGAGCTTGGGAGACCTTGTAAATTTTTCAATACCTGGCACAGCAGCAACATCCACCTCCTCAACCTTTAACACAGATAAATCACAGCAGTCCAACACTAGCAAAAAATCCTCACTCCCATGATTCCCTGCGTCACAGCAGTACTTTGAGCTAGAAATCCCAGAAGCCTGTTCCTGGTTGTCATGGTTACCATCTTTACCAGACGTATCTTTTTCACCTTTACCACAGATTACAAAATCATTATATCCCATTTTAGATGAGACGGTCCTTGTATTTGTTACAGGAATATGGCAGGGTTCAGGCGTCCTAAATTTGCAGGCTTTGTTTGACTCTGATGGGTAGGTTTCCTCGGTGGAACTACTCTGTTTCTTGAATTTATTTCCAGACTCGAAGAAAAGCACTATGGTGCCCTCAATGATTTGACTTTCGAAATCCACATCTAAATCCAGTACATAGTGCTTCACAAGTATGTGGCTGGTGTTGGCCATGAGAGGCAGGTCATCTCGGGAAGGATCCAGCTTTATGTCCATGGTATAGGTGTTGTTCGAGAACTTTGTTTAAATCTCAGAAGGGGCTTCCTGTCAGTCCCAATCTTCCAGAGTCATAAATGGCTGCTTACCAAAAAACACCCGATGTCACAAATTAGGGTTCCACAACTTTCAGTCCCCTGGTAAAGAAGAAAAACACAATCACACAAAATTCCAAACAAGACCCTTTGCTCCTGCAACTGCTGCTTCTGCAAGTTGACTACCTCCTTAAATAATTCCCCAATGTAGTAGAAGCTCATGGCTAGAAGGCAGACTAATCTTTTTGACTGACATCAAAGAAAATTACATTATGGGTTTCTAAAAATATTTCAATTATCAATGGAATGAAAGGGGCCTCCACAAAACCAGAAGAATCATGTTCCTAACTAGAACAGTCCTTGTTCCAGAAAACAGCAATTGTTAGGCAAAAGTGTAACATCACTGTACCTCTTGTTTTAAAAGATATTAAATGTATCGTTTCTAATTTTGTGCGCCAAAAGAAAAGGGATTGTTTCTCTACTGTGATTCTAAGTAACAAATGTGAATGAAGGCTAAATGGTCTCATATGTTTTATTCTTTGAGAGTAATCATTTAATACATACAATGTAACTCCAGGGATTATTGTACTTTTCACATTAGGACTGCTCTCATATCAGCACTTCCAGTAAATTACAGGAAAATGAGCCAATTTACCAAGAGTGCATTCTAAGTATTCCTTTGAGATTGTTCATGGAGATTTTTCAAATTTATAGTTAAATACTCAAGGTATATCATTACATCTTAATAGCTGAAAGCCCATTAACATTCTGGATAATAGCCTTCTTGTGGCAAACGAAAAGGTCTTCTCATCTGAAAAAAAAAAAAAAGGTATGCAAATGCCTATAAAAGGAAGGAGAGAAATTAAAACGTGGAAACAGATGTTGTAATAAAATGCCCAAGTTCTTCATAAAAGTTCTGATCAAAATGTAGTCCTATTTTATAACAGCAATCCAGCTAAAAGAAAAATTATTTGAAATTATTTCAGTCCCTGTTGTGTACCTAATTTCTTTCAGCATATTTTTTTTTAACCAAAAGTGGAAAAAAAAATGGCAGGGAAAAAGAAACAAAAACTCTGACAGAGTAGATTTATTTAAAATCACTTTTGTATTTCTAAATATCAAGAGGTATTCTTTTATCAACAGCAAAACATTACTTGCTTGACTTTTCAAGTAAAATTGAGCCCTCCATTTTTATTGTTTAACTCCTCCTCACTTCCCTTCTAACTTTTTCGGCCAATCTACTAGACTCTTATTTCCTTTCCTTCTAGAATCTCATTCCAACAATCAAAACTATTGAACTTTCATTTTCTACCTCTCTACAGGCTATTTCCTCATCAAAATCTCACCTATCCTTAAAAGAAGCTGGCTTCCTGCAGCCTTGTACAATCTGGTTTCAGGCTATTTTTTCCAGTCATGGAGACCACACTCCCTTTGAATCCTTGTCCTCTAGTCAAAGGGCCTGCTCAGCACACTGCTCCCTAAAGATGACCTGACATCTTGCCTCCATGCTTTTTGGAGGCAAGTAGTGTGCCACACCTGGAGTGCTCCTGGCTCCCACCTCCCATATCCACCTGCCAAATTCTCTTCTCCCTCCACACAGTTCAAGTCCAATTGCCTCCTGAAATCCTTCCCTGCTCCCTACTCTCCCTCCCCCATCCCCACCAAACCGTATGTGGTAATACACACTTTGACTTTAAGAATGATAGGAATTGAGAGAAATCAGGGATGTAAAAGAATAGTCTGAGATTACCTTAAGGAGAAGCTGGCACTCACTTTAATCCTAGAAAAGTCAATGGGCAAAGGGAATAAGCCAGGGTATTTTCTTTTCTGCATGAGAACAATTGAACTTGTCACATAATGAATAATAAACTACAATAAAGCTACTGGCTATATCTATGTAATCAGAAACAATGGATGCTAAAACTTCATCCTGCTGGTGTTTGGAGCTGCTGTAATGCAGTATTTTGTTGACTGGGCTATTAAAATTTTTTTTAATTAAAAAAAAAACTGAATACACACACGAGGAAAAGCCTGAATCAATTAAGACAAGGCTTAACTTTGTGGCTGTCTAAACTATCAAATTTGAAAAAGAATACTTTAGTATTTCTAATAATATAGATAAAACCATTTATTGTCTAACCCTAATAGATTCCTTCATTTACTTGTGAAAGTTAATATCATTTAATAAAATATATTCTATAGAGTAGTTTTCATCACTTCTGTCCCTCGTGGCTGTCCCTAGGCTGCCTTAGAGCCCTGCCCATCCAAGACTGTTAATGTCACTTTGTTTGTCAACCTAACTGGAAATCCTTTTGTCCTCTTCAGTAGATTCTTTTTTTTTTTGAATTGAAGTCTAGTTGATGAACAATATTATATAAGCTACAGGTATACAATTCAGTGATTCACAACTTTTAAAGGTTACACTCCATTTATAGTTATTATAAAATATTGGCTATATTCCCTGTGTTGTACAATATATCATTGTAGCTTATTTTATACATAATTGTTCATACCTCTTAATCCCCTACGCTTATGTTGCCCCTCCTCCTTCCCTCTCCCCACTGATAATCACTAATTTGTTCTCTATATCTGTGAGCCTGCTTCTTTTTTGTTATATTCACTCGTTTGTAGAATTTTTCAGATTCTACATATAAGTGATCTCATACAGTATTTGCCTTTCTCTGTCTGACTTATTTCACTTAGAATAATACCGTCGAAGTCCACCCACATTGTTACAAAAGGCAAGATTTTCATTCCTTTCTATGGCTGCATAGTATTCCATTGTATATGTATACCACATCTTCTTTATCTGTTCATGGACATTTACGTGGCTTCTGTATCTTGGTAAGTGTAAGTAATGCTGCTAAGAACACTGGGGTGCGTGAATCTTTTCCAATTAGCGTTGTTGTTGTTGTTGTTTGAATATATACCCAGGAGTGGAATTGCTGGGTCATATGGTAGTTTTATTTTCAGTTTTTTGAGAAACTTACATACTGTTTTCCACAGTGGCTGCAACAATTTACATTCCCACAACAGTGTACAAGGGTTTCCTTTTCTTCACATCCCCTCCAACATTTGTTATTTGTGTTCTTTCTGATGACAGCCATTCTGACAGGTGTGAGGTGATATCTCATTGTGGTTTTGATTTGCATTTCCCTGACGATGAGTGATGTTCAGCATCTTTTCATGTGCCTGTTGGCCATCTGCATTTCCTCTTTGGATAAATGTCTATTCAGGTCTTCTTTGCCCATTTTTTAATCAGGTTGTTTGTTTGGTTTTTTGTTGTTGTTGTTGTTTTGATTTTGGGTTTTTTTTTTTTTTTTTGATGTTGAACTGTATGAGCTGTTTATATATTTTGGATATTAACCCCTTATCAGTCACATCATTTGCAAATATTTTCTCCCATTTAGTAGGCTTAGTAGGTTGTCTTTTGTTTTTGTTTTTTTTTTCCTTTGCTGTACAGAAGCTTTTAAGTTTAATTAGATCCCATTTATTATTTGTGCTTTTATTTCCTTTGTTTAGGAGATAGAGCCAAAAGAACATTGCTGTGATTTATGTCAGAGTGTTCTGCCTGTGTTTTCCTCTGGGAGTTTTATGGTTTTGGGTCTTACATTTAGGTCCTTAATCCATTTTGAGTTTATTTTTGTGTACACTGTTAGAGAACGTTCTGATTTCATTCTTTCACATGTAGCTGTCCAGTTTTCCCAGAACCACTTATTTAAGAGACTTTCTTTTCTCCCTTGTATATTCTTGCCTCTTTTGTTGTAGACTAGTGACTTTATTCCTGGGCATTCTATCCTGCTCCATTTGTCTATATTCTGTTTTTGTGCCAATACCATTCTGTTTTGATTACTGTAGCTTTGTAGTATAGTCTGATGTCAGAGAGTGTGATTCCTCCAGCTCTACTCTTCTTTCTCAGATTGTTTTGGCTATTTGGGGTCTTTTGTGTTTCCATACAAATTAAAATTTTTTTTGTTCTAGGTCTGTGAAAAGTACCATTGGTATTTTGATAGGAATTGCATTGAATCTGTAGATTGCCTTGGATGGTATGGTCATTTTAACAATACTGATTCTTCCAATCCAAGAACATGGTATAGCTTTCCATCTGTTTGTGTCATCTTCAATTTCTTTTGTCAGCGTCTTATAGTTTTCAGAGTACAGGTCTTCTGCCTCCTGTGGTAAGTTTATTCCTAGGTATTTTATTATTTTTGATGTTACGGTAAAGGGGATTGTTTCTTTAATTTCTATTTCTGATAGCTGTTAGTGTACAGAAATGCAACAGATTTCTGTATATTAATTTTATATCCTGCAACTTTACTGAATTCATTGATGAGTTGTAGTAGTTTTCTGGAATCTTTAGGATTTTCTACAAATAGTATCATGTCATCTGCAAATAGTGACAGTTTTACTTCTTCTTTTCCAATTTGGATTCTGTTTATATCTTTTTCTTCTCTGATTGCTGGGGCCAGGGCTTCCAATAATATGATGAATAAAACAAGACAAGGGCATCCTTGTCTTGTTCCTGATCTCAGAGGAAATGCTTTCAGCTTTTCACTGTTGAGTATGATGTTAGCTGTGGGTAGGTCCTATATGGTCTTTATTATGTTGAGATATGTTCCCTCTATGCCCACTTTCTGGAAAGTTTTTATCATAAATGGATGTTGAATTTTGTCAAAAGCTTTTCTGCATCTATCAAGATGATCATCTGGTTTTTATTCTTCAATTTGTTAATGTGATGTATCACATTGATTGATTTGCAGATATAGAAAAATCCTTGCATCTCTGGGATAGATCCCACTTCATCACTGTGTATGATCCTTTTAGTGTATTGTTGGATTCAGTTTGCAAATATTTTGTTGAGGATTTCTGCATCTAGGTTCATCAGTGATACTGGCCTGTAATTTTCTTTTTTTGTGATATCTTTATCTGGTATTAGGGTAATGCTGGTCCCATAGAATGCATTTGGAAGTGTTCCTTCCTCCACAATATTTTGGAATATTTGGAGAAGGATAGGTGTTAACTCTTCTCTAAATGTTTGGTAGAATTCACCTGTGAAGCCATCTGGTCCTGGACTTTTGCTTGTTGGAATTTTTTAAATTACTGACTCAATTTAATTACTGGTAATTGGTCTGTTCATATTTTCTGTTTCTTCCAGTTCAATCTTGGGAGATTATACATTTCTAAGAATTTGTCCATTTCTTCTAGGTAGTCCAGTTTTCACAGTAGAGTTGTTCACAGTAGTCTCTCATGATCCTTCATATTTCTGTGGTGTTGGTTGTAACTTCTTTTGCATTTCTGGTTTTATTGATCTGGGCCCTCTCCCTTCTTTCTTGATGAGTCTAGCTAAAGGTTTATCAATTTTGTTTATCTTTTCAAAGAACCAGCTTTTACTTTCATTGATCTTTTCTATTGTTTTAGTTTCTATTTCCTTTATTTCTGCTCTCATCTTCATGATTTCTTTCCTTCTACTATCTTTGGGTTTTGTCTATTCTTCTTTCCCTAGTTCCTTTAGGTATAGGGTTAGGGGCTTTTTGGCTTTTTTTTTTCCTATAAGTTATGATAATGTTTTATTTTATTTCTTTTTTCCCAGCTTCATTGTGATATAATTCACCTATATTTTATTTTTTTCCATTCTTTTTTTTATTGAAGTATAATTGATTTACAATGTTGTGTTAATTTCTGCCATACAGCAAAGTGATTCAGTTATACATACATACACATTTTTATATTCTTTTCTATTATGTTGTATCATAGGATATTGAATACAGTTCTCTTGAACTATATTGAATATAGTGTTACACAGTAAGACCTTGTTGTTTATCCGTTCTATATATAAGAGCTTTCATCTGCTATAGGGTTAGGTTGTTTATTTGAGATTTTTCTTGTTTCCTGAGGTAAGCCTGTATCGCTATAAACTTCCCTTTTAGAACTGCTTTTGCTGCATCCCATAGGTTTTGGATAGTCATGTATTCATTCTCATTTGTCTCCAGGTACTTTCTGATTTCCTCTTTGATTTCTTCAGTGAGCCACTGGTTGTTTAGCAGCATATATATATAATTAAGTTGTTGATCTGTTAATTTCAAATGCATTTTAACAACCCAACAGTTGTACTCTCCTCCCCTCATGATTACTATTTTTGATATCATATTTTACATCTAATTGTTTTGTGTCTCCCTTAACTGCTTATTGTGGATATAGATTATTTTACTACTTTTGTCTTCTAACCTTCCTACTAGCTTTGTGCATGGATGATTTCCTACCTTTATGTTTGCCTTTATTGATGAGCTTTTTCATTTTGTAATTTTACTTGTTTCTAGCTGTGGCCTTTTCTTTCTCACCTAGAGAAGTTCCTTTAACATTTGTTGTAAAGCTGGTTTGGTGGTGCTGAATCCTTTTAGATTCTGCTTGTCTGTAAATCTTTTGATCTCTCCATCAAATGTGAATGAGAGCCTTGCTGCACAGAGTATTCTTGGTTGTAGGTTTTTCCCTTTCATCACTTTAAATATATCATGCCACTCTCTTCTGGCCTGCAGAGTTTCTGCTGAAAAGTCAGCTGATATCCTCATGGGAGTCCCCTTGTATGCTATTTGTTGCTTCTCCCTTGCTACTTTTAATATTCTCTTTATTTTTAATTTTTGTCATTTTAATGACTATGTGTCTTGGTGTGTTCCCCTTTGGGTTAATCCTGTAGGGGACTCTCTGCACTTCCTGGACTTGGATGACTGTTTCCTTTCTCAAGGTAGGGAAGTCTCCAGCTATTATGTCTTCAAATATGTTCTCAGCCTCTTTCTCTCTCTCTTTTCCTTCTGATACCCCTATAATGCAAATATTAGTGCACTTGATGTTGTCCCAGAGGTCTCTTAAACTGTCTTCATTTCTGTTTTTTTCTTTTTTCTTTTGTCTGTTCAATGTCAGTGATTTCCTCTACTTTGTCTTCCATCTTGCTGATCCCTTCCTCTGTATCATTTAGTCTACTGTTGACTCCTTCTGGTATATTTTTCATTTCAGTTATTGTATTCTTCATCTCTGTTTGGTTGTTCTTTATAACTCTTTGTTAAAAACTTCTAACTTCTTGCTCTGTGCATACATTCTTCTCCCAAGTTCTTTGATCATTTTTATGATCATTACCCTGAGCTCTTTCTCAGGTAGATTGTCTATCTCCACTTCACTTAGTTCTTCTTCTGGGGTTTTATCTTTTTCCTTCATCTGGAACAGGCTCCTCTGATGCCTCATTTTGCCTGAGTTGCTATCTGTATTTTTATTTATCTGGTAGGTTAATTATGTTTCCTGACCCCAAAGAAGTGGCCTTCTGTAGGAGAAGTCCTATGTGTCCCAGCAGTGCACCCCCGTCTCATCATCCAAGCTATATGTTCTAGGGGTTTCCCCTATGAGGGCTGTGTGGGTCCTTCTGTTGCGGGAGGCTATGTGGGTGGTCTGGTAGTCTTGGTTGGCCCCTAATCCACTTGGTTGCCAGGCCCTGCCTTGTGCGGAGCCTTCTGGCTGCTGGTTGGCTGGGCCTGGTCATGAAGCAGCTGACTGCAGAACCCCAGGGGGCCTCTGGGCTAGTGCTGGCTCACTGGTGGGCAGACTCAGGGTCCAGTAGACCCCAGGGCTGTTGTCTACCCACTGGTGGGTGAAGCCAGGTTCTGGGGTTAGTGCTGGACTACTGGCTTACAGAGCTGGGTCCTGGAGTCTGGCTACAGGGCCCAGGGATCCCACGGCTTGTGTCAGATCACTGGTGGGGAGGGGCTGGTTCCTGACACAGTTGGGTACAGTACCCGGGATATCCCAGAGCTTGTGTTTGCCTGACAATGGGCAGGAACAGGGCCCAGCTGGCCCCAGGGCAGGATCTGGCCTGCTGTAGGTAGGCTGGGTCCATAGGCTGTGGGATCATAGTTTTCTTATACCTGGTGACTGCCCCCTGGAGTGTGGAGCTGGGTCCTGGCCCTCTGGTGGGCAGAATCATGCCTAGAAGCATGTCTAGAGGTAGCTGTGGGCTCAGGAAGTCTTTAGGCAGCCCATCTGCTGAGGGGTGGGGCTTGTTCCTACCCAGTTCATTTCCTGGCCTGAGGCATCCCTACACAGGTGCTAACGAACAGTTGGGTGCAGCCAGGTCTTAGAACTGAGCTAGAGGGAGGGTTCCACAAAGGCACCTACCAGCACCAGTGTCCACATAGTAGCAGCTCCCCAGAATGGCTGTCACCAGTGTCTATGTCCCTACGGTGAGCCACAGCTGACCCCCGCCTCACTGAGAGACTCTCCAAGACCACAGGTAGGTCTGGTCCAGGTTCCTATCAAATTACTGCTTTTGTCCTGGGTCCCAGAGCATATGAGATTTTGTGTGTGTGCTTTAAGAATAAAGTCTCTGTTTCCCAGTAGTCCTTTGGGACTCCCGAAATTAAGTCCCACTGGCCTTCAAAGCCAAACGCTCTGGTGGCTTGTCTTCCTGGTGCAGGACCCCCAAGCTGGGGAGCCCAACGTGGGGCTCAGAACACTCACTCCTGTGGAAGCACTATAATTATTCTCCAGTTTGTGGGTATGGGAGTTGATTATATTGTGAATCCGCCCCTCCTACCCGTTTCATTGTGGGTCCTTCTTTATGTCTTTAGTTGTAGAAGATCTTTTCTGGTAGGTCCTGGTCTTGTTCACTGATGGTTGTTCTTAAAATAGTTGTGATTTTGGTGTGGTTGTGAGAGGAGGTGAGCTCAGGGTCCTTCTACTCCGCCATCTTGGTCCCCACCTCTAAACCTCTTTCAGTGGATTCTTGAGTATACTCCATATAGAGGCAATTATAAATCTTTTCTCCTTTTAACTTTCCAAGTCCATGCCTGATGACTCATTCTCAGCTGATTATTTGGCCTCCTACCTGACTGAGATGATTTTGAATCCCTGAAACTCCACCATACCTCAAGGATTTCTAGTTCTTCACAATTAGTGCCATCTCCTGATTCAGAGGAAACATATCGCCTTATCCAGATTCAGAGGAACCAATAATCCCTTCTCACCAAAGCCAATTTTTTCCCCCTGCATCCCAGCTTTTGGAGTCTGAGAGAGCCAAATGAACAGCACTCTTCTTGCACATTCAAATTCTGAACATACTGGGAAATAAGATGAGGATATGGCAAAGGGAGACCAAAATATCACATTATTGATGAAGACTAAACTGGAGAATATGACTTAGTGTGGGAGCCATATATATCTCAAAGCATTACGTTGTACACCTTAAAGTAATACAATATTATGTGTTAATTATATCTCAATGAAACTGGAAAGAAAACAAACAAGCAAAAACTACGTTTGGTCCTATTGTCCATTTTAACTAGTCTACTTTACTGAATTCTCAAGCTGAAAAATTCCTTAGGGCTCACTTCTAACACTCTAGTTTTACCAATGAAGACAATGAGGTCCAGAGAGGTAAAGCAATTTGCCCAAGGTCAATTTCTGAGGCTCTTCCACTTGCTGGTACTTTTCCTTGAAATTCTCATCCTCATGACCATTTCCTTCATATTGTCCAAGTCATAAATCAAATGCTAAGAATCTCTTCCATACCCCACTCTACCTTTTTTATCTTCTTTCAGTTGTGTGGACTAGAATCAATTCAGAGTATAATAGCTTTGGAGAAAAAAGGAGAATTTTTAAGCAAGCCCAGAAGACTCAAAAGATCACCATCACCTTCGCATGGTTTCTATCCTAAGTTATGTTTAATGTGTAACTCTATTAAAACTTGTTTCTTATTACACCTATTTCCTTTTTGCCTTGCATTCATGGATGATCTAAACATTTTTCTCTGCAAGTACATAACTCTCACTGACATCAATCAGGGTCACAGTCCCATGTTTAGGGAAGAACTGAACTGACTGTGGTTGCAAACGCATATATCTGGCCACCTTGAAAGGCCTCTCTCAGCAAATAGTAACCATATTTCTAAGCAGTTCGTTGACTTCAGCACTTTTTGCTATTATTGTGCTCCAATTTTAAATGCCAGCTCATCTCACTAAAACATTTTTCCATTCTCTGTCATAAGCCATAACATAAAATTCCTCCCTTTATCAAACCCAATGATTAGTTTCCAGTGGCTAACCACTGCTACCTCTAAAATAAGTGTACTATGTGGTGTGTGTTTTAAATGCTTAAATGATTGTTTCAGCAACACCATTAAAGGCTTTGAAAGATTTAATGTACAGAAATATTTTTCTTAAGAAAGGCTGGGGGGGGTGCGGGGGTTAGTGGAAGAGGATTAAATACTAAACAGAGCTATGGCACAGCAAAGAAACTGCCTTGTCACCTTTAATCATCCAAACAGAAGTGAGCACATTTACAAATGTGGAAACAGCTTCCATTCTGGAACCCTCCAAAGAAAATAATTTCTCTCCTTTCAAGCTACAAAGCCCTCTGTATCACTCTCATGGCCCTTAACTTATCCTGCCTCGTTTTATAGTTACCTTCATCTTCCAAAGGTCTATAAAGAACTTGGGACTCCTAACTCATCTCTGTGTTCATGACCATGTTAAGTAGAATACCCTGTACACAGTAGGTTCTCAATAAATATCTGTGGAATTTGACATCTGAGGGCATTTGTGATTTCAATGTCTAGTTATTTACAGCACAGGGATTCTGGTCTGCATAGGTTCTAGAAGAAAGTTATTGCTTAAACACCTTCTTCCAGACAGCTCTCATTTCTTCTTCTCATCATACACCTGTACTTCTTTCTGCCACATCTCTTTTCTTGTAAGCAACTCAAGGGAAAAGGAGAGAGTTTTGCATATATGCTTATTACATAGCGTTGAGCATACTGGGAACAGTTACAAAATATTTAATTCTACAGATTACTTGTTCAGAGGAAGACAGTTGTCTTCTATTGCAAGTGTGTTCATTCTTTAGGATACAGTGATTGCTCTTAATGACAGTAATTAGGTTACTGAAGTATACTGTTTCTGGGCATACTTCCTCAGATAGTCAAATGCATATTGTCATAGAAATATAGCTTATTGATGTGAAATTTGATGATTTCAGAATTAGAAGGAATCTTAGAAGTGCAAATGTATTATGTTTAGAAATGTCACACTAACATGTTATTTTGTAACTTATTTCTCTCACTCAAATAGATGCAAAATATAGCCATGAAAATGCAAATAAATCTAGCTTATTTAATTGCTATACGTTGTCCTGATATGAATTTCCACAATTTTTTTTTAAATTTACTTGGTTGCACCAGGTCTTAGTTGCAGTAGGCGGGCTCCTTAGTTGCGTGCGGTTCATGGGCTCCTTAGTTGTGGCATGTGAACTCTTAGTTGCAGCATGCATGTGGAATCTAGTTCTCTGACCAGGGATCAAACCCAGGCCCCCTGCATTGGGAATGAAGAGTCTTAACCACTGTGCCACCAGGGAAGTCCCTGAATATTCCACAATTTAGCCATACATTTCCCTACTGATAGAAATTTCAGTTCTTTCAAATTTTTCATTATTACAATATTGCAATGAACATCCTTGTACATGTCTCCTGGTACACATGTGCAAGTGTTTCCTGGGTAAAACACCTAGAATTCCATTTTGCCTAATATTAATATTGTCACACCTGCTTTCTTTTTTTTTTTTTTTCCTGATATACTGATATATCTTCTCTATCCATTTATTTTTAACTTCTTTGGGTTGTTTTGCCTTGGGTATCTTTTTAAAGCAACATTGGGCTGTATTTTTTTTAATATATAGTCATTTAGATAACTGAAATTAATTTTATTTCCATTTATCATGATTATGTTATAAGAGCACTAGTCTCAACCAACTTATTTTGTGCTTTCTATTTACCATGAATTTCTTTGCTTCTTAGCTTTTACTTTTCTACTTTTTGTTGAATTTTTCTGAATTCTCTTTTTTCCCTCTACTGTTTCATACCTTATACAATCTATTTCTTTTCTTGACTATGCCTACTTAAAGTCAATCTCTGAAAAATACAAGGACCATAGAAAGTCTTATCATGAGTCCTTCCTCTTCCCTACTCTATACCAGCTTCCATATTATTGTTGCTAATATCTTAGCATCACATTCTTTTCAACAACCTTCATCCAACTTAGGAAAAAGTCAGTACTTATTTGTTCACAAGCTTCCTTGCTCATGATGGATTCATACATTTCACTCCTTCTTTCGGGGTTCAATTTTATTAGTTACTACTGCTACATAACAAATTAACCCAAAATTTTATAGCTTCAAACAGCAAGATTTTATTATATTCTTTATAAATATAAAATATATTTATTATACGCCTTATATATATTACTCAGATAGGGCATTCTTCTGAATCTTATGAATTTGACTACGGCACTCAGTGGAGAATGGGCATGTCTGGGAGGTCTGATGATCAGAGTGGCTACACAAAACCTCTCTAACATGGAAATCTCAGAATAGTCAGAAAACTTAAACAGTACCTGGCAGCCTCCAGAGCAAGTGTCCCAAAGAACCAGTTGAAAGCTGAATGACCTTTTCTGATCTAGCCTCAAAGGTCAAGGCTTTGTGGAAGTGGTATCACTTCCACCAGATGCTACTGGTTTCAAAAGAGAGTCATATAGCCAGTCCAGATTCAAGAAGAGGGAATTCAACTCCACCTCTGGTTAGGTAACATTGGAGAAGAGCATGTGAGATGGTAGATATTGTTATGACCCCTTTTGGAAAATACAATTTGCCACAATTTCCTTTTTACTTAAGTATATCTTTAGTAACTCTTTCAGAAGGAATCTGGGAGTAGTAAACTCTTTCAACACTTGCATGTTTGAAAATGTCTTTAATACATCCTCACTATTAAATGATCATTTAAGTGTAGACTTTTAGGCTGACAGTTATTTTCACTTAGCACTTTGAATATATATTACTCTACTATATTCTGACATCTTTTTGCTGATAAGAAGTTTGTAATCAATTTGCATTTCTTGATATTTATTGTTTTTTCTCCCTAGTAGCTTTTATATTCTTTCATTATCTTTGAGTTTCTACAGTTTCATTCAATGTGACTAAATGTGGATTTATTTTTATTTGGCTTGCTCAAGATACAGTGTGCTCCTTCAGTTGAAGGACTTGGGAATTCTTTCCATGTCTAGCCCTGAGAAGACAGCAGATTTCCTTGCCTCTCTGTTGGGACAGTGTAACGGAATTTTCTTTCTCCACTGAATGTAGGGATCTCCCCCTTATGGCTTCTGGCTTTACACAAATAATTCAGTTTTAGTTCTCCACATGTACTGAGTCCATGGCTGGGTACCCCTTCCTTGGTGGAGATCAAGTCTCCCTTACCCACCCCCGCCACACCCAGCTATTAAGGCCTATACCTATTCCTCTGTGAGAGCCTCTTAGATTAGACTCCTATTCATCATACTAACTTTACATTCCCTCTCCATTTTGGTCAACTAAGATAAGCCTTTTTTGGTTTTGAATTTGCGTGTATGTGTGTCTGTGTGTGTGTAGCCATGTGTATGTTGTTATATTTTACCCAGCATTTCTAAATACCTGATATTGGGAGGGGGATTTCCTTTTAACTCAGTTGATCATATGGACCCTGCTATACCACTTAAATAGTCCATACCCACAAGTCCTTTGGCTCAAGAAATTTTCATGAAGGACATGCTTCACTGAATAATTTTATAAAGACCATAGCTATAGATACCCATTCATCATCACAGAAGCCTGGAGAGATGATTAAAGATTAAGAGGATAAGAATATGTGCAAAGAAAGAAGCCAAGATGCAGAGAAAGCTGGATTATATTATTCATTCATTCAACAAATACGTGGAATCATCTTCAATTTTCCCTTTGTCTAGTAACTCTCTCGCTCTCCCCACCATGTCCTCAAGGAAAGCTTTCCTGACCTCACTGATTAAGTCAAATTACCCTATTATGATATCTCACAGCACTGTGTAGTTTGCAGCACAAAAAAAGTTTTAGCTTTACATCTGTTTTTATAATTATTTAATTAATATTATTCTTCCTCTAAAATGAAGGGGAGTGCCCCTTCTGGTAGTAGTGGAATAGCTTATATCAGACCAATCCTCCCATTGACAACACTTATAAACTCTAGACAACAACAAAAAAAATCTGAAGGCATATGGGAATAAGCAAAAAGCTCACAGAAACTGTAGGTAGTTGACACCTGGGAGAAGAGAATGGCACTGAGCTTCCTGTTTTACAGTTTTTCATCTAACAGTAGGCCCTACTTGGTGCTAGGCAGAGCAGCTAAAATTCAGACTGAAATCTGCAATTTCAATGGTTGAAGAATCGGAGGACAGAGTTCAGAACTGACTCAGCAGCTAGAAAGTAAAGAAGGAAAACTTCAGGAAGGACGAGAGCCTCATATTCTACATATAAACTGCCCAATTTTCTAACTGACCCCATGTTCAGGGCAAACCAAACAGTCCTCTTATGCTAAATGAACAGAACTAAACTGAGATTTTTACTGCTGCCTAATGCAGGGAAGGTAAAGTCAGAAGTTTGAGTTCAGCCAAGTTAACTGCCTGATAAAATAAAACATTTAGTACTGCTTAGAGAAACATAAGGAACCCAGAGTTTCTATAAAATATCAACACAATGTCCAAGGTAAAACCCAAAATTATTAGGCATAAAAGAAACAAGAACATAGGACCCGTATTCAAAGAAAAAGCAATCAAGGGAAACTGACTTGAGTGGACCAAAATATTAGAATTAGCAGGCAAGGACCTTAAAGCAGCTATTAGTATTATAATTAAGGACATCAATGATGTAATAAATGAACTAAAAGGAAAACTGAGCAGAGATAAACAAAACTAGACTCACCAAGAAAAAAAGACAGTAAGTTCAAATAAATAAAATCAGAAATGAAAGAGGAAAAGTTACAACTGATACCACAGAAATACAAAAGAACATAGGAGACTACTATGAACAATTATATGCCAACAAACTGGACAACATAGAAAAAAATAAATTCCTAGAAACATACAGTCTTCCAACACTGAATCATAAAGAAATAAAAAATCTTGAATAGATCAATTACTAGTAAGGCAACTGAATCAGTATCAAAAACCTCCCAACAAACGGAAGTCCAGGACCAGATGGCTTCAGTGGTGAATTCTACCAAACACTCAAAGAAGATTTAATCATATCCTTCTCAAACTGTTCCAAAAAACTGAAGAGAAGGGAACACTTCCAAATTCATTTTTTGAGGCCATCATTACCCTCATACCAAAACCAGACAAGGACACCACAAAAAGAAAAGAAAACAAAAGAAAAGAAGAGAAAATTACAGGCCAATATCCCCAATGAACAAAGATGCAAAAATCCTCAACAAAGTATTAGTAACCTAATTACAGCAATACATTAAAAAGATCCTGCACTATGATCAAGTGGGATTTATTCCAGTGATCCAAGGATGGTTCAACACAGCAAATCATCATAGGGATACATTACATTAACAAAATTAAAGATAAAAATCATATGCGCATCTCAATAGATGCAGAAAAAGCATCTGACAAAATTGAACATCCATTTAGGATAAAAACTCTCAACAAAATGAGAATAGAGGGAACATACCTCAACATAATAAAGGCCATTTAGGACAAACCCACACCTAACAACATACTTAACAATGAAAAGCTAAAAGCTGTTTTTCTAAGATCAGGAACAATACAAGGATGCCTACTCTTGCAACTTTTATTCAACTTAGTATTGGAAGTCCTAGCCATGGCAATTAAGCAAGAAAATAATAAAAGGCATCCAAATAAGAAAGGAAGAAGTAAAACCATCACTATTTGCAGATGATATACTCTATGTAGAGAAAACTCAAAGGACTCCAGCAAAAAACTCTTAGAAGTACAAATGAATTTGATAAAGTTGCAGGATACAAAATTAATATACAGAAATCTGTGGCATTTCTATACAGCAGTAACAAAATATCAAAAAGAGAAGTTAAGAACACAATCCCATTTACAACTGCATCAAAAAGAAAAAAATATCTTGGAATAAATTTAACCAAGAAGATGAAAAACCTAAACACTGGAAACTATAAGACACTGATTAAAGAAATTGAAGACATAAACAAATGGAAAGATATTCCACGCTCATGGACTGAAATAATTAATACTGTTAAAATGCCCATACCACCCAAAGCAATCTAAAAATTCAATGCAATCCCTATCAAAATTACACTTTTCACAGAACTAGAACAAATAATTCTAAAATTTGTATGGAACCACAAAAGATCCTTAATAGCCAAAGCAATCTTGAGGAAAAAAAAAACAAAGCTGGATGTATCATGCTCCCTATTTCAAACTATACTACAAAGCTATAGTAATCAAAATAGTATAATACTGGCATAAAAAGAGACACATAGATCAATGGAACAGAATAGAGAGCCCAGAAATAAACCCACACGTATACTAATTTATAACAAAGGAGCCAAGAATATACAACATACATACAATACAAAAGTATTGAAAATACTTTTCAATAAATGGTACTGGGAAAACTGGACAGCCACATGCAAAAGAATGAAACTGGACCACTACCTTATACCACACACAAAAATTAACTTGAAGCAGATTATAGACTTGAATGTAAACTGAGAAACCATAGAACTCCTAAAAGAAACACAGGTGGTAAGCTCCTTCACATCACTCTTCTATATGTGTGTGTGTGTGTATGTGTGTGTGTGTGCGTGTGCGTGTGTGCGTGCACACACGTGTGTGTGTGTGTGTGTGTATTTGGATCTGACTCCAAAGGCAATGGCAACAAAAGCAAAAATAAACAAATGGGACTATACCCAACTAAAAAGCTCTGCACAGCAAAGGAAACCATCAGCAAAACAAAAAGGCAAACTACTGAATGGAAGAAGTTATTTGCAAATCATATATCCAATAAATGGCTAATATCCAAAATATATAAAGAACTCATCTAACTCAATAACAACAAAAAAGGTGATTAAAAACTGGACAGAGCATCTAAATAGACATTTTTCCAAAGAAGACATACAGATGGCCAACAGGCACATGGAAAGATGTTCAACATCAATCATCAGGGAAATCCAAATCAAAACCACAATGAGATATCATCTTACACCTGTCAGAATGACTATTATCAAAAAGACAGGAAATAACAAGTGTTGGAGAGGTTGTGGAGAGGTGGGATCCCTCCTACACTGTTGGGGGGAATGTAAATTAGTACAGCCACTATGGAAAACAGTATGCAAGTTCTTCAAAAACTTAAAAATAGAACTACCATATGATCCAGGTACTCCATTTCTGGGTATAACAAAGAAAACAAAAACACTAATTTGAAGAGATATACGCACCCACTACGTTCACTGCAACATTACATACATTAGCCAAGATACGGAAACAACCTAAGCGCCCACCGATGGATAAATGGATAGAGAAGATGTGAGTTATATATACATAATGTAATACTACTCAGCCATAAAAAAGAAGGAAATCTTGTCATTTTCAACAATATGGATGGACCTTGAGGGTATTATGCTAAGTGAAACAAGTCAGTCAGAGAAAGACCAATACTGTATGATTTCACTTATTTGTGGAATCTAAAAACCGAACCAAATGAACAAACAAAACTACACTAAACTAATAGATACAAAGAACAGATTGGTAGTTTATCAGTGGGGAAGAGGTTTGGGGGTGGATGAAAAGGGGATTAACTGTATGGTGAGAGATGGTAACCAGAATTTTTGTGATGATCACTTTGTAGTGTATACAAATATCAAATTATTATAGTGTATACCTGAAACTAATATACAGTTGACCCTTGAACAAAGCAGGGTTCGGGGTGCCAACCCCCTGTGCAGTTGAAAATCTGTGTATAACTTATAATCAGCACTTCATATACATGGTTCTGCATCAGCACATAACAACCATGGATCATGTAGTACTGTAGTTCGTATTTATTGAAAAAAATCTGCATGTAAGTGGACCTGCAGTTCAAACCCATGTTGTTTAAGGGTCAACTGTAATATTACATACCAATTTTACCTCAATAAAATATTTAAAAAATAATGAAGAGTGAGAACAAGCAGCACCCAGATCGTGGTTTCTAAATACCTTTTCCAATAACAGGAACCAGGCCTCCTTGGAGAAAGGGCTGACTCTAGTACTGGGACAGGGAAAACATAAGATGAGCCTGGAGCATCATATAGGCCCCAAAGTAAGGAAGTTTAAAAAAAAAAAAAAAAGGAAGGGGCATCTAAAAAGGACATAGGAACCAACTGAAAGAGCTTCCAATGGCCAAAGCTGGAACAATCTGAGTAAGATCATAAATAGTGATAGTACTGGATTAGAACCCAAAGAATAAAATAAATACCTATGACGACTCTACTTTAATATAAACAAATGATTGATAAATGGGCAGAGGGGAGGTAGGGTAGGATACATCTTCCTTACAGAAGAATTCCAAATATTAGATGTAGGTACTACCTCTTCCAAGAAGTAGAGTTTAATTTCCCTCCTCTTGAGTATAAGCTGCATTTAGTGACTTGCTTCCAAAGAATAGAGAATGGAAAAGGAAAAATACTAAGTTTACAGTAGAGGAACGTGCAGACATAAACTTGACCACATTATCAAAGTTATTAAGTCATATCATTATTGCCTGATTTGATTTGATAAGAAGGGCGCTTTACCTCTGTAGTATTCTTCCCAAAACCAATAACCTAAGCATAAGAAAACACCAGACAAACTTGACATTAAGGGGCATTCTAAAAAGTACTTGACCAGTACTCTTCAAAAATGTCAAGGCATGGGGACTTCCCTGGCGATCCAGTGGTTAGGATGCCATACTTCCACTGCAGGGGGCGCAGGTTCCATCCCTTGTCCGGGAACTAAGATCACACACACCACGCGGCGTGGCCAAAAATAAAAATAAAAAACATTAAAATTCAAGGCATGAAAAGCAAGTAAAATCTAAGAAACTGTTACAGATTGGAGGAGACTTGGGGATATGAAAATGGAATGTAATGCGGTATCCTACATTGGATCCTAAAACAGGAAAGAAAGAAAAAAGGACATTCGTGGAAAACTGTAGTTCATATCATTGTACCGATGTTACTTTTATCATTTAACAAAGACATCATGATTATATGTATATTATGTATACCATTAGGGGAAGCTGGATGATGTATGTGAGAGTTCTATACTATCTTCACAACTTTTTTAGTAAATCTAAAAGTGTTCTGAAAGAAACCATTTATTTTTAAAAGAATAGTTAAAATTTTACAAATTTGGTGAGATATGTAAATCTAAAGATTCAAGAATCTGAACAAACCCAAACAAGACAAATGCAAAGGAAACCACACCTAAGCATATCATAGTCAAACTGCTGAGAATCAAAAACTTTAAAACTTGAAAGCAGCCAGAACAAAATATTACATTGGGGGACAGTAACACAAATGATAGCTGGCCTCTCATCAGATTGTCACTTGACTTATCAGAAACAATGGAGGCCCAGAAGACAATGGAATTATATTTTAAGTGCTCAGTGAACTGGGAGCAAAGTACATTTGCCTCAACTATATTAGTCCTAAAATCTTATAATTTGTTAGGAAGTCCTTATTTTTATACCTAGCAAAATGGCAGCCCATTTCTGGTTAAAATTATCCAAAATTCTGAATGAGCTGAGATTGAATTAATTTCTACTTTATTCAAAATTGGTATCTCCTCTCATTTATCTGTCTTCTTTAAAATTCTATTTCAAAACAAATATATTCTAATATACTAACCCTCCCTCTAAAATATCTAGCTCTTTCCTTCTTCAAGTATAAATTCTTACGAATATTGGACAAACGGACATAGCATGGAACAGGTTTTCTACTCAAAGGTTTGAGCAGCTATTAAACTCTCAAGTCCCTCAGAACTTTTCTTTCAGATCCTCATTTTCATATAGCCTCAATTTAACAGAAATCATTTGCTCTTAAACAGTTAATAAACTTTTAAAGTTGAAGTAATTTTTAAACAGCAGAAACAAGCCAATCAAAAGATCACCATTATCTCTGGTACAATTTTAATCTTTGAGTTTGGGACATGCTGACATGCTTTCAGTCACTGTATTTGGTTTCTGGCATTTTAACTTTAAGTTTTTCCCCTTTGTTCATTCCTTTTAATTTTTCTTTTACTTCAAGTAAAAATACAGTGTTAAAACAACATTAAGCTATATGTTTTAACTGAATAAGTACCAGGATATTCGGAGTTTAAATTCCCTTGGGAACCATAACTCTAACAGCCTTCCCCCTCCCCCATATAAATACATGCTACAATAGGGTCTTTCATCGCAAAACTCATACCCGCGAGGCAACGTCATTTATCACTGAGTAAATAATGCAAGATAACATAATGAAAAGGGGATTTTGCTTTATTCCCTTAACTATAAATAAAAATATATAGCACTTTGCAGGATTACCACATGTGGTAGGATAGTAACTTAAATACCAACCTTTAAGCCAAACTATAAATAAGATAAACTATGCTCTCTGGTCTCAAGTTTTAAATAGTATCTCTTTTCTTTAAACTTACTGCTTTCATGAAGCATATAAGAGTGACTGCATATAATTTGTGATCATTGTGATCATGTAATGAAAGATCCTATTGTGATATGTATATGCAAAAAACAAAAAACAACTAGAGTTAAGGTTGTTGCAGGAATTACAAAAAGTGCTTGTGATGAAGATAATGCAGTGAAGCCAAGTCAGAATCAGAGCCAAAGACCTTTTCCTGGATAAAGAAAGCAAATCACTGTCAGCTGTGGCTTGATTTATATATTATAACAAACCAGTCAAGGGGTGAGGGAGAAAGAGGTCGAAAATGTGAACACTGAAAACAAAAACTGATTCTACTCGCATCAGTATCAGTACACTGAATTATGCTTCAACATGATGTGGTATGATGGAATTCAGATTCCCTCACGGCAGCTTGTGTTTATTCTGGCTGTTCTGATCACATCTTAGCATCCAGATGCCATTCCTCTTTGGTGCCTAATGTGTTTATGCTCACATTATCATCAGGCATTGCAAAGATCATATTAGAAGTGATTTCACTCCATTTTCAAAGAGGAAGGAATTTATCCCTTTGATTGCTACTTGCTCACAAAATACACCTTGTTTCAGTTTTCTAAAAAAGTGCCACTTAAACTAAATTATAGCAGAGCGATCGGAAAAGGACTCCTGGGAGAACTCATTACAGTTATACAGAAAAGGAGATTTTGCTCTTCTACGCCTTTTTCAAGAAGTCATACTTGCCCATGGAGGCCGGCCAGTGAAGGCACTGGAAAGGTTACTTACCTTCTTAACTTCGATATCTGATTCCTCCTTAGGAGATGTGTCTTCATCAACACTGACTTATTTGTTTTGGGAAGTACCAACAATTAAAGATTTAAAATGAAATACCTAAATTAGAAAATAACCTTTCTGTGTCAAAACTATTAAAGACATATCAATAGAACACAACAAAGAATGAATCAATCAGAACATTGTCTGTTGTAGCTACACCTCTCCTATCAAGTTTGACCATGTCCTCCTATAATCCTTTATCCTTCCCTCTTCCCTTGGCCTTTGTCATCTTGCTCAAGGAACAGGACTTTATATATCCAGACAACTTTCCACTATCCAGGGGCAAATAACCTGATTTGTCAGGTTTTTTTTTAAAAGTGCACTTATGAAAAACTTAAAACTAGTGAAAGGTAGTGAAAACATCTATAAGAGAGTATCTACTTAGAAGAATTTATTATTTATTCAGTGCTTACTATGTAGCCGCCACTCTCCTACTCTCTTGAAATCCTTTTTATTCTTACTATCCCCTTTTACAGATGAGGAAATTATCCCCAGACAGGCTAAGTGCCCAAGATTACCAACACGTGAACTCATGCAGCTGGACTCCAGAGTGTTCTTAATCACTATATACATGGCCTCTAGTGCATGGCAATCCTACAGAGTAACCAGGCCATGCCACCTCGTATCAATGTCATTTGGAAACCAAAAAAAAAGGCCCATCACAGACAACAGCCAAGGTGAGGGGACTCCTGAGGGCTGAGTTCAGGACGGTGAAGGGAGAATAATTAGGTCAGGGAAGGGAGAAGTGGGTACAAACAATAGACACTGCATCTCTGCCCAGCTCTTGCCCCACTCTAACACTTAAAAGAAGAGACAGTTCAATGAAAATGAGAGATCAGTAACATAGTTCTCTGACAGGTAGGAATTTTGAGGCGCTTTTCAAACTTTATAATGTTTAGTGCACCTAACTTCACACATTTATTCTTTTCTTACTTTTGAAGAATAATGACTGTGTTTCTAAATATTAGCTATAAATAATTTTATCCTATATCCATTTTATACCATATTTTTATTCTTCTTTTAATCATGACTGGGGATTAAGTAACCCCACTCCATTCCTCCTTCCATTACATTATTATTCAATACTCCTATTTACTGAGCATTGACTAGAGTAAGAAGTTGAATTTCCTAAGCTGAACCCATAATCACAATTTCAAGCCATTTCATGGATACTCTCACAAGGGCTTCTGAGTCCCTGCTTACTTAACTGTGACCACATCCACCGCATTAATGCTTGACCCCAGTAAAGTGCCCCCTTGTATTTTCCCATCTGAGTCAGCTGAGATTTGCAAGTTCCCATGTTTGCCCCCTGACCACACTCGGTTTGCCACCTCCCAGTAGTTATCTGGGTTCTGCACCATTCCTCTTCAATCCACCCTCATCTCCACCCCCAGGTTCACTGCCATGGCTTCTGCTTTCCACTCCTGCTCCTGGCCACAGACCACTGCCACCTCCTTCCTTCTTCCCACATCTACTTTCCCACCTCTCAGCTGACAGGAGCCTTTAAAGTTGCTCAGGCTTTCATGCTGGAAAGAAACAAGGATAACATAAATGTGTCTTCCCTTCTTTGGCCCAATAACTACCATTCTAGTCTTTGCTTTCATTTTGCTATCAAAGTTTTTCAACTGGTAATTTATACCTCTTCCATTGTATGATCACACATTTCTTATAACTGTTGAAATCTGGCAACTGACCAAACCACTTCACTGAAAGTTTACTTTTAAACATTCACAATGACTTACTTCTTACCACATCTAGCTTGACCTCAGTCCTCATTTTTCTTGACTCTCTGTGGCGTCTGACACTACTACCTTCCAATGATTCCTAAGACATTGTACTACCTATCTTTCCTCTTACATCTCTGACTCCAGAACACTGGGTGTTCCCCAAGGCTCAGTCCTGGGCCCTCTTCCATTCTGGAGTCTTCCTTTTGCTCACATATCAGATACTCAACTAATCATTCTATGGAAAGGACTCAACACCTTATCAACAGCTCTGATCGTTAAGTCCCTGTCACCTCTCTCCAAAGCAATGCTGCTCAAACTATCTGTGGTAAGGGGCTAGTCATTTTTTCCCATTACAGTTCAATACTTTTGTAAAATATAATAAAAACAAATCACAAAAAAAGAAAAAAGCCATACAAAATACAAGCCCCTATTTTAAAATTATTAGATTTAATATAAACACAATCAGAACAAACAACAGCATAGGAAAAAAAGACGAAAATTACTATAACAGTTTCTAAATTATTACTCTTTATTTCTGCACTTCTCTTCTTGCAGACCAACTAGTTTGTGGGTAGACACTGGCCATGGACTACATTTCAAGGAGCACAGCTCTAGAGGCCTGTAGGGCATCCAGCTACCATCCTGCCACTCCCTTAACAGACAACAACTTCCATATTTCCGTCTGTTATGGCAGCATCACCTTCCACTGGGCCCAAAAGTTTTGCCTCATCCTGACTCCTCTTTCCTTTGTAACTCAATCCAATCAATTACCAACCTTTAAATTTTCTTCCTTCAAATTGTCTTCCATCCAACTCTTCTCCACATTGACTGCAACAACCCTAATTCAGAAGCTAAGATCTCCTACTTGAACTATCATACAACAACCTTCTAAACGAGTCTCCTTGTATGGTGAGCAGTCATTAGTGCTATTTACGAATATTTCCAGTTTCACCTCCCTGGCCCTTCCTCTCAAACACAGAAAACTACAGTTTCTGGAACCCTTGTAGTTGGTTACTGCCATGTGACTAGTTGTACCCAATGAGTTGTAAATGGAAGTGTGAGTGTCATTTCCAGGCCTCGTATTTAATTGCTGGTGCCTGACCCTCTAGAGCGTTCTTTTCCCTCTCTTAAGGCAAACAAAATATGAGATATTGGCTATTCTATCAGTCTGGGTCTCTGAAGGACTATGATAAAGGAGAGCCTCCAACTGAGCTGTGATGGACATGCAGCATGAGCAAGAGACATATCTCTATTTTTTTTAAACCACAAAGATTTTAAAGATGCTTGTTTCTATTGCTATCTCACAGCTTGTACACTCTGACCCAAGCCTCTCCTCTCTCCAAAACCACACCACCAAGACGAAGGTCCCTGAAGCACTAATTTATCATCATGTCCCCACTTTTAAAAAATAAAATAAAACAAAATGGCATGCCTCAAATGAATTTCTGTGGTTTAAAGAAAAAAAAAACAAAAAACGCAAACTCCTTAGTATCAAAGCTCTCACTAACCTATTTTTTCAAACATCCTACCAGATCAACCTCTTTTACCTGAATCTGCCAGACTCACCACCCCATACCATCCCCTGCCCAAACAAAGGAACAATTCCTCTCTCTCCTCCTTAAAGGAAAGGTCAGTTCTATCCATTCCACTAAACTTCCTCCACAGTCCTAAAATCAGCCAACACTTCATGAATACTTACTAAGTGCCAGGCTTTGTTCTAAAGTTAGTACTTTCAATGTACTAACTCACTTAGTCTCATAATGACTCTATGAGGTAGGTATCATTAAACTAATTTTACAGATGAGGAGACTGAAACACAAGGATTAAACAACTTGCTGAAGGTTATACGACTAATAAATTATGAAGCCAGATGAACCCAGCAGTCTGACTCCAAAGACTGTCCTTTTAATCACTGCCCTGTATTGTTTCTAGGACACTCTGATCTCCCTTTCACTGAACTTCCATTACACTGTGTGGATCTTCCTAGCACATAAAGTTGTGCCTTGCACGACTAGTCACAATTTCATGTGTGCAGCCTTTACCTATCAATACTAAGCTAGACTGTAAACTCTGGGGATATACCTTACCACTCTTTGTATCATTCAATAAGAAAATGTCCCCAAAGGAATCACTCTGCGATAAGTATGCTTCTACTGACAAGGATAGATATTAGTCATGTTTTTTTTTATTTTCTGTATTTTATAACACTTGAGATCTTGAGGCCTTGCTGATCCTGGAGAGACAACCCCTTCCAGGGATAGCTAATATGCAAACCAGCCAATCCACAGTCCATACCCCCAGCCACCTCCTTTATCTAACTCACACATCAAGCCAATATTTCCCCTACCCTAAATCACCCAAGGCAAGATACCAGACAACTAGGGACCACCCTTGTAGCCCAGAGCCTCTGAAATTATTCAAACTAGCCAATCCTAAGTCTGCTGACTCTGTCCTGCCTTGCCTTTTCCCCAGAAACCACAATAAAGGCTCATGTCCATGCTTCCCCCTTACTCCTCCTGCCTCCTATCAACCCCGGTGCCTCCAGTGTGACCCTGCATAGCCAGCTCCCTTCTCCTGGGAACTGTAAATAATAAACTCTTCTTTCAAAGGCATTTGTCTCCATGTCTGTCATCCTATCATACCTGATTAAAACAAAACCCCGGGTATATTTTAAAACAGATCATCACATCTGGAGGTCCTTGAAAATGCAAACTGCACACTTGAGACCAGGCAGGATTCTATCTCCATTGGTGCTGGAAGGAAGGATTTTCAGTGGGCATAGAGGAGACAGAGGAGTGGTACATGGAACAGAATTGGTTTGGTGGTCTTCCTGCTTAGCATAAAGAAGACAGAAGCCCATCTTGTCTTCCAATTCCAATTTTAGCAGTTACTATCTCAGCACTGAATTGGTAATTGTAATTGTAGAATCTCCAAATCTTTAAAAACCCTACATATGTTAGTTGTTTTCTATTTTTTCCATAAGGATTAGCAAGAAAATCCCTAAGAGTCTGAAGACAACCATAGGGGCAACAAGGAAAGGCAAAAGCTAAGGAAAGTGTGGCTTATCTGTAGACAGTCTTAGGAAAAACAAAATCCAAGGAGAGGAGTGGGTGCAGGCAGTTCTGAGAAGAGAGAACACCAGCTTGAGCCTCTGCAACCTGCCACCAGGAAAAGAGTATAAAGATCCCAACCTGGATTTGAGAAGCAGTCTTAGTAATGAAACCCAAGGGGTTTCCTAACACACTCTCTCCTAGATAAAGCTAAGCAGTGTCCATAAATGCTTAATAGACACTTGTTGAATGGATACCTCAATCATATAAAATTGAATAGTTTTAAGATACTCACGGAGACTTAGACATAGTCCACTTTGTCCCCCCCGCCCCGGTATAAAACCTTTTTTCTTGCCCTTTTCTATATCTCCCCTGAGACAAAGGTACTTCTTTTCTCCTACAGGATAAAATGGTGCAATTTTTCACAGTGCTCTGAGGTTCCAGTGTTCCTATGGAATATCTGCACATTCAGCCATTGCTCCTCTGAAAAAATGCCAGAGGACTCCCACTCCACAAACACTCCACGTTTTAGAGGTTCAGGAAACAAGGTGGGGAACAGATCTGGACTATGGCAGGCCAGGAGAATACTATTCACCCAAAAACTTCCCTAGAACATATTGGTCCCAAGCTAGCAACATGAATCTAGAATGCCTTAGAGAAATCAGGTAGACCAGAGTCTTTAGCCTATGGGGAGTCAGTCAATTCAGAACTCCTCCGGACTACTCAGAAATCTTTGAGAAGGCACCTGACCTTTGCATAGCAATATTAACGACAATTAGCAACTCCATCTAACAACTGCTTGCTATAAGGCTAGGCGTATTAAGTACATCATTGCATCTATTTACCTCTATCTACCCAGTGAGGTAGGTTTTTCATCCTTTCTACAGATGAGTAATTTGAGCCCCAGATAGGTGAAGATACTTCCTTAAATTCAGTTATTAGATGGCAGAGTTGAAATTTAGATTCATATGGTCTGATTTCAGATCGCAGACTCTTAAAACTACGCTTTGCCTGAAGCACAGACCAAGTCTAGATCAAAAATGTCCATTTAAAGCACAGGAAGTGCATTAGATCCTAAATCCATGAGTTGAAAGAGAATGGCGACACTGAAACAGGTAAAAAACTACTCCCGTGTTCCCATACAAACATGGCTATCCACCATCACCAGTCTTCCCACCACTCACAAACACCATATTCTACTGCTTACTGGCAAGGCAATTTATACTATGTCACAGGTCCTGCAATTTATATTATGCTACAGGCCCTGCCTCTTAAGGAGTAATAAAATCTTACACATACACACCAAGTGAAAGGTATATTTTAATCCTGACCTAATAAAAGTTGACTATATAAAATTGCATAATACCAAACAACACTTTACATGTTGATATCCTATTTGTTAAAGCTAAAATCATGTATTAATGATGATGCAAAAATATAACATTCTATATATCCCTGAATAGGCAACATTCTTACCATGAGACACTCGACTAGACATTCTAGGGGTTGGAAGATGACGGAAAGGTAAATAAGGATGGGATATTAGAACACAAACTCATGTTTTAGGTCTACTTCTAGGCTTCCAGGGATACCAGCCTTGTTGATATATGCTTCTTTCACTCAAATTTCTTCCCACCATTCTCCAGAAGAAAAGACTCCTATAGACAAGCTCTGAATGGCTTCATCTCTTCAAAAATGGAACATCAGTTCTTTCACCTGATTTTCACATGACAGTTTCTAAAACCCTCATAAAAATCCCAGGTCACACTCGAGGTCACTCACTGTCCTCAATGCAGTACAACAGTTGAAATAAGGTTTGACCATAGCAGATTCAAAAGGAAGGGGTATTATTTCACCAAGTGCTTTGCATACCACAGGCCCAAGATAAGTAACTACTGAACACTTTTGTGGATATAATTCAACTAATATAGCCTTTAAAAATAAAAAGAACTGGCTTAATATCTAATATTTAATGATGAAAGCATTATCAAACTACCCAGGAATTTTTGTTATGCTATGATAAAAATTAACAAAACTTTTAAAACTCTATTAGGAGAAGTAATAGAATTTATTATGTCCATAAATATTCATATACTGGAAACAGGATCTAGATTAATAGAGCTGGGTTACAGGGTTCAGTAGGGTAAAAATAAAGAAATTGGAAAAGAAAACATAGAGAAAAATATCAGCTTTTTAAGTAAGATTTCCTCTTCTAGAAATGTTGAAAACCACTGGGTTTTTTTGTTTGTTTTTACTTTTTGAAGCCACACCACATGGCATGCAGGATCTTAGTTCCCCAACCAGGGATTGAACCTGTGCCCCCTGCAGTAGAAGCACAGAGTCTTAACCACTGGACCACCGGGGAAGTCCCTGAAAACCACTGTTTTTAATAGAAGCTATTTTTGATATTTTGGCCTTAAAGAAATAATCTGAAAGTAGTTTATTAGTAACAAATGTTCTACCATGGAGAAAAAGTTACTGCTCTAGCTCGTAGGAGAATATATTTTATTAGCATAAAGAGATTACAGATGCAGACTCCTCGAATCTATGATCACAAAGGACTAGAAATCCAGTTCCCACTCACAGCATGAATCCCCTCTAGAACACACCTGCAGAGTCATCCAATGACTATTTCAAAAGCCCCAGGTATTTTTAATATTGTTTAAAAACAGCAGAACAATCCAAATGCCCATCAAGTGATGAATGGAAAAACAAAATGTGGTATATCCATACAATGGAATATTACTCAGCCATAGAAAGGAACGACATACTGATATATACTAAACATGGATGAAGCTTGAAAAAATTATGCTAAGTGAAAGAAAGACACAAAAGGCCAAACATTATATGATTCTATTTATATGAAATGTCCAAAACAGGCATATCCGCAGAGACAGACAGTATATTAGTGGTTGCCGGGGGCTGGGGAAAGGCAAAATGGGGACTGACTACTAATGGATAAAAGGATTCCTTGTGGAGTGATGAAGATCTCCTAAAATTAAACTGTGGTGATGGCTACGCAACTGTGTGAATATACTAAAAAGCACTGAACTGTACACTTTTAAAGGGTGAATTTTATGGTGTCTGAGTTACATCTAAATAAAGCTGTTATTTTAAAAATTGGGGAAAAAAGAAAAGCAAACCATTTAAACAAAGTTTTACAGTGATTTTCTCACAAGTGTCCTATGGAAGATAGAAAATCTTACATAATTTAGAACAAAAGACTCAATAGAAACATATAAATGATATTAGCAAGGATTATTAGGGATATTACGGTTGACATATATACATTACCATGTGTAAAATAGATAGCTAGAGGGAACCTGCTGTATAGCACAGGGAGCTCAGCTCGGTGCTCTGTGATGACCTAGATGGGAGGGATGGGGTGGGCAGTGGGAGGGAGGTCCCAGAGGGAGGGGATATATGTATACATCTAGCTGAGTCACTTCACTGTACAGCAGAAACTAACACAACATTGTAAAGTAACTATACTCCAATAAAAAAAAATAAGCTTAGTACTTTAAAGGGACTATTTTAAAAAGATACATATTGATTTCAACAGGAACTTACAGTTAAAGAATTATGCTAAGTACACGTCTCCTTCCAACATGGCACAGCATTTCAATCTTAGAACTTATTTTGATATTATTTTGAAGACTATTTCAAAAAGTGTTAGCCTTGAGTATTTGTTTAAAACAGTATTTCCCAAGCTTTAGTCACGTATGTACCGTCTTCAGTATTTTTGCCATCCTCACACCATCTGTATTATTATTTTTTAAATATTTTCCTTCAATCCACTTCACCATTGACTCACCTTTTGTAATAACCATGAAATCGTGGGTTTGAAGTGCTAATACACACTTTTCCCCCATATATTAAAATTCAAAATATGCTTATCCATGTACCACTTTAAATCATCTTGTATACAACTCAAGAAAACACTGGTTAAAAAAACCAGCTTTGCCTGGTAACATATCTATACTTTAAAAAGTGACAGGGAAATTAGAATGGTCAGAAAAACACTGTTAGGACTTTTCTATAAAGTAAGGCACATGTTCAACGGGAGCAACAGGGCTTGAACTTGGCCAAGAGAAAGTCTTTGAGAACAGTACTGGCGTGGATGGTAGAGGAAAATGGCGGGCAGTAGGCCTCCATGAGGGAAGCAGCTGAAAGAACAGGGATGTTAGGTCTTTTCTACAAGTTCTTGGATACAGTATGATACAGTCCGGGTGCTACTGCCATGTTCAGCTTGTCAAACAGAGCTGAATTTGGCAGAAGGAAGGCTGTCTGATGATCAGATGGGGCAGGGCTTTTTTTTTTTTTTTTTTTTTTTTGCGGTACGCGGGCCTCTCACTGTTGTGGCCTCTCCCATTGCGGAGCACAGGCTCCGGACGCGCAGGCTCAGCGGCCATGGCTCACGGGCCTAGCCGCTCCGTGGCATGTGGGATCTTCCCGGACCGGGGCACGAACCCGCGTCCCCTGCATCGGCAGGCGGACTCTCAACCACTGCGCCACCAGGGAAGCCCAGGAGAAGGGCTTTCTACTGACTCTGCTTCTTCCTTCCTGTTGACACCAGTCCTAAAAGCCTGCAGAGGGGCCCACTGCTAAAGTAGTGACTCCAGGGCAGAGAAAGTCTGGGCTCTACTACATCTGTTCCTCTTGTGTAAAGGAAACATGAGTTAGATTTCATTTTGAAATATTAGTATGAAGGGTGGTTTGAAACAGATTCCTTAGAGAAGCTTATTCCCATTCCTGATGGGAGATGTCATCATACAACCCCTCCTCAAACAAACACATTGAAGACCCTGGAATAACTGATCATCCCCTTTTTTACTCCCTTTTCCCACTGCAGAGGGAACAACTACTGTTGTTGACAATTATCCATCCTAAGTAGGTGAATCAAGAACATGCCACTGTCTTTACTCTTATCCATTTAAGAAGCCCTAACTGAATTCTGGAATAGCAAGGAATACAGAAAGATAGTAACTGAAGGCTCTCTCCAAAGAGAACAGAAAAAAAAAAGGAAAAAGGAAATAAAAAAAAAGCTTCCTTCCCTATTCTTATTCATTAATCATTTTCCTGAGAACTAGATATAACAACTTTTAAAAGAAATCTATGTAAGAAAAAATCATAAATCATTTTTTAAAATTTATTTATGTATTTATTTTTAGCTGTGTTGGGTCTTCATTGCTGCGTGCAGCCTTTCTCTAGTTGTGGCGAGCAGGGGCTACTCTGTTGCTGTGTGCAGCCTTCTCATTGTGGTGGCTTCTCTTGTTGCAGAGCATGGGCTCTAGGCACATGGGCTTCAGTAGTTGTGGCACATGGGCTCAGTAATTGTGGCTCGCAATCTCTAGAGCGCAGGATGAATAGTTGTGGTGCCTGGGCTTAGTTGCTCCACAGCATGTGGGATCTTCCCGGACCAGGGCTCGAACCCATGTCCCCTGCATTGGCAGGCGAATTCTTAACCACTGCGCCACCAGGGAAGCCCCATAACTCATTTTAGATAAACCTACTCCTGCCCCTGAAAGTGATCTTAGGGTTCTGGTCAATAGGCTCACTGACATATTTTCTTAACACTCTTGATGCCTTTTAGCCTTCTGGCACATGGCTTGGAGACTGTGGAAAGATATACTTTCCTAGTATTTTCTCAAGTTAATTTATTCTTTGTGTGAAGCTTTGATATATAGCCCCATAACTGTAAAGATAGGCTTCCTAAAGACTGTTCAGAAAATATAAATTATAGAACTACAAAACCTTTAAGTCTGATTGGTTTTGTGTTATATTATACTGTCAAAATGGTCTTTGGGAGCATTTTAACCTAGGAAGACTACTGATGATTTCTCAAAGAATTTCATCCCAAGCATCAATTTCCATTGAACATTACACATTCAGGTAGCTTCATTACTAGCAATTCAGATTCACATCTGTAAATATCCTCAGAAACTCATGAAAACATTTGTTTTATAACCAGATAAATCGCAACTCTTCTCAGAGATCTACCACAGCGTGTCTCAAAGTGTGGTCTGAGGATCACACGCACTAGAATCAAATGGGGAGGGTGTTTGTTAAAAATACAGATTCTTCTAAAATATGACACAAATGAACTTATTTATGAAACAGAAAAAGACTCACAGACACAGAAAACAAACTTATGGCTGCCAAAGGGGAAAGGGGGTGAGGGAGGGATAAATTAGGAGTTTGGCATTGGTAAACAACAAGGTCCTACTGTATAGCACAGGGAACTATATTCAGTGTCCTGTAATAAACCATAATGGGAAAGAATATGAAAAATTATATATATATATATATGAACTAACTGTGCTATACACCAGAAACTAACACAACATTGTAAATCAACTATACTTCAATTAAAAAGATTCCTAGAAACTATGTCAGAGCTATTAAATCAAAATCTCCAGGTATGGGGCCACTAATCCACATTTTATATAAGATGGCCAGGGAATTCTTATGTACCTCAATGCTTCTGAACCACTTAGCTACTTGAACCAACTCTTGCCATCACAAAAACACAAAAACAGGATTCTCACAAGTCATTGCATATATAAAGTATACATTAAAAAAAGAATCAAGGAATAAATATTTAAAATGGAAAAGAAGGCAAAGTGAAAAGTTCTCTTCTATTACAGTCTGGAAGAATTTAGATTCTAGTGTGAACTGCAGCCATGAACAGGAAGTATTCTCTACCTGTAAGACAAGTGTTATTTGTTACTATATTTATAGTAAAGATACCAATATCTCTTCTGTCATTCAGTGTGAAACACAGGATACTCTGTAAGAGGAATGCCATACTTACACAATGATTAAAGGATGCTCCAGCATGCAATAAAGTCTGCACTCATTCTTTCTCAACACTGTGACTTTGCCACCACAATTTGGCAAAGTGGTTCTCAACCACTTTGAATTTCCTGGGCCAGTGGTTTTCAAACTAGACATACATTTAAAATCATCTGAAGATCTTGTTAAGACACAGACTACTACTTGCATTTACAAGTTCCAGGTGATTACTGATGCTGTTGGTCCAGAGACCAGACTTGAGAAGCAAGTCTAACTTAGGCTTAATCTAACTCTGATCTCCTTCAATGAGTTCAGTGATGCTAAAAAAAAAAACTACTCCAACTGGCAAAGACTCTAACCACTGGTTGCAGGGCTTCTTGTGTAGGACCCTTGCTGTTCAGTATCTTCAGGAAGTTCCCATCATTCAAAACTTGTAAGGGTGATAAGCTTGTCCTTTCTTGGCAGCTCCAGGGATAAACACCCTTCCTATCCCTCCCCCAATTCCTAGCCTCTGTCTGACCCTACAGCCTCACTTCCTACCCTGAAACTATACTTCCTATGCAGGAAAGCTATTGGAAAGTCAAGAGGTCCGTCTGTTCCTGTCTTAGGGAACTACACTTCCTTTAGCTGGAAATCAAGGCAGCCTCCCTCCAGTTAGTGATTTATTTGATGACTGTCACAGGACTACAGCTGTACAAACGAACTCAGCAAGGAGTACACGTCTGGAGGCACAATTAGGTCAAGTATAAACTCAAAAGACTGTCCAGAAATAGAAGCATTCAGCTCTCAACATTTACATACTGGTCCTTCGTGGGAATAAATATATAACACAGATTTCTCCATTCAGAGATAGATCCAGAATTTACAGACTACAAATGGGTGCCCCATGCTCTCTAAACAGCTTTCAAATTCATCTCATCAAGGTTTAAAATATATTCCCAGCATCAGGTTCTAAGTGGTGAATTGCATATATATTCAGTTCATCCTTCCCAAGAAAAGATATTTCAATAAATTCTTAGAAATTGAAAAACATGTCGGAGCAAGGTAAGAAAACGCATTGGATAAAGCTTAAATATCTTTAGAGGATCTTCAGGAGCTCAATCATCTTTTCAATTTGAACATATAACTAACAATTTGGGGACCATGTTAAAATTAATTAGGAAGTTTAACAGGTAAGGCTAAACAGTTTATTTTTCTTTTTTCTATCCTTAAGAAAAAAGTAAACCTGGAGAACAAATACAGAACTACACCAATAGGGAAGGATGTTTTTAAAATGTTGGCCATAAGCTAGTTAAATGTTGCAAATACTGCATAACATTAATAATTTACTATGTATGGTAAAAATATATGACTTCCTTAAACCAGTGTAAGAAAATGATTAAATACAACATACACTATAACCATGGTATTTCCAAAACCTAGAACACTTGTTTAACAAGAAAATATGTTAAGCCATGTTCTGAATCAAAAAAATTTGTTATAAAAAACAGTCCAAATCCTTGGGCATCCACTTGCTCTAGTGTGACCACTGAAGAGTCTTAGGTTTGTCCAACTACCGAATATGGGTGCAAACTGAGCACACAAATCATTTAATGTCATCTGCTACTGGAGACCAACTGATGGATGTAATGCTGCTGCTTTTTACCACACAACTTCTTTGACAAAATGTTGTTTTCTGGCATGTTGTCGTATTTAGCATAAACATCCATTTTCATGGTTTGGAGAGAGCAACCCATTTCTCCTTTGAGGTGCTAGATCCTAAACACCAAAACAAATCAGATCCATATGGTATAAAAAACTGGTCATGCGCTTCCCTGGCGGCGCAGTGGTTGAGAGTCCACCTGCCAATGCAGGGGATGCAGGTTCATGCCCTGGTCCGGGAAGATCCCACATGCCACGGAGCAATTAAGCCCGTGCACTACAACTACTGAGCCTGTGCTCTACAGCCTGTGAACCACAACTACTGAGCCCGCATGCTGCAACTACTGAAGCCTGTGCTCCACAACAAGAGAAGCCACCGCAATGAGAAGCCCGCGCACCACAATGAAGAGTAGCCCCTGCTCACCGTAACTAGAGAAAGCCCTCCCACAGCAACAAAGACCCAACACAGCCAAAAATAAATAAATAAAAATAAATAAATTTATAAAAAATATTGTTAATCACCAGTAGAGGATTTACCTATTATAGGATATTCCTTGACAGAAGCTGATTTTTTATACTACATCAAATAGATTGGCTTCCATGAAAAATAATTTGTATTACATTCCCCTGCCCTGCATATAGCCACCTGAGGACCTGGTCCTGCTCTCCAGCAGGCCAGCAGCAGACCCACACCACTCCCCACCTCTGAGCAGCCAACCACACCAGAAGTCTACCCCACCCTCCAGCAGACCTGCAGCCACCACAGGAGGCAGCCCTGCCTACCAGCATGCCCACAGCAGTCTGCCTCACCACAACAGAAGGGCACACACAGCCCACATAGGGACACCTCTAGAGCATATAATTCTGATGACCAGAGGGGAGTGCACTGCTGGATCCCACAGGATGTCTCCTACATTAAGGCCACTTCTCCAAGATCAGGAGACGTAACTGAACTGCCTAATACACAGACATAAACAAGAGAATTGGCAAAATAAGAAGGCAGAGGAATATGTTCCAAGTAAAGAAACAAGACATAACCTCAGAAAAAGAACTAAACAAAGTGGAGATAAACAATCTACTCAAAATGAGTTCAAGGTAATGATCATAAAGATGCTCAATGAACTTGGGAGAAGAATGAACACAGTGAGAATTTCAACAGAGTTAGAAGATATAAGGAAGAACCAAACAAAGCTGAAGAATACAACAACTGAAGGAAAAAATACATTAGAAGCAATCAACAGTATATTAGATGATACAGAGGAATGGATCAGCAATCTAGAAGACGAGTAGTAAAAATAAGCCATGCTGAACAGAAAAAAGAATTTTTAAAAAGAAGGACAGTTTAAGAGACCTCCAGGAAAACATCAAGCATACTAACATTCATATTATAGGGGTCCCAGAAGAAGAGAGAGAGAAAGGGGCAGAGAACTTATTTGAAGAAGTAATAGCTGAAAACTCCCCTAACTTGGGGAAGGAAATAGACAAGAGAGTCTTAAACAAGATGAACCCAAAGAGGTCCACAGCAAGACACATTATATATACAATGGCAAAAATTAAACATAAAGAGAGAATCTTAAAAGCAGCAATAAAAAAGTAACAAGTTATGTACAAGGGAACTCCTATAAGGTTATCAGCTGACTTTTCAGAAGAAACTTTGGAAGCCAGAAGAGAGTGGCAAGGTATATTCAAAGTGACAAAAGGGAAAAAACCTACAACGAAGAATACTCTACCCAGCAAGGTTATCATTCAGATTTGAAGGAGAGATAGAGTTTTACAGATAAGTAAAAGCTGAAAGAGTTCAGCACCCCTAAACCACCTTTACAAGAAAAGTGAAAGGGTCTTCTCTAAATGGAAAAGAAAAGGCCACAACTAGAAATATGAAAATTATGAAAGGAAAAAATCTCATGAGTAAAGGGAAACATACAGCAAAGGTAGTAGATCAACCACATATAACACAAGTAGAAAAGGTTAAAAGACAAAAGTAGTAAAATCACCTGTATCCAAAATAAGTAGTTAGGGAATACACAAAACAAAAAGATATAAAAATATGACATCAGGGCTGCCCTGGTGGCGCAGTGGTTGAGAGTCCGCCTGCCGACGCAGGGGACGCAGGTTCGTGCCCCGGTCCGCGGAGCGGCTGGGCCCGTGAGCCATGGCCGCTGAGGCTGCGCGTCCGGAGCCTGTGCTCCGCGACGGGAGAGGCCACAGCAGTGAGAGGCCCGTGTACCGCAAAAAAAAAAAAAAAAAAAAAGAGACATCAAAAACACTCGGGGGGTGGTGTGAGTAAAAATGTAGGGTGGTTAAAATGCATCTGAACTTAAGAGATCATCAACTTAATCACATATATATAGGTTGTTATATATGAACCTCAAGGTAACCACAAATCAAAAACCTCTGATATATACACACACAAAAAAGAGAAAAGAATCCAAACATGGGATTTCCCTGGTGGTCCAGTGGTTAAGAATCTGCCTTCCAGTGCAGGGGACGTGGGTTCAATCCCTGGTTGGGGAACTAAGATCCCACATGCCGCAGGGCAGCTAAGCCCATGCACCACAACTACTGACCTGCATGCTCTAGAGCACACATGCCACAACTAGAGAGCCCACGTGCCACAACTACTGAGCCTACACATTCTGAAGCCTGCACGCCACAACTAGAGAGAAGCTAACGTGCCACAACGAAGAGCCTGCGCACTGCCATGAAAGACCCCGCATGCCTCAACGAAGATCCCACGTGCTGCAACTAAGACCCGACACAGCCAATAAATAAATAAATAAATAAAAGTTAAAAAAAAAAGCATCCAAACATAATCTTAAAAATAGATATAAAATCACAAGGGAAGAGAGCAAAAGAAGAAAGGAACAACAACAAAACTACAAAAGCAAGGAGAAAACAATTAACAAAATGCCAATAAGCACATACCTATCAATAATTACTTTTGAACACAGAGGCAAAGGTCCTCAACAAGATACTGACAAACTGACTCCAACAATAAATAAATTAAAAGGATCATATACCATGATCAACTGGGACTTATCCCAGGGATGCAAGGATTTTTCAAAATCTGCAAATCAATCAACATGATATACCATATTAACAAATTGAAGAATAAAAACCATGTGATCATCTCAATAGATGCAGAAAAGGCTTTTGATAAAATTCAACGTCCATTTATGATAAAACCTCTTCAGAAAGTGGGCACAGAGGGAACAAACCTCAACATAATAAAGGCCATATAGGACAAACCCACAGCTAACATCATACTCAACAGTGAAAAGCTGAAAGCATTTCCTCTAAGATCAGGAACAAGACAAGGATGTCCACTCCTGCAACTTTTATTCAACATAGTTTTGGGGGACTTCCCAGGCGATCTAGTGGTTAAGACTCCACACTTCCAATGCAGCGGACGTGGGTTCAATCCCCGGTCAGGGAACTAAGATCCCACATGCCATGTGGCGCAGCTAAATAAATAAATAAACAAACAAACAACATAGTATTGGAAGTCCTAGCCACAGCAGTCAGAAAAGAAAAAGAAATAAAAGTAATCCAAACTGGAAAAGAAGAAGTAAAACTGTCACTGTTTTCAGATGACATGATACTATTAATAGAGAATCCTAAGGATGCCACCAGAAAACTACTACAGCTAGCTCATCAATGAATTCAGTGAAGTTGCAGGATACAAAACTAATATACAGAAATCTGTTGCATTTCTATACACTAACAAGAAAATATTAGAAAGAGAAATTAAGGAAACAATCGCATCTATGACTGCAACAAAAAGAATAAAATACTTAGGAATAACCTACCTAATAAGGCAAAAGACCTATACTCTGAAAACTATAAGACACTGATGAAAGAAACTGAAGAGACACAAACAGATAGAAAGGTATACCGTGTTCTTGGATTGGAAGAATCAATATTGTTAAAATGACCATACTATCCAAGGCAATCTACAGACTCACTGCAATCCCTATCAAATTACCAATGGCATTTTTCACAGAACTGGAACAAAAAATTTTTTGATTTGTATGGGAACACAAAAGACCCCAAATAGCCAAAACAATCTTGAGAAAAAAGCACGGAGCTGGAGGAATCAGACTCCCTGACTTCAGACTATGCTACAAAGCTACAGTAATCAAAGCAGAATGGTACTGGAACAAAAAAAAACAGACATATAGATCAATGGAACAAGACAGAAAAGCCCAGAAAGAAACCCACACACTTATGGTCAATTAATCTATGGTCAATTATTAGGAGGCAAGAATATACAAGGGAAAAAAGACAGTCTCTTCAATAAGTGATGCTGGGAAAACTGGACAGCAACATGAAAAAGAATGAAATCAGAACGTTCTTTAATACCATACATAAAAATAAACTCAAAATGGATTAAAGACCGAAATGTAAGACTGGATACTATAAAACTCCTAGAGGAAAACATAGGCAGAACACTCTTTGACACACGTTGCAGCAATATTTTGGGGGAACCATCTCCTAGAGTAATGGAAATAAAAATAAACAAATGGGACTTAATTAACTGAAAAACACCAGTCAGATGGCCATCAATAAAAAGTCCGGAGAGGGTGTAGAGAAAAAGGAATCCTCCTACACTGTTGGTGGGAATGTAAATTGGTGTAACCACTATGGAAAACAGTATGGAAGTTCCTTAAAAAACTAAAAATAGAATTACCATATGATCCTGCAATCCCACTCCGGGACATATATCCAAAGAAAACTCTAATTTGAAATGATACATGCACCCCAATATGTATTGTTCATAGCAGCACTATTTACAATAGCCAAGACATGGAAGCAACCTAAATGTCCATCAACAGATGAATGGATAAAGATGTGGTATAGATAGATAGATAGATATAGATATAGATAGATATAGTGGAATATTAGTCATAAAAAAGAATCACTTTGCTGTACACTTGAAACTAACACAACATTGTAAATTAACTATACTTCAATAAAATAAATAAATAAAAATAAAATTACTTTAAATGCAAATGGACTAAATGTTCCAATCAAAAGGTCAAGGCTTTTAATGTCACCTACTTATTTCCTAGCTTGCAATGACAATACTTGTGATATAATAACAAAAACTAGGTCAGCTTGTATCTGTTGATAATATATATAATTTTTAACTCTTTGTAAAAGAGATACAAGTTAGTACCCATTCTTGATGAATAATGCAGGGTAAGTTCATTAAGATAAGGCAAAAAAACAACTTCCACTGAAGTCTGGATTAATCAAACATAGAATAAAGCATATTTATAGGCGTATTCTACTAGTAGTTTATGTCCTGCTTACTGAGTCCATTGTAATTACCTGTCAATTAAAATTGTACAAACATAATTATATGTTCCAAATAAATATGAAACAATAAAGAGCAGGTGGGAGAAGGCAAGGGAAAAGAATACTTCTAAGAGGTTGTAAGAGTTAATGATAAGTTGACATTACTTCAGCCAATGACTGAGATGCCCAAACACAAAAGAAATGTTCTGAAATTAGGTCACATAGCACAGAACCAGGGCCTTTCGAAAAGCAGAATATTTAGAGGTAAAGGATCACAAAATCAGATCAGGAAATATTGAAAAAGAAACAAAAAACAACTACTCACCTAAAAAAACACTGCAAGAAAACCAAACTGGATGAATTCCATGACTTTTTAAAACACTGCAGGAGGGAAGTACAAGTTCAGGGAATTGACAGTGTTAGAAAAAGAGTTCACTAACACTTACTGGATAGAGTAAGAAAACAAACATCCAGAAAGTCTTAGTTCTTGTCTTATTTCAGAATCTCTTAGGATGGCCCATGACTGCTTTTCCAACTTGCTCTGGCTACTTTCTCTCTCTCCCAAAATTACCTACTCAGTGCCAACAACCTTCATCTTCACTCCACTCAGCAAACCAATGGTCCATTCTTGACATTTTTATTACTTGGAATAGATCTACATCTAAAATATGTAATTTTCAAAATAAAATAAAATAAAATATGTAATTTCCATAATCTAATCTCAGAACACGACCTCTTATTCTCCCCACTCTTTCTCTGGCTTACTTGCCAACTCTTTTACTTACTGCATTGAGACCCCAGTCCCTCACCCTTCCTCTTATGTCCAATCGATCTGCTTCTTCTGACTCTAAGGCAGTGGTTCCAATCAGAAGTGATTTTGCCCCTCAGAGGGCAGTTGACAATGTCTGGAGGCATTTTTGATTGTTACAACTGGAGGGGGCTGTTACTGGCGTCTAGTAGGTAGAGGCCAGGGATGTTAAACACCCTACAATGCATAGGACAGCCCCTACAACAGAAAATTATAAATGTTTCTAAAGTTGAGAATACCTGCTCTATGGTCCTCTTTAGATAATGTGGTCTATTTCTTCAATCACTCTTAGGACATTTTAACCTAAATTCTCTTGCCCTTTCATCCTTCTGACACACCTGTTCTATAAAACATAACTCTCAACCAATTGAATCATTCCAATTTTCTACTTCTAAACTTGGTGTACAGAGCTCAACAAAAGCAAAACAAACAAATAAATATCACGTAATCACAAAAATAGCTGACAGTACATATTCACAGATTCCAACCTCAGCAAAACCCTCAGCATAATCAGGCAGGCAACTCTTCTTGTCTCTTGCTAGTCACCCCTTGACTCCTATCTTTTTCCCTCAGTGATTATTCTAAACACTACCTGTCCCCTCAATTCCCCACTCTCCCCCAAATCAAACACTCAATGTCAGCAACTTTAGCTGCTTCACAAAAGACATTTTGCTACCACTAGACAAGAACTTCCACATATTCCTTCCCCATCCTATGGGAGAATTTTTTACATCTATCCCCACCTTTCTCCCTAGGAGAATGGAAGAAATGTCCCTCCTGTCCCAGCAAACTCTGATCATGGCCTACGCTCTGGATATCATCACTTGCTGGTCTCCTCCTGGACCCTGCTTCATCAATTATCCAACCCCCTAAGTCATCTACCTCAACTTCTTCCTCTTTTCCAGCCCTTTTATTTTTAGGAGAAAAAAAGTACAAATGAACGAATGAACAAAAATCTTTCCTTCCACATCTCTCTCATCATAGCAAAATTCCTTAAAAGAACTGCCTTTACTCTGTTGTCATTACTCCATCTCCCTGCTCACATCCCTACTATGCCACCAAGACTCCACAGTGGAGGCAAATGACTTCCTAGTTATCAACTTCGGTGGGTTCTTTCAGCCCTTAATTTTGGAGCATTAACACAAATTACCGTGCCCTCCTTAAAATTTTCTCCTCTTTTGGTGCTTGCAACACCATTCTCTCCTCCATACATACCTCTTTGGCCTTTCCTTCTCCCACCTCTTAGATGTCTGTGTGTCCTGTAGTTCTAGCTTCAATCTTTCTCACTTGTTTGTGCAATCCATGCTCTAGTCACTTCAAATCATACATCCGGCCCTGATTTCTTCTAAGTTTTCCTAGTGAATGACATCACCATCTACCCAGTTACCCACAGTAGAATCCTAAGGATCATCCTAGATTTCTTACTCTCACCTACACATAAACAATTGCAAAGTCCTATCAATTTAATCTAAGTATCTCTTGGATCCATCATATTCATTCTCTCTGCAACCTGTCTAATTCAGGTCATTATCTCTCACCCAGACACATTATTCTAAGAAGAATCATAATTAAGGGTATACAGGTAAAAAACTTGGAAGTCCCTTCTTACCAGTAAGAATGCTACACAAATACAATGAGGTATGATTCAAAAGAACACAGAACACTGGTACTCTTCTTTTAAAAAAATGGATTCTAATACTGTATAAATACAGGCAAATCATTTCATCTCAAGCTTCAGATTCCCAAATGCTGAATGAAGGGTAAAAGAGATATATCTAAGGACCTTTGAACCCTTAACATTCATTCTATAATTCTATTTCTACCAGACAACACTCTGAGAGTTCCTACCTCCAAATATGCACCATACTTGCTACATATGCAAGATATTATTGGTGCCAAAAGAAACAGGCTGATATGTCCCCTTTGCTGCCAAAATATAGCCAGCATATCCTGATTACCATCAGTTTCAAAAAACTAAACCTTCGATTACAAGTGTCAAAGAAATAAAATGTAAGCAAAAGAAAAAGCCAAGAAATAAGTGTAATGAAGCTGACTATATATATAGAAAAATGCTATTTCAAAATAATTTCTTCAGGAATCGAGCAACATAGAATGAGTTAGATATAAAATGAGTGCACTATAAACCACTGTGACAGTCAATAACAACATTATGAACAGAAAACTTTTTCTACCCACAAAACAGTAGTGTGGGAATTGTACAATATCTAAAGTCAAACACCAACACAATATATATGCAATATGAGATCATAAAAAGTTTTAGGATCTACTTTTCAAAGACAAGGAGATAATACAAACTAAGCTGTGAAAATGCGGTCTGAATCCCATTAAAATGCTGTCACCCCACTCAAATAAGAAGCGCCTGTTACTCTTTTGACAGTTTGGGTTCAGTTGCTCTTCTGTTGCCTACTAAGCTCAGAAGTAATGTTCTGTTTTGAAGATCATATAGAAGAAGAGGGTAGAGAAAGAGTGTGTTAGACAAAACAATTTACATTGTAAAGTTGATAATGACCTAATGGTTGGTCAACTCAAAATTTAGGATAAATCAACTCTAGAGCCACACAGACTGGGTAAACTCCCAATGTCACCACCTACCAGCCTCGTAATCTTAAAAATTCATTTAATTTCTCTGTGCCTCAGTTTCTTCACCTGTAAAACAGAACAATGATAGTACCTACTTCATAGGTAAAGTGCTTGGAACAATGCCTAGCATACTGTAAATGCTATAGAAATATTGGGTAAAGTTATCATTATTATTATTTTCCTTCTTATTTTTTGACTAAATATTAGGTGAGAAGAAAAACAACACTATAATGTATGCTCAAGCTCCAGTTTAACACTGTTACCAGGTATTTTGTTCACAGTTCAATAACAATGTTATTTCAGTTGATATCTCCAATCCTGATCCTCTAGGCACTCACAGTCAAATCAAATCTGACTCAAATCAAATCTGGTATGAGTGTTAAGTTCATACCACATGAAATGAGAAGTATAAACAGGCATAATTCACACACACACACACACACACACACACACACACACACAAAACAAGACACATAATTAACTGAACAGAATAGTTAACCTAGGAATAAACCTATGCATGTATGGTCAATTAACTTATGACAAAGGAGCCAAGAATATACAATGAGGAAAGGACAATCTCTTCAATAAATGGTGTTGGGAAAGTTGGACAGCCACATACAAAAGAATGAAACTGGACCACTATTTTACATCACATACAAAATCAACTCAAAACAGATTAAAGACTTGAATGTAAGACCTGAAACCATAAAACTCCTAGAAGAAAATACAGGTTGTAAGCTCCTTGATATCAGTCTTTGCGATGAGTTTTTGCATCTGATACCAAAAGCAAAAGCAACAAAAGCAAAAATAAAGTGGGGCTACAACAAACTAAAGTTTCTGCAGAGTGAAGGAAACCATCAACAAAATGAAAAGGCAACCTACTGAATGGGAGAAAATAATTGCAAATCATATATCTGATAAAGGGCTGATATCCAAAATATATAAAGAATTCATACAACTCAATAACAACAACAATAAAATCCAATTTAAAAATGGGCAAAGTATCTGAATACCCATTTATCTAAAAAAGACGTTACACACGGCCAACAGGTACATGAAAAGGTGCTCGACATCACTAATTATCAGGGAAATGCAAATCAAAACCACAATGAGATATCACCTCATACCTGTTAGAATGCTTATTTTCAAAAAGACTAAAAATAACAAGTGTTGGCAAGGATGCAGTGAAAAGGGAACCCTTGTATACTGTTGGTGGGAATGTAAATTGGTGCAGCCACTATGGAAAACAGTAGAGAGGTTCCTCAAAAATTAAAAGTAAAACTACCATATGATCCAGCTATTTCATTTCTGGGTATTTATCCAAATAAAACAAAAACACTAACTCAAAAAGATATATGCACCGCATGTTCACTGCAGCATTATTTACAATAGCCAAGATAAGGAAACAGCCTAAGTGTTCATCCATGAACAAATAGATAAAGTGTGGTATATACACACAACAGAATATTATTCAGACATAAAAAAGAATGAAGTCCTGCCATTTGTGACAACATGGATGAACCACAAGGGCATTGTGCTAAGTGAAATAAGGCAGAGAGAAAAAAATAAATACCATATGTTCTCTTACATGTGGAATCAATCAATCAATCAATAACCAGGCTCACAGATACAGGGAACAGATTGGTGGTTGCCAGTGGCAAGAGGTGGGCGGTGGGAGAAATTGGTGAACTGTTTTTGGTTTTTTTAGCATGTATGGTCAGTTAACTTATGACAAAGGAGCCAGGAATATACAATGAGGAGAGGACAATCTCTTCAATAAATGGAGTTGGGAAAATTGGACAGCCACATACAAAAGAATGAAACTGGACCACTATCTTACATCATAAACAAAATCAAATCAAAGCAGATTAAAGACTTCAAATCAAATTTATTTTTTTAATTTTATTTTAAAATCAATTTATTTTTTTAATAAATTAAAAAAACAGAAAATTTAAAAAGTTTTTAAATAAGCAAAATTAAATATGCATCAGAAGTACAGCATATGGTAGATAATACAATGGAATACTATTCAGCCATAAAAGGAATGAAATTCCGATACATGCTACAACTTGGATGAACCTTGCAAACATGCCAATTGAACTAAACCAGACACAAAGGATAAATGGTGTCTGATTCCACCCACATGAGGAATCTAGAATAGGCAAATTCATAGAGACAAAAAGTAGAATAGAGGTTAACAGGGGCTGGGGCAGGATGGTACAGGGAGTGAGGGGAATGAGGAGTTGTTGTTTAATGGGTACAGAGTTTCTGTTTGGGAAGATAAAAAAATTCTGAAAATGGACAGTGGTGATAATTAAATAACACTGTGAATGTGCTAAATGCCAATGAGCTGTACACATAAAAATACTCAATTTTATAAAAACTATAGCCTATATATTCAACAAGAAGTTTTAACATGATTATCAGCCTTAATAGTATTAAAATAAAGGATAGATCATTTATTCTCAAGTTCCTAACTAGGGACATCAAAGGAGTCAACATCAACTCTTAGCTGGTCTTGGATTAAAGTACACACCTGAAAATGGGTATATACCTTGCAAATTTCATACGGAACATTATTTCACCTTGTTGATAGAGTCAATTTGTTTTTTACTTCCATGAGGGAGATAGAAGGAAAGAGAACTATACTGAGGAGATAACGTTATATGAGGCCAATGCATAATGGTGGTTTTATAAAGAAGTACTTATCCACAAAGAAGCAAGATAACATGAGTGCAATAGTATAACTGCCCAGGGCACCATAAAGGGTTGTGTAAATCAACTGACATTCAATTCAGACGTAGAGAGGGTTCCCATGTATTGGTAAACCATAATTTAAAACACTGAAATATCCCCCAAAATTCAAACAGACATTGAAAGTCCATTATTTTAATACATCTAATAAAAGAAAATATTTGAAAGCTCTACTCCAAACACTCTAAGAAAAACGCATATTGCATTACAAAGACACAATGAAAGTGAATTTAATAAATTAACATACGGGTAGAAGAACTGAGCCTCTGGCCAACAGCCAGCCAGAAACTGAAACCTGCCAACATGAAACTGAAACCTGCTAACAACATGAGTGAGCTTGGAAGCAGATTTTCCAGCCCCAGCTGGGCTTGAGATTTCTGCAACCCCAGACTTCAGTTTGTCTACACTTCCTAAGAAACCATGAACTACCCAGGGCCTGGTGCTCCAGCCGGGTGACAGGCCTGTGCCTCTGAGGTGGGAGAGCCGAGTTCAGGACATTGGTCCACCAGAGACCTCCTGGCTCCACATAATATCAAATGGTGAAAGCTCTCCCAGAGATCTCCATCTCAACGCTAAGACCCAGCTCCACTCAATGACCAGCAAGCTACAGTGCTGGACACCCTATGTGAAACAACTAGCAAGACAGGAACACAACATCACCCATTAGCAGAGAGGCTGCCTAAAATCATAATAAGGTCACAGACACCCCAAATCACACCACCGGACACAGTCCTGCCCACGAGAAAGACAAGATCCAGCCTTATCCACCAGAACACAGGCACTAGTCCCCTCCACCAGGAAGCCTACACAACCCAATGAACCAACCTTACCACTGGAGGCAGACAGCAAAAACAACGGGAACTACAAACCTGCAGCCTGCAAAAAGGAGACCCCAAACACAGTAAGTTAGGCCAAATGAGAAGACAGAGAAACACAGCAGGTGAAGGACCAAGGTAAAATCCCTGCAGACCAAACAAATGAAGAGAAAACAGGCAGTATACCTGAAAAAGAATTCAGAGTAAAGATAGGAAAGGTGATGCAAAATCCTGGAAATAGAATGGAAAAAATACAAGAAACGTTTAACAAGGACCTTGAAGAACTAAAGAGCAAACAAACAATCATGAACAACACACTAAATGAAGTTAAAAATTCTCTAGAAGGAATCAATAGCAGAGTAACTGAGGCAGAAGAATAGATAAGTGACCTGGAAGATAAAATAGTGGAAATAACTACTGCAGAGCAGAATAAAGAAAAAAGAATGAAAAGAATTGAGGACAGTCTCAGAGACCACTAGGACAACATTAAACGCACCAACATTCAAATTATATGGGTCCGAGAAGAAGAAGAGAAAAAGAAAGGGACTGAGGAAATATTTGAAGAGATTATAGTTGAAAACTTCCCTAATATGGGAAAGGAAATAGTTAATCAAGTCCAGGAAGCACAGAGAGTCCCATACATGATAATCCCAAGGAGAATCACCCCAAGATACATATTAATCAAACTATCAAAAATTAAATACAAAGAAAAAATATTAAAAGCAGCGAGGGAAAAGCAGCTATTAACATACGAGGGAATCCCCAAAAGGTTAACAGCTGATCTTTCAGCAGAAACTCTGCAAGCCAGAGGGAGTGGCAGGACATACTTAAAGTGATGAAAGGGAAAAACCTACAACCGAGATTACTCTACCCAGCAAGGATCTCATTCAGATTCGAGGAGAAATTAAAATATTTACATACAAGCAAAAGCTAAGAGAATTCAGCACCACCAAACCAGCTTTACAACAAATGCTGAAGGAACTTCTCTAGGCAGGAAACACAAGAGAAAGAAAAGACCTACAATAACAAACCCAAAACAATTAAGAAAATGGTAATAGGAACATACACATCTATAAGTACCTTACATGTAAATGGATTAAACGCTCCAACCAAAAGACACAGACTGGCTGAATGGATACAATAACAAGACCCGTATATTTGCTGTCTACAAGAGACCCACTTCAGACCTAGGGACACATACGGACAGAAGGTGAGAGAATGGAAAAAGATATTCCATGCAAATGGAAGTCAAAAAAAGCTGGAGTAGCAATTTTCATAACAGACAAAATAGACTTTATATAAAGACTATTACCAGAGACAAAGAAGGACACTACATAATGATCAAGGGATCAATCCAAGAAGATATAAAAATTATAAATATTCATGCACCCAACATAGGAGCACCTCAATACATAAGGCAAATTCTAACAGCCATAAAAGGGGATATCGACAGTAACACAATAATAGTAGGGGACTTTAACACCCCACTTTCACCAATGGGCAAACCATCCAAAATGAAAATAAATAAGGAGACACAAGTTTTAAATGATACATTAAACAAGAAGGACTTAATTGATATTTACAGGACATTCCATTCAACAAAAACAGAATACACTTTCTTCTCAAGGGCTCATGGAACATTCTCTAGGATAGATCATGTTGGTCCGCAATTCAAGCCTTCGTAAACTTAAGAAAACTGAAATCGTATCAAGTATCTTTTCCGACCACACCACCATAAGACTAGATATCAATTAGAGGAAAAAATCTGTAAAAAATACAAATACATGGAGGCTAAACAATACACTACTTAATAAGCAAGAGATCACTGAAGAAATCAAAGAAGAAATCAAAAAATACCTAGAAACAAATGACAATGAAAACACAATGACCCAAAACCTATGGGATGCAGCAAAAGCAGTTCTAAGAGGGAAGTTTGTAGCAATACAACCCTACCTCCAGAAACAAGAAACACCTCAAAAAAACAACCTAACCTTACAGCTAAAGCAATTAAAGAAAGAAGAACAAAAAACCCCCAAAGTTAGCAGAAGGAAAGAAATCATAAAGATCAGATCAGAAATAAATGAAAAAGAAATGAAGGAAACGATAGCAAAAATCAATAAAACTAAAAGCTGGTTCTTTCAGAAGGTAAACAAAATTGATAAACCATTAGCCAGACTCATCAAGAAAAACAGGGAGAAGACTCAAATGAATAGAATTAGAAATGAAAAAGGAGAAATAACAACTGACACTGCAGAAATACAAAGGATCATGAGAGATTACTACAAGCAACTATATGCCAATAAAATGGACAACCTGCAAAAATGGAAAAATTCTTAGAAAAGCACAACCTCTTGAGACTGAACCAGGAAGAAATAGAAAATATGAACAGACCAATCACAAGCACTGAAATTGAGACTGTGATTAAAAGTCTTCCAACAAACAAAAGCCCAGGACCAGATGGCTTCACAGGCACATTCTATCAAACATTTAGAGAAGAGCTAACACCTATCCTTCTCAAAATCTTCCAAAATATATCACAGGGAGGAACACTCCCAAACTCATTCTCCGAGGCCACCATCACCCTATACCAAAACCAGGCAAAGATGTCACAAAGAAAGAAAACTACAGGCCAATATCACTGATGAACATAGATTCAAAAATCCTCAGCAAAATACTAGCAAACAGAATCCAAAAGCACATTAAAAGGATCATACACCATGATCAAGTGGGGTTTATCCCAGGAAAGCAAGCATTCTTCAATATATGAAAATCAATCAATGTGATACACCATATTAACAAACTGAAGGAGAAAAACCATATGACCATCTCAATAGATGCAGAAAAAGCTTTGGACAAAATTCAACACCCATTTATGATAAAAAACCTCCAGAAAGTAGGAATAGAGGGAAGTTACCTCAACATAAAAAAGGCCATATAGGACAAACGAACAGCCAACATCGTTCTCAATGGTGAAAAACTGAAACCATTTCCACTAAGATCAGGAACAAAACAAGGTTGCCCACTCTCACCACTATTATTCAAAATAGTTTTGGAAGTTTTAGCCACAGCAATCAGAGAAGAAGAAGAAATAAAAGGAATCCAAATTGGAAAAAAAGAAGTAAAGCTGTCACTGTTTGCAGATGACATGATACTATACACAGAGAATCCTAAAGACACTACCAGAAAATTACTAGAGATAATCAATGAATTTGGTAAAGTAGCAGGATACAAGATCAATGCACAGAAATCTCTTGCATTCCTATACACTAATGATGGAAAATCTGAAAGAGAATTTAAGGAAACACTCCCATTTACCACTGCAACAAAAAGAATAAAATACCTAGGAATAAACCTGCCTAAGAAGACAAAACACCTGTATGCAGAAAACTATAAGACACTGATGAAAGAAATTAAAGATGATACCAACAGATGGAGAGACATACCATGTTCCTGGATTGGAAGAATCAACATTGTTAAAATGACTATACTACCCAAAGCAATCTACGGATTCAATGCAATCCCAATCAAACTACCAATGGAATTTTTCACAGAACTAGAACAAAAAATTTCACAATTTGTACGGAAACACAAAAGACCCCGAATAGCCAAAGCAATCTTGAGAAAGAAAAACAAAACTGGAGGAATCAGGCTCCCTGACTTCAGACTATACTACAAAGCTACGGTAATCATGACAGTATGGTACTGGCACAAAAACAGAAATATAGATCAATGGAACAGGATGGAAAGCCCACAGATACACCCATGCATATATGGTCACCTTATTTTTGATAAAGGAGGCAAGAATATACGGTGGAGAAAAGACAGCCTCTTCAATAAGTGATGCTGGGAAAACTGGACAGCTACATGTAAAAGAATAAAATTAGAACACTACCTAACACCATACACAAAAATAAACTCAAAATGGGTTAAAGACCTAAATGTAAGGCCAGACACTATAAAACTCTTAGAGGAAAACATAGGCAGAACACTGTATGACATAAATCACAGCAAAATCCTTTTTGTCCCACCTCCTAGAGAAATGGAAATAAAAACAAAAATAAACAAATGAAACTTCAAAGCTTTTGCACAGCAACAGAAACCATAAACAAGACGAAAGGACAACCCTCAGAATGGGAGAAAACATTTGCAAATGAAGCAACTGACAAAGGACTAATCTCCAAAATTTACAAGCAACTCATGAAGCTCAATACCAAAAAAACAAACAACCAAATCCAAAAATGGACAGAAGACCTAAATAGACGTTTCTCCAATGACGATATACAGATTGCCAATAAACACACAAAAAGATGCTCAACCATCACTAACCATTAGGGAAATGCAAATCAAAACTACAGTGAGGTATCATCTCACACTGGTCAGAATGGCCATCATCAAAAATCTACAAACCATAAATGCTGGAGAGGGTGCAGAGTAAAGGGAACTCTCTTGCACTGTTGGTGGGAATATAAATTGGTACAGCCACTATGGAGAACAGTATAGAGGTTCCTAAAAAACTAAAAATAGAACTACCATATGACCCAGCAATCCCCCTACTGGACATATAGGCTGAGAAAACCATAATTCAAAAAGAGTCATGTACCACAATATTCATTGCAGCTCTATTTACAGTAAGCAGGACATGGAAGCAACCTAAGTGTCCATCGACCGATGAATGGATAAAGAAGATGTGGCACATATATACAATGGAATATTACTCAGCCATAAAAAGAAACAAAATTGAGTTATTTGTAGTCAGGTGGATGGACCTAGAGTCTGTCATACAGAGTGAAGTAAGTCAGAAATAGAAGAACAAATACCGTATGCTAACACATATATATTGAATCTAGAAAATAAAAAAAAAAAAAGGTTCTGAAGAACCTAGAGGCAGGACAGGAATAAAGACGCAGACATAGAGAATGGACTTGAGGACACAGGGAGGGGGAAGGGTAAGCTGGGATGAAGTGAGAGAGTGGCATGGACATATATACACTACCAAATGTAAGACAGATAGCTAGTGGGAAGCAGCCGTATAGCACGGGAAGATCAGCTCCGTGCTTTGTGACCACCTAGAGGGGTGGGATAGGGAGGGTGGGAGGGAGACGCAAGATGGAGAAGATATGGGGATATATGTATGTGTATAGCTGATTCACTTTGTTATAAAGCAGAAACTAACACACCATTGAAGGCAATTATATTCCAATAAGGATGTTAAAAAGTAAGAAAATAAAGCAGAGAAAAGACACTAGAAAGAAACTAGAAAGAAATTAATTAATTAACATACAGGTTAGGATACAGGATTCTAGTTAGTATAATTTAATTTTCTTGTAATTACCACATATCAAATACTATTCAAAGAATAACAATTTTCATAGAGAAATGCAAATCAAAACTACAGTGAGGTATCACCTCACACCAGTCAGAATGGCCATCATTAAATTGTCTACAAATAATAAATGCTGGAGAGGGTGTGGAGAAAAAGGAACCCTCCTACCCTGTTGGTAGGAATATAAACTGGTGCAGCCACTATAGAGAACAGTATGGAGGTTCCCTAAAAAACTAAAATTAGAATTACCATATGATCCTGCAATCCCACTCCTGGGCATATATTCAGAAAAGACAAAAACTCTAATTGAAAAAGATATATACACCCCAATGTTCACAGCAGCACTATTTACAATAGCCAAGGTATGGAAGCAAACTAAAGGTCCATCAGCAGATGAATGGATAAAGAAGATGTGGTATATATGTACAATGGAATATTACTCAGTCATAAAAAGAATGAAATCATGCCATGTGCAGCAATATGGATGGCAATATGGATGGACCTAGAGATTACCATACTAAGTGAAGTAGGTCAGACAGAGAAAGACAAATACCATATGATATCACTTATATGTGGAATCTAAAAAAAGGATACAAACAAACTTATTTACAAAACAGAAATAGACTCACAGACACAGAAAACAAACTTATGGTTACCAAAGTCGAAAGAGGCAGGAGGGATAAATTAGGAGTTTGGGATTAACAGATACATACTACTACATATAAAATAGATTAACAACAAGGACCTACTGTATAGCACAGGGAACTATATTCAATGTTTTGTAATAATCTATAATGGAAAAGAATATATATATGTATGTATAACTGAATCACCTTGCTGTACACTTGAAAATAACAGAACATTGTAAATCAACTATACGTCAATTAAAAAAATAAAAATAAATTAGAAAAAAATTTTTCAAAGAACTAGAATACAATATTCAAAGAACAAAAAGCCAAAACCAGACTAATAATAATATTAGAAACACTTACATGGCTCTTAGAATATGCGTGGTTTGTTATAACCTCTTTACATATACTACTAACTCACATCCCTCACAACAACCTCAGACAACAAGTATTCTTATTATTCCCATTTTACAAATGAGGAAACTGAGGTGTAGAGGGGTCAACCACGTTGTCTGGGCTCACTGTCCTACTAGTAAGTGGCAGAGTAAGGACTGGAATCCTGCAAGTGTGCTTTCCCGGTCCTTAATTTTAATTGCTATGGTTTACAATCTCTTGGTGATATTAAGGAGTACACTATATAAAGTCTAGGAAAACTCAAAATGCAAAGCAGTTTGGGGGCCAAATATAACAAATGTCCTGAGGAAATCACCAAATCACAACACAACAATAAATGAGATTCATAATGACTGCTCTGAGACATAAGGGAAAGTTAAAATATGTTCAGTATACTTACTGTTTTAGAAGGCAAAGAATTATTTAGTGCGTTTAAATTTTTTCCATCCAAAACTGTCAATATGATTTTCATTTCTAAAGGGGTAAAACTTTCAACTGTCCAAAATTACTCATTCCCTGAGAGCTCTAAACAGAAAGTTACTGAGCAATCTTATTTGCCAATTATCTCATTCTTAATGAAATATGGTATGTGTGTGGTGTGTGTGTGTGTGTGTGGTGTGTGTAGGGGGATCATAAATAAATTAAGGTTTCCACGTGTTTTGATTCTAGGTATATAAGAACTTAATACTAAAGATATTAGAAAGTGTCAAATCATTTGGATAGATGAGTGAATAAACTCATAGAATTGTGTCATTATTGTAAAAAGCCTAGAATCTGATCACTCATAGTGAGTTATAAAAAAAAAAAAAGTACAGGCTTTCAACTCATACATAGAACTGAACTTCAAGCTTGTCTCCACCAGTATAGTTACCATGAATTTTTGGCAAGTTAATTTCACATACCTGAACCAAAGTTTCCTTCCCTGTAAGTTGAGGATACTAATTCCTAACTCACAAGGTTCTTGTGTGAGCTAAGGAAAAAACACATGCAAAGTGCTGAACACAGTCCCTGGGATATAGCAGATGGTCAACAAACAGCGACTACTATTATTCCCTAACCTTTTTCTACTTTGTCCCCCAAATGTAAGAGCCTAATCTTACCAATTAGCAAGTCATTCATAGGCTTCTCAGAATTACAGTAAGTACAGTACCATATGCCCTATTCAAAAATGGAGCATATGAAAGTACAAGAAAATACAAAACCAAATCATCAAATGAGACAAAAACGTCGGAATCCTGTTTCCCCACCCATATCTTTTCTCGTTGGTTTTGTAATAACCCGCATTCCTTTATCAACAATACGAATCCTATCATTTTTTGGCGGTCTAAACATTCCTAGTTGGGTACTGTTGCTTATTTATTTTGACGGCTACCTTTGCGAGGATAATTGTAATCATTGCTTGAAAACAAAAAAGAAATACAGGACAGGAGCATTTTAATGAAATGCTGTAACTGTTTCATCTATCTCGACGGTTGACTGGATGCCATGTGGATCATTTATTATAGCAATATATTTTCACATTACTGCGCCACCCCCTTACCCAACAAACACATGCCTTAATGAGCAAAACTCCAGACTGACAGTGAACGAATGCTCTTTAGGGACACAATAACTCAAAACTTGGTGCTCTCAGTAAGGATCCTCGGGGAGGAGGGAAGGTGGCCGAACAGAATCGGAACAGAATCGGAAACTGTTCTGTCTCCTTAAACAAGATTGGATTTGAGCCCTGTGGGGCTAGGAGCGGAGAGAGGCGGGTTAGGTGGGCCTTGGAGGCAACACAGGAAGGAGGCGGCAACTGCAGTCTGGGAAATGTCTGTGCCACCGGGGAGAGGAGCGTCAGAGCCCATCACCACCCGAGGGTGGAGGCGGAGAGAAGTGGCAGGCTCAGCCCAGTCCCCAGAACTGGTTCAGCTTCAGGAGTCTGGAAGGACTGAGAGGGAATGGGAACCCAGGTGATCAAGAAAGATGAGGGTAGGGGTGGGCTCCTGGCTGCCTTCAAAACGGGACGCTGCTGACCCCGCCGCCATCCAGGTGCCGCTGGAGAGGAAGGCAGGGACCCAACAGGGAGCGCTCAGGTTACCTGTGTCAGCCGCCTGCCCGCTCGTCTCCACTTCCGCAGACTAGGTGTTACCACGGGCTACCCGGGCACGCGCCGAGTGACGTCATCCTCGCGCGCCCGAGCCGCCGTCCGCCTGGCCCCGCCCCTTGAGTGCAGTGGGTGGGGCAGTGGAGGTCTGCGCAGGCGCGGAGCTGCCTGGGGCTTGGGAAGGCGTGAAAAAGGCTTGTTTTGGATTTTGTAGGGTCGCCGTCTTACCCTCCTACTCCTAGTTGCAAAATCTTATAGGGACTTAAGAAAAAAAATGTTATTGAAATACAGACATGGACTTTTTATTCTTTATTTTGCTCTTCCTCTTCCGTATATAACTCTTGTTTGTATACTCGTTCGTTCCAGCACAGTTTATTTAAGTCCTATTGTGTTCCAGGCAAGCACTGTTACAGAATCTGGGATACAGCGATGACAAAACAGACACAATGCTTCCTCATGGAGAAAGCAAACATTGAATAACTCACCAAAGATATTTTAGGCGTATCTCATTTTATTGCCCTTCACTTTATGCCACTGGGCAACCCTGCCATTGTCAGATAATAGTTAGCATTTTTTAGCAATAAAGTATTTTTAATTAAGGTAAGTAATTTTTAAAAAATGCTATTGCACACTTAATAGACTACAGTATAGTGTAATCATAACTTTTATTTTCACTTAAAAACCAAAAAAATCATGTGAGTTACTCAAAAACTAAAGGAGGATGTCAGAGAAGTGCCCTATGAAGAGGCTCATTAAGCTGAGAAGGGAAGAAGCCAGCTCTATGAAGATCTGGAGCAAGAACAACCAAGAGAATGATGGAAAGCTATGGGGAGGGGACTGAATGTAGTGGTGCCCTTGAGAAAGTGAGAAAATAGGCTAGGGGAAGAATAGAAGATGAGATTAACAAGGCAAGGAGAGTTCTGATCTCGCAAAGTTTCTTTGCAGGAGGCATGGATTTTATTTTAACTATAATGGGAAGCCAGTGAAGAGTTTTAAACATGCAAGTGACAGGATCTGGTTTTATAAGATCACCCTGCCTGCTGTGTATAAGAATAAACGATTTAGAGTCCGAGAAAGGGTTCAAAGAGAACAGTTGCTTTTGCAATGATCAGGTAAGAAATGATGGAGAGAAGTGAACAAATTTAAGGAATAATTTGGAGTTAGATATGACAGACTTGGAGATAGATTAGATAAGGCCATAGGGAAAGAAAGGTGTCAAAATGACTTCTAAATTTTGGGCTTTTGCAAATAGCTGGATAACACAGCTAAGACAATTTCTAATACTTCACAAGATTTTCTCCTCCTCCTTTCAACCCTGATCCCTTTGCTTCTTTGTTACCAAGCCCTCTCAGTTCTCCTCTTACCTTTGTGATCATCTCCCCACGGTTTCCATCAAGGGGCTCCTTTTTCCTTTCCTTTTCCTTAACTCTTCACCCCTTGATCTTCTTATGCTACATCAGGGGCTGCAAGCCCAAAAGCCTACAGTGCCCAGGCAGTGAACACAAAGGAATGAACCTCGTGGATAGACACTATGAAGAACTGGAGCTCATGGTCCCTACTCAGCTCTAATTGATTTTTGCCAACCAGCAATCTTTCCTAGTGATAGATCCTCCCATTTTTAAAGAGAAATCAATATGCAGATACATGAAATCTCTCAAATTTCAAATGTTGGTAACTAATTCAAATTTTGTTGAACTCTTTTTTGGATCAAACAAAATGCATCTGCAGGCCAGATGAGGCCTGCAAGCTACAACTTTGCCTCCTTGATGGACATCTTCCCAGGATGGTGATTTTTGTCTACTTTCATGTGACTATCACCTGTAAGCTGATAACTCCCAAGCCTATCTCACCACCCAAGCCTTTCAAAATTTCTTATTGAAGTACTCAGATTCCACTGAGATATCCAGTTGGCATCTCAAACTGGACATTTAAAACTGAACTCATTATCTACCCTGGCCCCCAAACCTAACCTACTCAAGTATTCTGTCTCAGTTAACAGCATCAATGTCGACCCACTCACCAAAGCCTGAAATCCAGCATCATCCCAGACTTGTTCCTCTCCTTGTCCTGATCTTGATCTCTTCAATATTTATCACATCTGCCCATCACCTCCATTCTAACTAATCACTTCCTTTGCTCAAGCCTTTCTAACCTCTCTCTGGCAAGTCATGTGACCTCTCTACACCTGTTTTTTCACTTGTTAAATGAAAGCATTGAACTAGGTGATTCCTAGGATCTGTTCCATTGTCAAATTCTGTTTCATAGGGCTTCCCTGGTGGCACAGTGGTTGAGAATCTGCCTGCTAATGCAGGGGACACGGGTTCGAGCCCCGGTCTGGGAGGATCCCACATGCCGCGGAGCAACTAGGCCCGTGAGCCACAACTACTGAGCCTGTGCATCTGGAGCCTGTGCTCCGCAACAAGAGAGGCCACGATAGTGAGAGGCCCGCGCACCACGATGAAGAGTGGCTCCTGCTTGCCACAACTAGAGAAAGCCCTCGCACAGAAATGAAGACCCAACACAGCAAAACTAAATAAAATTAATAAACTCCTACCCCCAACATCTTCTTAAAAAAAAAAATTCTGTTTCATAAAGCCACCAAATTTGTCAGAGTAGTTACTTATCACTTTTTTGTTGGTTTTTGGCCTGGCTTTTTTTTTTCTTTTTCTTTTTTTTTTGCAGCTCCACACTGCTTGCCAGATCTTAGTTCCCCGACCAGGGATTGAACCCTGGCCCTCGGCAGTGAAAGCGCAGAGTCCTACCCACTGGACCGCCAAGGAATTCCCTGGCCTGGCTATCTGAATACCAAGAATACTGTGGCTAGATTGACAGGAAAAACTGGACTTGATAAAAATAATCAATACAAAATGAAATTAACATTGACTAAAACTGGACACAATTTTATTGTAGAATAAACACTGGCTGAAAAAGAACTACTGATTGGTAACATTGAAAACTGAAAAAGCCGAGAAATACAGACAAGGTAAAATTTGTCGTTTAGTAAAAGTTGATGTAAAAATCAAATATTCAGGGATTCCCTGGTGGCGCAGTGGTTGAGAGTCCGCCTGCCGATGCAGGGGACGCGGGTTCGTGCCCCGGTCCGGGAAGATCCCACATGCCGTGGAGCGGCTGGGCCCGTGAGCCGTGGCCGCTGAGCCTGCGCGTCCGGATCCTGTGCTCCGCAACGGGAGAGGCCACAAGAGTGAGAGGCCCGCGTATCGCGGAAAAAAAAAAAAAATCAAATATTCATGTCAAAATTTAGATCTACAAAGTTTGTGCAGAAAAAAAAATTGGCCTTGGTTAATTATCCACAAAAGAAAGTTCATGATGTCAGAAGCTCCAATGGCTAGTATATTTCATGAAGAGAAAAAATAATACTGAATTATAACTTCAAATGTAAAAGAACTGGAATTGATTCCAGCTAAAATGATTTTAGTAAAAATGGAAAAACAAGACAGTTTAACTATAATATAAAGTTGATCATGGCGTTAAATTGGCATAATGAAATTTGCTCCAGAAAGTACTATGTTTTATATTAAAGATTTCAAATAGAATTTTAAAACTTGGATTGCAGTCACGAGCATGGTCATTTCTGATATTAACAAGTTATAAAAAGTTGGTTTAGATGTAGAAGTTTTCTCATTTTGATGATTCGGGCTAAAAAGAACTCAGAAAACTAGAAAAGTGTGCAGTTAAAACTCTGTATGTGGCAGTTAAACAACTAGAGCCAAGACAGCAAATCACTTGATATGAGCTATTTTGTTTTTCTGAGTCATTCATATAGTACCAATCACCACCATGTCTTTGTTATATTTTGTTGACACTTTGTTTGTTGACACTTTGTTATATTTGTACTCATAAAAATAAAGACCCCCTTCCATTGTCTTTTTTTCTTTCTACCTGTTTCTCATGGTTATGTAGGAAAAGTCAGCTTTTACAGAATAAATTATTATGAAAAAATGTAATTTTTTTTAAAGAAATCAATTTCTAAGACTCTGGTTTATGTAAAATATGGTGTGTGTTCTTGAAGGTTATTTGCACAACACTTGAAATTATAATTATGTAAGTGCCACCTTTCCTACAGAGGAGATCCTTTGGTTTTAATTTGAAAGATTATAAAAACCCTGATACTTTAATGTCAGTTTCTTATACCTCAAAATACGTAGAAAAAGGTAAATCAAGTCAGTTTATATACTTGATACATAAACACAGCAATAAATGTTTCATTTTCAAACATGAAAAATAAATAAATAAATAAAGGTTATCTTGGAAAAAAATGAAAATTTAAAGAATCGAAACTCACTGTCTTTTTTAAATTCTCTATCTCTAGTTTTGCTTTTGTAGCTTCAGTCTTCAGATATTTTTAAATATAGTATTTATCTTTAGATGGAGAAGAACCCATCAAACTTGTAAAATACTCAGGCCAGCAACTGAAGGGAAAATATACCCCCAGCCCCACTTTGGCTTACCTTACTTTGCATATTACTTCTTAAAGCTAAATCTCAAAAGTCTATCAAAAAATTTCTCATGAATTTCTCACAAAAGAGAAGTATTTTTGATTGGGTCCAAGAGTGTTCAGGGACTTCTATTTATAATGCTTTAATGATCCATTTAAAAATAGTTTTCTAGAAAATACTTTTTTAATGAAAATTATTGGTGTAAGTATAATTTTGATTTCATGTTAATATACACAAAATCAATGCTTCACAGAATCAAAGTTAACATCTTGCATTCATTCAATAGCTCCCGAAAATCTTTAGTCTTTCAGTTCTAAAACTCCTATTTTTGAGTATTTATTCATGCCACAAGCTGTTGTATTTTCATAAGGTCTGCATAATTGGAGTGCATATAGCCCGGTTTCAGATATGCTTTTCATCAATGACTATTTTTCCCTCTGATGCTATCAGCTCCATGAAATCTGTTAATATTCCCACTGAGATTTAGTGCATTGGATTTAATTTCAAGAGAATTTCTGACTTGGCCCAGGTGAACTAAATACAATAAAGGAGGAGAAGGCAGAGACTGCTGGCTATCCCTCAATATCCAGGCTGTTTTCCTCACAGAAATAGAATCCCTCACATTTTATATAACAGAATATCCTATCTTAGCTGGACACATGACCACTCAGAAAAAAGACAATATTTTCCAGCCTCCCTTGCAGCTAGATGTGGCCCTGTGACTAAGTGCTGGTTAATTGACAGTAAGAGTAAGTATAATGTAGCATCCCTTATAAAGTAGATAGAACATGAGTTTGTTTTCTTCCCATCCTCCTTCCTGTTGACTGGAACGCAGATGTGTTGACTACTCCTAGAGTAGCCAACTTGGTTTATAATTTAACCTTCAGAGGCTTATGGGAAAGCAATGAGATAGAAGGAGCCTATAACCCTGAGGACTTTGTGGACAGAGCCACAATACCAGCTCTGAACTATCTACCTCTGCACTTGTGCCAAGAGAGATAAGCCACTCTCTTTTTTAAAATTTTATTGAAGTATAGTTGATTTACAATGTTGTGTTAATTTCTGCTATACAGCAAAGTGACTGAGTTATACATATATATATTCTTGTCCATTATGGTTTATCACAGGATATTGAATATAGTTCCCTGTGCTACACATTAGGACCATGTTGTTTTTCCATCCTGTATATAATAGTTTGTGTCTGCTAATCCCAAACTCCCAATCCTTCCCTACCCCCATGTCACCTCCCCCTTGGCGACCACAAGCCTGTTCTCTATGTCTGTGAGTCTGCTTCTATTTCATAGATTATGTTCTTTTGTGTCATATTTTAGCTTCCACATATAAGTGATATCATATGGTATTTGTCTTTCTCTTTCTGACTTACTTCGTTTTGTATGATAATATCTGGGTCCATCCATATTGCTGCAAATGGCATTATTTCTTTCTTTTCTATGGCTGAGTAATATTCCATAATATACCACATCTTCTTTATCCATTCATCTGTCGATGGATATTTAGGTTGTTTCTAGGTCTTAGCTATTGTAAATAGTGCTGGTATGAACAGAGGATTGCATGTATCTTTTCGTATTATAGTTTTCTCTGGATATATGTCCAGGAGTGGGATTGCTGGGTCATATGGCAGCTCTATATTTAGTTTGTTGAGGAACCTCTGTACTGTTTTCCATAGCGGCTGCCCCAATTTACATTCCTACCAAGAGAAGCCACTCTCTTTTTAAAGTCACTTTATTTTGGGTCTATTTCTTCCACCTTACCTAACTGATATATAAGGACTAGGATTCAAAAGAAAAATATACAGTTAAGCCATTTTCAGACTTCATGCAGACCTGAATAGCAAAAAGGAAAAGCCTCCTGAAGGAAGCGCAGGCTCGCTTCAGTAACCCCAAGGCCTGAAGACCAGAAGACAAAGGCCTGTAAGAGATATTGTCTAATGGCAGTAACTCCTAAATTCAGTTTCTTCGTAAAGCAAGTACTTCATGTTTATAGCCTTACTCATTGTATCCTACCTAATATCCTGTCTTTCCCTTACTAACAGAGCCCTGATTTTGTGGAAGAAAATCCATCGACCTCAGAGAAATTAGGCCCCTTCACCACCCCAACAGATGAAAGATTATAAATCTAAGCCAGTTATGGAATCCCATTCCTTTCTGTCCCTTATTCATGGGCCCAGCTTTCCTTACAGCCAAGTGTAGCCATGTTGCCCAGTCTAGCCAATGAAATGGATAGGTAGCTGCTAAGAGCTCCTGGGACAGATTTTACCTCCTTATAAAAAGATAGCCGTAAAAGGAGAGCTAGCTGCATTGTACTGCCCTTTTCTTTATTACTTGTGACGCCAACGTAAGGGAAAAGATGGTTGGACCCCCATGTTGACCATAGGTGGTCACAGGATGGAGTCAACATGCTGAGGAACGAGGGGGAGGAAAAGTGTAAGAGCCTGAGTCATTGCTGACATCGTTGAGCTGCTGACCAGCCCTTGATATCTTCCTCTGGTCTCTTAGTAAACCATTCTGCATCTGGTTTTAGCCTTTAGTACAGGTTTTGTTGTTTTTGTTGTTGCTGCTGCTTGCAATTTTTTTATTTTTTCTGCAATTTAAAAAGAAAAAGAAAGAGTCTCAGCATTTTTTTGTGTTACAGATTTCTCTCTTGACTCTTTTCCATAAAGACTTGTTTTCCATGCTTGCATAGTACTCAGTGCTGACGCTTCTGCCGTTACTCTTGTGCTTCTTGCTTCTGTTGCTACTATCGTCTTTCACTTTTAAATGTGCTAAAGAAACCCTTCTAAATAATTTTCTCTACCAATTATGGATTCAAACTGGATTTAAACTATATTTACAATAGCCTATCTGCATAGCTCTAATATCAATCCAGTTTTTGGTATGTCATTCCCACTGCTTTAGGCTGAACCGTGAAGAGTCCACAGAAAGGAAATGGGTCTTTGTGTTCAATAGAAGATACAGTTGTGCCTTGCTTGTTATAAGAGGCCCCAGGAATTCTGGGTATTTGTGTCCCACTAAATCCCCAATTTACTAAAGGAAAATCCATAATTATTACTGATCCTGTCACTATCTACTCATTCGACTTCTCTGAGCTTGCTTTGTTCTCATCTGTATATTAGAGAATGTCACTAAATGATTTTATGAGCTTTTTTTAATTTCAAAATTCTTCTTTTCCAACTTCACCTAGATACCAAATATATAAGCCTGTAAGTTCTTGATAAAATTTCCTTAAGAATAAGGAAGTTAGCCTAAAGCCTGTCTGCCATGCCTCTGGCCTATTTAATGCCACCAATAGTCCACCCACACGTCACACCAAAGGAATACGTGTGACAGACCCAGCTTGGGTTTGCATGTCATCATTTCCTAAGGCGGGAACTGTGGCAAAAAGATTCTGTCTAAAACTCACTGTGGGTTGATGAGAGACAGGTGGGATGAATGTGTCAAAATATAAATGCAGGATTTGAAATATTTGCAAGTTTCCAGGAGAAAAATCATACTAGAGAGAGACGGCTGGTAAATGAAAGTTGAATATAATGATTGACCTGGCAGCCATGAGCTGAAAGTCATCTCAGTGACTTGGTCAGTACGAGCTGAAGAGATTACTGTAGAATTTACATATATAGCTGTTTGGGCCACAGATCCTATCACTACAGAGAGCACTGGTGGCTGATGCCAGAAGTAAACAGAGAGAAGAGTCTGTGGCTTGAAGGGACAGGGTCACTTCCAAGGGCACTGAGTCTGAAAATGTTGCTCTTTTTACTAAAAATAAAAAATAAGAGACTCAGGGACGAATCAAGGTAGTGTTGCCAAAGACGATGATTCCTAAAAAAGAAAGAAAGTGGAATTCATGGTGAAATTTCATTTTTCCTGGAGAAGGAGACAACAGTTTTCAAAGAATTCCAATGAAAGTAAACACATCAGCATGGATGGCACAGAGCCTCTGACTTCTAGAAAAGAAAGTCCCTCTACCCCCAGCTCTGGTCTCTTTTTTTCTCTAATGATGGAGCACAGTCAGTGGGAAAAGGTGTGTGTGAGACTTGGCATTGATACATTGCTGCTAATTGAATGTGTCATATAGCCACATTCATTTTTTTTTCTTCCAGCCATATTTCCAGATGCTACCATGTATTAGGTACATTTCTGGGCTCTGAGGACACAAAGAGGAAAAAATACATCCCTGACATCAAAGAACTTCCAGGCTACTCTGGAGAAAAAAAGTGGTTTATTACATTAGAGGCCAGAGCCCTAGACTTGTGTCCTATATGGGTTCCAAATAGCAAAAGCAGTATGGCAAGAAAAGACAGACCAAGAAATGGGGGTAAAATTGGGTAGGGGAGTGGGATATTGAGAAACCAAGAAAGCTGAAGACAAGGTAGAATGGAGAGGTCAGAAAGAGCTGGCCTGGGCTTCCCTGGTGGCGCAGTGGTTGAGAGTCCGTCTGCCGATGCAGGAGACGCGGGTTCGTGCCCCGGTCCGGGAAGATCCCACATGCCGCGGAGCGGCTGGGCCCGTGAGCCATGGCCGCTGAGCCTGCGCGTTCGGAGCCTGTGCTCCGCAATGGGAGGGGCCACAACAGTGAGAGGCCCGCGTACTGCAAAAAAAAAAAAAAAAAAACAAAATTCTGGTTGACAGAATGGGAGAAGTTAAGCAGTTTGTCAGCCTCAGGCTAACAAGGGCCGGCAGTTGCAACGCCAAGTAACATTGTCCTTGGGAAGGGGCTCAGTGCATATTTATTTATTTATTTATTTACTAAAAGAATGGGTGAATGGTAGATAAGACTCATGATTTTTGTGCCCATGTTTTTGGTAGGTGGGAAAGCAGACACATGAAAATATAAACACTCTCTATGAATGGGACTGGGGGGAGGCATATTCTGTCTACAGCCAGGCACTGAGCCAACACAGCCCAAGTAATACTTCACCCAAGCACAAACCCAAAGGTATAGCTTTGGAAAGATGCCAGCAAAGCTCTCTTTGGTGGGCCCCTCACAGGGACTGGGTCCTGGCAACCCAGGCAATCACCCCATAGGAAGGCTCCTCCCACCAGTCCTGCTTATGCAGATGGAAGCAAGTTGCACTGATCACCAATGACACTGTTGGAAACAGCCAGAATTGGGGTCCATTTGCCCAGCAAAAAGCAATGATTTTAAAAGCAATAGCAAAAACTTGCTATTTGTCCCAACCTAGAGAGATACATTCCTAAGAACCTATGGGATTCAACTTGATTGAAGCTCTTTCAAAAGTCACTGAATTGGGACTGCCCTGGTTGTGCAGGGTTAAGAATCCGCCTGACAATGCAGGGGACACGGGTTCGATCCCTGGTCCAGGAAGATCCCACACGCCGCAGAGCAACTAAGCCCGGGCACCACAACTACTGAGCTTGCGTGTTGCAACTACTGAAGACCGCATGCCTAGAGCCCGCGCTCCGCAACAAGAGAAGCCACAACAATGAGAAGCCCGCTCACCGCAATGAAGAGTAGCCCTCGCTCACCACAACTAGAGAAAGCCCGCGTGCAACAGCAAAGACCCAACTCAGCCAAAAATAAATTAATTTTTTAAAAAGTCACTGAATTTCTCTAATTCCATCACTGCCAATAATAACAATGTTTTAAAGATTCTGATTTTAAAACCCACTTAGGGCTTCCCTGGTGGCGCAGTGGTTAAGAATTCGCCTGCCAATGCAGGGGACACAGGTTTGAGCCCTGGTCCAGGAAGGTCCCACACGCCATGGAACAACTAAGCCCTTGTGCCACAACTACTGAGCCTGCTCTCTAGAGCCCATGAACCACAACTACTGAGCCAGTGCGCCACAACTACTGAAGCCAGCGCACCTAGAGCCTGTGCTCCACAACAAGAGAAGCCACCTCAATGAGAAGCCTGTGTACTGCAATGAAGAGTAACCCTCACTCGCCGTAACTAGAAAAAGCCCATGCGCAGCAATGAAGACCCAACACAGTCAAAAATAAATAAATATAAATAAATAAATAATAAAGTAGCCCAGTCCCTGCCAGCACAAAAAAATAAAATAAAACCCACTTAAAACACAAACAGTTCCATAAAAGGATTGATAAACACTAATCTTTAGCCTTTTCAGATGAAGGAGCGCTGTGATAAAGTTACTGTGGGGCAGCACAAACATTCCTCAACATTTTAATCATTTTAATCAGTATTTATATGTATTATTTCTTTTAAAAATCACATAGCTCATTGTTGCCAACTGAGTTTTAGCAGGAAGCCAGCAGTGATGTCACACTGCAGAGGCTCTCGGGAGATTCTTTTGAACACAGAAAAAAAAGTTAATGTGTCAGCCATAATGTCTCCTGTTTTCCATCAGTATTTATTTCCATCCTTCAGAAAAACTGATAGTTCAATATTTTTTTCTGGATGAATTGAAAGAAGAACAGATATTAGCAAATAGTTTCATTGATTGAAATGTACTCAGAAAAGGCCCATGGTCAATGAACTGTGAAATATTTCACAAAATATTACTATTACTGAACAATAGTAATAATTTGCAAAGATGAAACATATATAGGAGGAATTTTACGCATTACACAATTTTTTCCTACATTAGTAATGAATGAATACAAGTAAGAAATGAAACTAGCTTTTGATGAGATAATTTTGGCAGGATATTAATTTGTGTTTGTTCTTAGTGCTGTCGGAGTGAATAAGGAGGCGTTGTCTTTTCCCATCTCAAGAAGCCTTTGTGTTCTGAGTTTTACACCCTGAGCCTAGGAATGGCTTTTGTGTTGGGAAGCTGAAGTTTAAGGCACCTGGAAATCAACTCCCTGCTACCCAGGGAGGATAACGGGTGATGGGAGAGTGGGGGTAGTAGTGGGGTGGAGGCAGAGCTGGCCAAGTGAGGGTAAGTGGGAACCTTACCCTAAAGGCGGGGTCCCAGTGGTAGAAGGTCAGGTCATCCTGCGGATGTGAGGGCTGAGGAACATTCCAGAAGGAACAGCATATGCAAAGATCCTGTGACAAACAGATACACAGTACATCCAAGGAACTTAAAGAAGAGAGGAGGAGCAAAGTAGGAAAGCATGTCTGAGAGATAGGGAGGGGCCAGCTTTTACAGGGTCTTGTATCTTGTGTTAAGAGATTTTGGTCTTTTTCTTGAAAGCAGTGGGAAACCATTGAAGAGTTTTAAGCAGGGGAGTAATGTAATCACATTTGCTTTACCGGCATTTTATCTTTACAGTAGTTCTATAAGGTAAGCATAATGGCAGGCTCACGCAGCTAGCTTGGGGAAAGTTTAGCAACCCTGTATTCTCCATCAACCACCCCACATAAACATGCATTCTTATCAGACAAAAAACAAAACAAAACAAGAAAACAGTGTGCTGACTATGGAAATGCAAGTTCTAGACAGTCCTTAAGCACTCCTTCCTAGCACCTCTAGACCTGGAACTGCCACTACTTGTGTGCTATTATTATTATTTTCTGAGATAAAGAAATCAAAGCGCAGAGAGATTAACTAACTTGTCCAAGATCAAACAGCTAGCCAGTTTCAGAGAGAGGATGTGAATCAAATCTGATGAGAGTTCTTGCAGCAGATGTGGTTAGTGCCCCACTCATATCCCCTTGGCCCACCTAGGAGAACACCTGCAGATAGTCCCCCCAACATGCCCACCTGGAAGGTCCCCTGCAGATATTTTCCCAACATGCCTATGGGCTTCTTGCATATCTCTGCATGGGGGCCTTCTCCTGCCACTGGAATTCATTTGACCTGTGCACAGGAATTTAACCTCATAGAAGTGACACTCAGTCAATGAGGACAGGAGTTAGGAAACAAAGAGCCCCACTTGCTTGCTCCTCCCGCAAATGCTTCTGAGGTATGCTCCACAAGTCTCTCAGAGGGTTCCCAGCAGGAATGTGTCTCAGCTGCTCACACAGGTAACTGGGTCATTAATTTACCCTTTATTGGCTCTCCTCCCATCTCTAACTCCCTTCCCTAACTCTCCCTCAGTGCCTCCTGGAATCAACTTCTATACAAATTACTTGCACCTAAATCCTTGTCTCCGGGTCTGCTTTTGGGGGAACCCAAACTAAAACAGCTTTTAACCAGTACAGTCTACTGCATCTCTTAGTAGTGGCTGGAGAATTTCCCCCAAATTCTCTTATTATGAGATCAATTTAGTGAGCATTTAATGGGTACATGACCCTGTACCAGCAGGTACAAAGGAGCCATTATGACACTTATTTTGTTTATTACTTTGGGCAGAAGGTGACAACTCCAAAGAGGGAATGAATAAATGATAGAAAGAGAAAGATGACAATATTGTGTGTAGGTGGCTCTGTATGGGGGTATGATAGAGCAATAGCACTTATTTTCTAATATATTACTTTACGCTCTGATTCCAGGATATTAAATGTCTCCATCAGGGAAAGTAATGTCATGCTATTAATAATTAATAATATACACTCTTGGACAACATTACCCTATTAATTCTAGTTCTATATCAGTTGAATACAAATGCTGTTCAGTGTTTGGATGATTTATCAAGATATGAAATAAAGCTTGCCAAATCTTTAGCTGTAGTCATAAGTAATTTCACCATATTTTATTTCATATTTTCTGTTTAAAAGGCCATATATTGGCAAACTTGTCATGGATGCACTTTACTCCTCAAATTGTCTTTTGAGCATGAACTCTAATCTTTAAAAGTGGCATACGTTTCATGACTTTTCTAAAAGTATAAGTCCAATGACATGGTACAGAATCCTACATGAATATTTCATAAGATTTGCAAATCTACTTTACTTTTCTAGTCGTCCTAAGAGGAAACACCAGATGGCTTGGCGTTAGCATGCCAGCTTCTAGAAAGGAGTAGAGTTTACTTCACAGTTGACTGAAGACACTGACTATTCCAGTCCTGGATTTCCACTGATTTCTGAGCGTCGTTAAAACAAGCCTCATGGCTTTAATTAAAACAGCATTTGTGTAATTCTGTGTATGAACACACAGAACTCCAGAATGTCCCAGCATATTGTCACCATTCCTAGAGTGCTGAGGTCTTAGGGTTCCGAGGGGTTGACATGCAAGCCAAGGAGTTCAACTTACTAGAATTCTCTGGACATGGGGGCAGGTTTTTGGAGGTATCCAGAAGTGGAGGAAAACTGTTGTCAACTCAAACTGCCCCCAAATAGCAATGGTGAGAGAGTCTTTGGAATATTTAGCGTCCCATGAACATCGGATTTCTTGCATTCATGCTGGGGAGACTTCTTCTGTAATCATGTTATACTCTAGCAGACCTAGGGTTAAACTATTCTGGAGTCATGACAAAGCCATGGCGTGAAATGTGGGGTGAGAAAAAGGCACAAAGTCACAGGTTCAGTGATTGGGAGTCAGTCTATCTAACCTCTCCTAGATATGCCAAAACATTTGAGCTAAGAGGTAATGATAGGAAAGAAGAGAGACAGAGACAATTCATGCAGATGCTTGAGAGATAGAAGCACTGAGAGGAAGAATTGTCTGTTGACATCATATTCCACTGATTGACATTTCCAAGAAAGAAACTATAGCTGATCGTGGCTCAAATTTCAAAACAACTGAAGAAGAATGAAAAGCTGTACTGGGTGATGAAAAACCGTGTAGGTGACAACATGCACCAACAAATTAATATGAAAGGAGGAGTGAAACAGGGCCTGGATAGGCAACAAAGATGTCACCTCCAACCGAACATACAAATAGCTCACAGCATTATTTTTCTATCTTGATGAAAAATTTGCAATTTTTACATTGGTGCAGACCAAAGAAATTAGCAACTAACACATCTCAACTTGCATTACCCTTTCCGTGAACTTTTTTTGGTATTTTTTTTTACAATATCATCATGCTTACAATAGTTACAAAAATAACCTCGGGCTTCCCTGGTGGCACAGTGGTTGAGAGTCCACCTGTTCGTGCCCAGGTCCGGGAAGATCCCACATGCCGCGGAGTGGCTGGGCCCATGAGCCGTGGCCGCTGAGCCTGCGCGTCCGGAGCCTGTGCTCCACAACGGAAGAGGCCACAAAAGTGAGAGGCCCGCGTACCGCAAGATAAATAATAAATAAATAAATAAAAATAAACTCCCCTCCCTTGTGAAGCTGCCTAAGAGAAGCACCCCTCACCTTTCCCCTCAACCTACGTGACATCCCAATTATCATTCGCTATTTTTTAAACAGCTTTATCAAGGGATAATTGACATACAATAAACTGCACATATTTGAAGTGTAAAATTGGACATTTTTTTGACATTGTGTCCACCTGTGACATCATAAAATTACCCTGGAAACTGTTTTCTTTTCCTCTGTAATCCTCCTCTCACATTCCTCCCCCTCCCTAGGTACCACTGATCTTTTTCTGTCACTATAGATTAGTGTGCATTTTCTAGAATTTCATGTAGGTGGAATCCTACAATATGTACATTGCCTGGCTTCCGTGACCACATAATTACTTTGAGATTCATCCATGTTGCACTGTGTATCAGTAGTTCATTACTTTTAATTGCTCAGTAGAATTCCACTGTACGCATATACCGTAATCTGTTTATCTATTCACCTGTTAATGGACATTTGTATTGTTTCCAGTTTTCATTACTACACATAAGTTTGTTACAAATATTCATGTGCAAGTCTTTGTATGCACATATGCTTTCATTTCTCTTGGGGAAATACCCAAGGAATGGAATGCCAGGATAGTATGTTTAACTTTTTAAGGAATTGCCAAACTGTTCTCCAAAGTGGTTATACCATTTTAAATGTCACCAACAGTGCATGAGAGTTCCAGTTCCTCCACACCTTTGCCAACATTTGGTATGGTCAGTCTTTCTAATTTTAGTAGTTTTAGCAAATTAGCAGTGGAATCATGCTGTGATTTTAATTTGCATGTCCCTAACGACTAATGATATTGAACATCTTTTCATGTGCTTATTTGCTATCCATATATCTTCATTGGCGAAGTATCTGTTGAAATCTTTTGCCCATTTTCTATTTGGTTGTTTTCTTATTACTGAGTTTTGAGAATTCTTTCTATATTCTGTGTATGTTTTTATCATATGTATGTTTTGAAAATATTTCTCCAGTGTGACTTATCTTTTCATTATTTCAAAGTATTTTTCAAACAGCATAAGTTCTTAATTTTAGTAAAGTCCAATTTGTCATTTTTTTTCTTTTATGGATCATTCTTTTGAGGTTGTATCTAAGAAATCTTTGTCTAGCCCGTGTTCACAGAGATTTTTTCTGATGTCTTCTTCTGGAAGCTCTATAGTTTTAGGTTTTACATTTAGGTCTAGGATACATTTGAAGTTAATTTTTGTACAAGGTGTGAGATATGAATTGAAATTTGAAATTCTTTTTTTTTTTTTTTTTGCATGTGGATATCCAATTGTTCCAGCATTTTAAATAAGTTCCTGGGTGATGTTGATATTGTTGGTCTGTGGGGGCCATACTTTGAATTGCACTGTAATAAAAGATATGCAAGTGAAAAACTAAGGAAATTCTTAATTTTAAAAAATGATTAAAAGAAAGGAATTGCAATCATAATGCATTACTTGGCTCTGCAGTTAGTACACGTATAGTTGTATTAGTCTACTGGGGTGCTACTGGGTGGCTTACACAACAGTTCTGCAGGCTGGCAAATCCAAGATCAAGATTGTTCCTGGTGAGGACTCTCTTCCTGGCTTGTAGATAGCTGCTTTCTTGCTGTGTCCCCACATGGAGGAAGGCAGTGAGAACTCTGGTCTCTCTTCCTCTTCTTATAAGGGCACTAATCTCATCATGGGGACCCCACCCTCATGACTTCAGCTAAACCTAATTACTTCCCCAAAGTCCCATTTTCAAATACCATCACACTGAAGGTTAAGGTATTAACATATGAATTTGCAAGGTGCAGGGGAGATGCAATTCAGTCCATAACAATGGTCATAATGATGAAAGCATTTGATTATTGATTTCTCTAAAAGTATTAATAAAACTAAAAAGGGAGAATGAGAATGGTGGGAAACAAACTAAATCTCCATCTATCAAAAGAAACTCTATACATAATGCCAAAAATTGATAACTCAAGAAATAACAGTGTAATGCTATTCTTTAGTGATATGAAGGCAGCTACAGAGCTGGTGGTCCCTATTTACTATTGGTTCTAAAGAGTGAATAGATCTAGGGTTCAGGAGAGTGTGTGGCAGGAGCCTGCTGTTTTTAATTATCAGTCTTTTAGTATTATTTGATTTTAACAGTGTATGTTATTTTGCTTAAAATAAAAATTAATTAAAAAAATTAATTAGATTTGAAAATACAGGCATTCTATACAGAGTTTGGTGTTTTTGAGTAAACTTAGGCCTTTTTTAGTTCAATGTTCTAGAGAAGGGCAGAGCTGAATAAGGCTTTTCAGGATAATTAAGCCAAATAAATATGGAAAATAGGCCTTTAATTAATTAATCAACTAATCTACCTGTTGGAATTATAAGCACCACATAGACCCAAGAATAAGGTTGCCAGATTTAGCAAATAAAAATAAGTATGTCTCATGCAGTATTTGAGACATACTTATGCTAAAGTATTATTTGTTGTTTATCTGAAATTCAAATTTAACTTGGCTTTTTGCATTTTATCTAAAAACTCTATCCAAGAGGTAGGTGATTCATGAAAATTGCTAGAATGGAACACAGTGGGGGTGGGAAGTGGGAGATTTTTCATTTACTCATCCTGCACTGAGGTGCGCCAGGGTTGATCTCAGGGTATTTCTGGGGTGACATCCTGGTGTTGCAGCACTTTTTTTTGTTGGTCCACTCCAGTCCTACCAGTCTGCCATTAACAGTTAGAGCACATGCACTTATAACAGGAAATGGTCAAGTTGCAATCCTTGAAAATGAATCTTGGCCCCCAGAAAGATAATTTCTGAGGGCTGAGAAAGAAAGTGGTCAGAAATGAAGCGAGTGTACATTTCTGTTACTTTTTACTTCATCCAAAATGTGGCATTTGAAGCAAGAGAAACTTAGGTCTATGGTTTCCTATTTATGGTTCAATTGTGATGCTACACCAGATTCTCCTCTTTTGTAAATGTAAAAACTTAGAAATTATTATGGAAAATTTTAAACATATACAAAAGTAAAGAGAATAATTTAAGGAACCTCCGTGTATTCATCACCCCAACAACCATCAACTCATGGCTGGTCTTCCTTTGTCTCAATTCCTATTCTTTATCCCTCCCCAGTTATCGTGAAGCAAATTCCAGACATCATCTAATTTCATCTCTAAATATTTCAGTGTGTATTTCTGCCATACAAGCACTCTCCCTTTTAAACATAACCACAATACCCTCATCACAAACACTCCAAAATCAACGATAATTCTAAAAAGGCATTTTAAAAAATACTTGCTAGATGAAACAGAAATGCTCTCCTAGGATTTTAGCCAACACAAAACTTTCTGGTATTAATTAAACGATGTGAACAAGTTTAAATACCATTCTGGTACCACTTCAGAGGAGGTAAATTCAAACACTCCAACTGGGTATTAAAATAGCTTGCTGTTTTAATATTGAAAGAAATATACTACTGTTCAATCACTCCTTGATCCAACAGATATTTATTGAATACCTATCTTGCTAAGCACAGGATACAAAGATCAACACCTTTGCCTTTGTGGCATTGTGGAACACACAGGTTTATATCCAAGTACATGTGATACAAAGCAGAAGGAATTAGCCACAAATAAGGGTACAAGGCAGAACTAGCAACTTAAAAGAGTTCTAAAGGATGTGTGCTCATTCTGAAGTAGCAGAGGAGGACTTTTCACTGGAGAAATCATCATGAACAAAGGTATAAAGAAGACAAAATCTCCTAAATTATTCATTCTTCAAGAACAAAGACCAGGTCTTTCACATCTTTGCAAATCTCCTGCCCTGGCCTGTGACACCTAGCACAGTGCCTGACATGCCTGGACATTTACTGAAGAAATGAATATTAAATTCACTTTTTACCTTAGTGATTATTAATATTAATTCTCAGCCAGTCCTAAAAGCCTATGTTATACTGTATTGTTTTCATGCACAAAGACCATGCCACAGAACCCCTTCAACCCCCATGAGGAAGAGGCCAGCGTTAAGCTATTTTACGATGAGGGATCGATAGATCGCCCTGAACGTTTTCAGGAAGATGCCGCTTCCCTTTATGCGCTAGTTTCTTTCATATGCTCAAGCATTTTGTTGGTGAATTTTTGCTGATCTCCTTTATTAGTTTAAAAGATGATCGAACCATCTGTGGTTCCCCCCCACCCCCGCTCTGCTATTGTGATCTGCCCATTCGCTTTCTAATGAGCAGATATGAAATTTGCTTTACTGACCATTTTCTCTGAAAATAAAAGCCAGAGTGAAGCTTTGCTAACCATATGATTGAAATTTATTGCCACTGAAAGGACTGTGTGTGTGTGTGTGTGTGTGTGTGTGTGTGTGTGTGTGTGTGTTTAGGGTTTGGATGGGGCTCTAGATTAAAACTTCAATAGCTCTCTGTAATCATTACATGGACTGTACTGTCCTGAGTAAGATTTAATCCTATCTGTTCCATAGGAGAGAAGGTCTGCATATTTACCAGCTGGCCAGCAGTGCAGTAAATTTATATGAAGTTATTTTCCATATCATTTTATTTATTTATACAGGCCCGATTAGACCCTTTCAAAGGCTTAACTTAGTGTGGCAGTTGCAGACAGCTAGTTTACCCCAAGCCTTTCTTGGCAAGACTTGAAAGCGAACGGTAAATGGTGTAAACAATTGTACGTGATTATACACTGCCAAATAATGTGCATCTGGGAAGGCAAACAAAACTTATTAAACAGACAACAAATAGCCGAGGTAAATATCAAATATGTTAACTCTACAAAACACGGGGCTGTATCTCGTCAAAGTCTTATTAACTCGGCACAGCTGGATTAAAATAAAAAGCACCATTTAGACTTAAAAGCAAGGGATCCCCGAGTTAAAAAGTCTGGATTCTGTTCCTGTCTCCATCACTAATTCACTGAGTGACATTGATTATTACTTTGATTTTTGTTTGAGTTTTCCCATCAATGGCAAAAGAATTTCAGGGCTCCTCCTGAGAGCATAGGAGAATGGTCACCATATGCCTTCCCTGGAAGGGAACACAAGAGAATTGCTGCCTGGTTACCTCCCAATTTATCCTGCAATCTCCGAGAGTTTGATGTCCTCTGGAAATTGAGTCGGCCTAAGTAAGACTTGGTGAAGGAGATGACATTCTTAAGTCAGGTCACCACCGCGGCCGTGGCAGGCTTCGGAGGTAGGCAACAGTAGGGGGACATAGTTACTAATGACCGATTCTGCTTCTGAGTCATATGGGAGAGGGAAGCATAAAAAGGGGGAGACCATGACAGCCCCAAAGTAGATAGTCATGCAGGACCCTTGTCAAACCGCTCTACAGCCAGAGGCGTTTGGAACCACACATGGTTATGGCCATCTTTGAGTGTTTTTAATAGAACTTGCTTTAAAAGCAAAGCGTTGTCAGTGAATTCTTGTACCTCGTTTTACCTGCTCTTGTTCCTTTCCTGCCTCGTGCCCTGAAATGTCATCTACCTCACAACCTAGGGTTCCCACTATTCTCTAGATCAGAAATGTTCAACTCGGCTGCACATAAGAATCATCTAAAGAGATTTTTTTAAAATCCTGATGTCCAGGCTTGCACTCCTAGGATCTCTGAGAGTGGGACAGACACATCAGTATTTTGTTAAGTCCCCTGGGTGCACCCACATGGAGAAGCCCTGAACTAATGGTCCAAATGGCTGATCATAATTTAAAGTACTCGTGCTCCTTGATCTTGGAGATTCACTTGAGTTACGTGTGGTGATTTTAAGTCTCACGTTTGCCTGGGCCACACAATCTGAATATATCCCAGATGCAACTGTTGCATTCTCTACTGCTTCTATCTTAATTCATGCCACTGGCATCTCTATCCTCTACTTCTGCAACAATATCTCTGTTTCCATGGCACCTAGCGTGAGCCTTTGAAGCATAAATCTGATCATTTATCATGCCGCTCAAAATCCTTCAAACTTAGAATAAAATCCAAGGTTCTGACTATGGCCAGTTGGCCCTAAGTGACTAACCTCTGCCTCTTTCTCTCCAGCCTCATTGCCTCCTACTGTGTGATTTACTCTCCAGCCTCTGTACTGTGCCTCCGACATACCCAGCTGGGTCTTATCTCTGGGCCTGCGCACTTGCTCTTCTTTCTGCCTGGCATACTTCCTCCCAGATGTACACATGGCTTTGCTCTCTTCATGCAGGATTTTATTCCTCACAGAATAACTTCCCTTAACTATATCTATCTCAACTATATCTATCTAACACTTCCTTTCATTTTGTTCCCTTACCCTGCCTGCTATATTCTCTTTCATAGTTTTTGCCACTACCAGAAACTAGCAAGGTAAACTACTTGCTAGTTTATCTATCTAGTGCCCATTTTCTCCTAGAAAATAAAAACTCTATGAGAGCTAGCACTTTGTTTGGGTGTAACCCAATATCTGGAACAGTGCCTAGAACATAGTAGGCACTCAATACATAGTGAATGAATGAATGAGTAAATGTCCCTTACTTTCGTTTCACTCTTCTTGTCAAATATATCACAATTATGAGGCTATCGCAGAACGAGCTATTTAGATCAACCAAGTTTCTCAAACAAAGCAACATGTAGATGCATTTTTGCTCTCATTTATTTGGCTTCCTTTAATTTGAAACCTGAGTTTCCCTAGATCTCACCAGCTCATAAATATATTGAGTCACGTAAATAATCAGTAAAAATTTATTTTCATAGGAAAAGGTGACTGCTCCAAGTTAGGGCTGTCAGATTTAACAAATAAAAATATAAACTGTCAGGTTAAATTTGAATTTCAGATAAACAACAGATAACTTTCTAGTATCAGTATGTTCCATGCAATTGGGACATAACACTACAAAATTACTCATCGCTTATCAGAAATTTTAATTTGGGTGCCCTGTGTTTTTATCTGACAACATAAATCCAAAATGCAGTGGAATTTGTTTTAATACAGGAACCAGTATGAAGTCAGATGAACTGGTTTTGAATCTTAGCTCAGCCACTTATTGGGTATGTGAACTCGGGGAAATTATTTAAATTTGTCAAGCTGTAGTTTTCCCATCTCTAAAGTGGTGATAGTAATACCTGCTTTGTGTGATTATTGTGAAGATTACATTTTAAAACTATCTAAATCACTTAGTTTAGCACCTGGCCTATTACGATCACAAATAATATTACTATCATCATTGTGACCATACGTACAGTGATCAGTTATCCGAGATTTGTCCAGGACTGAGGGGTTTCCTTGGTTGCAGGACTTTCGGTGCTAAAACTGGGAAAGTTCCAGGCAAACGGGGACAGTCGCTCATCTCGGTAGCTACTTAGAAAAAGTTTAGTACTGCTACACTACTGCTCTTACTTTAAGCTTTAAGTAATGTATGAGGATTGTTTTCTATCCATTACCAAGATATGTCTGGTTGCACTGGAAAGTTTTCCAGCTTCTATTTCAAAAAGCAAATCTATTCTTTTAACCTTAGACACATTTAGATCTGCATTACCGGAAAGACGTGTGTTTGAGTTGTATATACTTAGAAAACCATTCAAGTGGTGCTGTTAAGGGTTGATTAATACACTTTAAACCATTAACTCTCAAAATGGGGAATTTGACTGCCAAACAGTTCTGTGTATTTATAGTTCAGCCTTTTGTTCTCTGCACCAAAAAAGGCTGTTAAGAAAAAACTTGTTTCACAGATGAAATGGTGCTAATTTATGCAAATACAATGATTGAGGCATCAGGGCTCAAAGAGGTTATATCTTAAATCTCTTAGGTAGGGAAATGACTAGGATGCTACCTAAAACCCTCTGTAATGATAAAATCTCTCAGATAGGTGCTTTCTGTGAGCTGGTACTTGCTAATATGGTTGAATTTGGAGAAAAATACATCCCTTTGGCAGTGACCAAGAGTAACTGAGCAGTTACACAGCCTCTGTGTACTGGATTTCCACCTTTAGAGTTAGTTTCAGTAGACAAAGCACAGAAGATTTGGTTGAGGATTAGGTAGCATCTTCCTGATGTAATGGTGTTTTACCAACATAAGGTGGGGAACAGGAAGAGGGGGAGAAAGGAGTTGACAAGCCCCAACTAGGCAACATCCTCATTTTATAGTGGGGGGAGTTGCTGGAAGAGAAACTAGAGATTCAAGCATATTATTTATTATATTATAATAATATTTGCATATAGTATATTCTTTATAGTTACAAAGATCATCATAGAAGAGCTAATAATTATCATTTAACTCTTGAACACTAGAAGAAGTGGGAGGAAGAGATGGGCTGGACAAAAGCAAACTAAAACATCATCTTTCTTTTTTATTATAAATTTATTTATTTATTTATTATTTATTTTTGGCTGCATTGGGTCTTTGTTGCTGCACACGGGCTTTCTCTAGTTGCGGCGAGCGGGGGCTACTCTTCATTGCAGTGCGTTGGTTTCTCGTTGCGGTGGCTTCTCTTGTTGCAGAGCACGGGCTCTAGGCACAAGGCCTTCAGTAGTTGAAGCACACGGGCTCAGGAGTTGTGGTTCACGGGCTCGAGAGCGCAGGTTCAGTAGTTGTGGCGCATGGGCTTAGTTGTTCCGGGACATGTGGGATCTTCCCGGGTGAGGGATCGAACCCGCGTCCCCTGCATTGGCAGGCGGATTCTTAACCACTGTGCCATCAGGGAAGTCCCAAAGCATCCTCTTTCTTACCAGAGTCAGTAAATAGTCCAGAATTAAGTCAAGAAACTGAGAAATAGGCATAAAATATAGAGATGAGATGGAAGCCACCAGAAGAACTAAACACAGAAATCTTTTTTGATTTTTTAATGATAAAACTGAGTGGGGAGAGCTGAGGTGAAGACAACTGATTTCATCCGGAGCTGCCCTGCTTGACTTACTGTCACGTGCACAGATTACTTAGATTAAAAAAATCAATATAAGATGGTAGTACTGTGGTACAAAGATGTGGTTATATTGTTCTCCTTAGGCAAAAGTGTGCACTATTCTCAGTATTGTTGTTTGGTGAGCTTTCAGGAAATGGAATTAGAGTTGTTCACACTTTCTTTGTGGTTCAGTGGCCTTAGAAACTACTTGGCAAAATTCAAAATATTAGGCAAAGAGATATTTTAGAAGAGGGAATAAGAAGAGCGAGAAGAAAGGAAAAGAAGCCCAAGATCACTTCCTTTATGCCATCAGTAGTGGACATAGCACCTACCAGCTTTAAATGCCAAGAACCTTAGTGCAGTTGAACCTTGAACAACACAGGTTTGAACTGCATGGGCCACTTACATGCAGATTTTTTTTTCACTGTACTACAAAATTCAAGGTTGGTTCAATCCAGGGATGTGGGACTAGGATACTGAGGAAACGTGTGTACTATATATGGAGGGCCGACTATAATTTATATGCAGATTTCCAGCTGCACAGAGGGTTGGTGCACTGTTCTGCCCTAAGTACTAGTTATATATATGGAGAGGAGCATCTTATCACCTCTCACACCCATGCCGGTCCCCCTGGCTTCCTCTGTTCTCTGCCTCTCTCTACCTTTAACGCTAAACAATTTATCATTTTTCATTTCTCCTCACTTTCCATTTGTTTTAAATTTTTTCAGACACGCGATATTATCTTCATTTATCGGCTGCTGCATTTAAGAAGTGTATGCCATCTGCACAGGGCAGAGGATTTTTTTAAAACCCGGAGCCTTCAATCTTAGCAACAAACCAACCTTCCTCATTTTGAGCAAGTTTGCTGCCAGAGAGGATAAGAGTAAATCCCTGTCGGTCCAGCTGTTCATGGGGTACAAATAAACACAGTCTGAGAGTGGAAGACTGCCGCTTTGCTCTTTATTTTTCTTTCTGACTTGAACTTGCATTTTCTTTCCCAATCAAGAGCTGTTATGGCCCAACCTGCTTGTGTGAATTAAAAGCCTTCCAAGCATAAAGGAATCCTTCTTAGAGAATCATGTCAAGCTCAGATGCACTTTATAAGGGTCACGTCTCCAATCACTGTCAAATTGTCTCCTTTTGAATTAGCTGTCTTTCCTCCAGCCACCCCTTCTTATTCAAGGATTTCCTCCCATCTTTGCCTGGTTTCACACCATCCAGGCTGCATTCATTTGCAAAGGCTCTGGCCCAGGGACAGAGAAGTAAGGGTTGGGGGGAGAATGTGAGCCTCTGATGTAGGAAGCCAGGTGGGGGACACCTCTCTCCCCAAACCCCAGAAACTTTGAGCAATACAGACACTAAGCCCTCACAATTGTTGCTGTGGCATTGAACTGTGGTGGCAACGACAGTTGTGACTTCATTGAAGAAAGCAGAACAGCTGGCGAGGCCTGGTGGGTGTGCTCCTAATTTGTGCACAGATAGCTTTGTTGTTGTTCACAATGGGTTCCGGCCTTCAGTGACTGGAGCCAGACAAAAAAGTGCCCTTCTATTGAAAACGTGGCTTCCTCCTCCTCATTGAAGTCAATGTCAAAATTTGCTCTTGTGAGGGCCAAAGGGTTGAGCCCAACAGTTTTTAAAAAGCAACACGCACACACAAAAAGGCTGTTTTCAAGGCTGACCACACTTTTCTCATGAATCCTGAATGCCTACTGCCTTCTCTTGGCTGGTCGTTGTGCAGAATAAAGCTACGGATGAGATTTCTGGAAAATGCTGGCATCTCTAAAAACATGATTCCTTTATTTCCAATTATACATTTAAGAATTCTCTGCATTTGAGAAATCACTCTTGGGTCTACGTGAAGCAAGACGATGCCTTTCTAAGACTCGCTGAAGTGAAAGGAGCAAGGCATGTGCACACAGGGCCAGGTGGAAGTGGGGGAGATACCTAGGTAGTTAGCTCACAACGCTTCAATTTCATTGTCTTGACTATCCTATAACCCTTCTTTTATCATGTTTTTCTTCCAGTGGACATTTGTCACTTCTTGGCCACCCAGCGGCCATTTTCCCTTCTTAGCAGTACTTGGTGATTCCTTCGGGAAATCTCTCTTCCTTCTCAGCCCTGTGGCTTGGGAGGGATTAGACCTCATTTCCCACTCTTAGGCATGAACGCTGCTGGGCTTAAACCAATGAACTTTTCCCATTTACCTACTCAACTCCTCCACTGGTCCTCAGATAAGCCAGTAACACGGTCAAATCCATCAAGACACAAAGAGATATTTGAGACCTCTGAGAAAGACTAACTTTCTCTTTCTTCCACAGGTACTACCAGAAAAGATGCTCATGGTTCCTCTGGAAGATGTGGGAGATCTGAGGTCTGGAGTTGCTGCAGCCATTTTGTGGCCACAAGTGGAGACCCTGGAACTGCCTGTGAGGAGAAGGGGATGGGAAGGAAGGACAATATGGTGTCTGAGGATGAAGCAGAGACAAAAAAGAACCAGCCCCCTAGTGTCCTTGTTCGCATTGCTAGATGAAGCCTTAACTGAGGCCAGTATCACCTGTGGACATTTTCATTGTATAAGCCAAGAAACTCACTTTATTATTTAAACCAGGTCAAGGTGGCTTCTCTGTTGCTCATGAGAAAATAGTTCCAAATGATATAAGTCCCTTGTTAAGAATCCTCTCTATCTCCCCGTTGTCTATAAAAATGAGCTTCAATTTCTTAGCTCAGCATTTGAGGTAGTCCACAGGTGGAACAGAGCCAATGTTTTTGTTCTGGTCAAATTAGTCTTATATCAGTTCCCATCATGCTCATTTTCTCTGCTTATTCCTCCTTAAAGGTCACTGCCCTTACATTTTACATCTTCTGTGGTCTTCCCAGGCTATACTTATCTCTCTTGATCTATGTTTCCCCTCACACTCTTCCAATTATTACTTAAACTGCTATATTTTCTTTGCCCTTTTTGTAGGCTCTCTTATGTTGTTAACCATTTTAATGAGTGTTTAGCTTATCTCCTTGTGAACAGATACGATAGCTTTCTGATCAATGTCTATCTCCTTGCAGCTGGAACCATGTCCTACACATAGTTGGTACTAGTTACTAGCTACATGCTGGATAGTTAGTAATAGTCATGTTTTTTGATCAGCATCGACACAAAGGGTTATGTCTGGGTAAGGTTAAGGACTCAAATACTACTTAGATACATGAGAGCAGTACAACCAGGGGAGTCTGGCTAAATAATTTTCACTTGAGAATAAAATGGGGCTACTCCATTTTAAGAAAACCATTTAGATGAGACGAACTTGGTTAGTGGAGTATAACCTAACTCTTAACTTTTCAAATCACAGGGGTCGTGGAAACAAATGAGGTAAACTGATTTGCCTAATACATCTCTGTTATGAAAACCCACTGGAGCTTACTCAATTAGAAGCAGGTATCAAGTGGCCATATAATATAGCCCTATAACTCGAGAGCTCCCTGTGGTCAAATACATCTGCCAGGAAGGCATGCAATTTTGTGGTCCCAGTTCCCAGCTCTATGCAGAGCCTCTGTGCGATGACCAGCCAGTCAAGAGGCCCCCCCCCACCCAAAAGCCTGCGGAGTGGCTGTGTAATGCTCTTCATTTCATCATTTCCTGCCTCGCTTTCCACCTACGGTCCCTCTGGCTTCATGGAGTCTGTTTACAAAGAGAAGTAAAGGTCCATATTCTGTTTGGCCTCCATGTAGGTTTTATTGTAACCCTTTAAAGCTTTACGACATTCTAAGGTATATTCCCCTGGCATTCCAGCATGATCCACAGTACAGTGGAAACAGGCTCTGCTTAGCATTTCATAGCCTGAACGTTTAATGACGTCACTCTGTGAGATGAAGGGAAAGCTATAAGAAAAATCCAATTTGGGCTGCTCTAGCCACAGTTGCCTTCATTAGCCTCCATTTTTAATGTAATGAAAGGAATAAACCTAAAGATGGCCAGCTAGGAAAGTATGAGCTTTCAGGTGTGCTGGGTTACTGTAATTTTTCTGCTAGCAGAAAACATGGTTAAGCCAGGGAATTGCTCTCTATCCTGAGAACACAGGCTAGAATGAGAAAGAAAGGTACACACATAAATTTTTTAAAAGGCATTAAGTATGCTATCTGGTACTATCACCGTCTTGGCATCTCATTCTTTCCAGAAAGCTTAAGCACTTTCTCTCTGTATCGGTTCCTCCCTCTTGCTGTGAGCCTTACAATTTTGGGAAACATAAATATGCAATATTGAGCTGGAGTGCATCCCCCCTTCACTCTAAAGCTGCATTGTCTAACGTTGGCATCCCTTTGGAGTAATCTTTAAGCAAAGACGCATTTGGAACATCAGATAGAAGAAGTCACTTTTCCTCCTGAGTGTGGGCTTTCTTCTTCTGAGTAAATAGATGCTACAAAAGCAGCCGAGTCTCCATTTGGTGTATCTGAGTAGGTGTTTGATATTTGCACTGAGAAATATTGAATTCCTAGAACACCAAGAAGTGATTCAAGAATTTTCTCACAAGTCACTTAGACTTTAAATCAATTATCTGCATATTTATGAGCAGAAAAGAGCACCAACCATCAACTCTACCTTTTCTATGGGCATGTCTTGTGATACACAAGAATCTTAGGTGCTACGGTTAAAAAAAAAAGTAGATTAGGCAGAAGGCCCTCAGGGTGATTAACTACCCAAACCTGTAATATCTGTGGAATTAAAACAGTCACAGCCTTTCTAAGGTCTCTGCTACGTTGTGATCTGAGAGTTTGAATCATATGCCGTAAGTCAGCAAGTTACTTGCCGGCTGGTGGGCCTAGCCAGTCTCCAGCATCCACTCCCAAAGCAACTTTATTGCCCTCTTCCTTAGGTAGGATATGCAGTAACTCTGATGACTTGTTAAAAGTGTCTTTCTAGAAAAAGGGCAACTTCTGTCCTCTCTCACCTCCCTGCCCCGTAAAGACAGGGAATGCTGCTGACAGATATGAAAAGTGAAGAGATTTAACAAAGGGGTGGTGTGTATGATCAATCGCTCTTGAATGTCAAGGTCACTGTGGTTGTGTGACCTGGGGCACTGTGACCGATACGAGCCTTATTCTTTCCTTCCTTCCCTTATTCCTTCAGCTCCTCATTTATTCAACATTTATTTACTATGCGTCAGGCGCTGGTCTAGGCAGCAGGGATATAATGGTGAACTAAACCAAGTCACTGCCCTCACAGAGCTTATATTCTGATGGGAGAAGGCAGGAGAAGACAGACAATAAGCCATAACACCTGGTTGTTTTTAGTCGGTTTGCTGGGACAAATGAAGCCACTTTATTCTCATTCTGTGGACAAGACTTTATATTTAATTATTTTAAAATAGGGACTCTGCCTTTTAATTAACCTTTATAACATCTTCTGAAGGGCTTATTCTGCAGCTTTCCTTGGAGCAACGTTCAATATGAACCGGAGGTAGCAGAGAGGCAGGGCTTCCTGCACTTCCTAAGCGCATTACTTGCCGAATTCATTTAACCTCTTAAAGGCTTCAGTGTGGCAAGAATGCCCTCCTGTGTTAACCTAAGAACCAAATTGGGGTGAGCTCTGGGACACAGCACTAAGAAATACAAAGGCTAACCCCAGGGATGCTGATTAAGGTGCAGTAATGTCACAGTGACAAGAAACAAGAGGGGAAGTAGAAGGTCATTTCTCTCTGAGTTTCTCTTTGGCTTCTAAGGGGGTCCAGATTCAGTCTAACATGGTACCATTGACAGTTACAGAAAATGCGTCAGACACTCGCCTAACCATATATCTAAACCCACAGACTGGTGACAGACACTGTTCCCTCTGGGCTCATTCATTTCCTTGTGGGTCCCGTCACCTCCAGCAACGGGCATTACCAAACCAAACTGACTAGCCTGAAGAAACCCCACCTCGCCTGCACCTCCACAGGAATCCTTGCTCAGTTTGGGCTCTGAACATTGAATTGTCTTGTGTTCTTTAGTGTCAACGTTAATATTTAAAGATACATAAATGATTGCTTTTAGTGGAAATTGAACGGACTATTGGTGAAATAAAACTGCAGGTAGAATATCTTTCTCGATTTTCAATCTGTTTTGGACTGAAGTCAAGAGAAGACCGCAAAAGACCGCAAAAGACCGCAAAAGCAAAAGACAACTTTGCCTAAATGTGAGAACAGTTGGCTTTAAAATATATATATATTGTTAAGTATTCGCGGAGTGGCAAGGAGCCAGGAAAGCACTCAGTGGAGTTTTCCATTCCACTCCCCACATCTTGTTTGCAGAGTGTGTACTTTTTTGTCTTAAAGCACCCTGCTCCCAAGTTGAGACAGGTAGTCTGTCTTTCTTATTTCTAAGTAAATAAAACAATTAAAGAAGAAACAAGCAGGATCTTGATTTGAAGAACAGGTAAGTAGATTAAGACATGTTAAGCTAACAGAACCTTTTCCCCTCGAAGACCTTGTCGTTGTTAGGGATGACAGTCTGGTCCTAACCCAACGCAGATGAAAGCTAATTGACTATAATTCCCCAAGCATGGGAGTGCGGCTGGGAAAGCCCAGGAACAGAACTCAGGCTAGAGATGGAATGATTCTATGTTGCTTCTGCAATAAGTGTGAGATAAACTACTGATACAAGCAACAACACGGCTGAATCTCTGATTCCATTTACATGAAGTTCAAGAATAGGCCAAACTAATCTATGGAGTGTCCAGAACAGTGGTTGCCTCTGGGAGGCGGTTATTGACTGGAAAGGGGAATGAGGGAACTTTCTGGGGTGATGGGAACATCTTAACGTCTTCAGCTGGGTGGTAGTTAGACAGATGTGTACACATATGGAAAAGTCATTAAGCTGTACCTTAAGATTTGGGCACTTCACTGCATGTAAGTTATATCTCACTTACTTTTTTTTTTTTTTTGCGGTACGCGGGCCTCTCACTGTTGCGGCCTCTCCCGCTGCGGAGCACAGGCTCCGGACGCGCAGGCTCAGCGGCCATGGCTCACGGGCCCAGCCGCTCTGCGGCATGTGGGATCTTCCTGGACCGGGGCACGAACCCGCGTCCCCTGCATCGGCAGACGGACTCTCAACCACTGCGCCACCAGGGAAGCCCCTCACTTATTTTTAAAAAGGGCATCACCCTTAGGAGCCACCCGAGGACAACGATATATTTATAACATTTGCCAGTCTACAAAAGACTTTCGTATGCATTACCTCTTGATTCTTGCAAGCACCTCTGAGATTAGATGAGGAAGGTGAGGTGCATCAGAGTTAAAGGTTACAAGGATGTCCCAGGGACACCAGCGTGTCTTAGTCACAGTGCTTCTCAATGGGGCGCTGATGGCATTTGGGTCAGGACATGTCTCACTGTGTGTGTCTGTTCCATGGATTGCAGAACCTGTGCCATCTCTGGCAAACGCTCTTCCCTGAAGATGAATGGGCAGAGCAGAAACTCGTAGGAGCACACTACCAATCCTGGTAGAGAACCCCTGTGCTCACAGCATCCCTGGATAACCGGGCCTGAGTGCCAGTTAATTACTAAGTCACAGAGGAACCGGAACCCTGATGATGAGAGGACTTTTGTTTGGGCACTGATGCAGGATGGGATGTTGGGCTACGTCTTCTGCTTGAGCCCCTGTTTCTGCATTGGCTTGAGGCCCATCACACAGGTCCCTTCACTTTATCATGGGCCCAGCATTACACATCCATCAGTGTGCTATTGGGATGGGGCTCGAGCTCACAGTCTGTTCCCTGGAGGGCCTGTCCCGTGACCATGTTCCTTTCCTCTGCTGCTCCACTAGAATCAAGTATCTGCAACTCCCTTTGGCCCTGGAACATAGGAGGTTAGCCAGGATCCCTAACTTTGTCGCCCCCCCCCCCCACCCAACCCCGCTCAGAAGTGAAGCCTCCGCCATTGGCAGAACCTCCAGCAGGGCCTTCTGCCATAGATGTGACTGCTGAAGATCACGTGATTATAAGTGATGGTGCAAGGGCTTGAACCCAGCTCTCCTTACCTCAAATCTTGCTTTTAATCAGCTACACCCTGGGTTGGCAAACTATGGCCTGTGATCCAAATCTGGCCCACTGCCTGCCAACTCAAGGATGTTTTAAATGCTTCAGTGGCTATGTTTAAAATGGTTATATATGGACTTCCCTGCGGTCCAATGGCTGAGACTCCACGCTTCCACTGCAGGGGGCGCAGGTTCGATCCCTGGTCCGGGAAGTAAGTTGCTGCTTGCCTCGTGGTGTGGCCAAAAAAAATAAAGCGGGGGCGGGGGGGCGGTTATATATATATATACAATTTTGCCTCTTGGCTCACAAAGTCTAAAATATTTACTATCTGTCTCTTTACAGACAAGTTTTACCGACCTTTTCACTGTCATAATACTTTTTCCAGGGTAGGACTCTGACAGGGTTTATGAACAAATCTCCCCTCTTGGGAGCAGTTGTGACTTCTCTTATACTGCGAGAACAGGACAAGGAACAAGAAAGAGATCAACTTCATTAGATATCCACCTAGCCTATTAGGGAACAAGGAGAGTTAGATGTTAAAGGAGGGTGTAGGAACAATCAATTGCGTACACGGTTCCATCATTTTAAATCAAATAGTTGCATTTGATCTTCTCACCTGGGCTCCTCTCCCCATGACGGCTTGATGACCAGCTTCCACACTGAGCTGGCTGACATTAAAAAAAATCACTCAAGCAATGGTAGAAGAACCCCAATGTAAAACGTTAGTAATCTGACTAATTTATTGGATTTTTGCCTTGCGGTTCTTAGGACCACAGGCCATTCATCCAACAACAGATCTGAGAATAGAGAAGAGGAGAGAAGAGTCCCCTCTCCCAAGGAACTTCCCGAAAAGTAAACCGATCTCTACCTTGCAGCTGAGGCAGGAACAAGAGGAGAGACGTGTGCCCTTGCCGGAATGGAGAATGTGAAGCCCAGGCTAGGTCTGGGTTCACCTGCCAGGTGAGCAAAAACCAGGGGGAAGGGCATTCTAGGCAGAGAAGAGCATGGACATCTATTGTGTAGCATCTATTGTGTACTTTGTTTTTACAGTGTACATAAAATATAAAGTAAATAAAGGCATGCAAGCAAGGTGAAGCATGGGGTGTTAGAAAACAGTGAAGAGCCTAGTAGAGCAGGCACCAAAGCTGAATGTGAGGGCAAGAGCTGCCCTTCGAGGTCAGCAGGGCCAGACCCTGAAGGCTCCTGTAGGTCGTTGTCTCAGGTGGGGCTCCCCCAGAGGCAGCCCCTGAGACAAGGCGAGGTAGAGTCAGGACGGCCACAACCCCTTGCTACTTCTCCCACTGAGAAGTGGAGTCTTATTCACGACCCCTTGAAACTGGGCTGAACTTAGTGACCTGCTGACCAAAAGAATGTGGCAGAAGTGACATTCTGAGACTTCTGAAACTAAGTCACAAGAAGCCTTGTAGCATCTGCCTGGGTCTCTTGGAGCACCCTCTCTGGGAGCCCTGACCTGCCACGTAAGAACTCCAATGACCCTCCCACTGTCATGTTAGAGAGACTGTGTGTAGACCCTCCCAGACAAGTCTAGCCTCTCAGCCATCCCTGAAATCCCTGCCAGAGAGCCCGGCACATGAACAAAGCTGTCCTGGATGCTCTGGACTTTCCCGGTTTTAAGTTGAACAGCTCTGGACTTTTCCCGGTTGTAAGTTTTCCCGGTTGTAAGTTGAACACCTACACCTCCGTTGACACCACGTGGGACAGAAGATGTGCCCTGCTGAGCCCTGCCCAAATTCCTCACCCAGAAAGTGCTGAGAGAAGAGAAAATGGCTGTTGTTTTTGTCCCTAAATTTTGAGGCAGCTGTTACGCCTAGCAATAGATAACCGCATTCATTTCCCAGGGCTGCTGTAAAAAAGCACCACAAACTAGGTGGCTTAAAACAACAGAAATTTATTGTCTCACAGTCCTAGAGGCCAGAAGTCCAAAACCAAGGTGTTGGCAGGGCCAGGCTCTCTCTGAAGTTTCGAAGGGAGAACACTTAGAAATGCTGGAAACCCTTGGAATTACTTGGCTTGTAGACATATCACTCCCATCTCTGCCTCTGTTGTCACGTGACGCTCTCCCATGTGTCTCTGTCTTCACACGGCATTCTCCGCCCTGTATGTGTCTCCACCCTCCTCTTATAAGACACAAATCTTATTGATTAGGGCCCATCCCTCATCTCAACTTAATTACATCTGTAAAAACCTTTCCAAATAAGGTCACGTATACAGGTACCTGGGGGTCAGGAATTCAACATATCTTTGGTGGGGACACAGTTCAATCTAAAACAATAACCAAAACACAAAGATTTGAATACAAGTCGTTCATCTGGGGGATGATTCTAGGAAGCATTGGTAGAGGAGTGGGAGAGAAAGACAGAGAAGAAAAGGAAGCCAAAATAATGTGCATTATGGAGGGGTCGCTGCTGTGGACAATTGAAGTCAGTCCCACTGGGAGCATCCGGGAGATAGTACGGAAAATACTTCAAAGTTCTTCTCTCTCTTCCTCTCCACCCCCCTGCCCCAGGGGCCAGGAAGATGGAGAATTTATCCTTCAATTCCCATCCATCACTGGCTGAGGGCTGCTCCCCAGGAGCATTAATTTCCTGACACTTATCGCTCACAACTAAGAGAAATCCCTCAAGTGAAGAGTAGCAGGCACTTACAATAGGATGCTGTGGGCATATCCTGGAACAGCGAGTGCTAGGGGATATGAGTGCGGCACTGACCACCTTTGCTACAGCCATGCTGAGGAGGTTATGGAAGCTGGAGGGAGTGGTGAATTGAAATATTTAATACAACAGAGCGATGTGCTCAGATTTGAATTATAAATCACTCCGACGGGAGCTGCAGGGGGCTGGACTCTCCAGTTAGGAAGCTGTATCTGTAATCCAGGGGGAAAGTCACAAATGCACAAACAAGTGCAATGGTAGGTCAGATGGAGAAGAAGGGATCCAATCAAGATATGGATAGATGAGGTAGAAGCAACAGGAAATACAAAAAGAAGGTAAGGGTAAATTTGAGGAAGTTCTGGGACCCTAAAGGAACTCTTCACATTGAGCTAAACTAAAGGTGAAATCTTGTCTTTCATTCAGATGGAATACAGCTGTGATAGCACCTTGCCTCAGGGCCCTTGCACGGCTGTTTCTCTGCCTGCAACATCTTCCCCCACAGTCACGTGACCCACTCCCAGGCATATTGCAAGTCTTTGCTACCATGACCCCTTTTCAAGAAGACCTTCCCTGACTCCTTAATTTAAAATCGCAGGCTACCTCCCCCCTGTCATTTCTCCCTATGGCCTTATCCTGCTTTATCTTTCTCTGCTCGGCACACTCTGACGTACGTTCATTTTAATTATGCATTTGCTTATTGTCTCTTTCCTCCTACTCAAATATGAGCTCCACAATGGTGGGATTTTTGTCTGTTGTGGCTGCATCGCGGCATCTAGAATAGGACCTGGCACACTGAAGGATGCCAGTACTTGTTGAATGAATGAACAATTTAAAAAAATGTTGTTAAACACAAACAGACTGTAGCTGCTTCTGTCTTCTAAGGGGGAAGGATGAGGGTGACACAATTTATTGTCCAGGAGAAATAAAATTCTATATCACTCCCTTTCCCCTGCAAAGATGAAGGGATAAAGAAGGGGAGATGCCTGGGCAGAGTGCAGGGAACATTTTAAAATATACATGGGGAAGACCTGTGGTTAGCCGGGGTATAGCAAGAGAAGACGGAGAGTGTAGGCATTGTTGTTTCGAGAAGGAAATAGATCAAAGAAAGCAGCCAGTGAAGCAGCCACTTCACTCAGTGTGGTAGAATGGGTAGAATAGCCAAAGGGAGTCTCAGACTCAGTTTTATGGTATTTGGAGTTTCTGCCATGTAAACCTACTCTGTCTCCTCAAAAACATTAGTAAAGTCTGCTACAAGCACAGGCCTTGTGTGAAGTTTCGGGAGGAAACGAGGAAAGGGCTGGAATTCTATATCTGGATTGACACATTATGAAACAGGGACAGCAAGCAGAGAACCTGAGATGATACAGAAATGGGATTCAGAGGAGGCGGAAGAATGGAGCCAGGCATGACCTTGAGATTATGGGGCCCCGAGAATTTGTGGAAAATTTGGGAAATGCTTTGGAGTGAAGACAATCGCTAATCAGACCAGTCACTTGGACTGCCGTAGTACAGTACATTCATACGGTGCTTTATAATTCAGAAAACGTTTCGCAGACATTATGTCATTTTTATCTTCACCCTGCACAACAGAGAGTTTGGGTAATTTGGCCAAGACCACTTGAGGGTCAAAGCTAGAGATGAACTTCAGCTCTTTGCACTGGAAGTCAAATGCATGACTACATTACTCCTAGCTTTTGTAGATTCAATATTTCCGCTTTCAGCTGTTTGAGAAGTTCAAGTGATGCAGTACCTTGATACTTTTGCTGTGGCACAGCTCGAATCTGTTCCGGGAGGCTGGTCTGCAGGAGGGAGGCCCTGAGCTAGTGAGTGAGTCTGACCACTTGCCTGGTAACCTCGGCCCTCCTCAGCTCTGTTGCTCCAGCCTGTGGTACATGGTGGAGGGTTTGTAGGGTTGGAAGATCTTGGGATCTATCTATGGCAAAGAGCAAAGGGCTAAAACTTTTCTCTTCTAACATGTTTTCAGGAGGGGAACTTAGAAGTTGCTTTTAAAGAAAAGAAAAAAATAGATGTCAATTTCTTATGCTGTATTTGGGTCTTCCATGGTTAAAAGCATGAATGGAGCATAAGTCTGGGTTTGGAAAATTTGGGAAGATATATTTCCACAATCCTTTCTCAGTTTAAGCTGTTGCTATGATATCTTACCCAAAGTAGCCTGACTCTTTTCCCAAGAGATTGCTCTTCTTGGAAAAAATGCAACGATACTCAAGTTAAAAATGGAGTATGGGGCTTCCCTGGTGGCGCAGTGGTTGAGAGTCCACCTGCCGATGCAGGGGACACGGGTTCGTGCCCCGGTCCGGGAAGATCCCACATGCCGCGGAGCGGCTGGGCCCGTGAGCCATGGCCGCTGAGCCTGCGTGTCCGGAGCCTGTGCTCCGCAACGGGAGAGGCCCCAGCAGTGAGAGGCCCGCGTACCACAAGAAAAAGAGAGAGAAAAAAAAAAAAAATGGAGCATGATACAAATTACTCTTAACACTGCTTCTTTTGGTGGAGGAAGGGAGGCATTTGTAGTTCTGATTAAAACTGGAGCAAAAATATGTTATACGGACCCTAACTGAAATGAGGGAGAAATGCCACTTAAAATTTTCTTTAACATATATGCTATTGAAGCAGGTTTGTGGAATGAGAAATAAGCACACCTATTTTTTAATCCAGAAAGTAATCCACGAATAGAACCCAGTGTGGCAGTGGCATAAAATTTAATTATTTACTCAGATCCATTACACCTGTTTCCCCTTCTTTCTGTGAATGACATTGATGTGCCCTGAACCACAAAGGTAAATTTGTAGAAAATTAGCACTAAATCTATTTCTGGTTAGTGAGACTGAGTAAGTGATTCCTTGCTTTCTTCCTTGTACTTTATTGCTCAACTTTTAAAGTTATGAGTGTGTAGTATTAAATTTCAGAACAACAGAGCTATTACAAATTAAAATGTTATCATTTCATCAGGGTACAACCGGGAAGGCAGAATCGCTATGAGTTACAGAACTCAGGATCGATTACAAAAAGTAGACGTTACACCATGGCGAGAGGTGTTGGGGAGAGAAAAACCTGAAAGGAGGACTGGGGATCGGAGGACTCAGGTTCCAGTCAATCCTAGAAGCCGAAAACATCCCATCCCTGACCACCAAGAAGCAGTTGTGGGAGAAGATGTCTTTGGGGCTCCAGAGCCAAGCATCTGCTGATGGGCCAGAGGTCAGGAAGCAGATCAAGATACAGAGCACAGGAGACAGAACAAGCTGGAAACCTCCAGCACCTCCAGGAATGCCTGTCCAACTGCGATGACCATTCAAGTTGCGGCTGTTGCTTCCCTTCCTCATGCAAATTCCTCTTTGGACAACATTAACCTGGAACCACACAGGGAGGAGATTCTGGGAAACAAGTTTCCATCTTAACCAAGCTGACACCCAACCCCACAGATACCATGAAGCATCGTATTTATTTGATTCTGAGCAAGGTCCTTCATTAAATGAAGCTGGGCATAAGAAATCCCATATATAATCCGTTAACCCCATCCTTTATAAACTGAAACCTCTGGCACAGCCTCTGGTGTACCTACATCTTGTCACAACTTGTCTTATCACAACTGCAAGAAGCTAGTTATTGGAGAGGGGCTGTTTGGACTGTGGAAATAGCAGTATTTTCCATGCATTGTGTGTAGACAAGGAAAATCTAAACTGACATGCTCATGTTTTTACCCTCTTAATGCTGTAGAATCAAAATCTCATGAACTACAAAGCTGCTTCTGTTCTGTTCATACATCATCTTCTAATCAGTGTCAGATCACAGAAATTGCATCGTAAGATGTACAGTGTGAGCAGCCAGAAAAATGTCTAAATACTGCTTTATTTTCATCCCAGTGTTTAGCACAGTGGTTACCCAACTGTCTGATAAAATGATACAAAGACTTTGGTCTTTCAATATCACTTATTTTCCCCATATTTATTAAGCTTCTGCTAGGTTCCATCCAAGTGTGTGCATTTAGGATTAAACAACGCATGATAAGGGAAAACTTTTAACAATGGTACCAGAGCACAAAAGAAGAGAAAAACCCCAAATATTCAAATTGGTTGTGTGTAAAAGTCATTCCCATCACTGTAACTTGAGAATCACCAACCTTTAAGACTATATCACTCTATGATATTATTGGAAGTGTAATTAATATGTGCCAGATTAATTTTGATCATGTTTTGTTTACTTCCCCACATATACCTACTTTGTGCTTTATACACTCATGCTCTAGAAAGCATTGCCACACGCTTAGGATTTTTAAAAAATTTAAGGGATCCTGTATGCTTCCACAGGAGGGACTGCCTTTTGTTCATCACTCTGTCAAGAGTCGTATTTTATAATCACATAATGAGTTCTTGGAATATTCTATCTAAAAGGATAAATGCAGGATTGCAACAAAATAATGTTATTAAAATTTGATAACCTGAAAACATCCATTTGTGGTTTTTTAGTACTTAAGTCTCCTTCAAGATAGTACTTGCAGTTGTCCTAAATTGCATTATTTATGACTCTAGAGGAAGAGTAAAGAATTATAAGTTATTAAAAGAAATGTTGACCAGTACAATACAAGCAGTGTGATTGCTTATGGCTTTCGCTTAGCTTAACCTTCTTTTTAGCCCCATAATATAGTAGAAAGGGCATGGGATTTGGAGTCCACCAGATTTGGGTTCAAAATTTTCTATTCCTTGATTTTTTAGCCAAATGACTGATGGCAGTATATTTATCCACTCTGAGGCTCAGATTCTTTACCTATGATATGGGAATAATAATTTTTAGTTTGAGCCAAATGATATTGCTGCTAGTCAACCATTTTTGACTTATAAAAATGACAATTGAATGTGGTTCAGCCTAGAATATACATTACAGGTTGGTGGGGAATTAAATATTCCTGAAGGTGAGGCACTTGGCTCACCACCAGCAACACTGTCAGCATTCACTGCATGCTAATTCTCTATTTTTTAATTTTATTTATTTATTTTTTGCTGCGTTGTGTCTTCATTGCTGCACGCGGGCTTTCTCTAGTTGAAGCGAGCAGGGGCTACTCTTTGTTGCAGTACGCGGGCTTCTCACTGCGGTGGCTTCTCTTGTTGCGGAGCACGGTCTCTAGGTGTGTGAGCTTCAGTAGTTGTAGCATGTGGGCTCAGTAGTTGTGGCTCCGAGGCTCTAGAGCGCAGGCTCAGTAGTTGTGGTACAAGGGCTTATTTGCTGCGCGGCATGTGGGATCTTCCCGGGCCAGGGCTTGAACCCGTGTTCCCTGCATCGGCAGGTGGATTCCTAACCACTGTGCCACAAGGGAAGTCCCAATGCTAATTCTCTTAATGCTAGGAGGATGTCATCGTGGTGTCCAACAGAAACCCAAGGCAGAAATTCTGGTCTAGGAGAGGAGACCTGGGCCCTCCCTGGCCACCTGCTCCTCGGCCAGCTGTGGGAAGGGACCTTCTAATTCCTCATCTATAAAGTACTGGGAGTTAAAGAATTGCTTAGCCCTCCTCAGTGCTAACTTTTTTGGTTCTGTAATTCCATGTTGATTGACATCGGTTAACTCCTGATTGAATTATGTGAGTTTTGATTGTTTTAATACATGAGCAAGTATTTGGGTACTCTCCTTAAATACCTGGGTTTTAGAGTTCATTATGGTTAGTGTGTGTTTTGCTTAAACAACGCAGCCATTCTCACAGTCATTCTGGAAGGTGACTGTAGAGTCAAAGTCTACAGTAGATTCTGACTGTAGGCTCAAATGTGCTTTGTGGAATCATAAGTAGTTGGGAGAGGCAGGGCACTGTCAGCATTTATCCATTCATTCCACGAAATATTTGTGTCTGCTATTTGCCAGCCACTGTTCTGGGGACGTATGAAAGTGAACAAAACTCCCTGATCTTTGTAGAGAGAAAGATAGACGGTAAGCAAGAAGTCAACCTAATAATGAGGGGAAAATATATTAGAAGGTGTTGGGACAGTGGTGAAAATAGAGTAGGGTAAGGTGCTAGGAGGCCAGCAGTGATCCAAACACTTTCAACCCCTTTTTGTAGTTCTCAAGATAGAGATTGGTCCTCTCTGAGCTTCCCTTCTGGCCTTTGAGGGAACCCTGCAGGCCACATTGATTCCACTGTGCCTTCAGCAGCCACCAGCTCCTGGTGGCAGCCACGGGGAATGGACTACTACAGACAGACCCCATGAGGCAGAAAACACTCACTCCTGCAAACTATACACCCACTGGAAATGACACGATCCATAATTTAGTTACATGTTCGGCTACATCTAGCCATTGAGCACACACACACACAGGATAAAGACTAGGACAGATTTCCTAATTTTTTGAAAACAGTTTCCTTAATTTTATGTGAAAAAGTAGCCTAGGAAATTCCAAGAAAGGTAGAAGGCCTCAGAGTACCAAATTCTCTTACCCTTGCTCTAGCCAGTGGCTTTCCAAGTGTCCTCCTAACAAGTAACATCAGTATCATCTGGGAATTTGTTTGGGCTGCAAATTCTCTGGACCAGAAACACTGGAGTAAGGCCCAGCAATTCGTGGTTTAATAAGCCCTCCAGGTGATTCTGATCCAAGATCATGTTTGAGAATCACTGCTAGACCATACTTATGAAAATAATTGATAATAAAAATAATGTTTTATAGTTTTAATAGTCATTTTCTCACTTGAGCTGTGCTACAACAGTACAGAATCAGCATAGCGGACACGCACATGAAAAAAGCAAAACAAAACAAAACAAATGAGGATACTTAGACTCAGAGAGTTTAAGTGAGTAACCCAGGATCACACAGCTAGTGAGCACTGAAGTAATGTCTTGGTGTTCTGTTTCCTTGTTCCTTCCGAGCTCTCTCCATTTCATTCTCAGCTCTCTCTTCTTTATCCACAATTTACATATACTGGAACTGAGATGCCTGCCTTATACCTTCATATCAGTAGGAGACAGAAAATAGAGATCCTAGTTGATATGGCAAAATATTGTTGACAAAAATCAGTGTCTGAACTGTAAGCTTCTTCAAGTGAAGGGCTTAGAGTTGCAGTTCAGTGTTTCTCTCTTTAATAAGAATAAAAGACCTTGCAAAGTTGGAAAATATTCACTCCAAGTAGCCTCTCGGGCTAGTTAGTGGTCTGACTGCTGTTTCCAGGATCCTTTGCAAAGGCCCCTGAGCCCAACGCACGCCATTGTACCAGAAGGATTCACTGGCTGGTGGTGAAGTGTCTGTGTGGATGGTGTGGTTTTATGAACCACACTGCCATCTTCTGGGGATCTCACCTATAGCCAGCTGTTCCACTTTTAGTGCCAATGTTCCAAGTCAAAGATGGGTCCACTTATCTCAACTGGACCTACCTATTTCAATGAGCGGAAAAGATGACAATGATAATGATGATGATGATGATAAAATACAGAGGATACTGTGGTTTACAGCTGTTCTCACTGTTTTAAAAGCACGTCCCATAAAGAGTACAGCTGAGCAAACAAAAAAAAGAGAAGAAAATACACAAGAGAGTTGCTGCTATTTTTAAAAGGTGGAAGTGGATGGAATGGCCAGGGGGAAGAAGTGAAGAAAACTTGAAAATATATGATCTTCAGTGATTGGCTCTGGAACACGGGATCATGGGCACTTTGTAAATTTTCTTCTTCGTTTCCCAAAATTTCTACGGTAAATGGTTTGTAGGGTATATTGTGGACTCTATTAGTTTGCTAGGGCTACTGTAACGAAGTACCACATAATGGGTGCCTGAAAACAACAGAAGTTTATCCTCTAACATTCTGGAGGACAGAAGTCTGGAAGCAAGGTGTCAGTAGGGCCATGCTCTCTCAGAGGCTCTAGGGGAGAGAATCTGTTCTGTGTCCTTCTCTCAGTTTCTGGTGTCATCGGCAATCCTCATCATCCCAAACTCTGCCTCTTCCGTCCTCACGTGGTGTTCTCCCTGTGCTTCTGGGTCTCTTCTCCTCTTATAAGGACACCAGTCATGTTGGATTAGGGTCCGCCTTACTCTGCCATGACCTCCTTTTAACTAATTACATTTACAGTGACTCTGTTTCCAAAGTCACATTCTGGGAAGTGCAGGAATTTGGGAGACAGTATCCAGCCCAGTACATGGTCATTGGGTTCAGACATCAGCTCAGCCACTAATGAGCTGTTTCACCCTGAGCAAGCTGCTGACTCTTTCTGAGCAGCCGTTTTCTCATCTATAAAGTGAAGCCAAGAATATCAACCCCACAGGCCCTTTGAAGGGATGAATGTAAAGGGCTTAGCATATGCCTGGAGCAGAGTAAGTTCTCAGCAGGAGACAGCTATTTCACTCTCAGGAGAAAAAAAAAAAAAAAGCTTAACAAATTTAAAGAGGGGAGAGAAAAGGGACACAATCTCTAGACCAAAACACGCCATTTAAATCCAGAGAACTTGGGGGAAAACAATTTCTACCTTTCTCTCTCACGTTATATTTAGTACTTAGTTAAAAAAAAAAGAAAGAAATTTAGCCCAGGAGATACTGGGTTGTGGTTAACTGATTGTTTCCACTGCAAGAGGTAGTATTTGGGTCTGTTTCAGTCTCATGTGAGAGGCTCAGAAGAGAGACACTATTTTAAAATCTAAGAGTACCTGCAGCTCCCTTTCCCGTTCCCCCCACCCCCCTCCAGCTCTGTGCAAGCCTGACTCTCCAGGATTAGGTTCATTCTAACTTAACTTTATGGAAGTTTAGTTAGAATGTCCAAGACCTTTAGTGTTAATAGAAGGGACTTGTCAGAAAGTAGCCCCTTGTCAACCTGATCAAACTTCTCTTCATTAAGGTTGGGGACTGGGGACTTAGAGATATGTTATCTGGGAAGACCATGATATTGGCTTATTAGAAATCATTACCACTTTAGAATGCATCTGCTTTCCAGTAAATTAGAAGCTCAAGAGACTAGGACATTCTCAGGGGAGGAAAAAAGTTGAGAAATTTCCAGAGGCTGACTTGCTGCAGGGTACATGTTTACCTGAGAAAAGGTGGTAACTGAAAAAAGACCCTGGGGCATCAACTGTGGTATTTACATGTGCAAAATGTTTCATGTCTCCTCTAAAAATGTCCATGTGGCTCTGTGTATGCATATGTTTACAGAATGTGTAAATAAATATGAGTAGAATATGAAACACATGTGCCTGTGTTTATAAAATATGCATCCACTTATGTTAATGGAATTACTTCCATCTGAGAATAAATGGTCATTGTCTGCAGAAGCACTAGGAATTAGGGAGATTCCTGGAATTTTTATCCTTACGCTTGGAGAAACTGAGTCACTAAAGTAATGTTTTTGTCATGAAAGGCAGGAAATGTCGCTTATGCCAACATTGAAAACTTTATTGCTTAAAGAGAATATAAGTTAGAAAGAAAGCTACTCTCAGAAATCCTACTTTCACAACAGAGGAACTTTTAAACTCAAATTCACTTGCAGTGTTCGTTGCAGTAAGCATCCCATGTATTCGCGTGTCCAGTTTTAGCAAACTTCTCCAGGCCTCCCAACAATTTGATGTGCAAAAAAATCCCTGGAGACCTTGTTTAAAATGTATATTTTTGTTAATTATATTAATCATGTAGCACAATACATCGCTAGTAATTATCTTATAACTGAAAGTGTGTATCTTTTTTTTTTTTTTTACGGGCTCTAGGCACACAGACTTCAGCAGTTGTGGCATGTGGGTTCAGCAGTTGTAGCTCGTGGGCTCCAGAGCACAGTCTTGGCAGTTGTGACGCACGGGCTTCATTGTTCCATGGCACGTGGGCTCTTCCCGGACCAGGGCTCCAACCTGTGTCCCCTGCATTGGCAGGCAGATACCCAACCACTGTGCCACCAGGGAAGTCCCGAAAGTTTGTACCTTTTGACAATCTTCATCCAATATATATACTGGATATATCCAATATATAATTAACACTGCTGTATATTATATATGAAAGTTGTTAACAGAATAAATTCCAAGAGTTCTCATCATAAGGAAAAAAAATTTTTTTCTTTTTCTTTTATTTTGAAGCTACATGAGACAATGGATGTTCACTAAAATTATTGTGGTAATCATTTCATGATATATGTAAGTCAAATAATTATGATGTACACCTTAAACTCATACTGTGCTACATGTCAATTATATCTCAATAAAACTGGAAGGAAAAATGAAATTAATTAATTTAAAAAATAAAATGCATATTTCTGAACCCCACTTCCAAAAAGTCTAATTAATTAAGCCTGGGGACCACACTTTAAGAAACACGGCTCTAATGTTTGAGTGGTGGAATGAGGATCAGTTTTTTTAATGGGATGTGGGTAGGGAGGAACGTTTATATAGAAGATGACATGCAAACAAAAGGGAACAAAAGTCTGTCTACTCAATGCAACCCCAAAACCAATTCCACTGGATGGCTAATAGGAGTTAAAGTTGTAGCTCAGCTGCTCAAACACAGGTCTGCAGACACTGAAGTCCTTCTTCAGACAAATCAGTTCATGTAGACACAGCTGTATGCTAATCCAATGTCCACCTTTGGAGAAATAGGGCTTAATTTTAAAATTATGGGTTGCAACCTCATGATATCAATCTAATGGGTCTTGAGCAACATTTTTAAAAACTTTTGTTTTGAAATAGAGATACACAAGAAGTAGCAAAAATAGTTCAGAGAGGTCCCATGTACCCATCACCTAGTCTCCTTAAAGGCAGCATCTTATTGTCTATAGCACCTCATCAAAAGCAGGAAATTGACATTGGCAGAATACATTCACTATTACAGATTACTGACCTCACTCAGATTTCACCACTTTTTACGTGTACACCTTTATGTGTGTATGTATAATTCTATCACATGTACAGATTTGTATAACAACCACCACTGTAATCAAGATACAGAACTCTCCCTCTCTATGAAAGTTGATGTTACCCCTTTATGGTTACCCTCTCTCCTATTCATAACTCCTGGAAACCACTGATCTGTTCTCCATTTGAGCAGTATTTTAAAAAATGAAATAGAATAGAACAAATGGAAAATAAGAGAAGAGAATAGAAATAAGAATGGAAACTAGGAGAAGAAGAAATAGCTGAGTGCATTTCAAAGGGGAAGAGGAAGTTTTGATTTGGGAGACTTTTGTTTCTGTTATATGTATGTATGTATGTACTGGGCTGTGTTAGAAAATATATTTCTTAGGGAGAGTAACAGGCAAGAAAAAAAATTGAGAAATGCTATGATATTAGACAGCCTGCATCATCAGCAAAAGCTTCCTGCTTCCTGGGCTCACAGTCAATGAGTAGAGGCCTTTTCTGTTGGGTGATAGCTGCTGTTGTCCTCCAGGTCCTTAGTTAATGACTGTCTGTTTCACATTTGGATGCAAATCCACCATCTGGACCCTAAGTGTTTGGATATTTCTGCTCAGACCTGCAGACCAGGAGACAAAGTGAACCAGAAGCAGGTAAAGGACCATGAGGGACTCAAGGACCATACAAGTTCCAGGCTTCCCTGCCCCCCCTAGGCTCCCTTGGGGTCTAGAAGCTAACAGAAGCCAGCAGGTAAACTCAACTCTACTGCCACCCCAAAGACTGTTCCAGTGAGCAGCTAAGGGTGTTCCTGGAACATTTTTTTCATTTATAAACCAATTTGTGGTGTGTGGTTCATACTCAGGCAATTTCAGGAAAACTTAAAAGGTTCATCACAATTTTAAATAAAAATATTTGTTAACGTTTTAAGTAATATATTTCATATTATTGACAGGGATAATATTTTGGTACTATTTGGTAATATTTCACCAAAATATATATATATATGGCTAGAAAGTAAATGGATTGATGCAGAGGTGAGGTTCCCCACTTTTTTCTTTTCTTGTTCCTTATTCCTAATGAATTAGAGCTTATTGTGAATGGTGCGTGTTTAGTGACTTTGTCAAACATGTTCAGAAACCACAGGGTTATTTCTCTGTAGGATGCCTGTTAGCGCCCTGCAGTTGTGATGTGGATGGGCTTGTTCTGCCCAAAAGCTGGAATATGGAATGTTTCAGCTCGGGAGACAGTGGTGAATGGTTGCGTGCCTAATCCATTCTTTGGTTGCATATATCCCTGGAAATAATTCCTTCACATTCTGTTGCAACATTTGGGCTTGAGTTTTTAAGTATATCCAACCTTATGCCATCGAGCTATTTCACCAACGAGCAAAGGAAAACACCTAGAGTTGGGGAGAGTCCAACTCTCAGGGACTGAGCCGCTTACAATAGAGCTTTGTCACCTTACAAAGTCCGGATAGCCTACTCTCAATGCTAAGAATTTTTACAGCCTGAAGTGACTGAATCAGGTACTGCAAGGTACTGAAAATTTCGCTGCCAGATGTCACTTGAACAAACTTTATGAAGTCACAGAAACAATCTTTACTAAAGTTATCATTCTTTACTTTAGAACCTCACGTGAGCATTCTTTACTTTGACAGCTGTTATATTGATTTTGGAAGAGCAATGTCACATGTTTACTGTCATTTTTTGCCACAGCTTTTTCTTTTTCAGTACATGCATTTGGATCACAGGTGCAATTTTCTCCGTTTTCTTAAATACTGACTCAGGATCAGAAGCATGCTATCGACCATTGGCTGTTCTCTGGGGATAACCCTGAGTGTGGATTGACATTCGATGTAGCCTCTTTTCTTTACCTGGCAATGTCCCTTCTTGTGGACACAGAGCCGATACCCCATCAGAACTGACCCCATGGCAGCTTTTCCAGGTCACATCACATCTCCCAGGTTATTTAACCAAACAGCCACACACACCATTTTTCCATAGCATGGGTTCTCATTGGTAATCAGCAACAACAAAGTCATTAATTCTTCTCCCTCGTACAAACACTATGGCAGGGACCATGGTTTGTTGTCCCCACACTGTTTCCTCCTGGCTTTTCCCAGTGTGTCATTTCCAGGCTAACGTATTTAAGAGCTGATGTGCCTCCTCCGTCTCTTTCCATGCTGTAGTGATCTTGGAAGACCTTGTCCTACATGGCCCAGCTACAATACAGTAGGGGGTCACCCAGCTGCGTCAGACTTTATAAAGGCACAGTTTCAGGGTTTATTTGTTGTTACATGTAGTCTAGCCCTACTTGACTTTACACAGACCAAAAGTTGATTCATACTTTGGACATGAACACTTTTATCTAGCTTTAAAGTAAACTATCTGCTCATACGCATATGATAGCAATGGCTTTTCCACATTTTTACACCATTGAATTTTATGTGATGTCCACAGAGATGTTTTATATAGGAATTTACTCTGCTGTTTCTCCTGGCATGACATTTACAAATTTGGGACTGATTTTACAAGATTCTTGGCAGCAAAGCAAACTACTTGTTTTTATTAAAAGAAGTAGGGATTTGAATGGTGTCTCTATGGTTTTGGTCTCTTCTTTGGCCTTAGCAACAAAATTGAATACTGCAAAACATTACTTTGTGCTTATCCTAGAAAAACTCAATTGTTCTACTAGAGAGTTCAGAGTGTTTTATACAAAAATAAAGCAAGAGTTTGACAAAGTTTCATAGAAGACAGTACATGCTCAATTTGACTTTTCTTTTTCTGTTTCTTTTGTGAAACAATCACTTGTTTGATCCACATGGACTCATATTCCATATATACAAGAAATTCCTACCCACTGCTTATATTTGGGAAGCTTTTCTGAATTGCAGTTTATGTTACCATGCTCATTACTCTGTTCATGCCTCAGTGAACCATTTGAAAACCAGTAACCCAGTTTCATAAATTGGGAATATAAAATAATTGTTTTAACCCAGGTCCTCAAGAAAGCAGAGCCTGAGAAAAGGATTAAAGTTCTGGTAATTTATTTGGGAGGTGCAAACCTAGGGCAGTGAGGGTGAGGGAAGAGGGGGCCTGTGAAGCAAGGAAAGATGCAAATCAATGTGAGGTAACACATTACTGCACTGGCCATGGCATCACAATGAGCCACAAAGAGAAAGAGCTACTGTACAGCAGGTGTGGCCACTTCCCAAGGGGGCTTCTCTGGAAGGGTTATAACTCCATGGAAGAGGGGGGAATCTATCCGCCCAGCTCCTTCCTGTCTCCTGTATCCCAGTGGTCAGTGTATACCCCTAGATGGCCAAATGCCTGTCACTTCTGGGTTGTGCCATCTAGACCCTTGGTGGCTTCTAAGTCTCGTTTTTGTCCTCTGTCAAATGAAGACAATTACATGATCTCCTTGTGAGGTGTTTGGAGGGTTAAACAGGACAAAGAATTTAAAAGCTTAACAATTGCAGGTATTCAAATGAATGACTGCTAAAGGAAAAGATGATAGGAACTCCTAGGTGCTCAGCCTTTGACCAGAGTGCCTATTCATCTATGAAATGATGAGGAACTTGCAACCAGCCAGACAGAAAGGAACAGTGGAGACAGCTCGGTGTGGTGACAGACTTGGAACCTGGTCCAATAGTGATGTACAGCTATTTTGACCATATTCATGAGAGTGGACGGAAAGGATGGGTTCCAAAAATGTTTCAGCAGGAATAATAATAAGCAAAAATTAAATAACTTTGGAAGGAAAAGACCTGCTCGGCAGTGGCCAAACACAATACCTTATAATGGCTTCTTCAGAAAAATGTCTATTTCAACATTGTTCCGGGAATTCAGAGAATGCTGGAAATCACTTATTTTACCCTGTTTCTGCTTTTTTTTTTTTTTTTTTGGTAAATATCACATAGACCAAGAGCAAAAGTTTACATCTCCATCTGTTGTCTCACTGGGGCAGAGCTGTTCCTTTAAATCTGGGAGGTAAGAACATCAAAGTTCCCAGAGCTGTCTATTCCTCCGCACAGAATTCTCTTATTTTGAATGGTATAGTCACAGGTTTCACTACAGAGTGGCAACCCCATTGCATTTCAGCCAAGAAACTCACACTTAGAAAAAATATTTCCAAGCCCTGATGAAAACAGATCCAGTGGTAACACAGCCAAATTAAACACTGAAGTCAAGACATTTAAAAATCGGTATCCTCATGTTGCATGCTACTTCTTTACATGGCATGCAACTGAATACTTTAAATCTCTGTTGAGTTCGTTAAGAACACGACTTTTCATTCAGCAAATACTCCTTGAGATATGGTGTAGTGCTATGGACATTAACAGGCAAGCATTGCATATCATTTGAACTTTCTATTATTTAGTGAAAAATATGTGACAGTTAACTAATACAGTAGTGAAAAGGATGTTATAAGGCAGTATGCGATTCTGGACTATTGAGTGGTAAAGATAGCTAATTCCAATGCCAAAAACTCGGTCTCTGTGCAGCGGTGCCAAATCGAGTCACCGAGACAGACTTTTGGGTGAAGTAGAAAAGAATAGCTTTATTGCTTTGCCTCAAAACTGTGTGTCCCAACACAGGAGGATTCGGTAAGGAGTTTTATAGCAATGGTTCAAGGGCGGGGTTGCTGATAAAGATGAGGGTGTGTGCAGGGTCTGCACTCCTTTAATCTCGTCTCAGGTGGTCTCCTAATCTTGATGAGCTTCTCTGATTTCTTTAACCTTGCCTCAGGTGGTTTCTTGGCTGCTCCTCCCTTGATTAAAAGCAAGGATGTAGGGCTTCGCTGGTGGTGCAGTGGTTGAGAGTCCGCCTGCGAGTGCAGGGGACATGGGTTCGTGCCCCGGTCCAGGAGCGGCTGGGCCCGTGAGCCATGGCCACTGAGCCTGCGCGTCCGGAGCCTGTGCTCCGCAATCAGAGAGGCCACAACAGTGAGAGGCCCGCGTACTGCAAAAAAAAAAAAAAAAAAAAAAAAGCAAGGATGTGATTGCCATAAAAGTCAAGATAATGATTATCTCTGGAGTAGGGAGGTGGAAGGGAATTATGATGAAAAAAGGATACAAGATGACATTCTGAGGCATTGGTGATGTTCTTTAAACAGTACATTTGTGTTTTATAAACTTCTACGTATGCTTCACAATTAAAAGTTAAAAAAAAAAAACCCAACCACATTAGTCAAAATTCAAAAATCTTATCCTCTTGGAACAAAAAAGTACATAAATAGAAAAATAGATGAATTTCAAGTAAAATCTGAGGTGTAATTAATAATGTACCAGTGTTAATCTCACAGTTTTGATGCATGTCCTATGGTGTGTAAGATGTTAAAAATCAAGGAGGATTTTTGGCGTCAGGAGCAGAAAGGTGCTTCAATCTGTCTGAGGAGCCAACAAAACTGGGCATAGGAAAACCACAGCACCACTGGAGACTGTAAATGTTAGAGTTTACAAGAAAGCACCAACAGAGGAACAAGGAAGGACACAGGAGGACCTTCAAGATGGCAGAGGAGTAGGATATGGAGATCAACTTCCTGCCCACAAATACATCAAAAATACATCTACATGTGGAACAACTCCTACAGAACACCTACTGAATGCTGGCAGAAGACCTCAGACTACCCAAAAGGCAAGAAACTCCCCACGTACGTGGTCATGTGGCTGACAGGGTTTTGTTGCTCTGGCTGGATGTCAAGCCCGAGCCTCTGAAGTAGGAGAGCTGAGTTCAGGACATTGGACCACCAGAGACCTCCCAGCTCCACGTGATATCAGTTGGGGAGAGCTGTCCCAGAGATCTCCATGTCAACGCCAAGACCCAGCTCCACTCAAAGACCAGCAAGCTACAGTGCCGGACACCCCATGCTAAAAAACTAGCAAGACAGGAACACAACCCCACTCATTAGCAGAGAGACTGCCTAAAATCATAGTAAGTTCACAGATACCTCAAAACACACCACTGGATGTGGTCCTGCCCACCAGAAAGACAAGATCCAGCCTCATCCACCAGAACACAGGCACCAGACCACTCCACCAGGAAGCCTACACAACCCATGGAACCATCCTTACCCACTAGGGACAGACACCAAAAACAACAGAAACTATGAACCTGCAGCCTGCGAAAAGGAGACCCCAAACACAGTAAATTAAGCAAAATAAGACGGAGAAATACACAGCAGATGAAGGAGCAAGGTAAAAACCCACCAGACCAAACATGAAGAGGAAATAGGCAGTCTACCTGAAAATGAATTCAGAGTAATGATGGTAAAGATGATCCAAAATCTTGGAAATAGAATGGAGAAAATACAAGAAGCATTTAACAAGGACCTAGAAGAACTAAAGAGCAAACAATGATGAAAAACACAATAAATGAAATTTAAAATTCTCTAGAAGGAATCAATAGCAAAATAACTGAGGCAGAAAAATGGATAAGTAACCTGGAAGATAAAATAGTGGAAATAACTATCACAGAGCAGATTAAAGAAAAAGAATGAAAAGAATTGAGGAGAGTCTCAGAGACCTCTGGCACAACATTAAATGCACTAACATTCGAATTATAGGGGTTCCAGAAGAAGAAGAGAAAAAGAAAGGGACTGAGAAAATATTTGAAGAGATTATAGTTGAAAAATTCCCTAATATGGGAAAGAAAATAGTCAATCAACTCCAGGAATCACAGAGAGTCCCATACAGGATAAATTCAAGGAGAAACACACCAAGACACATATTAATCAAACTATCAAAAATTAAATACAAAGAAAAAATATTAAAAGCAGCAAGGGAAAAGCAACAAATAACATCCAAGGGAATCCCCATAACGGTAACAGCTGATCTTTCAGCAGAAACTCTGAAAGCCAGAAGGGAGTGGCAGGACATATTTAAAGTGATGAAAGGGAAAAACTTACAAGCAAGATTACTCTACCTAGCAGGGATCTCATTCAGATTCGACAGAGAAATTAAAACCTTTACAGACAAGCAAAAGCTAAGAGAATTCAGCACCACCAAACCATCTTTACATCAAATGCTAAAGGAACTTCTCAAGGCAGGAAACACAATAGAAGGAAAAGGCCTACAATAACAAACTCAAAACAATTAAGAAAATGGTAATAGGAACATACATATCAATAATTACCTTAAATGTAAATGGATTAAATGCTCCAACCAAAAGACATAGACTGGCTGAATGGATACAAAAACAAGACCGTATATATGCTGTCTACAAGAGACCCACTTCAGACCTAGGGACACATACAGACAGAAAGTGAAGGGATGGAAAAAGATATTCCATGCAAGTGGAAATCAAAAGAAAGCTGCAGAAGCAATTACCATATCAGACAAAAATAAACTTTGATATAAAGACTATTACAGGAGACAAAGAAGGACACTACATAACGATCAAGGGATCAATCCAAGAAGAAGATATAACAACTGTAAATATTTATGCATCCAACATAAGAGCACCTCAATACATAAGGCAAATGCTAACAGCCATAAAAGGGGAAATCGACAGTAACACAATCATAGTAGGGGACTTTAGCACCCCAGTTTCACCAATGGGTAGATCATCCAAAATGAAAATAAATAAGGAGACACAAGCTTTAAATGATACATTAAATAAGATGGACTTAATTGATATTTGTAGGACATTCCATCCAAAAACAGCAGATTACACTTTCTTCTCAAGTGCTCATGGAACATTCTCCAGGATAGATCACATCTTGGGTCACAAATCAAGCCTTGGTAAATTTAAGAAAATTGAAATTGTATTAAGTATCTTTTCTGATCACAATGCTATGAGACAAAATATCAATTACAGGAAAAAAAATCTGTAAGAATTACAAACACATGGACCCTAAACAATATGCTACTAAATAACCAAGATATCACTGAAGAAATCAAAGAGGAAACAAAAAAGTACCTAGAAACAAATGACAATGAAAACAAGATGACCCAAAACCTATGGGATGCAGCAAAAGCAGTTCTAAGAGGGAAATTTATAGCAATACAATCCCACCTCAAGAAACAAGAAACATTTCAAATAGACAACCTAACCTTACACCTAAAGCAATTAGAGAAAAAAGAACAAAAAACACCCAAAGTTAGCAGAAGGAAAGAAATCATAGAGATCAGATCAGAAATAAATGAAAAAGAAATGAAGGAAATGATACCAAAGATCAATAAAACTAAAAGCTGGCTCTTGGAGAAGATAAACAAAATTGATAAACCATTAGCCAGATTCATCAAGAAAAAAAGAGAGAAGACTCAAATCAACAGAATTAGAAATGAAAAAGGAGAAGTAACAACTGACCCTGCAGAAATACAAAGGATGATAAGAGATAACTACAAGAAACTATATGCCAATAAAATGGACAACCTGGAAGAAATGGACAAATTCTTAGGAAAAGCACAACCTTCCAAGACTGAACCAGGAAGAAATAGAGAATATAAACAGACCAAACACAAGCACTGAAATTGAAACTGTGATTAAAAATCTTCCAACAAACAAAAGCCCAGGACCAGATGGCTTCACAGGTGCATTCTATCAAACATTTAGAGAAGAGCTAACACCTATCCTTCTCAAACTCTTCCAAAATATAGCACAGAGAGGAACACTCCCAAACTCATTCTATGAGGCCACCATCACACTGATACCAAAACCAGACAAAGATGTCACACACACACACAAAAAAACTACAGGCCAATATCACTAATGAACATAGATGCAAATCCTCAACAAAATACTAGCAAACAGAATCCAGCAGTACATTAAAAGGATCATACACCGTGATCAAGTGGGGTTTATCCCAGGAATTCAAGGATACTTCAATATACGAAAATCAGTGAATGTGATATACCATATTAACAAATTGAAGAATAAAAACCATATGATCATCTCAATAGATGCATAAAAAGCTTTTGACAAAATTCAACACTCATTTATGATAAAAACCCTCCAGAAAGTAGACATAGAGGGAACTTACCTCAACATAATAAAGGCCATATATGACAAACCCACAGCCAACATCGTTCTCAATGGTGAAAAACTGAAACCATTTCCTCTAAGATCAGGAACAAGACAAGGTTGCCCACTCTCACCACTATTATTCAATATATTTATATAAGCCACAGCAATCAGAGAAGAAAAAGAAATCAAAGGAATCCAAATCGGAAAAGAAGTAAAGCTGTCACTGTTTGCAGATGACATGATACTATATGTAGAGAATCCTAAAGATGCTACCAGAAAACTAGTAGAGCTAATAAATGAATTTGTTAAAGTAGCAGGATACAAAATTAATGCCCAGAAATCTCTTGCATTCCTATACACGAATGATGGAAAACCTGAAAGAGAAATTAAGGAAACACTCCCATTTACCACTGCAACAAAAAGAATAAAATACCTTGTAATAAACCTAGCTAAGGAGACAAAAGACCTGTGTGAAGAAAACTATAAGACACTGATGAAAGAAATTAAAGATGATACAAACAGATGGAGAGATGTACCATGTTCGTGGATTGGAAGAATCAACATTGTGAAAATGACTACACTACCCAAAACAATCTACAGATTCAATGCAATTCCTATCAAACTACCAATGGCATTTTTCACAGAACTAGAAGAAAAAATTTCACAATTTGTATGGTAACACAAAAGACCCCGAATAGCCTAAGCAATCTTGAGAAAGAAAAACGGAGCTGGAGGAATCAGGCTCTCTGACTGCAGACTGTACTGCGAAGCTACAGTAATCAAGACAGTATGGTACTGGCACAAAAACAGAAAGATAGATCAATGGAACAGGATTGAAAGCCCAGAGGTAAACCCACATACATATGGTTATCTTATCTTTGATAAAGGTGGCAAGAATATACAATGGACAAAAGACAGCCTCTTCAATAAGTGGTGCTGGGAAAACTGGACAGCTACATGTAAAAGAATGAAATTAGAACACTCCCTAACACCATACAGAAAAATAAACTCGAAATGGATTAAAGACCTAAATGTAAGGCCAGACACTATAAAACTCTTAGAGGAAAACATAGGCAGAACACTCTATGACATAAATCACAGAAAGATCCTTTTTGACCCACCTCCTAGAGAAATGGAAATTAAAAAAAAATAAACAAATGGGACCTAATGAAACTTAAAAGCTTTTGCACACCAAAGGAAAACATAAACAAGACGAAAAGACAACCCTCAAAATGGGAGAAAATATTTGCAAACGAAGCAACTGACAAAGGATTAATCTCCAGAATATACAAGCAGTTCATGCAGCTCAATAACAAAAAAACCAACAACCCAATCCAAAAATGGGTGGAAGACCTAAACGGACATTTCACCAAAGAAGATATACAGACTGCCAACAAACACATGAAAGAATGCTCAACATCACTAATCATTAGAGAAATGCAAATCAAAACTACAATGAGGTATCACCTCACACCGGTCAGAATGGCCATCATCAGAAAATCTACAAACAGTAAATTCTGAAGAGGGTGTGTTGAAAACGGAACCCTCTTGCACTGTTGATGGGAATGTAAATTGATACAGTCACTGTGGAGAACAGTATGAAGGCTCCTTAAGAAAATAAAAATAGAACTACCATATGACCCAGTAATCCCACTACTGGGCATATACTCTGAAAAAACCATAATTCCAAAAGAGTCATGTACCACAATGTTCACTGCAGCACTCTCTACAATAGCCAGGACATGGAAGCAACCTAAGTGTCCAATGACAGATGAATGGATAAAGAAGATGTGGCACATACATACAATGGAATATTACTCAGCCATAGAAAAAGCGATATTGAGTTATTTGTAGCGAGGTGGATGGACATAGAGTCTGTCATACAGGTTGAAGTAAGTCAGAAAGATAAAAACAAATACCATATGCTAACACATATATATGGAGTCCAAAAACAAAAAGTGATCTGAAGAACCTAAGGGCAGGACAGGAATAAAGACACAGATGTAGAGAATGGACTTGAGGACATGGGGAGGGGGAAGGGTAAGTTGGGATGAAGTGAGAGAGTGGCATTGACATATATACACTATGAAATATAGAATAGCTAGCTAGTGGGAAGCAGCCCCATAGCACAGGGAGATCAACTCAGTGTTTTGTGACAACCTAGGGGGGTGGGATAGGGAGGGAGATGCAAGATGGAGGGGATATGGGGATATATGTATACATATAGCTGATTCACTTTGTTATACAGCAGCAACTAACACAACAATGTAAAGCAATTATACTCCAATAAAGATATTTTTTTAAAACAGAAAAAAAAGTAAAAAGCAAACAAAAAACAACAAAATAAAACCAAAAAAATCAAGGAAACTGGGTGAGGGATATATGAAGTCTCTCTGAACTCTGTAGCTTTCAATAAATGTGAAATTAGTTCAAAATAAAAATTTCATTTTAAACAAACCTCATCCTGGGACTTCCCTGGTGGTCCAGTGGTTAAGGCTCCACGCTCCCAATGCAGGGGGCCTGGGTTCAATCCCTGGTCAGAGAGCTAGATCTCACATGCTGCGACTAAAGATCCTGCATGCCACAGCTGAAGATCCCACATGCCGCTACTAAGACCCGGCGCAGCCCAATACATAAATAAATAAATTAATTAATTAATATTTAAAAGACAAAACAAAACAAGCCAAATCCAAATCTCATCCTAACATTTGTAAATGTTTTTCTCCAATCTTTCATCTTTTTCTAAGTTTTCACTTGATCTTCTTTTGCTAATATGAGCAATAGCTATGAAAACCAGAGCTAATAATTGCAAAGCATTTATTTTATGCAAAGCACTGCTCTAAACACTTAATCAGTATTCACTCATTTCATCCTAACTGAATTCCATTTTTCCGGTGGTGAAATAGAGACAGAGAGCTGTGTGTGAGGACTAGCCCAGCTGGCAGGCAGCAGAGAGGGTAAAACACCAGCAGTGGCAACAGTCTGGCTCCACAGTCTGTGCTCGTAATATACTGGCATTACTGAGAGTTTGGGAAGTACAGAAAAGTATGAAGAAACAGAAAAAAAAAAAAAAAGAAAAACAGATGCAACCACTATTTTTTACTGTAGCATGCTTCCTTCCTGCCTTATTTTCTCTGTGTGTTTTAATTGGGTAGACATCATTTGTAGCCAAATTTTCTTTTTACTCTAAACATCATGTCATAAGCATTTTTCATGCCACTAAAAATCTAAACAAAGCATTAAAGGCTACACAGTATTCTGTGTATAGACACGCTATGCTTTACATACCTGCATCTAGAATGCTGGACGTTTAGGTTGTTTCCTTTGTCATTCTATACAAAGTTGCCATGAATATCCTCATTCTTAATTCATGTTTCCTTTTTTGAGTATTTGTTCAATTTCTTCTTTTTTTGTCACTGACTTTTTCTGTTTTTCTTACCATAACTTACTATACCAAGCAATTCTATAAATTCACAGGGTACCATTTTAGTATAAATATTTGAAAGCTTTTAAAACTCTCTATCCTATACCATTCAAGAGTGAATGGCAGCTTTTCCATGCTATGGAAATGAGGTGAATAATACCTTTCTTTACATGTGATAGAAGGGAGTTTCCAAAGTGAAATGGGATAGAGACAATGACAGTAATAACTAAGGATGAGAACACAAGTAACAGCTCGAAGCTTCCAGTGATGTAGCAACTGCTCTTGGCATGCCGTATCTCACTTATTCCCCTAACCTGTACCATAGGTAGACATTTCTATCCCCACTTTACAGATGAGGAAACTGAAGCCCAAACCCAGAAGGAGTGTGCAAGGAAATAGGGATGATATGGGAGGGGGAGAAACTGTGCAGACAAAACCCCTTGGGATATGTGTCTCTGAGCACTTAAGCCAGAGTTGTACTGAATATTTACAGGAAAACACACACACACACACACACATCCCTTCAGGGTTGGAATCTTCAATTTATGACATTCTAACACAGATATTTGCATTAATTCAATCCACTTGGTGTGAGGCTGGGGTGGGAGTGTGGTGCCTGTAAATCTAGCACCTGAGTTTGTCAGACACAGGGAACACCAGACCCCACCCCAGGCCCACTGACTCAGGATCTGTATTTTAACAAGATCCCAGGAGATCTGTGTGCACATCAAAGTCTGAGAAGCACTGCTCTAAGAGTTTATTAAGAAGGATTTTCTTTCTTTTTTTTTTTTTTTAAGAAGGATTTTCTTAGGGTGTGTTTGAGCCCAGTGCAACACCTACAAGCCATGAAACACATTATCCAGCTCGGTATGTTCACAAAACTTGCGCAAAGAATGTTGGCTGACAGCAGAGGCTGTTTAGGGACTCTTGGAAAGGCAGGTGTGGGATCAGAGAACTTCAGCTCTGCCAACATTTTCCTGCCCTATTCCTACTTCTAACTGCAGCAAATTCCAATGTACTCTAAAGTTCCAAGGTGGGATGGGTTGAAGGGCATCTGGGGGAGTCCTATAAATAGAAAACAGCTGAGCCCCAGCTGCTGCTAGTATAAACTTCCCGGAAAAGACAAAGACCGCAAAGCCAAAACAATGCTACATGGGGGAGGTAAGGGGCAGGAGGAGGATCTCTCCTCGTGCTTTTTACAGAAGTGAATTTTTCTTTCAAGAACTGACAAGATCTTTAGAAAGGGTGTAGTTCAACCTCCTTGTTTTACATGGGAAAGAACCAAGAGCTTTTACTGTGATCATACAGCTACTAACAAGGGGCAGAGTCGGTGTTCACATTTGGTTCCTTGGCTTCCAAGCCCAGTCTGGCCCCACATCACAGGTGATGCTAGAATGGGCTGGTACTCAGCAGCCATTTCCAGCTCCTTCTAGCATGCTTTCCTGCACCTCCTTCAGAAGTAAGAAACCTCCTTTTCAGACTCTCCTACAGTTGGATTCTGGGTACGATTTGGGTTACGTGGATTAGATGCACTCCCACGATGCCTGAAGGTGGATTAGCGCGACGCATCTTTCTGTTCTCTCTGCTGGCAAACTCAGCAACGGAGGTGGATTGCCGCACAGCCGCCTGGGAGTCAAGAGACGTGGAGGGATACTAGTTTTGCCAGCACAGATCTAGGACGAGAGATGTGGCTCTGAGGGCTGAGGCTGCCGCGAGGCTTTCTGATCCCTGACTTGCATCGAAAGTACACCCCAAGGCTATAGTCCCAGGCGGCTTCCTGATTCCCCATATTTCTGAGGTTGCTGAGGCAGCAGCTCCTGGAGGGCTATTCCTCCAAACCCTCTGATGATTCTGTAAGCACATAACTCACAGTATGAAGTCCCTTTGTGCTTAATGTGCCTAGGCCATTTCTATTTTCTGCTGCTGAACCCTGATGAAAATATTCACTCTCTTAAGTGTGACGCATAAATTTACAGTAAATTATATTAGGAAGGAGCTGCGCAAAAACCCATTTTTTCCTTCTCTCTCTGAATACTAACACACAGTATTTGAAACATAAATGTTTCACAACGCACGATTATTTTGGAATTTATATTATGTCGTCACCCAAACTTCCTGGAACTGTAGGTTATTGGAATATAAACATTGTCATAGGGCTTCCCTGGTGGCTCAATGGTTGGGAGTCCACTTGCCAATGCAGGGGACACGGGTTCAGCCCTGGTCCGGGAGGATCCCACATGCTGTGGAACAACTAAGTCCGTGCGCCACAACTCCTGAGCCTGAGCTCTAGAGCCCCTGAGCCTCAACTACTGAGCCCACGTGCCACAGTTACTGAAGCCTTCACGCCTAGATCCCATGTTCCACAACAAGAGAAGCCACCGCAGTGAGAAGCCTGCGCACCACAACAAAGAGTAGCCTCCGCTGCCGCAACTAGAGAAAAGTCCATGTGCAGCAGCAAAGATCCAACGCAGCCAAAATTAAAATAATTAAAATAAATAAATTTTAAAAATAAACAAACATTGTCATATATCAAAACTCTAGGTATCAGGGAAAATGTCAGAGGTTTCATTTAATTTGAAATAGTAGTGCTTGCTGACAGAACAAACAAACTTGACTCAACAAGAGTTACTGGGGGATAGGAAAATTTCGATTTTTCTTCTGAACATTTGTATGCAACATTTCTAATGCTGAGTCCTTTTTATTTTCTTACAGTGCAGCTTGCATTCATTCATATGGCATATTTGGCTCCAAAGGTTTGAAATTAATCATTTAGAGAAAACATTTATTTCAAAATTCTAGCTTATGTTAATAATAATAATAATAATAATAATAGCTGTTATTTACTGAGATTTTCTATGCTCCAATCACTGTGCTAAGTGCATTCTATCTTGTGGGCATTATTGTGTTGAATGTTTCCATAAAGGAGATGTTATTATTTCCATTTTACAGGTGATGGAAATGAGATTCAGTGAGATTAAGCATGTTGCTCAAGGGTACACAACTAGTAATTGACAAAGCTGGCGTTTGAACTACTCCTTTTTGACTCGAAAGCTCATAAGCGTTCTACCATCATCTCCCCAAATAGCACCTGCCTGAGAGAATAGGACGTTTAGGATTTCACATAACTTTAAGAAGTTCAAGATGTCTGCTGTAAGTTCTAACGCAACTAAAGGATGTTAAGGGAATGGCTTCCTTTTAAAAAAAACACACAAAAATCTTATTCCCTTTCCTGGTAAAAATTTTGGTCATGTAAACTTTTTATATATGTCTTAATTCACGGAGTTCTAGAGAGAGGGGTTAGTAATAGGTACTCGTGAAAGGTAAACTAGACCAAGGTGGGAGGACAGGAAATTTGCCTTTTTGTTTCTCCCTCTCAACTACCTGAGGATTCTGTGCCATCCACATTTTGACAAAGGTTCGTGAGGATCTAGGATCTGACGCTTGCTGGATCTCACTCCAGGTGGGTGTGAGGTGCAAACTCATTAGTCATCAGGAAAAGCCCTCATCCTCACCTCCATCCCCCAAAGTAGCTTTGTGCACATCCCTGCAACATCCGTCGTTTTCAGTGCCGTGCTAAGAGGCGCCTCAGAGATAACCTTATCTGTAGAAAAATGATCTTTCCTGTTTGCTCAACATTTATGACAAAAGGAGTGTGGGGAAGCAAGACTGCCACCCACAGCAAAGCGCTTTATTCACCGGGGCGTTGGAGTCGAGACCTTGGCAACTGGGTGCTGGAAGACTCGGGCTGGGTTTAGTTTTGAATGTTGCCCCATACCCAAGTCCAACAGTTACGTGGCTGCAAACAAATGCTGGCTTCTCTTCCCTGAGTACGGACGTCGGGTCTCAGTTGTTCAGTGGTTGCATCAGCGGCTTTTTGCAAGAATAGCTGACACCAAGAGCTATTTTCCTGCGTTGCAGGCTCGAGGCCCCCAAAGCCCACAGGGCCTGCAGAAGTTCCCCTTACATCTGGACCTTGTGCTCCAAATCAAACACCACCCACTCTGCAGCACAGAAATAGCTTATTTGGCTTTCGGTGACCCTTCAGACACGACCTTTCTCCTATATTCTCTAAGCTTGTTTTTAATAAATGTTTAACTTCTTGATTAATTTCCTTAATTTCTGAGGGCAGTTTTTCACAACTGAGATAATGTGTTCTAAATGCTTGCTGAGCTGTTGGCGCACTTGAGACTGTAAACACTTCAGACTGCTTTTTGTCTCCCTAACACTCTCCCTTATTATGTGGGCTTCCATCGCCGCTGAAATTGAGGCTTTATTCTTTCCGCCATCTGCATAATTGCCAGTGTTTAGAGATGCTTGCTTCTCCCTTTCTTTGCCACTGGGAAAAGAATTGTTTGTTCAACCTTCACTAAATTAGTATTTTTCTGGCTGCTTATCTCTCATTTCTTGAAGAGTGGTATGTAATTAACTCCAAAATTTTGACGGTTTTTCACGTTACTGTCTTTTCTTTGGCAGTTCATGTGCTTTCTACTTTCTTTCTCCCGGATCTGTTTATCTCAGGAAGGGGGACTTCTCACTCACATCTTTGTTCCATTTGCTTTTTATTTTTATTATTATTATTATTATTTTTTGCGGTACGCGGGCCTCTCACTGTTGTGGCCTCTCCCGTTGCAGAGCACAGGCTCAGGACGTGCAGGCTCAGCGGCCATGGCTCACGGGCCCAGCCGCTCCGCGGCATGTGGGATCTTCCCGGACCGGGGCACGAACCCGTGTCCCCCGCATCGGCAGGCGGACTCTCAACCACTGCGCCACCAGAGAAGCCCTCCATTTGCTTTTTAAAAGGCTTTGTGGTTATTTGGAAGAAGGGAATGTTATCTGCTCCCGTAGAGCCTGAACCACCGGCTCCTTTGTTGTTTTGCCTGCACTCCCTGGGCCACATCCCCCATCCTTGGGATGCAGGTATTGGACTTGGAGGCGCCGCGTAATCCCATAATGGAACCACATTTAAAAGCCGGACGGATTCCTCAGAGTACTATTGCTGTAATACGTTCCCATTACCGGCATTTGCTGATACAGGGCTGAGACAGCAAAGCTACCAGGAGGATATTTGAAAATGGGAGAAAAGACCTGGATGATGTGAATCTTGGCAGATACTTTCCAGTGTTTCTTTTCCCTCCTTCCATAGCCCCTAACAGGCTTCCTTATTTTATTGTTTTGCTCTCTCTCCTTATTATGTTGCCTTTTCTTATAATAGCAAGTGATTTAAACTAGAAGTCCTGTGATAGGATTTTCCAATCACTCATACACACTGTTTTTTAAACACAAATTGAAGAACGCTATACATACTCCTATACACCTTACTTTTTTCATTTAAACCTGTAACTTGAAGATTATTCCAATCTCCCTCTCTGTTCTTTTGCTTTGCAAAAAATAGTATCAGATAGTGCATCACAATTTTCACTTAGCCATATACAGCAATCATTTTTCCTTGCTTAAAAATATCTCCTTTAGGGCTTCCCTGGTGGCGCAGTGGTTAAGAATCTGCCTGCCAACGCAGGGGACACGGGTTCAAGCTCTGGTCCAGGAAGATCCCACATGCCGTGGAGCAACTAAGCCCGTGTGCCACAGCTACTGAGCCTGGGCTCTAGAGCCCGCGCCGCAACTACTGAAGCCCGTGTGTTGCAACTACTGAAGCCCGCGCGCCCAGAGCCCGTGGTCCGCAACAAGAGAAGCCACCGCAATGAGAAGCCCGTGCACCGCAACAAAGAGTAGCCCCCGCTGGCCGCAACTAGAGAAAGCCCGTGTGCAGCAACGAAGACCCAATGCAGCCAAAAATAAAAAATCATGTTAAAGGAGATTTTTGTTTTAAATTTTTTATTTTTGGCTGCATTGGGTCTTCGTTGCTGCACACGGGCTTTCTCTAGTTGCGGCCAGCGGGGGCTAGCGGGGGCTACTCTTCGTTGCGTTGCACGGGCTTCTCATTGCGGTGGCTTCTCTTGCTGCGGAGCACGGGCTCTAGGTGCGCGGGCTTCAGTAGTTGCGGCGCAGGGTCAGCAGTGGTGGCTTGCGGGCTCTAGAGCACAGGCTCAGCAGTTGTGGAGCACAGGCTTAGTTGCTCCACGGCATGTGGGATCATCCCGGACCAGGGCTCGAACCTGTGTCCCCTGTGTTGGCAGGCGGATTCTTAACCACTGAGCCACCAGGGAAGTCCCAAAATGATGTTTAAGAAGTTTAATTTTCCATTTTAGGATCCTGTCTTAGGTATCAGTAACTCCCCTTTTGCAGTTACTAGGTGCTCCATGAATATCTGTGGACTGGACTTGAACTGAACAGATGCATTTTTATGTAAAAAGTTAAATAATAGATTTGAGTAGTCAGAGGTGAGGTTTAGGGAGACTAGATTCCAAGCCTGCAAAGGCACCCAAGGTTTTTTCAGTTTCTTGTTTCTCTTGTTGCTTTATTTCTTTAGAACAACCAGAATTATTTTCAAACCTCTCATCAGAGTGGTGATGAGTGTTCTCATCACACCAGGGAAGATGGGAGGGAAACTGGTCTTCTGGGTCAGCACTGACATGTAATCTAGATTTTCTCTCTCTGAGATGATTTAGGTATAGACCTCCCAGGAAGCCTGCGGGTTGGACTAAATGCTCTCTTGAGGCCTTTGCCAACCGTATGGTCTTATAATTCACTGTAAAATGTTGGAATGACTAACTCACACTTACTTTAAGATAAAGCTCAGAAGACAGTGGAGATATGAAAGGAAGTCACCCTGAGTGACCCTAAGAGTTTATAATTTGACTTTCTTTCACAAGTGGATAAGAATACTCCTTGAGTATCACGGTATCTTAATAGCTCTGAGGGCTTAATTTTTGAAGTGTGAATCAGATCCTGTTACTCGCCATTTATAATGCTCCAGAGCCTTCTCCTTGCAAGAGGGATAACATCCAAACCCTTATTGTGGCTGTACATCGGCGCCTCTTCACCACCCAGGACTCTGTTCATTCTAGTCTGCATCTCACTCACCTTCACTGGCATGACAGGATTCCTTAAAGCAGCTGCTCTTTAAGACATGCCTTAAAATCACCTGGACTGATGTCTGAAAATCTGATTTCCACCTGCCCTTCCCCTCCTCCACCTTCTGAAATAGAACTTTTGTGGGGGTAGGACCCCGGAGCAGGTATAGTATTTTGAAACTTCCATGGGATTCTGATATACACCCACATTTAGGACTTCTGCCTCACGGGGAAGTTTCTGGGCCTAGCTGCTGGCCTGTCACCACATGGCTGGGGCCATACCCCCTGTCATCCAGGAGTGCTGACAACTGGACTAACTTCTCAAAATCCAGACCAAGGAAAAGAAGACACAGATAGAGGATCTCCGTCTCCAATCTGCCTGGAGCTCAGCATTTAACTTTCTGCCTCCTGTCTGAGGATTGCCTCTCCACCCAATATTCAATCCTAGATATGGACTCATCTTCAGGAGAGACCTCCCCGCTGCCCCCTCACAACTGTGCCAGTAGCTGATGGGCTCAGCAGGGCAACCACATCAACACATGACAAAACACGACCCAGTGCGCCCAGCTTCCCCGAACAAGGTCTGAGTACCTGAGGGTTCTTCCAAATTTCCAAGGAACCTGTTGGGTTTTGGTGTTTTATCATCTATTTTGTTATGTATCTATGGCACGCCCATCTGCACAGCCCCCCTCAAATCAAGCCCATCGGCTGCCCCTCTGGCACTGCTGGTTCTTACAGTAATCATGGAAACCCTCCCCTCATACCTCTGGAAGGTAAGCGCCAACACCTGGCCTCTTTTGCTTCAGACCCTATCGTCCCCACTGCTCTCATCCAGGCAAGTTCTGAGACTTCCTCTCCTACCCTCCACCCTGCCTGCAGAGGGGACAACACAGAACTGCTTAGTGATGCTGGAGTCCCCTCCCCAGCCCCTTCCTGATGTAAAGGGTGTGTCCCCTAGGACCCCACACTGGGGGCTGTCAGGGCCTCACATTCATTCAAGCACCCGCTTCCTTGCCTTTTGTTCTTTTTTAAAAAAATATAAATGTATTTATGGCTGAGTTGGGTCTTCTTTGCTGCGCACGGGCTTTCTCTGGTTGCAGCGAGCGGGGGCTGCTCTTTGTGGCGGTGCGCAGGCTTCTCATTGCAGTGGCTTCTCTTGTTGCAGAGCACGGGGTCTAGGCGCGTGGGCTTCAGTAGTTGTGGCACACAGGCTCAGTAGTTGTGGTGCACAGGCTTTGTTGCTCCATGGCATGTGGGATCTTCCCGGACCAGGGATCGAACCCGTGTCCCCTGCGTTGGCAGGTGGATTCTTAACCACTGCGTCACCAGGGAAGCCCTCCCTGCCTTTTGTGGAAATTTTTAAGTAAACAATTTGTAGTATTTAGTGCATTCATGATGTTGTGGAATCTCCCCTGTCTAGTTCCAAAACATTTGTATCACCCGTAAGAGATCCTGTAACCCTAAGCAGTCCCCATCCCTTCTCCCCATAGCCCCTGGCAACCACTAATCTGATTTCTGTCTCTATGGATTACCTTCTTCTGGACCTTTCGCAGACAGCACAGGAATTGCACTGTCCCAGCTTTGACACTGCTCTTGCAGGAGACCATAGCTACAGCCACTGCTCAGGTTACTTAAGTCAGCCCAAGGCTGACTTCTAGCTATATGCACCCTGAACCAATAAACTGTGGCTGGGTGGGTGGGAGGCAGGGTCACAGGGCCTCCTAGGCAGGAGGGGCTGTTGACTGTGTAATTTCTTTTGGAAGGAAGTGTGAGAAAGCATGCCAACATGATATCCCTAAGACAACACTTGAAAGTAATTTGCAGAAGTCTGCTTTGCTAGGAGAGAACTGAGAAACCTAAGAACCTGTATAGAGAAAAAACAAAGAACAAGAATACTGAGGAGAGAAGTTTTACCACTTAATAATTTTCCAAGTGCTGAGCTGGGTGGTCCACAAGAATTCTCTATAATGGAGGCATCTAAATTTTGGTACACATTAGAAGCTCCCGTAGAGTGGCTTGAAACACACTACATATTTCCAGGATTCTGATTCGCTGAGTGGGAGAAAGGGTGTGTTGAGAATCTATATTTTAAAAATATACTCCTCTGTTGATTCAGAATTTGAGAAAAACTACCCTATAGGAATTTTCAGTAAGAGGAGAATTAAAACAATAGAAAATCAAGCCTCATTCTTGGTCTAAAAATTCCTTCTCAGCTGCCTGCCATCTGCCCTGGCTCTAGGCAGTAATTCAGCAAGTGAGAAATTAGAATGCATTTTAAAGTTTAATAATGATAATTGTAATAATAATAATATACTAAAAAGGCAGTCAGGTGCTATGAACAGAAAGGGATACAGTCATGTAGGAGAAGGAAGGAATCCATGTTCTAATTAGGGATTTTCAAAGAGAGTGGTGGGACTTCCAAGCCAATAGGGAGGAGCAGGGACTAGGTGTATCCTTCCACCTGAAACACCTGGGAAAAATCTGGACAAAATAGCAAGGTGGTGAGACCAACAATATATATTGATCAATAACAAGATTAATATAAAACCCCAGTTTCTTTTTTTTTACTAACAATAAACCATTAGAGGTTGAAATTTTAAAAAATGCTATTTACTATAGTGTCAAAAATTATGAAATGCTGAGGATAAAATCTGACAAAGGATGAGCAAGACAGGTACACTCAAAACATACAAAACATTGCTGAGAGAAATGAAACAATATCTAAATGAATTGAGAGTTATGCTATAATCATGGGTCAAAATGCCTATCAAAATTCTTGCAGGATTTTGTCAGAATTGACAAGCTGACTCTAAAAGTCATATGGAATTGCAGGAAGCTAAAATAGCCAAAGCAACTTTTAAAAAGAACAAAGTTGGTCAATTAACACTACCTGATTTCAAGACTTATTTTAAAGCTACAAAAATCAAAATATATGATACTGGTATAAGACAGACAAATCAATCAATGGAACAGAATAGGGAGTCCAGAAATTAGATGCACACATACATGGACAACCAATTTTTCACAAAGGTGCGAAGGCAATTCAGTGGAGAAAGGATGGTGCTGAACAACTGGGTATCCATAGGCAAAAAATTGATCTTGGATCCATGCCTTGCACCACATATAAAAATTAATTCAAAATGTATCATAGACCTAAAGATAAACCTAAAACTGTAAAACTTCTAGAAGAAAACTTGGAAGATCATTTTGTGATATTGGGCTAGTCAACGTTTTTTTTTAGATATGACAGCAAAATGCAATCCATAACACATAAAATTGATAATAGGACTTCATCAAAATTTAAAACTTCAGCTTTTCAAAAGACACTGTTAAGAGAATGAAAAGACAAACCACAACCTGGTAGAAAGTATTTGCAAATCATATATTCGATAGAAGGCTTGTATGCGGAATACTTAAAGAATTTTCAAAACTCAGTAATAAAAACAATCAATCAACCCAATTTTAAAAATGGGCAGAAGATTTGAACAGAAATTTCATTGAGAAAGACATACGGTTGGCAAATAAGCATATGAAAAGATGCTCAATATCATTGCCATTACAGAAACTCAAGTTAAAATTACAATAAGAGACACATACAGGGCTTCCCTGGCGGCACAGTGGTTAAAAATCCATCTGCCGATGCAGGGAACACAGTTTCGAGCTCTGGTCTGGGAAGATCCCACATACCATGGAGCAGCTAAGCCCGTGCGCCACAACTACTGTGAGCTACTGAGCCTGAGCTCTAGAGCCCTCAAGCCACAACTACTGAGCCCCCGTGCCACAACTACTGAAGCCCATGCACCTAGAGCCCGTGCTCTGCAACAAGAGAAGCCACCGCAATGAGAAGCCTGCGCACCACAACAGAGTAGACCCCTCACCGCAACTAGAGAAGAAGGCCGAGCGCAGCAACGAAGACCCAACGCAGACAAAAATAAAATAAATAAAATAAAATTAATTTAAAAAATACCCATATAACCTGTTAGAATGGCTAAAATTAAAATTACTAACCAACCATACCAAGTGTTGGTGAGGAGGTAGATCAATGTAACTTTCATAAATTTCTGATGGGTACAAAATGGTACAATGGCTTTGGAAAACAGTTTGGCGATTTTTGAAGAATTAACTGTATGCTTACCATATGATCCAGCCATTCCACCCGTTGGTATTTTCCCAAGAGACGTGAACGCATATGTACACACCAATGTTTGCAGCAGCTTTATTTGTTACAGCCCCAAACTGGGAACAGCCCACATTTCTCAACAGCTGAAGAGCTAGATTGTGGTATATCTGTACAACGGAATGCTACTCAGTGATAAAAAGAGATGATTGATGCTAGCAACAATGTAGGTAATCTCAAAATAATTATGCTGTGTGAAAAAATAAAACGAGTGCATGTTGTATGATTCCATTTACATGAAATCTTAGAAAATACAAACTAATTAACCTATAACAATGAAAAGCAGACCAGTGGTTGCCTGAATATGTGTGTGCTCTCACGTGTGCAGGTGGGGGACGGGACTGGCGTGGGGGAGTAGTTTGGGAGGGTAGATTGTAAAGGGTATGAGGAAATTTGAGGTAGCGATGATATGTTTATTATTTTGATTGTGAGGTTATTTCCACAGGTATATACACATGTCAAAGCTTATCTAATTTAAAGGTATGCATTTTATTATCTGTTAATTACACCTCAGCAAAGCTGTTTTTACAGAAGATCTTATTAAGGGTTCTCACTTCCTGTGACTCTCCCATAGCAGCAGGGAGAATGGGTCTAGAGTAGAATCTGGTAACACAGCAGCCTTGGGTCACTTGGCTGGTGGCATCTCCCAGGGACTCAATCACCTGCAGTGCCCGCTGAGGCAAGAAAATGTTCCGAAGGATGGCTCTGGCTGTATCTGAATTATAATCAAAGCTGCAAATAACCCCAAATGCATTAAGACTCCCCAGCTAATGTGTTGCTCCTAATTTAACTGGCCTCTGAATGAGAGCCTCAGCCTTTCTCAGAGGCAAAATTTCCCAAACGAAGTGACTTTAAACTGCTAAGTAATTGCAAACTGGGGGGCTTTATCACAAGAACAGTTGTTATTGTTCTTTGATTATTTGCTCAACAGGATTGTTCACTCATTACCATTAGAACCATTGGGACTTTGATGTAGTGCCCCTTGCATCTCATAAATATTTTATAAGACAGACTGGAATGGAGGGTCCCCCAAACCGCTCGGCCTCGGAGAGCTGTTGATTATCTGGACTTTCCGAGTGTTTGGAGAATCTTAGAGCATATTTCAGAAAGAAATGAACAGCCCATACAATTCGTTCAAGTAACTTGCAGCTTATGACCCCTGTTGTTTGGAGACATCAATTTTTATTTAGCCCAAGGATCTAGGTTATGAGCTCTGAGGTCATCCCGCAGAACCAGTCTCTTGATGGTTCAACAGTTTTGAGATGCAGCCTATTGTACCTGGAGCAGAAATAGGAGGGAAAAAAGTCCTCTATTTTAGACTGTTTCTCATCAGCGGTGTGATGTGGATATGTCGTTGGACCCCTCTGAGACACAGGCAGGAGAATTGGTGGGAAGAGTATGAACTTTGCAGGAAGAATCCACGTGCTGCTCCAGCACTTAGCTGCTTGTTATCAGGCAAATCCTTGAACTGCTTTCAGTTCCCTCCTCTTGCACAACAACCGCTATCTTGGAGAGTTGCTATGATTATTGAATGTGATCGGCTGTGTGGAAACATTTCCTACTTGCTAAAATATTACTTTTCTCATCTGTAAAATGAAGGAATTCGATCAGGGGATTTGAATTGTCCCTGTATTAGTTCCCTATGGCTGCCATGACAAAGTATCACAAATTGGGTGACTTAAAACAACAGAAATGTATTCCTGCATATTTCTGGAGGCTAAATCTGAAATCATGGGGTTGTCAGAGCTGTATTTCCTTTGATGGTTGGAGGGGAGAAACCCTCCTTGACACTTACCACTTCTGGGGGTTCCAGGTGTTCCTTGGCTTCTGGCTACATCACTCTAGCCTCTGCCTCTCTCTTCAGGATGTGAAACAACAGGAACTCTCATACATGGCTGGTGGGAATGCAAAATGGTACAGCCTCTCTGGAAGGCAGTTTGGTGGTTTCTTACAAAACTAACGTACACTTACCATACAAACCAGCAATCATGGTCCTTGGTATTTACTTAAAGGAGTTGAAAAGTTATGTCCACAAAAATACCTGCAAGAGGATGTTTATAGCAGTTTTGTTCATTATTGCCCAAACTTGGAAGCAACCAAGATGTCCTTCAGTAGGTGAATGGTTGAATAAACTGTGGTTCTTTCAGACAATGGGATATTATTCAGTACTAAAAAGGAAAGAGCTATCAAGCCATGAAAAGACATGACGAAACTTGAATGAATATTATTAAGAGAAACAAGCTAATCTGAAAAAGCCACGTTGTGTATAATTCGAACTATGACATTTGGGGAATGGGCAAGACTATAGAGACAGTAAAAAGATCAGTGGTTGCCAGTGGCAAGGTGGTGGGGAGGAATAAATAGGCAAAAAGGAGGATTTTTAGGGTAATGAGAATATTCTGTATAATATAATCATGAATATATGTCATTATACATTTGTCCAAACCCATAGAATGTACAACACCAAGAGTGAACCTTAATGTGAACTATGGATTTTTTTTTTTTTTTTTTTTTTGCGGTACACGGGCCTCTCACTGTTGTGGCCCCTCCTGTTGCGGAGCAACAGGCTCCAGACGCGCAGGCTCAGCGGCCATGGCTCACGGGCCCAGCCGCTCCGCGGCATGTGGAATCCTCCTGGACCAGGGCACAAACCTGTGTCCCCTGCATCAGCAGGCGGACTCTCAACCACTGCACCACCAGGGAAGCCCTGAACTATGGATTTTGAGTGATGATGTGTCAATGTAGGTTCATCCTTGGTAACACATATACCACTCTAGTGAGTGATGTTGATAATGGGGTGGCCGTGCATGTGTGGGGCAGAAGGTGTATGGGAAATCTCTATACCTTCCTATCAATTTTGTTGTGAACCTAAAACTTCTCTAAAAAGAAAAAATGGGGTCTTTTTGAAGATATGAAGCAACTGAATGTAGGAATCTGGAGCTCCAAGGGGAGATCTGGGATAGAGATGGGAGTTTAGTCGCCATTAGAAAACAGATGGTAATTAAAGCCATGGGCTGGCCTTGGGAAACTACTACCCAGAGGGTCCATGAAGAGCTCCAGAGGGGTAGAAGACAAAGCAGGAGGGCGTGTGACAAAGGAACCAAGAGAGTGTTGCAAGAAAAAGGGAGCAGTCGACAATGTCTAATGTTCCTGAGAAGTCAAGAAGAGAACTGAAAATGTATGCTGAGTTTAGCAACGTGGAAGTCATCAGTGACCCTGGCGAGGGTTTATTCAATGGGCAAATGGGGTTCAAAGCTAACCCACGATAGGCTGTGAAAATGGAGCAAATTTTTACAGTATTTACGTTGACCCTTTTTACATTTTCTCAAGAATCTTGACTGTGAAATGGTAGCTGGAGAGGAGTAAGGGGGGGCAAGGGAAGGATTTTGTTTGTTTTCTTTTTAAGATATGAGGGATTTGAACATAATAAGATAATAAGACAGATCCATTTGAGAGGACGTAGTTGAATGAACAAGCAGCAGACAGTCAACAGTGGGGCAGAGTTTGCTGAGACAGCAAACAGATGGGCTCCAAGGCTCAGATGCAGAATTGGTTTTAGGAGGGTCAGATTAGAGGCAGATGTAGTTAGATTTCTCACTTAGGCAGAAGTTGAAGAGCTCCTATCTAAAGCTTTTATTTCATCAATAAAGTTGGCGGTGAGGGGCTGGAGGTTTGAGAATAGGTGGGTGAATTGATTGGAGAAATGTCCAACAGTGTTGAGGGCAAAGTATGGCTGTATGAATCTATGGTGAGCCAGCTGGTATGACTTTCTCCTTTGGAGTGATCAGTGGAGAGAGCAAATAGCTGGGTTTATCCTGGCGGAGGTGATGAAAACACAGGAGGGCAAGGAGTTGAGAATATTGCCAAGAATGTCAATGAAATGATGCCTTGTGGGATCTCTGCTGGAAAAGGAAGTCTGGAACAAAGAGGCTGGTAGATTAGGAAAGAGTAGAGGATGACTACCAAACCCAAGTTCACCCCTCACTTCCTCTGTGAACGCTTCCCCGGTTACCTCATGGAGAAGTGATTCTGCCTTCTCCCTGGTTCCTGAGGAATCCATGTGCATATCATTCCTCACCTGATGCAACAGTTATTTGTATTTATGACACTCAACAAATATTTATTGCACTTACTATGTGCTGTCAAAGAATAATACAATGACCATCAGAGAGAGCCATACATACATAACTATACTACAACTGCTACTAATTATAATAATGCTGAACTTATTTACTTGTCAGGCAAGTGAAGAAATTCACTCACTTGTTTTCTGGGAGGAGAAAACTCAGGGTTCTTTTGTTTTAGGAATTAGAAAAAATAGGTTTCGTGGTAGCTATGCTAATTGAGGATTGACAGCATGTACCCTGGATAGGATGACTTAGACAAAAGTCCCTTGTTCATTGGTCACAGAAGCGTCTTCAGTGAGTTCTACTATGGGTCTAGCATCCTGGGTCTCTTCAGTCAGTTAGAATGAGTTGAGGTGAAGCAGCATTCCATCTTGATATCTCCTCAGCGAGTGCAGCTCTAAGTAAAAACATTACCCTTTTACAGTACGATGCATTGTTCTACGTCCTGGGGCAGCAAGGGCAGTTCCTGCCCTCCTTGGAGCTTGTAGCCCAGTGTGGGGGGCAGCAAAGGTACCGAGCACTGGAATAAGTAGATGATGGAGGAGGTCCAAAGGGCAGTGAGGGCCCACAGGAGGGGAGCTGACCCAGCTCCAGGGAGCTGGGCCTCAGAGACCTGTCTGGTGGCCAAGAATTACCAGGGACAAGTGAGCTCAGGGAGGGGGTGAACTGTTTCAGGCAAGTGGCCCAGGCTTGAGGCAGGAGGGAACTGGGCTACAGAGATCTTGGAAGCCACACAGGCTGAGAAGTAGACTCCTGAGGCAGCTTCTCTGAGTTAGAACCTTCTAACCCGGCTGCTTAGCTGTGTGACCTTGGGAGGGCTACTTAATGTCTCCAAACCACAGTTTCCTCGTTTGTCAAAGTGGAATCACAGCTGCATTTATTCATAAGGGTGTGTGGGATCAAATGAGATAATTTGTTTAAAGCCACACTGCTAGGCATTTAATAAGAACTCAACAAACATTAGCTATGAGCTATGATTATTACTCAGAGTCAAAGAATGTAAAAGAAGGAAGGCATCTTGCAAAAACATTGAGTTTCACCTCCTTATTTTACAAGTAAGGAAGCTTGGCCCAAAGAGATTAAGTGACATTCATAAGATAAGCTGGTTTCTAGCAGAGCTGGTCCTGGAATCCTTCTTAGTCTCATCCCATGATACAGTAGCAGTATGTTTAGTGCTTGGGTTCAAATCCCCACTCAGCTACTTATTACTGTATGGCATTGGGCAGGAGAGTAAACCTGTCTAAGCTTTATGAAAATGGAGCTAAGAACCTCAGGAGATTGTCATAGGGATTAATAATCACTGTCATAGGCAGTGAAGACATATTCAAGAAACCCAGCCCATGGATGTTCCATTATGCCCTTTTTCTTTTTTTATTTATTTCTTTTTTTTTTCTTGAGAAATTACGCTTGGAAGAATTTATTAAAAGGAAAGATTTGGATATACGGGCAACACTTGGTGTACATGAATATACATCACTGCATCATACATTATTATTATCACTTTTTTTTTTTGTCTGCATTGCGTCTTTGTTGCTGTGGGCGGGCTTTCTCCAGTTGCGGTGAGCAGGGGCTACTCTTCATTGCAGTGCGTGAGCTTCTCACTGCAGTGGCTCCTCTTGTTGTGGAGCATGGGCTGTAGGCGCACGGGCTTAAGTAGTTGCACCACGCAGGCCCTAGAGTGCAGGGGCTTCAGTAGTTGCGGTGCATGGGCTCAGTAGTTTTGGCTCGTGGGCTTAGTTGCTCCGTGGCATGTGGGATCTTCCTGGACCAGGAATCGAACCCGTGTTCCCTGCTTTGGCAGGTGGATTCTTAACCACTGTGCCACCAGGGAAGTCCCCATTATTATTTTTAAAAACAGAAACAATTCAATGGATATCATCAGTAAGAGTCTAGTGAGAAGTATTTTGGTATGCTCATAAAGTGAAACACTTTCCATTAGTTAAAAGAATCTCCAGGTGATAATCTTGTGAGTGGTTTGTTTTTGTTTTTGTCTTTTAAATTTTTTTATGACTTCATCATTTAAATGTTTATTTTATATTGGAGTGTAGTTGATTAACAATGTTGTGTTAGTTTCAGGTGTACAGCAAAGTGATTCAGTTATACATATACATGTATCTATTCTTTTTCAAATTCTTTTCCCATTTAGGTTATAACAGAATATTGATCTCTGCTCCCACTGGCCTTTATTGGCTCCCACCCAGATGGTCCTGGGAGCCTCCCACTTGGTGTCTCTTTCTCAATTTTCTCTCCACTTCAATCTACCCCAAGCGTTACATCTAGGAAAAGTAGAATCTTGTCACATGTCATTTGTCATAAAAGTTTGAAGGTCCTCTGCCATCCTCAGTGGTGCTTCTCAAACTATTTGTGGTGAAAGACTGGTTTTAAAAAACATTCCCAATCCATCATGGGTCATTGCTTCTGTAGAATACAATAAAAGTGAATTTCAAGAAAAATGAGATGAAAAAGACATAAAATACAGGTCCCAATTTTTTTTTTTTTTTTTTTGCGGTGCGCGGGCCTCTCACTGCTGTGGCCTCTCCTGTTGCGGAGCACAGGCTCCGGACGCGCAGGCTCAGCGGCCATGGCTCACGGGCCCAGCCGCTCCGCGGCATGTGGGATCCTCCTGGACCGGGGCGCGAACACGTGTCCCCTGCACGGCAGGCGGAGTCTCAACCAATGCACCACCAGGGAAGCCCAGGTCCCGATTTTTTATTATTAGGTTCCTTAAACATACACTTGTTGTCAAATTGCTGTGACTTTTTACTCCCAATCTCTATACTTATCGTAGACAGGTAATGAACGCTGCAGACCAGATCCCACCTGCAGTGGCAATGGCCTCCAGAACTACGTTCAAACGCCTTACTCTGATGTTCAAACCCTCCACAGTCTCAGCCAATCTACTCTCCAGGCTTCTCCACTATTCTTCTCTCATCACAACCTTCCACCTTGTCAGTCTGGTTGGCTCACTGTCCCTCAAACTCGACTCAGTCTTCTTATGCTATTTCTCATTCTTTTTAACTCTAGAATGTTCCATCCTGGATATCAACCCTCAATACCTATCTAAATCCTAACAATAGCAGTAGATTAAGCATCTATTAATTTTCAGGAGCTAAGCTTTTATGCATGGTTTCATTGAACCTGTATAACAGGCAAAATGTTAATAATTATTTACATTTTTTGTAGATTAGAGGAGATTCAGTGTTATCCCAATAATGACAATCACTGGCTGAGGAATGATCACTTATCTGGACCAGTGAGAGCTCAACATTGGATTTTGGCTGGAACCGGGGGGTGGGGAGTAGCTAAGCTGGTAGAACATAGGTCTGGAAATGCCTTTGGCCATACACGCGCCTTCAAGGGGGAGAGTGTCTGAGTGACGACACACGGAGGAAAAGAAGACTGAGAGATGCAGAGAGACGCTTGCCTCACCCCAGTTCCTAGACTTCTTCGGTTATTATTCACCCAGTTCCTCACTGAAGTCAAAGAACTTGTTCTCCAGCTCCTGAGACTACTGCCTGGGCAGAAGAAAGCTACCTCTCCTATGTCATGACCCCTCCCACAGCAGCCTAGAGCCAATGACAGGTTGACACGGGGATAGAAATTCTGGCCCCCTTGCCCCAGCTACAGACTGCTCTGAAGGGTCACCCCAGCTTCAGAGGTCCCCACAGGGCTGGCTGAGCCCTCTCCTGTGACTGCACCATGAGCTCCATCCTGCTGCTGCAATAATCAGCCTGTTTACTACCATCAGGGGTAAGAAAAGAAAGCTGACTTGTTAGGTAGGAGAATGGATCACTGGGGAGTGGGGTGGAACAGAAGGAGAGGGGGAGGCATCATAGAAATGGAGCATGGTGTGGGAAGGAGTCTCAAGGAGTCAGTGGGTTCAGAGCAGGACAGGAAGACACTTCAGAACCTTGCCATATGAGCATCAGTTGAAGGAACTGAAACTGTGTGGCGGAGAAGTAAAGATTTCTGAGGAATATGACAGCAGTCTTCACACATTTTTTTTTTTTTTTTTGGCTGCGTTGGGTCTTCGTTGCTGTGCCCAGGCTTTCTCTAGTTGTGGCGAGCGGGGGATACTGTTCGTTGCAGTGTGTAGGCTTCTCACTGCGGTGGCTTGGCTTGTTTCAGAGCACAGGCTCTAGGCACGCAGGCTTCAGTAGTTGTGGCATGTGGGCTTCAGTAGTTGTGGCTCGCGGGCTCTAGAGCGCAGGCTCAGTAGTTGTGGTGCACAGGCTTTTTTGCTCCACAGCATGTGGGATATTCCCGGATCAGGGCTTGAACCCGTGTCCCCTGCATTGGCAGGCGGATTCTTAACCACTGCTCCACGAGGGAAGCCCCAGTCTTCACACATTTGACAGGCAATCAAGTAGAGGCTGGATCAAACTCCTTCTGCTGGTCTTCCCACTTCCACCTTGACCGCCTACAGTTTATTCTCAGGCGTTTCATCATCTGGCTGTTGCTTCTCTTTTCAACCTTATCTCCTATGGCTCTGCCCCAACCTCCCCCACCCCTCTAGCCACACTGATCTTCTTCTTTCTGGTCCTTGAATACTCCAGCCTATTTCTACCTCCGGGCCTTTACACCTGCTGCCCTCTGCTTGTTCTTCTATATGCTCATTTGTCCCATTCCTTCTGTTGTTCAGTCTTGAATCAAAGGTCATTTCCTAAGAAATCTTTCTGTGATCAGTTTCTACCTCGTTGCCCTGTTTCACATGCTTCATAGCACTCTTTGCCCCCTGTCTATTCTGTGATTCTGTTTCCTGAGAATGTAAGCCTCATACGGACAGAGATGGGTCTGTCTAGTTCACCACTGTAACCCCAGCGTGTGGTACAGTTTTAGCACACAGCAGGTGTTCAATAACTTATTTGTTGAGTGAATGAATGAACACAGGCCTAAGAAGTAGGTCTAGAGCTAATGGGTAGAGAATTTGTAGAGCAGATTTTTGCAGCTGTGGTTGGCAAGCTTAGAGCCTCACCACCAAGGCAACTGTGGAACCAACAGGCCAGTGGGAATGTGGGGTTTAAAATCAGAGAGACCAGGGTTTGAGGCTTGGCTCTACCACTTCCTGGCTGGCCACAGGCGTGGACAAGTTCTTTGACCTTGAACAGCCTCAGTTCCCTCATCTGGAAAGATAGGAGCATGAGTGGAAGCCACCTGACAGGGCTGCCAGGTTAATGAAAGGTTGTGACTACAGCCCTCTGTTTTGTTTTTGTTTCTGTTTTTTTTGTGGTACATGGGCCTCTCACTGTTGTGGCCTCTCCCGTTGCAGAGCACAGGCTCCGGACACGCAGGCTCAGCAGCCATGGCTCACAGGCCCTGCCGCTCCATGGCATGTGCGATCTTCCCGGACCGGGGCACGAACCCATGTCCCCTGCATCGGCAGGCGGACTCTCAACCACTGCGCCACCAGGGAAGCCCTCAACTAATGTTTTTAAACATATAAGATAATCAGACCCAAGTCTGGCAGTCAGTTTCTGCCATCTGGAAGAGTGATTTCAGGGACCCTGTTCACACCTGTGTTCCCTGCACCCAGAGATCTCTTGTTTCTTATTAAAAAGGAACTCAACCCTCGCCCCCCTCCAGTCACAGAAAAGGTGGCTTCTAAGCCCAGAGGTCTCTAGTTTCCCACAGGAAGGAATGCAACCTTCCAGAATAGTAGGAATGGAGTTCCCACTCACAGAGACCTGCGGTTCCTTACCGACAGGAATGCAACCTCCCAGTTATAAAAATCAGAACCCCTGGACTCAAACCCAGGGTGAAATCAAATACCCAAGCCCAGTTGTGTGTTTCTCAAATTCTGCTTTAATCAAAAGTGAGGCTATCCTGATATCCCCACCTATTATAGCACCGGTCCCGAATTCTACACACGCTCTGAAGTCTGCTGGCGTAACATGGAAGAGCTAAATCGGATTCCATGTTCGATCTGTTTCTTTGACTTTAACCTTTGCTTTTCGTTGCTTTTGTTATTATAATCATACATAATGGCCTGCCTCAGGGAACCCTGCCCCTCTGCCTGAATGTTAAACTAAAGTGCCTCTGTTCAGCTCACAGGGAGACAATCTGACCCCGCCCACCTGTGGATGGCTGCAAGAAAGAAGAAATTAACACATCCCCTCCCTGAGGCTGGCCATTTTAGGGGATATTTGCAAAACTTATGGCCTTTTTACTTTACTTCCTCATCTCCTCCCCTTCTCTGTGCGATAAAAGAAACTGGCATCCAAACCCTGATAAGACGGTTTTTCAGGGACACTAGTCTGCCATCTTCTCGGTCTGCCAGCTTTCCAAATAAAGTCGTATTCCTTGCCTCAACAGCTCTTCTCCGATTCACTGGCCTCGATAACACTAGCACTGAACAGAGTCGTTCGCGTGACCACTTTGCCCACAGAGATCCAGGGGGCGAGCAGTCTCTGAACCAATTGATGCCCAGAAGAACAGTGTTTGACCAAGAGAACCCGGATGATCTGACCAATACCAGAAGCGAATAAGTCTACTTCACTCCAGTGTGGCCAGCTCCCCTTGTCCCTGGTCAGGGCACACGTCCTACCAGAGTTGCCAGAAATTGTACTGGACTCAATGGGTCCATCTTTTGGGGTGCTTAGCCAATGAACACGCCAAGTACTTAAAAAAAATATATATATATATATGGTTGCACTGGGTGTTGAGTGCGGCATGTGAACTCTTAGTTGTGGCATGCATGTGGGATCTAGTTTCCTGACCAGGGATGGAACCCAGGCCCCCTGCACTGGGAGCGTGGAGTCTTATCCACTATGCCACCAGCGAAGTCCCCACACCAAGTACTTTGATTAAACAGAAGCATTTGTTACGTGTGACAAGGAGACGGGATAGTTCTCAAAGCACTGTCTCACTAAGAGTAAGTGCTCAATAAATGTTGTTCTATGAATCAGTGTATGAACTGCCTTAGGACTGCAGCAATGTGCCTACAAAGCAGTCAAGATGTGGCCTCGGAGCCCCTGTCCTCAGTATGGTATCCAGGAGACACTTTCCTGTGTCTGTGACTGTTTTCTCTGCAAAATGCAGTTGTTGGAAAGGAAGGTCCCCAACAGCTCTCAAATTACAGGAATCTTGAGAAGAGGCCTGAATTAAGGAACCAAAGCCGGGTCATCAGACAGGTAAGGAACAAGGGAATCCACGTCTCCTGAAGTTGGTCAGAAGAGCCAGGTGACAGGCCAAGCAGGGGTGGACAGAGGGCAGGGAGCAGATGGCAGGTGGCCACGGTGGGGGAGGGAACCGCAGCGGTTAGAGCCTCCTGCCGGAACCCGGGAGCAGCTGGGCTGCAGCGCTGCACTGAGCACCACGCCTACCCTTCCCAACTTACGTTTTATATCTTGGGGGGAAAATCATGATTGCACCTCTGTGGCAGGGTCGTTGTAGGGACTGAAAAAGACCATGTAGGTGGCCCAGGGCAGCACTCCACTACGCCAGTGGCAGTGCTTTGAGGAGGCGTGGCGCGGCGACAGAGGAGGAACCGGAGGTGGCGGTGGGCCGCGGGTGAGGGAGCAGCCCCGCTGTTGGAGGAACTGAGACTGGACAAGGATCCCGGACGGGGGGTGGGGGTGGAGGGCGGAGTGGGCGGGGCTGCAGTTGGAGGGGCGGGGCCAGGGCGCGGAGGTGTTCCTGTGGGCGGAAGGCGGTGACCCGCGCCTATAGGCTCCGCGGGACACCCCGCTGGGACCGGGCCCACTCCGAGCGGTGCTGACCCTCCGTCTGTCTGCGCTCCAGCCGCGTCCCACCGCGTCCCGCCGCCTGCACCTGCCGCCCAGCGCTCAGCAGCCCGGCCACAGCATGACGGACCAGGCGGCCTTCGACACCAATATCATCACCCTGACCCGCTTCGTCATGGAGGAGGGCAGGAAGGCCCGCGGCACGGGCGAGATGACCCAACTGCTCAACTCGCTCTGCACCGCGGTCAAAGCCATCTCCACCGCTGTGCGCAAGGCGGGCATCGCGCACCTGTGAGTCAGGCCTCTGTACCCCCGGACCCCTCACCTTGGCCTCTCTCTCTCTGGCAGGGGATCTGCCGAGCAGTCCGATGTCTGATCCTCTGCCCCTGCTGTCAGTCTCTCTGTCTGACATCTGGGACTCTCTCTCCCTCTCTCTCCCTCCCTCCCTCTCTGCCCCTCTGCAGAAGCTCAAGCGGCACTCAAGCCTAGTTCCGCCTTCCATTAAGCTTCCCACCTGGGGGCCTGTCTCACAGTCCACAGCTGCATCCACCCTGCCGCCTGCTCCCCTGGGCTGAGCAGCCTGCCTTAGCACCCCTCTGGCTTCCTCCTCATGAAATTGGCTGGCCAGGTGGGCACCTGGCCTGACTGCCATACCCATCCTAGCCTCAAACAGGAAAGTGCTGGCCCAGGTGCCTTCCTTTCCCTTTCTTTTCTTCGACCTCCTTCACTCCCTTTGGAATTGGGGTCCCAAGTCAGGTTTCTAATTCAGTATCTCCTTGACCCTAGACAAGTCCTGTTAGGAGCAGTGAGTGGAACCCCCACTGCGAGGAGGCCCTCCGTCCAGAGCTTTCAGGGGCGGCAGTGCTGGTGTGCACAGGGCTGCAGGAGGTCTGGAGTGGGGCTTGAGATGCTGTATTTCTAAGACGTTCTTCTGTGGTAGGTGGTGCTGAGACCGCTGGTCCGCAGATCACATTGTGTTTAGCAGAGCAATCACAGGACATGGGGATTCAAAGAGTACCTTCTTGTGTGGCTTGTTGTAAGTAACACAAGTGCCCTTTGGTTTATTCTGGTGTGCACGAGCATTTTATGTTTAGACTGGTCCTCAGTATAGCTGAAGGGTGCCTGGGTTTTCAGATTGCCCACACTCCTTCCTAATATTTCCCACACTTAGGAACACCTTAAACATTGTGCACAGTGCTCTTAGCTGATCTGAAAAAGTATAACCCCTGTAACCTAGTTTCCTTTTCTGGTCAGCTTTTTGCCTTTGGTCCCACAGTATGGCTTGGTAGAGCTAACTCTTTTTTTTTAAATTTTTATTTTATATTGGAGTATAATTGATTAACAATGTTGTAATAGTTTCAGGCGTACAGCAAAGTGAGTCAGTCATACATATACATGTATCTATTCTTTTTCAAATTTTTTTCCCATTTAGGTTATTACAGAGTATTGAGCAGAGTTCTCTGTGCTATACAGTAAGTCCTTGTTGGCTATCTATTTTAAATATAGCAGTGTGTACATGTCAATCCCAAACTCCCAACCTATCCGAGCTAACTGTTAAGGAAGGAGTATAACATCACATTTATTTTCAGATGTCAAGCAGGGATGGGACAGTACGTTAGGAAGGTGGTGATTCCATTACTATTTCACCTATGGTCCCTCTTAATACATTTCTAAGGAGGCTGTGCGTTAGGAAACACACTCAATTAAAATCTTACTTCAAATTTAATTTACAATAAGTAAAAGTGTCCTAACAGCTTTATCTGCCTTTGAAAACCAGGGAGCTTCTTCAAAAAGAGTGCTTGTCATTTCTTGTATTATTTTAAACTGTGTCAGCACCTTTCACAACCCCAAAGAGACTCAGAAACACAAGATCTGCTTTGAGGTGCATCTTTCCCACCTTTTAAGTAATGTCCGATAGTGGGACCTTAGGTAGTGGGATTTTGATAGTGGGACCTGGACAAAGGGTGCTAATGTTGGCTATATAAATTATGTATATTTTTACACTAGGTACCTGTAAATACCAGGTTAAAAAAATATTGTTATTGCTATAATTATAAATTCCTTAATAAGTTGCACTCAACAAACATTCAAACCACTCAGAAGAACACAACGGGAAAAGTGAAACCCACCTCTACCCATTCCCTGGGGTATCCACTATTCATAATTTACTGGTTATTTTACTAGATACTTCTTTTTTTATGTCTTTTTTTAAAATTGGAGTATAGTTGATTTACAGTGTTGTGTTAGTTTTTGGGTACACAGCAAAGTGAGTCAGTTATACTAGATACTTCTTTATATTAATATAAATTTATACATGGGTACATATTTCCATATGACTCTTTGTAAATAGCAAACAGAATGGAATCACACTTAATGTATTCTTCTGCAGTTTGCCTTCATTATTCAACAATATATATATTCCACATCCTTCAATGTTAGGACATGTAAATCCGCCTCCTCCTTTTTAATTGCTGCATTGTGTTCCACTGCACGGACATGTCATGAGCTATTTGACATCTCCCATATGTTTGGGCATGCCACTGGTCTTTGACTATTTCAAACAGCATTGTACCTGTGAAATGGGTGTTGATGCATGGCCATGTGGGTGGCTGACAGAGGAGGACATTAAGTACTCTTGTGGGAAAGTAAGTTTGACTGTCTCAGTATCACATGTAGTTGAGCAGGGGGCAATAAGACAAGATCTTAACCTAGGCCTCCAGAGTACACTCATGACTTCGATATCCTGGATGAAGAGGCCAGCATGCCTGCAAATAACTTGTTAGTGCTGGTGACTTGCCCTAGAAGGGCGTCTAGCCAGAGCGACAAGATGATTGCAGGTTGCGGGAGCCTTGCGGAACCAGTTTATGGAGCTCAGCCCTGACTCCTCATTAGGGACAGATCAGGAGTTTAAACATAGAGCCTGGAGAGCTCTCTCTCTCTCTCTCTCTCTCTCTCTCTCTGTCTCTTTAGTTCTAGAAGAGACTGAGAGATGAGAATGATACAGAGCTTATGCTGTAGGAAAAATAGTACAAGTATAGAATTATAAACCAATAGAGATCTGAAAGATACTTTCCTAGAGGTACCAAAAATATGACGTGGATGCAGAGGACTGTGGAGTATCAAGATAGGCATTTGCAATGGTCAGGAAAAGATGGTCATAGGCTTGATGGCTGGAGAGCATTTTAGGCTGGGCCATCGTGTGAGGAAATGTACAAAGTAGGAAGATGTTGCTGGAAAAGTTGCTCATTCAGTTTGACTGAAGCCTGGACTACTTCAAGTAATGTAGTGGTGGGGCATTTGCAGGTGTTAAATTGTGGGTGCATTGGGGGAACATCAAATGGCAAGGGTGAATACTTTATATTTGGGGGGATAAGCAAAGGGGAGAGGTACAGGTTTTTTTTTTTTTCTTTTTTTTCTTTTTTTTGCTGTACGCGGGCCTCTCACTGTTGTGGCCTCTCCCGTTGCAGAGCACAGGCTCCGGACGCGCAGGCTCAGCGGCCATGGCTCACGGGCCCAGCCGCTCTGCGGCATGTGGGATCTTCCCGGACCAGGGCACGAACCCATGTCCCCTGCATCGGCAGGCGGACTCTCAACCACTGTGCCACCAGGGAAGCCCGGTACAGGTTTTTGAATGGGGTGGTGGAATGAATGGAGATTCATCTGGGGCAGTTATGGCTGGAAGTATAGAGTTAAAAGAGAGAAAGCTAGGACATGTGGAACACCAGCTGAAGAGGCTCCGGAGAGCTGAGGAAAGCAGCATTCAGAACTGGGGGATTAGAGGGAAAGAGGGGGAGGACCTGGGAGAAGTCTGGGTGGGGATGGAGGAGAAGGACAGCAAGGGAGGTTCTCAAAGAACCCCGAGAGCAGGGCTGTGCCATTAAAAACAAACAAAAACGAAAAAACAAAGAAGCCCCCCAAAACCCAGAATTCCAAAGGAGGAGCTGAGTTTTAGAGGCTGGAGAAGGGTAAGAAGATGATGCTGACATTTTGGTGATGCGGAACTTGAGGTGTTAGAGGGCCATACAGCTGGGGATGTTGCCCAGGCTGCAGTTAGTTGCGACAGTCTGGAATTTGGGTGTGAAGAGCTGACTGAAGATTAGGCCACTGGACTTTGGCACATTCACCCTCAGGCAAGAGGAAGAGGAGAAGAAAATTAGGATCCGGTTTAGCAGAACGGGAACATGCAAGGCTTTAAGAGCACATTTTTTTTTTTTGCGGTACGCGGGCCTCTCACTGTTGTGGCCTGTCCCGTTGCGGAGCACAGGCTCCGGACGCGCAGGCTCAGTGGCCATGGCTCACGGGCCCAGCCGCTCCGCGGCATGTGGGATCTTCCCGGACCGGGGCACGAACCCGTGTCCCCTGCATCGGCAGGTGGACTCTCAACCACTGCGCCACCAGGGAAGCCCTAAGAGCACATTTTGGAGAGAGGTGGAGCTGGGCTCAAATTCCTGCCTCTGCTATTTAACTTCTGTGAGGATTTAGGCAATTGGCGTAACATCTCTGAGCCTCAGCTTCCCCACCTGTAAGATGGAGACAACTTTTTTTTTAATCCTCAAAGAGTTGTATGCGGAGGAACTGAGTTCATTCAATTGATACTGTCATCATTGTTTTCCTAGGTTGAAGCTTTTTGTTTCTGGAAAACAGATAGCCTATATCCTGCTTTTCATTCCTTAGTAGTTGCCCACGTGCATTTCAACAGGGATATATTCCAGGCTAGAATATTATATATTAAGATGACTTTGCTCCCTCAGATTGGTTACCGGAAACTTCCCATCATGCTCACGTGACATCGGGAAAACTTTCTTATAAATATGAGGTCACTTCTGTTGTTTGGTGGAAGAAAATAATAAATAACTTCAGTTTTAATTTTGGAATTACAGGTCAGTTAACACATACTTGAGCTTATCTTCAAGTTTGCAGAGTTTACAATCTTAAACTTCTGGAAATTTTATCATAGGTATCTTATATTCTTGAATTATCATCTCCATGTTACCAAAAAGGAATTGTAACTTCCTTTCCACACCAAAAGCAGAGCCAGCCACATACCATCCTATTTGCTCACTTGGGGCTGGCATGAACTCAAGCGAACCTTGGGGACTTTGAAGCTGCTCTGGTTGACACCTCTTCTTCAATGTTTAGTCGTCCCTAGGAATCCACCAGGGACTGGTTCCAGAACACCCAACAGATACCAAAATCGCGAATGCTTAAGTCCTTTAGGTAAAATGGCTGCGTACCGTCCGCCCTGCGTGATCTCGGATCAACTAACTACGGGGGGAGATTCGCAGATGCAGAACCCAGGATACCGAGGGTGGCCTGTGTTTCTCATCCGACCTTTGGATGTTCTGGGGTGGGTGAATGGTTGGTCATTTACTTCAGAATCAATCAGTAACAAGTCATGTTACCTTCAACTTCAGTGATAAGGATTAAATAGTAATCTGCGTCCCTTTTTCTTCTAAAAATGAGCTTTTCCACTTGGCTCTCGTGCATGCTATCTAAAGGGTGGCCTGCTTTACACTGCCATGCTGACATCAGAAGGAAAAGGTCTAGTTAGTTAGCAAATCAAGGAAGTCATCGAAAGTTCTTCCCTAAGTGTGGCCCTGGCTCCGGTCCTTGTGTCTAGGGATGTGCTTCAGAAATGTGAAAGGAGCCTTTCCCCTGACCATCATTAATTACAGACTTTATGGCTGTGAAATGGCTGTAGAAACCGTATGCAAATTTGAAAAACCATGTTAATGTTTAGTCCAAGTATCTAAGGATTTAAAAATACTGGCCAAATTAACCTATCCTTCTAAAGAGTTTCCCATCATATGAATGAAAATGACTTAACAGTTGTTTCAAATTTTCAGTGAGGTTTTTACAGTAAGCATAAGAGGAGATATTACAATACTCGCCCTGTGTTGTGGCCAAAAAAACAAAACAAAACAAAAAGAAGAGATATTACAGACAGCAGCTTCTCAAATTGATTTTTCTCCCCAAACTCCAGAAAGAGAAATTTTATGTCTCTGGGGGTTGAAAAACAAACAGTCACAGGGGCGTAAACCCTGACAGCATAAACTACAGGATGCTGTGCTGCCCTGAACAACTTGGGCTGCAGGGCCAACTAATATGAATAAAATTGAAGTGACATATCATAAGCATCTCAAATGAAATAATATTCCCAGGGAGACTTCAGTCAAACGTGAACTTTGAGCACTTTCTTTTCTTGTCACTTAGTTACCTGTGACACTGTTCCGCATTGCCTGTCTTCCCAGAAGCTGCCTGAAAAACTGGTTTAGAAGTCATTTCCCCTCCCCTTCATCAACCAACCTGTACAACCAATCTGTGGGCTCCGTTAAGAACAATGATGGCTGCCATTGTCTGCTATGAATCAGGTGCATCACGTTGGGTAGCCCTCACCCTTACAAAGCCTGGAAACAATCAGGGAGCTGAGACAACTTGATGGAAGTCATATAATCAGTAAGAGGAAAGGCAGAATTTGAACCCAGGTCCCTGGTGCTGTGTTCTTGTCAGGACCCACCTTGCTTCTCAGCATGGTTGTATTACTGCTGCGGGGAGTTAGGGATGGAAGAGAATGATACCATTTCTTGTTCACTACCTTGGTGCCAGTCTCTGTTCTAAGCCCTTTACCTATGTCAACTCATTTACTCCCCCTCTCTACATACTATGACATAGATACACTAAATTCCCATTTTACCAAAGATCAGAGAAGCTAAGAGATTTGCACAGGGTTGGTTAACATGTGACAGAGCTGGGATTTGAACCCCAGGGTCTAGAGTCCCAGCCCATGGAGGAAAGTGCCTGATGATGCTGCCTTTTCCCCACTGCTCCTGCACGTGCCCATCGGGTTATACAGTAAAGGCTCTTCTTCTATCCTTTGGGGCCTTTGATGGAATGATGACTGATCAGAATGCAGAAGAGTATTGTTTCTAAGGGATTTTCTGAAAACTTAGGAAGAAAATAAACTATGTGCTCTTCGGCTAATTAGTTCCTTGAGGATTTTCTTAGGGCTTTTTTCTTCTGTCAAAGTTGTAGAAGCCTTTCCTGCTTCCGGCTTTTCATTGATCCATGGAATGTGTTCCCTTGGGGGTCTTGCTTCCCTTCTGGAGGCATCTTGGGAGAAGCCTGACTGAGCATTTGCCTAGTCCTGCCTCATCATCCCTGGGCGGGATGACACAGGGCTGTGTGAGAAACTCCTCGTGTCATGGCTAACTTACTGCGCTAAGGTGCAACGTACAGAATCTGAGATGATTGGGTATAGACTCAGATATTGTCACTATTGACATGGCAAGCTGGGAATTCATTCTCCTGAATCCTGCTTCTACCTTAGAATCACTTTCCTGGGCCTTCTCGAAGACTTTCCCAACACAAGGTCTCACCAAGGGAAACCCTCCCAGAAGATGACCTAGAAGAGTTATAAAGTGCCTGAATTTTGAGTTTGAGGGTCCCAGAATCATCTATCCCCATGTTTTTTATGCTTCACAAGCAACTGGAGGATAGATGGGGAAAGGTCCTTCCGGTTAGAACAGAGGAGGGACACTCCATGGGAGTAAAGAGGAGGAAGGAGGGGTGACCACCCAACCAGGCAGGGAGGCGGAACCATCCAGTGGTCTGCATGGTTTGGCCATGAAGATGGCCATTTCAGTTCTGGTGTGGTGAGTGTCCCCTACAGTGTTCATCCTGCAGCTGTTATATGGCCCCTCCCGACTCCCCGTGGACAGGTGATGCCACTCTCTGTGACCCAAGGGCAGGATCCACCTCAGAACCCTGGAACGGCAGTGAGGAACCTGGCTGGTGGTCTTGGCTGGACAATCCAGCTGCCCTGACGCTGACTGTAACCTCTTGTAGCCCACCGCATGGGAAAAAGACTTTGAGGTTTAAAAAGTTACTTACATAGGGCTTCCCTGGTGGCGCAGTGGTTGAGAGTCCGCCTGCCGATGCAGGGGACACGGGTTCGTGCCCAGGTCCGGGAAGATCCCACATGTCGCGGAGCAGCTGGGCCCGTGAGCCATGGCCGCTGAACCTGTGCGTCTGGAGCCTGTGCTCTGCAACGGGAGGGGCTGCAGCGGTGAGAGGCCCGCGTACAGCAAAAATAAATAAATAAATAAAAAGTTACTTGTATAAATGTGCACAGAGTAACTCCTCCCGTTTGGAAATATGTGAAAAACAAATTCCCTGTTCCTTTGGATAAATTACTGACCCAGAGCTGTTCTTTGGAATCATTACTAGCTGGCTTATTTGGGCTCTTTTAAGGCTTTGTTATAGCTTCATTTTCGTTTGAAAAACATTCAAAGTATCCTTCAGCTGGAACTGCTCCTTTGCAGTGAGAACTTCCTTGACCATCTAAACCCCTTGCCCTGCCATCCCCCAGCATCCTGTTTCATTTTATTAGCGCACCGGTCACTATCCAACATGATCTTATTCATTCAAAAGCACTTGCTTGTTTCTTGTTTGCCTCACTCACTAGAATATAAGCTCCATGAGGGCAGGGATCTCATCCATCTTGCTCAGCACTGTAACCCCAGCACTCAGCACAGTGGGGACAATAGATATTTGTGGAATAAATGATCACTCACACAGGCCTCTAGGAAGCTTTTGAGTAAGAGGAACTGAGGCCTGACTGTTCTTCACCTCTCTCGCTGAGCCAGATACCCAGAACAAAGTGTAAAGTAGGCTTTTCCCATGCCTGCCTCAGTGCCTTGTCCAGCTGTCCCAGCCTCCCAGGCCTCCCTGGAACTGTCCCCATAGGCCGGTCCCTCTGGGGACTGTGCCAGTGGCTTCCTCCAAACGCCAAGGTGCCGCTCCTATACTTATTCCTTCAGGCTTGGGTTTCCCTTCTCTTCAGCGGATGCTTTTCAGCAAGTATTGCTAGAGGGCCTACTGTGTGCTGGAAGTTGGGACACAGTGGGGGAAAACACACCCTCTGTCCTCATCCTCATGGAAGTACAGATTAAACAGCCATGCCAACACGAAGATGATGAAGCCTGGGGGATCTTGACCCTCCCACAGTATTGCAGATCCCTAATGAGTGCTTCCTTTAGCGACCAAACAAGGGACTTAACATGAGGCGTGAAGGGCTGTGCTAAACCCTTTGTGTATGTGTGATAAGTGTATAATCCTCCAACAGCCCCATGAAGCATCATTACCCTCCATGGTCATGATTGAGAAGGAGGACTCGGAGAGAGCAGGGGACTTGCAGAGCTGAGGGCTGAGCCAGGTCTCTGCCGCGAAGCCCATGTTCTTTTCCATCAGCGTTATTCACCCTCCTGAAGTCAGTAGTGACTTTAATGGTGGAAGTGTCGGGCTAGGAAGGAGAGCCAGTGGGTGCCAGCAGGGCCACTGAGGAAGATGCAGGCCATTGAGATGTTGGCCCCTGCCAAGCCCTAGTTCCATCCGGAATTCGGCTGCCTTCTTTCTTCATCAGTGTCGGCCTCACAATTGAAATGAGAAAGAGACTATGTGGAAAGAGAAGGGAAAACCCAGCTGCAAGTCTGATAGATCCCTTGGTCTTCTACTCATGAAACAGGAGTGACATGATGAAAAGAAGTGGGAGGAGGGCTGGAGGGACAAGACGCTGTTTTCCAGGTGGGCGAGGGAACGATGCTGAAAGAGGCAACACTGGAGAATGGGCTTGATGCTAACTGGAGTTACCTCCTGGAGAGTCAGGCCAGGCGAACCGTTTGGGTTCAGACCATTTCTGGTGTTGGCTCAGTTTTGTCCAGCAAGAGACATGCAAGTTATGTTTAGGGAAAATGCATTTTCAGGAGTTGAGCAGTGAATGCCATGACAATCAGTCCCCAGGCAAGTGCTCCCAGCAATCTCAGCGAAGGGCGGCATGGTACCCCTGCTCTCCCATTCTCAGCTGTCTGGTGGGATCTTCAATGCTCCTACTCTTTCCCTTCCCACATCCAGTCTCTTATCTGGTTCAGTGCATCCTCCTTCTAAAACATTTCCCCTCCTTTCAGTGTTCTTCCTCAACCCCAGGCTATGACAACCCTCCTCTTCCTTCATTCTAACAAACTAGGCTCCATTTTGGACCAGCCACTTGGATTCTGGAAGCTCCACAATAACTGACTTGCAGATACCTTGAAAATAAAGTAAGGACTCCAGACTTCCCAATCCCTTCAGCCCCTAGGACTCCTGCCAGAGGCAGTGAGGTGCCCTTAGGAGAGGCCTGGCTTGAAAGTCAAAGTGAGCTTCTCGCCTCCGCTCTGCTGCTCCAGTTTAGAGGAGCCCATTGGTGTCTTGGAGTGAGCATCCTCCTCCATAAAATGCGGTAGTGGGATCTGTCAAATTTCTTTTCTTTTAGGGTCTCATCAGCTATAAAACCATAGATCCCGTGGCTTAGTTTCCCTCTCAGGCTCCTTCCCACCCAGAAGGTTTCTTTGCTTGCTGTGTCTGTCAACTGATTCATTATGCATTAGCTCATGTATTTGGGAGTGAAAATTGGTTCTTGGGGCAGGTGAAAAAAAATCAATCTTTTTGGGTGTGAAATATATGTACATATGGTGCATAAACAGATACACACTTTATCTGCAATATTAAAATTTCATGGGGGAGTGTGTTAGGGAAAAAAAAACCTCTTTAGGGGCCATAATGAAAAAAAAGCTTGAGAAACATCGATTTAACCACAAAGGTGTGCTGGGTACCATGATAGGCACTGGACAGGTGAATGACAATATCTCCTTCTCTCCAGGAGCCAATCCAGATGGATGACCACCTTTCTCGTTCTATTTCTCCCAAACCATGTGTCTCCTTTCCTTTCTTCTAAATCTTACCAAATGCCCTCTTTGAGTGAGTTTATAGATGCATTGACATAGTCTGGTGGTCATGGCTTATACTTTTGTATCTTTTCTTCCCTGTAGCTATGGAATTGCTGGCTCTACCAACGTGACGGGTGATCAGGTGAAGAAGCTGGATGTCCTCGCCAATGACCTGGTTATTAATGTGTTAAAGTCATCTTTTGCTACCTGTGTTCTTGTGTCGGAAGAAGATAAACACGCCATAATAGTAGAACCTGAGAAAAGGGTGGGTCTGCTACACTATCGAGGATTTTAATGTAATCATTTTTCTTTCTGGCTTCATAAAGGACTCCACTTGTTCAGCCAAGCTGGATTCCTAGGACACAGCCTAGATCCCTCCTGAACCATCAGTCATCATTTCACAGTTTCCACTTCACTGCCATATCTCAAACTGTCCTCTCCTATCCACACTTCCACCACAGTCCGTGCCGTTATCATCTCTCCCGCATGCTCATACATGGGAGAGACTCAAATATACTCATACTCATCTCCACTTCTAACTTTTTATTGTCATGTTCAAGGCTCTTCAAAGTCTGGCTCTGTTAACTACGTCCTTCCATCCACCCAATTCCCAACCTTCATAACCAACCTTCCTGCCAATCTAAGCTGTTCGTATCAGTGATTCATGCATTGGAATCCTATTAATCTTGTTACCGAACTCAGGATGCTCAAGAATCCAATACTGAGAGACAAGTGTTGGGTAAAAGGAAAGATAGCCTTATTGAGGCAGCCAGCAATCCTGGGGAGAAGGTAGACTCATGTCCCAAAGAACCAACTCCCTGTTGCCGATCTGGGGACAAGAGTTTTTAAAGGGCAGTTTCAGGGGTGTATAAGCAGAGGGAGGGGGCTACATGCAGAACAGCACAGTTAGCTCTGATAATCATCTTGAAATTGGCCATGTGGTGGTCTGATCAGTGTCATCTTGATTGTTTTTAAGTACAGCTAATCTTCAACTCCAGGGTCGGTTTGTTCCCATCTCCTTGAGGCCAGTTCTTAAAAAGAACTGTGTAAGATGGAGGAGCTTTTGTCATTTCTAGTCTGGTCATCATGTAGTTAACTTCTTCCACCTGTGGGTAATTCAGTATCTGCAAAACAGCTTAAAGGATATGGCTCAGAATATTATCTATACCCCATGAGGAGGAACTAAAGCTTCCTGAGTTTGTTTAATGACTAAACTATTATTATTTTGTCTTATTTGATTGTTTTCCTTTGTTTTTTCATTTTCTCACTTCTCTGGTTAAACTTATTCTTTGGCTAGTGTTTTTCTACAGACAGGAGGCAGGCAGAGGACATTGGTGTGGGGGGAATCTGTCTTAAGAAAGCCCTGTAGGGTCCTGCTCAGTTACGGTCTGATTGCTTCTTGAGGGTAGAGAATGAATTATATTCTTCTCTGTACCCCAGCCTCTAGCACAACATTGTAGGGGATCAACAAAAAATTACTGTTGAAAAAGTGAATGAAAGAGTATATCCAGCTTTCACTGCACAGCAAAAATCATGTAATAATAATAACAAAAAAAAACCCATTTGAGATGAGTTACTATCTTTCCCTGTTTGAGATGAACTGGGGACATGAAGGAGTAGGATGAGAAGAAAATCAATCAGAAGATGAATTTAAAGAGACTGCCTGATATCCAATCTGACCTTTATAAGAGGGATGGGGAGCCACATCTGATTAACTTGTTTTACATCATTCTTTTTTTTTTTTGCGGTACGCGGGCCTCTCACTGTTGTGGCCTCTCCCGTTGCGGAGCACAGGCTCTGGACGCGCAGGCTCAGCGGCCATGGTTCACGGGCCCAGCCGCTCCACGGCATGTGGGATCTTCCCGGACCGGGGCACGAACCTGTGTCCCCTGCATCGGCAGGTGGACTCTCAACCACAGCGCCACCAGGGAAGCCCTACATCATTCTTAAAATACACTACGTGTCAGATTCAAAGTTCATGTTGTTCTCTGCTGGGCTTCTGAAGGTACTTGGCAGTTTTAGGCACGTGGATTGAATTTGTTGTTTAGTATTCTCTGTGGGTCTGCCCAACTTCTCTGAGTACAGTGTGCCTTCGTGGTAAGCGTGTTCCTGTTTTCCTGATGACAGTTTCTCCTGCGTCAACCAAGGTGATTTGTTCAGAGCAAGCGGTCAGGGAATCAAAGAATTGCCTTAATTTGATGCAGAAATTTAACAACCACCTCTTAAAGTGGCTAATTTGGAGGTGGAAAATCTCCAGTGGTGTGCTGGTAAGCTGGCTCTCTATTAGAAAAAAACCCCTCTGATTTGTAGCACTTGCCACTTTCAACTGTGCAAATGGTCCCCCAGAGTTGATTTTGAGCTACCAACATGACATCACTGAAAACAGAGTTGGGAAGAGATGTGCACCATTGGCCCTTGAGAGCTGACTCCAGCCAGCTCCCACATACCCCTGAAAATCCTATCCAAAGAATTAGTCTTTAGTAGTCCTACAACAGCTGAGGGTTATTTCCTTTGGGAATTACAGTAGAAATATGGTTGAGAACTTTGTGCACTGTAACCCCAAGTATCATCTATAAGAACTGCATGAAAATATTCTTAGAGAGCTTTTCCTTTTTCTTTTTTTCTTTTTTTTTTTTTTTGCGGTACGCGGGCCTCTCACCGCTGCGGCCCCTCCCGTTGCGGAGCACAGGCTCCGGACGCGCAGGCCCAGCGGCCACGGCTCACGGGCCCAGCCGCCCCGCGGCATGTGGGACCCTCCCGGACCAGGGCACGAACCCGCGTCCCCTGCATCGGCAGGCGGACTCCCAACCACCAGGCCACCAAGGAAGCCCTCTTAGAGATCTTAATGTTGTCTTTGCTTCACCTGAGATATTGTGTTTTGCCCTTATGAATAAAGTTTTGTTTCTCTTCTTCCTTTGACTGCCAGGAAACTCCAACCAAAATTATGATTCATTCAAATCAATGATATAGGAAATTATTACTTAATTATCTGTATTCCTCACCTTCATCTATATCTATGCCTCCTATTCTAAGTTGTGTTTCCTCTGCCTAATGATCTTTTGATATGTATTTCTTGTTGTTATTTTCACTCTGTATGCCACCTCATACCTTCCCTGACAGAGTATAAATAAGACACATTTCTTGAATTTTCGCCTAGATTCCCTCTTTTAACCCCTTAGTGTATACTCTTTATTTCGTTACAATGTGTTCTTTTTTTTTTTCTTTTTCGGCTGCATTGGGTCTCTGTTGCTGTGCGCAGGCTTTCTCTAGTTGCAGCGAGCAGTGGCTGCTCTTTGTTGCAGTGCACAGGCTTCTCATTGCAGTGGCTTTGCTTGTTGCGGAGCATGGGCTCTAGGTGCGTGGACTTCAGTAGTTGCAGCACACAGGCTCAGTGGTTGTGGCGCACAGGCTTAGTTGCTCTGCGGCATGTGGGATCTTCCCGGACCGGGGATCAAACCCATGTCCCCTGCATTGGCAGGCGGATTCTTAACCACTGCGCCACAAGGGAAGCCCCAATGTGTTCATTTTAAGTGTAAAGTTGTGTCTTCTTTTTTTTTTTGCTCAGGGTAAATACGTGGTCTGTTTTGATCCTCTTGACGGATCTTCCAACATCGACTGCCTTGTATCCATTGGAACCATCTTTGGCATCTACAGAAAGGTAAAATGTCATGGATCAAGCTCCTGGGTTGGGACCAAAAGGAGAGTTAAGGTTGAACATCCAGTCCTGTTTCACTATTGGTGGCACAGCCAGAACGTACATCGTGAAACCTTGTGAGGCTTGAAATAGGTTTATATGTCAAGTTCTGACCTTTCAAGTTCTGCCTTAACTGCATAGTGAAAATCTATTAGGTTGTTAAAAGAAAATGTAGTTAAAGGTGGGTGGGAAGAGAAAGATATTTCACTCTTTTAACTGTACCTTGCTTCCTTTTGTGACAGAAAATAAAATTAAAAACAAAAGAGACAGTGTAGGGTAGCTGCAATGATGTAACTATGTGAACTGAGAACTGTGAGAGTGTGACAACCATCGAGAGTACTTATATCAAAATTGTCCTTTAAATCCTCTAAATCAGGGGTCTGCAAACTATGGTGTCCCTGGGCCAAATCCAGCTCATTGCCTGATTGTTATGGCCTGTGAGCAAAAAATAACTCTTTTGAATGGCTAAAAAGAAAATCTAAAGAATAATATTTCATGACCTGTGACATTTATTTGAAATTTAATTTTCACTGTCCATAAGGTTTTAATGCCATATGGTCAGCTCACTTGTTTACTATGTTGCCTCTGGCTGATTTTGCACTGCACAGGCAGGGTTAAGTGATTTTGATAAAGACTGTGTGACAGTAGAGCCTAGAATATTTACTATCTGTTGGTTTATGGAAAGAGTTTGCTGACTCTGCTATAAATTATAGAAAGCACACTGGTACAGTGAGGGGATCCAGGCTCCTGCCCTGGGTCTTTTCTACTTGGGTGACCTGAGCAGGTAACTCTACCTCAAAAGTCTCTCTTCCCTTCTCTTACTTTAAGTGTGTGTGTGTGTGTTTGGGGGTGGAGGGGGGCGGTTTGGTGGAAGTGCATTCAAATATATACAAGTGAAAATAGAATGAATAGCCACGGGCCCATCATAAAAAATGATGAAATCTAAAATATGTCATCTTGGCTTCAGCCTTCTTGTTTATTTTAGAAATAAAACCTCACAGATGCCTTTGAGGCTGAGCCCTTTCCTTCATCTTAATGGACGAGGTGGCTAGTTCAGCCAACCTCTGAGGTTCCTCCAACTTTCCTATTCTGGGATACAGAGGCCATAACTTAAGAAGCGAGACCGCAATTTGTGCTTTGTTTTTCAAAGTGACTTGTTGTCTACTATTGCACATAATCTCCTTTCAAACATGGGAAGTAGGACCGCCATGGGACAGTTCTCTTTCCTCATTGAAATGTATCTTGTGTTTGTCTTGGCTGGGAGGCAGATCAATTTGAGTAACTGAAAGTCCTAATGAAAGACAAAGGCAAAGTAATTAATCTGTTTTCCAAGTCATACCATGAAACATCCCATTCTTGTTATAGACGAGGAGGCATGTAATTTTACCTGCAAGTTATCAGATCTATATAGTATAGCAAGAGAACTTTGCAGCAAAATTCTTCATGTAGGGGAAGACTTCATGTAGAGGAAGACAACCAGAGCTAAAGCAACACTAATGTTTGCCAGCCCCAGTTTCTACCTTAACCCCCCAAATAAAGACTCTTTTTAAGGGAAAAAAAAACCCTAGAAAACCGGCACTGGTTATCAACTAAAAAAAAAATCAAAACAGCCTGCAATAACACCTCGAATTACAAATGCTAGAACAACTCAACAATGAGTCTCCACGCTCTTCTCAATAGACCTGAAGTGACTCTCTTAAAAGACCGAAAGAGGTGATGAGTGTCACCATTCCCTTTAAGTCACTTCAGTTTTCAAAAGCCTTATTGATTGTTTGAGGATTTATGGGGCATAAATATTGACCGTCTGATGCTTTAACGGAGACCTTTCCTGCTTTCCGTAGAGCTGGATCTGGGCTGGAGTTCAGCTCCCTGGTGCAGCCGCTCAGTGGCATAACATTAGTTGGTAACTTGAACTCAGAAACAGTGATCTGGTCTTGCCCACATGGTGCCTGAAAATAGGCTCCAAAGGGATGTCTTAGGGCCTGTGGTCCAGTATTTCTACGAAGTTCCTGCCACAGCACCTTCGGAAGGGTCACCCCACCTCTGGCTGGAGACATGCAGAAAAGGTAGAATTCTAGAGTGTTTGTCCAAATATTGGGTCAAAATCTGTCTCCCTGTTGCTCATATGGCCTTTTAGAGCATCAGAAAATAAGACTCTTTTACATGCTTGGAAATGGCTTTTCTGCCTTCCCCTCCCCTTCTTTTAAATCTTCTTTAAGTTGAATATCTTTCATGTGAGATGGTTTCTCGACCTCTCTAGTGTGGTCACCCTCTATTGGATACCATTCTAATTTTCAACACCCTTTAAAAATATCCAGTCCCCACGACTAAAAGCAGAGTTTCAAAAGTGCTTTAGAAGCTTCAGAATCCAATTCACTTCCCTTAACTGGGCACAGGGAGATGTAATAGCCATATGGAGTGTGGTTTCCTGACATTGATGCTTACTAGCTCTGTGGGACCTTGGGCAAGGTAACCTCTTGTTTCCATATCCATAAAGGGGAGATACTGAAAATTAAGCATAACGGCAATGAAAATAGTGCCTGGCACATAAAAAGTGCTCTATAAATGGTAGCTATTAATATTACTTGTCTTGTTTTTTGTATTAAGATTCAACAGAGAGTATCACAAATCAAACTAGCTTGAGGAAGGAAAGGAGGGAGGGAGGGAGGAAAGAAAGGAGGGAGGAAAGGAAAGGAAAATTATCGGTTCATGTTAACTAGAGAGTCCAGTGGGTAGTACAGCTGTATTCAAGGACTCAGATGACATAAACGGGACACACTTCCTCTCCGTCTCTATTGCTCCCTCCTCTCTGGTGGCAAAATGGCTCCCAGTAGGTCTGGGCCCACATCCAATCCTTTCAGCAACTCAAACAGAAGATGCAAACCTCTTTTCCAACAATTCCAACAAGAATATCATCTCATTGGCCCTGATTGTCTTGGCTTTAGGTCATGTGTCCATCTCTCAACCCATCACTATGGCCTGAGGCATGCAGTGATCTGATTGGCCAGACCAGGGTCATGTGCTCACTCCTGGAGCTGAGGGCCAGGGGGGTAGTAGTTTGAGGAAGGTTAAGGTGCATTTATCAGCAGAAGGGTGATGAGTGCTGGCCAGGCAAAATCAATGGATGTTCACTGCAGATTATAAATGCCTTGAGAGCAGGGACCTTCTCTTATATATTTTTTTGTCTGCTAGGCAGCCTGGTACAATAGTAGGTGAACAATAGTGGCTGAGTTACTGGACACTCTGCCATATGCCCTATGAGACCTTCTAGGGAGGGTTTGGCTGCCGCTCTGAGGGAAGACCATCTGATGATAGGACAGCCCCACCCCACTTCTGCCTGACTTTCTCCTCCACCACCTCAAGTCTCCAGAATCCATGGTGTCTTTCGTACTCTATATGGAGTGACGTGGATTAAAACAGAGCAACACCTACAGCAGGTGGTGGCCTGGGCTAAGTAAAGGTAGGGTCCAGATGCTTTTTAATTTTGTCAAGTGCTTTCTGCACATTGGTCCATGAGTATCCACATGAGACTGTAATGGATTCCCTTGGAACAAAGGCATTCATTGCTGAGGGTTTGGAGGAGGGAATTCATGCATTAGAAAGGGGGACGGGGTAGAAAAGTATTCCCCCAAATGAATGACTAGATGGAATTATTTTGTCTTCCTTTTGAGTGTATGGATCATAGATAATGTTACCATTTCTTATTCCATGCAAGGAAGTTGAAGGCTGAGATTATTTGGTGACAGTGTTTCAGAGAAAGGCTGTTCATCCTTGTGCCACAGACAGACATGGGTGGTTCTGGATGAGATGAATCTCTGGGGGACTTTTCTTGGTGGAGAACTGACTCCTCCAAGCCTAGGGGCTTCCAGTCAACTTACTTATTTACATGTTGTCTTTGTCTTATTTTGTGCTGAGCTTTCAGGGTTAAGTAGTTATGACAGAGGAAGCGGTTAGAGCCTGACTGTTTTCCTCCCACTATGTCACTGGCTTTGAAGGAAGCTGGTTCCTTTTTCAAGGTTGTACACTGGCAAAATTTGGAGTTTGAGAAACAACTCAATTTTCTGATACTGTGTTTAGTCTGTGTTTAACTGCACTGCACTACCCTGTGAATACAAACCAAACTAAATTAAATAATTTGACCCAACACAACCAGCCAAGCAAGCAACCAACCAGCTAGATGAAAACTGTTAAACACAAAGATTGGAGACAAGAGGAAAAAAAGAGAGAAATGGCTTTTGTGACATTTCCTTTTACATGAGTAGTTCTTAAGCTTCAGTGCAAGAGTCAGCTATGGTGCTTGGCAAAATACAGACTCCCAGGGCCCACCTTAGAAAGTCTGACTCAGTAAGTCAAGGCTGCAGCCCCAGAATTGCACTTTAAATAAGCATCTCAAGTGATTCTGATGTACATGGTCTCTGGACCACACTTTCAAAAGTTATAGGAAGAAATTACCAGGAATGTATTTCTTTTTTAAAATATTTATTTATTTCGGCTGCACTGGGTCTTAGTTGTGACACATGAGATCTTTAGCTGCGGCATGCGGACTATTAATTGCAGCATGCGAACTCTTAGTTGCAGCATGCATGAGGGATCTAGTTCCCTGACCAGGGGTCTAACCCAGACCTCCTGCATTGGGAGCATGGAGTCTTACCCACTGGACCACCAGGGAAGTCCCATACCAGGAATGTTTTTGCTGAGATGACCTCCATCTCTGGTATCATGATATAGATAGATGCCCTTACTTATTCTCAGCCCCTGGAATCTGTGGTTGGGGAGAGAATAAATGAAATTGGCAGAAACTGCCCATTTTCACTTCTGTTTAAATTCAAGTAGAGAATATTCAAGCTGAAAGATTTGTTTGAGGCTGTTTTGAGAACCATAGAAGCCAATTGTCAAGTGTTAAGAAGGTAATTATCAGTTAGTAATCATTGATTAGGAGCCATGCCCTTAAGTTTTTCCTTTCCTTAGTATTAGGGAACAAACAGTCACACGACCAGTGGGCTGTGTTTTTAATAAAAAACAAAGAAAAGATTAGAGTACATGTCATGTTCTAAATGTAAGTATTGTCTTATTAAATTTTTGTAGTTGTGTGTGCAGGTGCATGTGTGTTGGTACTGTTGGTTTGTGATGCAAAATGTATTTTTTTTTACTGTGGGTCATGGTCAAAAAAAGGGAAAGCATTTGCCCTACACTGTAACAACTCTGGAGAGAGATTCTCAGTTGCCGTATTTCTGAGACTTTCTTTGTTGTGTGAGTATGGACCACACTGCTCACTGGAGTATGTGCTGCAACTGGCAGGAGCTCATGAAATTGATTTCCTTACCAGACTTGAAGCCCTGCAGCCCAGTTTTAATTTGTTTAAATAAAGATAGAGTAGGCAGGGGAAAGACATTGATGACTGTAATAAGATTAAATTAGTAGGAGCTGGCAAGGAGGCATGCTCTTTTTTTGAGAGTGATAATGGAGAGATGAGGGAATATCAAATTAGTAAAATTGGAGGAGGACCCTGATGGGAAAGAAGGATCCAGATGCACGAAATTTGGGGTTTGGTGGGAAGGCCGCTGTGGTAATATAATCAGGATATTACTGATGTGAGGAGGAAGGTCTCTCTGGGAAGATGCCCTATTTCATTACGAGAGCACCTTGATAATGCATCTTGCTAATGGATGAACTGCAAAAAAGAACCACAAAACAGAACACAACAAAAAACGTGTTGTGTTTTCTTTCTCGTCCTAGATTTCAACTGATGACCCTTCTGAGAAGGATGCACTGCAGCCCGGCCGGAACCTGGTGGCTGCTGGCTATGCACTCTACGGCAGTGCCACCATGTTGGTCCTGGCCACGGCGAATGGAGTCAACGGCTTCATGCTGGACCCGGTGAGAGACCCCAGGGGAAGCTGGGTGCTTCGCTGGTGGCTGTGAGTGAGTGTTTATTGTGTGTGTGTGTTGGGGGAGAGGCAGTACCTAGAGGTGGAAGATGAGGCCCGTGAAGGGGCAGAGATGATGGGTTGGGGAAGGGGGGAAGGGAGATGGAGGGACCACCATGAGAAGATTATCGAGGTGAGAAATGGTGTCTGTCCAGAGCATAAGGAGTCTTTCTTCCACGATGAATTCTTTAGAGTGGACGTGACTCAGCTGACTCAGATGCCCACTGGGCTGAGCAGGCCACACAGATGAGTGGAGTGTGCTGGGAAAGGATGGTCAGGGTGGCGGCAGGGCAGTGGCGGGGCACTGGGGAACTGGGGAGGTCTGTCAGTTGTTACTCCTTGGGAATAGAGGCTCAGTCTTGCCAAGGCTTCCAATGTTTCAAGAAACACTAGATTTTTAGAAAATGTAATGTTTCTGGATGTGTAAAACACTGTGCTAGCCAATTAAAACACGTTTGTGGACCAGATGGAGCCCATAGATGGTCTGTTTGCCACCCACGCTATCCATTACTAGCTTATTTTCCTGAGGTGAATGGGTGTCCCGGCTGAAGCAGTGGACCACCTCATTTCTTCAAAATTAGCTCCGAAATTCATTTGATGTGCACGAGCACGCAAACCTTCAGTGAACCCTTGTGGTTTTGAAAGGCTTTGACGAACTCAAGGAAGTGAAAATAAAGAAGGAAATGAAGATAATTCCTTAGTCTGTCCAACTTATAGAGAAAAACACCCTCGGGAGCTCCCTGGTGGTCCAGTGGTTAGGACTCAGCGCTTTCACTGCTGGGCCCCAGGTTCAGTCCCTGACAAGACTAAGATCCCACAAGCCACGTGGTTCGGCCAGAAAACAAAAAACGAAACAAATTCCTCACAGAGAGGAGCCCAAGGTGCCATGAAAAATATTCATTAACAATTTTTAATTTGTGGATAATTTCTTCCACATGTGTATTAATTGGACTTCTTTAGATGACAGTTTCGACAGAGCAGATGAATTGAGCAAAGAAATCTCTTTACATATTTGGCATAACTAAACCCACCATTGAAATGAACTCCACAGAATCATCTTCCGTAGGTCGGCACATTCATTGTGCATTGGGTCCAGTGTCCCAAGGGAAAAAGAATTGAGGTTATAGATACCTTTCAGTTTTAGAAATGTCCTCAGATGACATTAATGAAACTATTTATTTGGTGCTTTTTGCTGACAAACCGAACCCCAGGTACGGTCAGCTGCTAGAATCCTGGGAGGGGCCGGTTGCTGGTGGTGGGGCCTCGAGGTTTGTGGGTGGCGGGTGGGAGAAATCGGAACGTAGGCTGCCTTTGTCTCCCGCACGCTTGCACAACTGGACTTTGCCTCCTTGGAAGCACCCGAGCTTAATAAATCAACAAGGGTAGGGAAACAGCACAAGTTTAAGCCTCCAAAGGAGGTGATTTCAGGGTAAAGTGGTGGCAGAACCCGAGCGAAGTTCACTCTGAGCCCAGGGTACAGTTTCCGAAATCACTGATGTTTTGGGTTTATCCTCTCAGCAGGTGTTTACCGCTTCCCCAGACATTCTTCTGGTAACTTCTCTGTTACCTTTCAGTTTATGGATGTGTGGAAAACATGAAACCTCTTCTTATTTCCAGATTGCAGACCTTGTGTCGGGGAGTAAGTCTCTGTGTGTTTGATAGTCTTTTGTCCACCTCACACTTAATGGCCACTCAGTGTTTGGAGGCTGCGCTACCCCCTGCTGGCTGACCTCCCAGATCTGATGAATGCCTGCAGGGTAGGGGTCAACCTAGTGCTTTCTTTTCATTTTGGCTGACAGCTTCCGCTAAGAAGACCACAGCAGCTTTATTTGCATTTCTAGCAGGCTTTAAGGTTTGAAAAGCTTTTCAGTCTCTTTCTCCCATACAAGAGACTAACCTCCTTCACAGCTAGGATGTTCTGGCCAGGTACCAGGGCGGGGTGCCCACAAAGCATGGCTTCATGAGCACCTGTTGTGTGATGCCTTCATTTTCCAGACTTTTACCAAAAAAAACATAAAAGAAAAAAAGAAAAGAATCACTCACAGTGACACCTTTCAGTGACCACTGTTAATTCTAGTCTCTTTTCTCCCCCTACCCTCCTCTCTCCCTCCCCCACTTCCTCTCTACTTCCAACAGAAACCAAGCTTTGCTATGGGAATAAGTGGCTGGGGAGAGAGGTGTCCAAGGTGGGACCTCCCTTCTGTCTCCTCCCCAGATGGGCGGAGCCTCAATCACTCTCTTATCAGGGACGCGTAGGAGCCCCAAACAGTCCTCAGTCCAGAGCTATAGGAGTTATGTGACACTTTGCTCCAAAGCTCGAATCTCCTTTGAAGAACCTAAGCCTTAAAGGCATCAGCTTAGCACTGGGACTTCGTGGGAGGCTGAGTTCTGAGAAGCACTCTGTAGATCAGTGAGCAAAGGCACCGGAAGCTATATATGCTGTGAATCGAAACTCACGGTGCTCGGGGAAAGTGACATCAAGATAGAAACGAACAAATGGAAAGCTAAGAGCAGCCATGAACACTTTGGTGTAACTCAGCTGCCCATCTCTCCTGATATCCTACCTCCTGTCTGCACCAATTTTTTTTTTTTTCCCAAAGGCATGGGTGTCCCAGGCCAAGGAGAAATCATTTCACAATGAAATCATTTCACAATGTTACAAATATTGAATCATTATGTTGTACACCTGAGAGTAACATAATGCTATGTCAATTATACGTCAGTTGAAAAAACAAAAAGATAAAAACCAAGCTCTTTGTGCTGAAGGACACACGTGACCTCAGGCCTCACGCCACCCCCTCCCACAGGCCTGAAGGAGATGTCACGGCTCCACCTTTCCTTCCTGTTTCACAGGCCATTGGAGAGTTCATCTTGGTGGACAGGGATGTGAAGATCAAAAAGAAAGGGAACATCTACAGCCTCAATGAGGGCTACACCAAGGACTTCGACCCTGCTGTCGCGGAGTATGTCCAGAGGAAGAAGTTCCCCCCAGTACGTGAGGGCTGCGGGGTCGGGGTTGGGGGAGGGCCCCTGAGTTATGTGTTGATTCATGATCTACCCTGGAGAGAAAGGCGGCAGGGACAGAAGCGGGTGGATTCCACTGTGCTGGGGACCGGAACCTCTGCCCTGAGACGGCAACCCCTTTGCCACTTTCTCTTGGCAGAGGAAAATCAGGACTGTAAAGTCCGTCAGATGAACGAAGTCATGGCAGTAAAACATGCTTCACTGCTGGGGTCCCTGATCCCAGTTGGTACGAAACGTGGTCCTTGCAGCCCAGGCCCCAGCCCTGTGGCACCTGAAGGATTTCTATCAGTCACCTCTAGACTGAGAGCAGCCATCGTGGCATCTCTCTAAAGAGGTTACACATCACTGAACACGAGGAGAAGAAATGGCTGTTTGTAGAGACGGTTCTATGTAGGAATATCCAATCTTGTCCTACTCTTGTTACTGAAAGCTCGGCCTCTCTGTACACACCGGTGCCCAAGCAAATCTCGGAGACAGAGTTTTGGGTGAAGTAGAAAAGGATAGCTTTATTGCTTTGCCAGTCAAAGGGGGACACACTGGGCTCCTGCCCTCGAAAACTGTGTGTCCCAGGGACTTCCCTGGTTGTCCAGCGGGTAAGACTCTGCGCTTCCAATACAGGGGGCCCGGGTTCAATCCCTGGTCAGGGAACTAGATCCCGCATGCCACAGTGAAGATCCCGCATGTTGCAACTAAGACCCGGCGCAGCTAGAATAAATAAATACATAAATAAATATTTTTAAAAAAGTTTTATAGAAAAAAGAAAGAAAAAGAAAGAAAGAAAACTATATGTCCCACCCTGGGAGGATTTGATGAGGGTTATATAACAGTGGTTCGAGGCTGGGGTCTCTGACAAGATTAGGGTGTGAGCAGGGCCTGCCCACCTTCATCTCGTCTCAGGTGGTTTCCTAATCTTGACCAGCTTCTCGGGTCCCTTTAATCTTGCCTCAGGTGGTTTTTTAGCCGTTTCTCCCTTGATTAGCAACTGTTTAAATCTGCCCTTTGGAACTCAGGGAAGGTCATGGAGGCTGGAGTCTTGCCTACAAGAAACGGGGGTCAAAAGGGCCTCCATGCCTGGGAGCCCCACCGGGCCTCACTCATTTTCCCTCTTGCTTAATGCCATGGAAGGCTGCTGTGTTCTGAGGAAGAAGCCCAGATGTTGTTGGTTTGGCATTCAGGGCCCTCCAAGCTGGCCCCAGGCTCTCTCTCCAGCCTTATTATCTCTCCTTCCACCTTTCCCTAGAGATCCCTTCCTGCCCCCAGCTGCACCAGGCTCCTCCCAGGGCCCAAGGCAGACTGCAGGTGCTTCTCTAGTTGCCCCACCTTTGGCTGGGCAGTTCCTGCTCCTGCAGAGATGAAAACCCCACCCTTGCCCCCTCTCCGTAGCTCTGCAAAATCTTTTTTCTCCTTCAGGGTCCTGCTAAATGCCTGCCCCACCCCGAGCCTGAATCCACCACACCCTCCTTAGGGCCTCCTCAGGTAATTTGAGCTATTGTAAGATGTAAGAGGCTGTCTCCATGATTCCATTTTCTGCTGCTTGGGGACAGAATTTTCATCCCATTTCCTAGCACAGCCCCAAACGCACACCTTGATGGCGCTCTGTTTGACTGTTGAATCAAATAAGCATAGAGGACATGAAGAGAGCTCTCTCTTCTGTAACCCTAACTATTGCTGGTCTTAACCTTGTAGGACAACTCAGCCCCCTACGGTGCCAGGTACGTGGGCTCCATGGTGGCAGATGTTCACCGCACCCTGGTCTACGGAGGGATCTTTTTGTACCCAGCTAACAAGAAAAGTCCCAACGGAAAGGTAAATAAGTCCCCTGAAGAGTGGTTGAGAAGCAGAGGATTTCCTTTGCAGCCTGGGAGATTTGACTGAGGAAGAAAGGTCATGGTAGCTGTTATGCTCTGCAGTAGGGTGCCAAGGATGTCTGTGGCATATTCTTTTCTAGATTAAAGGCTGTCCTGGTTAAAGCCAGGTGATATCAGCTAAAGATGATCTCTTGAGAGCCCTTTCATTGCTAAAGATAAGTGATGATGCTATGGTCAGAGGGTACTAAAAGTGCTTTCTGCTTCTACTGGATACACGTGGTTTGGCTTGGGCAAAATGAATGCCATTCATAAAATGAAATGAAACAGTCCAGCCTCATTACCAAGGCAGCAAATCACATATGCATCCCAAACAGAGGTCTTCTTTGATTGTTTTCAAAAGGCATAACATTGAAATGACTAGTGAGCTGACATTTGCTGCTTAGAAAATGCTACCTTTCTAGGGAAGGAAAGCATCTCTGGGGACACCTAGAGCTTTCAGGTAAGCTGCAACTGATGCATTGGTCTCATGCCCACAACCTTCTTACAAGCCAGGGGGTGGGCTGTGCTTGCTTATGCTGGAGAAGGGACACCCACTTTTCTTCGACACAGAGGGACAGTGTGTTTCCTTCTCAAGTATTGTCCCTTTGTTTTTCCCAAAGGACAGACAGGTTTTTCTTATTTTATTTTATTTTTAATGTGAGAGAAGGAATAGGAATAATCCCCATAGTTAGAAATGGATGTATTTCAGATGTGCTCAGATCTCTGTTTATGGCATGTGGCGTCCAGTTCACTGAAATCATTAAAACATTCACTCTTACCATAGCCACCTACCTCGGGCATCCCAACCTATGTGATTAGCCTGCTCTATAGCACTTTTCTCTAATGCCTCAAAAAATTGTTCCTTAACACAAATATTGAGGTTCCTCCTTTTCCTTTTTTTTCAGTTTTGCAAATCTGACCCTGACACCTGGATGGAAATAGAGTCAGGAAACACCTGCAAAAAGCTGTCTACTCAGTAGGCAGACTGCATGAAAATGCATACAATAAAAAAGTGAATATTTAAAAGTAAATTCCAAGATGTATAACATACTAAATCCCAACCCTCAAGCCTTAGGAGAATTGTAAAAGGAATGTGTACAGAGTTGCAAACAATATTATACTGTTTGGAGGAGCCAGTCTGCTTTCCAGATGTCTGCAGCCAGACACTACCATGGACTTTTAAATGCTTATAGAATAGGCAAAGGTCCATCCAAAACACACACAGAATCACTCATTAGGTCCAGTTTCCGTGCTATAAAGAGAAGGGAAACATCGGTTCTGCCAAAATGTCATTCGGTCCTGAGCCCAGGTGGTCTGCCTCACATCTGCATCAGGCAATCTATTGCTGGCTCTTGATGGATGGCTTAATTTAACCAAATGGTTAAATTAACCATCCAGTCTTAGATGCAACCTTGTGATGGAAAGTAAGGGAAAGTATCAGTTCATTTGATCAGCTCTGCACTATTTTGCTATGAAGCAGATCTCTTTTCTGTGTAATCTATTCTGTTCTGAGAATGCTGCTCTTGTTTTCCAGTTGAGACTATTGTATGAATGTAACCCCATGGCCTATGTCATGGAGAAGGCAGGAGGATTGGCTACCACTGGGAAGGAAGCTGTATTGGACATTGTTCCCACTGACATCCACCAGAGGGCGCCAATCATCTTGGGGTCTCCTGAAGACGTGACTGAGTTCCTGGAGCTATATAAGAAGCACGCTGCCAAATGAAGAGCTGGCCTTGCCCACACCAAACAGAATTACCTTTTATCTGGACCTTTGATCTCACAGGGTGCTACCCGATTCTGACTGTGCATCAGATATTCCTAGACATAGAAATAAAAAGTATGGATATTTTCACCATCAAATGCTGTGTAATGCCTTATGCTGCCTAACCAAAATGCTATCTCAGTAATGCCACAGATGGTCACGATATGTTTTGAGTGGATAGAGGAGAAATAAACATATTCTTCCTTTTTCTAAAAAAAAAAAAGTCTTCATTGCTTTGTGCCAAATAACAGTAATAATAATAACAGCTAATGCGTATATCATTAGATAACTCATTTAATCTTCATAACAACCTTATGAATTGGGCACTGTGAATAACCCATTTTGCAGTTGATGAAATGGAGGACCGAGAGCTGCGGTAATCTGCCCAAGGTCACCAGCCCATGAGCGACAGAGCTGGGATATGAACCCAGGCAGTCTGGCCACTAAACTCGGAGTTAATGAATCACTTCTCCTGTGTGTTGTCTGTTCAGGTCTGGGTGTGCAGCATCAACATGAGCAATGCTTTTAAGCCCTCCTGGGAACTGGAGAAGTGATATATGATCGGTGGTACCCATCTAGGACCTATTGGCCTCCTGTACATGGGTGTAAGCATCTGAGGCACAAATGAAGGTTTAAGTTATTACTCAGTGATAAGTTTTTTATAAAAACATAACACTTCATTGAATTAACATAATATAATAATTCCTAAGGTTTAATTACCATAAAGAAAAGGATTCATCATAAGAACAAGATTTAGGAAATACAATTGGTTGCAAACAAGCACTTTTCTATTAGGCTCTGTGTAAAAACAGTTCCTCCCTTAGCTGACCCTGGTTCTTTCTGGACTGGAATTCCAAGATTATAGCAAGTTATATCCGATGTTAAGAAACATCTGGCCTTTCTTAAGCTCTACATATATTAGGATTTTGCCAATGGAATGTAGGTGGAAATGATGTATACTAATTCTAGTTTGAAAACCCAATGAATAATCCTTCATCCACTCTTTTTCATGCATTAAAAGTCATGAGTTTCAATGACAGTATTACAACAGGACAGAAGCCTGGGTGTCTGAGCCACCACTCTGTCTACATTAGGTTGTGATGTGAAATAGAAATGAACCTTCGATGTACTAAGCTACTAGGATTTCAGGCTTATTAGTTATTGCAACATAACCTAGGCCATCCTAAGACTGAGCTTGGGAAAGCTTTTTTTGTTTTTGTTTTTAACTTCTCTGAACCCCAGTTTCTTCATTAAAAAAATGTTAATTGTAGTACTTATTGTTGTAGTCAAGGCCATATTCACTGTAAGTAACCTACTTAGGCCAACTAAATCAGAAAGGGAATTTGTTGGAAAGATTCATGAAGTCCAGTACCACTGCAGAGGAGGACAGCTTACAAAGAACACATCCTTCTTAGTTCCAGCATTATCATCCAATTCACTAGTGTCTGTGTCTCAAGCTAAGTTCCCAGGACAGAAAATCTGATTGGCTCACCTTATATCAAATGTCTACCTCTGATCCAATCAGCTGCAGCCAGAGACAGGGTCACACAAGCAAATGTGTCTTGAGTCTTCCTCTTATGGGCAGGGTGCACTTTTCTCCAAGATGGGGATCATGGGCTAAGCAGATACCTCAAAGGTATCTGCTATGCTACACACAGGGACGTTGAGGTTACATGAAAAGGCATATGCCGGGCTGATTCTGCATTGTCACGAGCTTGGAAGTCACCACTCCAGCCTAACTAACTGCAAGTGAAAAACTGAAAAGGCTGAAAAGTCAAAAACTCTTCTTGGGTCCATAAGAGAAGGAAGGACACAGGGCAAACCATTGTCCCCAAGGTTGGCGAGACAGGTGAAAACAGGCAGTCACATCTCACCAGAGCAAAGACTCATGAAGGGAAATTGCTGCAGGAGCCAGTGCTGGGGTCTAAAGCCTGAACTGTAATTAACAGATTGCTGGAAGTTCGGCCTGGACAGTTCTGAGAGTTAAAAAAATTCAGGGCAACCTACAGGGGGCCCCCAGGATTGTGAGTTTTACCTCTAGGAGCTTGACCAGGATACCACAGTGAATGCTGGAGAAAATACTGGGCTTCTGGCTGGGGATGGGAAGGAAACATTTTGAAACACACCAGAGCACTCTGTTCTTAACAAAGCCTGCCCTCAAGGGAAATTAGTTAACTAGAGCAACCCAATCAAGGATTATCAGTCTTAACTGACCTGGGGAAGGGAAATACCCGACTCTAGCCAATTCTAGCCATCCCATACCACTTAAGGGGGGAGAAAAAAACGGAGAAACACTTGTGAAGTTCATAATCTAGAAGCACAGGCTCACAAAATGCTGAGACCTAATCATAGGACTAGGTCCCTCCCCTCACATCTCACCACCTCCTTACTAAAAGCCTGTTTACAGCAGTTCCTTTTATCCAGTACACTATATCCAGCTCTCAAGAAAGAATTACAAGGCAAACCAAAGGGCAAAAAACCACAATTTGAAGAGACAGAGCAAGCTTCAGAACAAGACATGGCAGGGATGTTGGAATTACCAGCCTGGGAATTTAGAACAATTATGATGGGACTTCCCTGGTGGTGCAGTGGTTAAGAATCTGCCTGCCAATGCAGGGGACATGGGTTCGATCTCTGGTCCAGGAAGATCCCACATGCCACGGAGCAACTAAGCCCGTGTGCCGCAACTACTGAGCCGGTGTGCCACAATTACTGAAGCCTGCGCACTCTACGGCCTGCATGCCACAACTACTGAGCCTGTGGGCTGCAACCACTGAAGCCCACGTGCCTAGAGCCCGTGCTCTGCAGCAAGAGAATCCTCTCAATGAGAAGCACATGCACCGCAACGAAGAGTAGCCCCCACTCGCTGCAACTAAAGAAAGCCCGTGCGCAGCAACGAAGACCCAACACAGCCAAAAATAAATAAAATTCAAAAAAAAAATAAGACAATTATGATAAATTTGCTAGGGACTCTAATGGATAGACAGCATGCAAGAACAGATGGGCAATGTAAGCAAAGAGAAGGAAATCCTAAGAACCAAAAAGAAATACTAGAGATTAAAGAAAACATTGTCACAGAAATGAAGAATGGCTTTGATTGGAATTTGATGGTCATGGCTAAGGAAGGAATCTCCGAGCCTTAGGATATATCAATAATCTTTGAAAACTGAAAAGCAAAGCAAAACATAGACTGGAAAAAAAAACTAACAAACAAACCAGGATATCCAAGGACTGTGGGACAACTACAAAAGATGTAACATGCATATTGGGAACATCAGGAGAAGAAGAAGAAAGAGAGAAAGGAACAGAAGAAATATTTGAAATAATAATGACTGAGAATTTCCTCCAAGTTAATGTCAGACACCAAACCACAGATCCAGGAAATTCACAGAATAACACACAGGATAAATGCCAAAAAACCACACCTAAGCCTAACATCATCAAACTACAGAAAATCAAAGATAAAGAAAAAATCCTGAAAGAAGCCAGAAGAGGAAATAAACACCTTACCTACAGAGGAACAAAGAAGTACATCTGACTTCTTCTCAGAAACCATGCAAACAAGAAGACTTGGAGTGAAATATTTAAAGTGTTTAGAGGAAAAAACCCATCAACCTCTGAATTCTATACTCTATAAAATTATCCATCAAAAGTGGAGAGGGACTTCACTGGTGGTCCACTGGTTAAGACTTTGCCTTCCAATGCAGGGGGTGTGGGTTTGATCCCTGGTCAGGGAGCTGTAATCCTACATGCCCCAAGGCCAAAACTCCAAAATGTAAAACAAAAGCAATATTGTAACAAATTCAATAAAGACTTCCAAAAAAACAAAGCGAAGGAGAAACAAAAACTTCTCAGACTAACAAAAATTGAGGGCATTTTTTGCTAGTAGGTCTTCCTTGCAAGAAATGTTAAATGATGTTCTTTAGAGAGAAGGAAAATGATATAGGTCAGAAGCTTGGATCTACATAAAGAAAGGAAGAGCATCGAAGAAGGAAAAAAAGAAGGTAAAATAAAAACTTTTATTTTTTATTCTTAATTGATCTAACAGAAAACCGTTTTTTCAAAATACTAATAGCAAGAATGTATTCAGTTATGACTTATTCTTAATTGATCTAATAGACAACAGTTTGTTCAAAATAGCAACAATGTATTCAATTATATCTGCTTATGTATATATCATATATATGCACTTATGTATGCTTACATATAAGTGAAATGAATGATAGCAATTATACAGGGACAGGAGGATGGAACTAGAATTATTTTGTTATTATAAGGTACAACTACCCATGAAGAGTTATATGTTATTTGAAAGTGAAATTGGATTAGTTGTAAATGTATATTGCAAACTCTAGGGAAAACACTAAAAATAGTAAAAGGAAGTATAACTGATATGCTAAGAAAGGAAAGCACAGGAAATCATATAACATGACTAATTAAAATCACAAAAGGCAGAAAAAGAAAGGAAGACAACAATAGGAACAAAGAACAAGGGCAAAAAATAGAAAATAGTAACAAATATGGTTACTATTTTCCATTAATCCAACTGTATCAATAATCACTTTGAATGTCAATGATCTAAATACACCAATTAAAAGGGTGGATGAAAAACATGACCTAACTATATGTTGTCTACAAGAAACCCACTTTAAATATAAAGACACACACAGATTAAAAGTAAATGGATGGAGAAAAGTATATCATGCTAACACTAATGAAAAGAGAGCCGGAGTAGCTATATTAATGTTAGACAGAACATACTTCAAAGTAAAGAAAGTTATTAGGGATAAAGAGGGGTATTACATAATAATAAGGGAGTCAATTCTTGAACAAGACATAATAGTGTATGGGCCTAACAACTGAGCATCTAACTTCATGAAGCAAAATGGATAAAACTGTAAGGAGGAAGATGAATCCACTATCATAGCTGGGGATTTCAACACTCTTCTCTCAGAAATGGAAAGACCCAGCAGGCGAAAATCAACACATGGTTGAACTTAACACCATTTATCAACAAGATATAATTGACATCTACAGACTACTTCATCCAACAACAGCAGAATACACATTTTCCTCAAGCTTACATGGAACATTCACCAATATAGACCACATTCTGGGCCATAAAACACACCTTGACATATTTAAAAGAATAGAAATCACACAATGTCTGCTTTTAGACCACAATGGAAATAAACTAGAAACCAATAACAGAAAGTTAAGTGGAAAATCCCAAAATACATGGAAATTCAATAACATACTTCTAAATAACATATGAATGAAAGAAAAACATCTCAAGAGAAATTTTAAAATATTTTGAACTAAATGAGAATAAAAATACAACTTATCAAAATTTGTGGGATACAGTGAAAAGCAGTGCTTAGAGGGAAATTTATAGCATTAAATGCATATATTAGAGAATAAGAAAGATCTAAAATCAATCTAAGTTTCCACCATAGGAATCTAGGAAAAGAAGAACAAATTAAACCCAAAGTAAGCAGAAGAAAGGAAATAATAAGAATTAGAGCAGAAATCAATGAAAGTAAAACAGAAATCAGTAACGAAAATCAACAAAACCAAAACCTGGTTCTTTGAAAAGATCAATAAAATTGATAAGCCTCTAGCCAGGCTAACTAAGAAAAAAGAGAGAAGACATAAATTACTAGTATCAGAAATAAAAGATGGAACATTACTACAGATCGTTTGGAAATTAAAACGATGATGAAGGGGGCTTCCCTGGTGGCCCAGTGGTTAAGAATCTGTGTTCCAATGCAGGGGACATGAGTTTGATCCCTGGTCAGGGAACAAAAATCCCACATGCTACAGGGCAATTAAGCCCACATGCCACAACTACTGAGCCCACATGCTCTGGACCCTGCATGCCACAACTAGAAGCCCGTGCTCCGCAACAAAGAGCCCATGAGCTGCAACGAAAGATCCCGTATGCCACAATGAAGATCTGTGTGCCACAACTAAGACCCGATGCAGCTAAATAAATAAATAAACAGGGCTTCCCTGGTGGCACAGTGGTTGAGAGTCCGCCTGCCGATGCAGGGGACACGGGTTTGTGCCCCGGTCCGGGAAGATCCCACATGCCGCGGAGCGGCTGGGCCCATGAGCCATGGCCACTGAGCCTGCGCGTCCGGAGCCTGTGCTCCGCAACGGGAGAGGCCGCAGCAGTGAGAGGCCCACGTGCCGCCAAAAAAATGGGCCAAAGACTTTAACAGACACCTCACCAAAGAAGATACACAGATGACAAATAAGCATATGAAAACATGCTCCACATCATATGTCATCAGGAAAATGCAAATTTAAACAACGAGACATTCCTACACACCTATTAGAATGACCAAAATCCAGAACACCAAATGCTGGTGAAGATGTAGAGCAACAGGAACTCTCATCCTTTGCTGATGGGAATGCAAATTGGTCCAGCCGCTTCAGAAGACAGTTGGAGGTTTCTTACAAAACCAAACATACTCTCGCCATATGATCACACTCCTTGGTATTTACCCAAAGGAGCTGAAAACTGACATTAGTACAAAAACCTGCAGACTGTTGTTAATAGTAGCTTTATTCATAATTGCTAAGACTTGGTAGCAACCAGGATGTCCTTCAGTAGAGGAATGAATAAATAAACTGTGGTCCATCCAGACAATGGAATATTATTCATTGCTAAAAGAAATGAGCTATCAAGCAATGAAAAGACGTGAAGGAATCTTAAATGCATATTACTAAGTGAAAGCAGCCATCTGAAAGGGCTACCTACTGTATGATTCTAACTAGTTTACATTCTGCAGAAAGCAAAACTACGGAGGCAATAAGAATATCGGTGGTCACGAGGGGTGAGGTGGTGGGGAGAGATGAAAGGCAGGACACAGAGCATTTTTAGGGCAGTGAAACTACTCTGTGTGATATTATGATAGATAGATATATGTCATGATACAATTGTCCAGACCCACAGAATGTACAACACCCATAGTAAACCTTAAGGTAAACTATAGATTTTGGGTGATAACGATGGCTTAATGTAGGTTCATTTTTGTAAAAAAAAAAAAAGAGAGAGAAAAAACAAATACCATTCTGGTGAGTGATATTGTGATGTTGATAACAGGGAAGGCCATGCATGTGTGGGTACAGAGGGAAATGAGGAATCTCTGTACTCCTCGCAATTTTGTTGTAAACCTAAACTACTCTAAAAGATAAAGCCTTATTATTATTTTTTTAAAAAAGCATAGTATGATGAGAATATAATTAAGTGGTGCAATGGGTACCAAAGAATTAAAATATAGTTCCAACATATGCCAGCCCCACTTTAACTTTATTTTTGCATTTGAAGAATGTACATAGCACTTTCCTACATATTTTTATACATTGAAAACTAGACTTGGTATCTTGGTAAAACTATGTTATAGGAAAGCAGAAATTGTATTCTTTATTTTTTTATCTTTGTTTTCTGTTATCCAACAAAGCTGATGCTTAATTATCAAGTTGGTTTCACTGGCACGTGAGAAAAGGAAGGTGTGATCTGCAAAGAAACAGAGTTCCTATGTGAAGCTGTTTAGAATGGCACTCAATGTTCAGTGCTCAAGTATGTAGTAAGTACTGTAGTCCTATGGGAGCAAGTGTGTAGGTATTTTGAAACATTTTGCCATAATTGTAATTTTTTTTGCATTTTTACCTGATGGCATTATTTCCTCTTTTTTGTTGTTTTTTTTCCAAATTTATTTATTTATATTTTTGGCTGCATTAGGTCTTCGTCGCTGCCCGCTGGCTTTCTCTAGTTGAGGCGAGCGGGGGCTACTCTTCGTTGCAGTGTGCGGGCTTCTTACTGTGGTGGCTTCTCTTGTTGTGGAGCACGGGCTCTAGGTGTGCAGGCTTCAACAGTTGTGGCACATGGGCTCAGTAGTTGTGGCACACAGGCTCAGTAGTTGTGGCTCACGGGCTCTAGAGCACCGGCTCAGTAGCTGTAATGCACAAGCTTAGTTGCTCCACGGCATGTGGGATCTTCCCGGACCAGGGCTCGAACCCATGTCCCCTACATTGGCAGGCGGATTCTTAACCACTGCGCAACAGGGGAGCCCAGCATTACTTCTTATAATAAAACCTTTTCTGATTGAAAACTTCAAAAACAAAGTAAAACAAACACCTATGTTGGGGACTTCCTTGGTGGTCCAATGGTTAAAGACTCCACGCTTCCAATGCAGGGGGCCCGGGTTCAATTCCTGCTCAGGGAACTAGATCTCGCATGCTGCAACTAAGACCAGGTGAAGCCAAATACACAAATAAGTATTAAAAACAAAACAAAACCCAAAAAACCTATGTTGGGATTCCATAAAGCATCTCAGCAGAGTTTTGCTAACAAAGCTTGGTCCCTCAGCTGATATTCAAGAGGCACATTCCAGGTCCTTGTCTTTGGGTGGAGGGCCCCGAGGCAGCAGCAAGATTGCCCCAGCCGTTAGGACGGTCTGCTTGACCTTATTTACTTAGACTCAGTCCTGTGAGCATCTTTCACTAAGCAGAGCAAAGCCATAGATAGCTTTGTGGTCACCAGTGTATCCTTGGCACTGAAATAACTGAGCTGGAGGCTCTTCTACCTTCTTCTGGGCTTTCACCACAGCTGCTCTTTCAGTTTCCACCCTGTCCTGTGCCCTGAAAGAACTTTGGCATTTGCTGAAAGGTCATCAGCTGCAATTTTAGACCATTGGGTAACAAACATCTGACATTTAAATGCAGCTGCAAAGTGGTGGGATTGCTGTACCGGCTGTCAGCCTGGGCTGGACGGTGACAGAAGTAGCAGCCCCTTCCTCGGATCCCTTTATGGACGAGTGGTTGACTGCTTATAAAGGACACCAGCCAATACTCTCCCTTCTGACTCCCAAATTATCTAGTCTTGTTCATTCTTAACACCCATAGTGTGCTGGGCACCAGGGATTCTCCGGACAGTTGTGCTGAAGCACTAGTTTGTATACTTCCAATCTCTTGTGAACAAATACATAATAAAAATTAACTAGAAAGGCTAATAAACACATGAAAAGATGCTCAACATCACCAATCATTAGGGAAATGCCAATCAAAGCCACAATGAGGGCTTCCCTGGTGGTGCAGTGGTTGAGAGTCCGTCTGCCGATGCAGGAGACACGGGTTCATGCCCCGGTCCGGGAAGATCTCACATGCCACAGAGCGACTGGGCCCGTGAGCCATGGCCGCTGAACCTGCGTGTCCGGAGCCTGTTGCTCTGCAATGGGAGAGACCACAACAGTGAGAGGCCCGCGTACTACAAAAAAAAAAAAAAAAGCCACAATGAGATACCATTTCATACCCGTTAGGATGCTAGTTATAAAAAAACAAACAAAAAAACCCCAGAAGATAACAACTGTTGGCAAGGATGTTGAGACATTGGAACCCTTGTGCACTGCTGGTGGGAATGTAAAATGGTGCAGCCACTGTGGAAAATGGTACAGTGATTCCTCAAGAAGTTAAACATAGAATTACCATATGATCCAGCAATTCTACTTCTGTGTATGTATATACCCCCCAAAAACTGAAAGCAGGGACTTGAACATGTATTCGTCCTACCGTGGACATGATAGCATTATTCACAGTAGCCAAAAGGTGGAAACAACCAAAGTGTCCGTCGGTGGATTAATGGATAAACAAAATGTGGTATATCCACCAATGGGATATTATTCAGTCTTAAAAAGGAAGGAAATTCAGACACGTGCTACAACACGGATGCACCTTGAAAATATGATGCTAAGTGAAATAAGCCAGCCACAGAAGGAGAAATATTGTATGATTCCACTTATATGAAGTACCTAGAATCGTCAAATTCGTAGAAATAGCAAGTAGAATTGCAGGTTGTCGGGGACTGAGGATTGAGGGGGAAGAGAGAGTTAGTGTTTAATAGGCACAGAGTTTCACTTTACAGTAAAAAGACTTTTTAAAAATGTACAGTTCTCTGAATTTTAACACATGCATGGGTTCAAGTTGCCATCACCATAATCGGGATACAGAACAGTTCCATCAGGCAAAAAATTCCCCATCCTGTCCTCCCTGCCCCACACCGACTATTCCTGGCAACCATGAAGTTGGTCTCTAACTCTCTAATTTTGTCTTTTTTGAGAATATCATATAAAGGGAATCATACAGCATATAGTCTTTTTTTTTTTTTTTTTTGCGGTACGCGGGCCTCTCACTGTTGTGGCCTCTCCCGTTGCGGAGCACAGGCTCCGGACGCGCAGGCTCAGCGGCCATGGCTCACGGGCCCAGCCGCTCCGCGGCATGTGAGATCTTCCCTGCATCGGCAGGTGGACTCTTTTAAGACTGGCTTCTTTCACCAGCATGATGCCTTTGAGATTAGTCCCAGTGCCACATGGAACAATAGCTTGTTTCTTTTTATTGCTGAATAGAGTTCTATTGTATGCATCCACCACAGTTTCTTTACCACTATTGAAGAGCATTTGGGTGTTAGCTGTTCCTGACAATTTTAAATAGAGCTGCTATAAATATTCACGAATGGGTTTTGGTGTGAACATACGATTCATTTCTCTAGGGAAGATGTGACGGTCCACTCTGAGTGGCATCGTTTTGTACCACCACAAAGAGGGGAAACCCTCTTAATCAGATGACATTCGACTTCCAAGGAAATCTGGAAACCAATCAGCCGGGCCACTCTCTTTATCTTGTGGCCATTTACTGGCCCAGAACTCCTAATATCCAGCCACTGCTCTTTCTATAATTATGTCTGAAGAATCATGGTTGATCTCCCATGTGAAAGACAAAGCTGAGTTATTTATTGATGGAAACATGAAGCATCAGGGTCAAGGAAAGTTCCATTCTACAGTCCTCACAATTTCCAGAAGCTCTTGGGGAAGAAAAAGAAAGTTTTCCAATTTAGATGCTGGTGATGTCAAAATTAAAATGTTCTGACATGGAAGCTCCTCTTCTAGGGCTGTATCTTACTGAAGCCCTCACACAAGCACATACACAAAGGTAAGGATCTTGGTACAGCATTGTTTGAGGAGCAAATATTTCAAAAATATCTGACCGTCCACACAGCAGGAAAGCAGTGTGTCTCTGTGTGTCGACACGGATGTATTTCCCAGTTGTTTTGCTGTGGAAGACACTTCTGATTGGTTGATTCAATATCAGTGCCCGACTCTTGCAGCAAAACATCATCATATGCCGTAAATCTGGCCAATGCTTCAAAAGTGGAAGGCTACTTGGGGTGGGGGTGCGGGGTAGGCAGAGGGTGTTTCTGGGGAACTATTTCTTTCCTAATAAAAGGGAACAGATGTGGTTGCCCTTCTCCCCTCTTTCGGTCTTCAGATGTTCAGAGCTGTAGTGGCCATTTTGTGCCCGTGAGATGATAAGCTTGGAGGCAAAAACCAGCTGACCGAGGATGACGGAGAAGAGACAGAGAGGGGTTCCTAATGGAACTGTTGACCAGCTAAATGAATGCCAGCTGCTGCCTTGGAGAAAATATGAGACTAATGAACCGCACATATTTAAATCACTCTATGTTTACTATTACTTGCAGCTAAACATATTCTGATTGAAGTAACTGTCAAAGGAAAAGAATCAGCTTGCACAGCAATGTGCATATTGTCCTATTTTGTAAAATGAAATTGTATATGTATACATGATAGTTATACATACATCAACAAATTGGAAGCGTAATAACAGCTAGCAAGTATTGAGCACCTACTATGACAGGCATATCTTATCACTTTAATCCTCACAACCACTCTGTCAGGTAGATGTTTTATCGTTATCACCATTTACAAGTGAGGAAACTGAGGCTTCAGGAGCTTTTCCAAACTGTACAACTAGCAGATGACTAGCCTGGGACTCGGAGCCAGGTGTCTCTGCCCCCAGAGAAAGTGCTTGGACCACCCTATGCAGATCTCCTCCCCTGTTTACAAATACAGATCCCCACCACCTCTAATGCAGTTATTTCTGGCAGTGGGTTGGAGGATGGGCTGGTTCTGTAGTGTTTCCTTTCCAATCAGCAAGCATCATTTTTGCTATAAAAATGCAAATCTAGAGAAATTGAAAAAATAAAGAATTGATCACATAACCCTAGTGCTAGGCACTAGGAATAGTTTTTTCTTCCAGATTTGAATACCTATTATAAATATCCATCCGATCATACATGCTTTTTGGAATTTAAAAGCATCCTTTTCAAACATATGAAAGAACCCTGGCTAAGAAGTCCCAAGATTGCCATCATTTTGTTACGTGACCTGTACCCCAGATAAGATATCTGCCAGTCTGCCTCCTGCAATATGAGGGAATGGGGCCCTGCAGTAGATACATGAGAAGAAACCTTTTGAGTCTTTGAATAAGAGGGTTTTATGGATCTTTTTTTTTTTTTTTTAGTGGCTGGAATTCTCATCTCTTACCTTTACTAAACAGTTGCTTCTTAGGATCTTTAAAGAAAAAGTTTCGTCAAGAAGAAGTAGGTCTGTGTTTCCCAGCTGCCCGGTTCTATTTACAGCTTGGCAGCGTTCAGATCAGCCAGTCCTGAGAGGTTTCCTTGAGGACTCGCCCAGTTATCTCAACCACGTGGCCTGGGGCACTTTCCCTTAAAGGTCCTGGCATGGCCAGTACAGATTTCTAATCAGCTCTGATACCGCAGAGCCACTGACCGGCCCTTAGAGATAAGGCTTTCTTCTGCAGGGAGAAAAGGATTTGAAAAACTACCCGCCGCAATGGGGGACAGAAGCCCCTTCGAAACGGACATGCTCACCCTGACCCGTTACGTTATGGAAAAGGGGCGTCAGGCCAAAGGCACCGGGGAGCTCACACAGCTGCTGAACTCCATGCTGACGGCCATCAAAGCCATCTCCTCGGCCGTGCGCAAGGCTGGCCTGGCCCACCTGTGAGTCTGCCCTGCTGCGACACGCAGTGATGGGGGGCCCCGGTGCGGGTGGGCAGAGCTGTAGGTGCTTGGGCCGAAACAGACTCAGAAGTATTAGCCCGTGAGCCCTGGAGGGAAGTTGCCTTTAAAGTTTCTGCCAGGTGTCCTTCGATAAAGGGGCCTTCGACTTGTTTCAAGAAAGAAACAAAATACTTGGAGACATGCTACGGAGAAAAAATATATAATTTTCCCAGTTACCATGTATTATAATGATAAGCTCAGGGGCTTGTTCCATTGAAACATATCCTGAGTTATCGTGACTTGTGCTTGCATTCTCACTGGCGCAAAGCAACCGCCAGGAGACTTGAGAGGACGCTTGACGCCCTTTGCAGATATGAGCGTTTTATTACCATGACCTTTGCCCATCATAGTCATTAGGAGGTAGAAATCATTTACTGAATCCCAGGGCCCGTCGTCCGTCTCCTTTCTCACCATCGAAAAGACTCTTTTGCTTTTAAAACAATATTTTATTTCTTCTCTGTGACTCAATCTTCTCTCCACTTGGTGTGCAGGAAGCTGGGAGGTGCTGGGCCCGGGAGGAGGGAATGCAGAGCGTTCTTCCACTTCGCCCTCTTGGTGCTTTACCCAAGTTCATGCTACAGCTGCCAATCCTCACAGCCAAGGGTCCAGTTTAAGTCTGTGGTGAAAAGAAGCAGTCTTTCTTTGGGCTTCCTTTTTCCTGGTAGCGATTGCAGTGGAGATCCTCTCAGAAGATGAACACACCCATTGTTGTTATTATTATTATTCCAAAATGAAGAAATAACAAAGTCCAATAATTTGAAATATTTATTCTAACAACTTAGTACTTTTAACACAAAAAAATGTGATAATTGCGGCTTCCCTGGTGGCGCAGTGGTTGAGAGTCCGCCTGCCGATGCAGGGGACACAGGTTCGTGCCCCGGTCCGGGAGGATCCCACATGCCGCGGAGCGGCTGGGCCCGTGAGCCATGGCCGCTGAGCCTGCGCATCTGGAGTCTGTGCTCCGCAACGGGAGAAGCCACAACAGTGAGAGGCCCGCGTACCGCAGGAAAAAAAAAAAAAAAAGATAATTACAGAGTTTATTTATATAATGCTTGGTGACTCAGTAATGAGCTCCAAGTTAAAGGTGATTGTGACTGGTTTTCCCCCTCTCTGTATTGCTGTAACTGTACGAGTACCTCATTTGGCAATAACGGCCAGCTCTGCCTTTAAAGACCTTCATGAACGTGAGACACAGCTACTTGCCTCTGTTCTGCTCCTATCTGGTGGTGAGCTGCGCTACGCATAGAGCAGTTTCCTGAATTGCCTGCTGACCTCTCAGTGTTACCCATGTTAATGGGCTCCCCAGTGCATCATATGGGCTGGGCAGGGGCTGCTGTGGTGGGGTTGTGCTAATCGCTGCAGAACTCTGACTTTGTGGCCATGGAGTGTCCAGAGGACGTGGACTCAGCGATTGGATAATTCAGGTGCTCCTCTGACTTGGTTTTTTGTGCCATGTGATCATGGTCAATGATCTACTCTCGCTAGGGCCTGTAAAATTGTAAAACGGATTGGATACTAATAGCACCTAACTCGTAGGGCTAGTTGTAAAGCTTCGTAGGTGCATGTGATGATGATTTCGACAGTGCCAGCCCCGTAATAAATGCTCTTTGTTACTGTGGTTCCAAGTCCGAACCTGGGGAAATTTGCCGGCTAATAGGGCGATGTCGCTGAGCCACCACTAGGTGGCAGACGCAGCCCGTGGAAACAAGCCGTCAGGATTTCGCATTTTCTCGGAGGCTGAGGCAGGTGTCCTCCATAGGGCAGAGACCACGTATTTTGCCAATTCAGGCGGCATCCTTCCCTGGGTACCTCTGTAATAGATACCCAAGGTGTCAGTGGGAGAAGTCCATTGGCTGGAAATTCCTTCTTTCTAATAAGATGCTGAGATAATTTTAAGAGGACCCTGGAATTTCTTCTCAAAGAGCTAAAAGTTTGCATCCTATCCCAGAGCAATTCTGCTCATGAAAACGGGACTTTAACATATTCCTGCCACTTTCCCACTTAGGGGGTCTCAAGCCCCTCATTCCTTTGCTTCCTCTTTTTGGGAAGACATTTCTAGGCACCTGCTCGATAAATGCAAAGTGGATCAGAAAGTCTCATATTTTTCTTCTGTTTTCTCTGCTCCTTGCTGTAGGAAGAAGGGGATGCTAGAATACCACCCTGGAATCCTCTCCACGGCTTTCTAATGTCAAAACAGTAGAACAATCCATTAAAAAATTATCAGTAAAGCTTAAATGTTAGTTAAGATCTAAGAAATAGTCTTACGGGTTAAAAAGCACTTTTCTGCCCATGATCTAACTTGGAGCAGTTGTCAGGCGACTAGATCTCATTGTGACGATCTTCCATTCTTTCTGAAAGGAGGGGTGTGGATGGTGGGAGGGGGTAGGCAGAGAAGAATGCCCCGCACCTGCAGGGAGGGTGCAGAGGGTGGGTTGAGGGGCGGGATAAGGGCGGGGTTTGTGTGGAGATGGAGGAAGTGTTTGCAAAGCATAGGACGGAGAGCCTGTTTCTCCAACACCCACAGGCCTCGGGCACCCCAGCTCTTCATTCTCCGGTAGAAGTCGTATCAAGATTCCAGTTAAACAACAGGATTGGGTTTGTGGACCCTTTAAATTCTGATGCAACATAACCCAGTTTTGTGGTTGCTGTTGTGTATTTGTTTGCTTTTATTTTGAACCAGAAGGTACAGTCTTTGAGGTGAGGCCACCAGTATTGTTTTCCAAGGCAGATCTCATCACATCAGATATCAAGCTATGGGGGAATCGGTGGGGGAGGGGAGAGGCTGTCAATCAGGGAAAAGGGCGGGAAATGAGCTGTCCCCCGCCCCGGCTTAGGGTGAATCAGTGGGTCTCAACCCTGGCTACCTGTTAGAGCCACCTGAGGATTGCTTCAACAAATAAATGGCGTTAACAAAAAGGAGAGGGGGGGAATTACTTTCCTGCCATCCATTCTTCTAATTCAGTGAACGTATATTGAGCATCTGAGCACTGTGGAAACAAGTACAGTGAGTCACAGCTCTTGCCTTCGGTGAGCAGATAATCCAGCAGGAAGGGCATTCCCACAAACAGATTGTGAGCTGCTCTGGAAGGGCTGACAAGGCTGTATCTGGTGTGTGTGGCACCAGGGAAGCTTCTGGAAGAGGTTAGGAGGGCAAGTAGAAGAAAGTTGTCTGTGGGCAGAAAGCACTCCCATGGGGGGGATACCATGAGTGAAGGGGGAGAGGAGAGAAGCAGCTTGCTGGGTGCTGGTGGCCTCAGGACCTTGGTGGCTGTTGGCATGAGAAGGGCTTGAGGGGGGTGGTAGCCATGTGGCTTACGGAGAGAAGAGCACGAGGGGTGGGGGACAGGGAACCCAGGGGTCTGTGTGAGGCAGGTGTGTGCCCGTTGGGTTCCAGAGGCTGAGACTGAGGGTGAGAGGGCCAAGAGGCAAGGCCAGTGTGGGACCAGGCCTTCCTTGGTGCGGCCTGAAACCCACTGTGGAGGACCTGGGAACTCTGGGAGAGACAGGGGTGATCTGACTGATTTTAGAAGGATCCCACCCACGAGGGTGGGAGCTGGAGACTATTTTTTTTTTGGCCGAGCCACGCAGCTTCGGGATCTTAGTTCCCGAACCAGGGATCAAACCTGGGCCTGGGGAAGTGAAAGGACTGAGTCCTAACCACGGGACCCCCAAGGAATTCCCTGGAGACCTTTGCATAGCAATCCTCTAAAACACAAAGCCTTCAGATAGAATTCTTACAGTAGTGTTCATTCTTACATTGCTTGGAATGGTGGTAAAGAATCAAATTAAACGAGTTAAGTCTGTCCCCCACTTTCCTTCTTATTCAAGTAATGCCAAGCTACAGCAGAGCAAATTTTAATTCAGCCCAGCAGGCCACTATTTGAGGATAATCAACAAATACTAGAAATTCCGGGGCTGGAAAGCCACGGTCCTTTACTTTTTAGAGTTATTAATTATGGCGATGTGTCTGACTTTATGAATTCTCTCTCCCAGGGCCGGGGGCAGGGTTGCTCGTTAGTAAGATTGAATTCTGGTTCGTGTTTACTGGGACGACGAGGGACTTAGGACAATATCCCTGAGGTGTAAAGGAAGCAAGAGTAAGAACCAGCGCTGTGAGACAGGACGCACTTGGTCGTATTTATAAGTTGGAGACTCTGGAGCCATGAAGGGCAAAGAGGGATACAGCGGCGGTATCTTGGCGTCTGGGCATCTTTGCTGGAGTCCAGGCTCCCTTCCTGATTTCCTCCAACCTTTTGTCTTCTTAGGTACGGAATCGCGGGAAGCGTGAACGTGACAGGCGATGAGGTGAAGAAACTGGACGTGTTATCCAATTCCCTGGTGATCAACATGCTCCAGTCCTCCTACAGCACCTGCGTCCTGGTCTCGGAAGAGAATAAAGACGCACTTATCACCGCCCAGGAGAAGAGGGTGAGTGTGGCAGCCTTGCTGAAGTTCCCTTACTCACCAGTAGAGGGCGCAACTGAGTTGGGAGGACTCTGGTTGCCTTGCTTTTTTTTATTTCTGGTATTTTCCTCTATTGCTTAATTTTTTGTTTTGTGGAAAAAAACAAGGGATTACATGCTTCTTTAGTTGGAATCCTTATGCTGTCTAGTCAAACAGACTCCGTAATAAGGCAGTGATTCATTCAGGAAATAAATCAGAGTGCTTTACTGTAACTTTTCAGTGGATGGGGTTCATCATGGGTTTTCACTTACTGTACTGGTAACAAGTCCCAACATTTTGGAGCGCTTGAAAATCCAGTCCAGTAAAAAGTAGAGTTCTTGTGGTACTATACCGTCTCTTAATCTTCTCATCCCCACTATACTCCCAGCCCCTTCCCCAAGGGGGTTTGGTTTCAGCAGAGATTCCTTCATGCCTGACAAACTGTTAGACTAAAACATAAAAGAATTCATAAAGATCGTTGCTCTGGCCTTAATGCAATGGTAAACTTGGTTAGTGCAGGGCATGATTGGGGAGGGTCTATATTCACTATGTTTTCACAGTTTATTAAAAAAAAAAAAAAAAGCTGGTGGCCAAAAAATTCAACCGGTATTCAGCTGCCGTACGGTAACGCCAAATAAACGCTAAGACTGTTGGCCCTTGTTTTGTACAGTGGGTCCTGGGGACAAGGTGCCATTTCCTTGTGATTAGCTGAAAGGATGGAAAAAGTAAAGTAAAGCCAAATTTATCGAACACTTGCTGTATGGTGGGGACTGTGCCAAAACACGTTATACTTGTTGTCTCACATAATTAGGCTAAGTCACACCTATTATTTTCAACTTTCAACTTCCACCGATATGACCCTTGATTATCTCTCTGATCAAATCTCACGTTTTCTTTCCCCGTTGGCCTGAGCTACACAGGTCTTCACGCTAGTTCTTGAATACTCCTTGCTTGTTCCCACGTCAGCTTGTGAACCTTCTCCAGCATATGTCTGATGTTCAACAAATATCTGTTGAATGCATGCATGTGTGAAATGAAGGGGCTGAATTGGCTTATCTACAGGGAGAATGGGGAATTTCCAGGTTTATGAATTCCACTGCCCTCCCCGCTTCACCTCCTGTTGAACAAGGAAAAAAGAAAGGAGAAAAGGAAGAAATAAGAAAGAAAGAAAGAAAAAAAGAAAGAAAGAAAGAAAGAAAGAAAGAAAGAAAGAAAGAAAGAAAGAAAGAAAGAAAGGAAGAAAGAAAGAAAGGAAAAAAGGGAAAGAAAGAAAGGAAGAAATCTCACATTAAGCTAGGGCATTACTCATTGGAAAGTCAGGGGAAAGGAGATTAGTGGTGGGAAAAATGACTCCCATCTTACTTGAGGCTCGATCACCAGTGTTTAATTAGCCAGGACACCCCAGTCCCCAACACTAAGGCTCTCACAGAATCTTGCACATAGGAGGCCTGTAAAAAGTATCTGGTGTTTTCTTTCCCCCGAGCTGCCGGCGACAGCAGCGTGAGTGGGCATGAGGGACATGGTGTCTCAAGACCCCGCCTACTCTGTCTCTGGTCGTCACATCAGCAAGGTAGGGTGGATGCAGCAAAACCCAGAGGAGTATTTTTATTCTCCTGATGTAGTCATACATAACAGCTATTTTAATAAGACACACCCAGAGGCCCTGGGACATTGTTCTGAGATTTTCTTTCAGTAAAAATGTGCTAAAATGAAAAAAGCCTGTCTGGGGAGAGGCTCAGAAGTATCAGTAAATCAGTAGCCGACCTTACTGTGGACGTGGGTAGAGCTTATCCAAGGTCGTCTTCAGCTTCTCCACCTCTTCCCTGCAAGGTGCCCATTTCAGACCTGGTTTCCTCTCACACCCTCAGCAGCTCTGAGTCCCCACTGGTCCCAGGTAGGAGGGGAGGGCGGAGCCAGGGCAGGTGGGAGGAGAGCTATTTGGAGGTGGGTGGGACCTCCGTCACCCACTGTGGGTGTCAACTAATCTGTTTATGGGCAGGCGGGCTCTGAGCTGCACAGTTAATATGTGCTGATACACTCTGCACTCCTTAAGTAATTGCATTTTTTGACAAGGATATCCCTTTGCTCTGAATCGCTTTTGGTGTAGCGTTGTCTGACACACACAGCCACGTACACAGAGTGTGTTGCTCGGAAGGTGACCTGACCAGGTGTTCTGCCCTCTGCGCATGTAGGGGAAATACGTGGTCTGCTTTGACCCACTGGACGGATCTTCGAACATCGACTGCCTGGCCTCCATTGGAACCATATTTGCCATCTACAGAAAGGTGAGTAAACAGTATGCTCTGTAACACCTCCTTCCTCTGGTGGTTCCAAACGTTCCTGGGCTGGGAGCCACGAGTCTGGAGTTCTAACCTCGGTCCTCCCACTAACCAGACACACCGTGGCAGGCAAGCCATGAACCTCGCTCTGCCTCGGGCTCCTCCTTGAATACCCGAATCGCTCATTTCCTTCAGTCCTGTTCTCGGCGTTCCTAGGAAGGGAGGGTGAGCTGATAGATGGGGCCTTGTTCTGAAAATCTGGAGGCAACACAGATGCCAGACGTGGAATTAGGTTCCTGGTGGCATCTGAAGGCGCCTCTGTTCCTTCCTTGTGTATCTTAAATCTTACTGCGTTTGCTTTCTGTTGCTGCTGTAACAATTCACCACACATTTAGAGGCTTAAAACAACCTCCATTAATTATCACCCAGTTCTTGGGTCAGAAGTTTGGCAGGCACGGCTAGGTTCTCTGGCTTGTAAGGCCAAAATCTTGGTGTCAGCCAGCCTGGCATCCTATTGAGAAGAATTCGCTTCCAGGCTCGCTTAGGCTGTTGGCAAAATTCACTGAAACGGTCAACATCCATCCCCGCACATAGTTACAATTTGTGTGTGTGTGTGTGTGAGAGTGTGTGTGTGTGTGTGTGTGTGTGTGTGTGTGATGAGGACTTTTAAGATCTACTCTCACAGCCACTTTCAAATAGACAATACAGTATTTTTTTTTAAACACCTTTATTGGAGTATAATTGCTTTAAAATGGTATGTTGGTTTCTGCTTTATAACAAAGTGAATCAGCTATACATATACATATATCCCCATATCTCCTCCCTCTTGCATCTCCCATCTACCATCCCTATCCCACCCCTCTAGGTGGACACAAAGCACTGAGCTGATCTCCCTGTGCTATGTGGCTGCTTCCCACTAGCTATCTATTTTACATTTGGTAGTGTATATAAGTCCATGCCACTCTCTCACTTCATCCCAGCTTACCCTTCCCATTCCCACGTCCTCAAGTCCATTCTATACATCTGCATCTTTATTCCTATCCTGTCCCTAGGTTCTTCAGAACAATTTTCTTTTTTTTTTTAGATTCCATATATATGTATTAGCATACAGTATTGTTTTTCTATTTCTGACTTACTTCAGCCTGTATGACAGACTCTAGGTCCATCCACCTCACTACAAATAACTCAGTTTTGTTTCTTTTTATGGCTGAGTAATATTCCATTGTATATATGTGCCACATCTTCTTTATCCATTCATCTGTCGATGGACACTTAGGTTGCTTCCATGTCCTGGCTATTGTAAATAGAGCTGCAGTGGACATTGTGGTACATGACTCTTTTTGAATTATCGTTTTCTCAAGGTATATGCCCAGTAGTGGGATTTCTGGGTTGTATGGTAGTTCTATTTCTAGTTTTTTAAGGAACCTCCATACTGTTCTCCATAGTGGCTGTATCAATTTACATTGCCACCAACAGTGCAAGAGGGTTCCCTTTTCTCCACACCCTCTCCAGCACTTATTGTTTGTAGTTTTTTTTTTTTTTTTTTTTTCTGTATGTGGGCCTCTCACTGTTGTGGCCTCTCCCGTTGCGGAGCACAGGCTCCGGACGCGCAGGCTCAGCGGCCATGGCTCACGGCCCAGCTGCTCCGCAGCATGTGGGATCCTCCCAGACCGGGGCACGAACCCGTGTCCCCTGCACCGGCAGGTGGACTTTCAACCACTGTGCCACCAGGGAAGCCCTGTTTGTAGATTTTTTGATGATGACCATTCTGACTGGTGTGAGGTGATATGTCATTGTAGTTTTGATTTGCATTTCCCTAATGATTAGTGATGTTGAGCATTCTTTCATGTGTTTGTTGGTTGTCTGTATATCTTCTTTGGAGAAATGTCTATTTAGATCTTCTGCCCATTTTTGGATGGGGTTGTTTGCTTTTTTGATATTGAGCTGCATGAGCTGCTTGTAAATTTTGGAGATTAGTCCTTTGTCAGTTGCTTCATTTACAAATATTTTCTCCCATTCTGAGGGTTGTCTTTTCATCTTGTTTATGTTTTCCTTCGGTGTGTAAAAGCTTTTAAGATTCATTAGGTCCCATTTGTTTATTTTTGTTTTTATTTCCATTTCTCTAGGAGGTGGGACAAAAAGGATCTTGCTGTGATTTATGTCATACAGTGTTCTGCCTATGTTTTCCTCTAAGAGTTTTATAGTGTCTGGCCTTACATTTAGGTCTTTAATCCATTTTGAGTTTATTTTTGTGCATGGTGTTAGGGAGTGTTCTAATTTCATTCTTTTACATGTAGCTATCCAGTTTTCCCAGCACCACTTATTGAAGAGGCTGTCTTTTGTCCATTGTATATTCTTGCCACCTTTATCAAAGATAAGATGACCATATGTGCATGGGTTTATCTCTGGGCTTTCTATCCTGTTCCATTGAACTATATTTCTGTTTTTGTGCCAGTACCATACTGTCTTGATTACTGTAGCTTTGTAGTATAGTCTGAAGTCTGGGAGCCTGATTCCTCCAGCTCCGTTTTTCTTTCTCAAGATTGCTTTGGGTATTCGGGGTCTTTTGTATCTCCATACAAATTGTGAAATATTTTGTTCTAGTTCTGTGAAAAATTCCATTGGTAGTTTGATAAGGATTGCATTGAATGTGTAGATTGCTTTGGGTAGTAGAGTCATTTTCACAATGTTAGTTCTTCCAATCCAAGAACATGGTACATCTCTCCATCTGTTTGTATCATCTTTAATTTCTTTCATCAGTGTCTTATAGTTTTCTTCATACAGGTCTTTTGTCTCCTTAGGTAGGCTTATTACAAGGTATTTTATTCTTTTTGTTGCAGTGGTAAATGGGAGTGTTTCCTTAATTTCTCTTTCAGGTTTTTCATCATTGGTGTATAGGAGTGCAACAGATTTCTGTGCATTAATTTTTTATCCTGCTACTTTACCAAATTCATTGAGTAGCTCTAGTAGTTTTCTGGTAACGTCTTTAGGATTCTCTATGTATAGTACCTTGTCATCGGCAAACAGTGACAGCTTTACTTCTTCTTTTCCGATTTGGATTTCTTTGATTTCTTTTTCTTCTCTGATTGCTGTGGCTAAAACTTCCAAAACTATGTTGAACAATAGTGGTGAGAGTGGGCAACCTTGTCTTGTTCCTGATCTTAGTGGAAATGGTTTCAGTTTTTCACTGTTAAGAATGATGTTGGCCATGGGTTTGTCATATACAGACTTTATTACGTTGAGGTAGTTTCCCTCTCTGCCTACTTTCTGGAGGATTTTTATCATAAATGGGTGTTGAATTTTGTTGAAAGCTTTTTCTGCATCTATTGAGATGATCATATGGTTTTTTTCCTTCAATTTGTTAATATGGTGTATCACATTGATTGGTTTGTATATATTGAAGAATCCTTGCATTCCTGGGATAAATCCCACTTGATCATGGTGTATGATCCTTTTAATGTGCTGTTGGATTCTGTTTGCTAGTATTTTGTTGAGGATTTTTGCATCTATGTTCATCAGTGATATTGGCCTGTAGTTTTCTTTCTTTGTGGCATCTTTGTCTTGTTTTGGTATCAGGGTGATGGTGGCCTTGTCTAATGAGGTTGGTAGTGTTCCTCTCTCTGCTATATTTTGGAAGAGTTTGAGAAGCATAGGTGTTAGCTCTTCTCTAAATGTTTGATAGAATTTGCCTGGAAGCCATCTGGTCCTGGGCTTTTGTTTGTTGGAAGATTTTTAATCACAGTTCCAATTTCAGAGCTTGTGATTGGTCTGTTTACATTTCCTATTTCTTCTTGGTTCAGTCTTGGAATGTTGTGCTCTTCTAAGACTGTGCCTACTTCTTCCAGGTTGTCCATTTTATTGGCATATAGTTACTTGTAGTAATCTCTCATGATCCTTTGTATTTCTGCAGTGTCAGTTGTTGCTTCTCCTTTTTCATTTCTAATTCTATTATTTGAGTCTTCTCCCTTTTTTTTCTTGATGAGTCTGGCTAATGGTTTATCAGTTTTGTTTATCTTCTCAAAGAACCTGCTTTTAGTTTTATTGCTCTTAGCTATTGTTTCCTTCATTTCTGTTTCATTTATTTCTGATCTTATCTTTATGATTTCTTTCCTTTTGCTAACTTTGGGGATTTTTTGTTCTTCTTTCTCTAATTGCTTTAGGTGTAAGTTTAGGTTGTTTATTTGAGGTGTTTCTTGTTTCTTGAGGTAGGATTTTATGGCTATAAACTTCCCTCTTAAAACTGCTTTTGCTGCATCCCATAGGTTTTGGGTTGTCTTGTTTTCATTGTCATTTGTTTCTTGGTATTTTTTGATTTCCTCAGTGATCTCTTGGTTATTAAGTAGTGTATTGTGTAGCCTCCATGTATTTGTATTTTTGTACAGATTTTTTCCTGTAATTGATACCTAGTCTCATAGCATTGTGGTCAGAAAATATAGTTGATACGATTTCAATTTTCTTAAATTTACCAAGGCTTGATTTGTGATCCAAGATATGATCTATCCTGGATTATGTCCCATGAGCAGTTGAGAAGAAAGTGTGACAACATGGTATTATTAACTCTAGTCTCGATGCTGTACATTACATCCCCAGGACTTACTCATCTTATAATTGGAAGTCTGTACTTTTGACCACCTTCACTTATTTCACCTACCCCACCCCTTGCTTCTGGAAACTACCAATCTGTTCTCTGTATCTATGAGCTTTTTTTTTTTTTAGAGTCCACATGTAAGTGAGATCATACAGTATTTGTCCTTCTCTGACTTATTTCACTTAGCATAATGCCCTCAAAGTCTATCCATATTGTTATGAATGGCAGGATTTCCTTGTTCTTTATTGCTGAATTTTATGTATATATATCTGTGAAAGAGTGATTTCATGTCCTTCAGGTATATACCCAGAAGTGTAATTGCTGGATCTTATATAGCTCTATATTTAATTTTTGGAAGAACCTCCATACTGTTTTCCATAGTGGCTTCACGAATTTACATTCCTACAAGCAGTGCCCGAGGATTCCCTTCTCTCCACATCCTCACTGACACTTTTTATTGCTGATCTTTTTGATATTAGTCATTCTGACAGGTGTGAGGTGCTATCTCATTGTGGTTTTGATTTGCATTTCCCTGATGATTAGTGATGTTGAGCACCTTTTCATATAACCGTTGGCCCTTTGTATGCCTTCTTTGGAAAAATGTCTATTCAGTCAGATCATTTGTTTTTATGCCATTGAGTTGTGTGAGTTCTTTGTATATTTTGGATATTAATCCCTTATTCTATGTATTATCTCCAAATATTTTTTTCTTTTTCATTTTGTTGATGGTCTTAATAGCTTCTTAAAGCCAACTGATTTAAAAACAAAGAGGAATAATGGGGGAGGCTCTGCATGTGTGTGGACAGGGAGTATGTAGGAAATCTCTGTATCTTTCTCACAATTTTTCTGTGACCCTAAAACTGTTCTCAAAAAAATGAAGTCTTTGAAACAAAAAAAGAGGAATATTACTATACGTAATATGGGATATTCACACTTGAATTTTGGTGATTTTGAATACAGAGATTTTGTCTTAAAATTCAAATAAACCAGAGGCTTTGAAGGCTAGTCCAAATAACCATAGATTTTCTCTGATACTGTTTCTAAAGAAGTGGGGCAAGTTTGAGAAATGAATGAGACATGAAGAGAAAGCTTTGTGATGCTTAAGCAATATCTAATGAGAGAGCAGCTTGCTTCAGAGACCTCATGGGGCTGTCACAGCCTCTTAGAACCTTATCAAAGCCAGGGATGATGCCCGTTTCTGACCAGGATTTCTTTGATTTTCTATAAGCATCAAGATAGAAGTTTCAGGACTGTCAGAGAACTGTCAAAAGTATTTTCTTCCCCTTATCTCTGAAGAGCATTGCTAAAACACCCTTCATGGTGTCCCATACTGCTTTCAGCTCCCTGTTCTATGATTTTCCTTTTTCTTGAAGTTGACATTTTCCATTTCCAACAGTCACAGATTAGACAAAGTGCAAACTCTCTCCCTTCAAGACATCCAGAACTTTTGGATACAATATATCATCCTTTAAATTCGTGGCTGAGCTCATTGAAATGAACAAGCAATAAACACAAGGTAAGGGGCAGAGGACCAGAATCAGAAAAGTGAAAACCAGAGGCTTAAGAGGAGGACTGAGGGAGTTGTCCTGATGTGAGGAGCTGGTCTTGTTGATCTGAGTAAGTCAAGGGTGTGGGTTTTAACACCCCTACAGGGTCAGGAGACCCCGTCTCCCATTACTATGGGTAAGTCAACCTCACCAAAATTCTACTCTTTTACTGACATAAGGATACATAGACCAGTGGAACACAAAAGAGATCCAGTGGAACACAAAAGAGATAAACCCACACACGAATGATTGCCTGATTTATGAAAAGGCAATACTGAAGTTTAATTTGTACAGGATGAACCCTTCAATAAGTGATGCTGGTCCAGGTGAATATCGGTATGAGAAAAAATGAACTTGACTCCTACTTCACACCATACACAAAGATTAATTAAAGACCAGAGACTTCACTGTAAAAAGTAAAGCTATAAAGCTCCTAGAAAAAAAACCACAGGAGAATATCTTCATGCCTTTGGGGAAGGTAAAGATTTTTTAAATAGGACATAAAAAGTACTAACCATGAAGGAAAAGGCTAGGAAACTGGGCTTCATTGAAACTAAGAACTTTTGTTCATCAAAAGACAACATTAAGGATGGACCTAGAGATTGTCATACTGAGTGAAGTAAGTCAGACAAAAATAACTATATGATATCGCTTATATGTGGAATCTAAAATAATGGTACAAATGAACCTATTTACAAAACAGAAATAGGATCACAGATATAGAAAACACACTTATGGTTACCAAGGGGGAAGGGGAGGGAGGGGTAAATTGGGAGATTGGGATTGACATATACACACTACTATATATAAAATAGATAACTAATAAGAACCTGCTATATAGCACAGAGAACTCTACTCAATACTCAATAATGACCGATATGGGAATGGAATCTAAAAAGAGTGGATATATGTATATGTATAAGTGATTCACTTTGCTGTACAGCAGAAAGTAACACAACATTGTAAATCAACTATACTCTAATAAAAATTAATTTAAAAAAAAGACAACATTAAGAGAGTAAAAAGGCAACTACAGATGGATGGAAAAATTTTCAATGCATACATCCAACAGAGAACTCATATACAGAATAAATAAAGAACTCCTACAAATCAATAAAAAATACTGTCGATCTTATCAAAGGAATGGGCAAAAGACTTGAACAGGAACTTCAAAAAAGAGATTTTTTCCCCCAGCTTGTTAATAAGCACATAAGAGATGCTCAACATCATTAGTCATCAGGGAAATGGACATGGAAACAGCACTGAGACATCACCCCCAACCAGAGTGGCTAAAATTAAAAAGACTAACCATACCAACTGTAGATGAAGAAACTGGAATTCTAATATATTGGTGGTGGGAGTAGAAAATGATACAAACACTTCAGAAAAATTTGATAGCACCTGCTAGTATTAAACATATACTGATACACTATGGCCCAGCAAGTCCACTCCTGGAGTGCACCCAGGATAAATGGGTGCCTGTGTTTGCCAAAAGATGTGTACAAATTATTCATAAAAGACCCAAACTGAAAAAAATCAAAAAGTGTATCAACATAAGAATGGATAAATAAACTGTGATATAGTCACACGACAAAAAGCTACATAGCAATGCAAAAGAACAAACTATTGCTATGTGCAACAACACAGATAAAAATCACAAAGACATATGTTGTGAAACATAAGCCAGATACAAAAGAACACATGCTTTGTAATTTCATTTATAAGAAGTCCAAAACAGTCTTTTGTAATTATTCTTTTGATGTCCAGATGATAAAGGCCAGAATAGAGGTTACCTTGGGGGAGGTGATAGTGACAAAAGAGGGTATAAGAGAAACTGCTAGGTGGCTGGAAATATTCTATAAATTGATCTTAGTAGTTACATCAGTATGTACTATATATATGTAAAAATTCATCAAACTGTATAGTTAAAATTTGTGTGCTTTGCTATATGTAATTTATACATCAATTAAAAGAAAAATAATCAACTTTCCAAAAAAAGACACTATAAATAAAATTAAAAGGCAGATGACAATTGAGGAAAATGTTTGTAACATATAAGGTATTTATATCTTTCATATATAAAAAGCTATTAAAATTAAAAATAAGAAGATGAGTACCCCGATAGAAAAATAGGCAATGACATCAAACAGGCAACTTACAAAATAAGAAATAAAAATGGTCAGTACATATATAAAAATTTACTTTATTAATTATACAAAATGGAAATTAAAGCAGATGTCTTTTTTTGCACCTATCAAACTGGCCAAGTTGAAAAGACAATACTATCTTATGTTTATCAGATTCTGCACGGCAACTTTTCAATATGTATCAAAAGTATTTTACCCAATACTTTTATTATTTGGAATTTCTCTTGGGAAAATAATCAGAGAAACACATGTTTATGCACTAGATTTTTCATCTCAGAGTCGTTCTGATATTTTAAAACATTTGGAGACATCAAAAGGATAATGTAATACTATAACTAACTCTACACACATAAATTTGATAACTTAGATGAAGTAGACCAATTCTTTAAAAAGCACACTACTATTACTCACTCAGTATGAAATAGATAATTTGAACAGCCCTATAATTACTAAGAAAATAGAGTTCAAAAGAGAGATCTCTAGGCCCAGATGGTTTCACTGGAGAATTATACCAAATGATTCAAGATGATTCAATCTCTTCTAGAAAAGAGAAGGGAAAGGAATACTTCCCAGTCTATTTTCTAAAGCCAGCATTACGCAGATACCAAAACCAGATGAAGACAGTTCAGAAAGGAAAACTACAGACCAATATCTCTCATGAATAGATGCAAAATCTTCAACATAATATTAACAAATAAAATTCAACAATGCATAAAAAGAATTATATACCATGAGTAAGTGGGTTTACTCCAGTGATGGAAAGCTGGTTCAATATTCAAAAATCAGTCAGTGTAATCCACCACATCAACAAGCTTAAAGAAGAAAAATCAGAACCATGTCCATCAATGAAGAATAACCATTTGACAAAATTCAACACTCAGTTGTAAAACAAAACAAAACAAACAAACAAAAACTCTCAGGAAGCAAGAAATAGAGGGGAAACTTCCCTCAACTTGATAAAGAACATCTATAAAAAGACAACAGCTAACATTATATTTAACAGTGAAAGACAAAATGCTTTTTCTCTAAAATCAAGAACAAGGGAAAGATGTCCAATCTCACCACTGTTATTCAACATAATGCTGAAAGAGCTAGCCAGGGCAGTGAGACCAGAAAAAGAAATAAAACCATACAGATTGGAATGAAAAACTGTCGATAGGATGGTCCATTGTAGAGAACTCCTAAGGAATCTACAAACACCAAAACCAAAGCCGGCTTCCTAGAACTAATAAGTGAGTTCAGCAAGGTCACAGGATACAAAATCAACATACAAAGATCAATTGGATTTCTATATATCAGCAATAAACATATGGTAACTAAACTTTAAAATATGATACAATTTACAGTTACTCAAAAAAAAAGGAATAGTAATTCTACCAGTAATTACTGATGAAAGTAATCAAATAATATGTCTTGTATGGAGAAACATACCATGTTCATGGGTTGGAAGACTCAACATTGTAAAGGATGTTAATTCTCCCCAAACTGATATATGTATAGGTTTGACTCAATTTCTCTCAAAATCCTGGCAAGATATTTTGTAGATATAGATAAGGTTATTCTAAAAGTTAAGACTGTATGATATTAACAGAGGGACAGACTAATGTTCAATGGAACAGAACAGAGAACCCAAAAATGGTTTCACACAATTTATGGCTAACAGCTTTTGACAAAGTTGTGAAAACAATTCAATGGAAAAAGGAGTCTTTTCAACAATTAATGCTGGAGCGACTGCATATCCACAGAGGGAAAAAAAAAGAACTCAACCTAAACTTTATACTTTATACCAAAATCATCTCAAAATAGATTCCAGGTTTAAAGGTAAAACTTTATTTTTTATTATTATTTTTGGCTGCGCGGCACGGCTTGCGGGATCTCAGTTCCCTGACCAGAGATTGAACCCGGGCCACGGCAGTGAAAGGCCGGAATCCTAACCACTGCACGACCAGAGAAGTCCCTCCTTGCCTTTCTGAGCACAAGGAAGTAGGGAGGGACGAGCCCTTCAAGAGATACCTCGAAAAGTAGGTTGTGAAATCCAGTCTCAGGTGTGGCTCTGCCCCTCCTTCAATGACATTCGCTCTTCCTTCGTCAGCATGCCTGCCTTGCCCCGTCTCTCTGAATTCCCATTCCCATTGTCATTGTTAGTGCTGCTGGCCAAAGAGAGAGGCTTCCTCAAGAAAACGTCCAGAACTGTAGACTTGGGGACAGACAGGGGCAGTGTCTTCAAGGGGCAGCGCATGGACGGTGACGAGCTCTGGGCCCAGATGCCTGGGTTGACTCCAGCTCCTCTTGATGTTGGGTGAGTTATCCAGTCGCTCAGGCTCTGAGTTCTTCATCTGAACGATGGAGGTCATAACGGTATCTACCTTGGAGTGCTGTTGTGTATGTAGAATGAGGTACTGCACAAAATCAGAGCTCAATGACCTTGGTCGTTATAATCAGCAAGGAGCATGGGTTATGATTTTTAAGAGAAGGTGTAGTTTTAGCACTTTGGGGTGCTGTTCTTGGCAGGATGGAGACAAATACGTTCAGAAAACAGGGAGAAGTCCAAGAATGGCCTTTGCAATGGTTCAGCTAGAACCATTCATTAACATGGCAACGCGTTTCCTCCAGATGCATTTGTTGTGGCTTGAAATTCTAGAACTGCGTTTCCTCCAGTGGTTCAAGTAGATCTGAAATGCAGGCCTCTGGCAAAGGGTTCTCTCCAGAGACAGTAATGTTTCCCTTTTCTCTTTTGCAGACCTCAGAGGATGAGCCTTCTGAAAAGGACGCCCTGCAGCCTGGCCGCAACATTGTAGCCGCGGGCTATGCTCTCTATGGAAGTGCAACACTGGTGGCTCTTTCCACTGGGCAAGGAGTGGACCTCTTCATGCTTGACCCAGTAGGTACCCAATAAGACAGTATGGGCCTTTGTGCTTTAATTCCTGTCCTCTGAGATAATTTCCTAGTCATTCCTAATACTTGCTCTTGGGGCCAGAGAGTCTAGTTTGGAGAACCAACAGAATCATCTAAAAACATTAAGAACCTCTGTTCAAGTGAGGGCATTTGAGGGGTTCTACGAAGTCAATCATAGCAACTCAGGCCCGGTTCTTAAGGAATTTATGACGAAAAAATGCATTCAGTTTCTTTGGTTTATGGGAATGCAATGACTTAAGAATCCCGATGATGCCAATTTCCAGCCAGAAGCATGGATTCTTTAGAGTAGCACCATCCACTAGAACTTTCTGTGATGATGGCTATGTGCTGTAATCTGTACTGTCTGTTACGGTGGCTACTAGCTTCCTGTGACCATTGAACATTTGCTGTGTGGTTAGTGTGACTAAGAAACTGGGTTTCTAAATTTTATTTCTTTTTAATTAACTTAAATAGCCACATGTGACTAGTGGCTACCCTACTGGACACCAGTTTGGAGGACTTCCCCTAATACACATGTTCTTCCCAATGGGAGGAGTGACTGGTAGAAAGCTATTTTATCAGATTCTGTGTTGTTCTCCACACTTTCCACAATGAGAAAATGCTCAGAAGGGGAAGAAGCACAACCTCTGGGTAGATGAAAAATATGATAGCATGACGCTGTTTGGAGGACGACATAATTGGATAAAGACACAAGAGTTCAAAAATAAAGGGTGAGCCTTCATGGCAAATGTACATTAAAAATGTTCAGGAGAAATTTTGGAAAATATGTGTAACTTACAGAATTTCTCTTTTAAATGCTGGATGTTTTGCTTATTACTTGTGAACTACTTTGCTAAATATAATCAGGTCCTGTGAAAACTCAAATTTTTTTTTGCGGTATGCAGGCCTCTCACTGTTGTGGCCTCTCCCGTTGTGGAGCACAGGCTCCGGACGCGCAGACTCAGCGGCCATGGCTCACGGGCCCAGCCGCTCCATGGCATGTGGGATCTTCCCGGACCAGGGCACGAACCCGTGTCCCCTGCATTGGCAGGTGGACTCTCAACCACTGCACCACCAGGGAAGCCCTCAAATAATTTTGACCAAAGTCCATTTCAAAATTTCCAGTATTCTGTGAAGCAAAAGCTATTGTTCAGTATTTCAACTTAATTTGAAATTACAAATGTTTATTGAGCATCTAGTGTGTCCCCAAATACCATTCTAGGCAGTGGAGGGAGATAATGCACTGATCAAACAAACATTTTAGACAAACATTTCAGGATTTTACATGCTGGTGCATGTGAAACCGCACAACTCAGATTGGGACTTGAACTGTCTTTTAATTGAGATCACACACCTGGTCTCAGGTCTCAGGTTCTTTATGTCTCATCGCAGAAAGAATTCAGTGAGAGACAAAGTGATATGTGAGAAGTGGATTTACTTAGAGAGATACACATTCCATGCACAGAATCTGCCTCAAAAGGCGAGAATGGCCGCAGGACATGGGGTTGTCTTGGAAAGTGAGAGTGGCCAAAGCAGAAACATATTCCACAGACAGAGTGTGGGCCATCTCAGAGGGCCATCTCAGAAGGCAAGAGGCCCGGAAATATGGGGTGGTTAGCTTTTTATGGGCTGAGTAATTTCATAGGCTAACGAGTGGGAGGGTTATTCCAACTATTTTGGGGAAGGGGCAGAAATTTCCAGGAATTGGGCCACTGCCCACTTTTTGGCCTTTTATGGTCATCCTTGGAACTGTTATGGTTCTGGTAGGTGTGTCATTTAGCATATGCTGGTGTATTACATTGAGCGTATATACGAGGCTCAAGGTCCACTGGAAGTCAAGTCTTCTGCCATCTTGAGCCTAATTGATTCTAACCAGTTTTTGTTGTGTCCTCAATGGCGCTGTCATTCTTTTCAAGGTTGTGCCCTGCCCCCTTCTTTCCTGTTTCACATGTGAGTGGAGGGAAGGGGGTTACAAATTTCAAAACAGTTAAACTAAACTTTATAGTATGGAAATAGGGTATCTTTTATTTTTTAAAATTTTTATTTATTTATTTATTTATTTTTTAAAAAACTAAACTTTAGAGTATGGAAATCTGGTATCTTTTATTTTTTTAATATTTATTTATTATTTTTAAAAATTATTTATTTATTTATTTTTGGCTGCATTGGGTCTTCGTTGCTGCGCGTGGGCTTTCTCTAGTTGTGGTGAGTGGGGGCTGCTCTTTGTTGCGGTGCGTGGGCTTCTCATTGCTGTGGCTTCTCTTGTTGCGGAGCATGGGCTCTAGGCGCACAGGCTTCAGTAGTTGTGTCACGTGGGCTCAGTAGTTGTGGCTTGCGGGCTCTAGAGTGCAGGCTTAGTAGTTGTAGTGCACGGGCTTAGTTGCTCCGCGGCATGTGGGATCTTCCTGGACCAGGGCTTGAACCCGTGTCCCGTTGCATTGGCAGGCAGATTCTTAACCACTGCACCACCAGGGAAGTCCATCTGGTACATTTTAAAGTCTAAATTTTTCACATATAAACCCATCAGAGCAAAACGCATTGCTGTGTCGGTTTACTGATGCTCTAATTTCTCCTTATTTTCATAGAAGCAGGAATCTGTAGTTCACAAATAATGTTACTGAGCCCAAGCTTGTTCTGCTTGCCGCATGACAGCCAATAAATTTGAAGACAAGGTGCTGAGGCAAGGAATAGCGACTTTATTTGGAAAGCCGGCAGACCGAGAAGATGGCAGGTTAGGGTCCCCAAAAAACCATCTTACTGGGGTCTGGATGCTACTTTCATTTATACAACAGAGACTGGGAGGAGGTGAGGAAGTGAAGAGGCCATTAGTTTTGCCTGTCTTGGCCAACATGGGGAGGTGATGTGTTAATTTCTTCTTTTGTGCAGCCATTCACAGGTGGTCAGGGTCAGATTATCTCCCTGTGAGCTAAGCAAAGGCACTTTAGTTTAACATTCAGGCACAGGGTAAGGGTTCCCTGTGGCAGGCCATTATGTATGATTATAATAACAAAAGCAACAAAAATCAAAGGTTAAAGTCAAAGAAACAGATCAACATGGAGTCTGATTTAGCTCTTCCCTGCTACAATAATACTCTCAGAATAGTAGCTGACAGTTAGACAGTGCTTATTAAGTGGTGGATAGGTATCTGTTCTTAGCAACTTGCATATATTAATGTATTTAAGCCTCACAGCAGCCCTGTGAGAGTAGGTCCTACTATTATTCTCATTTTCAGACGAGGAAAGTGAGGCACAGAGAGGGTAACTTGCCCAAGGTCATGCTAGTAGCAGTGGAGCCAAGAGTCACACTCAGGCTGTGACAATTGTGTTTTTTTTTTTTTTTTTTTTTTTGTGGTACACAGGGCTCTCACTGCTGTGGCCTCTCCCGCCGCGGAGCACAGGCTCCGGACGCGCAGGCTCAGTGGCCACGGCTCACAGGCCCAGCCGCTCCGCAGCATGCGGGACCTTCCCGAACCGGGGCACGAACCCGCGTCCCCTGCATCGGCAGGCGGACCCCCAACCACTGCGCCACCAGGGAAGCCCGATAATTGTGATTTATAAGAAAAAAATAAATTTGATCATTCAGATTGAAACAGGAGGGAAGGGGGCAGGGCACGACCTTTGAAAGAATGACATAGCCCGAGGACATGACTTAAACTGATTAGAACAAAATGGGTCCAAGATGGCGGACAAGTCGACTTCCACTAGACCTTGAGCCTCAGTATATGGTCACTGTAACACATCAGCAAGCTAAATGACACACCCACAGGTGCCATGACAGTTCCAAGACTGACCGTAAGGATCAAAAAGTGGGCGGTGGCCCAATTCCTGGAAATCCCGCCCCTTCCTGTAATAGCTGGAATACTCCTCCCACTCATTAGCCTATGAAATTACCCACTCCTATAAAAACTGACAGCCCCATACCCTGGTTCCTTTTTCACCTTTTGAAATGGCCCACGCTCTGTGGAGTGTGTTTCTCTCTAAATAAATCCACTTCTTACCTATCACTTTGTCACTCACTGAATTCTTTCTGCAGTGAGACATCAAGAACATGAGCTTCATTAAGTCCTGAAACCAGGTGTGGGATCTCGGTTGGAAGACTGGGTTTTGGCCAGGTTTGAGTCCTAGCAGTGTGGGTTCAAGTCCCAATCTGGGTTTAGGCTGTGTTCGAGTTCTGGCACAGGGGTTCAAGGTCCAATCTGAGGTGCACGGTTTCAAGATGACCAAAATATATTCCTCATATATTTGTTATTCATCCATGGTTCCTGGCTCACAGCTCCCAAAACCCTTGGAATTTCCTAAGTGCTGAGAGTGCTAAAGGGGTCTTTTGTTATGGTAATGAGGTGACTTCTGGAAGGCTCCTAAAGATGGGGGCTGGTTTCCAATGGACCCAACCACGTGATTAGAGGGTTGGGACTTTCAATCTCACCCCCTGGCCTCTGAGGAGGGGAAAGGGACTGGAGGTTGAATCAATCGCAAACGATTTAATCAATCATGCCTATAATGCCTGTATAATGAAGCCTCCATAAAAACCCAAAGGACTGGGTTCAGAGAGCTTCTGGGTTGAGACTGAGGAGAGTGGTGAGCCTGGAGAGAGCAGTGGAGCTCTTCATTCACCACTTCCCTGTGCGTCTCTTCCATCTGGCTGTTCCTGAGTTATAGACTTTTATAAGAAACCAGTAATCTAGTAAGTAAAGTGCTTCTTTGAGTTCTGGGAGCCACTGTAGCAAATTAACTGCCCTGAGAAAGAGGTCCTTGATGCCAAAATCTTGGCTTTCCTGCGTACTGCTGCTGAACAGAAATATGGAGACAGAGTTGAGAAGAAAGAAAGCTTTATTTCTTTGCCAGGCAAAGAGGGAACACAGTAGGCTAGCGCCTCAAGCACTGTGCCCCCCACCCTGGGGAATAGGGAGAGGTCTTATAGTCTGGGCTCCAGGTCAGAGGTATGTGATAAGGATCAAGGCAGTAACAGTCTTGCATTCTTTCTTCTGTAAAGTTTCAAAAGGGTGGGGGTGCTGACAAGATTAGGGTTGTGCAGGGTCTCAGGTGGTCAGGTCTCCTAATCTTGATGAGCTTCTCTGGTCCCTTTTATCTTACCTTAGGTGGTTTCATGGCTGCTCCTCTCTTAATTAGCAACTATTCGAATCTGCCCTTTGGAACTCACGGAAAGTCACGGAGGCTGGAGTCTTGCCTGTAAGAAATGGGGGACAGAAAGGCCTCTATGCCTGGGAGCCCCACAGGGCCCTGCTTAGTTTCATCCTGAGAACCTCTGATTTATGGCCGGTCAGAATTACAGGTGACAACCTGGGTTTGGAACTGGCGTCTGAAGTGTCCCCACTTTGGGAGAAGGCAGACTTCTAGGACTGAACCCTTCACTTGTAGAATTTGATGCTATCTCTGTGTAGATAGTGTCAGAATTGAGTTGAATTTCAGACACACTGCTGGTGTCCGAGAATTGCTTGGTTGAATGGTTGCAAGAAGGGGGACCCCTTCCAGGGCCCGAGAATGGGCTCTTGTCTAACATTTGGAAATGAATTGTCCAAGGAGACACGTGCTCACAAAGCAAGAGACTATTGGGAAGGAGCGCCCAGGCGGAGAGCAGCAGGGGAAGGGAACCCAGGAGAACTGCTCTGCCACGTGGCTCACAGTCTTGGGTTTTATGGTAATGGGATTAGTTTCGGGGTTGTCTCTGACTGAGGGTCCTTCCTGGTGGTGCCTGCATTGCTCAACCAAGAAGGATTCTGGGAGGTTGGTAGGATATATATATGGACTGGGGTCTCCTCTCTCCTTTTGACCTTTACCGAATTCTTCTGGTTGGCGGTAGCTTATTAGTTCCATGTTCCTTACCAGGACCTCCTGTTGTAAGATAACCCATGCAAGTGGTTACTATGGTACCTGACCAGGGCAGGCGGTTTCTGTCAGTGGTTTCCTTAACAGTATGGGTGGGACTCCTCCCCTACCCACCCCCGCAACACACACACATAAACACACATAAACGCACACACAGAGGAAGTGGCCTTGGCACACCAATTCACAGGCAGTTTTGTGTTTAACTATCATACCAGACAATTTTGAATAAACTTTCTCGATTACAAGCAAAATATCTCCAAGAACATTCTGAAGTGGTTCTACGGGTAGTAGGGAGGTGCCTTTGGCTCAGGGGGCCAGCTGAAGGATTCTAGAGACACAGCTCATGCTTTCCACCTTCGGTCACGATAGGGGGGCCCAGTCTGGATACAGGTAGGCCAGACAGTTTGATTACACATCAGAAAGAAGAGACGAACCATAGCATGCTCTCTGCTGAGCTCTCTTTATTAGCCTGAAAACCCTTTGCATCACATCGCCCTACTACAAAGGACACTTGAGCAAGGACGCAGTGTATGAAGCTGAGGACCAGTTTGAAAGGTTGACTTCAAGTTGAAGCAGCTTATGGCAATTGTCACAGGTAGAAAACCATAGAGGGTGGCCAGCAGGTTACTCAGGCAGGGCCTCACAGGCCAGAGTTCCTTGGTGGGGCAACTGATCTGTGAGTTTGCAGGGCTGGTAATTTGATTTCGTCAGAGCACACATTTTGTTCAGGCACGGAGAGACCGCCTCACGTTAACCAAACTCTCAACTGTGGTATAAGCCACAATGACAAGGCATTTGTTTACAAATAGCAGATATCATTTCTGGGTGACAAGGATATGGTGCCTGATAATCAGGTACCCTCTTCTCAAAGCTGTGGGAGGCCCTTTTTGGTTTTTTTTTTGCGGTACGCGGGCCTCTCACTGTTGTGGCCTCTCCCGTTGTGGAGCACAGGCTCCGGACGCGCAGGCTCAGCGGTCACGACTCACGGGTCCAGCCGCTCCGCGGCATGTGGGATCTTCCCGGACCGGGGCACGAACCCGTGTCCCCTGCATCGGCAGGCGGACTCTCAACCACTGCGCCACCAGGGAAGCCCTGTGGGAGGCCTTTTTAATATTCAGTGGGTGCCAGTGATCACACAGTCAGAAAAAGGCATTTATTTTCCAGGTTAGAGTAAGGCTCTACAGCCAGTTCCTCCATCCCACAATAGGGAACAACTCTCCAGGGGCCTGAGTGTCTACACCCACAGCCCCTGGGGTGGATAAGTAAGAGAAGACATTATTTAGACAACAGTATCTGTCTTTGATCTTTGCTGATAAACAAAAAGAAAAGGATCCTGGCTAAACTAAGTAAAGGACTTACTGTATTAATGGGAAAGCTCAGGCCCCAGGCTAGAGATGGGCAGGTCTGGGAAGCGGGATTCACAGGAACGGTCCCACAGGACAGCCTGTCTGGTCTGGACACCACCCCTGATGCTGTGTCTCTCCTCAGGTTTCAAATGCCAGGAAGGGGTATGTAATTTGTTAAGCTCAGTCCGTTGCCTGACCTTGGGCTAGAGGAGGCCCAGCTTAGAGTCTTCTTAGACTGGCCTCCAATGAGAAAAGTTAATTATTCAAAGGAAGTTCGGGTACTTTTAGGACGTGGAACTCCATGCTGAGCTGCTCCAAAGCAACCAATGTCCAGAGTAAGTGATTAAAGCTCATGATCCAGAGACCATCAAGTACTTCCCCGCAACATAAGAAGCTGGTTTACTAGCAGGGGAGAAGGCACTCTGGAGGAACCATGAGGCACTGTGCTACGAGGGGACTGGCTTGGGCTTATTATAGCCCTTGGGGTTTTGCTTGATGATTCTAAGGAGTATTTGGGAAAGAGAGGGTCAGTTCTGGATTGGGTGTTGTCTAGATGCGGGTACGATGATTGATGGTGTATCTCAGTTTGTATGTAGGAGGTGGGAAGTTTAAAGTGACGGTAGAGATTCAGTGGTAAAGAAGCACTCATACCTCACATGTGGCAGAAGAGAGGCGTGTTGAGTTGTTTTTGCATTTGAGTATCCTCATCGTTGTCTTATTTCAGACACGGTCAGTGTGGCCTTGTCTCTTTGTGGGAGTGTTGTAGACGTTCATTCGGAGCCTTCTAGCTGCGAGCTGTCGTCATGGGGGATTTTTATTTTCTCAGTCTTCAAAGTTTAATCAAAACTGATTAGATTTCCAGGGTCTGATTTTCTTCCTAGTGACTTAGAGAGACATCCAGCCTTTCAAAGTGAATCTGCAGCTAGCTAAGTACATTCCTAGGGATGAGACTGTCAGCGCTCTAATTCTGAGGATTTAAAAAACATTTATCGGGCTTCCCTGGTGGCGCAGTGGTTGAGAGTCCGCCTGCCGATGCAGGGGACACGGGTTCGTGCCCCGGTCTGGGAAGATCCCACATGCCGCGGAGCGGCTGGGCCCGTGAGCCATGGCTGCTGAGCCTGCGCGTCTGGAGCCTGTGCTCCGCAACGGGAGAGGCCGCAGCAGTGAGAGGCCCGCGTTCTGCAAAAAAAAAAAAAAACAAAAAAAACCATTTATCAACTGTTCCTCATGCTGAGCGAATACAGTTTCTGACTGAAGGGATTTCTCTTTACCCATATAAGAGTAGTTGGGATACAAGGAACTTTGAATGGTTTCCAACATTGAGTCGTTAAGATAAACAAAATAACTGGGCGCTTCCCTGGCGGTCCAGTGGTTAAGACTCCACGCTTCCGATGCAGGGAGCACAGGTTCGATCCCTGGTTGGGGAACTAAGATCCCACGTGCCTCACCATGTGCCTGCCCCCCCCCAAAAAAAAAGCTGAACTGAATGTGGAAGAGGATGGCAAAAACATTATAGGAAATACAGGATAAATAAGTTAAAGAAAAATAACTGGACCACAAATTAGTGGTCTAACTGCATCCCCCACTTTCATGACAAATCCCATTTGAGTAACTCTTTCCTCTCATTGTTGATGGCCCAAATCTTCCTGAAAACATTAGGAATTAACCGGGGGTGAGAACTTGGGGGATAAATACAGCTAGGTTCTTTACAAATGAGTAACCTAGCTACGGTGAAAGTTACAAAGGAAATTTTCCCTCTTTTTCCTTTGAGTTATTTTATTTCTTGTTATATCACTGCTTGAGCTGCCTGTGCAGACTCCATATTGTCACTGTTCTTTATACAACTCATCAAAACATCACTGGGCAGGCTGCAGAGGACCCGGCAAACCCCAGGGTTCTTTTAGCAGACCCACATCTTCTACTGTTCTCTGGTTGTTGGTGTGTGCTGTTGGCTTCTGTTTCCTGGTATCTCTCTTCTTCCTGGTGTTTCTTTTTACCTTTCTAGGCTCTTGGTGAATTTGTCCTGGTGGAAAAAGACGTCAAGATTAAAAACAAAGGAAAGATTTACAGCCTCAATGAGGGCTATGCCAAGTACTTTGACGCCGCCACTACAGAATATGTGCAGAAAAAGAAATTTCCCGAGGTGAGTGAAGAAAGCTAAGGCAGAAGCAGGGGGAATGCTGTCTCAGTGGGTTCCTGTTTTGGGGATGGCTGTCGGGGCCTGGCTGAAAGAGGTTGATGCCCCTGTTTATGGCTCCGGACCGTATGAGAATGGCAAACTCTGACTTTCTTCATAAGCAATCAAAGTCTTTCATAGCTAAAACTTACGTAGTATAGATAATACTCTCCAGGTGAGTTTTTCCAGGAGAAATTGTCTATGAAGAAGGGAGAGGCCAATATTTCAAAATCCAGAGTTTCAGGTCAGAGCATCTCCCCTGTCATGTTTTGCTCAGCTACCACCTGTGCTGATTCTGGTCACTTAATTGTATTTAGGTGGAATAATTACATTTAAAAGTACCATTCCTATGCTCTAATATCAAGGCCTGCTGTTTACTCCAAGTTTTAGGAAGGTCTTTGGCTCTCAGTGTGATCACCGAGTCCTGGACTTCATGTGGCTATTAATATAGCCCAAACCGGGCTTCCCTGGTGGCACAGTGGTTGAGAGTCCGCCTGCCGATGCAGGGGACACGGGTTCGTGCCCCGGTTCTGGGAAGATCCCACATGCCGCGGAGCGGCTGGGCCCGTGAGCCATGGCCGCTGAGCCTGCGCGTCCGGAGCCTGGGCTCCGCAACGGGAGAGGCCACAACGGTGAGAGGCCCGCGTACCGCAAAAAAAGAACAAAACAAAAAAACAACCAAACAAACAAAAAATATAGCCCAAACAATCCAGTATGTATGTCTGCCGTACAAAGAGCGCTTTTAAGACAGGTGTGGGAAGGAGTCAGAGCATTTTCAGATCAAGAATGTGAAGTCTGACCTACACTGGAAGTGGCTGGGAAAGCAGTGGTGTGATGTGCCAGCTTGGCTATCCCGGGAAGCCCTTCACGAGCTCCAGGGCGAAAAAGCTCAGGATTCCAGAGGGTGCAGAGCAGTTAGTTAACAGGGTGCTGGGACCTGCCTCTGCTGCCTCAAACGGAAGCTTTAGAGAGTTTTCTTCTTTCTCTGTTCTGTTTGTTCTTTAAGCAAAATTCTTAGAAGTGCAGTCTCCTGTACCTCTCCTTTGCTGTCATGCACAAACCTGTTAGACATCTTAAGGGCAGAAGTAACAGGATATGAATTGTGAGGTTGATAAAGTCAAAATTATTTACAAGTTCCCAGTCTTGGAGATGATTTCACGGTGGTTCCCATTCTAAACTAAAATGCGCCTCTTCTAGAACCCATAAAGGAAGATACATATTTTACCACTGAAAAACCAAACTCGTATGAAAAAAAAAACATAAATTTTTTTTTTTTTTTTTTTCGGTACGCGGGCCTCTCACTGTTGTGGCCTCTCCCGTTGCGGAGCACAGGCTCCGGACACGCGGGCTCAGCGGCCACGGCTCACGGGCCCAGCTGCTCCGCGGCATGTGGGATCTTCCCAGACCGGGGCACGAACCCGTGTCCCCTGCAATGGCAGGCGGACTCTCAACCACTGTGCCACCAGGGAAGCCCCCTCTCCTGTACTTTTGCCCTCGGGAAGCCCCTCTCGAGTGTGAGCAGGCAGTGCTCCTCCCACACCTCATTCTTCCTGAGGCCATTGCTTCCCTGCAGGATCTTTGTGTTCCGGCTGCCATTCTCCCACACACCGCACCCCTGGGAGATGGGAAGTGGTCCAGGCACTTTTCCTTACCCTCTGCCATTGTGGAAGGAGCAGTCCTCCTTTGCTGTTTGTCTCCTGACAGTAGCAGCTTCTCCTATCCCTGACTGCACTCTTCTATGAGTCATGATAATAGTAGCTAGTGTATACTGTGTCAGACACTGTTCCTAGTGCTTGTTGTGTACTAACTCATTCAATTCTCCAACAGACTACAAGATAAGTGTTAATACCACAGTCCCCATTTTACATATGGGGAAATTGAGGCCCTGAACAGTCAAGTAATGTGACCGAGTTCAAGCTCTTCTTGCTTGCTGCATGGCAATAGAGGCCAATAGAGAGATGAGTTACTGGGGCAAAAAATAGCGACTTTATTGGGAAAGCCAGCAGACCAAGAAGATGGTGGACTAGTGTCCCAAAGAACCACCTTACCTGAGTTAGAATTCAGGCTTCTTTTACACTAAAAGGGAAGAGGGTGTGACTGGTTGTTGCAGACTTCTTGGTGTCAGAATCTTTGTTCTTGCAGCTGTCAACATAGGTCAAGTCAGGATGTTCTTGTAAATCTACAACAAGACAAATGTTATTCTCTGTTCTGCAACTTTTTATCTCTATATGAATGGAAAAGTGACCTTTGAAGGTCAGAGCCTTGAGAATGGGCTGTCCTGTATATTTCAGCCTAGAGGCAGCATTCTTAATTTGTAGCAAAAGCAATAGAATACAAAGGTTAAAGTAAAATAAACAGATCCAATATGGAGTCAGATTTGTTCTTCCTTATTCAGTAACTTGAGTAAAGATGACCTTATTTAACTGGTAGAGCCAGGATTAAAATCTAAGCCTTCTGTTGCGCAACAGATCTCTAGGGCTTTTTTTCATCTTGTAAAGCTGGAATTCTACATCCATTGAACAACAATTCCCCATTTCCTCCTCCCCTCCCCCATCCCTAGTAACCACATTCTCCTATGTGTTTCTATGTGCTGGATTACTTTAGATACCTCAGGTAAGTGGAATCATGTAGTGTTTGTCTTTTTGTGACTGGCTCATTTCACTTAGCATAATGTCCTCAAGGTTCATCCATGTTGTAACAAGTGACAGGATTTCCTTCTTTTTCAAGTCTGAATAATATTCCACTGTGTGTATATACCACATTTTCTTATCCACCTATCTGTCAACGGACACTCAGGTTGCTTCCACTTCTTGGCTATTGTGAATAATGCTGCAGTGAACATGGGTATGGAGAATCTCTTTGAGATTCTATTTCCTAGTTTTTTAGGACAAATACCCAGAAGTTGGAAGGATGTTTCCTTTTTTTTTAAAGTTTTTCTTTCCTGTCATTCCCTCTTTAACCCTCTTTGCTCCATTGTCTGCCCTTTATAATCCTCTTTTTTCTGTGTTGCCAAATCCAGCGTCATATTTCCACCTTATGTTACCTGACCTTTCCATGGCATTTAGGGCTGTTTACCCCTTCCTTGGCCTTGTGTCTGGTTTTACGTCCACCTTCCTAATCATCTTCTTAGCCTCTTTTACTGGCTTCCACACTTCTGCCTGCCCTTCAAGCTTGGTACAGGACTTTATTCCAAACAAACCTCTCAGCTCACACTTGGTATCCTGCCAGGGTGAACTCATCCAGTCTCTTCTGATGGAATTCAGTTCTGCTTGCTCCTCAGACACCTAGAACTCCACATGTCCAACTCTGACGCTCCTATCCCCCACCCCCCACTAAACATACACCCCCAATTCTGCTCCTTCGTGGTTCTTCTTCTCTTGATCCATACTGCCTCAACCATCATGCTCATTCCCAGCAACATTCGGGGAATGAGTCGAGAGGATTACCTCTTTCTTATGCCCATGTCTAATCATTCACTTGGTGTTATCAACTCTATTTCCTAAATATCTCTCAAGTTAGTCCATTTTCTTCATCCTTATGGCCATTGGTCTAATTCAGACCTGTGTTCTCTTACCTACTGAGAAGTCTCTTAATTGGCATCTGAAGGTGTTTTATATACTTAGTATCATTATGTGAATAAAATGGAGGAGGCAAAACCTCCCATGTAATTTTTAAGGTAACAACCTGAGTAGTGCTTTCAAGAAATCTCACGTAAATGAAATTCAGTAGGTATTTTCCCAGCACGTACTTGTTGCCTCACACCAGGCTGGGCTCAGGGAATGCCAAGATCAAGCAGGAAGTCTTTTCCCCAAGGGCGTCACAGACTGATGGAGGGGCTTCTGAATATAAATGCTTATGAAATCAATGCATTTTATTAGGGCTGATGCCACCCAAAACACTGGATATCTGCCCTGAGGAAGTTTGGTGTTTCCCTGCACTGTCAGAGAATTATTAGATTAGACACAGAAGTCTCAGATGGGTCGCTGAATGAGGAAAAGCAAACCTGCCCAAACCATTTCATCAGATAGTCGTGCCTTACCTGACATGCCCTACTTGAGGGAAATGATGAACTTTGTTTTTTTCAGAACAAATATTCTTTTCATTACATGACTAATGAAATTGAGGTTTATAAGGAAGTTGTTGTATTTCTTTGCATGTTTTCTAAGGCTCCTTAAAATAATTTTGCCAGTGAATAAACACTGCTTACACTAAGTGCAAAAGTTGTCATGGTTCAAGGGAATCTGGTTTTCAGAAAGCTGAAAAGTGTTCTGAACTCTGGGGGCCAAGGAGGAGATTCAAGGAACAGCCAAACAGTTGGCGTTTGTCTGTACTTCCTTTTTCTTTCTTTAAAAAAAATTTTTTTTTTCTTGTTAGCTTCTGTCTTAGGACACATACTGTCTCTCACTTTAAGTAGTCCAACATTTAATGAGTCCAATCACTAGTTGAGGTTTGGGGGCTCCTGATGAATGGAATGCTCAGTTATATAATATTTTCAATTCCTAAGCTAGTGGGTGGAAGAAGGAGGCCCTGGAATGCAGAGGTCGCACCAGCTGGATGTGTGACCTGACGCAGGTGCTGAGTAATTGCTAAGCTCACTGCATCTTGTCTCTTTCCTCTCTGCCTTCTAGGATGGCAGTGCTCCCTATGGGGCCAGGTATGTGGGCTCCATGGTGGCTGACGTGCACCGCACCCTGGTCTATGGAGGGATCTTCCTGTACCCAGCGAACCAGAAAAATCCGAAGGGCAAGGTAAACTCTCCTTTGTCTGCTGGCTGAACCCGTTCAGGGAACCAGTCAGAATTCGCTTTCTCATCATGCCTGCTTTTTGGCTACTGCCCTGTCCTTGGCATGTCTGTCTGCGAGTGGGCAGGTGGAAGAGAAATGAAGTCTCTATCCCATTAGTGAATTCTGAGGCTGTGGTAGAAGGTGTGGAGAAGGAGGTGGCTGAAGTTGTTGTTATTGGTGATTGTCACTGGCCTTCACTTCCGCGGGCCTCACGCCCCTCAATTCACTGTGAGTCAGCTGTGTTCATCTCCCACTTTCCCAATGCTGTGTCTATCTTTTAGCTTCATCAGCAACTGATTTTGCATCATAGACCCTTTTGAGAATTTAATGAAACTTATGGACCCACTTCCCAGAAGAAAATTACACGTAAACATACACATTACATATGTTTTCAGGGGGTTCACGATGATCTGAGGTCTACCCAAAAATTCCATAGAGAGTTCCCAAAGTCCAGACTAAGCAGTTCTGCTCAGAACTCATTCAATATTTCTGGAAAGGTAGCTCCTGGAAGGTCTCACTGCAACTTTCTGATCCCAATGCGTCTGTTTTGAATAGACACCGCCATGGCAAGGTGCCTGATTTTTAGCCAGTCACAGAATCATAGGTGGGTAGACAAATCCAGACAAAGCCCTGTCGTATTCTCTGACACACTAATAAGTAGCCACATGTATATATGTCTCTCAGCATGGGCGACCTGAATTATTGGAATGCCAGATTCAAAGCCACGGTAAGGAACCTAACACAGCACATGAGACCAGAGAGGAGATTTTAATATGCAGGTTGGTATGTCAGACATCTTTCTTCACATGAGTGTTTAGCTCACCTGTATTAGCTGGTTGAACTAAGAGTCACAGATAAATCTGCACAAAACGTGCTGGAGGAAAGCAAAGTGTTACGGAGTATTAAGTGAGATAGAGTAGAAGATGTGGAAATTCTTTTTTGGCCGCGCCACGCAGCTTGCAGCATCTTAGTTCCTCGACCAAGGATTGAACCCACGTCCCCTGCAGTGGAAGTGTGGAGTCTTAACCACTGCACCACCAGGGAAGTCCCCTATTTTTTTTTTTTTTGGGGGGTACGCGAGCCTCTCCCTGTTGTGGCCTCTCCTGTTGCGGAGCACAGGCTCCGGACACGCAGGCTCAGCGGCCATGGCTCACGGGCCCAGCCGCTCCGCGGCAGGTGGGATCTTCCCGGACCGGGGCACGAACCCGTGTCGCCTGCATCGGCAGGCGGACTCTCAACCACTGCGCCACCAGGGAAGCCCCACTATTTTTTTTTTTTTTTTTTTTAATGTGGATATTCTTAAGTAGAACCGCTCTTGTCACGAACGCATTTCCAACGGGGAGAACATTAAGACTAATCATTACTAATTATTAAGATGATTTAAAATGAGTCTTAAAATATCCACATATAATTATAAAAACATTTCCATAAGCATGTATAATTGCATATATAGATCTATATTCATAGCACCACATTGAAAGTATCATTGGTTTCTGACCTCCATGTTTTAGCTCTCAAGGTCTCTGTGTCCACATCTGTGTGTGTGGGTGCGTGGTTGGGTTCTCCTCCTATGTGCGCTTGTCTCTGTAGAGCAGTGTAGATTTTAATCGTGGAAAAAAAATAGATTGCATGGCCTGCAGGTCAAGGTACCATGAAGATCCGGACATTGTGTTTTAAGATGCGTTTACTACAACAATGGCATTTTAAGGTCAGAACAAACCTTGCCTCGGAGACAAGCTTTATGCAAGAATGCTGTGCTTATTTGTTGATTTGTTTACTTATTTATTTATTGTATCTGAATCAACATGATACAAACAAAAGCATGGTATGCTGTTTTCCCAAAATGGCAACAAATGCCCTCTACAGTCTTAATTTACTTTCTCCTGGATGCGTGGCTCTCCAACCCAGATTGGAGATATTTTGTTCCTCTCTTTGAAATAACAATAATTTAAAAATCAGCACAAGATATAACTATTTTCTCCAAGTAGTTTTAACAAACGCATTTCAAGAAAAGAATGGAAAGAAAAAGGCTGCACAGAGCTAGATCAACCACTTTGAAAGCTCATTGCAGAAAAGGAGAAAAATTTTTTAACTACAGATTTTGTACCTATGGGGGAAGGAAGGAGAAGATAGTATGATACTGAGTCAGAGCGTGCAGCTAGAATGTCACCCTGAATCTAATGTGATGTGTGTGTGTGTCCGCTGTGGGTCAGGGGATGGGGAGGGAGTCAGAACATAATGACAGAAGTAGACCCAGAAAGGACATTCAGTCAGCCCATTTCAAATCAATTCACCATATTCTAACTGGACACAGGACAGACACCTGCTAGTTCTCACAGTGCCTTTTAGAAAGGCATTTCTTTCTCAGAACAGGCTCGGCCCTGGACACATGTACCTGGCCTGGCAAACAAAGGTGCAGGCTGATTTCCCCCACCCCCATTTCTGCCCTCCACTGGGAGCCCCTGTGCAATGTACACGGTAGCCTTGTTTGGACACTCTCTACATGTTAGGCAGTACTAGGAATGGAGATGCCACAAAGACCAACCTGGCAGACCCCTCCCCTGCCCTCAAGGGAGGGCATCCAATGAGGAAGGCAGATGTTAAACAAACTTCAGAGTCTGGACTGTTATGAAAGGGGAAGCACAGGATTCTGTGGGAGAGCATGCAACGAGAGAGTTAACTAACTTAGTCTAAGGGGCCAAAAGGAAAGGCCATTTAAAACCAGCAAACTGTTCGGCCAAGTCGACACTTGAGATGTTCCTCCCCACGATGCCGGACACTGTGGTTATCTTGAGAGACTGGCCAGCACTCCCGAGGTGACCTTCCGATCCCATCCAAGCTAGACCCTTGACTGGCCATAAGGCCTGGCATATAGAGGCTCCTAACCGGGCCCCGCAGAATCAGTTGACCTCACTGCGGAACCAGAGAGAAATGAATACCTTGATCTCATACTCCCAAGTGAGAAGGCCAAGCTTTCATAAGCATAAAGGTCACAAGACAGGTAGACGTCGACCAGAGGTGTCCCCAAAGGCATATGTGGTAAGCATCAGCGGAGGCACTCAGCCTCCTGGAGAGTGTAGGGCTTGGGCAGCCAGCTCCGCTGAGATGCGCAAATGCACTCGCACTAATGAGACAGCAGTTGAGTAATCGGAATTCCTCGTGGAGCTTTAGGGGCGTGGCTTGGGAATTTTGACAACTTGCAACACTTGTCCACCTGACTCTGTTCCTCCGCAGCTCCGGCTCTTGTATGAGTGCAATCCTGTGGCCTACATCATCGAGCAGGCAGGAGGCATGGCGACCACAGGCACCCAGCCTGTGCTGGACGTGAAGCCTGAGGCCATTCACCAACGAGTCCCCCTCATTCTAGGGTCCCCGGATGACGTGCAGGAATATCTCACCTGTGTACAGAAAAACCAGGCAGGCAGGTAGTGAGTCTGACCCCTCAAGCCCTCTTCTCCTTGTGTGGTACCTTGTTAAGGACCCTAGATGAATGATAGGTGAGTGAATGCCGGTGATGAGAAACAAAAGGCAAATCCACCAGATCACATCCAGAGGAGCAGAAGCCAAGGGCTCACAATAAGTCTAGAAGCCAGAGGCGAGTCTGTGGTCAGTGTCAAGGGCTAAAAATAAAACCCACGTGTGAAAAGAACAACTTTGATTTGTCTTCTGTCATGAACAGTGGCAAATAAGGTTGTGATTCTAAGTCTAGCAGCCCAAGTAATCAGCAGCTATTCACCTGTGGGCCAAAGGGACAGAGATCAGTTAAGAATTTGTCTTGGTTTGCTTAAAATTTGAACCTAGTGTCTGAGTCCTATAGTGATTAATTTCCTTTCTTATAAAATAGATATGTTTATTTTTTATATATACTTATTATATATACTTATATATATTCAAGGTATATAAATATATACATTATATATATTTAAATATATAAACGGCTGACTTAATTTCTTAGAAGTTTTTGTCTTATTGTGGATAGGTTTTGAGTTAGAAATCTCATGGGTATTAAATTCTAAAATTTTGGATCAAGCCTTTATTAGGAGCAATTATTTGGATAACCAACAACTATTTGAATAGAAAAATGTGGTCACCTATTGACAAAGCCACATGCTAATTGGAATTAATATTTAAAAATTAATACCTACTTTTCTCAACCTCTTGACTTTTCCTTTTTAATATTTTCAGGAAATGTTTTAATCTATCCTAGGCCCTAACCAGAGTGCACTGGTTAATGACCCTTCATTTGTCCAAATTATGTCTAGATTGGGACGGGGTGGCATATACATCAGAAATCTCAGCTTGCTTTCCCAACAGTTGCTATATATGTTTATGGACCTGGAGGCCAAAAAAGCCTAATGAAATATTCACAAACAAATCCAGAAATATTTAAAACAAAGATACATCAGGACAAAATCAGGCTTAACTCCAAAATTCAAGAATGATTCAATATTAGAAAATCTAGGGACTTCCCTGGTGGCACAGAGGTTAAGAATCCGCCTGCCAATGTAGGGGACACAGGTTAGAAACCTGGTCTGGGAAGATCCCACATGCCGCGGAGCAACTAAGCCCGTGCACCACAACTACTGAGTCTGCGCTCTAGAGCCCGTGCTCCACAACAAGAGAAGCCACCACAATGAGAAGCCCGCGCAGCACAACGAAGAGTAGCCCCCGCTCACCGCAACTGGAGAAAGCCTGAGGGCAGCCACAAAGACCCAGTGCAGCCAAAAATAATAAAATAAATAAACTAATTAATTAAAAAAAAGAAAATCCATTAAATAATGCATTAGATTAAAGCAAAAGGCAGTGGTGGGGAGGTGGGGGCTAGGAGAAACCGTGGGAAGAAACATTCCTTTCCCACTTTAGCTTTGGACAAGGTGGTTCATACCACCCAAAGATGGATTTCAATTTGGATATAATTCAGGATTCAGTAGTGTTCCTCAGTCCACCTCTGCTTGGCAGCAGTAACAGAAGCAGTAAAATTTAATACGTAATCGAAAAATTTTCATCTTCCTCCACAAAACACAAAGATTTTCTAGGAAAAATTCTGATTCTAACCAATGGGCTATTAATGCTTCATTAGACATTTCATCAGAAACTTATATCTCAAAGATTCAAACTGAAGTCTTCACTTCTTAGGAATAAATTGATCCAGTGAGCACATGGTTTCAGGACTACACAGCCAGGAGGGGAAGGATTTCTAGGTGAATGATAGCAACTTCAATCATGGTCTGTGTTGCTTTGATGAATGTGGTAGGTGCTCAGGGAAAGATCCATTCACTCACTTCCCTTCTTCAAGCTTGAGACTCTTGGTCCCTGCACCTCAAATCTAAGAACGGGAAACTAGGGAAGAGTATGGGACTCGCATTCTGTTCTCAGTGGCTACATATCAAAGATTTGAGAGCATTGGTGCAATGGTGCCTGGGTGACCAGTGCTTTCATAGGCAGGGTCTGGAAAGACCCTCAGAAAGAAGTTGGGCTCTCTGGCCGAAGTGATCTGAGAATCCCTTTCCTCTTGGTTTCTCTTTCCCTCCAGATTGCCTTCCCAGTTTAGATGCTTTTGTCTATCTCAGGAGAAATCCAGTTGTTCTTTCCATTTTCCAGCAGCCCCCAAAGGACCCTCTACAGGTCTGGCCCCACTTGGGGAAGGTGGGACCATTCACTGGTTTCTATTGTATTTTGGGCAGATGAGCTTCCACAGCTTGGGGGGCAGACCCATTAACACATCAAAAGGAAAGAAGCATTTTAATAGATACTCTTTAAAAATAAGAAGAAAACATGGTGTTTCAAATCAGTGGGACATGAATGACTGGTGTTTGAATAATAAGCTAGTCATTTGGGGGAAAAAATAAACAACAACCCAAAACATAGATCTGCAAACATGTTGCAGATGCATTCCAGAATTAAACATAAATAATAAAGCTGTAAAGGTATGGCAAAAAGATAAAGAAGAATATATTTATGACCTTAAACGGGACCAAAAGACACAAAGCGTAAGATATAAAGGAAAGACAGATGTGAATATATCAAAGTAAAAACAATACACCACAGAGTTAAAAGACAATTGATAGCTTAGGAGAAAATATTTGTAACCTATAACAAAAAATGAACATCAAGAATTATGCATATTGAGAGGAAAAGGAAACTATCCTAGAGAAATACACTACGGATATAACGCTGCCATTTGCAGAAGAGAAAACACAAACAGTCAATAAACATGTGAAAAGATGGTTAGACTCCCTGATGATCAGGGAAATGTAAGTGAAATAACATCACTTTTCACTTATCAGATTGGCAAGGTACAATGAAGACTGAAAATATCAAATGTGCTAACAATGCAGGGAAATGACCCCGTTCCCTCTGCTGGTGAGACAGATGGTGGGGACAGCCTTCTGAGAAGGCGATTTGGCAGTTCTGTTTAAATGGACAGCCCCTCTGGCCCAGTAGTCCTACACTTTGGTATGTATAAAACAGCCTAGATTAGTCTTTTAAAAATTAAGTGTTGCTTGTAATGGCAAAAAGATGAGAGCAATTTAAATGTCCACCTGTAGGGAGATAGTTGATTTGTTGTGCAGCAGTTTAAATAAGTTGGGACTTACAAACCCACTCCAGTCTTTTATGAATATGGAAATAAATACCTTAAATAGTTTTATACAAAGGCATTCTTAACATCAAAATAGACAAACGCAGACAGAAAGAAATATATCAGCTAGCACCCTAAGGTCTTTTGTTTCTTTTTAACCTGATGAGAATTAACATGTTCTTTACTCGCTGGCTTCACTTTCATGAAATGGAATCTAATCGCTTTTTTTTTTTTTTTTTTTTTTTTTACTGAGGAAGAGAATACAAATGAGAAAGATATAGAGGGAAGGTAGGAAATGGTGGGTGGGTCTATAAGGTGGGTCTGTGTATCAGTCAGGGTTCTCCAGAGAAACAGAGCCGATAGGGGACACACACACACCTATGTTACAGTCGTTTTTTGTTTTTTTTTTTAAATAAATTTATTTATTTATAGCTGTGTTGTGTCTTCGTTTCTGTGCTAGGGCTTTCTCTAGTTGCGGCGAGCAGGGGCCAGTCTTCATCACGGTGCGCGGGCCTCTCACTATCGCGGGCTCTCTTGTTGCGGAGCACAGGCTCCAGACGCGCAGGCTCAGTAGTTGTGGCTCACGGGCCTAGTTGCTCCGCGGCATGCGGGATCCTCCCAGACCAGGGCTCAAACCCGTGTCCCTGCGTTGGCAGGCAGATTCTCAACCACTGCGCCACCAGGGAAGCCCCTATGTTACAGCCTTGAGGCAGAATTCCTGCTTCCCAGGGAAACCTCAGTTTTGCTCTTACGACCTTCAGCTGACGGAAGAGGCCGAAGGGGTTGAGGACAGGCCGTCTCAAAATGTGCTCCTTTGGCATGTTGATTATTTTGAGCTGAAGGCACTTGAGAATCAGCAGATCCAGGAAGAGCTTTCTGATCTGCCCTTTCTACCTGAAAGCAGGTTATGAAATTTCCCATGAGAGATGTGCCCTCCCTGTAGCAGGAAGAGAAATACATGCTTGTCACCAGAGACTGGGAGTCAACAAGGAAATGGATCTGTGTGAACAAACCTGCTAAAATAACCCTCATCTTCCACTAGTTTTGCACCCCTCTGCCCCCATATACAGCTTCTAGTCACTTCCCCACAATTACTGCCCTTAGGCCAAACCCCTTTGTCTTGTCATTTTTTCACAAATTTATCATTTCTTTGCCTAAAGGGTATAAAAGCTTTCAGCTCTGGTCACTTCCTTGGAACTTCATTCTCTTGTAAAAGTCCCCATGTACGTGTAAAGTTTAATAAAATGTGTATGATTTTCTTCTGTTAATCTGGCTTATGTCAGTTTAATTCTTAGGCAGGCCAGACACCCTAAGAAGGTAGGGAAGAATTTTTCATTCCCTACATGCCCACTCACATCATCGAGAAAAATATTTAAAGTCAACTGATCGTAAATGTTAATCACTTCTACACGGTATCTTCACAGCAACTTCTAGACTAGTGTTTGACCAAAGAACTGGGCACCATAGCCTAGCCAAGTTGACACATAAAATTAACCATCACAATCTGAAGTACAAACGAGGAAAGATGACCAAGCTATAATCATAGGGGAAAAGGGCATTTTGCAAATAGATATGACGCCATGCCACTTTCATAAAATAAAATTTAAAATGACAAAACTACATGATCCAGTCCCTCACATTTCACTAGTGGCTATAACTTCTGTGCAGTCTGCCAAGACCTACTTCTGTAATTATATGTGCCTCCTTCCCCAGAGTTCTCATTGCATCTGTCTCTTCACTGGCTTCCTTGCATGTCTTCCTCTCTCTCTCTCTCTCTCACACACACACACACACACACACACACACACACACACACACACACACACACATGAACCAGGTACCATGCCTGGTGCTAGGGATTTAGCTGTGAAGTAGACAGACAAAATCCCTGCCCTCAAAGAGCTCAGGCCTGGTGGATGGGACACACGTGTAACTCTGGGGATAAAGTACTGTGTGTTTGCTTTGGAGCCATTTGAAGGAGCTGCCACTCCAGAAGTGAGGAGTCAGGCAAGGCTTCCCAGTGGAAATGACGTTTAAACTGAGGCCTGAAAGTGGGACTAGAAGCTTGTCAGGAGAAGGTTAGGGAGGACGGAGAAGACAAGTGACAGGGATGAGCCCTAGAGGTGAGGGGACATATGGGCAAAGATTTGACAATGGTTAGAGTATGATTTATTGGGGGCACAACTGGTAATTCATTATGGCTGTGGGGGGTAGAGTGTGAGGAGGGTAGTGAGAGATGAGGCTGGAGGGGTAAGAAAGGCCCAACTCATGCAGGGTGTTTTGAGTTGGTTAAGGAGTATGGAGTTTGTCCCGAGGGCAATGGGGAGCCACTGATGAGTTTTAAGCAATGGAGGAACGTAATCAATATGCATTTTAGTAAATATTACCTACAATATAGACAACGGATTTGAAGTAGTCAAACTAGAGTCTTGTTAGGTCACCGTCAAGAAGGTTAATGTCATCATCTTGGCAAAAATTGATGGTGATGATGGCCCCGATCAAAAGCCATGAGGATGGAGAGAAGTGTAGGTGTTTGAGAGCTGTTCATGTATCGGTGATTGATTATGTCAGAGAAAGGGAGAGGGGAGGAATGAAGGATATGGATGGACATGCCATCCACAAAGCCAAGGAGCACTTGGAGATGACCTGGTTCTGGGGAAAGATGATGACTTCAGCTCTGTACGTTGGAGTCTGAAATGTCTGTGGGTTAGCTGAGTCAGGATGTCTCATAGGCAGTTGGATACATGGGTTTGGAACTCAGGAGAGCGACAGGAAGTCATCAGCGTGGAGGTGGTACCTGAAGTAATTAGACTAGATGAGGTCATTTGGGAGGATCTGGAAGGAAAGCCTTACTGTAGGGACGGACCTAAGTTAGGATGAGAATAGAAGGTGGGGAAGTGGAGGATAGCAAGTTTAGACAAGCTGTTCAAGAGGTTCAGCTGGAAACAGGAGGAGGAAAATGCAGCAACTGGAATAACACAGGGTTAAGAGGGGTTTTGCTTGCTTGTTTTATGATGGACAAGACACACTTACATCTTTTTTTTTTTTTTTTTTTTTGCGGTACGCGGGCCTCTCACTGCTGTGGCCTCTCCCGTTGCGGAGCACAGGCTCCGGATGCGCAGGCTCAGCGGCCATGGCTCACGGGCCCAGCTGCTCCACGGCATGTGGGATCTTCCCGGAACGGGGCACGAACCCGTGTCCCCTGCATCGGCAGGCGGACTCTCAACCACTGCGCCACCAGGGAAGCCCTGCACTTACATCTTTAAAGAAAAAAAAAAGAAGGGACAAAAACAATGAAAAACAAAACTGCATGTGTGTTTGGGTAAAGACAAAGCAAAAGGACTGTTAATATCCCTGAATTAATAATTTTGGTTGTTCCTCTGAGGAAGGGGAATATTTAAGGGGATACATTTCCAAAACGGGCCTTTGTTTTATCTTCACTGCTTGACCCTTGAAACTCTGAGAATGTGTTCATATAATGTGGATACATCAATTATTCATTCGTCCAGAGAGCAGATCTTGTTGTGTGCCTGCTTTGTGCCAGGTCCTGTCTTTAGTGCTGAGGATAGAGAGGTGAACAAAACAGAGCCCCTTGTCTCTGTATGGGTCTCCGTACAGACTAAGTGCTGATGTGTGGAAGAGACACAATAAACAAAACCAACAAATAAAATGTAATAGCATGTCAGATGGTGATAAATGCTATGGGAAAAATAAATCAGGGGAGGGGAGAACAGTACTACCAGGGGTTGTTTTAATTTTAGTTCCTGGTAAAGACAGGCTTCACAAAGAGGATGACATTCCAGCCAAATCCAGGGGGGAAGGAGGAGCCTTGTACACACCTAGGGGAAAGGCTTATAGGGAAGGGGACAAAAAATACATAAAAGTACATTTAAACTAAAAAAATGCTCAAAACATTAAAAAAAATACTCTATGCATGTTTTTAAGCATGCTACTTCCAGAATCTCACTCACCATATCTCAGGAATGGCCTGAGCACATTTTGTTGTTGTTGTTGTTTTTAATTTATTTTATTGAGGTATAGCTGATTTACAATGTTGTATTAATTTCCACTGTACACCAAAGTAATTCAGTTATGCATATATATATTCTTTTTCATATGCTTTTCCATTATGGTTTATTTCAGGACACTGAATATAGTTCCCTGGGCTATACAGTAGGACCTTGTTTATCCATTCTCTATATAATAGTTTGCATCTGCTAATCCCAAGATCTCAGTCCATCCCTCCCCCCAGCCCCCCCCGCCCCCACACCCTTGGCAACCACAAGTGTGTTCTCTATGTCTGTGAGTCTGTTTCTGTTTCACAGATAAGTTCACTTGTGTCGTATTTTAGATTCCACGTATAAGTGATATCACTTGATATTTATCTTCATCTAACTTACTTCACTTAGTATGATAATTTCTAGGTCCATCCATATTGCTGCAAATAGCATTATTTCATTCTTTTTTTGCGGTACGCGGGCCTCTCACTGTTGTGGCCCCTCCCGTTGCGGAGCACAGCCTCCGGACGCGCAGGCTCAGCGGCCATGGCTCATGGGCCCAGCAGCTCCGCGGCATGTGGGATCTTCCCGGACCGGGGCACGAACCCGTGTCCCCTGCATCGGTAGGCGGACTCTCAACCACTGCGCCACCAAGGAAGCCCTATTTCATTCTTTTTTATGGCTGAGTAATATTCCATTGTATATGTGCACCACATCTTCTTTATCCATTCATCCGTTGATGGACATTTAGGCTGTTTCCATTTCTTGGCTACTGTAAATAGTGCCACTATGAACCTTGGGGTGCATGTGTCTTTCAGAGTTATAGTTTTGTCCATATATATGCCCAGGAGTGGGATTGCTGGATCATATGGTAACTCTATTTTTAGTTTTTGAAGGAACCTCCATACTGTTCGCCATAGTGGCTGCACAAATTTACATTCCCACAAACAGTGTAGGAGGGTTCCCTTTTCTCCACACCCTCTCCAAGCATTTGTTATTTGTATCCTTTTTCATTATGGCCATTCTGACTGGTGTGAGGTGGTGCCTCATTGTAGTTTTGATTGGCTGGTGCACAGTTGATTGCTGGGAAAGTGAGTAGGAAGAAGGTAAGTGCAGGTTCCCACCAGGTGAATTGTTAACTCCACCTGAGACCATGTTTTCTTAACAAAAGAGCTTCTCAAGGGGTTTTTTGTTTGGAAATGCAGCTCATCCCCGGGAAGCTATCTTCTTCTTGGAAGTTAGACTGACACCCGGGACAATATGACAGTCATGTGGCAAAAGGCTCCCAAGACATCCAGGGACAGTGAGGATGGTGGGCCAGCAAGGGCTGACCAGGACTACCTCTTACCAAAGGAAAACAAAAATTGCCACAGGACACAGCCTACACTCAGGAGACAGAGCATGAAACCCTGTAAGAGCACTTGTTATCAGAGATCAGGACTTTAGTGTCAAAAAAGGCCACAGTATTCCCCAGCATGAGTTAGGCCATTTTGTGTCACCACTACTTTTTGAGCAGCATATATAATATTAAGTTTTCTTGCATTAACTCCCATGTTTCCTTCATATCTTTCTAATGGTCTTTCCTCCCTCACAGAGAAAAACAGGAAACATTTGACGTCATCAAGTGAAAGAGGTGCCAGAGAGTAAAGAAGATATTAATTTTCACCAAGTTAAATAGAAAGAGAAGGAAGCAAAGCTTGTTTTCAGTGCATTTTAATGTATGAGAATGTGTTGCTATGAGGTATTGACTGTTCCTGGTTTGCAGCGCTGACCAGTGCCTGATTTAGATGAGAGAGGATATGTGAGGAAGGGAAAAGATACCCAAACTTCTTGTGTCTTTTCTTCTGCCTACAAATCTTTAAATCCAAACTTCTCCCGTCTTAGCCAACCATTTCCTTGTGGACTGTAGCATTGAAGCATGTGAGGAAAGGCCAAGAACCATTGTGAGCTGAGAGATTTCTTACTTATCTCTCCCTTATGTTAAGCAAGTCTGACTTGTCTTTGGTGATTTTTTTTTAAATTTATTTTTGGCTGCATTGGGTCTTCGCTGCTGCGCGCGGGCTTTCTCTAGTTGCGGCGAGCGGGGGCTACTCTTCGTTGCGGTGTGTGGGCTTCTCACTGCGGTGGCTTCTCTTGTGGAGCACGGGCTCTAGGCGCATGGGCTCAGTACTTGTGGCTCGCGGGCTCTACAGCGCGGTCTCAGTAGTTGTGGCACACGGGCTTAGTTGCTCCGCAGCATATGGAATCTTTCTGGACCAGGGCTCGAACCCGTGTCCCCTGCATCAGCAGGTGGATTCTTAACCACTGCACCACCAGGGAAGTCCCATCTTTGGTGGTCTTGACCAGACCACCAAAGTGCGGCTCTGCTCGCCGCACCTGTGTCCTCTGGGCTGCTAAGGAGAGCACGAGGCTAGCTGTGCAGGACAAGTGCAGTAGTTTCCTGGGGCTGACACAACATACACCACAAACTCACTGGCTTAAAGTCACAGGAATTTATTCTCTCATGCCTGGAGGCTGGAATTCCAAACCAAAGTATCTGCAGGGCTATATCCCCTCCAAGGGCTCTAGGGAGGAATCCTTTGTTGCCTCTTTCAGCTTCTGATAGTAAGTTCATGTTTCAGACAAGTTTTTTGTGTCGACTGAAAAAAAAAAAGTACAACCTAAAAGTTGAGAATTATGCTTTATTTGTCAGACATTCTGAGGACTTAAGCTGGAGAGACAGCCACTCAGATAGCTCTGAGGGACTGTTCTGAACAGGTAAGGGAGGAGCCAGGATATATATAGGAGTCTTTGCAAACAAACAAACAAATAAAACCAGGTAGTCAGAACATCAAAAGATTACTGTTAATTAAAGAAAACCAGACATCTCAAGTTGATGAATTTAGTGCTTTTCTTTGAGTAGGAAGATGCCAGAGTCTGGACTTATTGAAACTACTCCTTTGATATGCATCTTAACTATCTAGGGCTGGTATCCTGTTTTTCTCCATCCTGAATCCCCTCAGGGTGCACAGCTGGGGGCAGTGGCAGTGGCAGAGGGCTTGATGGCTGCAACATCCTTGGCTTACTGACATAGCAGGCGACATTCATCCACATTTGTAAAATCAAAATTTGTTTTCAGCTTTGATTCCTGTCGACTGGCTTATTTTAAAAAGCTTTTATGATAGATGCTGTTTGGAACTTTTCAGTTTAAGTTAATTGTCTTTGAAAGTTACAGAACCTTCTAACATCTGTTTAATCATTTAGGTATTGTTTAGTTTGGAACTTTTCACAAGTTTAAATAAATATAAATGTCTTTGAAAGTTGCAGAAGACATCTGAGAGGTCTTCACATTTTCATTCATATCAGCACCTAGGCATTTTCTTAGAGTCTTGGGCTCTACTTCCAAGATTATGTGGACAGCAGTATGAGCTAGCCTGTTACGGTGAAGCAAGGTGACAGTCACTAAGGAGTCCTTTCTAGTGGACTTTCAGAGACTGAAGGTGGCAGATTGCATTTTCCAAAGATGGCCACAATGCCTTCCATCCCACATGCTTTTCTGCTAAGTGACCTTGCCTCTCCCCACTAGGAGGTAGACGGTCAGCCCCCTCCCCTGTAACCTGGGCGTCCCTGGTGACATGCTCTGAATGCAATGCGGCAGCAGAGGTTTCACTGGGGACTAAGACCAGGTTATAAGAAGCCTTGCAGTTCCCCACGGGCATTCTGGCTTACGTTCCCTTGGGATGTTCCTCTCAGAGTCACCCTTCGTGCCATGGGAGCCCAAGCCACGGAGAGGCCCATGTAGGTACTCTGGTGGGAAGCCAGGGCTGAATGCCCAGCCCACACCAGCATCTAGGACAGCCATGTGAGGGAGCCTGCTTGGATGTCGGCCCAGTCAAAACTGCTAATGATTCGGGCACACGTGAAAGACTTCCAAAGGAAAACATGTAGTTAAGCCCAGTCAGGAAATTGGAAAGATGGTTTTTTCAAGCTGCTATGTTTCCTGGTAGTTTGTTTTCCAGTAATAGATAACCAGAATAGTCTTTTCACTGCATGCCCCGTTGGTTCCCGTGTCCTAAAAACCTGTGTGTGGGCCCAGTCTCATCTCCCACGCCTCAACCTTCCCACTTTCTCTAAATGTTGTTTCTCTTTTCTAAGGGGTTCTGACCTGGGACGTCTCTGCTCAGATACCCACCCTTTTATCCTGCGTTACTGCCCGGCTCCTCTGGGTCCATGTCCCGTTTCTTTTCCTTCTGGTGTTTGAACCACCTCCTCTAACAGCACCATCTCCTTCTCAGGGCTGGGAATGTCTCTTCCACAGGGTGATGACTGGGGCGCCATGAGCACATCAATTCCAGTTGTCTCAGTGTGGCCCCAACCAGTAGAAGGGACTCAGATTGGGAGCCTCCCTAATCTTCCTGTGGCTTGATCACGCTATCCCCAAACCCACAGAATTTTACTCCAAATGACACAACATCTGTCATTTTAGGTCAGAAAGTTGGAAATGTAAGCGCCTGCAAGGGAAGGCCACATTGAGGGTCCAGCACGGCACACAGTCCAGTGCAGATGGACTTGACCAGAGGCTGCTGGAGGTCTTGTGGGCTGAGATCCCAGTTCTCCTCCACCTCATGTCTTCAGAAGGAATTACAGGGTCTAACAACCAAATGCTTCCACCTACTTTTTATTTCCTTGAGTAGGAAGGAACATGAGAATTTTAAACCCAAAGACAGCAAATGAAACTATGTGCTTCCTTAGCCTGCGGAATGTAGGGAGTTTTTCTTTTTTAAAATAAATTCAGGAATTTAGGTGTAAGCTAGGTGTAAATTAGGCTTCAGACTATCTCTTTCGATGCTCTCACCTACTGCCCACCTCTGAGGCTGCAAGACTATTTCTGAAGCCCAGCCTCAAATGTGGGAGCTTATCCTTCATCGCATATGGACACAAAGACAAACACTCTTGGCAATCCATTGTGTCTGGTCCTTCCTCAGTTGCAAAGTAGCCACACAGTCTTCGCTAGAAGTTGGGGAAGATGCACCAGAAATTGGCTCTGTGACGTTCATCCTGTAACTCTGCTGGGCTGTCACCATCGTGGGTCAAATGATCATGATCTCTAAGGCCCTTTTCTTGTTTGGGACTCGTATGTATGTGTGTTCACTTTTCTAAAATGTGAATTTTTTCCTTATTAAAATAATTTACCTTTGTCCTTTAGATTGTTGGCCAAATTTTGTTCTATTCAAGGGTTGGGTCAGACACAGACAATAGGCAGCTGACATATTCAGAACTATAAGAACCAGAAGGCCACGCAGCCATTCTAACAGACCACTGGCACACTTAGTTACGTCTTCAGGGCCCAATTACCTTTTTTACTCTACAAAAACTTAATGTATTAAAAACAGAAAGATGTACCACCTCTACTCTGAAATTGTTTTATTTTAAAGGTAAAACTTTATACATCCTTTTAAAACATGAAAATTCTTGAGGCAAGTCGATCATACAAACCTATTTACAATAGTATTAAAGGAGTGGTAACATTTCACCAGCATAAAATGTCACAGAATTCAAATCACAACTTGGATCTTCAACGATTCAAGTGTTTCATCCCACACAATAAGGTCTGGTTAGTTTTAAAGAAAATTCTTCCTCTGGATGTTCTGTTCTCAATCCTGCCTTTGAGGTTTAGACAGTAGGATAACTGGCCATGGTGGCGATTCCACAGTTGTTGTCCCGGTCTTTGGCCATCTTTATGTAGCCGTCCATGCCCCAATCTTCACCCCAGCTAAAAGAAGAGAGGGTTTTCCATTTTATACAAAGAATCAAACACACTTATCTTTATTAACACTTAAACAGTGCCCCAGAGGTCAGGACAGACTCAGAAAGAAGCAAGAAAGGCAGTTGTTCTTGTTCCTGGTTGAGTTCTAAATGTGTAAATAACTTCAGTCTCCAAACCTCTCACGGAACTGCAAAATTAGAGACAGAAAAAGGAAACTCTTGGGGCCAGATACGTTTCAGATTTAAGAAAATTTTCAGATTTAGAAATGCAATGGTGCTGGGACTTCCCTGGTGGCGCAGTGGTTAAGAATCTGCCTGCCAATGCAGGGGACACGGGTTTGATCCCTGGCCTGGGAAGATCCCACATGCTGTGGAGCAACTAAGCCCATGTACCACAGCTACTGAGCCTGCATGCCGCAACTACTGGAGCCCGCGCGCCTAGAGCCTGTGCTCTGCAACAAGAGACGCCACCGCAAGGAGAACCCCGCGCATGCTACGAAGAGTAGTCCCCACTCGACGCAACTAGAGAAAGCCCGTGCTGCAACAAAGACCCAAGCAGCCAAAAAATAATAATAAATTAATTAAATTTTTTTAAAAAAGAAATGCAATGGTGTCAAAACTCCATCAATACTCTAGGCAAGCTTGAGAGAGTACCTTAATGTTATAATCAAACATTAATATGTCTGTGCTCACCCTAAGTGGCATAAAGACTTTGGAAGTGTACTTAAGGGTTTGAGAATCTGTATCCAAATACTGATTCCAAAAGGGACCCCCATTTCAATCTCAAATATAAGTATTTGGGGCACTTTATACCTGTTCTTGACAAGCCAGTATTTATTGTTATCTGAGTCTGCTCCTTCAAACCCATAGCCAACCGCCAGAACACCATGATCCAGGTCTTCACTGCTGCAGTGTGGGTCATAATAAATGCCTGGGAACATAAAATTCAAGGTTGGGGTGAGGACCTTCAAGTGACCCATGACAGTAACCCAGTCTATCAACTAGGATAAGAGAGACACCTCAAAATTCAGCTAAAGGACATAAATCTAGATAGGATTTTAAAACAAGAACTATTTTTTTTTTATCTAGCCTAGGGATCTAGGTTCTTGTCTAACACTAGCAGAAATACTGGCACAATCTCTTTTGTAAACAATGTGTCAAGAGGCATAAAAGACCACTCCCTAAAACCTTATCATTTGACTTTCAGAATGTCAGTCTATGGAAACAGCACACAACACAAAATTACTTCAGGCAAGAGGTTCTTTCCAGTTTTAATTACAGTAGTAAAATTCTTTGGAAAATTTCAAAGGTCTAACAACTGGAAAAAAGTAAATTAAGCTATACGAATCAAATTAAGTAGCCATTTAAATATATTTGTGAAGTGCTTAAAATCATGGGGATATGGTTCAAGTAATGTCAAACGGACACATCAGGCACAAACACTACATGAACAACTACGTTAAATCTACACACCCCCAAATTATACACTGAATTCTACACACCAAAGAGTCAATCTTGCTGTATGTCATGGTGGTTTTCCAATTTTTCTGCCTAAACTTCCATACAGACAAATGCTTACCTGCTTTATAAAACTGGAAGGTTGGATGGCTTGCATCTATAGCAACAGAGATGGGGCCCACAGTTGCCACTGCCTTCATAAGGGCCTTCTCTTGCTTAGGAATGTCCACGAAACCAGTGTCGTTGGCAGCAGAACTCTGGGGTCTGTAGTGGCAGGATTCATCCTTTCAAAGGTAATGGGGAAGAGACTTGATTAATACCATCCCCGTCCTGGGGTACATGAGTTCAAGACAGTCTGCAGCTTAATGATTTCCAAGTCAAGTTTGTTATAAAGCATCCCAGGAGACGAAATGATATTGGTTGTTTTGAAATGGAAAAAGTAGCTGGTGTCTATTCAATGAGACACGCTCAGTCTACCTGTCCATAAGAAACGTTTACTCTGGAGAAATTTATACTTACATAGAATGGTATGTATATTTCCACATGACACAGAAATATTAACAGCTTTATGGTAACTATCTAAACAGAGAACTGTGCAAGGCTAACATATTTTAATACTAGTTCTGACAGTCTGCAGATATAGAGTCTACAATCTAAAATGTGAATTCTAAATTGGTATCTGTTTTCCCCCAAAGCGTTCAACTTTGATAACGAGATAAGGAGCTCCTTTTACCTTTCCAAAATATGGATAGGATTCCTCTGAGTCCAGGCCTCCGTTGTCCTTAACATACTGGAAGGCATTATCCATTAGGCCACCATTGCAACCCTCATTGCCTTGAGGCCGAGAGCAGTCCACCAGGTTCTGCTCACTCAGTGAAATAAGTTTGCCAGTTTTCCGGAACATCTGTCCTTCAAGGGCACCAGTTGCACTAAAAGCCCAACAAGAACCACACATACCCTGAAAACAAAATTTAAAAGCTCTTAGTGTACAAAACAAATAGCAAGACTTTGACGATAGCCCATATATCTGAAAATGCTTTTAAAAACTAGTGAATTGCATCCAAACTCTAGTCATTCAGAGCAGGCCATGGGGTGTTTCCAAAAGGAAACCTCTTCTCCAGGCATTTGAGGGCTCTTCTGTCCACTTTCAGTGCTTCAGAAGGAAAAGTCTTCAAGAGCTGGCAAACAACTCTTCATCACAGCAAATGCATCTCTCATTCCAAGAAACTTATCAACACAATTCTTTTTCTCTCAAGGAAATTTGAAACCAAATAAAATGTTTTAAATTCTTGAAAAAACAAAAACAAAAAACGAGTGAACTGCATGTTGGTCCACAGCCTACCATTGCAAGGACGGCAACTCCAATTTGGCTTTACTCTTGGAGAGAGATCTGCTGAATACTGTCATACCTGATTCTTCACAGGAGTTACATAGCCTTTCTCTCTCCAGTCCATGGATGAGGGAATCAAACCAAAGACGGGTACTGGGAACACTTTCCCCTTCTTGCGCTTCTGGTTTCGAAGACCATTCATCACCTGCCTGAATTCTTCACTGGTCTTCAAGGAGAAGGAAACAATGTTGAAAAGCAAGACGTTATTTTCCTAAAGTACTAAGGAGGGGAGGCACAAAAAGTTCATGCCACACTCACCATGTCACCAAAGGCATTCATTGCCATGGTGAAGCCATGTTTCCCTTGGCTGTATTCCTGATTGTGCAGGTCAATCATTTTCATATTCTTCTCCCACACTGTTCTCCTCCATCCTTCTTCATTCTACAGGCAAACAGGTAACCTATACTCTTTATTTCTATTTAAAACCAACCCACCTTCACCAAGTGGATTTGCAGAAAGAGAGGAAGAGAAACCATGGCCAGAGGTGGCTTTATACTCTTGGGAACTGTTTCCCAGCATCCACACAACAGCGTCGTATGCCCGTACTGTACTCGGTAATGGGTGCCATGAAGTTACTGCCCTGGTAAGAGGCAGCCTCAAGAGGTTACTATCTGCTATAAACTCCCAACAGCATGGACCATTCTCTGCCGAGTTTCAGATGGACAGTTTCAGATGTTACCAACCAAGCCATATAGTTTCCTGTGTGTTGCCTTCCACAATTTCCATTGTGCATTTAAAATGAGATCAAGTTTTGAAGCCGCTGAGGCTATTCCCAAGCAAAGGGCAGTCAGGATGAGTGAAGGATTCATGTTTCAAAAGCCTAGGAAGGGAAAAGAAATCAGTACCTGATTAAACCAATCTTACTAAAAGGCCATCCTACTTTTTTCTGAGACGTTATACCCACTATGGTGGAGTAAAAACATTTATCTTCCCAAGTATTTACACAAGGACTGTAGGGGAATGCTAAGTACGTGGATAGAGAAAAACAGCTCAGAGACCCCAGTTTCCGCGCCGGAGACGGTGAGGCTCTTCTGGGACTCAGAGCCGCGGCTAGGGCGAAGCTCCCTCCCGGGTTGCAGGCGGGGCCAGGCCAGGAGCGTGCCGCCCCGCCCCCCGCCGCCAGCGAACGCCCGCCGCTCTCAGAGGATGTTGACGCGGCGCAGGGAACAGCGGGCACTGCAGCCCGGCTTGCGGGGGTCAGGCTGCCCTGTGTGACCAGCGCCTCCTGGGACCCCTCCAAACCCCAAGCCTGGCAGTCCCGCTGGTTCCCGGGGTGACCCCGCCGCGCCAGGCGCCAGGCCCCAGCCCGGGGTGCTCACCTGCGGCAGGCGCAGCTGCGCAGGCGCAGCCAACAACCATGGATCCAGGGGCGTCGGAGATTGGGCTGTGGGCGCATGTCCTCCCATTTAAGGCTCCGGGATTCCGCTCGGCCGGCCCCGCCCCCCGCTAGCCCGCACCGCGATTGGCTGAGCTACATGTGGGCGGGGCCCCTGTGCTGGGACTCCCGGCGTCTCACGGGGCTGGTCCCAACTTGGCCAGGTGCCAGCCTCAGTGGACCCGACGGCGGCGAGCTGGGCAGCGCTGAGAAGGGTGGACGGAGCCTCCTTGGGGACCCGGATCAACTAATTACCTCGATTGCGCTCGGCCGGTGGTTCACGAAAAGAAGCTTATAGGGAGCACCAAGTGGATTATCAGCGCAACCCTGTGCCGCCTTTAGTCCTAGAGTTTTTGGTGAAAGTCTGCGGGAGGGCTGTCTAGTTTAGGGGTTCCCGCTTATTCCACAGCAAAGGTGGGGCGCGCTGGAGGAATGCGGAGCCCTCAGGCAGACGCCTTACCTCCCGGGCTGAGGGTGGTACAAGCTGGGTTTGAGAAGAATCGGACCGGAAAGGCAGTTCCTCAAAGCTCGGGACGCGCTGGTCACTCCCCAAATCCCAGGAGGGAAAGGGGACGGGCTGGGTGGGTCTCCAGAGAAGGCATGGCATTTTGTAATGCCCCTTTCCTGTCTTCCCGGTCAGGGGTTCCTCTCACCTCTCAAGCTTTCCTCAAAACCAACAGAAACGAGTTATTTACAGAAAAATTTAGTTTAAAAAAAGGAAAGGTGGAAAGTAGAAACTGTTTTACCTTCCCACACTCGACATTAAGGATTGTTATGTCTTCCTTAGTATCTAAGGTGCTTTTCTTGAGATTTAAGAAATTTAACTTTTACTTCAGTGAGTTCTACTTTACATTTAATGTCAGGATTTAAATGACAGTTAGTGAAACGTTTTAAATGGAGGAAAATAGATTTATATATTAAATATTAATTTATATAATTAATAATTTAAGGAACACAAGCCAGAAAAGTTGTGCATGTTTGTCCTTTACTACATAAAAATATATTCATTGTAGAAAATACCTTTTATAAAAAAATTATCATTACCTCATGTCCCTTTCCACATTACCTTTTTTCTCTGCATATTTTGAATTTTTAAAATAAAAATGTAGTTATGGTTCACTGGCCTTGTAAACTAATTTCTACTTAAGATTAAATGGATAAGCATTCTGGAAGCACAATCAGACGCAATTTTACTGTGTTAATATGTACATAACATAAAAATGTCTATTTTAACCATTTTTAAGTGTGCAGATAAGTGGCATTAAGTACATTCACATTATTGTGCAACCATCACCATCAGCCATCTTTGGAACTTTTTCATATTCCCAAACTGAAACTCTGTACCCACGAAACAATAATTCTGCATTTCTCCCTCCTCCCAGCCTTTGGCGACCACTATTCTAATTCTGTCTCTCTGAACTTGACTATGTACCTCTCATAAGTGGAATCATCTAATATTTGTCCTTTTATGCCTATGTCACTTCACATAATGTCTTAAAGGTTTATTCAGGTTGTAACGTGTCAGAATTTCTTTTTTTCTAAAGGTGAATAAAACTCCCTTGTATGAATGTACCGTGTTTTGTTTCTCCAGTCATCCCTGGATGGATATATGGGTTATTTCCACATCTGACTATTTTGAATGATGCTGCTGTCAACGTCGTTGTACAAGTGTTCAAATTCCTGTTTTCAGTTCTTTTGGGGATCTACACGGAAGTGGAATTGCTGGATATGGTAGTCCTGTGTCTAATTTTTTTCTATGTTTTCCATGGTGGCTGCACCATTTTACATTATACCAGCATTGCACAGAGTTCCAATCTTAAATATTTTCTTCAATTCTTTGAGCTGCCTTTTCGTAAAGTCAGTACTGTCTTTTGGTGCACAGAAGTTTTAAATTTGGATGAAGTCCAGTTTACCTATTTTTTCTTTGGTTGCCTGTTCTTTTGGTATCGTATCCAAAAAATTATTACTAAACCCAATATCAGGAGGCTCTTCCCTTGTGTTTTCACCTAAAGTTTTATAGTTTTAGTTCTTATGTTTGCATCTTTGATCCATTTTGTGTTAACTTTTGCATGTGGTGTAAGGGAAGGGTCCAATTTCATTCTTTTGCATGTGGATATCCGACTTTCCCAACATCATTTGTTGAAAAGACTATCTTTTCCCTATTGAATGGTCCTGGCAACCCCATACAATTTAGAAAAATCAATTCGTTAAATATTTTAAGATCTTTGAGGAAATAGAAACTTTTCTTTCTCAGACAGGACTAGAGGCTGAAGCTCTTAGGTGGTTACAAAAGCGTGTTGTATTATAAATGACTGGAGGTTAAAAATTTTTTTAAGACACCATGGAGTTCAACACAATCATTCACTCAAAAAATCTAAGTACCTAATCTAATATATGGGTTTTACAGTTGCCCTTGGGTCAGAGGGTGGAAAAACCTGCCACTGCATGACCATGAGTACCTGGAGCAATAGCTTCTCTGGAGGCTGTTCCGAAGAGTGGCGGCTACTTTGTTTCTTGGAACGTGATGCAAATGCATCAGAGAACACTGGACTTTTAAAAATACTGAATGTGCCTCAAATCTACAATTAGACCAAGAAATATCTAAATGCCAGAGAAATATGGGAGAAGGCCATTTAAGCAAGAAACTGCAACATCTATTTATACAAAATCTGTTAAGTAATGTATTACAGAAAGACATTAGCTTAGCCATTTTGTTCTTATTTCTACTCTTCTATCTCATTTCTTTGCCAAATAACTTAGATGAGTGCTCATTATTAAAATGGTCACATTTTAGTCAAGTGACCAATCCTTAACTCTGCCTTTGATAAAATGCAGTTAGCAGAACTTCCTGATTCCTATTTAAAATGCAATACCTGTGAAAGTATATTCTTTTTTTTTTGAATTATATTTTATTTTCTTATACAGCAGGTTCTTATTAGTTACCTATTTTATACATATTAGTGTATACATGTCAATCCCCATCTCCCAATTCATCCCACCCCCACCCCACCCCCCCAGCCACTTTCCCCACTTGGTGTCCATACGTTTGTTCTCTACATCTGTGTCTCTATTTCTGCCCTGCAAACCGGTTCATCTGCACCATTTTTCTAGGTTCCACATATATGCATTAGTATACGGTATTTGTTTTTCTCTTTCTGACTTACTTCACTCTGTATGACAGTCTCTAGATCCATACACGTCTCTACAAATGCCCCAATGTCGTTCCTTTTTATGGCTGAGTAATATTCCATTGTATATATGTGCCACAACTTCTTTATCCATTCGTCTGTCGATGGGCATTTAGGTTGCTTCCATGACCTGGCTATTGTAAATAGTGCTGCAATGAACATTGGGGTGCATGTGTCTTTTTGAATTACGTTTTTTTCTGGGTATATGCCCAGTAGTGGGGTTGCTAGGTCATATGGTAATTCTATTTTTAGTTTTCTAAGAAACCTCCATACTGTTCTCCATAGTGACTGTATCAATTTACATTCCCACCAACAGTGCAAGAGGGTTCCCTTTTCTCCACACCCTCTCCAGCATTTGTTTGTAGATTTTCTGATGATGCCCATTCTAACTGCTGTGAGGTGATACCTCATTGTAGTTTTGATTTGCATTTCTCTAATGATTAGTGATGTTGAGCAGCTTTTCATGTGCTTCTTGGCCATCTGTATGTCTTCTTTGGAGAAATGTCTATTTAGATCTTCTGCCCACTTTTGGATTGGGTTGTTTGTTCTTTTAATATTGAGCTGCATGAGCTGTTTACATATTTTGGAGATTAATCTTTTGTCCATTGATTTGTTTGCAAATATTTTCTCCCATCCTGAGGGTTGTCTTTTTGTCTTGTTTGTAATTTCCTTTGCTTTAGAAAAGCTTTAAGTTTCATTAGGTCTCATTTGCTTATTTTTGTTTTTATTTCCATAACTCCAGGAAGTGGATCAAAAAAGATCTTGCTGTGATTTATGTCAAAGACTGTTCTTCCTATGTTTTCCTCTAAGAGTTTTATAGTGTCCAGTCTTACATTTAGGTCTCTAATCCATTTTGAGTTTATTTTCATGTATGGTGTTAGGGAGTGTTCTAATTTCATTCTTTTACGTGCAGCTGTACAGTTTTCCCAGCACCACTTATTGAAGAGACTGTCTTTTCTCCATTGTATATCCTTGCCTCCCTTATCATACAGTAGTTGACCATAGGTGCATGGGTTTACCTCTGGGCTTCCTGTCCTTTTCCATTGATCTATATTTCTGTTTTTATGCCAGTACCATGTTGTCTTGATTACTGTAGCTTTGTAGTATAATCTGAAGTCAGGGAGTCTGATTCCTCCAGCTCCATTTTTTTTCCCCTCAAGACTGCTTGGCTCTTTGGGGTCTTTTGTGTCTCCATACAAATTTTAAGATTTTTTTGTTCTAGTACTGTAAAAAATGCCACCAGTTATTTGTAGGGATTGCGTTGAATCTCTAGATGCCTTTGGGTAGTGTAGACATTTTCACAATATTGATTCTTCCAATCCAGTAACATGGTATATCTCTCCATCTGTTTGTGTCATCTTTGATTTCTTTCATCAGTGTCTTATAGTTTTCTGAGTACAGGTCTTTTACCTCCTTAGTTAGATTTATTCCTAGGTATTTTATTCTTTTTGTTGCAATGGTGAATGGGATAGTTTCCTTAATTTCTCTTTCTGATCTTTCATTGTTAGTGTATAGGAATGCAAGAGATTTCTGTGCATTTATATTGTATCCTGAAACTTTACCAAACTCACTGATTAGCTCTAGTAGTTTTCTCGTGGCATCTTTAGGATTCTGTATGTATAGTATCATGTCATCTGCAAGCAGTGACAGTTTTACTTCTTCTTTTCCAATTTGTATTCCTTTTATTTCCTTTTCTTCTCTGATTGCCATGACTAGGACTTCCAAAACTACGTTGAATAATAGTGGTGAGAGTGGACATCCTGTCTTGTTCCTGACCTTAGAAGAAATGCTTTCAGTTTTTCACCATTGAGAATGATGTTTGCTGTGGGTTTGTCCTATGTGGCCTTTATTATGTTGAGGTAGGTTCCCTCTATGCCCACTTTCTGGAGAGTATTTATCATAAATGGGTGTTGAATTTTGTCAAAAGCTTTCTCTGCATCTATTGAGATGATCATATGGTTTTTATTCTTCAATTTGTTAATATTGTGTATCACATTGATTGATTTATGTATACTGAAGAATCCTTGCATCCCTGGGATAAATCCCACTTGATCGTGGTGTATGATCCTTTTAATGTGTTGTTGGATTCTGTTTGTTAGCATTTTGTTGAGGATTTTTGCATCTGTATTCATCAGTGATATTGGTCTGTAATTTTCTTTTTTTGTGGTATCTTTGGTTTTGGTTTCAGGGTGACAGTGGCCTCATTTAATGAGTTTGGGAGTGTTCCTTCCTCTGCAATTTTTTGGAAGAGTTTGAGAGGATGGGTTTTAGCGCTTCTCTAAATGTTTGATAGAATTCACCTGTGAAGCCATCTGGTCCTGGACTTTTATTTGTTGGAAGATTTTTAATCACAGTTTCAATTTCATTACTTGTGATTGGTCTGTTCATATTTTCTATTTCTTCCTGGTTCAGTCTTGGAAGTTTATACCTTTCTAAGACTGTGCCTATTTCTTCCAGGTTGTCCATTTTATTGGCATAGAGTTGCTTGTAGTAGTCTCTTAGGATGCTTTGTATTTCTGTGGTGTCTGTTTTAACTTCTTTTTCACTTTCTAATTTTTTTGATTTGATTCCTCTCTCTTTTTCTTGTTGAGTCTGGCTAAAGGTTTATCAATTTTGTTTATCTTCTCAAGGAACCAGCTTTTCATTTTATTGATCTTTGCTATTGTTTTCTTTGTTTCTATTTCATTTATTTCTGCTCTGATTTCTACGATTTCTTTCCTTCTACCAACCTTCTACTTGTTTGTTCTTCTTTCTCTAGAGCCTTGAGGTGTAAGGTTAGGTTGTCTATTTGAGATTTTTCTTGTTTCTTGAGGTAGGATTATATTGCTTTAAACCTCCCTCTTAGAACTGCTTTTGCTGCATCCCATAGGTTTTGGATCATCGTGTTTTTATCGTCATTTGTCTCTAGGTATTTTTTGATTTCCTCTTTGATTTCTTCAGTGATCTCTTGGTTATGTAGTAACGTACTGTTTAGCCTCCATGTGTTTGTGTTCTTTACGTTTTTTTCCCTATAATTGATTTCTAATCTCATAGGGTTGTGGCCGGAAAAGATGCTTCATATGATTTCAATTTTCTTAAATTTTTCAAGGCTTGATTTGTGACCCAAGATGTGATCTATCCTGGAGAATGTTCCGTGTGCACTTGAGAAGAAAGTGTAATCTGCCCTTTTTGCATGGAATGTCCTATAAATATCAATTAAATCTATCTGATCTATTGTGTCTTTTAAAGCTTGTGTTTCCTTATTAATTTTCTGTCTGGATGATCTGTCCATTGGTGTAAGTGAGATGTTAGAGTCCCCCACTATTACTGTGTTACTGTCGATTTCCTCTTTTATAGCTGTTAGCAGTTGCCTTATGTATTGAGGTGCTCCTATGTTGGGTGCATGTATATTTATAATTGTTATATCTTCTTCTTGGATTGATCCCTTGATCATTATGTAGTGTCCTTCCTTGTCTCTTGTTACATTCTTTATTTTAAAGTCTATTTTATCTGATATGAGTATTGCTACTCCAGTTTTCTTTTGATTTCCATTTGCATGGAATATCTTTTTTCATCCCCTCACTTTCAATCTGTATGTGTCACTAGGTCTGAAGTGGGTATCTTGTAGACAGCATATATATGTATCCTGTTTTGTATCCATTCAGCAAGCCTGTGTCTTTTGGTTGGAGCATTTATCCATTCACCTTTAAGGTAATTATCGATATGTATGTTTCTATTACTATTTTCTTAATTGTTATGTGTTTGTTTTTGTAGGTCCTTTTCTTCTCTTGTGTTTCCCACTTAGAGAAGTTCCTTTAACATTTGTTGTAGAGCTGGTTTGGTGGTGCTGAATTCTCTTAGCTTTTGATTGTCTGTAAAGCTTTTGATTTCTTTCTCGAATCTGAATGAGATCCTTGCCGGGTAGAGTAATCTTGGTTGTAGGTTCTTCCCTTTCATCACTTTAAATATATCATGCCACCCCCTTCTGGCTTGTAGAGTTTCTGCTGAAACATCAGCTGTTAACCTTATGGGAGTTCCCTTGTATGTTATTTGTCATTTTTCCCTTGCTGCTTTCAATAATTTTTCTTTGTCTTTAATTTTTGTCAATTTGATTACTATATGTCTCGGTGTGTTTCTCCTTGGGTTTATCCTGCCTGGGACTCTGCGCTTCCTGGAGTTGGGTGGCTATTTCCTTTCCCATGTTAGGGTAGTTTTTGACTATAATGTCTTCAAATATTTTCTCAGGTCCTTTCTCTCTCTCTTCTCCTTCTGGGACCCCTATAATGCAAATGTTGTTGCATTTAATGTTGTCCCAGAGGTCTCTTAGGCTGTCTTCATTTCTTTTTATTCTTTTTTCTTTATTCTGTTCCACAGCAGTGAATTCCACCATTCTATCTTCTTCTGCCTCAGTTATTCTGCTATTGATTCCTTCTTGTGTATTTTTCATTTCAGTGATTGTATTGTTCATCTCTGTTTGTTTGTTCTTTAATTCTTCTGGGTGTTTGTTCTTTAATTCTTGTAGGTCTTTGTTAAACATTTCTTGCATTTTCTCAATTTTTGCCTCCATTCTTTTTCCGAGGTCCTGGATCATCTTCACTATCATTATTCTGAATTTTTTTTCTGGAAGGTTGTCTATCTCCACTTCATTTATTTGTTTTTCTGGGGTTTTATCTTGTTCCTTCATCTGGTACAAAGTCCTCTGCCTTTTCATTTTGTCTATCTTTCTGTGAATGTGGTTTTCCTTCCACAGGCTGCTGAATTGTAGTTCTTGCTTCTGCTGTCTGCCCTCTGATGGATGAGGCTATCTGTGTGAAAGTATATTCTTGTGTGCATCTGTCTAGATTTCTTTTGCTTACTAGTTAAACAGGATATGATTCTTTACCCCATCTCTGGAAGTTTTAAACCATAAGGGAGTGAACAAATCTCATGTGGTGGTATTCAAGACCCTGCGACCACTTAACAGCTCTGCCCAATATAACAACACCCTCCAATTTGATTAAATTTAATGAGCCAAGAATTATGCTTAAGAAACAGTATCCAGACAACTGTCCCTTTGTAAAGTGGTTTATTATCACTTATAATTTTATGGAAAAGAACCTGTTTATGACAACAGACTGTTGATATTCATATGAAGCCATTTGTGAAACAACTTACTTTTCTGAGCTACTGTAACATTGCTTTTCCTGTAGGGTTAAACAGTCAGCCAATTCATTAAATCAATCAATCAAAAAGAATTAATTAAGCTCTGACCTTGTACTCATTCTCCTTTGCTTGGTGTAGTTTGAGAATTTCTGTAGAGACAATCTACATGTTCCTTCCCTGACAGTTTTCTCAGACTCAGCCTCTCCATTTTAAAACCTAAGATTCCCACCATCATCCTGATTTTACAGGAAATGGGCACAGGTCATGATAGATATATATCAATGAAATTATGGCAAGCGTCTTGGAGCAGTAGGCAAACTTGTGACCTTGTGTCACTTTCCCCACATTCCTCATCCCTACTCCCAAGTCTATAAACAACCCTCTGAACACAGGAGGATCTCTTCTGCAAATCTGACCTGGGTGTTCTGCCATCCACTTAACTTCTCCTCCTAGAATGAGAGAATATCATCTGGGCACAGGATGCTATTAATAATAAAATACATTTAAAAGAAGCAGTTGTGGCTTCCTTCAACCAGAACTCTGTGTTCTCTACTGAACTCTTACATGCTATTTCATCTGGCCATGTTAGCAGTGCTCCCCAAGAACGATCAGATTCTTTATTCAGAGAATAAGTTAGTTCTCAGAAATAGAGGCTGGGTTCCTCAGTGGAGTCTATAGATTTGAGGATAAAGTTTAAATGTGCTTGAATCCACAGCTACAGGTCTGCTTCGAGGCTGATGAAACCAGGATAGGGAGGCAACAAGCATTAGGCATTGAGGGGGGACATACAGGACACAAGGAAAAACAAAAATAAGCCACACAGTGGAGTCAATAACTCAGTCAAAAATCCAAAGTTTATATTGAGATGATATCCTTGGTTTTGGTTTTTGAAGTGATCATACAGAGAATTGGGGATGCTTGATTACACAGTTGTTTTTCTTTTTTGTGGTCTTAGAATTTTTAAAAGCATGTTTCAGTGTGCCTTTAGAATTGGTGAATGAATGAACCTCATTTTTTAAAACCTGAGATTATCATTGGAGGTAGGTTGCAGAGCTTTTGTCACCAAGAAATGATCAAGCAAAAACACCCAGGAGGCACAGGGCAAAACACCCTCCTGGAGGCCGATGGGGTGGGAAGAGGCTCAGCCCAGGGCAGGCAGCATGCCTTCTGTGTGGCTCACCTGTCTTTTCCTCCTTTCACGTGACACCAGGTAAGTCAGCACTGGCACTGAAGTCCAGAGCCTGGCCCTGGGGAGCTTTCGTTCCTTATCTCACCATGTCCTCAGTGCTCATGTTGATTCTTCTGGTGCCCTCTGGCACCCAGAGTCCAGTTTGCCAAATGATTGATGGGGGCTGGGGGGTGAGGGATGAGGGCAAAGTTCCCAAGGCTCAGATTCCTTTTCTAAGTTCTGCTGGCCTGAAGCACATTTATTTTTTCACTTTAGAAGGGAATCTGGCACCACCCTTGATTTTGTTATTTCCCACTGCTGTGACCATCTTCCTCTATAAAATGGGGCACCCATCTCCTGGGGCAGTGGTTCTCCAAGAGGGTCTCCTGACTGGTAGCATCTGCATTACTTGGAAACTTGTTAGAAAAACAAATTCTGGAACCCCCTCCCAGACCCACTGAATCCGACACTTGGGAGATGGAGATCGGCAATCTGACCCTGAGGTGATTCAGATGCACCCTCAAGTTGGAGAACCACTGTCATAGGGTTGTTGGGAACAGTAAATGAAGGAGCACATATAAAAAGCTCAGAACATTGCCTGGCACCTGTGTTATTTAGATATGAGAATCATGATTATCATCGCAGGAATCTTTTCTAATCATGCTTTAATTTCCAGGAGTACCAGGTACTCACAGGTGGAGATGCCTTTCCTGTGGAACAAACCCCAGGGCATTTATATACGCAAGCTCTCCCCAAAACACAAAGATTTCCTCTGTTTGACTACTTACCTTAATGATATAGGAATTGAATTTTACTTATGTCCTATTTCTTTTTTAATATATAACATTATTTTAACATATAATCCACCATTTTAAAGTGAATATTTTGTAGTTTTTTAGTATATTCACTATGATATGCAACCATCACCACCATCTAATTCCAGAACATTCACATCACTCCAAAAAGAAACTTCGTACTTATTAGTCTCAGTTAGTCCCAATTCCCTCCAACTCCAGTTCCCATAATCTACGTTGGGGCTCTACGGATTTGTCTATTCTGGACATTTCATAGAAATGGAATCATGAAAAATGTGACCTTTTGTGCCTGGCTCCTTCAGTTAGCATAAAGTCTTCAAGGATTTTTCATATTATAACATGTATCAGTACTTCATCCCTCTTTATGGCTGAGTAATATTTCAATGTATGAATACACCATATTTTTAAAATTCATTCATCAGTTGATGGACATTTGTGTTTTTCTCACTTTTTTGGCTATTAAGAATAATGCTGCCATGAACTTTTGTGTACAAGTTTTTGCATGAAGGTAATTTTTTATTTCTCTTGGGTATATACGTAGGATTGGTATGTATAATTTTCTGAGGAAATACCAGACTGTCTTCCACAGTGGCTACATCATCTTACTTTCTCACCAGCATCATATGAGGGTTCTAATTTCTCCACATCCTCTTTAAGACATCTTATTGTCCATTTTGAAATGGTGTCCACACTAGTAGGTAGAAGTGATAGCTAGTGGTTTTGATTTGCATTTCCCTAATGAATGATGATGTTGAATATCTTTTCATGTGCTTGTTGGCTATGTGTATATATTCTTTGGAGAAACATCTATTCAAATCATTTGCCCATTTTTAAAATTGGGTTATTTATCCTTTTATTGTTGAGTTGTAAGAGTTCTTTATATATTTTGAGTATTATGCATTTATGAGCTGTGTGATTTGCAAATATTTTTTCCCATTCTGTTGTTTGGATTTTCACTCTTTTGATAGTGTTCTTTTTCAAAATTGTGGTAAAATACACATAACATAAAATTTACATTTTAACCATTTTAAGTATACAGTTCAGTGGTAATAAGTACATTCACATTTTGTGCACCCATGACCACCATCTGTCTCCAGAATTATTTTCAACTTGCAAAACTGAACCTTTGTCCCATTACATAATAACTCTCCATTCCTCCCTTCCCCCAGCCACTGGCAACCATCATTCTAAATTCTGTGAATATACTACAAACCACTGAATTGTCCATTGTAATATGGTGACTTTTCTGATATGTGAATTATATCTCAATTTAAAGAAAACCAAGGAACTTCCCTGGTGGTGCAGAGGATAAGACTCCATGCTCCCAATGCAGGGGGCCCAGGTTCAATCCTTGGTCAGGGAAGGAAATACCACATGCATGCTGCAACTAAGAGTTCACATGCCACAACTAAGGAGCCTGCCTGCCACAACTAAGACCAGGCGCAACTGAATAAATAAATAAATATTAAAAAACAAAAAGAAAAGAAAAGTGAGAGAGATTGATTGAAATCATTGGACATTTTATGATGTCTCATAATGTCGCTATTGTCTCGTGGATTTTACTAAGAATTGTCTGCCCTTCTCCCAAGAGACCCCCTACCAGGATACTGAGGAGGAGGAAACAGTTTGTGGAAAAATGGTAAAAATGAGCATGGAGGTAAGACTCATCTTAACCAAATGTCTCATCTAATGATTTCCACGTGTACCAGCATAATAAAATCATTGGCATTTACCCCTGCTGAACACCCTCCGGATCTAGGCACTGAACCCCACAGTCAATAAAACCTGTAAACACAATGGGAAGTTGTCACCTCAGAATGGATAGTTTGATCATTTGCCCAGTGGATGAAAGGGCAGAAAATTGGGACTTGTTTGAACTTTTATTTCTGTTTTATCTTTTTGGTTTTCCTTTTGGATTGAAGAAGCAGTGAAAATCATTTATGCTTTCTCTTCTTCCTGTTTATCATTTTGATTGAGGTGGAAGAAAGCGTTAATAAATAATCATGTTTTGCTGGACATAGTAAACTTTGAAAACACAAATTACAGAGCATCCCAAGGCTTCTATTTCAAAACTTTTCTATGTTACTGCCATGTTTGCATTAAAACAATCACAGAAAAATGACAAACCAACAGAAACAACAATTTTTATAGCCCTTGACTTCATGGTTTTACCACCGATTGCACTGGCTTTGAAACATAGATAACTCCAATCTCATCTTTGGTAGTCATGAACTTTGTACAAATAACTTATCTTGGGACTTCCCTTGTGGGGCAGTGGTTAAGAATCTGCCTGCTAATGCAAGGGACACAGGTTTGATCCTTGGTCCGGGAAGATCCTACATGCCGTGGAGCAACTAAGCCCGTGCACCACAACTACTGAGCCCATGCACCTAGAGCCCGTGCTCCGCAATGAGGGAAGCCATTGCAATGAGGAGCCCACGCACTGCAACAAAGAGTAGCCCCCACTCGTAGCAACTAGAGAAAGCCCGCGCGACAATGAAGACCCAATGCAGCCAAAAATAAATTTAAAAATATAAATAAATTAAAAAAAAAAACCCAAACCCCAAATAACTTATCGTCTCCAAGCTTTGGTTTCATCCACTATAAAATGTGGATAATACTAATGACCGCATAAGACTGTATTAAAAATTAAATGAGATAACATGAGTATTGATATAAGCAGCCCCTTACAGAATTTCTCCCTCAAAAATGGACATATCCTTGAGAAATGACATTCAGTCCAAAGGCACACTATCATTGCAGTGAGCTCTGTTACCACTGTCTGGTTGATCATGTCATTGATTTTACCATTCATCTAGAACCCTACTGTAAGACAGTAGAGAAGTTTGTAACTTGATTCAGGGAAGCAGTCCTCAATCACCATAAAACCATGGGAGCTGGCACCCTTCCCATTCAGCGTGGTCCTCTGCCAAATCTCCTCCATTTTTTCCACGTTATTGTCCTAGCCTCCCTCCAGGGACTCATGAACCTATGAGTGGATTTGAAATCCTCTAAGAGGGCGATAGACTTGTAAAGTATGCTTCCAATTGAGTGGTAGGCATGAGACAAAGGCTATTGAGGAGTTAAGGCCTCATGCACACAGCACTGGCCTAGAGTGCCAGGCCTGTGTCTAGAGTGACACGAATGACCAAGCATTGCCTTTACTGCCAGCCCTTTAGCCAGATCTGTAGGACTGGGTGTTGGCTCCATTTCCTCTCCACTCTGTTCCTCCTGCAGATACTGTATAAGGTGTTGGAATGGAAGGGCAGGAGCCTTGGGATAATAACAGCACAATGGCTAGATTCAGGAAGTGATGTTTTGCTATTCATTCTAGGAATCCTTACTGAGTCTGCTTTATGTCAGGCCCTGTGCTGAGGAATCAGTGATGAACAAACACTGATACTTCCCTATGCTGGAGGAGCTCACGTCCATGCAGTAGGCATGAATCAAATATTCCCTTTGGATAATATATAGACTTGCGCTTCCTTTCTTCCTCTATTGACCTAACAATCTGTCACTTTCTCATTTTGTGGGTCCCCAAGTGATGAAGCTTCCATGTAGCCATCCCATCCCCCTGGTGGAGGGAGGCTCAGAAAGTACGGCAGCCTCCTCTTCTCCGGATTTCATCAGGAAAAGGAGGAATCCAGAACGACGTTTAATAAAAGACTTTCTGACCTAGTGCCTTTCGTTACAGATCAAACGTGCCTGGTGGATTCAGGTGTCTCTGCTGTAATCACAGGGCCCAGCATCTGCCACCTGGCTCTGCTCCAGCTCACCCAGTTGTGACCTGATGTTTGGTCTCAGTCTTCAGGGAGTCGTCTGACTGCACCATTGACCCTCAGGCTGCCCGCATGGTGTCCCTGTGGTGACCTCACTATTACCCTCTGCAGGTGCCCCCGTATTAACAGAGAAAACAAGGGCCAATATTCCAATCAGAGAGGACAGGTAGTGGTGGAATGGTGCAGCCTCACCACTTTGGAGTTATTTCTCAGGGGGGCAAAATGTTTATTTTAAAAGAATGGGTAGAGAATCCATCCCCTGTCCACCACTGAGGTATTATCAATACGTCTAGGATCATAAATAGCATCAATAATACAAACGCTTCTATTTTAGATCCAATACTATACCATGGATATCTTCCCTTGTCAATACATACAGCCTTCCATTGTTCAACCGTAATTCCCGTAACAATCTCCTTTTTACCTACTGATGGACAGTTAGATTATCTTTCGTTTTTTCTTTTACACTGCAGTCGATACCTTTGCACATATATCTTTGTAGATGTGTATAAATAGTATTATAAAATTAATTCCTGGAAATGGAACTACTCGCTGAAAAATGTTATTTCAATGTGTAATCCCACCTGTAGTGAATTTCCTCACAACTCGTAAACCAGCTCTTTTAATAGGCAAAATGTGATCTAATTTGCATATCTTTTTTTGGGGGGGTGTTCTAATTTCAACTTTCTTATTATAAAATCAAAGTATTATTATTTTCACCATTATGTTTATCATTATCATCGTCATTACCCTAAATAATTGATGTACACTGTATTTACCATGTATTGAGAACCCATTCCATGCAGAGTTGATTTAATATAATTTAATTCGCTCCTCACAACAATGACATGAGGTAAGAGTTATTCATTGTACAATTGAAAAACAAAATGTGAGAGTTACTTTGTGCCCTTAGGCAAGTAATTTTAATTCTCTGTGCTTCTATTCTAAGAACAGAAAAAGGGAAATAATATCTTCCTTATCTACTACATAGGGGCGTAGTATTTTTACAGTATTAAAGTACTATATATCTGCCAGACATTTTATGGTGTCTGTGAATTGTTCGGGTGACAACATGAGACTTGATATGTTCACAGTTTAAAAGTGCTGAGAAAGATGACAGAACAGAAATAAGACTGAAAAGACATGAGGTCTGAGTGCTGGGATGTGGCCTAACCACCAGCAAGCTGTGCGATGTAAGTCACATAATCAATCTTTCTCTGGACCTCCTTTTCCTCATTTCTTTTTTTCTTTTTCTTTCTTTCTTTCTTTCTTTTTTTAAAGCAGGCACAGCGTTTATTAGAAGCACAGTACTTGTGGGAGAGCACATGGGCAACCTTGCAGAGTGAGTTGCGCACTTCCTCATTTCTAACATATAAAATATAAAAGTAAGGAGTTGGACTAGATGGAGTTCAACTTTTTCAGGGTTAAAATGTCTAGAACTATTAGTTGGCTTAAATCCACAACTGGGCTTTAAAATCTTTTTTTGAGCAACATGGATAGACCTAGAGATTATCATACTAAGTGAAGTAAGCCAGACAGAGAAAGACAAATATCATATGATATCACTTATGTGTGGAATCTAAAAAAAAAATGATACAAATGAACTTATATACAAAACAGAAATAGACCCACAGACATAGAAAAACAAACTTACGGTTACCAAAGGGGAAAGGTGTGGGGAGGGATAAATTAAGAGTTCGGGATGAACACATACACACTACTATATATAAAATAGATAACCAAAAAGGACCTACTGTACAGCACAGGGAACTGTATTCAATATTTTGTAATAACCTATAAGGGAAGAGAATCTGAGAAAAACCAGGTATATATGTGCGTGTAACTGAATCACTTTGCTGTACACCTGAAACTAACACAACATTGTAAATCAATTACACTTCAATAAAAAGAAAATCTTTGTTTATTGTCAGCTTTGAGGTATCTTTCACAAACAATGAACTTCATCAGTTTTAAGTGCACAGGTTGATGAGTTTGACAAATGCATCCAGTTGTGTAGCCACCACCACAGTCATGATACAGAACATTCCCATCACTCCACTAAGTTCCCTCCTGCCCCTTTGTAGTCCATCCCCTCCCCCAAGCCCAGCCCCTGGCCCTCAGTCATCTGCTTTCTGGCACTGTAGTTTTGCCCTTATTAGAAGTTTATATAAATGGACTCATACAGTACGCTTTCCCTGTGTCTGGCTTCTTCCACTTAACACTATGCTTTTCAGATCCATATCTTTTTTTTTTTTTTTTTTGCGGTGCGCGGGCCTCTCACTGTTGTGGCCTCTCCCGTTGCGGAGCACAGGCTCCGGACGCGCAGGCTCAGCGGCCATGGCTCACGGGCCCAGCCGCTCCGCGGCATGTGGGATCCTCCCAGACTGGGGCATGAACCCGTGTCCCCTGCATCGGCAGGCGGACTCTCAACCACTGCGCCACCAGGGAAGCCCCATATCTTTGATTATTAGTGCATTTTGTTATAATTTGTATAGGTTCTTTGTATTTCATCTAAAATAGACCGTTTACGTCTTTGCCCATTTTCTATTGGCTCATTGCTCTTTTCATTGTAAATTTATAGAAGCACATTTTAAAAAAGTCAGTGAATAACATGGGAGTTGATTTTATTTATCTAAAGCTTCTTGAGTGTCTTTTTCCACCCAATGGCCTACTTGGAGCAGCGATGGCCATAGACGTCACCTTCTTTCTCTCTTCTGCCACCTCTGGAGGTGCTTCCTCCCTTCCACCTCCCAGCTACCCACAGAGGAGCACGCGCTGCCCATGTGGGACTGAGGGGCCCTGGAAGGGGAAAGGAGAGGACAGAGCCCCTGCTTCCACCCATCACTGCTCCTCGGTGCCCGTCTGGGGTGATGTCCCAGCCTCAGACTTCTATCTCCTGACCCAGTTCGTTGTCCCTGAGCCTGGGCACCTGGTCCTGGGACCAGACACCCTGCATGGCCAAAGCCTGGATTTGCTCTTACCTGCAGCCAAGCCTCCTTTTAGTCCTGTGCAACAGGATGAACCAAGGGGAGGAGGAGGGACTGTCACCCTCATCATGTTCTGCCTCATTTTCCCCCCATAAAGACTCAGAAAACCTCCGCAGGGAGGGGCGTTCTCCACGTTGGCCACTTCCAAATCCTTAGAGAAAAGGGAAGGCTGGGCAGGTGTACGGGGCTGGGGAACAAAGGGTGGTGGGAAACCTACTGGGATAGACAAGGTCACTCCAGCCGCACTCAGCCCGAGGCCGCCTGGATGCCACTCCCATGTCTCCTCTTTCCCAGGCTGCACTGTCATGTTGCAATGATGGGAAGAGCCCGCCATCTCTTGCTGCCCTGAAGGCCTTGATCTACTGCACTGGGACATGTGTGTGCCCGGCTTCCAGGGAGACCTTGCTGCCCACAGGGGTGAGGTTCTACTGGGTACCATCAACGTGGCACTGCCTCAGGTGTAGCCAGGGTAGTGAGCTGTCCTGTACCAGCCTCAGTGCCTAACCACAAAGCACTTGACACCTGGGGGAAAATACGACTTGTTTTCCAATCAGCCCATTGGCCAAACACTAAGGGCACACGACCTGCTTATAATCAGGGGTTACCCTGTTTAAATCTCATAGAAGGCTTAAGAGTGCTTCTCTGTCAGGCATAGGTGCATTTTGTTCAGTTTTCCTTTTTATTCTGACTCTATCTAGTTCAAGATGGAATTGAAGAGGACATACAGTAGCATGGAGTAATTCAAAATGAGGATGGTGACAATGGTGAAAAAACAGTCTTGATTCAATTCCAACGCCCACCTAAAACCTCTTTTATTAAAAACTGTTAGCTGGAAAATATGTACATAACTGTCCTCCTATGATAATTTCAAACGTGTTTTTGTCCGAGAATTTCTTTATGGAACTCTCCAAAATCCCCAACTCTTAACTAACTGAATCTTCCTTAGAATCTTCAAATTCCCCAAGTCTTTAGAGATTTTGATGGACCTCGTAAAAGGATTCTGGAGTTTTCGACTCAAGAGTCCACAAAGGCCCTCCCAAACCTTTAGTCTGACTCTTGGCTCCCTAAAGAGACTGGGAGCCGTTCTCAGCATCTTTCTGTGGAAGGACAATCTGCTCCATCCTCTGCTGCAACACAAATAACCATTGTGAAGCTCGATGGTGAGTTTCAATGAATATATTTTACCACGTGTGACCCAGGTAGGCTCGGACTTAACAGGTATGTTTGCGCTGTTTCATATTCAAATGCACAGTTCCAACAGTTTAGTTTATAAGTTGTATTCTTTGTCTTCCTTGTATTCTGTCAAGCACCAGGTACAGTGTCATCCCTGTGTGGGTGCTCTGCAAACACTAATTGGTTGGTGATCAGGAAAATGATGTTGACAAATGACTCCATGAAACTGATGAATCATTTGGTGGACGAGGCCAGGTACAGCAATTATGTATTGTTGCTTCACCCAACAGGTAATGTTTCATAACTCAGAGCAACATAGAATATTTTGCCTGTCAGTGTCTGGTCACTATTTCCAGTCGGAGCCAAAAAGGCTTCTTTGTAGAGTAAAACTTTTCAACAACATTGACCCTGTAGGCAGACTTTTAATATGAGATATAGCTGTTTCCTTTGGTTCAGGCTACTACCAAAACCTGGCTCCCTCATACGTTGGCAATAGAATAAACAAAAAGATGAAGCAAGAAGTTTGAATCAGCTAATGAAAACAATCTAATCCATGTGAGTATTAACACTTCAATGGTACTGTTCCCATCCCCCAACCCCGCGGAATGATCTGGACTTTTTAAAACAAATTGGTTGTGGAATAGACAAATTTACAGAAAAACTTTTGATTTATCCATATGAGATTGTTGATATTCGATGACTTTTGACCTTCAGAATGGCAATTTCAAGTGGTTCAAATTAATAAAAGATTTAAGAATTCTTGCTTTGTTTAAACCTCTAAGTCTTTTCAAATGTTTTTTCACCCTATATGACATCTCTCTTTCCACCTTTTCTCTAACGAATACATTTGTATTTATTCTTTAATACCCAGTTGAAATGTCACCACCCTTAGAAGGCAGTTTATTTTTTTACTTTCCCGTAGGTCATAATGCAAACTTCCATTGCGGGCACTTATTACACATATTATTGATATTTTATTTATGTCTATTACTCAATTATGTTATGAAGTTATGCAGTAACTGGACTAAGTTTTGTAATTGTATGAATACTTTATTAAATGTAGGTAAAATATTTGCAAAATTATAAAGCAGTATTCAAATTGTAAAAAAAAAAAAGAGAATTCTTTTACTCAGAATATATCTATATAAACATAAATAAATACTAAAGTAAAGAAGCAAATTCTTAATACTTGCTTCATGGACTTCCCTGGTGGCTCAGTGGTTAAGAATCCACCTACCAATGCAGGGGACACAGGTTCTATCACTGGTCCGGGAAGATCCTGTGTGCTACGGAAAAACTAAGCCCATGTGCCACAACTATTGAGCCTGTACTCTAAAGCCCGCAAGCCACAACTACTGAACCTGCGCGCCTAGAGCCCATGCTCCACAACAAGAGAAGCCACCACAATGAGAAGCCTGTGCACCGCAACGAATAGTAGCCCTCCTCGCTCGCTACGAGTAGAGAAAGCCTGCATGCAGCAACGAAGACCCAATGCAGCCAAAAATAAATAAATTTAAAAAAAAAAAAAGAAAACTTGCTTCCTGGCAAATTCATAATTACTTTCAGTTGATCTTCCTTTTCAGGTCTAAGTGAGGTGAAAAAGTACTTTATGTGTTTTCTTTTTTTTTTTTTAATTAAAATAATATTTATTTTATTTATTTATTTTTGGCTGTGTTGGGTCTTTGTTGCTGCATGAGGACTTTCTCTAGTTGAGGCGAGCAGGGGCTACTCTTCGTTGTGGTGCGTGGGCTTCTCATTGCGGTGGTCTCTCTTGTTGCAGAGCACGGGCTCTAGGCACATGGGCTTCAGTAGCTGTGGTACGTGGGCTCAGAAGTTGTGGCACATGGGCTTAGTTGCTCCGCAGCATGTGGGCTCTTCCTGGACCAGGGCTTGAACCGGTGTCCCCTGCATTGGCAGGTGGATTTTAAACCACTGCACCACCAGGGAAGCCCACTTTATGTGTTTTCTAAACATTAAGTTTTATGTTAATTTTGAAACAAAACTCAAGACAAAAACTTTAACTTAAAATTTAAAACAAGAAAAGAATTTAGGAAAAATTTAGAATTTTAAACATGAGGACTTTTTCTACAGAAGCGCAAATCTGGTACTTAGATGTATTTCTTTGGACGATCAGACTTTAACATTTTAGGTCAGGGACAAGATATTGGGTCTGCACAATCATTAACACTTTAAAAAATGTGAATCCTTTAGATCAGGGTGGCATCCTGCACTCAACAAAGGCCTCACCACTCTCTACTGTTCCCCTTCAGCATTTATTTACATTTTCCTGGGGGCCCTCCAAGGCATTTCGATTTGCAACCTCTGTCTTGGATGAATTTATGTCTCATCGCTTTTGCTCCTCTGATGTGATGAGAACATTCTGAGTCAAGGAGTTCAGAGGAGAGACCCTGCTCTCACCATAGATTCCATCTCATGACCTGTCTTGTTCTCACAGTAGAAGCAAAAGGAGATGAAATACCAGAAGATGCTCACCCTCTCATAATCCAGGAGATGCAAATTAAGATCTTTTTCTATTTTTAACCTCTCAGCTATGTGAAAGTGTAAAAGACTGATGATATTTACGGTTGGTGAGAGTGTGGAGAAATGGGTCTTCTTGTTTGCTTTTGTAAATCGATACAATTTTTGGTTCAGCTACTGGGAAATCTTCATCATTTTTTAAATGTACATACTTCACATATTCAAATATTTTTATTGTAGTACTGTTTGTGATAGCAAGCTTTGGAAGATAAACTAAATATTTGTCAGTTGGGGATTGTTTAGTTATGTTGACATGTGTCCAAACATGGAAAAATGTCCAGCATTTATGGCTGAGTGCAAAAAGCAAATTCCAGAACAATGTGCATAGTAAGATCCCATTAAAAGCCAACATAAAATAAAATAAAATAACTGTATCTATGTATTTTGATAAAAGAACATAGGTTTATATAAAGAGAAAATCTAGGAGAATATGTAGCACACTAGAACAGTTATCTGTGGCAATGAGAAAGAATGGCCTATGTTGGAGACATCAAGTTTTTACTTCATGTTCTTTTTTGTTATTCACCATTATTTGATTTAAACAAAAATTTGAGTAACTTTTTTACAAAAGTCACATACTGAGACCTTTCTCCACCCCCAAATATATGAGGGTATATAGACAAAAGTTTTCTTTCATCTCAGTCCCCATCCCACCCATGTAAATCTACTGTTCATTTCTTATGCATCCTTCTGGAATTTCTTTATGTATATGAGAACACATGAAAATATAGATTCTTATTCTCTCCTTTTCTTTTTCCACAAAAGGTAGCACATTATGTACTGCTTAACATTTTGTTTTTCTCCCCCTTCAACGGTATACACTTTTGTACTCTTTGAAAAAAACATTTCATAGTGATACTGATTCCTTTGATATTAAAGCCTATAAGAAATGTTGGGCCTTGTGTGGAATGTGTGGAAGGGAGTTGCCGTTGTAGGGTGGGATTAGTCATCTTTCATAAAGATGGCCAGGCCACCTCTAGCAGCTGGAAAGCTAAGCAATATTCCTAAAACTGAGACATAAACAGCTATTTCAAGCAAAGAAGCGTATATCAGTAGATCTTGAATTTGCCCTCTATTGATTTTGCTCTACTTAGAAGCACCTTTTCATATCTCTAAACAGTTAGGCACTGCCTGCTTATCTTGAAACACCTCTGTGAAGGCAGCCTGTGTTCTTTCTTCACGTCTGTCTTGAACACTTCTCTGCAGTGTGAGAGTGGTGTACAGAGAGACTCAGTATGTGGGCTCGGAGTCAGGGCTGGGGCAGAGCAGCCATTCTAGCTGTGGGGCGGTAGGCAGCTTATGTAACTCCCCTAAGCCTCAGTTTTCTCATTGAGGAAATGAGGATACAAATTGTATATTTTTCATAGGATTGTTGTGAAGATGAAGTAAAGCATTAGCTTCTATAGTAGGGCTAATATAATACTGTTTTTTTGTGAGGTCAAAAAATCCTTCCAGAGGTCTTGCTTAATTCAGAAAACATTTATGCAAGGATTTGATTCACGGACAATCCCTACTTACCTCTTTACTTCCTATGAGCCAGGTTACCAAATTAGTGAAATGAACCATAAACTATAGCGGTAAGTAAGCCTATATGTTAAAAGCCAAGATACAGTTAACACTATTAAACTATGCCCCCCAACTGATAAAATCAGGCCTACATGTCCTAAGATTATACCCACAGAACTTAAAATACAATCCATGGTCTCATATGTTTGACCTGTATGTTACAGATAACTTTACTTGCCTTATTAGAATTTAGGAGGTCCTTTGAGGGGTGCTAGGACGGCTTAAGTTTTCTTAAAAACTGTATGCGATTACAGTGAGATGATACTTCACACCCAGCAGAAAGGATACAGTTCAAAAGGGGTGCAATACTTATTGTTGGTGAGGATATGGAAGAAGTGGAACTCTCACACATTGCTAGTGGGAGTGTAAAATGGAAAAAACCCCTCTGGGAAGGTATTCACTAGTTCCTCATGACATTAGCCATACATCTATCCACTGACTCTGCAATTCCAGCTTTAGGTATCAATATTTACCCAAGTGAGACTGTTCATAGTAGTTTTACTGATAATCGCTCCAAAGCAGAAACAGATGGACAGGTGTCCATCCACAGGAGAATGGATAAACACACTGTAGTATATTCAGACTCAACAATTAAAAAAAGAACAAATTCCTTTTACATGCAACAATATAGATGAATCTCAAACACACTATGTCAAGCAAAAGAAGGCCTATGAAAAAGGACATATTATATAATTCTATTATATGAAGTCCAAGAACAGGGGAAATGAATCTGTAGTGATATCAGAACAGTGGTTACCTCAAGGGGAAGTATTGACTGGAAGGGGACCTGAGGGAACTTTCTAGGACTATGGGAATTCCTATATCTCGATCTGGGCATAATTCCATGGGTGTATGCATTTGTCAAAACTTAAGGAGCTCTACATTTAAGATGTGTGAATTTTACTCTATGTAAATTGTACAACCTCAAAAGAAACTTTGTTAGCATAAAAATGTCAGAGATCAAGGCAAAAAATGTTACATTGTAAAGTATAGAAACCTGTATCAAGATATTGGGCAGATTTCTTCCTTTTCTCTGGGGAAAAAAAAAGCGCATCTGCATAAAGTATCCGAGAATCTTTCTATTGATCCTAGAGCTGTGCCCAAAATAGGACTACTAAATATCTGTGCTTGTTGATGCTTAGAAAAAAGGGGGAGACAGTAGGCCTCCCTCTGAAAAGCAGCTGGGAAAGGAAAGGTTGACCTTCAACTCCTCCCCTTCACCAGTGCCTGCAGCTTGGTTTCACTGAAAGCCACGGGGCTGCCACTCCAGCAGAGCAAAGCTGTCTGAACTCAGGATGAGCTGTTGAGAAGCCTATTTACCAATCTGGCCTTACTTTCTTCTTCTTTAAATTATTCTAAAATACTCAGCTGACATGGGGTTTAAATAGCATTTTTTGGCCCTCATTTACAAATAATAAATGCTGGAGAGGGTGTGGAGAAAAGGGAACCCTCCTACTTTGTTGATGGGAATGTAAATTGGTTCAGCCACTGTGGAGAACAGTACGGAGACTGAAAAACTAAAAATGGAGCTACCATATGATCCAGGAATCCCACTCTTAGGCATATATCTGGAAAAAATGAAAACTCTAATTTGAAAAGATATATGTACCCCCATGTTTATAGCAGCACTATTTACAACAGCCAAGCCATGGAAGCAACGTAAGTGTCCATCAACAGATGAAAGGATAAAGAAGATGTGGTATGTATATGCAATGGTATATTCTCAGCCATAAAAAAGAATGAAATATTGCCATTTGCCACAACATGGATGGGCTTAGAGATTATCATACTAAGCGAAATAAGTCAGACAAAGACAAATATTACAACACTTACATGTGGAATCTAAAATATAATACAAATAATCTTATTTACAAAACAGAACAGACTCACAGACATAGAAAACATACTTACGGTTACCAAAGGGGAAATTGGGGGGAGAGATAAATTTGGAGTATGGGATTAACAAATACACACCATTATACATAAAATAGATAAACAACAAGGATTTACTGTATAGCACAGGGAACTATATTCAATATCTTGTAATAACCTATAATGGAAAAGAATCTGAAAAAATTATATATATATAAAACTGAATCACATTGTCACCACTTTTCTGTATGGAGTTTGTTTCTCTGCTCTGCTGGGAGGGACCTTGTCTCTACTAAACTATATGCCCCAAGCCATTCCATACAAAATAAACACTTTCAAAGACTTACAGTGTTTATCCCTCTGGGGAAATCTTTCTTTAAAAAATGTATGGTTTCAGTCAACCATTTATTTAGGGTAGTTATCTGGTCTAGTACTCCAAATTTTTTTGAGTAGATATAATTTTTTTCCCTCAGATTAGATTTTAAAAAAAATGGTTAGTGTCTAGAAATTTGATGTTTGATATTCATTTAAACTGCTAATGTCTAATTGAATTCAACATTATTTGTTGATGTTAGTTGAAAATAGATTAGGAAGTGAAAAGTTCAGAGATGTCTAGTTTAGTTCTTTTTTCATCTTAGACTAGTAAATTATTAACCATATCTCTCTTTAAATGCCTAAATAGAAATCATTATTTAAAATTAATTTTTATTGCCTTTCCAACAGGAAAAAACTCTTCGGTAACCCTGTGCCTTGGCTAAGAGAAATATAAACAGAGAAGAACTGGGTCCCTCCTTCTCTTCCCTCATTCTTCTGCATCCTCAGGGGGCCTGTGGGCAGGTGGCTGCAGGGAGAGAAGTCTGAGAGGTGCAGTCATTTGGAGGCTCAGTGAGGGCAGAGAAGGAATGGTGGCCCAAGTGCTAGGGGTACACTGGTGTTTATAGCACTGTTTCACCGGGTGCACACCCTAGGTCAGCCCACGTGAACTTCCCAACCACCCAGGGAGGGGGTCAGTCATTAGGGCAGATATGACTGTTTGTACTTTCCGAGCAAGGAATCCAAAGAGCTTCCATGAATGACCATATATTTCTTGTCTTGAGTTGGTAACATATCTGGGTCTACCCACCATGGCTTCTGCCTCAGTCCAAAGCTCCTTCCAATTTGTGATGTTGAGAATGAGAGCTATGAAGATTGAAATGGCATCTTAATCAATAAGAATATCAGCTACAGCACCAGAATGGTAGCCTTAGATGCTACCTTTCCAATCACCATTTCCCATTGAACATTTCTGGGCCCAAACCAAAAAATAGTGTCTTCCTTTACCGCATTCAGTTCTTCACTTCTGGAGTGGATTTAATTCCACCTATCCCAGTGCATTCTGAAGGCAGCAGTGTGATTACAACTTGACAGAATCATGTTAGTAATCCTTTTACCTTCCCATTCCTCCACTGACTATACCTCCTTTATAGATTTGATGAACAAATGTGGCTTAGCAAATGCTGTCATCTGGCCCCTCTGCTGGGATCTTATGGGCTTTTATCATTTTTTCTGTCCTTTATTCTAAAGCAACATCAAATGAGATAGAAGTGCCAGCTACACAGCTTTTCTCCCGTTACTGTGTTGGCTCCTTCATTGAAAAAGCATAGGAGGGCTTCCCTGGTGGCGCAGTGGTTGAGAGTCCGCCTGCCGATGCAAGGGACACGGGTTCGTGCCCCGGTCCGGGAAGATCCCACATGCCGTGGAGCAGCTGGGCCCGTGGACCATGGCTGTTGAGCCTGCGCATCCGGAGCCTGTGCTCCACAATGGGAGAGGCCACAGCAGTGAGAGGCCTGCGTACTGCAAAAAAAAAAAAAAAAAAAAAGAAAAAACATAGGAAAGTTGTTGGGTTTTACAGAAAGTCTTAAACCATTTGGAATGAAGGCTACAAAGATACAAAATTGGGGCAATAAATCCCTTCTGAATTAGGAGCAGCAGAGAAGAGATAAAGTATCTTGAACTAAACACCTTAGCAATTTAAGTTAAATCTCTATTTGACCAACTAAGAAAGGTAAAAGCTGTTAATGACTTAAAGACTTCACCTCGATCACCTTCCTCCCCCAAAATACATCAGAAATACATCTACCTGTGGAACAACTCCTACAGAACACCTACTGAATGCTGGCAGAAGACCTCAGACCTCCCAAAAGGCAAGAGACTCCCCACGTACCTGGGTAGGGCAAAAGAAAAAACAGAGACAAAAAAATAGAGACGGAGCCTGCACCAGTGGGAGGGAGCTGTGAAGGAGGAAAGGTTTCCACACCCTAGGAAGCCCCTTCGCGGGCGGAGACTGCAGGTGGCGGAGGGGGAAGCTTCGGGGTCACGGAGGAGAGCGCAGTAACAGGGGTGCGGAGGGCAAAGTGGAGAGATTCCCGCACGGAGGATCGGTGCTGACCAGCACTCACCAGCCCGAGAGGCTTGTCTGCTCACCCGCCGGGGCGGGCAGGGGCTGGGAGCTGAGGCTCGGGCTTCGGTCGGAGCGTAGGGAGAGGACTGGGGTTGGTGGCGTGAACACAGCCTAAGGGGGCTAGTGCGCCATAGCTAGCCGGGAGGGAGTCCGGGGCAAAGTCTGGACCTGCCGAAGAGGCAAGAGACGTTTTCTTGCCTCTTTGCTTCCTGGTGCCCGAGGAGAGGGGATTAAGAGCGCTGCTTAAAGGAGCTCCAGAGAGGGGCGCAAGCTGCGGCTATTAGCGCGGACCCCAGAGACGGGCATGAGACACTAAGGCTGCTGCTGCCGCCACCAAGGGGCCTGTGTGCGAGCACAGGTCACTATCCACACCGCCCCTCCCGGGAGCCTGTGCAGCCCGCCACTGCCAGGGTCCCGGGATCCAGGGACAACTTCCCCGGGAGAACGCACGGCGCGCCTCAGGCTGGTGCAATGTAACGCTGGCCTCTGCCGCCTCAGGCTCGCCCCGCACTCTGTACCCCTCTTTCCCCCCGGCCTGAGTGAGCCAGAGCCCCCGAATCAGCTGCTCCTTTAACCCCGTCCTGTCTGAGCAAAGAACAGACGCCCTCAGGCGACCTACACACGGAGGCGGGTCCAAATCCAAAGCTGAACCCGTGGAGCTGTGCGAACAAAGAAGAGAAAGGGAAATTTCTCCCAGCAGCCTCAGGAGCAGTGGATTAAATCTCCACAATCAACTTGATGTACCCTGCATCTGTGGAATATCTGAGTAGACAACGAATCATCCCAAATTGAGGAGGTGGACTTTGGAACAACGGTATATATATATATTTTTTCCTTTTTCTCTTTTTGTGAGTGTGTATGTGTATGCTTCAGTGTGTTATTTTGTCTGTATAGCTTTGCTTTTACCATTTGTCCTAGGGTTCTCTCTGTCCGTTTTTATATTTTTAAATTTTTTTTTAGTATAGTTTTCAGCATTTGTTATCATTGGTGGATGTGTTTTTTCGTTTGATCTTTCTTTTTTTAAATTACTTAAAAATTTTTTTTGATAATTATTTTTTGTTTTTTATTTCAATAACTTTTTAATTTTTTCTTATTTTATCTTTTTCTTTTTTTCTTTCTTTTTTTCTCCCTTTTATTCTGAGCCGTGTGGATGACAGGCTCTTGCTGCTCCAACCAGATGTCAGGGCTGTGCCTCTGAGGTGGGAGAGCCAAGTTCAGGACATTGGTCCACCGGAGGCCTCCCAGCTCCACGTAATATCAAAAGGCGAAAATCTCCCAGAGATCTCCATCTCAACGCCAGGACCCAGCTCCACTCAACAACCAGCAAGCTACAGTGCTGGACACCCTCTGACAGACAACTAGCAAGACAGGAACACAACCGCACCCATTAGTAGAGAGGCTGCCTGAAATCATAAGGTCACAGACATCCCAAAACACACCACCAGATGTGGACCTGCCTACCAGAGAGACAAGATCCAGCCTCATCCACCAGAACACAGGCACCAGTCCCCTCCACCAGGAAGCCTATACAATCCGCTGAATCAACCTTAGCCACTGGGGGAAGACACCAAAAAACCAGGAAATACGAAGCTGCAGCCTATGAAAAGGAGACACGAAACAGAGTAAGTTAAGCAAAATGAGAAGACAAAGAAACACACAGCAGATGAAGGAGAAGGTAAAAACCCACCAGACCTAACAAATGAAGAGGAAATAGGCAGTCTACCTGAAAAAGAATTCAGAATAATGACAGTAACGGTGATCCAAAATCTTGGAAATAGAACGGAGGAAATACAAGAAATGTTTAACAAGGATCTAGAAGAAATAAAGAGCAAACAAACAATCATGAACAAAACAATAAATGAAATTAAAAATTCTCCAGAAGGAAACAATAGCAGAATAACTGAGGCAGAAGAATGGATAAGTGACCTGGAAGATAAAATATTGCAGAACAGAATAAAGAAAAAAGAAAGAAAAGAATTGAGGACAGTCTCAGAGACCTCTGGGACAATATTAAACACACCAACAATCGGATTATAGGGGTTCCAGAAGAAGATGAGAAAAAGAAAGGGACTGAGAAAATATTTGAATGGATTATAGTTGAAAATTTCCCTAATATGGGTAAGGAAATAGTTAATCAAATCCAGGAAGCACAGAGAGTCCCATACAGGATAAATCCAAGGAGAAACATGGCAAGACACATATTAATCAAACTATCAAAAATTAAACATAAAGAAAAAATATTAAAAGCAGCAAGGGAAAAGCAACAAATAATATACAAGGGAATCCCAATAAGGTTAGCAGCTGATCTTTCAGCAGAAACTCTGCAAGCCAGAAGGGAGTGGCAGGACATATTTAAAGTGATGAACAGGAAAAACCTACAACCAAGATTACTCTACCCAGCAAGGATCTTATTCAGATTTGTTGGAGAAATTTAAAACCTTTAGAGACAAGCAAAAGCTAAGAGAATTCATCAACACCAAACCACCTTTACAACAAATGCTAAAGGAACTTCTCTAGGCAAGAAACACAAGAGAAGGAAAAGACCTACAATAACAAACACAAAACAATTAAGAAAATGGTAATAGGAACATACATATTGATAATTACGTTAAATGTAAATGGATTAAATGCTCCCACCAAAAGACAGACTGGCTGAATAGATACAAAAACAAGACCCATATATATGCTGTCTACAAGAGACCCACTTCAGACCTAGTGACACATACAGACTGAAAGTGAGGGGATGGAAAAAGATAGTCCATGCAAATGGAAATCAAAAGAAAGCTGGAGTAGCAATTCCCATATCAGACAAAATAGACTTTAAAACAAAGACTATTACAAGAGACAAAGAAGGACACTACATAATGATCAAGGGATCAATCCAAGAAGAAGATATAAGAATTGTATATATTTATGCACCTAACATAGGTGCACCTCAATACATAAGGCAAATACTAACAGCCATAAAAGGAGAAATCGACAGTAATACAGTCATAGTAGGGGACTTTAACACCCCACTTTCACCAATGGACAGATCATCCAAAATGAAAATAAATAAAGAAACACAAGCTTTAAATGATACATTAAACAAGATGGACTTAATTGATATTTATAGGACATTCCAGCCAAAAACAAGACAATACACTTTCTTCTCAAGTGCTCATGGAACATTCTCCAGGATAGATTACATCTTGGGTCAGAAATCAAGCCTCAGTAAATTTAAGAAAATTGAAATCGTATCAAGTATCTTTTCTGACCACAGCACTATGAGACTAGATATCAATTACAGGAAAAAATCTGTGAAAAATACAAACACATGGAGGCTAAATAATACACTACTTAATAACCAAGAGATCACTGAACAAATCAAAGAGGAAATCAAAAAATATCTAGAAACAAAGACAATGAAAACATGATGACCCAAAACCTATGGGATGCAGCAAAAGCAGTTCTAAGAAGGAAGTTTATAGCAATACAATCCTACCTTAAGAAACAAGAAACATCTCAAATAAACAACCTAACCTTACACCTAAAGCAATTAGAGAAAGAAGAACAAAAAACCCCCAAAGTTAGAAGAAGGAAAGAAATCATAAAGATCAGATCAGAAATAAATGAAAAAGAAATGAAGGAAACAATAGCAAAGATCAATAAAAGTAAAAGCTGGTTCTTTGAGAAGATAAACAAACTTGATAAACCTTTAGGCAGATTCATCAAGAAAAAAAGGGAGAAGACTCAAATCAATAGAATTAGAAATGAAAAAGGAGAAGTAAAAACTGACACTGCAGAAATACAAAGGATCATGAGAGATTATTACAAGCAGCTATATGCCAATAAAATGGACAATGTGGAAGAAATGGACAAAATCTTAGAAATGAACAACTTTCTGAGACTGAACCAGGAAGAAATAGAAAATATGAACAGAAAAATCACAAGTGCTGAAATTGAAACTTTGATTAAAAACCTTCCAACAAACAAAAGCCCAGGACCAGATGGCTTCACAGGCGAATTCTATCAAACATTTAGAGAAGAGCTAACACCTATCTTTCTCAAACTCTTCCAAAATATAGCAGAGGAAGGAACACTCCCAAACGCATTCTAAGAGGCCACCATCACCCTGATACCAAAACCAAACAAAGATGTCACAAACAAAGCAAACTACAGGCCAATATCACTGATGAACATAGGTGCAAAAATCCTCAACAAAATACTAGCAAACAGAATCCAACAGCATATTAAATGGATCATACACCATGATCAAGTGGGGTTTATCCCAGGAATGCAAGGATTCTTCAATATACGCAAATCAATCAACGTGATACACCATATTAACAAATTGAAGGAGAAAAAACATATGATCATCTCAGTAGATGCAGAGAAAGCTTTCGACAAAATTCAACACCCATTTATGATAAAAACCCTCTGGAAAGTAGGCATAGAGGGAACTTACCTCAACGTAATAAAAGCCATAGATGACAAACCCACAGCGAACATCTCCTCAATGGTGAAAAAGTGAAACCATTTCCACTAAGATCAGGAACAAGACAAGGTTGCCCACTCTCACCACTATTATTCAACATAGTTTTGGAAGTTTTAGCCACAGCAATCAGAGAATAAAAAGCTATAATAGGAATCCAAATCGGAAAAGAAGAAGTAAAGCTGTCACTGTTTGCATATGACATGATACTATATACATACAGAATCCTAAAGACGTTACCAGAAAACTACTAGAGCTAATCTATGAATCTGGTAAAGTAGCAGGATACAAAATTAATGCACAGAAATCTCTTGCATTCCTATGCACTAATGATGAAAAATCCGAAAGTGAAATTAAGAAAACACTCCCATTTACCACTGCAAGAAAAAGAATAAGATACCTAGGAATAAACCTATCTAACATGACAAAAGACCTGTATGCAGAAAATTATAAGACACTGATGAAAGAAATTAAAGATGATACAAATAGATAGAGAGATATACCATGTTCTTGGATTGGAAGATTCAACATTGTGAAAATGACTATACTAACCAAAGTAATCTACAGATTCAATGCAATCCCTATCAAACTACCACTGGCATTTTTCCCAGAACTAGAACAAAAATTTCACAATTTGTATGGTAACACAAAAGACCCCGAATAGCCAAAGTAATCTTGAGAAAGAAAAACGGAGCTGGAGGAATCAGGGTCCCTGACTTCAGACTATACTACAAAGCTACAGTAATCAAGACAGTATGGTACTGGCACAAAAACAGAAATATAGATCAATGGAATAGGATAGAAAGCCCAGAGTTAAACCCATGCACATATGGTCATCTTATCTTTGATAAAGGTGGCAAGAATATACAATGGACAAAAGACAGCCTCTTCAATAAATGGTGCTGGGACAACTGGACAGCTACATGTAAAAGAATGAAGTTAGAACACTCCTTAACACCATACACAAAAATAAACTCAAAATGGATTAAAGACCTAAATGTAAGGCCAGACACTATCAAACTCTTAGAGGAAAACGTAGGCAGAACACTCTATGACATAAATCACAGCAAGATCTTTTTTGACCCACCTCCTAGAGAAATGGAAATAAAAACAAAAGTAAACAAATGGGACCTAATGAAACTTAAAAGCTTTTGCACAGCAATGGGAACCATAAATAAGACGAAATGACAACCCTCAGAATGGGAGAGAATATTTGCAAATGAAGCAACTGACAAAGGATTAATCTCCAAAATGTACAAGCAGCCCATGCAGCTCAATATCAAAAAAACAAAAAACCCAATCCAAAAATGGGCAGAAGACCCAAATAGACATTTCTCCAAAGAAGATATACAAATTGCCAACAAACACATGAAAGAATGCTCAAGATCACTAATCATTCGAGAAATGCAAATCAAAACTACAATGCGATATCATCTCACACTGGTCAGAATGGCCATCATCAAAAAATCTACAAACAATAAATGCTGGAGAGGGTGTGGAGAAAAGGGAGCCCTCAACACTGTCGGTGAGAATGTAAATTGATAGCCACTATGGAGAACAATATGGAGGTTCCTTAAAAAACTAAAATAGAACTACCATATGACCCAGCAATCCCACTATTGGGCATATACCCTGGGAAAACCATAATTCAAAAAGGGTCATGTACCACAATGTTCATCGCAGCTCTATTTACAATAGCCAGGATTGGGAGCAACCTAAGTGTCCATCGACAGATGAATAGATAAAGAAGATGTGGCACATATATACAATGGAATATTACTCAGCCATAAAAAGGAACGAAATTGAGTTATTTGTAGTGAGGTGGATGGACTTAGAATCTGTCATACGGAGTGAAATAAGTCAGAGAGAGAAAATCAAATACCGTAGGCTAATACGTATATATGGAATCTAAAAAAAAAAAAAGGTTATGAAGAACCTAGGGGCAAGACAGGAATAAAGATGCAGACCTACTAGAGAATGGACTTGAGGACGTGGGGAGGGGGAAGGGTAAGCTGGGATAAAGTGAGAGAATGGTAGCGTATATATGGACATATATACACTACCAAATGTAAAATAGATAGCTATCGGGAAGCAGTCGCATAGCACAGGGAGATCAGCTCCATGCTTTGTGACCAGCTAGTAGTGTGGGATAGGGAGGGTGGGAGGGAGGGAGACCCAATAGGGAAGAGATATGGGGATATATGTATATGTGTAACTGATTCACTTTGTTATAAAGCAGAAAGTAACACACCACTGTAAAGCAATTATACTCCAGTGAAAACGTTAAAAAATTAAAAAAAAGACTTCATCAAAGTAATCTCTTCTCAATTTTGTCCAAGATATCTACTTGAGGCAAAGATAGTTTTCTATGGTACATTGCTTGCCAGTGTTTACATGCCTGCTTTAAAATAGCCAGAATGCTGTGTAAGTGTCTTGTAACACATTCTGCAGCCTTGATGATTCATCCACTTAACTATTATACGTATCCATTGTTAGTTTCCAGCTGCAGTCAGTTATATAGGTACATTTAAATACTTTGGCCAAAGAAGATCAGGCACTAACAACATCCAGAGAGGTTAACTAAATTTGGGTGGATTGTGAAAGGGACATATTTTCCAGTCTAGACATTTTCTTTGGGCCATTCAGCACAAGTAGTTCTCTCCAGATGATGACACCAGGATTTGTCTGCCTCTCCTTGGCTGTGTAAGTTGTCAGGATGGTGTCTGACGCAGCTCCAGGGACCACTGACCATAGACCAAAAACACTGGATGTGGTATGGGATTCTTAAGAGTGAGATTTTAAAATTCACACTTTATTGTTTTATACAATATACATTATAGTTTCAAAGAGTTCACATCTTCTGAGTAGCACCAGAAAGATCCATTAATGGAAGAAGAAATCCTTTCCAGGCAATTTAACAGGAAGTGGAAGAAGTGCTCACATGACCACTTGTGATGTTACTGGAGCCGGCAACTTCCTTCCAACCTTTATAGGATCCGGGCAGGAAGTGTTTTATTTGGCATGGTATAAAGTGATAGCAGCTGGTTTCTGATTGATTTTCTGTGGCTGTTGAGCTACTCGGTTCTTCACAGTGTCATCGCTGGGCTCTTTTGTTCCTTGTATCTTATTCTGGTGCACCATCTCCATCATCATCACCTTCCTGCGCCCTCATAACTGGCCCTAAATGGCCTTTCCAGGCTCATCTCTCAGTCTCTGCCATGAATGGTACCCTCCAGGAATACTGCCCTGACTACTAGATGTTCCTATGAGGAGCCCTCCTGTGCCTCTGTGCCTTTGTCCAAGCTGTTCTGTTCACCTGCAATGCTCTTCCTTCCCATTTCACTTCTTTAAATGTGTGGTGAAATCCTGCTCTCCCCTCAAACCCCCTAGCAAATGCCAGTAAATGGATTTCCTCTCTGTGCTTCCATAGCCCGTGGACCTTAAAAGCTATGAGAGTGCCTGCTACAGGGTTTTAGAATTTTTTGGCCGTCTTTGCTAGGCTGAGCTCCTCAAAGTCATGTTCATGTCTAATACACCATTGAATCCATCCATGATCTCAATGACTTTGTCAGTAGGTGTTTGATTAGTAAGTAAGGTTTCATACTGCGTGGAAAATGTGGGCAGCAGAACTAAACGATGACTTCCAATTGCCTTAGATTTTCATGTTTTTCTGATTTGAAAAGTACATCCATTCATAAAATTGCTCTCATTCTGGTCATTTTAAAAATGAGAAAATGAAGTGGAAATATTCACATTTATGTCTACATTTTTTCTGTTTTTTCTTCCCCCCAGCTAATAATCTGTGATAATTCAACCAGGGCAGGAGAAGTTTTCTTCTATACTATATATGAAGAAAGATCTTCATGAATACATTAATAGTCAAACAAGTACAGGAAATGTCTTTGAATTCTTAAGAAGGAAAACACACTTACATGTTAGTAGTATTATTATCTGCATTCAGATGACCAGAAAATTACAAGTATATCATCTCGTAATTAAAATAATCCCTCTACTTGATTTCTCTCTATCAGCAACAAGGACAACAAAAACAAGTTACTTGAAACGGTCAACTGAAAAACACACATAACGTAAGAGCAATGAGTTTCAGTTTTATTCAGGGACCTTACTGAGGACTATAGCCCAGGTGACAGTCTCTCAGTTTTTTTGGCTGGGAAATACAGGTGGTCAAGCATCCATCTTGGTAAAAGTTTACTGCTAATCACAAAAGCCAGATACCTCAAGTTAGTGATGTTAGTGCTTTTTCTATATATGGAAAGAATCTGGGATCATTGAAATTCTTCCTTAGATATGCATCTTAACTATGTAGGGGCCATATATCCAACATGCAGACTGCTTCATCCTGTATTTTTCTATCCTGAATTCCCCTCAGGGTGCACTGTCAGTGCACGAGTGACTGCAGTGGGTTAAGACGTAACACTTTGTAAGACTGAGTGATGAGTAAGATTCTCTGTTCTTTCCGTTTACAAAGCTTTCAATTCAGATATTCTACAATTCAGGAAACCATCATCATTACCTTGGTACAGACAACTAACAGTGTGTAAGGTATTGTTAATAATTTTTTTTTTTTTTTTTTTTTTTTTTTGCAGTATGCTGGCCTCTCACTGTTGTGGCCTCACCCGTTGCGGAGCACAGGCTCCAGACGCGCAGGCTCAGCGGCCATGGCTCACGGGCCCAGCTGCTCCGCGGCATGTGGGATCTTCCTGGACCGGGGCACGAACCCGTGTCCCCTGCATCGGCAGGCAGACTCTCAACCACTGCGCCACCAGGGAAACCCTAAGTGGCTATTTTGGATGACAATCAAGATTTCTATGTAACCTGGAAGACAGAACAAGGATGGCAAGTGTCAGTGCACTTATGAATCAAAACCTGCTTTTGTAATTCTCCAGTCCTGGGGCTGTTGGAGCAGAGACCGACTGACCCCTTGCCATTCCTGGCGGGGTCATGCCCTGGCCAAACCGCCTGACTTCCAGGTTTCTCCTAATGCTAAGATCCTGTGACCTTCTTTCCAGAGCAGCCAGAATTTCCATGCTTCCTAAAGCCTGGCCTTGCCTGGAGAACAGTAGGTGAGTTTTATAGTTTTCAGGGGATGGAATCAACATGGCCTTGAAATATTTCACAAGAAGGGTCCTGTGGGGCTCTCCCTGCACTTCTATACATAGCAAAGAGCCAAGGCTTCTGGACAAACAAAACAACAAAAGCCACACTGCCCATGACCAACTGGTCACTAGTCTTGTGACATAAGGAGAAAATAAGGACCACTGGATGATTTTTTTCCCCCTAAGATTAGATTATTCAATGGAAAGAAATGTCCTTTGTTCTAAGACTCTAACTTACCTTCCTTTCTTTTCTTTTTTTCGACATTACAATGTTTAAAAACTTTTTTTGCAATGACTGATAACATCATTTGGTAGCTGTTGCTGTTTCTAAGTGGTCTTACTTTGCAAAACAAAGTGTCAGGCCCCCATGACCTTTATGACATTTTACTAGTGCATGAAATTCTCAAAGTGGAACCACTGACACAATAATGCAGGGTTCAAGAGTCAGTAAAAGGAAAAGCTACTTATTATGGGAAAACAGCTTCAGGCTATAGCTTTTGGGGACAGAGAGAAGTAAAATTCACTTTCATTTCTCATTTGCAGGATGGCATTCTTGCCAAAATGATGAATGAGAATCAAATCAAGTCTGCCTTTGTCCGGTTTATGGAAAGATAAGTAAAATGTCATGAGGCGAAAGCAGTCAGCTAAATTGACAAATTAGAACCTTCTGCAAAATAACCGGATTTGCATGTTTGCCCTGGGGCTGGGTGTTCTCTGCATGAAAGGGTCTTTAGTGGGGATCTTCACTGTCTACAGCCTGTTTTGACTGATAAGTTCGTCCAGTAGTTTCCCAACATGCTGGACAGAGACCCAGCTGGACGGCTGGCTCCCAGGGTCAGCAATGTCTGTCGGCTGGAGAACTGGGACCCCTGAGCGGGATGGCAGGGGGGCCACACAAATAGAAGAGACCAGAGCACCAGGAAGTGCCTCTCCACTGACAGAAGCCTGCACAGAAACTCAGGACATCAAACCAGACGGAGAAGTATGTCCACCATGACAACTGGTTAATGAGTGTTTACAATTGTACGAACATATAAAATAAGTTACTAAATGAGAAAAGTCAACATGTCAGAAAATCCTACAGCTCATATGTGTATATATATATACTTGATAGAGGTTCCCCAGATTTGAAAACAATTCTGAAAGTTTATATGGCATTAACTAAAACTGAGTTTTGAAGCTGAGAGTTTTCTAAACAATCAATAACTATAATTATTAACTAATCATTTTCGTCTCTCATGATGGTGGAAAGATTGAATTTTCTTTCCATTCTTGCTAAAAGAATGATATTATAAAAGCTGTTATAAGCAGCAAAAAAAATGTAGTAAGAAAGCATCATAAGGTTGGTAGATAAAATAACGTTTTTCTGGGAAAATAGAAATCTAGACATTAGATTTCTATTTTCCCAGGAAAGAGAGCAACACAAATGCAATTTTTTGCTCAGCAATGAATGCTTCTGTCCTTGGATTTTTAATTGTCATGTGACCACACCCCACCCCCACCCCCAAATGTTTCATGTCTAATCCAGAATGTAGGGGGAAAAAAGTACCAGAAGATGTTTATCCCAATTTTATTTATAATGGGGGAAAATGTTTGAGTATTTCATGGTAAGGAACAGTTAGTTCAATCGGGATATGACACTATTTGAGTATTATGAGCCATTAAAACTAACGTTTCTGAAGAGCTTCTAGTAACATTGAAAAAGAGCCGTCATGTTACATTAAAAAAAAAAAAAAGCAAGTATACCAGAAACTAATAGGATATTATACGTCAGTATACTTCAATTTTTTAAAAAGCAGCATATAAAATTGTACATTTTGTATGATTTCAGTTCCATTAAAATATTGTATGTCTAGGAAAAAGGTGAAAGGAAAAAAAACCTTTCATTGCATTGCAATTGCCCCGAAAGCCAAAGGGGCGCTGTTGAGCCCCGGGTAGGGCTGGCAAGGAAGGACCTGGCTTGCTGCCTTTCAGCACAGAGGTGGGAGCATGGACTGTCAGTAATAAACGCCTGACTTCTCCTTCCCATGCGAGTACTGGTCACAGAATCACGTGATTTAGAGGAAACAGCCCTGGCCTCCCTCTAGGGTGACTGGCCTTCCCTTCTCGGAAGACAGGAAGCTCATCACTGATTCTGGCTGTGATGTAACCTGAGGGCTGTGCAGAACCCCATAGGGCTCACACTGGAGGATGGCATGGGGTGGGGGGAAGAAAATTCTCGTGATGCTCTGTTAGTCACCCCGGTTGTGGGAAATGGGCACTCATGGCTGAATCAGTGGCAATCCAGGCTCTTGGCCAGAAGAGCAAGTCTTTATAGCCAGGGAATCCCTTACCTCATGCATCACATATGCATACACACACTTATACACAATACACACATACACACACACACTTATACACACATGCATACACTCATACACAAACGTATACATGTATATACACACTTACACACATGCACATACACAGTTACATGTATGCGTGGGCACATGCACACGCCACACACATACTTACGCAATACGCTGGTGCACACTTGTGCACACACACACAGTATACACACATACACATGCACTCACAACACACCCACTACATTACAATATAAATACTTAGCAGAGGAGTATAAAGGGCCCCAGTTGTGGTCAGAGGGCCTGACATTTAGTCTAAATTGTAATAATTGAACCGTGCTGTTTGGTCTAAATCTCTTAAACTCTTTCCTTCCAGCCTCCAAAGAGCGTGGTTGAATCACATCATCTATAAGGTCTCTTTTCATTGTAAAATTCTGTGATTTCGATGGGACAAGACACATTATTCACCAGAAGCTTGTCCCGGTCCTTTTGCTGTACTGCTGACAGGAACCCCACAGGCTGGAGTCACAGCCTTTGGTGCCTGGCCAGGCCACCCTCACCAAGCGTCAGCCCCTAGTGACGGGCATCAGAGTCCGAGCTCAGGGAAGCCTCTACTGTAGGTACCTGTGAAGCTTCTTTCCTGTCCCTCCTCCCCACTCCCACACACTTCTTCGATTCTTCTGGTCAAAGAATTGCCTTGTGAACAAGAGTCACGGGCAACCTTCTGAGGCTGGGCGTTTCAGCCAGGACTAGCCGCCGTTTCCTGGGGTCATTTCCTGCTCCGCCACATGCATTTCCAGAGCTGCAGATGGAAGGGGGCTGACTGCTCCTTCAGTCCCCTTTCAGGGGCACCTCCCTGACCAGGCGTTCAGTGGGGACAGAAGTTTCTGTCCCTGACGTGGCCCCTGCCTGGCAGCTGCTGAGTCCTCTCACCAGCATGTGACCCTTGGTTGCAATGATAAAAGTGACCTCAACCTCAGGTGGCCATCCAAAGTACAGTCACAGTCCCTGAAAATAGCCCCCTGAGAGCAAATTCCTCGGACAGTCGAGTTGAGCCCCAAGGCTGGTTAGGGGAGCAGGTTCCAGCCCACCAAGCTCTGAGTCCCTGCTGTGAGCGTGGAGCTGGCACCCATGATAGGCAATAGGTGCTCAGCAAACGTCTGGGGAATGATGAATCAGAGCATGTTGCCCTCATAAATGGTGTGGCCTAAGTCGCCAAGAATCCAAAGTCCTGGGGCTTCCCTGGTGGTACAGTGGTTAAGAATCCGCCTGCCAATGCAGGGGACACGGGTTCGAGCCCTGGTCTGGGAAGATCCCACATGCCTCGGAGCAACTAAGCTCGTGCACTACAACTACTGAGCCTGCCCTCTAGAGCCTGCGTGCCACAACTACTGAAGCCCGTGTGCCACAACTACTGAAGCCGCATACCTAGAGCCCGTGCTCCGCAACAAGAGAAGCCACCACAATGAAAAGCCTGTGTACCGCAACGAAGAGTAGCCCCCGCTTGCTGCAACTACAGAAAGCCTGCACTAAGCAACAAAGACCCAACGCAGCCAAAAATAAATAAAAATAAAAATAAAAAAATTAAAAAGAAATACATGTGAAATCACCTGAGTTCTTTCTGCTTCCCCACACCATTCCCAACTTTAGTAATAATTAAGTACCTAATAAACTGGGTTGATTTCCACCCCTGAGAGTTTAGGTTTAATCACTTTCTGGACTGGTTTGTCCCATGAGGTGGGGTACTGGCAAATGAAAACAAAACAAAGAAAAAGAATCCCTTTTGAATTAAACACCAACAAACTAATGCAACAAGCAACAGTTTATTTATTAAAAAAAAAAAAAGGAAAAGAAAAAAAAAGAACTAAAAAGAAAAGAAAACCTTTTTTACTACATCTTATAGATTAAGTAAAAATACCTGTATTAATATATATGTATATACATACTGCATATATATATATACATATGATATAACATTAAAATTACATGCTTCTCAGGACAGAAGAATTAGGACATGTTCCCTTATTTCGATTTAAAACTCTATCACAATTTAAAATCACTGCAAGAAAACTTGCTTCCTTTATTTTCTTTTTCAGACTTCAAGTACAGGAAGTTATCAAACCAGGATCTAAATGTGGAGAACCATCTGCTATGCACAAATGACAACAAACTGCCACAGATCATGAGTCGGGGGTCTTCTGAATTCTCACACAGGTCTTGGCTCCCTAAAACAGTGTCAGCCTTCTACCTGAGATGACAGGGGATGATGAAGCGTGACAGTCTGCAGGTTCCACGTGGATGTTCACACGGACGTTGAAACAAAAGCAAACACAAACATGTCTTATCGTAGCAACAACACTGGCCATGAAATTGCTCTAGAGGAGGTTTCTTTCTCCCCTTTCCTTGTCAAAGGAAACACAAAAATTGCCAAAAAAAAAAAAAAAAAAAAACCTCGGGTGCAGCACCTCTGGCGATGATCAGCATACAGCAAGAGACAGAGAGGGAGCGTTTCTTTCGTGACAGCTCCGGGCTGACTTGGATGATTTCAAACACACCCTCTTCTGCAAAAGGCACTCACATATTGTCTGTTTATAAATCATACAGTGGGATTCCTTACATGGGAGTTTTTCCTACAAATATAAAAGAGATAAGCTGAGGACATGGTATAACAAAGAAAAAAGTATAAGAAATACACATTTTGGATAAATGTGCACTTTTTTTTTTAAAAAGGACAATCAATATAATAGTTTAAAAAAATTTCATTGAAAAGTTAGGAATTCCAGTAAAATTATCAGTAAGAAGCAAGGTACTAGAGGATGAGAGATGGAGGGAGGCTAGCTTTTCAAATGGCCAAAGGAAAGGATAGGGTCTGCTCTTAAACTAGAAAGACCCTTCACACACAACGCAATGTGTGAGAGGAGGGAGGTAGTAGCAGAGAAATAGGTGAAGCGGAAGGGAGGGTGGCGTCCTTCGGGATGTGGGCGTAGGAAAGGACGCACCAGAATCTGCAGTGGGAAAGATGGGCTGTGTCCCCCTTGCCTCTGCAGTTGGAAGAGACCCTGCCCAAGCCAAAGGCTGCCCTCACCGGGACACGACCGAGCTAATGGAATTATAAGACGTGCCACTGTTGCAGCTTGAGGCGTAGGCCTCCTGGCCGTTGCCGTCGAGGTTGATTTTGAACACAGAGGACGCCTTCAGTAGGAAGTCCGCCGCATCCCGGCGCCCCAGCTCCCTCAGTTTGGACATGAGGATGCCGACCGTGCTCTCGGGGTAGGAGGTCCATTCCCGGAGCAGGGCGTGGACCGGGCTCGGGAGGAACTCCTTGGGAGACCCGTTATTGGTGTTGTACTTTGCCACAAGGTCGGGGAGACCCAAGTTCATGGCGAGAAGGCACCAGTCCTTCCCCATGGGATCAGGCGGGTCCAGCAGGCGACTGAGTTTCCTCCGGGTCAGGAGGTTCAGATCTGACGCATGGATGTCCATGCCCAGGCTGGCCTGCGAATAGACGTCGTGACAGCCGAAGCACATGATGCTGCTGAAGCTCTCCCTGTACCCGCCCATGGTGTTAGTCAGCGAGGTCTCCTTGAGGGTCTGTGCCCGGAAGAAGTCTCGCGGCTGGTAGATCATGACGGGCTCGTGGTGCTCTCTCAGCTGCTGGGGGCTCAGGTAGTGCTTCACCGTCAGCAGCCCGGGCAGCGTGGTGGCCATGACGTTCTCGATGGTGCTGCACACCGAGTCCAGCAGGAGGCAGCACTTGATCTTTTCCGTCTCCAGACCGCGAACCTGGACCTCGATGCCCTGGCCGTGGTTGACCAGAAGCACCAGCAGCTCGGCCCCACGGTTGGCAATCTTGCAGCCGTTCACCCACAGGCGGATGTCCGCGTCTCCCTCTGCGCTCTGCTGGTGGATCCACCTGCACAGGTTCACCTGCACCTTGTGAAAGATGCCGCACGGGAAGGGCGTGAGGTGCTCCACGGGGACGACGCGCACGCCGCCGTAGACCCGCACCTCGTCCTCCTCATCCGTCCAGGACCGGTGCAGGTTGTCAGTCTTGATCAGGGCGGGGATGTCCACCATGGTACCGCTGCTCAGGTCCCGGGCGCAGATATCCATGGCATCGAGAATCTGCAGCAGCTCCTCCACGTCGCTGTCGGGCACCAGGCGCTGGACGTCCTCCATGGTGTAGCGGCCCCGGTAATGGTGCAGGGCCCGTGGGGTCTCGACGGAGAGCAGCTTCCCCAGAACGTTGGAGCAGAGCCAGCGGGGGTCTAGGAGCAGCACGTCCTGGACGGTTTCACTCTGCATGATGTTGATCTGCCAGAGGGGACAACGGGAAGTCACTCATAGGAACCTAAATGGCCAGATGCTTCAGCTGCTCAGAGCACTAAAGGGCCTGAGCAGGGATGAAATCTGTGCAGATATTGTAAGGAATGACTCAGCACCTTCATATGGACAGATCTCAAAAATCAATACTGAGCCAAAAAACCAGCTTGGCAATGTCAGAAGGGAGATGCTGAAAAGACTACCTTTGATCCTTATAAAAGGTCAATGTAATAAAAGACAGAGAGAGAGAGAGAGAGAGGGAGAGAGAGGGGAGCCAAATGCAATGGGTGAGTTTTGACTGGATTCTGAGTCCCCAGATAAATACACAAATGAATAAAATTAGCTATAAATGAAATTACTGGGACAAGTGGCAAACACTTGAATGAGGACTATAAATTCAACAATAGTATTATATCAATGTTATGTTTCCAGGAAGTGATAATCAATTATATTGTGGTTATGTGGGAGAATGTCCTTTTCCTTAGGAGGTACAAGCTAAATTTTTTAGGGGTGAAAGGTCATGATGTTTGCAAAGCAAATAAAGAAATAGAAGAGAAAGAGATAAAGCAAAGGTAGCAAAATGTAAACAACTGGTTAAATTAGGTGTCGAGGATATGAGGAGATATTGTACTAGTCTTCTAAGTTCTCTGAATGCTTGAAATTTTTCAAAAAAGATTCAGAATGTTACAATATTAGACTGTTAGGTAAATTTTTAACACACACACATATAAAAAAGGTCTAGAAAGATACGCTACCATGACAGTGGTTGGCCCTGGAGTGGGGAGAGAGGAAAGTGGCGAGAGGTGGCCAAAAGGGACTTAAGCTTTTCCTGTCACATTCATTTCTTTAAAAAGCAGAAGTCAGAAAGAAAAAAGTGGCAACTTTCCCCTTTACAGAACACTTACCCCTCCCTCCCTTCCCTCCCTACTCTGGGCTAGTTCTACAAAGAATGGTGATCCAAGGTGGACTCTGTGCTCACGTGGAGGCTGAGACCCTGGACCTGTTTGCACCAGAAGTACTTTTCTCCCCACAGTCTGGTTTAAATCTTTGAGATGCCTTGTAGATATGATTCTGTTCAAAATTGAGACTTCGAGTGTACATTTCTGGAATGTAGAGCAATATCTACTTAATTTTTGGTAAGGCATTTGGTGGAATACTGCCTGCAATTCAGTCCTAGACACAACTATCTCCTCAGGGTCACAAAAGACAGACTGATAAACTGTCCCGTATTGGAGGAGACTAAGGAGACAGATGACTGAGTGCCGTGTGGAATCCTGAGCCGAAAAAAGACAGGACAACTGATGAAATCTGAAAAGATCCTTAGATTACTTACTAGAGGGCAGGAATAGTACTGGAGGAGGGGCTGGAGGCCGATGAGAATGGGGGCCACCTGATTTAGACTTCCCTTCTTTTTTATTCTGCCTTCATTTACTTATTAATGTCTCAAGGGCAAGGAGGGATGTGTTGTCAAATAATGTGGATTAATCACTATGAGCTAGAAAATTACTGGCAAATGCCACAAGGCAAGAGAATACTGTATTAAAAAGAGTGAGTTTATTATTATGGTTACAATATATATTTTTATATCTAGCACTATATTACAAGGTAAGGTTTGATCCCTTGCTTATCCCCACCCTTGGATTCAATCATTTAAAGTACTGCTGGAGAGACCTTCAAGATGGCGGAGGAGTAAGACATGGAGATCACCCTCCTCCCCACAAATACATCAGAAATACATCTACATGTGGAACAACTCCTACAGAACACCTACTGAACGCTGGCAGAAGACCTCAGACCTCCCAAAAGGCAAGAAACTCCCCCATGTACCTGGGTAGGGCAAAAGAAAAAAAACAGAGACAAAAGAATAGGGACAGGACCTGCACCTCAGGGATGGAGCTGTGAAGGAGGGAAAGTTTCCACACACTAGGAAGCCCCTTCACTGGAGGAGACAGGGGGTGGGCAGGGGGGAAGCTTCGGAGTCACGGAGAAGCACAGCAAGAGGGGTGCAGAGGGCAAAGTGGAGAGATTCCCGCACAGAGGATCGGGGCCGACCAGCACTCACCAGCCCGAGAGGCTTGTCTGCTCATCCGCTGGGACAGGTGGGGGCTGGGAGCTGAGGCTCGGGCTTCGGAGGTCAGACCCCAGGGAGAGGACTGGGGTTGGCTGAGTGAACGCAGCCTGAAGGGGGCTAGTGCGCCACAGCTAGCCGGGAGGGAGGCCGGGAAAAAGTCTGGACATGCCTAAGAGTCAAGAGACCATTGTTTTGGGGTGCATGAGGAGAGAGGATTCAAAGCACCGCCTAAACAAGCTCCAGAGACGGGAGCGAGCCGCGGCTATCCGCGCGGACCCCAGAGACGGGCATGAGACACTAAGGCTGATGCTGCAGCCAGCAAGAAACCTGTGTGCAAGCACAGGACACTATCCACACCTCCCCTCCCCGGAGCCTGTGCAGCCCGCCACCGCCAGGGTTCCGTGATCCAGGGACAACTTCCCCGGGAGAACACATGGTGCGCCGCAGGCTGTTGCAACGTCACGCCGGCCTCTGCCCACCGCAGGATTGCCCCGTATTCTGTACCCCTCCCTCCCCCTGGCCTGAGTGAGCCAGAGACCCCTAATCAGCTGCTACTTTAACCCTGGCCAGTCTGAGCAAAGAACAGACACCCTCAGGCGACCTACACGCAGAGGCAGGGCCAAACCCAAAGCTGAACCCCAGGAGCTGTGCGAACAAAGAGAAAGGGAAATCTCTCCCAGCAACCTCAGGAGCAGCGGATTAAATCTCCACAATCAACTTGATGTACCCTGCATCTCTGGAATACCTGAATAGACAACGAATCATCCCAAAATTGAGGTGGTGGACTTTGGGAGCAACTGTAGACTTGGGGTTTGGTTTCTGCATCTAATTTGTTTTTGGTTTTATGTTTATTGTAGTTTAGTATTTAGAGTTTATTATCATTGGTAGACTTATTTATTGATTTGGTTGCTCTCTTCCTTTTCTTTTTATATATATATATATTTTTTCCTTTTTCTTTTTTTGTGAGTGTGTATGTGTATGCTTCTTTGTGTGATTTTGTCTGTACAGCTTTGCTTTTACCATTTGTCCTAAGGGTTCCGTCTATTCTTTTCTTTTTTAGTATAGTTTTTAGTGCTTGTTATCATTGGTGGATTTGATTTTTTGGTTGCTCTCTTCTTTCTTTCTTTTTTTGAATATTACTTAAAATTGTTTTAAAATTTTTAATAAATTTTTTTATTTTAATGACTTTATTTTCCTTCCTTCCTCCCTCGCTCCCTCCCTCTCTCCCTTCCTTCCTTTCTTTCTTTTTTTTGTGCCTTTTCTTCTGAGCCGTGTGGCTGACTTGGTGCTCTGGACTGGGTGTCAGGCCTGTGCCTCTGAGGTGGGAGAGCCGAGTTCAGGACATTGGTGCACCAGAGACCTCCCAGCTCCACATAATATCAACCGGCGAAAGCTCTCCCAGAGATCTCCATCTCAACGCTAAGACCCAGCTCCACTCAATGACCAGCAAGCTCCAGGGCTGGATACCCTCTGACAAACAACTAGCAAGACAGGAACACAAACCCACCCATCAGCAGAGAGGCTGCCTAAAATCATAATAAGTCCACAAACACCCCAAAACACACCACCAGAAGTGGACCTGCCCACCAGAAAGACAAGATCCAGCCTCATCCACCAGAACACAGGGACTAGTCCCCTCCACCAGGAAGCCTACACAACCCACTGAACCAACCTTAGCCACTGGGGGCAGACACCAAAAACAACAGGAACTATGAACCTGCAGCCTGCGAAAAGGGGACCCCAAACACAATAAGTTAAGAAAAATGAGAAGACAGAGAAACACACAGCAGATGAAGGAGCAAGGTAAAAACCCACCAGATCAAACAAATGAAGAGGGAATAGGCAGTCTACCTGAAAAAGAATTCAGAGTAATGATAGTAAAGATGATCCAAAATCTTGGAAATAGAATGGAGAAAATGCAAGAAACGTTGAACAAGGACCTAGAAGAACTAAAGAGCAAACAAACAATGATGAACAACACAATAAGTGAAATTCAAAATTCTCTAGAAGGGATCAATAGCAGAATAACTGAGGCAGAAGAACGGATAAGTGACCTGGAAGATAAAATACTGGCGATAACTACCGCAGAGCAGAATAAAGAAAAAAAAAAAAGAAAAGAACTGAGGACAGACTCAGAGACCTCTGGGACAACATTAAACGCACCAACATTCGAATTATAGGGGTCCCAGAAAAAGAAGAGAAAAAGAAAGGGACTGAGAAAATATTTGAAGAGATTATAGTTGAAAACTTCCCTAATATGGGAAAGGAAATAGTTAATCAAGTCCAGGAAGCACAGAGCGTCCCAAACAGGATAAACCCAAGGAGAAACACTCCAAGACACATATTAATCAAACTGTCAAAAATTAAATACAAAGAAAAAATATTAAAAGCAGCAAGGGAAAAACAACAAATAACATACAAAGAAATTGCCAAAAGGTTAACAGCTGATCTTTCAGCAGAAACTCTGCAAGCCAGAGGGAGTGGCAGGACATATTTAAAGTGATGAAAGGGAAAAACCTACAACCAAGTTTACTCTACCCAGCAAGGATCTCATTCAGATTCGACAGAGAAATTAAAACCTTTAGAGACAAGCAAAAGCTAAAAGAATTCAGCACCACCAAACCAGCTTTACAACAAATACTAAAGGAACTTCTCTAGACAGGAAACACAAGAGAAGGAAAAGACCTGCAATAACAAACCCAAAACAATTAAGAAAATGGTAATAGGAACATACATATCGATAATTACCTTAAATGTAAATGGATTAAATGCTCCAAACAAAAGACACAGACTGGCTGAATGGATACAAAAACAAGACCCGTATATATGCTGTCTACAAGAGACCCACTTCAGACCTAGTGACACATACAGACTGAAAGTGAGGGGATGGAAAAAGCTATTCCATGAAAATGGAAATCAAAAGAAAGCTGGAGTAGCAATTCTCATATCAGACAAAATAGACTTTAATATAAAGACTATTACAAGAGACAAAGAAGGACACTGCATAATGATCAAGGGATCAATCCAAGAAGAAGATATAACAACTGTAAATATTTATGCACCCAACATAGGAGCACCTCAATACATAAGGCAAATGCTAACAGCCATAAAGGGGAAATCGACAGTAACACTATCATAGTAGGGGACTTTAACATTCCACTCTCACCAACGGACAGATAGTCCAAAATGAAAATAAGTAAGGAAACACAAGCTTTAAATGATACATTAAACAAGATGGACTTAATTGATATTTATAGGACATTCTACCCAAAAACAAGAGAATACACTTTCTTCTCAAGTGCTCATGGAACATTCTCCAGGATAGATCATATCTTAGGTCACAAATCAAGCCTTGGTAAATTTAAGAAAATTGAAATCATGTCAAGTATGTCTTCCGACCACAATGATATCAATTACAGGAAAAAATCTGTAAAGAATACAAACACATGAAGGCTAAACAATACACTGCTAATTAACGAAGAGATCACTGATGAAATCAAAGAGGAAATCAAAAAATACCTAGGAACAAATGACAATGAAAACAGGATGATCCAAAACCTATGGGATGCAGGAAAAGCAGTTCTAAGAGGGAGGTTTATAGAAATACAATCCTACCTCAAGAAACAAGAAACATCTTAAATTAACAAGCTAACCTTACACCTAAAGCAATTAGAGAAAGAAGAACAAAAAACCCCAAAGTTAGAAGAAGGAAAGAAATCATAAAGATCAGATCAGAAATAAATGAAAAAGAAATGAAGGAAATGATAGCAAAGATCAGTAAAACTAAAAGCTGGTTCTTTGAGAAGATAAACAAACTTGATAAACCTTTAGGCAGATTCATTAAGAAAAAAGAGGAGAAGACTCAAATCAATAGAATTAGAAATGAAAAAGGAGAAGTAACAACTGACACTGCAGAAATACAAAGGATCATGAGAGATTACTACAAGCAACTGTATGCCAATAAAATGGACAACCTGGAAGAAATGGACAAATTCTTAGAAATGAACAACTTTCTGAGACTGAACCAGGAAGAAATAGAAAATATGAACAGACCAATCACAAACACTGACATTGAGACTGTGATTAAAAACCTTCCAACAAACAAAAGCCCAGGACCAGATGGCTTCAGAGGCGAATTCTATCAAACATTTAGAGAAGAGCTAACACCTATCCTTCTCAAACTCTTTCAAAATATAGCAGAGGGAGGAACACTCCCAAACTCATTCTACGAGGCCACCATCACCCTGATACCTAAACCAGACCAAGATGTCACAAAGAAAGAAAACTACAGGCCAATTATCACTGATGAACATAGATGCAAAAATCCTCAACAAAATACTAGCAAAGAGAATCCAACAGCACATTAAAAGGATCATACACCATGATCAAGTGGGGTTTACCCCAGGAAGGCAAGGATTCTTCAATATATGCAAATCAATCAATGTGATACACCATATTAACAAACTGAAGGAGAAAAACCATATGATCATCTCAGTAGATGCAGAAAAAGCTTTTGACAAAATTCAACACCCATTTATGATAAAAAACCCTTCAGAAAGTAGGCACAGAGGGAACTTAGCTCAACATAATAAAAGCCACATATGACAAACCCACAGCCAACATTGTTCTCAATGGTGAAAAACTGAAACCATTTCCTCTAAGCTCAGGAAAAAGACAAGGTTGTCCACTCTCACCACTATTATTCAACATAATTTTGGAAGTTTTAGCCACAGCAATCAGAGAAGAAAAAGAAGTAAAAGGAATCCAAGACAGAAAAGAAGAAGTAAAGCTGTCACTGTTTGAGGATGATATGACAGTATACACAGAGAATCCTAAAGATGCTACCAGAAAACTACTAGAGCTAATCAACGAATTTGGTAAAGTAGCAGGATACAAAGTTAATGCACAGAAATCTCTTGCATTCCTATATACTAAGGAATGAAATACCTAGGAATAAACCTACCTAAGGAGACAAAAGACCTGTATGCAGAAAACTATAAGACACTGATGAAAGAAAAAAGATGATACAAACAGATGGAGAGATATACCATGTTCTTGGATTGGAAGAATCAGCATTGTGAAAATGACTATACTACCCAAAGCAATCTATAGATTCAATGCAATGCCTATCAAACTACCAATGACATTTTTCACAGAACTAGAACAAATAATTTCACAATTTCTTTGGAAACACAAAAGACCCTGAATAGCCAATGCAATCCTGAGAAAGAAAAACGGAGCTGGAGGAATCAGGGTCCCTGACTTCAGACTATACTACAAAGCTACAGTAATCAAGACAGTATGGTACTGGCACAAAAACAGAAATATAGATCAATGGAATAGGATAGAAAGCCCAGAGATAAACCCACGCACATATGGTCACCTTATTTTTGATAAAGGAGGCAAGAATATATAATGGAGAAAAGACAGCCTCTTCAATAAGTAGTGCTGGGAAAACTGGACAGCTACATGTAAAAGAATGAAATTAGATCACTCCCTAACACCATACACAAAAATAAACTCAAAGTGTATTAAAGACCTAAATGTAAGGCAGACACTATCAAACTCTTAGAGGAAAACATAGGCAGAACACTCTATGACATAAATCACAGCAAGATCCTTTTTGACACACCTCCTAGAGAAATGGAAATAAAACCAAAAATAAACAAATGGGACCTAATGAATCTTAAAAGCTTTTGCACAGCAAAGGAAAACATAAACAAGACGAAAAGACAACCCTCAGAATGGGAGAGAATATTTGCAAATGAAGCCACTGACACAGGATTAATCTCCAAAATGTACAAGCAGCTCATGCAGCTCAATATCAAAAAAACAAACAACCCAATCCAAAAATGGGCAGAAGAACTAAATAGACATTTCTCTAAAGAAGATATACAGATTGCCCACAAACACATGAAAGGATGCTTAACATCACTAGTCATTAGAGAAATGCAAATCAAAACCACAATGAGGTATCACCTCACACCAGTCAGAATGGTCATCATCAAAAAATCTACAATCAATAAATGCTGGAGAGGGTGTGGAGAAAAGGGAACCCTCTTGCACCGTTTGTGGGAATATAGATTTATACAACCACTATGGAGAACAGTATGGAGGTTCCTTAAAAAACTGAAAATAAACTACCACACGACCCAGGAATCTCATTACTGGGCATATACCTTGAGAAAACCAAAATTCAAAAAGAGTCATGTACCACAATGTTCACTGCAGCTCTATTTACAATAGCCAGGACATGGGAGCAACCTAAGTGTCCATCGACAGATGAATGGATAAAGAAGATGTGGCACATATATACAATGGAATATTACTCAGCCATAAAAAGAAACGAAATTGAGTTATTTGTAGTGAGGTGGATGGACCTAGAGTCTGTCATACAGAGTGAAGTAAGTCAGAAAGAGAAAAACAAATACCGTATGCTAACACACATATATGGAATCTAAAAAAAAAAAGAAAATCGTTCTGAAGAACCTAGGGGCAGGACAGCAATAAAGACGCAGACGTAGAGAATGGACTTGAGGACATGGGGAGGGGGAAGGGTAAGCTAGGACGAGTGGCATGGACATATATATACACTACCAAATGTAAAATAGATAGCTAGTGGGAAGCAGCCGCATACCACAGGGAGATTAGCTCCGTGCTTTGTGACCACCTAGAGGGGTGGTATAGGGAGGGCGGGAGGGAGATGCAAGAGGGAGGGGATATGGGGGTATATGTATACATATAGCTGATTCACTCTGTTATAAAGCAGAAAATAACACAGCATTGTAAAGCAATTATACTCCAATAAAGATGTTACCAAAAAAAAAAAAAAAAAAGTACTGCTGGAGGGGCCAGTAGATTAGCCGGTAGTTTCATTGGAATTTAAAGACTGACACAATCACTGCTTGAGGCTCTAGTTTTTAGGGTCGCTGCTTCTTGATTCAAGTAGAATTTCAAACCTATGTAATCCATGGCCAAGGGCCACACATGGCACCTGAGACTGGGCAGGGAAGCTTCTGGTTTGCAAAATTCCTGGAACTGCTTCTGGTTTTTCATAATCAGAACTGTCTTAGCCCATACTAGCTTACACTGTCTCCTGATTTCACATGATGGAAGAACGTGAAGGCTATGCCCCGTTGAGAGGAACAGGCAGCATATGAAGCAATTAGAACAGGGTTCCCAAACTGCACCCCAGAGCTAAACCAGGAAGAGAGATTCCTATCTCTTGGTCATTTCTGGGGATCACTGCTTGCCGTGTCTTAGTGTCTCCACACGTTCTCTCCCTGAAGATACGTCACTACTATTTCTTGATTGTCTGTGAGCCCAAGAGGTCTGTTTGGAGCTGATACACTCCATGGAGAGCAGCCATCCTGAAGGCTGCAGGAATCACAGCTAAGCATCAGCTGCCCCAGGGAGAGAGAGGAGAGGCCCCGTCACCCAGTGTAGCAGGAACTGTGCTCCCAAACTAAGAGAAGCCGGAAAACAAACCAACCAAAGCAAGACGAAACAACAGCTCTTAAGGTGAACAGGAGAGCAAAGAACTGCAGTTCGGGGAATCACTGGAGCCTTCCTGTGATAGTCGCACGTCTGGAAACATCATGGGTAGTGGGCAGTTGCCACTCGGCCTCCGCAGCTCAGCCCACTGCTCAGCCCACTCAGACACTGGAAATGCATCCCAGGGCCCCCTCCCAGACCCTTGCCAGGGCTGGAGCCCTCACCTCGCCGGCACTGTGGAGCTGCTGGGCGATGCGCCGGAGGTCCACCTCGCTGGCCAGGGGGTTCAGCTGGTCCTGCACGTCGTACACAAACTGCTGCAATGACATCAGCTGGTTGGGCCCGTTGAGCTTCCTCCAGGAGGGCAGGGTGGAGATGATTTTCTCACACAGGTGAGTCATTGGAGGGCAGACCTAGAACATGCAGTACAGGCAGGTCAACGCACAGCTGTGGGGACTCAGGAGGAGCCGGCACAAAACGATGCCGCTCACATCTGCACTGTTGCATGTAATTCTTCGGATGCGCCAGTGATTTTTGGTTAAGTACTGGGGCAGTTTTGTTTTTTCAGTGTTGCCTTTAAGCAGAATCTATTTAACAAATATAAAATTTTATAGAGGCTTTCATTTCCACTGCTCGTCTTAAATAGATGGCAAGGATTCACAAAAAATGGCTTTGGCATTGTGGACTCAATTAACTAACGTTCACGAAGTCCTAATGTTTTCCTCCCTCCCTCTCTTGGAGTGAGGGTTTCAGCCAGGTGATGGCCGCTTTATGAACAAAGAGACAGGAAAAGAGAGTATCATTATCAATATTAGATGGCTTTTTACCAGTAAATTAGGTATTCATGGGGATTACTGTTGAAATATTTCAAATTTGAGTAATTCTTGGTAATTGGCTTGAAATGAGTTTTTAAGCTCTTAACTTGGTTAAATAAATCAGTCTATGTTACAGACTCATAATCAGCACACTTTCCTAGTTAAAAACGCCACGAGCCATACACTGCACTGCATCATTAATCAGGCAGTCCCTTCTCGAATCTCATCTTTTACACCCCCTAAATTCCACTCGCTATTCAACGAACAATATTCCCAGGGATAAAGGCAGTTTGTTTGGTGAGCTTCATCTGCCTGACCACAGAAGTTGGGGGTGTGCGGGATGTGAAGCAGACATCATGCCACACCCCAGCTCAAGACTCTTCAGGGAGCACAGGCCCTCATCCCACCTGGTGAGCAGGCGCTGACCCAGCCACAGACCACTGTTCCCGATCGCCACCCACTGGTTTCCGTGACCAGGTTCTCCAAAGCCCTCTAGGCTTTACCCTGCCCACTGACTCTGCCGTAGCGTACCCCCTTTAGAAAGCGAGGGTCAAGCTTCACGAGAGAGGAGAGGGTTCCTGAAAATTCCAAAAGCATGTCTAGAACTGGAGCCTGGTATTGTAAGCACAGCACTTCTATCAGGCAAACGGTGAGTTATTACTAAAGACGGCACCTGCCATGCAGGGGAGCGAGAGCCATGTCCTCCTTGTTACACTCGAGCTTCGAAGCAGGAACAGTCCCTGGAGCATTTTGTTTTAGGAGTTTTCCATTGGGATATTTGCCCATGTCTTACCCATTTCAGACAGCTTTTTGAATATTATGGATAGCAACCTTTTATACGCCAGGTGCATTGAGAATATTTTTTCCCCAATCTATCTCACCTTTTAACTTTGTTTATGGAATTTATTGGCCAGAAAAATCTTCTATGTTGTCAAATGTATTTGACAAAATATTGGTGTATTTTCTTTGAAAACTTCTGAGGTTTTCTAACTTGGCTGAAAAGGTTTCTCAAAGCACTTCTAAGTTATTTTAAAAATAAATGATCTTGCATTTCCATCAAGATATTACTTTATTTTTTACATTTAAAAGCTTTAATCTGCCTACAGTCTATTTTTGCGCTATGTAGTAAGCAGGAGTTCAACCTCACTTCCTTCTAGGCAAACAGCCAGGTGTGCCAGATCATTTATTAAATAAACATTTTCTCCATTAACTTTAAATAACATCTATGTTGTCTATTAAATTTCTGCAGATGTTCTGATTTACTTCGACACTCACTAATCTATTCCAGTTATTTATTGGTTTATTGATTACAGAGCCTTTATAACATGTTTCATTTATTCTTCTATTGAAATTTTAAGACAAAAACCCAATCTCCTCAACCCCATTCAGATGCTGACTGGAACTGTATGAAGTTTATATAACTTGGGAAAATGAAACACTTAGTAATAAAGTCTTGCCATCCAAGAACGCCACCTTATTCCATTTGGACAGCTATTATGTTATGCTCTTCAGTGAATTTTGTTGGTGACTGTTTTCCTACTTTTCTGCATTTCCCAAATATTTCACAATAAGTCACTTTTGCATTGCTTTTGTAATTTCTAACAAACAATTTTACTTTTACACAAACAACCCAAACTGTCAGAATTTCATATACTCTAACCTTGCCCATAACAACGCTTCATCTCATGGCCATCTCTCCTTGTTTCTCTACTCTTCCTTCCTTACCCCAGGGTAACAGGATAAAAACATGGCCATGCAGACACCGCGTACTGGGTCCCATGAAAACCAGACCAAACCCAGAGGGCCACACAAAGAGGCCCAACTCCTGGGTCACTGGATGGTCCGGGGGAAGGTTGGGTCCAGCCCTCCCCAGGTATACTCACCGAAACAATCTGGCTCCGTATTTCTTGCAGGTGATTTCGAAGTACCTTCATGTCCTTAGACCCAGAAGCCCCGGCATCCAGAACGAACAGCTTATTTGAAATGTGAAGATCGTTCCCAAACCTAAGGAAAGAGCCGTGACCTCCTCAGAGTGACGCAGTCTCACCGGGTGTTTCCACAGAGGGCCAGGCTCCTGCTGGCCCAAAAGGTTGCTGGGAGGCAAGGAAGTTCTGGTGGCCTTGTAGAGACACCCCACACCTGCTGTTGGCTGGACTCTGTAACGTCACCCTGGGGTGGAGGCCTGGGGACACCGCCTGCTCCGGGTGCAGACAGGCGCCCCAGCTTCCACAAAACGGGGGAAACAGCTTCCCCCGATGCAGGAAAGGGGAGGCCTAATGCACTCACTTTACAAGGCAGAAGAAGAGATGCTTCTGCAGGTTGATGGAGTGAGGACAGAGGGATGAGTATGAAATAACACCTTAGATCTAAAATATTAGTAGAAGCCCTATTTCTCACATCAGGAAGATAACAGAGAAGGGTTGTCAGTTGATAAACCAAGAATTCACATTACCAGCATATTAAATAGAACGGCAGGTTCAAACTGTTTTGGGGATAGACACTAAGTAAAAATAGATACGTTTACATTGTGATTCTGTGCACATCCATATTTATAAGTGAAAAAGAAGTTCTCCAAAAATACTTGATACAAAATGTACTCTGATACTTTCCATCACGTCCTTCTCCCCTCCACTCCACTCCAGACCTCCTAAATGAATTTCATGATCCACTAGCAGGTTGCAAGTTACATTCTGAGAAATACTGATGGATGTTCTCACCAAAAAAAAAAAAGATAAATGGGTGAGGTGACGGATACGTTAATTAATGAGATGGAGAGAATCCTTTCACATTGTACACACACATCAAATCGCCGCTTCATACCATTTAAATATCTTACAATTTCACTTGTCAATTATTCCTCCCTAGAGCTGAAAAAAAATACATCCAACAACTAAAAGGAGTTACCTCTGGGCAGGGGTACTCGGGGGCGAGGACAGAAGTGAGAAGGCTGCTGATTTTTATTATGTGCCCTTTACTTCTGTTCGATTTGTTATTATGTGTATTTGGTAAAAGAAATTCGACCAAGCCAAAGAGGCCTTTCAGTTCTTTAATTCCTTTCCCTGGGTCACATGACTTTGGCTGTATCACCCCTGAAGATGCAGCAGCCGACTTACCTGTTCCTGACCTCTTTCAGCAACGAGGTGTCTTTGTCATATCCGAACTCGCCTCCAGCTGGACGAGGAATGTTCATGATGTCGGCGTGGGTGGCCACCAGGACAACTCGGAGTGGGTTCTTCAGCTTGCCGCCAAAGGCTGAGGGCAGAGAGCAAGCCGTTTCACAGGTGGGTCCTCCATCCTGCCCAGCTGAGGTTGCGTGCTCTGCCTGAGGCCTGGGCCGTCTCGCCAGGTGGACATGCAACTTTGCCCGCAGACCCGAGGGCCCCAGACCTGCTGCTAGGAGTGACCTCTGGAAGGCCTAGGCCTGGCCCAGAATGGAATGAGCCTATTTCCTGGGCCTCCGGGAAGATTGCTCAGAAGTGGAGTAGAAGCGACCACAGGGCATAAGGCAGCTTCTCAGATCTTCCTCCAAATAGGCCTTGTTTGCATGGTGAGGAGATGACCAAGGGGACACCCTTTACGAGACAAGAGCAAGCCCGCTGAATGCAGCACCAGCACAGAAATGGCTCAGAAGGGAGACTCCTGCAGTTCACACAGGCAGAGAGCCTCTCACTTATGGGCATGTTTAAAACGAAAACATGAAAAAGAGTGAGAAAGAAAGAGGCAAGGGCTTCCCTGATGGCGCAGTGGTTGAGAGTCCGCCTGCCGATGCAGGGGACATGGGTTCGTGCCCCGGTCCGGGAAGATCCCACATGCCGCGGAGCGGCTGGGCCCGTGGGCCATGGCCGCTGAGCCTGCGCGTCCGGAGCCTGTGCTCTGCAACGGGAGAGGCCACAACAGTGAGAGGCCTGCGTACCGCAAAAAAAAAAAGAGGCAAAATTGGAGGTACTCTGAGGGGAATTAGCCCAATTTATTTTATTATTGTAAGTTTTTCAAAAACGAAATGACTGCTGAGTTTTGCATTTCATCAGGGAAGGCTGCTGCTTTTTTTGTATGAAAAGAAGAAAATAAGTCTGTCCATGCTGTCTTTTCCTTTAGGGATAAGGCTAAGATAATGCATTCAGTTAACACAGTTCCTTTTCCTTCTTTCTTTCTTTCTTTTTTTTTTTTTTTTTGCGGTACGTGGGCCTCTCACTGTTGTGTCCTCTCCCGCTGCGGAGCACAGGCTCTGGACGCGCAGGCTCAGCGGCCATGGCTCAAGGGCCCAGCCGCTCCACGGCATGTGGGATCTTCCCGGACCGGGGCATGAACCCGTGTCCCCTGCATCGGCAGGCAGACTCCCAACCACTGCGCCACCAGGGAAGCCCCCTTTTCTTTCATTTTTGATGGAAATACAGAACGAAGGAGAGCTCATTCTATTAATTATGTACCCATTAGGTAAGGCACAGTAGCTGTCAAAGAGGTATTCCACTTTGCACCTAACAAAAATGACCACAGCCCTAAAATATAGAAAGAAAGCAAGAAATGGCTCTCAAGGAATTGCTCAGAATTGAGTCTTTGTGGCAGAAATATGCAATCATGAAACAACTTGCAGAACAAAAAAAACAGCTGAGCCCTAGGAAACTTCCAGAGTTGAAATCTCCTGATAGGAAGGAGGAACAAGGGTGCCCGCAGCTGTTGGCCACAAGCTGTTGGATCCGGGCGTGACCAGGGTGTGAGGTCAGCAGGAAGGGCACGCCCTCCCTGAGGGGCACCTCGGCTTACCTATGGGTTCTTCAACCGGGACAAGAGACTTCAGAAAACTGAGCCAGAAAACCACTTGATTCAGCTGGATCTCGTAGGGTTCTTCTAGACTGAAAACGATGACATGGATGGACGTGGGATCATTTGCAGCAAAATAGTCATAACAGCAGAAGTATACAGGATTTCCAGAGAACTCCCACACACTGAAATCGCCAACGCCTACAGAGAAAAAGAAAAAGAAAGATTATGATTGTGAAACACCACCACCAAATTTCAATCACAGTTTTTCTCAGCACTTTAGGGATGACCAGTAGGGACAGTGACATTCATCTATTTATTTATGCATCTACTTAAGTATAGATCTACATACGGAATATTTACATTTCCCTATTTCTTATGTCTATGTTTGTTTTTACATCCATGCCTTTTATAATATCTATATCCATAAACCTACTTATATCTGTATCTGCTTATCAATTTTCCTTAATGCCTTCATTATTGTATCTGTATGTCTATCTCTAGCACATCTACTTATAATACCGCAGAGTGGTACACACACACACACACACACACACACACACACACACACACACAACACCCCACACACATGTGTGTATATGCACGCCTATAAGCATACATGGAAAGGTGTACGTGGACACATATATTATGTTTTTCACCCCCAAATATTGGTATATTCACTATGAAATGTAACCTTAATTTTGGTTAAACGGTCACTAAATTCACCTTCCACAGGTGAGTGAGAGACCTGTTTTGGTCGGTCAGAAGGGAGCAGGGTGCCGTGCACAGGTGTAAGGTGCAGTAATTGATGAGTGGCTTTGCACAGGAAGGATGTAAGAGGAGCTGTGAGGAAATTGGGTCCAAGAGGCCACCTCTGCTGGGGAGGTGGCCGAAGGGGCGGGGGGAGGAAGGCTGTGGGTGTGGGTAGGGGGGCAGCTACTCTCCCACTCTCCCACACAGGAGCTCTGGGGACGGCTGCTTTTCCCGCAAGTCTCACGGGTGAGATTCTGACCTGGAGTTCCTAGGCACCCGGAACCTCCTGATGACTGTGCAGACACATGGACACAGTCACCTCTATGCTGCCACATCCCACCAGGTCAGTGACCACCCACCCACTGGCCTCTGGGAAGCCAGGCAGGACCACTTATGTTATAGGATTTCAGGCTCCCTTTCCCTAATTTTTCCCCTTGGTGCTTATCCTGTGCCAGAAATTCTGCAGTTGAGAGTCATTTTGGAAGATCCATAGGGCTTTTCTAGAGCACAGGCGCTCCTGGGGAGCATGGCCCTCTAAGTCTGGCAGCTAAGGCCTTAGTGTGAATAGTTCTGGAACACAGAAATAGGCCCTTTGAGCTTGGGGAGCACTGCGAGGGACGTGGGATGGGGATAATGCCAGGGGAGGACGAAGGATGAGGGTAGGGGTGATGGGTGCTCTCCCTATGCTGCGGGGCCAGCTTTGCTCCTGGCAGCTCAGAGAACACTCAGCTTTTAAGACAGCAGAATGCACACGGACTTTTATTCTATTTCATTAGGGTCCCTGGCCCAGCAGCAGCATCACCAAGAAACTCCCCAGATGGGATGAATCAGACGCTCGAGGGCGGGCTGGCAAGTCTGTGTTTTCACGTGCCCTCCAGGGGATTTGTGCCTACGCTGGAGTCTAAGAACCACTGCTTTAGGTAAACACCCTGAGTATTCTATTTTTCACTGGGTTTAGTATAATAAAAGGGCCTTCATGAAGATGCTCCCAATTTCCACTTTTTGAGAGCCTCTCCCTGCTAGACATCATACTAGGACCTTCAATAAACACGAGCTCATAAAATCCTCACAGCCGTGGGAACTCGGCCTCAGAGAAACTGCTCTATCCCTGCTCCGGACCGTGTCTCGAAGAGGCTTGTGTTCCAGTGCCTTGGGCCCAGCTGGGGGCCCTGGGAGCTCCGGGGGAGCAGCCCTTGTGTTTCGCACTCGAGTATGTCAAAAAGCTAGTGGGACCGTATTTTATGAGATTTCCCATCCAAGTGGAAGTTCGGCAGTACTTTAAAAAATGTACTAATGTACTCAAGTCATTTATTAAGCACCTCTGTGTCCCCAGTGCTCTGCCAGGTGCTGGGGACACCAGGGGGTTTAGTTTTACTTTTTGGGGCTGTTAACCGGCCCTGCTTCAGTCCTGGGTCACTCCCAACATCACTCTGTGCTGGCCCTTCTTCCAACCTTTGTGCGGCTGTGATGGACGCCCGCTGGGCCAGGCTCCCCGGGGGAAGCTCGAGGTCCTTCCCATTTGGGGTGGGAGAGCCATACCGTTCAAATAGGCGTTCTGGATGTCGATGGCCTTTGTGGACTGGTCATCGGCGGAGCAGTGCGGGTGGTGGGACGGGGCCCCGAACACCTCTAGCATCCCCTTGGTGAGGCCCGGCTCGAACATCATGCTGCGGCTCCTGACGTTCACATTCTCACAGCCCGGGTACAGGTTGTTGATGCTCACGGACACTGCAGGCCAGAGAGCAAGCACGTTAGACCTTGCCCCCTGCCCTCCTTCCCAGACTTTGCCCTCTGCCCTTGCCCCACCCCTGCTTCAGCCTGCTTTGTGCGTGTGCCTCTCGCCTATGCTGGGCAGCAATGTTTCCCAGGGACACTGTGTTGATTGTTTGCTTCACCTCCCGCATCCTTTCCTGCGCTGCTCTGTGTCCCGAGAGGCTAACCCCATGGACTGCATCTCCTAGGCTTGCTTGCCATTCGCCTCCGGTGAGGGTCCACCTATGGGAGGCACAGTAGAGGCTGGGAGGAGAGAAAGGTCGAGGTATATATTTTCCCTCCTCACTGCCTGTTGCTTTTCTGATAGCAGTTGTGTCTCTGACCCTAGACGCCCTGGAGGCTTCTCCCCTGGAGCTCCAGCTTTCCCAGGATCCTGACTTCCTCCTCTTGCCTTTTCAGCCTCAGGGGTGGTAACTAATGGCTCCCCTCTGTTCCTAGCCTCCGGATGCTTCACCGTCTCTTGTATGTTCTTGTGAATTGTGCCTGTGACTTTGAACTTTCATTAAATCTCCACCAGGACCCTGACTGATACAGATGAGATGAGTACCACTCTGGTACACGAGATTGTTAGGTTGAATGCAAAATGCATGGCATTAAGTAACGCTGAATCACACAGTGAGAAGCCCATTCCTTTATAAAATCCCCTTGAAGGTCTTTAAATTGCTCTAGTAGCAAGTCTCAATGCGTGACATTAAGTTTTTAGCATGGCTTCAATCCTTGCTAATCTTCCCTTTTAATAAGAGGGAGTGTAAAAAACTATACCCCAATTAAAAAAAAAAGAAAAAGAAAAAGATGGAAGCATGTTCTTCCTCTTTCTAGAAAAAAAAAAAAGAGGGAGTGGGCAACAGTATATAGCTAGATTTTAATCACATTGCTGTTCATTGCATTTATTTTTATTTATGGGTAGTAGTGATATGGGTTTTCCATTTATGGTAAGGACATTAGCGATTTCACTTTCAAACCTATGTCTTTTAGTAAATAAAAAGAATCAGTTTTTAAAATTTTACATAAATAATAATGGTAGAACTTTGTGGGGCAGGGGAATCAGCTGAATAACACATTTGGGTCCCCTCGGCCAGGAGCGGTGCCCTGTGTGCCCTTGGTCCTGACCTCCTTCTGGCTTTTGCCCGTCTCTCGCAACAGACCCCCGACAGCACTGTGAAGGCAGACCTGGCCTCTCCGCTTCAGGGCTAGAACTTGGGTGGGCACAGGGGGAGGCTCCATGAGTGCATCAGGGAGGGGCTCAGTGAACCGAATCGCACCATATAGTTCGTACCTTTGGTTCAGAGTTAATAGTGACAGTCACTGCAAGAGACTAAAGAAATGACCATTTCACCTGAGCCACCTGACTTTTAAACTTGGTGATCCAAACACAAAGGTAACCCTTGTTCAAAGACCAAAGACTTCAGACTGAGGACAGGACAATGGGAATATCCAAGGGATTGGCAGGGAGGAGGAGAAAACTGGAGCTCCCCACTGCCCCGGGTTATAAAAGTAGAAAACTTGGCAAACAGAAGTGCAAATTAGAAAACAAAATGACTCAACTCTCTAGGCCAATGTGATGGACATTTTAGTGTATTTCTTTAGAGATTTTTAGTCCAAGTCTGAGAAAAGCCATGCGACTTCACAAGAATGGGTTTGTCCATTTCCCTGTGCGTGGAAACCTGGGGACGACCCCTGTTGGGAATAAGCTTTGTCTTAGTGGCACTGTGGGCTGGGGCTTGCTGAGGGAGACCAGAATGGATTCGGTAAATGACAGGCGCTCCGGCACCTCACGGACAGTTTTTGTTGGGAGGATGAAAGGTTAGGACAGAGTTTGTATACGGTATTATTAAAATAACAATTTCACAGGGAAACATTAAAATCATAGGAGGAAAACTTTTTTGCTAACCACTGACCCCTAGTGGTAAAAAGTGGCAGGCCCCGAGGGAGAAGCCGCTTTTGCACCCAGGTCAGAAGAGACTTCCTGCAAACGCTCCTCTCTGGTGAGCAGGCAACAGCCTCCTGCAGTGATCTTCCTGGCTGTGTGCTCCTCTACTGGCACCGGGGGTTTCCTTCCTACCACAGAACCACAGTGCAGCAGCTGTGGCCACAAAGGCAGTGTGTGCGTGGTAGCCACGTGCCGTGAGCGGCTGCCCCCAGGTCCCCACACCACCCCATCCTGTCTCCTGGCTGGTGGCTCAGCCTTTAGCCTCCAGTGCAATGCAAAGCCAAGTTTCTAAAGGCAAATGACCTTCCTGCTGCCTGAGTGATGGAAATGTGCCCACGTGGGCACCTCTCCCAGGGAAAGGAAGAAGGCCTGACCATTCTAGCAGAGGTCAGGGGCATCCAGAGCTCTGGCCTGGGACACAGCAGAGCATGGCTCCCAGGCACTAGCAATGCCACTGTGAAGGGACAATGCTGCTGTTTCTGGAGACGGACTTCCTTCCCTGGAGGCCACACTCCGGAGTAGGCTTTCCTCAAGTGCCTAACAGAAACGCTGCTCCGTCCATTCTCCTACGGCACACGAGGCCCCTAGGACCTGCCAGATGCCTCTGGCTGGGTCTCCCGCAGGTGGCCCTCCTGCCGCTTCCTATTTGCGCTACGCTGCTTTTCCCAGGACTCCCTTCTGCTGTTTTGTTAGGGCCAGGCCCAGTCGAGGACTGGCGGGGTCCAGGCCCTGCAGGCGGCTGCGCTCCCTCAGCCCAGGGTGTGCTCGCCTCCCGCTGGGCAGGGCAGGGCAGGAGGAGGGCCTGCTCCGGAGCCTCCTGCAGACACAGCCTCCTGGCTCTTCCCAGCGTCAGGCAGGACTAGAATTAACTGAGGACGAATCTTGTCACCTGCAGGGGTTGTCTGGATAGAAACTTCACCCACCCCCTTGGAGCAGACCGGCCACCTGGGCATGAAGCAGCGCGGGCCTCTTCCGTCCTTGCCCAGGCCCTGCGGGAGGCTGCCTGGCTCTGGCCAGACAGCTCTGGGATGAACTAGGTGTGACCTTAGTCCAGGGGTCACACACTCCAATGCACTCCTGAAATGTCATTTCTGCCACAGGGCAAACCTTCGGACACGGGCGTGGAGGGGTCTGCTCCTGAGCTCTCCTGCCTGGAGTTAGGGCGCTGTGTGAGACAGGGTGAAAGGCAGAGCCAGGGCCCCTCTACATGGGGTAGCCGCTCCTCTCCACTAACCGGCTCCAGGCGGAAATGTGAATCCAGTGTGGCCAGAGCTACCAACTTGTTACAAGAAACCAAATAGCCAACTTTTTAGGTGAGACCTCTTGATTTTATTTATTTATTTATTTTTGGCTGCATTGGGTCTTCGTTGCTGCACGCGGGCTTCTCATTGCAGTGGCTTCTCTTGTTGAGGAACACGGGCTCTAGGCTCGAAGGCTCCGTAGTTGTGGCTCACGGGGTCTAGAGCGCAGGCTCAGTAGTTGTGGCATAAGGGCTTAGTTGCTCCGCGGCATGTGGGATCTTCCCGGACCAGGGCTCGAACCCGTGTCCCCTGCATTGGCAGGCGGGTTCTTAACCACTGTGCCATCAGGGAAGTCCAGACATCTTGACTTTTAAACGTTGGAAGCTAATTCAATGTTTCTCCTTCCCCTCACACTACACAACGCTGCAGCTCACCAGGCTGCTGACCTCTGACCTTATTTCCCAGCGCCTCGAGTTACTTTTCTCTCTGCTGAGTGTAGTGGGGGAGGTTCTCCTGGTCCAGAGCACCTGTTGTCCTCGAGAGAATCTTGTGTCAGGCAGCCCCATGACCCAAGTCTCTCTAAGCCCTGGCTGAAGGACACAGTGAGATTTGCTGATAATGCAGCCATCCTGAGCTGCATTTTATCAAGAATCTACTTCTGGATTCTTCCAGATGTGGGAAATTGACCAGAAGGAAGATGAATGGAGACATTACTTCTGAGGGGTGAGGGTTGAGCCGTTCTCCCTCCGGGGGAACCCAGATGTCACTTGATATGTGGCTGCTTCAGGTTAGCCCATGGGCTCCCGAGGTATAAATTCATATCCAATACGACTTATAAAAATTCCAGGTCACAGATCTGGATAGCTCTCATCTCTTTGTCTTTCTCTGTCTCTGCTCTTTGTCTCTGTCTCTCTGGCCCCCTGCCGCCCCCCGCCCCGCCAGAGTCAGACTGGAGTGACCTTAACCCACAGCAGGAGAGAGCTGGTTCCCTCTAGGGGTGACACGAGGAACTGCTAGAGAAGCTCACTTTGAACCTTGAAGCAATACTGGTCTGGCCCACACATTAGAGGCTCAACTTACTCATGAAACCTGGAAAACTATCGACTTCTGAGAAGGGGTAGACCTATCTTACATACTGAAATTGAGCAAAATTACAGTGGAAAATGGAAAACATGAGCACATATATGCCCCAAGGCAGACGGAGTTATAAGTATCATGAATAAGCCCTGGCTCAGAAGCCAGACACTTCCTGAATCACCAGCTGTGTGACTCCGGGCAGTCTACTTGACCCCTCAAGGCTTCAGCAGAAGGGTGGTAAAAATGCCAATAAGTCTGTCACGTGGATTAAATGAGGGTCACACATACCACATTCTGCCCAGCTCCTGGCACGTCGTTAGTACTCAGTACGCATTAGCAACACGTGTTAGCAATATTGTAATCATTCTAATTGTGTATCCATTTTGGTTACACTTCTTCCCCTAGTTTCAATTCTATTGCTGTGTTCGGAGGGGAGAAGTGGAAAGGGGCGTGCAGATCTCGGTCAGCTGTCCCTCACTCCAGCTAATGCTGCCCAGACATCCTTCCTCACGGAGACAGAAATTACATAGAAACACAAACTTTAAAACATTTGTTTTCATCCTAGGGAACAGATATGACACCTTCGTAATATGTACAGAAAGTGAGTCTGGGGCACAGAGCTTCAACACTGACATTGTTTAGGAAATTCTCTGAAGGTCTCTATTCTTACCTTTGAAAACCTTCATTTCCTCACTCTAAAAGGGTGGGTTTAGGAAAAATGACACCCCAGACTGCACCACTTCCTCTTGCTCGCTGCAGGTGTTTCTCCCTGGGGAGGGACAGGCCACCCTGGAGTTCCGGGTGTGAACCCGTTGATAATCGCATCTGTGGGAGGTGGAGGCAGACGGCAAAATCGTCTTCCCGACTAGGGTCCAGGTGAACAGACGGGCTGACCGAAAAGCCATAAAGGAGCCTTTCAAAGCCACCACCCCACTTCCAGATACACGAGGACGGGCTTCCCCGTGCACCCAGCTTTGTGGCTCTGTGCTCTCGCATTCCTGGATGTGCCCGCAGCATTCCAAGAAGAAAGCATAAGGGGTGAGGACCCGTCCTGCGGGCTGATATTCCATCCGTGCAACCTTGAACCTATGTCAGTCCAAACAAGCTCTTTGTGTCTTCAAGGGCAGAGTCCCCGAGCAGAACACGACTGTGCCATTTTGCACGTTCGTGATTGCGGACCGTGATTTCAGTAGGCCCTTTCCTCGCTAGCACCAGGGCAGGGTGCACTCACTGGCCAAGAGCCAGGAGGACCACACCTGGAAGCCACCAAGGCGGCGGGAACCGGTCAGCCTCAGGCCAAGTGCTCCAAACAAAGCCACACCTCCTCCCAGTCCTTGACCTTGGAAGTACCCAGTGGAGAGACAGGGGCTGGTGGGGTGCCTACCTGCCGGCTTGGAGGCCAGGGGTGAGGGTGGGAACCGGGTGGAGTTGGTGGAGGACAGCCGGGGCCGGCGTCTTCGGAAGAAGCTCCTCAGCAGCCCACACTTGAGAGATTCCACCAGGGTGGTCTTCCCAGACCCCGAGTGGCCGAATAGCTTCAGCTTGATTCTCGACTGCAGGTTCTGTGTGGGTCTCAGTTGCTGGATGAAGAGTCCTCGGTGCGTGTCCTGAATATAGATGAGAGAGGGACTGTTAGTCACAGGAGAAGTGCAGCCCCGGAGCAAAAGGCACACGCTGATTCCCACGGTTCAGGACCGCTGCTGCATCCTTCCGGTCTGCGAGTTTTCTTTGCCTTTTTAAAAAAACTGAGGTTATAAGTGACCTATAACGTTATATTAGTTTCAGGTGTACAATGTAAATGATTTGATGTCTGTATATATTGTGAAATTATCACCACAGTAAGTCTAGTTACCATCCATCACCACACATAGCAACAATTTTTTTCCTTGTGATGAGAATTTTAAAGATCTATTCTCATCAACTTTCAGATGTGCGGTACAGTCACCATGCTGTACGTTACATCCCCAAGACTTATTTAACTTATAACTGGAAGTTTGTACCCCAACCTGCAATTTCTACCCAGGTGGCAGATATAGTCTGTTCTATTCCCACTGCATTAAAAAAATTTAACTGTAAAATAAACATACAATTCACCATTTTAAAATGAACCATTCAGAGGCTTTTGGTGCGTGTACAATGTTGTACAACCATCACTGCTATCTGGTCCCAGAGTGTTTTCATCCCCCCACAAGGAAACTCTGTGCCCATGAGCAGCCAATTCCCAGGCCCCTCTCTGCCCGGCTGTTGGCAACCACCGATGTGCTCTGTCTCAGTGGATTTGCCTTCCTCCATTGCATTTTGATACACAATGAATTGGATGGAGCAACTCCTGCCAAGTGGTCCATTTAAAAGTGAAACGGGGTCAGCCCTGTTAGACTGGTCAGGTCACCTCCTCCTTCTGTGTGGAGGGGTCTTGTTCCTTTACGACGCTCTGAAGGTACGAGATGATGAGAAGAAGGGCATCACGTGGTACAAAGCTAAATGCTGGGGAGGGGCCTGGGGGCCATGACAACCTTTCCGCTTTCTTCTTTCTCAGCCCTACAGGGGAGAAGCAGGAGTCTCCGCAGCCCTGGATAATTCACACATTCATCATCAAACATTTATGGAGGACCTCCCGTGTGCTGGAACGGGAAGGTCTACACCCGCCCCAGATCCGCAGTTTTGGGGGGACACAGACATGCGAACAGTGTGACATCAAATATAACATGGGTGCTTTTGAAGGGATGGTGTTGCTGAGGTGCTCTGTGCCCCCAGAGAACCCACCTCAAGGGCTACGTGGGGGGGGGGCATTGATCACGCCACCCTGGCTCCATCCCAGACTCACACACCCGGCCCGCTTCCCAGCTCCTAACCCAGTAACAACAGCCTGTCAGAGCTGTGGCTTGCAGCCTGAAGTCGAGCCCTTCTCCCCTACCCACGATGATCCCCTTTGTTTTAGCTTGTTAACTTCCACGCATGCCAGGAGACCTATCTTGCTGTGGCCTCTCCAGGAGGTTTCCTCACAGGCAGGCTCAAGCGCACGTGTGGCTCTCCATCGTCACCCCACTAGACTGTAGGGTAATCATGTGACACTCTTCTCCTTTAGACTCAAGGGCCAGACCTTGAGGGGAGAGACGGTATCCCCAGCACCTGGCACAGGTAGGATGCCCGATAAGGAGGTGTTGTGTCAATGATGTACTCAGGGGGTGACCCACGCAAGAGCATTTCGGAGGCAAGTGTCTGCCTTTCCCTTTCAGTGTGACCTCAGACCTGGCCGGACCACTGCTTCCAGACCCAAATCCTGGGAGGTGCTGATTTACTGCTGATCTCTTCCAGCTGAGCCACCGTTACTTTTTCCACCAACGACCAAGGACGGGAGCGTGCTCAGTAACAAACACGGCTCTCTTGAGTTCCTACCCCCATTTTCTCTTGGTAAACTCTGACCCCTCTTTCTCAGCAGGGGCAACACTGTCCCCTAGCTGGCATTTTGGAAATGGACGGTAGCAGCTTTAGTTCTCAGCGTTGGGGGATACTGCTGGCGGTGGGTAGGTGGGTGCTAGGGGTACTGATGTGTACATACAATGTCCTGAGCGGTAAGCATTCTCTTGAGTCAGCCTGACTTCTGAGTGTCTGCTGAGCATTTACATAAGAGAAGAACCTTGTTTATGATCATCTGAGCTTAGGACTTAATTGCATTTTACCTATGACCCTCCCAGGGGGTTTTGGGAGGGCTTGGTTTAATACATAGTGACTTTCCCAAGAACGCAACTATTTTATACGCTGGTGGAATTACATATACATGGGTTTTTTTCCTAATCTTTCAGGAGCTGTGATCCCCACTTCTGAAACGTCAGCCTGTTGCTGCTGTATTTGAGTTGCCATCCCTCCCACATCCGTGGCATCTGTAGGTGTTACATTCAGTGATTCTGCAGATGGGTCCAAGTATCTGCCAATTTCACAATGTCTCCTCTTTGCCTGTGCTCTGCATTTACATACACATTCTATTATACTATATATATTCCTTCGATGTCTTTTTTATATTATAGTTAGGGCACTCTATTCATCTTTTATTTTATTTGTATTTTTAAAATATTTATTTATTTGGCTGTGCCAGGTCTTAGTTGTGGCATGTGGGATCTTCAGTTGCGGCACACGAGCTCTTAGTTGTGGCATGCGGGATCTAGTTCCCCGACCAGGGGTCGAACCTGGGCCCCGTGCATCGGGAGCACGTGAGTCTTAACCACTGGACCACCAGGGAAGTCCCTCTATTGATCTTTTAAAATTACCTGTGTAGGTACATTGCTATCTTTGAATTTTATTTTGGGAGAGTAAAGGGGCATCACAATATGTACATTATAAAGTATTGGGTCGGCTAGGGTTGGAAACCATGGTTGGGACAGTGATCTGGTTTCTTTTTCTAACCTCAAGCACTGCATTGGGTGGAAAAAGCTGGGGTATCTTGCCAGCAATTTCCCTGAATTATTACCCAAGTCAGCACAGAAGCTGAAAAGTTCTATCCTGAGACAGTGACTCACTGGGGTGTTGCTGAGCAGGCATGAAGAAATCGGGTGCTGGCATTCTCCCCCATGCCATCTACTGCTGCCGATGAGCCCATGGCCCCCTGAAAGAAATCTACCATCTCTCATTCTAATTTAATCTCCGAAACCAGCCCATTATCTTCCCTCTAAGTCAGGACCCGCTACACCTCCACCCACCTCACGCTGAGTGTCTGAACTGGAAGCATCCCCTTCCGCTAGGAGTACCTCACCGAATAAATTAAAAACTTCTCCGCCTATTTCATGACCCACAGCCACCTAACACGCCCAGCTCCTTTGTGTGAAGCCAGTATCTGCTTCTCCCGACACAGTGCAAAGGCACTGCTTCAGTCCCGTCATTAGGTCTGGACGCACTGCGCAGTGAATCGCTCGCTGCTCTCTTCTGTTTCGTGCCTTCCTGGTCCTGGCACTGTGAGTTTGGCCAACATGTCTGTCCTGTGTGAAGGAGTGAGGGCACTTCTGCCCTTTCTGCACGAGTCCCCGCAGGCCCTTCCTCTCTGAGCAGACTTGCACCGAGGGACCCGATGGACACAGGTGCTACCCTGCGTGCTTCCAGCAGCAGCTCTGAACCAAAGTGGGCTTGCCCTACGCAGCTGACAGACGGTATGTCTCCACTTTGCTCAGCGCCGCCTGAGCCTGAGAGCCCCGTTCACTCCTCCCCACTCCACGCAGGGCAGTGGCGGGCCGGCAGCGGCTGGCGATCTGTTTGTCTGCTTCCCGGGTCAGCCCCAGAAATGGAGGCAAGAGGGATGAGAAGCCAGTGACAGTGGGCTGTGACCTTGGTCTGGTTAGTCCAGGTTAAACAAGAATCCTGCAGGGTCACGTTTACAGAAAATCCCCCACCCCTGATATCTGAGCAAATTCTTCATGCCCAACCTTGATACCTGATCACCCTGGCGCGCCTTCAGCAAGAATCCTGATGACTACTATAACCTTTAAAACTTCCTATTTTCCCGCTGCCTCAACATCCCCGCAAACAGGCTGTGAGTGCCGGCCCAGGTGCACCCGTCTGCAAGGTGGCCTCAGCCACAAGTTCCCCTTCCTACCCTCCCAAGGGTGACCCCGTGACATTCAAATGCACCAGTGACACTGCCCCCCCGCTCCCCCTGCCTTTCCTCATGTACCACCCTGATCCCTAGCAAAGGCACTTGCCACGGGGGCTCGCAGCTTGCCCCGGGGGCTCGCAGCTTGCCCCTGGCTTGAGTCTGAGCTCTGTGGCAATGCTCTAACCCCCGTCTCTCTGGGACCTATGATATAAAAAGCTATGTTTTGCCCTGAGCCTCCCCTCCGTCTCCTCTTGTGGCCACAACCGGCTGACCATCTCATAAAAGAATCTAAAGCACTCAATCCAGCAAGAAGCCTCCCAGCCTTTGGGTTTCCTCTTAGCAATTTTCCACCCACTGACCTCCCCCCACCCTTGCTCCTTGGCTATAAATCCCCACTTGTCTTTGCTGAAGTTGGGGTTGAGCCAGTCTCTTTCCTCTGCTACACGCCCACTGCAGTACCCCTGGAAGGGTCATGAATTATTCTTTCACGAACGGAGGAGTTGTGACAGATGCATTTCCTGTCTGCAGGAGTAACTTCCACATTTGTATCTTCCAGCTTATGCTGTCTTTTCACTCACATCCCTTATTAAACCTCAAAGAAACCTTTGTGGTTAATGTGGTCGTTCTCTGTTTCAGATGTGGAAACCAAGGCTCAGAGGGGCCAAGACACTTGCCCAAGGCGAAGACAGAACTCACCACCAGGTCTCTTTTCTACCACTGCTGTCAGTGAAAGGGAGGTGGTGGGTTTCTCAGAAGGGGACTGGGGAGCAGGGAGCGGTAAACAAGGATTTGCAGATCGAGAGCAGAATCTCAAAGTGGGGATGTCTTGAGTTACAAGCACTGTGAATATCCAAGGAGGGCCATTTCCAGTTTGTCCCACTCAGAAGACACTTCCCAGTTAGTGCAGGGTCCCGATTTAAAGTAAGATTTATAAGTCATTGCTACGATAAAGGCAAGTAGAATGAGAAGGGGCCCCCCTGCTCTGGATTTGCATGGACAAAGGGCACATTTCGGCACCTCATTTTTCCTAAGCAAATGAGTTGGATTGCTGGCCCGTGTTAACAGGCTCCACGTCCTCGGGGAGCCCCAGGGAGGCTTCAAGTTTTTTTTTTTTTTTTTTTTTTTTATGAAATTGCAGATTGAGCCTTCATCTGGAGGGGCTGTGCTCATCTCAGAACCCATCACTAGCTCACATGTTGTTTCCCCAATAATAACTGTCCTCAGGAAATCTTTGGTCCAAGAAAATACTGCTTCACTGGACTGACAGCTCGGCTTTTACAATGTCCTCAATTCCAGACGATCATACGAACACACGTGCATTCTCACCTTTCAAGTGGAGGTGAATGGCGGGCAGATGAGAAAAATAATTCGCAGGCCAAAGAAAGGGGTACAGGGGTTGCAAGCCATCCCACGTTCCTGCCCTCTTCCCAGGGCCTTTGCACATCTCCTGGCCCTTCCTTTCCCCTTCCACCAGGACCTGCTGGCCTGGGCTGGGATGGACTCATTCACCCTTCACCTTGCCCTTGGGAAGATGAGCCAGGAAACTGCTCTGCATCAAGACTGACAGAATCCACCATTACCTTGAAAGGCAAGGAAAAGCAAGATATACTCGAGATTTCCTGTCTAAGGAAATTTAACCTCGTCCTCGGGGATGACCCCTCTTCGTGCTCACTAAGAACTTTGGAGAATCTGAACACAACTGAATTTGTTATAGCAACCTGAGACAGAAGTTTCTGAAATCTCTTCCCTCCTGGTGGGTGATGCGTTTCCACTTTTCACCACTAGATGTCGCAGCAGGGACGCATCCAGACCGGGGTCCCCGGGAAGGCAGCTTGCATCAGCCTGAGTGTGTGCTCTCCGAGGCAGACTATGGTTTTGATGCGGACGGGGGCAGAGGAAGGTACGGAGTGTGCTCTTGGCTAGCTCTAGAAGGTGGTAGGATATCGATTTCTTTGGAGGGGGAGCGCTGAAGTCCATCCGTGGTCTATATTTAACAGAAGCTCTAAGACCCTCCCTGTGCCTGGGCTGGTCAGGTCCTCACTGGCTGGGCCGGGGAAGCATGAGCAGGGACACTGCCCGAGGGAGTGGAGGGTTCTTTGTTACCCAAGTCTTGGCTCATGCATTGAAATATTCTCGTGTCCTGTCCCCCTCTCCCCCAAAGGCTGGCGGATGTGGCTGGGACGTGGTGGGGCCTCTTGCAAGCGGGCTGGGAAGCTGGGGGGAAGCAGCAGTGAACCCCGAGGAATCAGAATCCTAAACCAGAACCTGGGCTTCCAGGTGCTCACAAAGGTGCGTCTGTGAGAGTGGGAGGCTAGAGCACATGTTTCCCCGTTAGCTTTAACTATATACTTTAAATATTTACACAGGAAAGTGAGCTCCCGTTGTATTCTTGCCCAAAGCTCACAAAGTAACTGAGCCTGGACAGCTCTGGTCCAAGCAGCTGTCCTATCTCACCTGGCTGCCAAGACCACCTTCTATCTGGTCTCCCGGTCTGAGCAGAGGGAAATTCCTAACCTACTTACTTAACACACTTGGACCAATACCCAATCACCTTACCAAGATCTGTAAAGCTGGGCCTATCTTTCACATCAGATCTCCTCGGGCATCATTTTCTGCCCCAAAGACCGCACTCAGACTCTGCTGCTAACCCCATCAGCCCCTCCTTTTTGATCTATTTCCTAGAACGCACCTGACTCTTTACCGCCTCAGGCCCTTTTCACTCATTCCCTCTGCCTTCTCCCAGCCCTTCCTCCGGTTGGCTCCTCTTTCTTGCCTTTGGGTGTTGGTTTAAATGTCACCATCAGAGAGGCATCCCCACACCCGTTAAGTGGAAAGCAGCCACCACCTGCCATCCCCTTACTTTCTCTCATTTCAGCCCATTTGAATCCCCTACACTTACACCAGGGGGCAGCAAACCTTTCTGTAAAGCACCAGGTGGTCTCTGTTGTGACTGCCACGTGCGTGTCTAGAAACCAGCCAGAGACAGGAGTAAATGGAGGGGTGTAGCTGTGCTCCCATAAAACTATATTTACAAAAACAGGCGATGGGCTGGTTTTGGCTCTATGACCATTGTTTGCCACCCCCTGACCTATCTGGCATTTTCTTATTTGTTTATTGGCTGGTCTTGCCTCTTTTGTTCGCTGTGGTCTCTTTGGGGCCTAGAACAGTTCTTGGCCTATAGTAGATACTGTGACTATCTTTTAAACGAGTATTATTTGGAAACTGCATTGCTTTTTGAAGGCCTGGTTAATTTGGGTTTCTAGTTTCCTTTCTTCCAGCACCTTTTGCCCCCTGGCAATTTAGCTTTCACTTTCTCATCTGCAAAGGTAACTAAACGTCAGCAGATTGACAGGGAGGACCATCTCCAATCTGGGAAAGCCAGATAAGAGCATGGAGAGATGACATGGCTTTCCACACGTGGCAGGATGCAATTAGACCCAGCAGGATGGGAGCAGCAACTCTTAATTATGCAAATGCAGTTTACTTGTGGTGAATTTTAAATTCTGGGCAAACTCCCAACTTTGTCCTATTTTTCAAAATATTCCTGGGCATGTTTCTTCACTGTCTAGTCTCAGGCTTAGGAAAAGCAACTACTTTTAATATCAGTTTACAGAAAAGCTGATTAGAAGGACAATCAAACAAAATAAAAATAAGCCAACTCCCCAAACCCCCTTGAAAGTAGTATTTTAAAATCAGATGAGAATGGACCTTGCAGTGATAGTAAAAATGGATGCCAATGCAAAATCTAAGTGCAAGCCCTCCCCGCCTGTCACAACACGCACCCCTCCTTTCTCTAGGAGAAGAAGTGGTTTGGCTAAGTAACAACACAGTTCTTGGGCAGGTTTGGAGGGCCGGAGGGGGCTTTGTTTAGTAGTGGGGGTGAGCACCGGGGACAGTAGAGGGTGCAGCTCCTCTTTATAAGAAGATGGTGCCTACAATGCAAGGTGGAATTGTGGGAGCCTCCAGAGACCCCGTAGCAATGGTGTGCTGGAAAACCAGCTCATTGCAGGGGGCTTGGGGCGGGGGTGGGAAAGGCCTGATCTGTAGTGTTTGCTGATTCCTGTGGTGGAAATACCACCACCACGGCTGATTTCAAGCCCCGAATGTGGAAGGCACTGGACACGCAGTTGGGGAGAGATGTGTATGGGGGGCTCTCCCAGACAGTACCTGGGGCCCCAACATGCCACTACCCCCAAATCATCTCCTGCTGAACTGGATCAGAGAGGAAGATGGACTGTGTTCTTCCTACCCTCACAAGCCCCAGCTCGGCCGCCCTCTCCCCGCACCTGCCCGGATGTGCTGGCTGCAAGGGTCTCACTTCCCCGAAGTCAGCCCCCTGCTCAAAGGATCAAAATCTTCTCTCAGTTTCCTCCGGCCCACCCTCTGCGGTCCCAAGCTGGTCAACACGATGACTTTTTTTTTCTTTTTTTCCAAATTTCTGATTTACGTGATTGGAAAGAGTCATGCATTCACTAGGGAAGAACAGACTAGAGAGGAAGATGAAGAATAGACTTTTAAACACATCAAGTTTGTGAATCATCAGATGGAGATCAGAAGATCTATGGACATGGGCTTCCCTGGTGGTGCAGTGGTTAAGAACCCACCTGCCAATGCAGGGGACAAGGGTTCGAGCCCTGGTCCGGGAAGATCCCACATGCGGCAGAGCAACTAAGCCCACGTGCCACAAGTACTAAGACTGTGCTCGAGGGCCCGCGAGCCACAACTACTGAGCCCGCGTGCCACAACTACTGAAGCCTGCACGCCTAGAGCCCCTGCTCCGCAACAAGAGAAGCCACAGGAATGAGAAGCCCGCGCACTGCAACAAAGAGTAGCCCCTGCTCACCGCAACTAGAGAAAGCCTGCGTGCAGCAACGAAGACCCAATACAGCCACAAATAAATAAATTAAAAAAAAAAAAGATCTATGGACACGCAGGTGTGGGCTTCTAGAAGGAGATGAGGGATGGAGGGAGGGTTGGAAAGTCCTCAGTACGTGTCAACAGTTGAAGTCAAAGGCAAAGATGACACTACCCACTGGGAAGGGGTTAAGAGTGAACAGATGAAACCCTGGGAACGTACCAACACCTAGATCAGGCAGAAGAACAAGAGGACTTTGGTTCTATTTCCAGAAGGGAAAGCTCCATGGCTTACCCCTAACAAATGTTTAAAAATACGTCCCTAGACTTGCCAACTGATTAAAGGTGAAAACACAGGGAACATTTCTGTTGCTAATTTGGCCCTTAGAAACCAAATGGCATAGCAAGGCAATTTAAGGCCAACCTCCCTGCTGTCCCAGATGCAGACTTCTCCCCATGACTGTGCTTAGGATCCACGTGGGGTGGGTAGGACTGAGGGTGGCAACACCCTAAGGGGTGTTAGGAGAGGTGCAGAGGCAGGTTTTTTGGTTTCCACAATGAATGGGGGAGGGAATACCTTAGACATTAGACGCTTGGGGGTCCTCGCATCCTCCAAGGACAGGAAGTTCCACCCACCCCAAATGCTGCTGCTGTTAACACTCTGGTGAGAAACAGTGGCAAATACGGGGGAGACGATGACATTGAAAGGAAATGGTGATAAGATGCCCCTAAGTATAAATTACCCTCTTCCCGTTCCCCTCACCCATTGTACCGGGTTGTGGACAGTCTCTTCCTGCAGATGGTCCAGGTTATGATTGCACATAAATCTACTTTCTTGGCTTTCTCTGCAGGTAGAGCCTGCTCCTTGAGGCAACCGCCCACAAGTCCTCTGCGATGCGTTCTCCAGGGATGCACTGGGATATCGCGATCATTTTCAAGAATCAGGTTCCAGTGCTGGGTGTCCCCAAATCCCAAGCAGTTATTTATTTGGGGATTTATTTAAAAAAAAAAAAAGATAGAGGGTGGTTAGAAATGCTTGGCAGCCAACTTCTCCCTTTCTGGAGACTCAGAAAGCTGAGGTCTAGAGCCGTTTGAGGGAATGACAAAGGCAAGCGAAAACGCACGTCTCGCTGAACACAGAGCTGGGGAAAACTCTGCTGAAGGCAATGGGGCTCTGGGTGACCCCGCGGAAGGCGACCCATGCCTGCCACAGAGCACGTGAGCTCACTGGGGGAAAGGACCATCCCTGGCTGGTGAGGAATCAGCACCGAAGAAGCCCTGAGCCCCTGATCGAGCCCTGAAAGCAGATATTTCTGTTTGGGTCTGGATCTCTGCTCTGCACTAATTAGTACATTGCTTAACCTTGTGGAGTCCAGGTTTCCTGCAGGAACATCCCCATCGCAGGGATGTAAAATTACTGTGCTGCCACACATACCGAGGAGTAAATGGTGGCTGTTACTAAAAGTGACTCTCAAGTGTACCCTGCCACAGTTGCCATTGCTGACGCCCCAACATCTGCTCCTGGGGGGGTGGGTCACAAGAGGAGCCTCAACATCTGCTCCTGGGGGGGGTGGGTCACAAGAGGAGCCTCCACGGAAACCTCCATGTTTCCCCGAGACTCAGAGAGTGGACCACAGGATGCAAGCAAGGATGCCGACTGTGGCAAACACATGGTGCTTACTGTGTGCAGGCAATGCTCTAAGGACATCATTTACGTCACCCATCCGACCCTCATCACCATCCCGTGAACAGCACTATATTCAGCCCATTGAACAGACAGGGAAAGTGAGGCCCAGGGCTGTTAAACTGGTGGCTAGTTCATCCAGCTAGGTGGCAGCGTGGGGACTCCTGAGTCTGTGCTCTCAGCCTTTACCCCATATTTTGCCTCTCAAAGCAAAGATGAGAGGTGAACTTTTAGGTAGGTTGTGGGCTCTAACAGGGATGACGTACTCTATTCACAGGCATTGAAATGACTTTCTTTGTCTCCTTACAAAAACCACAGGATAATGGTAAACTACTAAAGGTTGTCATATTTCCTCTTAAAAAAAATCTAGACACCAAAAAACAAAGTGCAAATTAATGGGAAAAAAAAGGTAAAGGGAAAGCCAAACTGGGACCAGGCAAGAACCCACGCCACCCGGAATTCAAAATTCTGGTCTGGAAACAGCCACCCTTCCCTGAGATGCGTGGAGCGGCACCTCCTCTATACGTTCCTAATTATAAAAGCAGTCGAAACATATTACACCCATCCAATCCACCCAACCTCAGCTACCGTGTTAGGTACTCTCCTTCCTGTCTTTTTTTCTGGGCATTTATCCGTTGTTTCCAATCTGCCATAATAGACATCTGGGTTTGCACCCAGCGTAGCAATCTGTTTTTAAATAAAAGGAAGGATCTTCCTAAGGGGTAGATGGGCAGTAAAACACAGCACAGTCCAAGAAGAAGCCTCGTCCCTCGGCCAAGGGTGACCCTCAGACCACTGGAGATCGTGGTTTGCAGTTGATTTTTGCTTAAAGATGAATAGACTGCACCTTCCCCTGGCGTCACTGCCGTATAACAAGAGTTTCTGAGATGGTGAACAGCACTCCAGGAAAGTATGCGGCAATGGGATTGTCCAGAGTGCTACACTTGTGAGGGGGCTCCCCGCGTGCCAGCTGAGCCCACAAAACACCCACAAGGACAATGCTGGGGCTACGATCAGGACGATGGTGCCGGGAGTGGCAGGTGGGCTAAAATCCCCGTCTGTGGAATTTGGGAAACCTGAGAATACCTGACTCAGCATGTGTATAGACCTGCTAAGGTGTTAAGCCTGATAAAGTGTTGCTTTCTACCAGTGGTCCATACTAGAGGCTAAATAATTAACTGTAAAAACGTGTGCGCATCCAGCCTGTGGACCAGATTTCGTTTCAGTTTCTTTCCTCTATGGATGAATACTATAATGGGGAATCAGTTTAAAACAGCTCTTATATTGTGACACTTTGTCTATGAACGTTAAGACTCCACACACACTCCAATGTGGGGCTCCCTGCTATAAAATCCAGCAAAAGTCAGAGGTTGCAAACCGGTGGCCTGAGGTTGTGTTTCATTTGGCTGAAAATAGCTTCAAATAAAGTGAATTTTAAGATTAGGAGATTTTATGTGAAAGTTCATTATTGATTTGCTGACAGACTCATAGGCTCCCCTGCACCCCCCTTGTTTTGCCTGTAAACAAAAAGTTTTCCCTTGTTTTTCTAGTTCAAATTCTCCCTCACAATGAGACAGTCCGTGGTGGTACAGAGTAGAATTCGAAGCCCAGAGTTAATTTAAGTCTTTCCTGTAAGAACGTGTGAATAAGGAGGGATCTCTCTGTAGAACCTCTAGATCAAAGGGGAGACTGAACCCCTGCAGTGGCCTGGGGGATCTCAGTGTTTATCAGTTCACAGGATCCAAAGCACAAAGGTGTGAAAATGAATTATCTTCCCCAGGTCAACTCCGAGCACTGGGGAAGAAATCATTCCAACCTACGGATGTGTCCCTTCTCACTCCCCCCCTCAACCAGGACCAGGAGACCAGGGGACCACTATGAAAATTCAAACTTTCAGTAGCTGTGAAAGTTACTGTGATTATAAGACATTATAATCCCTCCCCCAGGCACTTTTCAATTTATATGGCAGGATCTTTGTAGGATACCCAAGCTTATTCTGGACAATACCTTTTCAATGAGCACTTAACTGAGCAATTTTTTTTATTCCTATAAAGTTTGTCTTTTGAAAAATTATTACATGATTATTATAGGAAATTTGGAAAAAATACAGTAATGTTTAAAGAAGAGTGTTAATTAAAAAACCAAAATCCAAAGACACCACTGTTACCCTTTTCTTTCCATGCATTTTAAAAAGACATAGCTGAGATTACAATGTGCACATAATTTATCTTCTGCTTTGAAGCCCAGGAACATACTAAGCAATAAACTCCTGTTACTAAAACCTCTTCAAAAACATTTTAACGGCCCCAAACCACTCTCTTTTATAGCTGTCTGTCAATTTACTAGACTTCATTGTTGGTCATTCAATGTTTCCAATTTTTATTACTGTATTATAAATAATACTGCAGTGGACATCTTTGTGCATAGAACTTTTTTTCTCTGCGTTTCTTCCATTTCTTCAGGAGAGAGTCACAGACATAGAATCCCTAGCTTAAAGGGTTTGACTATTTTGAAGTCTCTCAGTACATACTGCTATGATGTGGGCTGGAAAGGTACACCTGCATTTACTTATTTTTGTCATGTTTCCTCAAACCTTAGAGCAACAAGGTTTGATAAACTGGAGCACAAGTGATATCTTGGAGCTCGAAACATTAAGAAAGAAAGAAGCAGAGTCAGCTTTCTCATTTCCCCTCTACTTCACGGTGGGGAGGGGGCAGGTATTACAAAGCGGGTAGGAGGGAAACCAGGCATAGCGACTGCAAAGAGGCCAATGATTTCCAAGTCTCGATACAGAAGAAGAAATCAGAGAGGTAGCCAATGTGTTCATGCAAATCGATATGCAAACCACAGCACAGGACCAGTGCCTTTTGGTACCACTTGTGTGTCCAAAGCCTCTTTTGTTCATCCTCATAGTTTACAAGGGAAAAAACAGAATCTTCCACATAAAAACAGAGCACTTCAGACACAATTTCTCACCTTTCGGAGTCTTGTGAGGAGACCTGCTACCTGTTCATGCTGTTCCGATTTAGCAAGATCTTCTGCTGTCTTTCCATCCTGTTGGAGAAAAACGATTAGTATTTTCCTTCACGACAGAGAGCTGTGTGTTCCATACACCAGTACTGCCATCTGAGGCAGAAACAGTGTAACAGGCATCAGAAGCAAATAAGGTGAACAAAAGACCATGTCCTGGATTTTTTCCCTTTCTGTGGAATCCTTATTTCACTTGATTGTCCAAAAAAGGAAGATAAGAGGTAGAAAAAAACGTGCATCGGTGCTTTGAGGTCCAATGGCGAGATGTCTCAGGCCCACAGGCTTTAATCAAACCGGGCACCTCGTTAGCGGGTAGATTACCCTGTGTCCTGAGCCTCCTCTCTTCAGTTAGGCCAACGATAAAGACTGCCATTTGCTGGCGAATTCTAGTTAGTGGAAGCTAACGTTTTAAAATCCTTCCATAGGGCTTCCCTGGTGGCGCAGTGGTTGAGACTCCGCCTGCCAATGCAGGGGACACGGGTTCGTGCCCCGGTCCAGGAAGATCCCACATGCCGCGGAGCGGCTGGGCCCGTGAGCCATGGCCGCTGAGCCTGCGCGTCCGGAGCCTGTGCTCCACAACGGAGAGGCCACAACAGTGAGAGGCCCGCGTACCGCAAAAAAAAAAAAATCCTTCCATAGACAATCTGTAGCACTCATATCAAGCTAGTTACTGTTAATTACTGTGCATTTCAAAGGAAAGGCTGAGTTTTACAATTTTTATCTGAAGATTTTCGGTGAACATAAAAGGAGGAAATCCTTAAGGGTCCACAGCACTTTGGTGTTTGCTTTTTAATTAGAGAATTTTCACAGGGCTGTAGTTTCACACTGAACGAATTCCTTTCTGTTTCCAGGCCGTGAACATGCACGATCATGGCTAACATTTATTGAGCGCCTCTTAATAATCTCAGTGCGTCGTGTGCAGTAACCTCAGAGCCACTCCAGGGCGGCAGGAACGCCGGCTGTTCACGCACTACCAAGGAGGGAACGGAGGCTGAGGGATCTTTCTGCTGCGGTTTTAGGAATTATGACAAATTTAAAAGTAGAAAAGATGGGAGGCAACTTCAAAAGAAATAAAAGCAGTATTTTTTTTAATAAGAAGACTTAAGGGGCCTTTGGCCCATCTCTCAGTGTTCACCAGTGACAGTTAAAGTTCTCTTCCCCGGGGAGGCTGGGGGAATGCCCGGATCTGACGGACAGCACACCTGCCAATCTCTCAACCCAGGTCACAATCCCTGCCGTCAGATCAGCTTTTCTCAGCCTCTACTGACATTGTGGCCAGGCTGATTCTCTGCTGTGGAAGGCTGTCCCGTGCGCTGTGGGATGGCTAGCAGCACCTTGGCCTCCATCACTAGACACCAGTAGCATCCCTCTTCCACCAGCTGTGACAACCCCGTGTTTCTGGACATTGCCAAACGTCCCCTGGGGGGTGAAGCTGCCCAACTGAGAACCACAGCCGTAGGCTGTGGTCGAAGCTCAGGTGGGCACTCCGGAGGAGGCGTGCTTTACGGTCATGCCACCCGCCTCTCTCTGCCCCCCCTCAAGTCCTGAAATGGCTCCAACGGGCAGACGAAAGCTTCTAGTTTGCTTTGGGGTGAATTAGGTAATTTGTCAGACACCACATCCAAACCAGGGATGCATGCCAAACTGTCTAGATCCTTCCTGACGTGATAAGAACAGGCCTTAGTTCCCAAATCTCACAGCACGTTGGAATCACCAGGGTCTTTAAGAACTCCTGCTGCCGGGCTCCCACCCGTATGCTCTGCTTCTACCTCTCTGGGGTGCGATCTGGACATTAGGGTTCGAAAGCCCTCCCACGTGATTCTATTGTGCAGCGAAGTTTTGGGACCGTTGCCTTAGTTGGAAGCAATCTGAGCTTCGACTTAAATTTTCTGTCCTCTGGTGTGACTGGCCATGAATTTCTCTTGAAGACCTCAGATCTGCATAGCACACAGACAGAGGATGTTCACTGGCCAAGTTACTCTCCACTGTTAAGTCTCTCAAATGTCAGGAAAACAGCCATCAATAACAATTCCTTACGTTTGCACAGCACTTCACAGTTTGCAAAACGTGTCGCTCTAAAGGACACTGTTTGGGCTTCCAAAAGCAATGTCTGCCAGTGTAGTGGAAAGAGTTTGAACTTTGGAGTGAGAAGGACCCCGGTTTAAGTCCGGATTCTGCCCCTCCCCAGCTGTGTGGTCAGTCACTCGGCCTCCCGAAGCCTGGGTTTCTTCATCTACGGCATGAGAAATGACACCTTGACTGCATAAGTTCTTGAGCAGATTAGAGAAAACCAAATGGAAAGAACCAACAAAGTATCAGGTGCAGAAAAAGCAAGCAGCAGTAATCATCAAAGAAAAAAAAAAAGAGCTGAGAGTGTCCCAAAACTCCCTGACTTTCTGTCCAAGAGGGAAAAGGGTAGGAGCTGGATCTCTTCATTCTGGCCCTGTGCTACCATGCACCCCTGAGCAAGGTGCCAGGTCTGCAGCTGGCCCACGAGCGATCCTAGCACTCACTGCCCTGCTTGTCACACACAGTGGTCTGGGAGGTCTCACTGAGAAGGTTTTATATATATATATATATATATATATATATTTTTTTTTTTTTTTTTTTTTTGTGGTACGCGGGCCTCTCACTATTGTGATCTCTCGCATTGTGGAGCACAGGCTCTGGACGTGCAGGCTCAGCAGCCATGGCTCACGGGCCCAGCTGCTCCGTGGCATGTGGGATCTTCCCGGACCGGGGCACGAACCCGTGTCCCCTGCATCGACAGGCGGAGTCTCAACCACTGCGCCACCAGGGAAGCCCGAGAAGGTTATATTTGAGTCAAAACCTGAAGGAGGTGAGTGAGCAAGACATTTGGATACCTGAGGAAGTCTTGCAAAGAACAGCAAGTGCAAAGGCCCTGAGGCAGCAGGATGACTCTCGTGTTTGAAGAATATCAAGGAAGCTCGTGTGACTGGTGCAGGCGGAGCAAGGGGAGGAGGAGGAAGAGATGGGGGACAGGGAGGCAATGCAGATCTTTAGGGACGTCCCCATCACAAGGACTTTTACGCTGAAGGAAGGTCTGAACAGATGAGGGACATGATCTGACATATGTCTGCACAGGGTCAGGCAGGCTGCTGTGTGAGGAACGGACTGTGGACAGGGCAGGATGGGAGCAGGGACACCAGTTAGGAGACCAGGACAAGTTACACGTGATCATGGCCAAGGGCTCACAGCCTCATGGGAGAATCAGCAGTCAATTCCAACAGAGCAAGAAAGGGGGCAAATCACACCCACTGAAGGGGACTGGGAAAGAGGAGGCGTCCTGGGGCTCCAGTTGGATACTGCAAGACGACAAAGAGTTAGTGTTCCGGAATCTTCCTGACACCAACATCACGCACTACTATGTGCCTGGGTGCCTCCTAGGCACTGAAAGCCTCTCCCTGTGAAGGCAGAAGCATGTCTTATTGCCTCATGGCAGGGGTATGTGTGTGTACGTGGGGGCACTATGTGCAAGGGGTGGGGCTGGAAACAGAGGAGGTTCCAGAGGGAAGGAACAGCATGTACCAACTGGCTGAGGTGGAATGAGCGAGGTCCCCGGACCTGCAAAGAGTCCTACTCAGTATGGTATAGCCAAGGGGGTGCAAGGTGAAGGGTGAGGTGGGCAGTGGGCAGGGACCAGGCCATGGAGGGCACATCCTGAGGGCAACGGAGCCCCGGGATGATTTGCAACTGGAACCCACTGCAGACTGGCTTTTCCAGAATGATAAATGTGGTGCTGGGTCAGAACTGTCAGGAGGGCCATGAGGCTACAGGTGAGGGACCAGTTCCGAGGCAGAGCTGGTCCTGGGGGAAATACACTGAGATTTTAACGAAGTGGAGGCAGAGGACGAAGAGCTGTGAGTTCGAGAAGAATCCAGGATGTGGCCACCAGTGTGACGCCAGGGAAGAGAGCATCCACATTTCCTGGACCGGACGATTGGATGTACGCAGAAGGCTTTTGCAAAGGGCAGACACTGAGGGAGGAGAGCAGACCTGGAGGGAGAGGATGCAGCGTGGAGGCGGGGGGCCTTCCACAGGTGGTGTTCACCAGGCTGGGTCCCAGCGCAGTGCTCAGGGAACAAGTGGGGCCGGAGACCCGGACGTGGACCTGAGTTCCTAAGTGCAGCTGCAGCCCTGGGGCTAGTGAGAGGAGCAGGGGGCAGAGAGCGGGAGGGCAGCCGGCCAGGGGGCGTGGAACAGCAGCAAGAAGCCTTGGAGCTGGAGGAGGGCAGCAGAGATGGGAGGGGAAGCAGGGGCCAGTAGGATTTTCTTACCCAAGGCCAGAAAGAGTGTCAAGGAAGTGTCGTGTCCTGGAGAGATAACTAGACATGACTGCTGGCACTCAGGTGAGCAAGACAACAAAGAAAGGTAAGGAAGGAAGTGATAATAGTACAACAAAAGTCAGAGTGGGGCTTCCACTGGGGGCAGGGGCGGGGGTGAGCTGCGGCTGGGACAGGCCACCAGGGGTTTCTGGGGTGGCCTCGAAAATTCTACCTCTTGACCTTAGTGGGGTTACAAAGGTGTTTGTCAAATCCACCAAGTTTTACTTTTGCTTATGTCCTTTCCTTAAAAAAAATGTTTTATTTTACAATAAAAAAATTTTGAAGGCGAGGTGACTGGGGCTTCTGCAGAGTCGAGGGAATTCCGGGAGTCGAGGACAGACTGTGGCGGGAGGAGGAGAGGTGGGAGGGAAGGGAAAAGAGGACCGGACCTTCAGAAGACTCTTCTCAGTTATCCCGGCTGAGAACAGACTGGGAGAGGCAGGGTAACAGCTAGAGGAGCTGTAGGGTCGAGGGAGGTGGTGCCCGACGGGAAGAACCCTGCGGTCAGGCAGAGGGGAAAAGCTGGCTCACGAAGAGGGCTGGGCTGTGCCGTCCAATAAGGCAGCAGCCCAGGCCACACACGGCTCCGCGGGGCTGGAAACGTGGCCGAGCTAAGATGTGCTGTGGGTATAAAATGTACCCAGATTTCCAAGACTTCAGTCAAAGAACTGGAAGTATCTCAATAATTTATAAATACTGATTACAAGTCAAAATGATAATATTTTGCATGTTATTGGGCAAAATACATTACTTTATATGTTACTTTTAACATATGAAAATATCAGTGAAATTAATTTCCTGTTTCTTTTTCCTTGTCAGATGTGGCTACTACGAAGTCTAGTACGACACAGGCAGCAAGCTGTCCTTCCGTGGAGCCGGCCTCAGCCCGCAGCACGGCGCCTCTGTGATGACCCACACCCTGCGTGGAGCCCACGTGGCTTCCCCGCCCTAGGAGACCCCCGTCTCCACCATGCCCGCTGGGGGGCCATGCACATCCAGCCCCACCTTGGCCGGGCCAGTCCAGGCTACGCTCCAGCTCACTGTCCTTCCAGCTCCGCCGGCCTGGGCCCTTCCTTCTCTCTCTCTCCACTCTCTCTAAGGAGTGGTCCTGACACTCCTGGAAACGTCCCTGGGAACTCTGGCTCTTAATTCTCACGGGTCCCATCCAGTAGCTGTGACCCCTGGGTCTGACTCTCTCCCATTAGACTAGAAGTTTCCCGAGGGAGGGGCAGCTTGCCTGACTTGGCCCCTCTGTGTTCGCTGTTCTGTGCCTGGTGCGCAGTGTATGCTCAGTATCTGCTGAATGAATAAATGACTGAGGCCCCGTGGTGGACTCGTAGGGACCAGGGAGAAGCGTCTGCAGTGAGCTGGGAAGGGTGGGGAGCAGAGTTACACCCGAGGGCCTCTTGAGGGGAGGCCAAAGGCACGGGGAGATGACCGCGGGCTCACAGTGGTCAGGGGGCAGCCCAAGGACCCAGCAGAGGCCGAAGGTCACACATTTGAGAGGTCCCGGCCCACACTGCCGAGTAGGCAGGAGCAGCTGCTGGCATCTTCACAGCCGTCCTCGACAGTTTACTTTTTTTTTTTTTTTTGTGGTACGTGGGCCTCTCACTGTTGTGGCCTCTCCCGTTGCGGAGCACAGGCTCCGGACGCGCAGGCCCAGCGGCCATGGCTCACGGGCCCAGCCGCTCCGCGGCATGTGGGGTCTTCCCAGACCGGGACACGAACCCGTGTCCCCTGCATCGGCAGGCGGAGTCTCAACCACTGCGCCACCAGGGAAGCCCGACAGTTTATTTTTTATGAGGCAACATCTGTAACAAAGAAGTACTTCTCCCCATCAAAATGTACATCAGTGCTCTATCGTGGAGTAGCTGGACCGAGTGCCAAGGCATGGATGGTCAGGGTTTGATAATGGCTCATCAGGTCATTGCACGGCGGTAGGTGGGTTTGTGATGGACGAGGAGGTGCCCTAAGAAGGGACAACCCCAAGTAGAGCGCTGGTAAGCACTGGGCCTGCAGAAGAGCCCAGCTCGGGGCTCAACACTGCAGAGAACAGACCCACTGCTTGTGGGGAGGGAATCACATCCCTGTCACATTAGCGCAGCCAGGGAGGCAATGTCCTAGGCCAAGAGCCAGTACCCATTTTCTGTCAAGGGCCAGGCAGCAGATATTTGGGGCTCTGAGGACCATAGGGTCTCTGTTGCAATCGCTCGTCTGCCCTTGTAGAGTGAAAATGGGCACAGACAATGTGTAAACAATGGGCGTGGCTGTGTCCCAGTAAAACTTTATTAAAAGAAGCAGGCAGCAGGCTGAATTTGGCCTGTGGTCCATAGTTTGCCAACCCCTGTATGACTCTCCAGCCTCAGAGCCCTGATTTTCCCAAGGTTGGCCACCATATTTCAAGACTCAGATGGGTCTCCTTAGAGAAACACTTTATGTCAGCAAAGTCCTAGTGAGTTTTAGGAATCACCCACATGAGCAAATGGAGACTCAATCCACTGTTGGGCCAGAGACAACTCAAATGATAATGTTTCACCGCAGCGGTAAAAACAGCAACCTTATCTCTTAGCGGACATATTTTTCCTCTTCGGTATTTCTTGAAATGTGAAACAAAGGGTTTCTTCTGCAGGGAGGTACCAGGTCTGGAACGGGGAATGTCGGGAGTGAGACATTTAAAGAAACGAGATTTAAAGAAATCTCATTTTAAAATATGTTGTGGGCTTAAGAGCAAAGCCGGACTTTTTTAAAAAAGAGAGAACAGCTCTTGTCACCTGTTCCCCCGACGCTGGGGGGCCTTCCTCCTCCCTCCCTGGAAGGAGGGGGCACTTTTAGAAAAGATAAACACACAACCTAATGGAAAACACAAAGGCCTGTTGCGTAACGCAGGAAACGAAAAGGCCAGTGGGAAACAGCAGGTGTTCCTGGCAGTGCAGACCTGGTGGAAGAAGAGGATGAGGCGTTCTCGGGATCTTACCCCAGGTTTGTGTGGGCAAATGTTTACGTAACTGCAGTGGAGGAGCTGAAGCTTAACGGCAGTCTGTCTGCTCTGGAGTGCAGCTGGCAAGCAATACCTTTCCCCTTGTGCCCTCGAGGCCTGAGGGGTTTGCAATTGCTTTCTCCTGCCAGAGGGCTACTCACCGAAGTCAGCGCCTCCACGTTGGCGCCTGTCAGACAGAGGTAGCGGACCACGTCCAGAATCCCGTTGTTGGCTGCAAGGTGCAGAGGCGTCCGTCCATACTGGAAGAGACAAGAAAGACCCAGGAGAGTCCTCACGGCTGCTGCTGAGGAAGACGTTTATGGAGTGACCTCACAGGGCCATCACTGGGGGATCTGGGATCCTCCAAGAAGAAATAGGAGGCGAGGTCTCCCCTCGCCAGAAACTTGCCATCTCCTTGGGGAGGCAAGCCAAGCAAAACATTTTCAAGTATTTCTCAGTTAAAAGAGTAACTTTAAAATAAAACTTAAAAGGATGAAAGAGTGGGAGGCTTATCATAAGATAACTAAATTAAGTCTCCTGCTGCGCCAGCAGAAAGGAGGCATGAGTCAGGGCTCAAGGGCCCCAAAGTTCCGGAAAGATCCGCACCACAGTTCAAATTTAGATACAGCGAAGGGAAAAGGCATGGAAGCACAGCCACTGAAGACACTCTAATGAGGTGAAATTCCAAGGCCATACCCACCATTTTTTATGCCTATGGGTTCCCAACCCCAAGGCATCTGGAGGCACTACAGTGAATTCATGGGGTGCTGAGGAACATTTAAAATTTTTGATGGAACCAGCAGGTTCAGACACCAGGGAAACTACCAGCTCCAGGTAGTTCAAAGTCTCAAAGCAGCTGGTACTGCCTTCCTTTCAATGACATCATGTATGCACAGCAGGGGGCTGGTTGCTGCTGTGATAAGAGGCAAATATCTTGAGAAAATCCACGCAGAATAGGATATAAGGGTGGTGGTGTCCACTCTGAGTCCAAGGTTTGAGGAGTTATGAGGTGCCCAACAAGCATATACATCCCATTAATATACAACTGGGGTTAATTAAGAATGAAATAAAAATAGTTTTCTTTCAATTTATGTGGATCATTTATTCCCACAGCTACTAAGTTGTTAGGACATACATACTAGGTTGTTTGGATTGAACGACTTAACAAACAGAACTTTAGGTATTTCTTTTGCTCCGGGGGAGCCATGAAAAAGATTACTAAGACACTATGGAAGATATGAATTGAGCAAGTGTGGGTATCTCTGCTTTATACTGTTTATGTGCAAATACAGGTTTCTGCTAGAAAGTTAACACATGCTCAGGTAGAAAATCCAAACAACACAGAAGGATCTATGGGAGAAAAATGAAGCCTCCCTCCCCCTCCCCCTCCCCCAAGTTCCCCTACTCAGAACTAGCCCTACTCAAACCTTCCAGGCTTTTCTCTATGAATCCATAAATGGAGAGAAATAATCTGAAAAGCCAAGACATTAATCACACTCCACCTTCTATTCTGTCCCTTGCATTTTTCACCTAACAATGGGTTGTGAATAATTTTTCATGTCTATAAGGAAATCTATTACATTCTTTCAGATACCTGAATAATATTCAATATACGGCTATATCATCACTCATTTAGCCAGCCTGCTGAGGATGGACACTTAAGGTGGTTCCACTTCTTGCGATTATAAATAACGCTGCAACGTATGTGCAAATTTATGTTTTGTTTACTGTTAGCTTCTAGAGTGATTTAGAAAGCAGATACGAAACTTTCAAATACCCTAGAGTTAAAGTGCGAAGGAAAGGAGGAGGTTTGGAAGACCTGGATGAAGAGTTTGGATTTCTGTGTAAGGAAGATAGTCTTGGTTACAGGATGCATAGTTTTAGAGAAGGGAAGAAGGTCAATGAAGAGACGTGTGATGAATAAAATGGACTAGGAGAGTTTACACTTTTGATGGCCCCCAATGATTGACAGAACAAAACCCAAACTCCTTAGCATTACACTCAAGGTCTTTCACCATCTGGATTCAGTGCCTCTTTCTTGCTGCCTCCCTCCTCTTCTTGAAATATGCTTTCCCCTCTTCTTCATCTGTCCAAGTCCTAACTCATTTAAAATGATCACCTCTGAAAAGCTTTTCCCGTTTTTTTTATTGTCCAGATGTCCATGTTTCTGGAGCACCTGTACCTCTATCACAGCAGTGACTGCAATATGAGATGTTGTTATATTGAAATGTCTGTGTGTCTGTCCAAAAGCAGCCTGAGGGCAAGAACCATTCCCTGCCATCCATACCCTGCCTAGCCCTGCTCCCCACCCGCGCCTGGCACAGTGTTGTCACAGAAGGGCATTCATCAATGCTTGGCAGGCACGGAATTCTCTTGCAGGCTCCTGGATGTGTGTGCGCATGTGTGTGTGTGTGCGTGCACACACACGTGTGTATCGACATGCTTTTTCTACTTTCGCTGATAAGAAGAGCCAATCCAGAAAGGAACAAAGGGTTAAGGGCCGTGCACTCTGCATCATCTAGTTCCTCTCCTCTCCTGCATTTCCCGATGTGGCCGAGTAAATAGCCACTCTCTGGATTTTCACATGAGAAGAATGCAGAAAAAGACACGTCTGTTTCACTGCAATGAGCGTCAAAAATAGTGACAAGTTCCTGTCACATACTGCTGACAGGGGTAGGATCTGAATGAACATTTTCATCTCCGGGGGAATTGAGTCCAGGTAAGGAAAAGGCAGGACACAGCATGGGAAAGGAGTGACAGTCTGCCTGTGGGATATGGGTCGTCACTGTGCCACCTCCACGCTGACAACCGGTTACCGGGGTGAGACCATGTAAAGCCAGATGTGCTTTCTGGAGAAATAATGCCTTTCTCTTACTTTTCTGTGCATCTTTTAAGCTCCCCTACAGCCCCCAGCATCTTTCCTAAAATAAACAGCGAAAAAATGAACAGGAAAACAAGCTGACACCAACCCTTCTGAAGAAGGCGTGAGACCCACAAAGTCGTGGTGTACAATGGCCAAGTCAAAGGTATTCAAATGAGTGCCACGAGGTTCCTAAAGCTGCTTTTTATTCATTTAAAGGCTCCTGGAAGGAAAGCCTAGGTCTTGATGCTGCTTAATATTGCATTTAGTTTCCTCCTTAAGCCACTTATATAACTGACTTGGCAAGGTTAGAATAGGATAAACTGAGAAAGCAACCAGCAGCTAATGGTTAAGACCTAGTATATTGTCTTTTCATATTTCCAGAATATGAAGATTACCAATTTCAATTCCCATTAGAATTAATCACATAATATGCAAGAGGACTATTTTTTTTGATAGAAGCATCATTTTCCAGTTGTTTCAGATATTAATTCTTTTTACCTCAAACAAATCATAATAAAATTCTGCTGGTATCATGTCTACCATTTATAAACAAACATTTCCTGCAATTAAAAAATTAATTCTACTTGGACTTTGTTTTTAACATAATCGTAACAGAATAGTGCTTGCCTTTCATACAGTTGCAGGGCTGAAACCACATGAATATCCAACTGTTCTATCATATTTGGTAATGAAAATCTAGATGGTATTCAGGGAAAAGAGAAGGTTTTAGCTAATTTCTAGGAGTCAGCATATGGGGATTTTTATTTCTTTATCATTCACCAAATGATAGTATCCCCTTGGTCTTACCAAACTTATTAAGCACAAAAAAGATGTTATGAACTTTTGACCATAAAACTCTCAGTGGGGGAAACTGGAGAAATCTGGCCCCAGGAATTTCAATCACATCAGAACTCATTAGGTGTTTTCCTGAAGACTCAGTGCTCCAGGAAGATGCCCGAATTTGTACCATGTTCTCTTATTACAGGAGGGGACGCGCATGCGTGCGCACGCAGGCACACACACACGCACACACACTCTCTCTCTTTCTCGATGCCCATAAATGGTAAGCCGGGCTTAGCAGGAAGTACTTATTAATGTAATTTTCTGTTACTCTAGGAAATTATTCAAAAGTCAGATGTAAAATATACTTAAAGTGGAGAGCCCTATAGAAAGGAACAGGTTCACATAAGCAATACTGACTTCGAACAATGAAAAGATGCAGAGAGAAACTTGCCCAAACCCGGAAACACGTGGACAGACAGACACAGACGGACTCTGCAGGGATCTTCCTTCCAGCTTTACCTTGTTGGAGAGATCCAAATTGCAGTTGGCTTCACAGAGGGCCACCACAATCGGCACGTTGCCATCTTTGCAGGCCACATGGAGGGGGGTGTTGCCATGCCTGTCTTGGAAATCGACGGAAGAGCCCTGGCTGATGAGAGCCTGGATGACCTCCATCTGACATCGTCTCACAGCAAGATGCAGAGCTATGTGTCCGTCCTGCAACAAACACCAGGGCCGTGAGTGCTTTCGCTTGGGCACGTGGGCCTGGACGCTTCCCTTTCCAGCTGCACTGGGCCAGGTTTAACTGGCAATGGGACCATTACTGCAAAGCCTGAAGGAGGATTAAAACCGTGAACTTTACTCCTGGTGGGGTCGGGGCGAGGCCCCATACATCTCACTCTGAATAATCCCAGACCAAGCTGAACGTCAGCTTAATTAACCTAGGCTTGGCCAGTACATTCGGGTAGGAAGACTCCACACTCCTTTTTGTCTCTGAATTTATAGGACTTCAGTTATGTTTGGTACTCCAATGGCCTCTTTTATCAAGTATTTGAAAAACACTTTTCAAAACATTTGCTCAGCAATGTTTACTAACTTCCTAAGTAGAAAGTTTATTATTTTATTTGACACCAGGAGAAACTGAGAGAGCAAGGCGACTTGCTGTCATGGATATGAGCATCAGTCCGGGAATTCACCTGCTCTAGAACCCCCGGTGAAGAAGCGTGTTGAGTTGTAGGAGCTGGGTAGAGGGAGTGTGGAAACATCTCTGTAACGTACTTGTTCTAGGGTTTGCTCAGTGTCAGCACTACTGACATTTGGGACCTGTCCTGGGAATTGTAGGCTGTTCAGCAGCACCCCTGGTCTTTATCTTCTAGATGCCCCACCCGGGCTGTGACGACCAAAATATGTCTCCAGCCACTACCAATGTCTCCTGGGGGCAAGGTCACCCCACTTGAGAGCTACTTCTCTGTACCCAGAAAATACTCCACAAGTGGCAGTTCCTAAATTAACCACAGTGTGCCAGATCTAACTATACACAGCAACATCACAGCCTCATTGTAAGTACGAGTTCACTATAAGAACAGATTACGCTGAATGTGCTTAATTAAAAAAGGAAAACCTGGCCTGGAATTGAGACTGCCAAACGAATAAGAATAGTTTATTGTTTTTCTACAAAATAGCAGGTGATGGAAGTAAATAAACCACCTATTTCTTTGTCTATCTACAAATTAATAGTGTGTTGCCAATTTCAGTCCTAAGTGAGGATTTGTCTTGGGCTCTGTGATCATCACTGTACCTGCTGCAAAGCTAAAAAGGCTAAAAATAGAGACCTGAGTCATCTGACCAATTCATAAATTTTGTTACACCCCACAAATGAACATTAATTATTAAACAGAATCTAGAATCACAGAATCTTTGGAGAGGAGAAAGGATAATATAACTTGTTGCACTCAAGTTTGTTATTTTAGGGTAAAGTCACTGAGAAGTCTTGTGGTCCCTCCAGCCCCCCAGATCACTTTTCAGCAAGTGGGATATATTGACCCACTAAGCACCTTGTCGGATGCATTAAGGTCGGCTCCGTGCTCAGCCAGACACTCCACAATGTCGTGGTAGCCCCTGGCGGAGGCTGTCAGGAGGGGGGTCTCTCCTTCTCGATTCTTAATGTTCACATTGCAGCCGGCTTCGCAAAGGACTTTGGCCACAGAGTAATAGCCGTGCCAGGCAGCACAGTGCAGGGGTGTTTCTTCTTCCTGGCCAAGGAGACAAGTACATAGAGGAGGAGAATGCAAGACTATGAAAGAAAGTACAGGCATGGTGAGAGTCCTGGCCAAACCTGGCAGCAAACTCAAGGCAGCGGATTGAAAGAGCTCGTAGCTATTGGAGCAAAACATTAGTGTGAAATAACGGGCATGGGTCTGACGGCTTTCCTTAATTCGAATTCAGCTTTCTCAGCATTTTACTGACAACTGACTTTGCGGAGCCCACTGGAACCATGGCTCAGCTCTTCTGAACAATAGAGCCTCTGCCTGGGTGGATTTATATCATCTGTCTCGTAAAAGTGCTGTCTGTCCTTTACTTCACTGGAGACTACTAACCATGGGACAGCACTTCTCTGAGCAGGAACTCTTCGAATAATCTTGATGCCCCCAGATTCCTGTCATGTATATAGCATAAAGATGAGTCACATAAATTGATTACTGCTCTGGCAAAGAAGGGGCCAAGACAACCAAGCTTTAACAAAAATGGTTGGTCGTGAGGTCTACATATTCATGATCAACATCATTAGACACATGTATCTGTCTATGAGGGGCGGCTGTACTGTAGTGGTTACGAACACAGACTCTGGAACCAGACCGGGTGGGCTTGAGCACCGGCTCCAGCACCGTTGAGCTGTGTTACCTTGGGCAAGTTCTTGAACCTCTCTCTGCCTCAGTTTCCTCATCTGTAAAATGAGAATTACAGGGTTGTCCAGAGGATTAATGAACGGATGAACGAATGTTAGTGCTTTTGCTCGAGTCCCTGCCCTCTGTAATCTAAGGAGAAAACCTAACTTGGATAAAACTCCGTAAGACCCAGACATATCACCTGGCTGCCTGTATACCCATGCAAAATGCAGAAAGAAGTGAGGACATCAGGTACCATGACCCACCTTGTCCTGGAAGTTGGGATTTGAGCCAAAGCTGCACAGTAACTGAACCACATCGGCATGGCCATAGCGAGCTGCCACATGAAGGGCTGTCTCTCCAGACTGCAAAAGACACAGCCAAAGATTCAGAGCCCCCTGGGAGCCGTCCCACTCCCACCCATGCCTGGCTCCACCTCCTCCCCTGAGGTGGTACCTGCCCCTCTCAGGCCAGATGCCCCTTTGGTGACTGGGCCAAGGACCCTGGGGTGGGGCACCCACTATGTAGCTAGCGTTAAATCCACACACCTGGCTCATCCTGTGTGTGATAACCCTCCCTCCCTAAGTAAGAGTGCGTTCCCTTTTTTGTGATAGCTGGTCTCAATTCTCATTATATACTGACGCTTCCAGCTATGTGATTTTTTTTCAAAACACAAAATTCCTTTTTTAATATTAAGTTCTTTAAACACAGGGTTTTATTTAATACCAAGTTTCTGATTTCATTTTGTCTATGTTTAGAATGTCATTTCTTACATTCTCAGAGATTTTAAAAAACATTACCATTAGCCCATACAATAACATTCTATGAATTAGTCATAGATGCAACTTCCTTAAGATTTTTTTTTATATCTGCCATGAAACTGTCAGAATAAACTGATCTAAAAACATAACAGAATGAGATACTTGTTGCCACCCGGCAGAAAACTGTTATAATAAATGTATGTCGGGACTTCCCTGGTGGTCCAATGATTAAGAATCTGCCTTCCAATGCAGGGGATGCAGGTTTGATCCCTGGTCAGGAAACTAAGGTCCCACATGCCATGGAGCAACTAAGCCTGCATGCCGCAACTACCGAGTATGCGAGCCACAACTACAGAGCCCACGTGCTCCAGAACCCACGGGCCACAACGAAGAGCCCGTGCACTACAACGAAAGATCTCAAGTGCTGCAACAAAGACCCGATGCAGCCAAAAATAAATAGATAAATATTTAAAAAATAATAATGAAAAAAAATAAATGTATGTCTTTAATGTAAATGTCCTCCCTTAGATATGGTGCAGTGCACAATACATACAACTGTATGTGGCAGCCCTGACTGAACATGACAACTCAGTCTACTGGTAGTAGAATCAGAGAGGGGTTGCATAATGGAATACATAACAGATGAGAAAATAGGAATCTTAAGTTCAGGTCCCAGCCCTGCAATGAATTCACAGGGCCGCTGTGTGGACTGAATGAAACATGGGTACGTGAAAGTAAGGTATCTTCCTAAACCAATCATTTTGATAACATCTTTACCCCAAAAGCCTTACTTTACTTGCATTGTCTCATTAACCCTTCTAGTGCCAGTGATCGTAAGGTCAGCACCGTCAGTCAGTCACATCAAAGAGGAAGAGAATGGTAGAGATGTGCACATGGCGGGTCAAGAAGAGGACCAGGACTCAGGTCACTTTCTGGTTGTCTTTCTGGCTGAACTGAGTTTTCATGTTATGGGGAAGATAGTTCACTGCTTATATAACATGGAAAACCCTTGGCAGATTTCAAGTAAAATCAGATTTTATTTATTTATATTAAAAAAAATTTTTTTTTTTTGCGGTATGCGGGCCTCTCACTGTTGTGGCCTCTCCCGTTGCGGAGCACAGGCTCCGGACACACAGGCTCAGCGGCCATGGCTCACGGGCCCAGCCGCTCCGCGGCATGCGGGATCCTCCCGGACTGGGGCATGAACCCGCGTCCCCTGCATCGGCAGGCGGACTCTCAACCACTGCGCCACCAGGGAATCCCCCTGATTTTAATATTAGACTAAGCCACCAGCAAAAAGAAACTTCTACTTAAATTCTCTGTAGGAAGATTTTGGTCCTGAATCCTTGTTCTTTGGGTCATGATGCAGAAGGCATGCCTTTTATTACTTTCCTTAAGAAGAGAAGTGGCCTTACCTTGTCTTTAACATCCAAAGGGCATTTGTTCTCATTGAGAAATTTCAAGGTATCTACGTGGCCATGCCGAGAGGCCCAGTAGATGGCATTGGATCCACCCTGTACAAAAACCAAGGCAGAGTCACATTCCCAGACTGGATCTGAATGCAAACATCACTCAGTTGCTATATTTCCCTTCCTATGTGATGACAACCTCCAAAGGAGCAACTCCCAAGAGGAATAAAACCCCATTTCGCTTTTCAGTTTGACAAAGGGACCAAGGTTATGTAAGACGTTAACATTCCAGGAAGCTGGGTGAAAGGGATAAGGGAGCTCTCTATACTATCTCTGCAGATTTTTTTTTGGTAAATCTAGAATTATTTCGAAATAAAAAGTTGTTTTTCTTTTCCTAAAACCTTCATTTCAACTTCTGGTTAGAATTCCCTATATTGTCAAGGGCCAGATCTAGTCCCTTTACAGCTCAGTTGAAAGTCTATGGAAGCTGATGACAGACCCGTTGTAATGACGCTTAGCTGATCATCCCTTGTGTCTACACTTCCAATGTGGTCTACACCTCAAAGCATATCCTCCTTACTCTGTTGCCCTAATTAATGTGCGGGCAAATACATTTCTGATGAGATTAATTGGATAATTAAAACATTTTCAATGTGACATCAAATAACACCGCTGAGTAAATATGATCAGTAAGGAGTCCATCTGGGGCAGGACACAAAGAAAGGCTGATGCAGGGCAACTGAGCCACGAGGAAGATGAATGTTTGCCTTTTTCTCTGTAACATGTTAGACAGGAACAGGCTATTCAAGTAGTTCATCTTCCTTTATAGGAAACTGAGAAACGAAGTAGGGCATATGTGTTATTTTTCTCTATTACCTTTCGATTAGAGACATTTGGAAATACTTAAAAAATTAATTCCTTTGCAATAAAACAGAATTATGACCTTATCCTGGACATCGATTCTTGAGCCTCTTTTAATGAGCAACTGTAGTATTTGAATATTCCCACAGCCAGCAGCAATAAGTAACGGTGGTGTCCCATGCTGGAAAAGGCAAGAAAAAAAAATACCTATTTTTCAGGTTTGGTAGGAAAGGAAAAGCCCAAACTAGCCCTGCTGCCCCAGATACCTTCCTGTGTCTCCACAGACACAGGACACATTCCTGTCCTGCGTGACAGGAACGGAAGACAGTCAGAAGGACACAACATCTTCCTCTTTTGGATTCACAATCCAAAGTGACATTTTCATTTGCACGATGAGCACATTTAAATTTTCATGGTTAGAGGCGAGTGCTAGGTGCGTGTAGAAAGGCCCTCAACGCAAAAAGACCTTATTCCTAACTCAGCTCACTTTCTAAGCAGAAGTGATTTTCCCCACAGTATGGAGCTTACAACAGTAAGGGAGAATGAAGAGCAGATGGGGTCTTTCCACCTTGGACTTGGAGGTGCCCAATCACCATGACCCCCCGACCCCCACTACCCCTGGCAGGACAGCATCAGACCTTGTTGGGTTGGTTAACGTCATAGTTGGACAAGGAGCCCAGGAGGTGCTGCAGGCCTGGGACGTTGTCATCGTTGATGGCGTGGATGATAGCTTTCATCACGAAGGAGTCTTCCTCATCCTTGAGAGAGACATGGAAGAGGGAAAAAGTGTTAGACTGTTGGTCATGCTGCTCCTTTTACCAACATCAGAGAAACCAATGCTCATTTATTAAAAGGAGTGTTCAGGGGAAAGTAAGCCATTTAATCCCAAAATCCACTTGGTCATGAAGGGAAGCAGGAGGTCATTTTTTGCCCCTTCACCTACTATTTATCAGTGTCTTTATGCTGCCTGCATTATTACCCAGAGAGCAAACATCTCTTAAGATTCAGATTTAGAACAACGATTGATGACAAACTACACTTTGTGTTTACCTTAGGAATCTTTAAAAACATATAGTCCCAGAAACCACTGTAGAAAATTTCAGGTGTAACTCAGATTCTAAAAACCATAGAACCAAGGAAATGATATCTTTGAATAAGAAAGTCTTACTTTGTAATTTTTGCAATTACAGATTGTCATTTTTTGAGCACTAGAAATTCTTCATTCTCTAGGTATTCTATAACATAGCAAAATTCTCTGAAAGCTGGTCACAATTATTTTTAAAAAAAGGTATGAAAAGGGGAGAAATGTAAAAATAAAGGCCAGAAATGGGAAAATGGAGGTATTTCATTTACAAAGAGAAAATAACTAGATACTGTGGAACAGTAAGTTTGTTAAATTTTTGCTACTTTGTTAAAGTACTTTCTTAAATATAAATAATAAGAAATTTGCACAATATGGTAAATTAAAACAAACAAAAAATAAGCTAGAAAAGTCCCAAACAAAAGTTTTGGACTTACAGAGGTACTGCTACTAAAATTTCAAATCTGGAAAAGCGTACCTACAGAGGCTGAACCTCTGCCTATGGGGGGTGGAATGGAGAAGGCGTTTCTCTGAACTCTGCTTTCTCTTCTCTATAAATCTGAATCCAAACAAGCTTCATGAGAGACATAATAATATCTGCACAGAGTACATGTTTAAGAACACCACTGGTTTTGCTTTTCTATCACAATCCGAGTTGAAGACTAAGAGACATTTGACTGAAAGTGAGAGTGACAAGAAATGGGAGAATGGGAGGAATAAACACGTTGTTGTAACACAGCCTCACGATCAGCAGGACACTGAGATGATGAGAGAGAGACCCTGAGGGCTGGGGAGGGGGGTCTTCCCACCTGGAGCTTCTACACAAGCCCTGTCCCTCTCTTACCCTAAACTCTTCATTGCAACAAACTGTCTCCCAACTGATTATTCAGGGCAATTTTAATTTGTAAGATTTCATTGTTCTCATCACCTTACTTAGATTAATAGTTTATATCTTGTCCTGGTTCCACGGCCACCCTCAAACAATTCCCCAGTCCAGCTTTCCTCCTCTTTCTCTCCCTTCTCCTCCTAACTTGCTTCTCTCCTACTTCTTTATTTCTTTTTAAAATTTCTTATCTCTTTTCAGGCTATAAGGTTAGATCTGGAACTTGAGTAAAACTACTGGCTTCAGGGAGTAAAAAAAGAGCTGGTGTCTGCTGATGTGTGATCCTGCCCTTGGAGTTCCCGGATTCCACTCAGGAAACACTGACTATTCAGTTACAGGAGCAGGCTGGTTCCCACAGAACCACCCTTTCTGCCTTTTCTGGAGTCCCCTTTACCTCCAGGATTCACAAAGCCCCGTTGTCTGACTGTTGGGGAAAGTCTCGTTGAATTCTGATGTGTCCAGTCATATCTGAAGAGTTAATCTGTGATTAGGTTTCAGTTTGGATTAAGGGAAAAAAGTCGTGGAGTTGTTCTCAAGAGCCTTTAGAAATCAATACAACATCAACAAAGTGAGTGGGTTTAGCCATCTGGTCTACCACGAACTATATCAGCAAATTCCACTGCATTTCCCCTGATTTTCTGGTGTGTGTGTGTGTGTGTGTGTGTGTGTGTGTGTGTGTGTGTGTGTGTGTGTGTGTGTGTGTGTGTGTGTGTGTGTGTATGTGTTCAGAAGGAGGGTTGTCTGCCCCTTTTGTACTAGTACAGTCTAAGATTCTCCAAGGTTGGTGGAAACAGAGGGCTCTCGTTTTAGTTCATGAAAATTAGAATATGATCTTTCCTCTTCTACTGGCAAGCCTCTCTTTTATCAAACCGTGTTGGAGGTGAGAGGAGGGTGGGAAGGTGGTAGTGTTAGAGCTAGTAGGTATAGCCAATCAAAACAAAGAGGAAAAAGGACGAAACAGTAACAGAGTAGATCCAATCAGCCACCCCAACTCCCCCACTCAAGAGGAGGAAGAACAGGCCTGATGTTTCCAAGACTTCAGGTTTTCTGGGTTGCTGAACAAATTAAACAACCTAAACACGGTAAATACACAGTGCTAAGAACAAACCTATCTGGGGAAAAGGTTTGCTTACCAGAGTATCATCGCTTCTGGCAACACTCATGTTACTTCTGGACAAGAATGACCTGGATAATCTTTGGCACAGTGATATCAAGCGAACAGATTGCTTTAAGAAAAAAAAGAGAGAGAGAGAGAGTGAAAAAAATGCAGGGGGAGAGGAGGAGAGAGAGCTTACATAACAATACTCAAATTAGTGCAAATGACAAAGCCTTTGAGATAGCATTCAAGGCTGACAGCGTGTATTATTCTTCAGGGGTGGGCGATCCCACAAGCAGGTTGGATCATATTTTTTTTTATTTTTTATGGTACGCGGGCCTCTCACTGTTGTGGCCTCTCCCGTTGCGGAGCACAGGCTCCGGACGCGCAGGCTCAGCAGCCATGGCTCACGGGCCCAGCTGCTCCGCGGCATGTGGGATCTTCCTGGACCAGGGCACGAACCCATATCCCCTGCATCGGCAGGCAGACTCTCAACCACTGCGCCACCAGGGAAGCCCGGATCATATTTGCTTAAAGAAATTTGTAAAGGTCTTATAAATCAAGACAACAATAGAGAGAGATTCTCCTGCATTTCCTTATTAAGCTGCAGAACTGGATGCATCCCTTCTCTCTCCATATTCACTCTCTACTCTTTGAGGAATGGGATCTTACCCTAACAAAGCCCTTGCACGTCTCCCCTCAGAGAAGCATGGTATGCAAGGGTCTTGCCCTGTGTCCTCGGTGCCCAGGCAAGTTGGTAATGGCAGACAGTGTGACTCTCAAAACTCATCCAGTTGTTGGAAATGAGCAGGTTGGGGACTCTTTAGCCTATAGGACAAACACCTCTGCACTTACTCTCAAAGGCAGAAGCAACAGGTAAAGAATGTGTGTGTGTGTGCGTGTCTGTACATGAATGAAAGAGAGGGAGAGAAAGAGAAACTTATGGTGGTTCACTCTACATTTTAAGCCTTATTTTCAAGGCTTCTGTGAGACTAAGAGTCAAGTCTTGAGTAACCCATGGCTGTGGTCCTCCTCATCTCTATCAAGCCATCCCCAACCTGATGAGTACAATGAGGTACACTTCTGGCCCAGTGATGAGGAGACATGGCAAGTACCTGCTTCCTCTGGGCTTGACATGACCCTGTGCACAGGAAGCCATCCTGTCCCCTTCTTAACCCTGAATTTTCATTTGTTCAAGTTTGGCTGGAATGCCCTTTAGAGCCACATCCTACTCAGCCCCTGCAGAAACCATCCGCACTGAGAAGGGATCACATCGCAGACGCTCATGGTCACACCCCACCCCCATCCCAACCACTCACAGACCAAGGCTGGATTTAGAGAACCATTTACACAAGTTCTGGTATAATCATAATGCTATGGTGCCTACCACAAGAAACAAATCTATTTAAAATGTGGCTTGTTCCCTTTAGAAAAAGACTGCACTATAATTTTATTGTACTGATTTAAAAATTTGCCTTGGGAATGGTTTTAATTTAAAAAAATGCAAAATTACATGTGAAAAGATGAGTTAATAGGACTGAAATAGTATTTTTGATTGTCTTTGAAAATAGGGCAACAGTGCAGATGACTACAGAGTGAATTTTTAAAAAGGATGCAGTTCTGCACTGCCAGTATCAGAAGAAGTGAGCCCTGAACAGAGGGAGAGCCACAGGGGACACAGAATTAGTTCATCCCTTCAAATCAAACAATCTTACTTTCCATTTTTTCCGGGCTGCGAACTTCTTGAATTTCTCCATGTTTACTGCCGATGCTTTTCTACTAAGTGCTTGTTGGGTATCTTTAGGCTAAAATGAAAATCCAAGAAAGACAATTTAGAGCTCTCAAATTATAGAAATGCGTTACATGACAACTTTTGAAATCCTCTCATTATTTGGGACGCTTACATATTCACCTTGCTAAAGTAACAAAACGAGTTGGGATGATATGCCTGATCCAGGAACCTAGTCTCCAGAGGCTAAACTCTTGTGGCTAAGGGTTTGAGCAAATCCATGAAGGCTGGATCTTGAGGGAAAGTTGAAAAGTTGAGCTTGGACAAGCTGAATTACAACTTTCCATAAGAGAATCTGGGAATGGCATGATTCACGGTGAGGCCACATTGCGAGGCATGTGAACTTAACATCATCAAGTCATTTAGAGCTGGTTGGGACCTCAGATGTTAGCAAATTCGGTCTATCTTACAGCATTAAAATCCCTCCTACTGCATTTTTTCAGGAGGCCATGCAACTCTACCTCTGAAGGAAGGAGACACCGTTGCCTTCTAGGGAAGCCCAGGCAAGTGCTGGGAGCTGGCACAGACAGAGGTCTCCAGCTGCCCCAAAACTACTTCTGCAACGCAAGTTACTGCACCACAATGGTTCCATGATTTTATTCTGTAACTGCCATGCTTCCCCACCCTTAGTCCTTTCTGGTCTAGCTGAAACAACTTCCATTCTTTAACCCAAATGCTGACAGGCGCCAGGCAAACAGTGTAAAGTTGTATATACATCGGGGGTGGCTGCTGGCCTGGTACAAAGGCAACTGGGCAGAGTTTCTGGCAGCCTTGCAGAATGAGGGCTCAGTGTTGATAGATCTTCAGATTTTTCAAGAGAAGCTGGAAATCCAGATTTGATATGATACTTAAATGTTGGAAGTTAATTCAAGAATTTTCAAAAATATTGTTTGGGCTAATATCCCACAATCAAACTCGAGGCTGTTGAGTGGACCTGCCCTTCAGTTCCTCATCACAGTCCTGCACTGTGGTAGCTCGCTCCTTTCTACCTCCGTCATCATGAGGATTCTCTCAGCTGTCAGCTGTCTTAAAGTATAGCACCAACAGCAAACACAAGACTCCAGACGTGACCGTGGTTAGAACCCATAGTGCCTAGTGATACCCTAGGACAAACGAATTCCAGGTCGCCCTATAATCCCCAAACCAATCGCAATATGCAACTTACCTTGATCCAGGGATGCTGCAAACTATCTTGAATTGTCATTCTCTTCCTTTGGGGGGGGGGGAAGAAAAAAAATGCGGTGACCATAGAAGCAAACACTAAGGTTGTTTCCATGCTGGCTGGGCCTACCAAGGAGATGCTCTGGAAAATGCAGTTCGGGGCCTGCTTCACGGAGCCGAAAACAACATCAGACTTTGTGTGATTATTTCACTGTGCCCGCAGGGGCTGACTGAGCAGGTACAAAGGGCCCTGCCTGCATTTTCTGAAGCGTTTCACACAGCATGCTTCTCTTTGCCAGGAGGAAACAACCAGGGTCACATAAACGTGGCCATGTGCACAGGACAGGTGCTCTCGTCTAGCTGAGGCCACAGCTGGGCACCTTTCAGGTATAATGGACACTCACTTTGGATCCTTGACGAGGAGTCTTCTTATGAAATCTTTGGCTAGGGCACTGGTATTACTGAAGTATTCTTCCTCAAATTCGTAGTTGACAGCAGATACGTTCGCTAACGTTTCTTGTTTAGTGTCTCCAAGAAATGGGGATGCCCCACTTAGGCTGTTAATAAAACAGGGCACAGAACGTGAGTAAGTCCCTCTTGTGTTGTCATTCTGTTCCTACAATATCTGATAAAGGGAGTGAGGAATAACATTATAATCTGGTGCTTGAGCGGTCACTTTAGAATTCAGTTACATTTTATAGGCCAGTTAATTGTCATGCACAAAAGCTTCAGCTTAATGCAAAGGACAGTTAATTTAGAACAGCATTTAGTAGTTTAAAAAAAAGAAAAAGAAAGCCTTTCCTATTTTCTCAGCAGTAATAGACAGCCATGCTTTCTTTCAGTGATTATGCTGCAGTTTCTGATGACTCATTTCAAATTAGGAGAAAATGTTTCATTAGTATAAACTAAACATGTTGTGGAGGTGTAAAATGAATATGTTTAAAAAGCATGGGGCTTCCCTGGTGGCGCAGTGGTTGAGAGTCCGCCTGCCGATGCAGGGGACACGGGTTCGTGCCCCGGTCCGGGAAGATCCCACATGCTGCGGAGCGGCTGGGCCCGTGACCCATGGCCGCTGAGCCTGCGCGTCCGGAGCCTGTGCTCCGCAACAGGAGAGGCACAACAGTGAGAGGCCCACGTACCGCAAAAAAAAAAAAAAAAGCATACATAAGCTGAACTGATCAACACGACACATAGAATGGTCAGTAAAACATACGGTCTCAAAGAAAGAGGAAAAGAACATGAGCTGTGGATTTGGGTACTTACAGAATATAGGTTATTACCCCAATACTCCTAGACACAAAATAAAAAGAAAAACAACATCAGAAGAATAGTAAAATAAATCAGAAAGGTGACAACATCAAGAACATGCTCCTTACCACATGTCTGCCTCAAGACCAAGAGGTTCATAGTTGACTATCTCAGGAGCTAAGAGGAAATGAACGCACATTTAGTTAGGGAAGAAAGTGAACCAACAGATTCTAATCTTCATGTCTAAACCAGAAACATGTACCAGGGAAATGATGCTGCAGCAGGGTGAATTTTGCCAGCATAATGTTTATGAGAAATGAATGACCACAGGAATAAGAAAACTTACCAACAAACTCTGGTGTCCCAAATATGTTCTTGAATTCATTTCCAAAGTCAATTTTATGGGCCAACCCAAAGTCGATGATCTTGATCCGAGGTTTGGGAACATTTCTATCCAAAAGCATTATGTTTTCAGGCTTTAAAAAAAAGAAAAATAGTACAGCAATGTTCATAGGTGGAAATAACATGATGCCCATCAGATGAATGGATAAACAAAACGTGGTCTATCCATACAATGGAATACCATTCAGCCTGAGAAAGAAAGGAAATTCTGACATGCGCTACAATATGCATGAACCCTGAAGACACTATGTGAACTGAAATAAGTCAGTCACAAAAGGAGAAATAGTGCGTGATTCCACTTACATGAAATACCTAGAATACGCAAAATCGTAGTGACAGAAAGTAGAATAGTGGATGCTAGCAGCTGGGGGTAGGAGGGTTGGGGAGTTAGTGTTTAATGGGTACATAGTTTCAGTTTGGGAAGATCAATAATTTCCAGAAATAGATGGCTGTGACGGTTGTACAACAATGTGAATATACTTAATGTCACTTAACTGCATACTTTGAAATGGTTAAAATGGTAAATTTTATATTATGTTTATTTTTCCACAATTAAAAAAAAACCCTATCATATGTTATGCTGAAGACAAGATGGCAGGTAGTTCTTCCTCTTCCCTGAAAAAACAACCAAAACGTAGGGATGAAAGAGTAGTTGCAAGAGAACACTAGGAAAAATAAATGTCTTGGTTTAGATTCTCCCAGGAGCAGACCTGTGACATGGATTTGGATGCAAGCAGCTTATGTAGGAGGGGACTCCAGGGAATACTTGGTAGAGGAATGAGGAGACAGGAAACAGAAGGAAGGAAGCTGATACAAAGTGTCTTATCAAGGTAGGAGTGACTGGAGCACAATCCCTTTGGAGGACTTGGGGAGAATGGGCAGCACTCAGAACTTTTCAACTGAAGCACGAGGGAGTTGGGGTATTTATCCACCTTCTCCCCAGCTGCACTGCTAAGAGCTGCTTCAGTAGGCATTTACTCTTTGGCATTTCCAGCTCCCAGCAGCAGTCTTTGGGGTGTGTGTTAGTGAGTGTTGGGGGATCCAGATGGGGTCTTGACGGCTCTGCTACAGTAAGTATGGAGAAAATCTTCCCTTCTCTTACATCTATCCTAGCTCCAATGGTCTGAATCACTCACTTGGCAATCAACCCCACACTTTTTGTGATAATCTTCTCGCTGCCTCGGATTGTACCTGAATCTTACATTGCCACTTCTGTTGCTCATATGTATATCTTCCCCTCTCAGAGAGACCATCACCTCTGTGATGGATGGGAGTAGGATGTGCCTTTTTATGTCCGATAATGCCTTGCCTCCAGCCAAGCAAAGACCACAATTAGCCAGTCTCAGAGTTTGGTTTGATTGATTGCCAGAGACTGAGTCAGCCCAGAAGGCTTTGCATCAAGAGGGAGAGTAGAGATCAAGACACCTTCCATCTTATATGCCTTGTAGCCAGAAGGGGAGGGAAACTGGGCAGCCAATGGGTACTCTAGGTTGAAAATACCCCATAACCAACAGCAGCCCCCTTTCTTAGAGACCTGGCTGGTAAGACCCCTTGATTCTTCCCCAAGAATTCTCAAATGTAATCATTAATCTTAAGCCTCTATCTCACACATTGGTTAGGAATTCCTGTAGTAGGCACGCATTATACACTTGCTGATTTATATTGATAATTTCATTGGTTAAACCCCTCTAGGAAAAAAACGTGTATCTCTTTGGGACGCCCTCAGTTTTTCTTAGCAGACAGCGAATGCTGTGGTACGTGTAAGCTTTTATCTGATTCACACCAAGCAACATACCTTGAGATCAAAGTGGGCAATCTGAAGGGAATGCAGGTAGTAAACACCATTAAGAATTTGTTTGAGAAATTCAGTTGCTTCCTCTTCAGTCAGAGATTCCTTTTCAGCTAAGAAGTCAAAGAGTTCACCACCTGCAACACTGAAAATCAAGAGGCAGACGTTATTGATGACAGTTCTGTCTCATATTGATTTGTTCTCTCATAGATGATTTGCACGCTCAAGTGTCTGGCAAGAAAATAGCATTGAGGCCATGCTGAAACTGCTAAGCAAGGAATCAGAATTCTCTGTGCTTCTCCCTGTTGGATAAGAATTCTGCATTCAGGTACATTTGTGCTTGAAAGCACTTGGGTACTGCTTTCCTAATGTGCTAGGTTCACAAATAGGGGAGAGAGTAGAAATGTGATGGGGAAAAAAATTAATGCATCCTTCAGACATCTTAATTAAACATGTTTAGAGAGGAAGTCTTAACTCACTGATTAAAAAAAAACTACAATCCAACTTTGTATAGAATTTAGACTATATCTTCCTAGCCCAAAGAGAGACACCTGGAAAATTCAAAATCTCTGTATTAGCCAATTTTTTTTAAAACACAAATCACAATATATGGCCTGACAAGGATTTTTTGTTTGTATGCTTTGTATTTGTATATATGTAAATACTTCTACGTTTATAAAAATCACATTTAGTAATGAACTTAACAAACACCTTAACAAATAAGAACAAACATACACAAAATCGAAATGCCCGTGGTTGTTGGGGATTTGATGAATCTGTCTCCCTGGCCAGACTGTAAAGCCCTAGAGGGCAGCGGTCAGCTCCCGGCTGCTGGCCCACTGCGCGCAGTCTCCCCATCCTTGCACAGGGCCAGCCACGCAGCAAGAATGAAAAAACTTTTAATTAAGTGGATAAATGAACACACTCCCCTAAAAAAATCCATGGTACTGATTCATGGCAAATAACAGGGAACTTTTAATAAGAGTTTTTATAAGTTAATCTTTATCGAGTTTAACCATATGTTCACAACATAATAATTAACTGCAATTATGCACATAACCATATGTGCATAATCTTTCTTTCAGCAAGACAGCTCCATAAACATACCTACCACATCTACATCCAGAATAAGAAAACTGGTGTCCTTGAGATGAAATTATAATGACAAAAAAGCTATTTTTGTAAAAGAAGAGTTTCAGATCCTGCACCATCACCCTCCAAGTGGGTGTTCTTCTTAGGCTGGCTCAGGATCTCCTGGCACCAGAATTGCTTGGGGTGTTTTCAATATGCGGACCCTGGGCCTCACGTCCAACCTGCTGCATGAGTTTCTAAGAGTGGGGACCAGGAAGGCAGCATTTTAAACAAGCACCCCAGGTGATTCTTAGCACACGAAAAACTGAGGATCAGTTTTCGGAAGCCTTAATTGCATCCTCCCGCTGCAAGGCCTCCCTCTGATATTTAAATTCAGGATGTTTATCCGGAGGGGAGGGCGAAGGGACTCCTCCACCTCCCGGGGCCCAAGAGCGTTTCTGCCACAGAGCCTGAGCCTTGCCTGGGGGGCAGAGGCCTGCAGCTGATGCAGCAACGCCCCTCCACCAACGCACCGTCCCAGCCTCACCGCCCTCGGCCTTGCGCCCCTGCACTGGCTCCCTGACCAACTCCGTGCAGCCCTTTGCGTCGCACATTTTGTCTTCTTTATTCCTCTTAAAACCAACAAAACAGGGAGAGGGAATCTTTCAACGCTAGGGAACAGAAAGAAGGAAAAAATGGGAAGTTGTGAACCAACTAACGCTGAGAAAGACGCTCTATCATCCGTTTGCTTCTCTGCTCTCTGGCCCGCGCGGCCATTCCTTAGGTAAACTGTGGCATCGCGGCCGCACGGTGGGGAGATGGTCCAGGGCTGGCACATCCAACGCCAACCTTGATTCTGTGGCCAGAAGGTTACTCCTTCTTGCTGAGCCTCGTTTTCTTATCAAATGGGAATCATAGGACCCATTCCTCTGAGGGTTTTGAGGACTAATGATAATAAATACACGTAAAGCCCGTGGCAAGCAGGTCTAGCTTTAGGCTGAGGCCCAGTCAGTGGAACCGGTACTGTTATAAAGGAAGAATCCATGCCACCTGCCTAAGGGCGGGCTCCATCATGAAAGTCCCCTTCCTGCCCTGCTTCTCCCCTCTCCCCCTTTCAAGTCCATTGGTCTGGCTTAACCACTGTACTTCCGGTCAGGGGAGCATTACAGATGCTCCTGTAAATATGGTGTCGGCCTTTCCTCTCTTTGCCTCCCCTTCAGTGGCTTCCCCACTCCCCCTTGCTCACACAGCCTGCTTGTGCCTTTAAAACATTGATAAGTTTCCTGACAATAAGAAAGGGCTGGGGTTTGGTTGCTAGGAGTTGGGGCGAATCTTCCAGTGCCCACACAGCTGGGCCCGAGGTGGAGGCCTGAGTCCTTCCCAGGAACCTCACGGCTGCCCCGGCCAGGCCTTTGCTCCCCTTCCTTCTCTGGCTGGCTCTCCTCCCTCTCGCCCAACCTGAGCTTCCCTCAGGCCCGTGACAAGGAGCCTATTTCATCTTCCTGAGACCTGGCGGAGGGTGAGGAGAGCCCGGTTCGAATCCTGCCCAGTTACCCAATCTCGCCACACCTGGGATTCCTCTTTTGTGAAATAAGAGACACCCCCTAGAGTTGTTCTGATGTTCCAGGATATGTTGAGTGCCTCAGCAATCAATCAGTACTGCTGTCTTTCTTCTTGCCTTGCTTCAAATCGTAACCCCCGCTGCCCCGACCACGGCAGCCATGGCGTGCTGGGCCATACTTAACAACCGGCTCTCTGGGGTTGGGCTGGGGCAAAGCCCATCCCCGAGGTGTCCTATTCCCACCATGGTCATTTCAAGCCCCCCTCGTGATGACGGCGACTGTGGAGGTGGGAAGGATGTGCTCAAACAGCTCCGAGACCCGGCCCCCTGAGGCACTGTGGATTTTCCAAAGACGGTGCAACAGCACTCCCCGCCCCTGCTCTGTGCTGTGACCTTGCATCTGGGGCTCCACCCCCTTGAATCTGGATGGGCCCCATCATAGCTTTGGCCAATAAGACGCAGCAGAGTGATGCTGTGCCATCTCCGGTATGCTGTTTCATGGGCCCAGGGCTTCCACATCCTGCCTCTTGAGTCCCTCCTGTAAGAAGTGTGATGATCCCAAAACCACACCGTGGCATGGAGAACCCCCAGAAGATGAGATGCCCCATAAAGAGAGAAAGAGACAAAGGAGCACTGAGTGAGGAGGGAATCTTGGCAGTGAACCCTCCAGCCCAGATGAGGCCATGGAGGTCAGACTGTCCATCTGAGCCCTTCCAGAGTTCCTGACCCACCTAATGCAACGGTCATTTTAATCCGCTGTGGTGGACACCATGAGCACTGCACACATTCCCCTTGAGGAAGGACCTGCTGTCCCCAGTGCTGGGCGTGGAAGCAGCACAGCCCTCAGCCCTCATCCAGCAGGGCTCACCTCTGCTGCAGACCCACTGCCCAAGGTCTTGTCCTTTCCCTGGAAGCCCACAGCCAATGGCTACTGTGGAAACATAAAGCTGAGGTCGACTCACTTCTAGAAATGGCAAGATATTCAATAGTTTAGGCTTCGTGGGCCATGCAGCTTCTGTCACAACTACTCAGCTCTACGCAAGCAGCGTGAAAGCAGCCTTAGATCGTACGTAAACGAAGAGGTGGAACTGTGTTCCAGTAAAACTTTATTTACAAAGAGAGGTGGCCACCTGTTTTGTAAGACATGCCAGTTTGTGAACCCCTGATATAAAAGCCAGGTCACCTCAGCCTAATGTGGGGCAACTCTCAAGAGTCATTCTGGCTCCAGGACTGTTAGGCCAGCCGGGGCTGTCACTGAGCTGCAAGACAGCATGACTTTCTCTGCCCACTCCTACTGCTTCTTCTCCCTTGGAAGACTTGATTCTAAGAGTAGTTCTTAAGGAACATCCTGCATGCTCTTCTCCAGCTCAGAGTCTGCTTCCCAGAGAACCCACCCTACCCTCCACTAAATTTGGGGGTAGTTTGTTATGCAGCAATAGCTGACCAGAACACTCACCATCTTGACTGGGTCTGTTTACTCAGTTCAGTCAAAGATCAGGTTTGCCTTTCTACAGGCTGGCCACCTCGTGCCCTGTTCAGTCTTTCTGTCCCGAGTAACTTAACTCCAACAGTGCTTCCTGACAAGAGAAGTGATAACTGGGAACAACCCTGGAGCCCCTGGAGTGAGGGGCCAGACTGCAAAGTGGCAGTGCCTGATCACAACTGAGGGGAAGGAGGCAGGGGTCATCTCTGATTTTCTCCATCTACCCTGCTCGCAGGCCCTGTGCAAATCCCATGCTGTTCACGATGAGGTCCACACCATTGCTTGTGCGATGGGCTTGTGCTGGGAGCCAAATCGTTCAGCTAGGCATCAGGAGGGTAAGGACACCCCCCATCTCACTGGGCCTGGAACCATCACCGGTTTCCTGATGCCCTGAAGGTCTTATCTACATTCTCATTCTCCTTCACGCCAATACGGGAAGGCAGATGTTTCAGCTGCTTACAAAATCTTCAGTGATTAATCAAAGTAATTGAAACTAAGTGATTTCAGCACAGGTTGGGGAGCGTGATAAGTATCCTTTGTTAATTTACCCCCGTTTGTCCCCCAAACTCAGAAGGTAGACAGTGACTTGAAGATTTTTTTTCATGGGAACTTTCACATACATGCTTAGAATCAGAACTCGAATGCTTACAATGCAGCTGCCACACAGCAGAATACTGTTAACAAAAACATCAGTCAAAACCCTAGTATCTTCACTCTTTGTTCCAAATTTTACATTTTGCTCAAGAGAAGGAAGATTGATGGAGGGAGAGATGAGCAATTTGTTCAGCAAATTTAGAAAGCTAGTTTCACCTCCTTTATTAGGTCTTTCAGTCAGTGTTTTAAATTATAGCATCATCATGGAAATTGTGTGGAATGCATGCTAATAAGCATTGGCTGTTTTCATCAAGAGCTCTGGAAAATACGAAGTTTCCCTCTCCTCCCCATGCCTTTCATTACCACCAAGGCCTCCCCTACAAGCTAGCTCTATCGGAATGTCATTAGGACACATTACAGCTTTAAAGATAAGGTAGGCCTGCAGAGTGACATAAGAGAAATTATTATAGGATTCCAATTTCAATATTAAAACACTATTCCGGTTCCCCGACTCTTGCTAGGAATGTCCAAGATACAGCAGGACTTGATTCTGGACTAGATCTGGTCATAATCTAAACTGCAGGGGACTCTTGGTTATAAACTGATGAGACTTTTCAAGGAAAACACTGTGATTCTACCACACTGGGCTGGATTTCCCTGTTGGTGTCTCAGAGCAAGTATGTGTGGTTGTTGAATTGGGGGCCAAGGCTACAATTCAGTAACCAAGTACGCTCTGCCAGGGCACACCATCGGGGTCCTGGCCAGCTGTGATGCAGAACCCTGGGAGGGGCGGCAAGAGGACTGGATGGGCCTCAGCACACAGGTCCCCAACTCCAGCTCTGGCCTCAGGTTGTGAGTAGCTGGAAGGGAAGTATGGAGGTCACGTCCTTTCTCTGGACCTCAACTTTGCTATCTGTACAGTGACAGGGTTGAACTGGTAAGCGACTCTCTAACCTTAGTGTACATAACAAGAACTGGGGGGGATTTGGCAAAAATCAACTGGCTAGAACCCACTTCCTGAGGTTCTGACTCAGCAGGTGGGGCCCCAGAATCTGCATTTTAACAAGTCCCTCGGGTGGTCCTGATGCTGGTGGACCACACTTGGAGAAGCCGATCTCTCATGTCCCTTCCAGTTCTGATAATATAAGATTCGATCAGCCAGCGTGCGAATGTAGCAGAGCTATGCTCCCATTACACTTACCTTTTCCTCCTGGGTGCATAGCTAATCTGCACTTCCCAGCTCCCTTGAGTCAGGGACTAGTTCTAGCCAGTGCAACGTGGACCAGAATGACGTGTGCCACTTTCAGACCCAGCCTCTGAAATATCTCACATGATCTTCCACTCTCTCTCTACCCTTTCTCTTTGGCTACCTGAACACAGATGACCCAGCAGAGGACCCCAAGGAGGACCGGGGACAGCAAAGACATTAGGTAGAAGGAATATGGATCCCTGAGTCAATGCTTGTAGGAGAGCCGCCCCACCTGTAACATCCACATTGGACTTTGAGTGAGTGAGAAATAAATACTATTAGATTAAATCATTGAGATTTTGTGGTTATAGTCTGTCTTCTCTAAATATAAAACTATTTAGTCAGAAGTAAAAATTCAATCCATTTTTTAAATTAAAATGAAAACACCTAATGCAAAGCACAGAGTACACTAACTGTCCCAGACATCTACTGCTGTGTAACAAATCTCCCCAGAACTTAGTGGCTTTAAATATGTCAATTATTTTGTGATCTCTTAAAGCTTCGATGGGTCAGGAATCCAGGAAGGGTTGGACTGGGCAGCTCTGGCTCAGTGTCTGTCATGAGGGTGCAATCAGATAGTGGCTGAAGCCAAAACCGTAGGGTTGCTGGAGCATCTAGGGGCTGTCTGGGTATCTCTCTCCATGTAGTCTTGTGTCTCCATGTGGTCTCTCCATTTGGGGTAGTATGGGCTTCCTCACAGCATGGAGGACTCGAGACAAGTGGACTATTTACATGGCAGTTCAGGGCTCCAGGGCAAGTGTTCTAGGAAACAGGGTGGAAGCTGCCTCAGAAGTCATAGAACATCAAAAGGGAGTCACAGCCCATCCAGGTTCAAGGGGAGGGGATTTAGAATTCATCTCTTTTTTTTAAAAATGTATTTATTTTATTTTTGGCTGCACTGTGTCTTTGTTGCTGTGCACGGGCTTTCTCTAGTTGTGGCGAGCAGGGGCTACTCTTCACCGCGGTGTGCGGGCTTCTCATCGCGGTGGCTTCTCTTGTCGCAGAGTACCAGCTCTAGGTGCATGGGCTTCCATAGTTGTGGCACGTGGGCTCTAGAGCGCAGGCTCAGTAGTTGTGGTGCACAGGCTTAGTTGCTCCGCAGCATGTGGGATCTTCCTGGACCAGGGATCGAACCCGTGTCCCCTGCATTGGCAGGTGGATTCTTAACCACTGTGCCACCAGGGAAGCCCTAGAATTCATCTCTTGATGGGGGAATTTCAAGGGTCTAGACAGACACGTAGGACAGGGGCTGATCTTGCAGCCATCTTTGGAAAATATAATGCCACGTTGACTATAACAGATGAACAGAAATTCTCAATCTTATTTATCCTACATGTGTATTTTATAAGGGTTAGGTACAGGTAGCTGTGTTAGTTTACTAGGACTACACGAACAAACTGTATGGCTTCAGATAACAAATCTACGGTCTCACAGTTCTGGAAGCTACAAGTTGGAAATCAAGGTGTCGGCACTGCCTTGCTCCCTCTGAAGCCTGTAGGGGAATCTTCCTTGATTCTTCCCAGCTTTTAGTGGTTTGCCAGCAACCTTGGGCTTTCCTTGGTTGTTGATACATCCCTCAAATCCTATACCTGCACATGGACTTCCTTCTCTCTGTGTCTCTTCACATCATCTTCCCTCTGTGCATGTCTGTGTTTATGGCTAAATTTTACCCTTTATATAAGGACACCAGTCAGGTTGGATAAGGGCCCACCCTAGTGGCCTCATTTTAACCCGATTACATCCGCTAAGGCCTTATTTTCAAATAAGGTCACATTCTGAGGTACTGGGGGTTAGAGCTTCACCGTATCTTCTTTTTTCTGGGGGCATGGGGCACAATTCAAACCATAACAGGTAGTAATTGCTCACAGGCTGCAAACAAAGTATTACATATGGGATGTCTAAAGCAACTCAGGAAAAGGAGAGGATGCAACAGAGAGAGACGATAATTAGAATCTACTGATGTTTTTTGTTAGTCTTGCTTTCAGATTCTCCTGTGAAGGAAGGGTTCATCCACGCACTATTATAAAAACTTTTAAATTCACGTCAGAAAATGTGGGAGAAAAATGCATATCTGATCCCATCCTGAAGTAATTTCCCCAACACTTTGAGATGCGTCTTCTTTGAAACCTAACTCTCCTGGTGGACCGTGCTGTGAAGGTGTGAGGGGAAGTACCCAACCACTTCTCGGCTCTGCCGCTAAATAAACCCCAAATTAAAACCCAATGCTCCATTGTCATCACCAACTGCTGAACACTCTTTCTTGTTAATCTAGGGGAAGTCCTGAAGGGTTTTCACATTCTCACCTCTCACCCTCTAAATTTCCTGGGTTACTGAGGACTTTGAGGAATGCAAAACTGAAGCTGGAGAATCCAAAGGAAAGACGCAATGTGATACCTTCCTTTTTGCATCCATGAAATAGGTGTGAATTTAAGGTCAAAGTAGATTAGGAGTCTGCGAATAGCATTCTTTGATTATATACTGTTGCCTCAAATCACATAAATAATATCAAAGGAGTCCTAACCTTCATGCCTCCTCTTGAATTAGTGCAAGCCGTATCTGTAAACACATTTTCTGTCTGTTTTCACTTCAAATTTAAGCAACAACTTAAAAGGAGTTCTGGGGATTCTCAAGGAAAAGAATGCCTGGCACTCAAAATTCATGGGGGAAGTGATCTTTCATTTCACTCTGGGAGGTTATGCAAAAAGCAGGGAGAAGACTTCTGAAGACTTCTAGAATGAAATCCCTAAAGGAAAAATACGGCTCAGGTTACAAAGCATTGGAGGCAGGCATTCTGGGTTTCAGTCTGGACTCTGTGACCTCAGATAGGTTAAGTTACTTTCTGAGGCACAGTTCCTTTGCTTGTAGAATAGGAATAGTAACACCTACTGTTCATTATTACCTCTGGGGATGAATGGGGATAATATGATGTAGGATGAGTGTGTCTGCTACATGGTCAGCGGGTCAATATTCCATGCAGCCATCCTGGGCCTTCACTCCTCTTAACTACAGGCGAGGAAAACCCTCGAAGCTACTCTCTGTGTATCTCTTGTCCAGCTGCCATCGTACGGTGTGGGCTTCTGATGTGGCTGTCATGCTAACGGTACAATGAGACCACACATTCGCCTATGGTTAAACAGAAGAGTTTTCCTGAAATGGGTGGACATACCTGGGGCCAAAAATCTGGGGAAGAGGTGCGTTCCTAGACATGAAATAGGTAAGTTGGAAGGGTGCCTCGGCCCAGTTTCCTTAGGTCTAGACATAGAGGAGTCTAGATGTGCCTGAGAGCAGCCGAGGGGCGCAGGGATGAGAGCCCTGAGGGGGAAGGTGGGAGGGGCGGGCAGAAGGCAGTGCTGGTAACCTCAACCCAATAGGGTCCATCTAATGTGACTCTGGTGCCCTCGCTCCTGGCCAGCCTCAATCTTGCAACAGGAAATTAAGGACAAAAGCTTTTCCTCGCTTAGGCAAAAGTGTTAAGAGAACGTTGAGGCCTGGACGGAGGTGAGAGAGAGAGAGTCCTCAAGGGAAGTTCAAGCTCATGGGCCAAAGTCAGCACCACTCACACACCCCTCCCAAGTGGTCCCCGCATGGCCAACCTGGTAGATGTGGGCTTAGCCAAGGAGACGGCATATTCCCTCACAGCAGCCCTTCCATGTGGGGAGCACCGAACTTTAATTTGGTCTCTTGAAAATATTATACAAGAAATACATAAATATATTCTCCTTAAGAAAAATTAAAACACCCACATATAAAACTAAAGTTCCTTCTATCTCCCCTTCTCCCCAGTCCTGGCCCTCTCCCTCCCTACACCCTCCACAAAAGTACAGATGGTGCCAGTTTGACTTACGATTTTCCAACTTCCTGATGGTGCAAAAGCCATAAGCATTTGGTAGAAATGAAATTTGCATTTTGATCTTTTCCCGGGGCTGGTGATACCTGGTACACTCCTCTCCCGTGTTGCCGGGCTGCAGCAACCATGCGATCACGAGGGGAAATGACCAATACTCTATAAGGTACCATGTTGCCAGCATTCACTGTGGATTGTATTTTGTGTTTCAAATCCCACCATGTCTACAAAATGTCCATCTGTGTCTCCTGCTTCTGGTGAGAAGAAGAGGAAGGTAATTACTCTTGAACTTAAACTCAAGACAGCTGCCCAACTGTAGGCTGATGCAAGTGCTCTGAGCATGTTCAGGGGAGGCCAGGCTAAGCTACAGTGCTCGGGAGGTCGGGTGTATCACATGCATTTCCAACTTATAATGGGTTTATCAGGACATAACCCCAACATCCGTCAAGGAGCACCTGTGTACACTATTATGGTCTATAGGCCCCTGGAACTTTCTAGGGATGTTCTACGGACTACGCAGCATTCTTTCACCTACATTTTAAGAACATAAATGGTACTCGACTGCCTGAGCCGTTCTAGAATTTGCTATCTCACCTCAGCAATGCCCGTTGGTACAGAGCTCCTGTGTCCTCTTTTTCACTGCTGCCTGGCGCTCGTAGGGATATCTAGATCAGGGTATACTTAGCTATTCCCCGACCGAGGGGCTTTAGGTTGTTTCCCATTTTTCACGACCGCAAACTACAAGGCGGATGACCTTTTTGTGTCCCTGCCTCCTCTGAAAATGTGAGGTTTTTTTCTAGGCCCGATTTGGAATTTCTGGGTCAGCGGTTACTTTGTAGACATGATGGGATCTGAAACATAAAACACAATATGCAATACATGCTGGCAACGCGGTACCCTGTAGAGTGTCTGTCCTCTCCCTTCGTGTGGCTGACTGGGAGCTGCCCGGCATCATGGGAGAGGACTGTACCACGTATCACCAGCCCTGGGAAAAGATCAAAATTCAAACTTCGAAGTATGGTTTCTACTGAGTGCTTACTGCTTTGGCACCATCATAAAGTTGAAAAACCATTAAGTTGAATTCGGACCATCTTTACTTTTGGGGAGGTGGGGGAGGGAGGGAGGGAGAGGGCCAAGGTTGGGGAGGAGGGGAGATAGAAGGAACTTTAGTTTTGCATATGGACGTTTTAACTTACGTTCTTCCAGCTGCAGTCAACGAATGTGCTCTGATCACAGCCTCACTTGCTTGGTATTATTACTTTGGGCCAATTTGATGGATGAAATAAATGAATCCCACTATTATCCCATTATTTCTCTGCTTAGTAGTGAGGCTGATGTTCTTTCATATTGAAAGGCTAATCATCTTTCTTACGTTTATCAGCCTTTCGTTTTTTTTTGTTTTTTTTTTTTTGCGGTACGCGGGCCTCTCGCTGTTGTGACCTCTCCCCCTGCGGAGCACAGGCTCCGGACGCGCAGGCTCAGCGGCCATGGCTCACGGGCCCAGCCGCTCCGCGGCATGTGGGATCTTCCCAAACCGGGACACGAACCCGTGGCCCCTGCATCGGCAGGCGGACTCTCAACCACTGCGCCACCAGGGAAGCCCCTTCGTATCTGAGTAGGTATACGCTGTATGTCCACACCCTTTGCCCATTTTTCTATTGGACTGTCTTTTTAATTTTAATTGATTGATAGGTGTTTTTTACATCCTTTCGACATTAGGCCTGGATCTCTTAAGATTCCACATGTTTTCTTCCAATCTGTCATTTACATTTTACCTTTGCTTAAAGTGATGTTTTCTTAAACGGAAGTTCTCGACTTGCATGCAGTCCAACCTATCACTCTTTGTAGAAATCAAGATTTTCTAAACCAAATGTGAGGCAGGAAATGGCAGGTGGAGTTTAGCAGCTGTGTAATCCAGGGCACGGTACGTAATCTTTCTGCGTTTGCAGATGCTAACGATGGCTGCCCAGAGAGGCAGATGGAATGTCAAAGGTTTCCCAGCACTACTGTTCCTCCCTGCACACCTGCAGCTCTCCGCATTGGGAGCTACTTGAGGGCAGCATTATAGAGCATCGATCCCCTGAACCCATCACAGTGGTAAACTGGAACACTCCTGCAGCCGATTATGTGCATCTCTTCCCAACTCCACCTTTCGTGACATCGTGTCAGAACTGAAAACTGACCACGGTTTTCAGCTGTGACCACGGTGGGATCCAAAGAAACAGACAAACATTACACATCAGGGTTTTTCTTCCCTGGAGAGCCGGTCGGTACACATTTACCAGCACACCACTGACAGCAGCATCCTAGGCACAGCCCTCTGCCTGCGTGGCCTTCAGCTGAGAGCTGCTGTTCCTGCACGTGGACAGCTCTAGATAGAAAATTCTTACGTGGATCTGAAATCTAGCTCTGCTAACACAGTGCTGACTCTGCCTTCTAGAACAAAGGTCCACTAACTTTTTCTGTAAGAGGCTTTGTGTGCTATACAGTCTCTGCTGCAACTATCTCACTCTGTTACATATTCTTCTTGCTTTTCTCTTCAACCATTTAAAAATGTCAAACTATTTTTTTTCTCGAGGGCTACACATAAACCAGGTGGCAGGCTTTGGCCCGCCGGCTGTAGTCTGACAAGCTCTGCTCACGAACAATACAGGATGCAGAATGTAAGCCACGCCGTGACCTACACAACCAGCTTTCCCGTATCTAAAAATGGTTCTCACGTACCCCTGGGTCTTTTCTTCTCAGGCCTAGGATTCTTCCAGGGATGTTCTTAAAGTCAATTCCAAACAAAGGTGAAGTGATTTAGGAATGTTTCTAGAATCTGCTTCACTGGGCATTGATACTACAGGCCCAGTTCATGGCAGGAAAAGGTACAGATATCTGGACTGAGGTCCGTCAGGTGCTCTGGGCACCTCGGGGAGTGTCACAGGATCTAGAAGACGCAGAGCACAGGGGACCTGTCAACGTGCTAGCTGTGTGATCCAGGACAAGGCACTTAACCTTTCTGGGCTCGTGGAGGATAAAGGTGGCTGCCCGTTTTTTGCCACTACCCACTGAGAGCTGTGGCCTCGGTCTCCTCGCCTCAAACCTGAGCATGCTCTGTGCTTGACCGATAGAAGATGAAAGAAGTGATGTTGTGTCAGTCATAAGACGCTGACAGTTTCTACATCCCGTTTGGAATTCTTGCCCTTGGAACCCAGTTGCCATGCTGTGGGAGAGCCCAAGCCGCTCTGCGGAGAGGCAGGCACACGTGGAGCAGAGCCAACACCCCCGGCTGAACTCCCAGCTGACGGTCAGTACCACCTGGCCCGTCAAGTGAGAGAGCTGTCTTAGAAGGGGGTCCTCCAGCCCCAAGTAGTCACCTGCTGATGCTACAGGGAGCAGCGAGGAGCTGGCGCCATTGATCCCTGCCCACATCAGAGGGTCATGATCAAAACAAATGACTGTTGCCATTTTAGGCCGTTAAGCTTTGGGGTGGTTCATTATGCAGCAAAAGACACCCAGAATGGGGCCTCAGAACACTACCTCCTTGGGCTTTTGTGTGCTTAATTAGCTCAATGCCTGGCACATAAGAAGTCCTCAGTAATGTCAATTACTATTCAGAGAAAATACAGCTGCTTGAGTTCCCTTCCGGGGATAGGGGAAATGTTTTACTTCCTTATCTTAGGGGGTTTGCTCCTAACGCTGAGCTTTCTAAAGAGGCTGATGACTTTTGTGGCTTCTTCATTAAATGAGATTCTATGAAAAGCACTTAGCAGAGTATGGCATAAAGTAGTTGCTCATGAAACATCAAAAACCCTTCTGCTTTGGTGCTCGGAAACTTTCACACAAGCTCCAGCTCATTTCACATCTCCACTCCCAACCCACCCTCCAGCCCACCATGCAACCACCACACCTGGGCAGCTCTGCCTGGTCTTCTAACTCTTCAAGAATTAACAATTTCATTTCAGTTTCTTTGCATCCCGGTGAACACGGCACCTCCATGATTCAAGAATGACTGACTGAAGTAACTGGCAAGAAAACCTGAAATGGTATTAAATAAATAGCGAGTTGGTCTGTGTGCTTTTAGGGGTGTACACTTTGTGCAAGAGGCACCAAACTTGTTGGCTCTGCCAGCTGTGGCAAGCAAAGGAAGATTGCAGTCTTGTACAAAGACATACATTTGGAAATAAGCTGGGGTCCCCAAAAGGTCCCTTGCCTCAAAAATCTGGTCTTCTATTGTCAGGAAGGACTAATCTGTGAAGCTGGGTTAAAGTATGACTTCTGTGAAGAGATGAAGATTTTAAAGCAGTCACTTTCATTCATGAATGAAAGAGCAGAATTATGACTTTCTTTCAGTATCCAGGATGGAAATAGGATGCTGGACTGGTAAACAGAAAATGCATCATGATTTATCAATACAGCAGGCACGATGCACAGGGCCAGGCCACATCACTCAGCTGTTAAGAAGGTGGCAGTAGTTGTGGACAAAGTATAATGAGCGATTGTGCTCCAGTCCGAGTGGTCCCGGGTGCGATTATCCAACCCCCTCACTTAAATGACCACAGGCTCAAGTTCAAGGTCGAAGGAGAGAGCCGCAGTTTGCTGAGGCAGACTTTCAAACAGGAGGCTTCAGTTCTCAGCTGGACATGGTACTAAAAAAAATCCCTCATTATTTTTTTTAAATTGAAGAAGCTCTATGTGGAATATAATGAGGCATTTGCAAAACAAGCCAACAAACCCAAACCAGTTTTGTTTCTTTCTTCCTCTTTCGGGAATCAGAATCTACTTGCCCTCTGCCACTGACTAGATCAAAATCATCACGACTCTTGAAAATATGGTACCGGTTCAGAGACGTGGTTTGTTACTGCAGGTCTCTGGAGAAGAAAACCTTGATGTCTGTTTTTCGGGTGTCAGGGCCTGCTGCTCAGGCAGTGGGGTGACACATCATGCCGCAGGATGTCTTATTTAGGTGCTCATCACACCTACAGTAGATTCATGTAAGCCACAGCCCTCCCACCCCCAACCCTGAGCACTTCCTCATTTTCTGATCCCCTACTTGCATTTTCCCCCCATACTGGCTAGGGAGTAAAGGGACACGGGAAGGAGAAAGGGATGGGGGAGGGAACATAAAAATATGCCAAATAGATAAAATCAGTTTCAAGTTTCCAGAAACCTCCCAGAAACAAAAAATGATGGAGTATATCCGTTTAGGAGGGAAAAAGGTATACGACAGCAAGAACAAAAACCTCTGTAGAGCAATGGCTCAGCGTGCTTTCCCGATAATTCCATGAGACCGAAGGATGCCCTTGGAGAGAGGGAATAGTGTGCGAGAAAGGGCCGTGTTGGGAGCCCAGCATGCCGTCTGGAGAACCTTGCATTTCTGAGTTAGGGTGAGGTGCAGCCCCAGATCTGGGGGCACCCAGGCCTCTGTTCTAATGGGGGTGGTGGGGAAGAAGAAAGGGAGGGTGGAGAGGGAGAGTCAAAAGTGTCGGCTCCGGGTGAAATTATAAAAAATTCAGATGAGAAAAAGCAGATGCTAGCACGCAAGGAAGGGAACCAGCGTCAGAGGAGATCCTCGGCCACTTGTGCTGGGAATGCACGGTGGATTTAAAACCTGAAGACAAGTGGTTGCCCATCCGTCCACATCCTGAGGAGAGCACACAGTCCCAGCCCTACATTTCAAGAGAGAGACAGAGTCTGGAGGATCCTCAGGAAATGCCACGCCGACAGTGAGGGCGATACACATGAGGCGACATGATACACACAAAGACTGCTCAGCCCTGAGGAGTTTAGGGAGGTCAGGAGATGCAGGAAGACCGGACACAGGTGGCCCAGGAATGCAGGAATCCCAGCTGAGGTGGTTCAGGCAAGAAGCTCGCTAGAAAGGCCACATGTAGCCTCCTGGGCATGGTGTCCCAGAGTTCAGTGGCCGAGCCTGCCAACTGGGTTACCACAGGAGGGGTACAGAGGAACAGAAGTAGAGGGGTCCCAGCCTTCAGGTGTCTGGATGGGGCCCAGAGGTGCCCATCTGAACCTAAAGGATGGTCACCTCCAGCCACGAACAGCCTCATCGGTTTACCCCAAACCAGTGTCACATGACGAGGGATGAGCAGTACTGCTGTAGGCTGGGGGCTAGTAAAGAAGGCGCTGAAAGACAGACTGGTCCCTCCTTTCAATATGTCCATGCAGATTTCTTCAACAAAAGAAGGTACTCACGTAAAGCGACACGAGAAACTCAACAGCAAGACTGACCACAGCATCTGACAAGCCTCTTTCTACTTTAATGGCTCCAGAGGTCAATCAAAAGTGGGGCAAGGGCTTCCCTGGTGGCGCAGTGGTTGGGAGTCCGCCTGCCGATGCAGGGGACACGGGTTCGTGCCCCGGTCCGGGAAGATCCCACATGCCGCGGAGCGGCTGGGCCTGTGAGCCATGGCCGCTGAGCCTGCGCGTCCGGAGCCTGTGCTCCGCAACGGGAGAGGCCACAACAGTGAGAGGCCCGTGTACCGCAAAAAAAAAAAAAAAAAAAAAGTGGGGCAAATGGAAAAGTCGGGCAGCCAGACACCTCTTCAGCCTGGGTCATTGTAACTGGTGCGAGAACAGAAGGCCAGTGGGAAGTAAACCACACTGGAACAGCCAGAGATGGAGGCTGTTTCCAAAATCATTCTGGCTCGTCTAGTTGCAAACAAGGCAAGGCTATTATCTGGGGAAGCACAGGGATCCATCTCCTCCAACTACTCCTTGATCAGCTTCATTCTCTATGACAATCCATCCCGAAGGGCTCAGACGAAAGCTGCTGACTATTGCTAACGACCTGGAAATCACAGGATGAAAGACCAATGGCCTATCACATACGTGGCACCGGCCAATCGGAAGTACGCACGGTGTGGGCCAGGCTACCCGCGATGTGGAAAGCTGTGATTTTAAATAGGTATAGAGCAAAGTGGTCTTTCCCTTGAGTTTGAGGATGGATTTGAGGAAGAGGAATAAGAGTTGGAGTAGGAGGAGGTGGAAAAGGTGAGGGAGTTGATAGTCACTCAGCAGGTGGGAGGCTCTCAGGTCATGCCCTACCTTGGTTTCCCCCTGAGAACGCCAAAAACATGGCCACCGGCAGAAGGTGGGGAGTCATGGGTAGAGGAGTGGCGTGGAGCTGAGCGCCTCCTACTGGCCACCTTGGTTGGTAAACGGAGGGAAGGAAAGGGAAGCCTGAAACCTGCTCCTTGGAAGAGGAGGCTGAGAGCAGAGAGTCACCCCCTCAACCGGAGGCCTCGAAGAAAGAGGGAGATGGGATTTGGATCTCTTTTCCAACAGCATGGTCAGCCTAGGACCATGCCCGGGTTTGAGAAGGGCAAGCTCTATGCAGAATGCTATAATGGGCAAGGGTGACTTTTGATGGTCTGAAAAGCTTTCTTTTTTTCATTTGCATAAATGTTTATTGAGTACCTGCCATGTGATGGGATTATTATACCAGATGCCAATGACAATCAGCAGCTTTAATTTTAGCCACCTACCTCTGATTGTCATTGGCGTCACAATGTCAGGCATATTGTAGGTTCTCAATTCCTGACCCTCGGAATCCCATCAACTATCCTTCTATCCTACTCTTTACTCATCCCATGCACCCAGCTTAAACATATGGTCCTATTCAGGCCCAAGATAGAAATTAGCTAAGGTGACAAACTGCTCTATTCTCAGGAGAGAGGGCAACTTCCACAGGTCACAAATGAAGCACAGCTTTTGGCTTTGTTAATTCTTTTCATCCCCACTGTCGTAACGCTAGAAAAGCCACTCATCGCTGTTCATCAGCATCTCCCTGCTAGTCTCCTTAACTGAATTCAACTTCAGCCGCTTTTACCGGGCACTGCCTGTGCACTAGTATTTATGCCCTCTTCTAGGGGCTTGAGATGGAAAGACAAGTAAATAAAACACTAGCATATCTCCCGGAAAGCTCACAATCCATTACAGGGGAACAACACAAAAAATATATATAAAAGTATATACAAATATATAAAAAATATAGTATGGTAAGTACTATAATCAACACACTTCTCAAAGGCGACGAAAACACACAGAAGAAAGCAATTAAATCTAACTGGGGCAGACAGGAAAGCCAAAGAGAGAGGGTGATGTGTGAGCTGAGCTTTGACAGATGGGTAGGAATTCTCCAGGTGGACAAGGTATGGAGTGAGAGGCAGAGGGGGCAGCATAAACACAGGTTGGGGGCGCCTAGAAGCCTGGCAGAATCTGAAAAAGACAAGAGATTCTCTGTGAATCATGCATCAGGGGCACAGGCAAAGGAGTGCAGGGGAAGTGGCTGGATATAAGGAGGGGACTGGACATGGGTTCAAAGATCCTACACCATTCTATGGATTCTGCAGGCAGGAGGGAGCCATCAAAGATATCTTCTAAAGCTTTCTTGAGATATGACTTCCTATATAATTGACTCTTTTAAAGTCTACAATTCAGGCTTCCCTGGTGGCGCAGTGGTTGAGAGTCCACCTGCTGATGCAGGGGACACGAGTTCGTGCCTCGGTCCGGGAGGATCCCACATGCCGCAGAGCGGCTGGGCCCGTGAGCCGTGGCCGCTGAGCCTGCGCGTCCGGAGCCTGTGCTCCGCAACGGGAGAGGCCCCAGCAGTGAGAGGCCCACGTACCGCAAAAAAAAGAAAAAGTCTACAATTCAATGGTTTTTACTATATTCACAGAGCTGAGAAGTTATCACTACAATCTAATTTTAGAACATTCATATGGTCCCAAAAGACACTTCATGCCCATTAGTAGCCACTCCTCATTCCCTGCCACTGATACCCCACGTTCTTGAGGCAACCACTAATCTACATTCTGTCTCTACAGATTTGCCTATTCTGGACATTTCATAATCATCAACCATATGATATCTGGTCTTTTGAGCCTGGCTGTTGTCACTCAGCTTAATGTTTCGAAGATTCATCCACAGCAGCATGTATTAGTACCTCTGCCTTCTTTATTGCCAAATAACAGTCCATTGTATAGATTTTTGTTTATCCATTTATCAGTTGATAGACATTTGGGTTGTTTTAACTTTTTTGGCTCTTGTGAATAATGCTGCTACATACTTCATGAATAAGTTTTTGTATGAACATATATTTCCATTTTTCTTGGGTACAATCTGAGGAGTGGAAATGTTGAGTCATATGGTAACTCTATGTTGAACATTTTGAGGAATGGCTAAATTGTTTTCCAAGTAGCGGAACCACTTTATATTCTCACTAGCAATGTAATTATGTTACATTACATTTTAATTACACTGCAATGTTAATGTTTTGGAGAATGTTCCAATTTCTCCAAAACCCCACCAACATTTGATATTGTCTGTGTTTTTTTTATTATGGCCATCCTACTGGATGTGACGTGGTCTCACTGTGGTTTTGCTTTGTAGGAATACCTAATGATGAACATATTGAGCATCTTTTCACATGCTTATTCACATCAAAGATTTTTAAGCAAGAGAAGTAGCTGTTGTATAATAAATCTGGGGGTGAGGTGGACAGAAGAGAAACTAGAGGATGTTGTAATAACTCAGGAGAGAGTTAATGAGATCCTGGACCAGGGAAAAAGTATGAGCATGGTAACAAAGAGAGGGATTCAGGAGCTCTTTCAGAAGCAGCCCCCACAGGATGTAATGAAAGATTGGCTGTGTAGGTCAGTGGGGAGTGAGGGGAGAAGGAAGTGGCAAGGGTGGTGCCAAGGTTTCCAGGCTGGGCAACCAGGACTGTGGTGATGCCACGAACTGAGCTAGAGAAGGAGAGGGGAGAAGTAAATTGGGGAGTGCAAGATTATGAGTTCAGTTAGGACATGTTAAGTTTGGGGAGATCCATTTGGGTAGACATTGAACAGGCAACTGGAGAAGCAATTGTGGGGCTGCAGAGAGACTGAGAGATATAGCTGTAGGGATATCAATATATTGGAAGGTGATAGTTGAGTATCATGGGTTGTATATAGATTAAAGAATTTTGCGAATTAGAAAGCTTCTGCAAGAGTCCTTTCAGTGGCAAGTAGAGAAATGGAAGGTAGATTAAAGTGATCTGAAGAGGGAATGAGAATCACAGGAAAGAAGATACAGAGTGCTTCCCATCTCCACGGAAATACTTCCCACTGCCGCCATTAGACACATGGATGACAAGGAGCATGAAGACAACTCCTGTCCCTTCAGAGAGGGACACAGCACTCAAGGGGTAAGAGAGGCAGGATGAACACAACTCTCCTGCTGGATGAGTTACCCTGGCAAAGGAGAACTACCGCCTGTCAAAGAGCCAGGACTTCGAGCCTTGCCCTCCATGTCTCCACCTCATCACTCCAATAGAGTTGTTTTTTTTTTGTTGTTGTTTGTTTGTTTTGCGGTACGCGGGCCTCTCACTGTTGTGGCCTCTCCCTTTGCGGAGCACGGGCTCCAGATGCGAAGGCTCAGCGGCCATGGCTCACAGGCCCAGCCGCTCCGCGGCATGTGGGATCTTCCCGGACCGGGGCACGAACCCGCGTCCCCTGCATCGGCAGGCGGACTCTCAATCACTGCGCCACCAGGGAAGCCCCAATAGAGTTTTTAATAAAGTGAAAAACGGGGAAAACAAAAGGGAGTCATGCTTCAAAAAAAGTACTTCCTTTTTACGAATGTGTGATGGGTACACAGCCTTTGATAAAAGAGGGCATGAGATCAAATGGACCCTAACCATCCAGTGACAAACTGGTATTTTTCAGGTCTGGACAGATTTCATGAGGGGGTGCCAGGAAGTTCGGACTGTAACTACTTAGTGTCAAAAGGATTAGAGAATCAAGAAGAAAACCCCTCTAAACCCAGAGCAAGATTATTTTCTATTTACCTCTCCAGGTCCACGTTCTACTCTTCTCCATCCACTTCTGGGTGCAGGGAGGCTGCTCACTGAGACTGAATGAAAAGGTTCCCTTGTCAATTGGCTTCAGGTTTGGTTTGGTCAATAGGCAGCATCAACAGGGAAGGAGAGTGAGATCAACCCTGTTTCCCCTGCCAGGTTGCCAAGGAAGGGCCGAGTCCCTCTACTGAGCGCTCAGCTCAGGTCAGGTGGTTCTTCTCTCCAGGAAGTTATCCTTTCCTAAGTCACTCCCTCTCCTCCCCTTCAGATCTAAAGGTGGTGGGAGCACCTTGCTATCACTAGTTCCAGGGTGCTTTCCCAGTACTTGTTTTCTTTAACCCTTGGACACACCTTTATTAATTGTCTTTTTATTAAATGCTCTTCAAATATCCCTGCTTGGGTGTGCCATCTGCTTTCTGGTAGAATCCAGACTGACTCAAACCCTCAGGTTCAAGGTTTTATTCCTTACCCTCTAAGAAACTTAGTCAAGAGTACTACGTTTGGGCTTCCCTGGTGGCGCAGTGGTTGAGAGTCTGCCGGCCGATGCAGGGGACACGGGTTCGTGCCCCGGTCCGGGAAGATCCCACATGCCGCGGAGTGGCTGGGCCCGTGAGCCATGGCCGCTGAGCCTGCGCGTCCGGAGCCTGTGCTCCGCAACGGGAGAGGCCACAACAGTGAGAGGCCCGCGTACCGCAAAAAAAAAAAAAAAAAAAGAGTACTACGTTATCTGAAGCCCAAGCAAGTCAGTCAGCATCTCACAAAGAAAAATGTCTCCGTCAGTAGTCAGCTGGCTCTTGAGCCACACGTGACCCCTTCCATCATATTGTGATGTTCTTCTGACTCTATCTGGACTTTGCATACATTTATTGGGCCAAGAACAGTCTTAAGTGCTGTGGGACCCAAAGCAGGATATGCTCTTGCCCTCAAAGAAACACATTGAGGGGGGCAAATACACACACCAGGGCCCTCACAAAGCCGCCCTGGACACCTTCATTCCCATGGGGACACTAGGACGTTTTCTGCTCTCTCCCAACATCGTGGAAATACAAAGAAATGAGGGGGTAAGAACAACATGACTGTCGGAGAAACAGAAACAAAGAGAGAAACAGAAAGGTTCTCAAGGTCCAGATTGGCTTTCAAAAGCTGCTAAGTCACTGCTTTGAAATTGAGAGGAGCAAATACGGCTCAAGAGCCACTGGAATGTGAGCATCACTGCCCTTGAAGGTCATGGTCAAGGTGACTGCAGCCCTAGATGAGGAACAGGGTGAGGGGGCAGACCGGGAACACCCTCCCTGCTCCAAGATGGTCTTTTATTTCATTCACCCTCCCCGCAACCCTCAAAGATGACGGCTTAGCCTTGTCGGCTAAGTCCTACAGGGGCTCAGCAGAACTTCAGGACTCAAACAAAAAATTTCCCTCCCTGAGAAGCTGTCTGAGAGTTAGAATCCCCCATCCCTCTATCAGGATTGGATAGGCACAGCTTTCCAAATCTGGAGGGTGGTGACAATACCATCCTCCTGGGCTTGTGCCAAGGACTAAATGAGAAAACATAAGGCAGGGCCCCGCAGAGACTGACTGACCCAAAGACTCAGTGAAGTGCAGCTTCTCTTTCTTCTCCAAGGAAAGCCTCTCTTGTCCTTCATCCTCTCTCTCAAGGAAGTTTATATAGAAAGATCCACACCGACTGCACATTACTAAAAACAAGTGAACATTCTACCCTGTGTTTCTGAAACAATCAATTGTACTTGAATTTTATCATCAAAATATTGGGGGAAAATATTCTGTCATCTAGGGATAACGAGGTCCTTTAGCCCATGTTTCACTTACACCTAATTTCATCAATATAGCAGCATTCACGTTTCACTGTAGCCATGACTGGTAACTACATTCGTTTAGAGGCTGGAAATGAAACTGACATTTCAGGATGGAACAAGCAAATACCAACTGCTGAGGTTCCTCCTCTGCCTTAGAGTGATTTTGACCATAATGAAAACAAGTTAGACACATGATTAAAAACAAAAGAAAGAAACATAAGAAAGTGAGGTAATATTCAGTTACTTGGAAAGACAAGGGAAAAAAGCAATATAAGGTTGTTTTTAGAACTATTTCTGTTTGTTCTTTTTTTTTAAACATCTTTATTGGAGTATAATTGCTTTACAATGTTGTGTTAGTTTCTGCTGTATAACAAACTGAATCAGCTATATGTATATATATATCCCCATATCTCCTCCCTCTTTCATCTCCCTCCCACCCTCCCTATCACACCCCTCTAGGTGGTCACAAAGTACCGAGCTGATCTCCATGGGCTATGCAGCTGCTTCCCACTAGCTATCTATTTTACATTTGGTAGTGTATTTATACGTCCATGCCACTCTCTTACTTCATCCCAGCTTACCCTTCCCCCTCTCCGTGTCCTCAAGTCCATTCTCTACATCTGCGTCTTTATTTCTGTCCTGCCCCTAGGTTATTCAGAACCTTTTTCTTTTTCTTTTTTTTTTATAGATTCCATATATATGTGTTAGCATACGGTATTTGTTTTTCTCTTTCTGACTTACTTCAGTCTGCAGGACAGACTCTAGGTCCATCCACCTCACAACAAATAACTCAATTTCGTTTCTTTTTATGGCTGAGTAATACTCCATTGTATATATGTTCCACATCTTCTTTATCCATTCATCTGTCAATGGACACTTAGGTTGCTTCCATGTCCTAGCTATTGTAAATAGAGCTGCAATGAACATTGTGGTACTTGACTCTTTTTGAATTATGGTTTTCGCAGGGTATATGCCAGGATTGCTGGGTGGTATGGTAGTTCTATTTTTAGTTTTTTAAGGAACCACCATACTGTTCTCCACAGTGGCTGTATCAATCGACATTCCCACCAACAGTGCAAGAGGGTTCCCATTTCTCCACACCCTCTCCAGCCTTTATTGTTTGAAGATTTTTTGATGATGGCCATTCTGACTGACGTGAGGTGATACCTCGTTGTAGTTTTGATTTGCATTTCTCTAATGATTAGTGATGTTGAGCATCCTTTCATTTGTTCGTTGGCAATCTGTATATCTTCTTTGGAGAAATGTCTATTTAGGTCTTCTGCCCATTTTTGGATTAGGTTGTTTGTTTTTTTGATATTGAGCTGCATGAGCTGCTTGTAAATTTTGGAGATTAACCTTTTGTCAGTTGCTTCACTTGCAAATATTTTCTCCCATTCTGAGGGTTGTCTTTTTATCTTGTTTATGGTTTCCTTTGCTGTAAAAAACCTTTTAAGTTTCATTAGTTCCCATTTGTTTATTTTTGTTTTTATTTCCATTTCTCTAGGAGGTGGGTCAGAAAGGATCTTGCTGATTTATGTCATAGAGTGTTCTGCCTATGTTTTCCTCTAAGAGTTTTATAGTGTCAGGCCTTACATTTAGGTCTTTAAGCCATTTTGAATTTATTTTTGTGTATAGTGTTAGGGAGTATTCTAATTTCATTCTTTTACATGGAGCTGTCCAGTTTTCCCAGCACCACTTATTGAAGAGACTGTCTTTTCTCCATTGTATATTCTTGCCTCCCTTATCAAAAATAAGGTGATCATATGTGCGTGGGTTTATCTCTGGACTTTCTACCCTGTTCCATTGATCTATATTTCTGGTTTTGTGCCAGTACCATACTGTCTTGATTACTGTAGCTTTGTAGTATAGTCTGAAGTCTGGGACCCTGATCCTCCAGCTCCGTTTTTCTTTCTCAAGACTGTTTTGGCTATTTGGGTCTTTTGTATTTCCATACAAATTGTGAAATGTTTTTTTCTAGTTCTGTGAAAAATGCCATTGGTAGTTTGATAGGGATTGCATTGAATCTGTAGATTGCTTTGGGTAGTACATTTTCAGAATGTTCATTTTTCCAATCCAAGAACATGGTATATCTCTCCATCTGTTTGTATCATCTTTAATTTCTTTAATCAGTGTCTTATAGTTTTCTGCATACAGGTGTTTTGTCTCCTTAGGTAGGTTTATTCCTAGGTATTTTATTCATTAGTGTATAGGAGTGCAAGAGATTTCTGTGCATGAATTTTGTATCCTGCAACTTCACCAAATTCATTGATTAGCTCTAGTAGTTTTCTGGTAGTATCTTTAGGAGTCTCTATGTATAGTATCATGTCATCGGCAAACTATGACAGCTTTACTTCTTCTTTTCCGATTTGGATTCCTTTTATTTCCTTTTCTTCTCTGATTGCTGTGGCTAAAACTTCCAAAACAATGTTGAATAAGAGTGGTGAGAGTGGGCAACCTTGTCTTGTTCCTGATCTTAGTGGAAATGCTTTCAGTTTTTCACCATTGAGGACGATGTTGGCTGTGGGTTTGTCATATATGGCCTTTATTATGTTGAGGAAAGTTCCCTCTATGCCTACTTTCTGGAGGGTTTTTATCATAAATGGGTGTTGAATTTTGTCGAAAGCTTTCTCTGTATCTATTGAGATGATCATATGGTTTTTCTCCTTCAATTTAACATGGTTTATCACATTGATTGATTTGCATATACTGAAGAATCCTTGCATTCCTGGGATAAACCCCACTTGATCATGGTGTATAATCCTTTTAATGTGCTGTTGGATTCTCTTTGCTAGTATTTTGTTGAGGATTTTTGCATCTATGTTCATCAGTGATGTTGGCCTGTAGTTTTCTTTCTTTGTGATATATTTGTCTGGTTTTGGTATCAGGGTGATGGTGGCCTCATAGAATGATTTTGGGAGTATTCCTCCCTCTGCTATATTTTGGAAGAGTTTGAGAAGGATAGGTGTTAGCTCTTTTCTGAATGTTTCATAGAATTCACCTGTGAAGCCATCTGGTCCTGGGCTTTTGTTTGTTGGAAGATTTTTAATCACAGTCTGAATTTCAGTGCTTGTGATTGGTCTGTATTTTCTACTTCTTCCTGGTTCAGTCTTGGAAGGTTGTGCTTTTCTAAGAATGTGTCCATTTCTTCCATGTTGTCCATTTTATTGGCATATAGTTGCTTGTAGTAATCTCTCATGATCCTTTGTATTTCTGCAGTGTCAGTTGTTACTTCTCCTTATTCATTTCTAACTCTATTGATTTGAGTCTTCTCCCTTTTTTTCTTGATGATTCTGGCTAATGGTTTATCAATTTTGTTTATCTTCTCAAATAACTAGCTTTTAGTTTTACTGGTCTTTGCTATTGTTTCCTTCATGTCTTTTTCACTTATTTCTGACCTGATCTTTATGATTTCTTTCCCTCTTCTAACTATGGGGTTTTCATGTTCTTCTTTCTCTAATTGCTTTAGCTGTAAGGTTAGATTTTTATTTGAGATGTTTCTTGTTTCTTGAGGTAGGACTGTGTTGCTATAAACTTCCCTCTTAGAACTGCTTTTGCTGCATCCCATAGGTTTTGGGTCTTCATTGTCATTTGTTTCTAGGTATTTTTTGATTTCGTCTTTGATTTCTTCAGTGTTCTCGGTTATTTAATAGTGTTGTTTAGCCTCTATGTGTTTATATTTTTTACAATTTTTTTTCCCTGTAATTGATATCTAGTCTCATAGTGTTGTGGTCAGAAAAGATACTTGATACAATTTCAGTTTTCTTAAATTTACCACGGCTTGATTTGTGACCCAGGATATGATCTATCCTGGAGAATGTTCCATGAGCACTTGGGAAGAAAGTTTATTGTGTTGTTTTTGGATGGAATTTTTTTAAATATCAATTAAGTCCATCTTGTTTAATGTATCATTTAAAGCTTGTGTTTCCTTATTTATTTTCATTTTGGATGATCTGTTCACTGGTAAAAGTGGGGTGTTAAAGTCCCCTACTTTGATTCTGTTACTGTTGGTTTTCCCTTTTATGGCTGTTAGCATTTGCCTTATGTATTGAGGTGCTCCTATGTTGGGTACATAAATATTTACAATTGTTATATCTTCTTCTTGGATTGATCCCTTGATTATTATGTAGTATCCTTTTTTGTCTCTTCTAATAGTCTTTATATTAAAGTCTATTTTGTCTGATATGAGAATTGCTACTCCAGCTTTCCTTTGATTTCCATTTACATGGAATATCTTTTTCCATCCTCTCACTTTCAGTCTGTATGTGTCACTAGGTCTGAAGTAGGTCTCGTGTAGACACGACATATACAGGTCTTGTTTTTGTATCCATTCAGCCAGTCTATGTCTTTTGGTTGGAGTATTTAATCCATTTACATTTAAGTTAGTTATCAATATGTATGTTCCTATTACCATTTTCTTAATTGTTTTCGGTTTGTTACTGTAGGTCTTTTCCTTGTCTTGTGTTTCATTCCTAGAGACGTTTCTTTAGCATTTGTTGTAAAGCTGGTTTGGTGGTGCTGAATTCTCTTAGCTTTCGCTTGTCTGTAAAGCTTTTGATTTCTCCATAGAATCTGAATGAGATCCTTGCTGGGCAGAGTAATCTGGGTTGTAGGTTTTTCCCTTTCATCACTTTAAATATGTCCTGCCACTCCCTCTGGCTTGCAGAGTTTCTGCTGAAAGATCAGCTGTTAACCTTTTAGGGACTCCCTTGTATGTTATTTGTTGTTCTTCCCTTGCTGCTTTTAATATTTTTTCTTTGTATTTAATTTTTGCTAGTTTGATTAATATGTGTCTTGGCATGTTTCTCCTTGGATTTATCCTGTATGGGACTCTGTGCTTCCTGGACTTGATTATTTCCTTTCCCATATTAGGGAAGTTTACAACTATAATCTCTTCAAGTATTTTCTCAGTCCCTTTCTTTGTTCTTCTTTTTCTGGTACCCCTATAATTCGAATGTTGGTGCATTTTATGTTGTCCCAGAGGTCTCTGAGACTGTCCTCAATTCTTTTCATTCTTTTTTGGTTATTCTGCTCTTCAGTAGTTATTTCCACTATTTTATCTTCCAGGTCACTTATCCGTTCTTCTGCCTCAGTTATTCTGCTATTGATTCCTTCTAGAGAACTTTTAATTGCATTTATTGTGTTGTTCATCATTGTTTGTTTGCTCTTTAGTTCTTCTAGGTCCTTGTTAAACATTTCTTATATTTTCTCCATTCTATTTCCAAGATTTTGGATCATCTTTACTATCATTAATCTGAATTCTTTTTCAGGTAGACTGCCTATTTCCTCTTCATTTGTTTGGTCTTGTGGGTTTTTACCTTGCTCCTTCATCTGCTGTGTGTTTCTGTGTCTTCTCATTTTGCATAACTTACTGTGTTTGGGGTCTCCTTTTCACAGGCTGCAGGTTCGTAGTTCCCGTTGTTTTTGGTGTCTACCCTCAGTGGGTAAGGTTGGTTCAGTGGGTTGTGTAGGCTTCCTGGTGGAGGGGACTGGTGCCCGCTTTTTGGTGAATGAGGCTGGATCCTGTCTTTGTGGTGGGCAGGACCACGTCCAGTGTTGGGTTTGGGGGTAACTGTGACCTTATTATGATTTTGGTCAGTCTCTGTGCTAATGGGTGCTTTAGTGTTCCTAGTGTCTTGCTAGTTGTTTGGCATAGGGTGTCCAACACTGGAGCTTGCTGGTCATTGAGTGGAGCTGGGTCTTAGCATTGAGATGGAGATCTCTGGGAGAGGTTTTGCCGTTTTATATTACATGGAACTGGGAGGTTTCTGGTGCCAAACTCGGCTCTCCCACCTCAGAGGCACAGGCCTGACACCTGGCTGGAGCAGCAAGACCCTGTCAGCCACATGGCTCAGAAGAAAATGGAGAAAAAATGAAAGAATAAAATAAAATAAAATAAAGTTAATAAAATAAAAATTTAAAAATTATTAAAAAATTAAAAAGTAATTTAAAAAAAGAAAGGAGAGCACCCAAACTAAAAAACAAATCCACTAATGATAACAAGTGCTAAAAACTATACTAAAAAAAAAAAAAAAGGGCTTCCCTGGTGGCACAGTGGTTGAGAGTCCACCTGCCAATGCAGGGGACACGGGTTTGTGCCCCGGTCCAGGAAGATCCCACATGCCGCGGAGCGGCTGCGCCCGTGAGCCATGGCCGCTGAGCCTGCGCATCTGGAGCCTGTGCTCTGCAATGGGAGAGTCCACGACAGTGAGAGGCCCGCATACTGCAAAAACAAACAAACAAAGAAAAAAACAAACAAATGGGCAGATAGAACCTGAGGATAAATGGCATAAGCAAAGCTATATGGACAAAATCACACAAGGAAGCATACATATACACACTCACAAAAAGAGAGAAAAGAAAAAAATATATATATATCTATATTAAAAAAAAAAGGAAGAGAGCAACCAAATGAATAGACAAATCTACCAAGGATAATAAACTCTAAATACTAAACTAAGATAAACATAAAACCAGAAATAAATTGGGTGCAGAAAGCGAACCCCAAGTCTACAGTTGCTCCCAAAGTCCACCTCCTCAATTTGGGATGATTCGTTGTCTATTCAGGTATTCCACAGATGCAGGGTACATCAAGTTGATTGTGGAGATTTAATCTGCTGCTCTTGAGGCTGCTGGGAGAGATTTCCCTTTCTCTTCTTTGTTCGCACAGCTCCCAGGGGTTCAGCTTTGGATTTGGCCCCACCTCCGCGTGTAGGTCGCCTGAGGGCATCTGTTTGTCGCTCAGATAGGACGGGGTTAAAGAAGTAGCTGAGTGGGGCTCTGGCTCACTCAGGCCGGGGGGAGGGAGGGGTACGGATGAGGGGAGAGCCTGCGGCGGCAGAGGCCGGCAGGACGTTGCACCTGAGGCGCACCATGTGTTCTCCCGGGGAAGCTGTCCCTGGATCACGGGACCCTGGCAGTGGTGGGCTGCAAAGACTCCCAGAAGAGGAGGTGTGGATAGTCACCTGTGCTTGCACACAGGCTTCTTGGTGGCAGCAGCAGCAGCCTTAGTATCTCATGCCCGTCTCTGGTTGTACACGCTGATAGCCGCGGCTTGTGCCCGTCTCAGGAGCTCGTTTAGGTGGTGCTCTGAATTCCCTCTCCTCGCGCACCCCGAAACAATGATCTCTTGACTCTTAGGCAGGTCCAGACTTTTTCCCGGACTCCCTCTTAGCTTCCTGTGGCGCACTAGCCCCCTCCAGGCTGTGTTCAGGCAGCCAACCCCAGTCCTCTCCCTGGGATCTGACCTCTGAAGCCCAAGCCTCAGCTCGCAGCCCCGCCCGCCCCGGCGGGTGGGGAGACAAGCCTATAGGATGGTGAGTGCTGGTCAATACCGATCCTCTGTGCGGGAATCTCTCCGCTTTGCCCTCCGCACCCCGGTGGCGGCGCTCACCTCCGCGGCTCTGAAGCTCCCCCCTCCGCCACCCGCAGTCTCCACCCGCGAAGGGGCTTCTATTGTGTGGAAACCTTTCCTCCTTCACAGCTGCCTCCCACTGGTGCAGGTCCCGTCCCTATCCTTTTGTCTCTGTTTATTCTTTTTTCTTTTGCCCTACCCAGGTACGTAGGGAGTTTCTTGCCTTTTGGGAGGTCTGAGCTCTTCTGCCAGCGTTCAGTAGGTGTTCTGTAGGAGTTGTTCCACATGTAGATGTATTTCTGATGTATTTGTGGGGAGGAAGGTGATCTCCACGTGTTACTCCTCCGCCATCTTGAAGGTCTCGACCTTCTGTTTGTTCTTTAAACAACATTTTTCAATGACAAGAGGCAGAAGGGAGGCTCCCAGGGAGTCATCGATGTTCTGGAGAGATTGTTACTGATCTACTCTAAATACTAGCCTAATAAGGGAATCCCACCCATGACCTGTGATCTGGATGCTCTCTCTTCTGTGGCACTGGCTCGGGGGGAGTCCCCCCCAGCTTCTTGTTCCCGAAGCTGATCCCAACCACACCCCAGAATTCTGGGCGCAGTGTGCCTAGACATGGGTGCTGTATGAGTAGCGTGAGGCAAGCCAGGCAGAAGGTCTGGACTGAACGTGGACCACCAAACCAGCAGCCCTCGACCTGGGAGGGACCTGGGCTCTGGGGGCAGAAAAGAAGCTGAGCAGTGCAGCGAGGCTGTGATCGTGTCCAGGATGGCCCCCACCTCGGACGGACGAAACCAGAGAGGCAAGGAGAGGGAGCAGAGCAAGAGGGGAAACCAGAACGCCTGAGGGGTCATTTGAAGCCACAATTCTACAGAGTAACCTGTTGCATGCTCTTGAAGTGTTGATTAGGAGAATGGTTAACCAAGACAGGAAGAAGAATGAGATCTGTGACATGGCTGTGAGATTCCAAGAGGAAGTGTGAACAGTTCCCAGGGGCTTGGAGTACCCCAGAGCATCATAAAGTAGAATCTGTGGTCCCTGAGGAGGGATTAATAGCCCATCACTGCAGCTATGGAAGTCTCTGAGGCTGGCAGGCAGCAGTGTTACCCCAGTTTACCAAACCTTAACAATTATACACCTTTCTTGGAGATAAGCAAAGATTTCAAATACTCACTATCTATAACTTATGTATACAGCACAGAGTAAATCGAGCCAGATATTAAAATTATGAATATATGATAAAAACTGCACATCTATGAGCTCACAGATACTACGTGTGATTTGTTTTTATGATTTTCATTGTCCCAATTTTTCTAAGACCATCTGGAAATCAAATAATCCACTTAAGTGAATAAAAATGCCCATTTAATAAATGCTAAGGAAACACTTTCAACCGAATTAGCAAGAAGTAAGAGCATGGGGGAAGACATACATACAGGGTTTTATTTCTCAAGAGAATGCCTGAGTGGAAAATAACCTATGCTACACAAATTTAATTCTGTTGTGACTGTTGCCAAATGCATTTCAGTTCTCTGTTCTTGCCTAATAGTAGATATCTGAGGATCCAGAAGCCAAAAGTGTAACCCAGAACAGTTCTTGAAATTACCTTTGTGAATAAAAACAAAAGTTCAAAGAGTCAAAAAGAGCTGGCTGGAGCTCAGAGAAGAGAGAACAAATGTAGCAGCAAAAAGGAAAAACAAAGAAGGAAGGAAGGAAGGAAGGAAGGAAGGAAGGAAGGAAGGAAAGAAAGAAAGAAAGAAAGAAAGAAAGAAAGAAAGAAAGAAAGAAAGAAAGAAAGAAAGAAAGAAGGAAAGAAAGAAAGAAAGAAAGAAAGAAAGAAAGAAAGAAAGAAAGAAAGGAAGAAGGAAAGAAAGAAAGAAAGAAAAGGAAAGAAAGAAAGAAAGAGAGAGAGGGAGAAAGAAAGAAAGGAAGGAAGGAAGGAAGGAACGAAAGCATTTAAGCAATCTTAATGTGTTTTTGTGTCTTGTGAGGACCAGGAGAGCAGCAGAGAATGGGGGTGGGAGACTGAAAGGCCCCTGGCGTCAGATACGCCTCATTTACCAGCATCACTTATGTCCCTATAACTGTGTTCAGCTTAGTACAACTTTGCCACTTTTAAGGTACCCTGAAACCATCACTTTAATCACTGCATTTGCTTCTTGAAAGGCCCTTGCAATTCTGGATTTGCTGTCAGTGAAGCATGAACCTATCCACATACATCCACTGTGCTGATGTACAATGAAACAATCATATTTATATTCTTATGAGTCTGCATCTCCGTTTGGCTACGAGAGAGTGAGCCAACTTAACAATGATCCCGCATAAAGTGATCTAATATTACACAAATATCTGAATACAACTCGGCAGTTGTTTGCAATGAACAAACTGAATTCCAGAAATTATTAACTTAGACAAAGTCAGAAAGAGAGCTGAAAAGGAGAGTTGTTCTTCCATTGGTATAGAGTTTCCATTTTGCAAGATGAACAAGTTCTGGAGATATGTTGCACAGGTGAATACGTTATGCTACTGAACTGTATACTTAAAAATGGTTAAGATGGTCAACTTTATGTTATGTGTTTTCTACCACAGTAAAAAAGTAATAAAATTTACTTTATTAAATAAATAAAAATAGAGTGCATTAATTCCATGTCCTGCACCTGGCTACAACCACTGCATACTGCACTAATTAAACTGAATTTCCTACGAGAAAGAGAAAGAGAGAGAGAGAGAGAGAGAGAGCGAGAGAGAGAGAGAGGGGGAAGAGACTACTCTAACTTAAAGACCTGCTTTAAATTCCAAGCAGAACAAATAAAGGGGAAAATTTAAGGTTGGAGATCCAAACTGGCTTGATTTCTTTGGAACAATCCACTATGCCAAGTTTACATGGCAATTCTAGGACGTTTACTTTATAAATCTTAACAGGGTAACCTTTCAGACAGGTCATCCAAAGCTCAGGTGACCCTCCTGAAGCAGGCCATGACAGGGTGATGTCCATTCCTGACGTAAGGTAGACCCAGAATCACCTACCCCACTCCAGCCCTCCTCTGCGCAAGCTTCCTGCAGGGAGGAAGGGTCACGCATCCCACTGTTTCTTGGTTGCCTGATGGAAGAACTACCACGATTAGGTGTTTTATTTTGTTGTGAACTGGCTCGCAGAGTTTTTGGTTAACACATGAGTGGGCTCGCAGTCCAGCAACGGGTAGTTTTCTATTCTAGTGCTTCTGTATTGGTTTGCTAAGGCTCCTGTAACAAAGTACCACACAATGGGTGGCTAAAAACAACAGAAATTCATTGTCTCACAGCTCTGGAGGCCAGAAGTCTGAAAGCAAGGTGTGGGCTGTGGTTCCTTCTGAGGGCTCCAACGGGAATCTGTTCCAGGCCTCTCTCCTAGTAGCCTGTAGATGCTACTATTGCATCACTTCAATCCTCCATCTCCACAGGGCCTTCTCCCCAGGTCTCTGTCTCCACATGGCCTTCTTCTTATAAGGTCATGTGGGATAAGGAGCCCGCTCTACTCCAGTGTGACCTCATCTTAACTAATGACATCTGCAATGACCCTATTGCCAAATAAGGGAACACTTTGTGATAAAGGGAGTTGGGACTTCAACCTATCATTTTGGGGGAGACACAATTCAACCTACTACAGCTTCTCAAAAGGTGAACCCTAGACCAGCAGCATCGGCATCACCTGGGAATTTGTTTAAAATGTCAATTCTTGGGCCTTACCCTAGACATACTGATTCAGAAACTCTGGAAGTGCAGCCAAGTAATGTGTATTTTAACAAGCCTTCAGGAGATTCTGAAGCACGCCAAAGTTTGAGAACCACTGTTAAACCACACTGGACATTTAAAAAATCATTTTGTAATGCTAAGTGTGTATCTTGCCTTTCCAACAGAATTGCTAACCTTTTGGGGCTGTCTCTGACTGTATTTATCACATGCTGCTAATACTTATTGCTTACATAAAACAGGCTAGAATCTGGAGTTCTGTGAAGGCCACATGTGACCTTCAGGAAGGTTTTATTTTGTCTGCTCATGAATACTATGAACTGCCAAAATTAAAAACCTAGATACCAGACTTTTCTTGAAAAAGATTGCAGGGTCTGGCAACACTGGATCCAAAATCCCACATGGCAACAATCAACTGAAGAGTGGCTGAGGGTTCAGTTAGCCACAGTCCCCACCATTCCCTGATGCCTCCCTGATTCTGAGGCTTTGTGTAGACCAACTTCACTCACTTACATCCCCTGTTCAGCCCCTAAAGGCATTTGGGTTTGACCCATGTCTGGGCAGAGGGAACCTAAATTATCCACAGCTTGAAATACTTAGCTGTTTCTGAGCAGCAAGTTTAGGAACAGAATTCTAGAAGCCAGTGTCTCTGATTAGCACTGACTCTGTTTGGCTTCACTTTTCACCAGGTAACAGGGCAAGCTATGAAATGACTCATGCACTGAAGATCAAAGTTTTGTAGTGGCTTGCCCATGTGACAATGCACGGGTGAGCTGTAACAGAACAAAGAGATTTTTGTATGACTTCATGATGGAACGATGGGATGTGGAGGACATGGAATTGTGATTTTGAGACATCAGGTTTGTTTCCTTGGTGTATACGCTCTGCTGAGCTGCAATAGCAGATAAGGTGTGGAAAGATTCTTTTCCAGAGAAGCATGTGGGGGAAATACCATTCTTAAAAACTACTTTCAGGGCTTACAGAAATTTTAAGTCAAATCCTGGAGTAGGATTTGACAACTGTGCCTTTAACACAGACACCAAGTAGCTTCTGTACAAAGAACGGAAAAGATATCATTTCTGTATCTCGCCCAGATCATTAGGGGCAGCTCATGAAATACTGCATGGAGTGGCAGTTTGGGGTCTCTGTCTCAGTGGTAAGGACAGGGCCAGATGTGGGAGTGAGAACTCACACATCCACGTGGAAACAGGCTTCAATGAGGGAAGTTTCAACAAGGGAGCAAGCTTCATTAGTAAGCCTGAAGGAAGCTCTATTGCCATGGAGTTCATCCCAAAGCAAAAAAATCAAAAAAATATATCCACTTAAAGATTTCTGAACCAGAGGATACAGACAAGGGGCCACTATTAGGTCATAGGGCTATTTTCTGACAAATTCTTACATTTTATTCTCTCCTTAACCACCACTGTATCCCAGCATTCTTAAGAAAGGAAAGAAGAGATGGAATATGTCACTGATGACTAAATCTTCCTTTAAAGCTGTTAGAATTTACAACAACAATAATTTTCTCAAAGGCAAAGATGACTCTTTCTCCTGGACAGACCTAATATTTTGAATAGTCTATTAAAAATGAAAACACCTCTTCATGGCAAAGTAAATATAGATATAAAATGGGACAGACTTGTGATGTGAAAACAAGGGTGCACTTTCCCTCCTTAGCCTTTGGTACCACTGTATGAGTCAGGGTTCTCCAGAGAAACAAAACCAAAAGGATGTACAGATATAAAGAGAGAAAGAGATTTATTTTAAGAAACTGGCGCATGCAATCATGGAGGCTGACAAGTCCCAAGACCTGCAAGGGGAGTCCACTGAACCCAGCTGGTGACCCAGTAGGGCCAATGTATCAGTTTCAGTCTGAAGATAGGAAAAAGCCAATGTCCCTGCTTGAAGGCCGTCAGGTAGGAGGAATTCCTTTTTATTCAGGGTAAGGTGAGCTTTTATGTTCCATGTGGAACCTCAACTGATTAGATGAGGCCCACCCCCATTGGGGAGGGCAATCTGCTTTACTAAGTCTACGATTCAAATGTTAACCTCATCCAGAAACACCCTCAAGACACAACCCAGAATAATGTTTAACCAAATGTTGGGACACCCTGTGGCACAATCAATTGACACATAAAAGTAACCATCACTACTCCCCACATGCCCGGTGGGTGAAAAGGCTAGGACAATCAGCTCACAGGGAATGCTGGAATCTGTAAGGAGCAAATATCCAGGGAAGACAAACATGCATCTGACCCTGTGGGGGAGGGGCCATCTTCTAAGATTCCTCCTGCTTCTTCCACCTAAGAGCTGCTCTTTGTGAGCTAACTTTTTTTTTTTTTTTTTGCGGTACGCGGGCCTCTCACTGTTGTGGCCTCTCCCGTTGCGGAGCACAGGCTCAGGACGCGCAGGCTCAGCGGCCATGGCTCACGGGCCCAGCCGCTCCGCGGCATGTGGGATCTTCCCGGACCGGGGCACGAACCCGCGTCCCCTGCATCGGCAGGCGGACTCTCAACCACTGCGCCACCAGGGAAGCCCCTCAACTTTTATTCGAGGTCTCCACATAATGAACTGTGTAAAGCTGTGCGCCACTATCCACCTAACAGAATGGCTACAATTAGACACAAATATTGACAATACAAAGGGTTGATGGAGCAACTGGAACGCTCATTCATTGCTGGAAGGGCTGTAAGGTGGTGAAGCCACTTTAGAACACAGTTTGGCAACTGCTTGTAGAGTTAGATGTACACTTACCACATGGCCCAGCAAACCCACTCAGTGTTATTTACCCCAAAGAAATGAAAACTTATGTTCACACACATGACTGTTTATGGTAGCTGTATGCACGATCACCAAATATTAGAAACAACCCAAATGTCCTTCGATGGGTGAGTAGATAAACAAACACCACACAAGGGAATACTATTCAGCAATAAAAAGGAGCAAACAACTCATGCACAAATCTCAAAAGTATTATGTTGAGTGAAAGAAGTCGGTCTCAAAAGATTGAATACTTTATAATCCTACTTATATAATTTTTGAAAAGACAAAACTACAGTAATAGAGAATGGCTCAGTGATTGCCAGAGAGTAGAGGGAAGAAGGTGGGTGTGACTAGAAGGGGAGAGTACAAGGGAGTTTTGGGGGCAATGGGACTATTCTGAATCCTGATTTGGGTGGTGGTTACACAAATCTATACATGTGTCAACTTTCATAGAATTACACAACCCTCCCCCAACATCAAATTTACTGTATAATAATTAAAAAAAATTTAAATCAAGTGGTAAAAAAAATCTGTATGTTATCCATTCTATGCACAGGATAAATGCACCTAGTGGAAAATACCTACGAACTGGGAGTCAGTCAACAGAAGCTGAATCCAGAATATACACATGCAGGTGGCAGTAACTCCCCGGCATCATTTGTACATTCTGATATACAAAGGGAGCAAATTATATTCTTGACTTACTACGCGTGACCTGGTAATTCTCTGAAAACGCAAAACAGTTGTGATCTACATAATTTCTTTCCCAGGAACTTTGCATTCATGGTCTCTGACAACAGCCTTAAGGGAGGAAATTTAGGCTTAGAGATAGATGGTAAAGGATTTGCCCTGGATTTTGATCTTGGTTCTGTCTGGTTTCCAAGTCACCATATAAAGCCATAGAAAGGATTACACTCTGATTCCTGTCTTTTCTCTGCTGAACCCTGAGCAGGCCCCCTTAATCCTCCGTGCCCTTAAAACCCTGCTCTTCCTTTAAAGCAGTGGTTCTCAAGGAGGGGGTGGGGGGATGGGGAGGCGGGTAGGGGGAGAAAAGAATCTGCCCCCCAGGGGATATGTGGAAGTGTCTGGAGGCATTTTTAGCTGTGACAGCTAGGGAAGAGGATGCTATCTGGTGGGTAGAAGCCAGAGATGTTGCTAAACATCCTACAACACACAGGATGGCCCCCTGAACAAAGGATTATGCAGCCCAATATGTCACTAGTGCAGAGGTTGAGAACTTCCCAGAAACATGTATTAAACACATCCATGAGCCAGACATGTTTACGTTCTCATCTCATTTATCTCCTCAAAACCCTTTTGAGGTAGGTATCATTGACCCCAATTTATAGTTAAGAAGGTTGTTGCTCAGACGCAGAAAGGTATGTGCCCAGATCCCAATGGTGAGGCAAGAGGCAGTGGGCATCCCAGGCCCTTGTGACAGCAAAGCGCAGGTCCCCATAGTGCAGTGCCCCCAAGGCTGGGCTTCCTCTGTATACCTCCCTTCACTTCCATCTCCCCTGGTCTCAAAAATCACCTCTTAGCCCTAAGAGATCTGCACATAGGGGGAGCTGCTGGGCTGGCAGAAGGACACATCTTAATTCGAGGCTCCAGGAAATGGGTGGTTCACTAAGAACCACCCAGGATTGCTCCATCCATCCCTCCCTCTGCCCTCAGGGTACTAATGTGTGTCCTCCATCCAAACAGCCCAGAGACACTCCCAGTTGCGTGTTTTTGATGACTTCCTCTCCTCTCCTGCCAGCCCATGTTGCTGGACTCATGACCAGGAGTGGGGCCCTCACGCAGAGGGCCAGGGACAGGGGGACGCGTCACAGAACATCACGCTACAGTTTCCCACAATAACATCCGATGGGCAGGGTGTGCCTGAGAAAATCAGCAAAATGCTTTAAAAACAATCACTCACCCTGAGTGATTCTGGTTCACTTTTACCCTTTCATATGAGTGTTGACAGTTCCAACAGTTAAAAATGGGGTGTGGTAAGACAGAGGGAAGAGAATAGAGAAAGAAAGAGAAAAAGAGAAGTAGGAAAACAGAGGGGAGGCAGAGGAACAGCATGACAGGAGGGAAGAACGTAAGCCTAAAGCTTAACATGAAACTCAAAACGCAGACGACCTCAAGACAAACGAGGAAGAACCCCAAGATTGGGGACCCGCCTGCAGATCAAGTGGGACCCCATCAACGGAAGCTGCTGCAGAATTACTCCAGATAACTGCAGCCGGCCTCACAGCGCACCACCCACTGCAGTTCTCGAACTTGGCAAAGCCAAGTCAATCCCTGACGAGGCTCCGGGGCTGGTCACTGCGCTGTCCAGCTGCTGGGAAGCCTGCAGCCCACCCTCCTCCCCGCCCAGCCACAGCACTCACAGTTCCAGGATCAGGATGACATCCGTCTTGTTCTCATAAACCTCGTGCAGGGTGATGACGTTGGGGTGCTGGATCTCCTTCAGGATGCTGACCTCCCTCTCGATATCCTCACGGCTCACGCCCCGCCGGCTGGATTTGGTCCTCCTCTTCTTGATGAATTTGGCGGCATACTGTAGACCGGTGCTTTTCTCACGGCATTTCTTCACAACTGCAAACTGCCCACTGAAGAGAGAAGGCAGAAGAGGTCCCAGGTCATTTATACATCCTTTATTGTTCACTAAAACCCAGGTTTAGGCAAGGATGTGGCCCCATGCCGGTGGTGGTGTGTGTGTGGGGGGGGGGGGAGGCGGCGGGGGGAGGACAACAGGATTACAAATAGGAAAGTCCAAATTGTGGGAAATTAACAAATTCACCAGAGAAATTTCTTCTGTATTTCAGTTCCATTAAGCCTGTCTCTTTATGAACATTGTTGCAAAGAACAAAAATTTATTTTCTTGAATTAAATGTTATTAATTGGTAATATGCCCCCGTTTCTCTGCTCTCCTCCATCTCCCCCATTTCAGATTCAGGGGCCACAGGAAGGAGCTCCCTCCTGTCTGACCTCATTTCCTTGTTCTTATCCTGTATGTCTAGGAAAGCAAGGGATTGGGACCAACAGAAAAATATATAGGGCCCTGCCTTCAATGACATATTTCTAGCACCAATATTTGTCAACTGAAACGCTCAAAACAACAACAAACAATACAGGTATACCTCATTTTATCATGCTTCACAGATATTTTTACAATTTGAAGGTTTCTGGTAACCCAGTATTGAGTAAGTCTGTTGGCTCCATTTTTCCAACAGCATTTGCTCACTTTGTGTCTGTGTCACATTTTGGTAATTCTTGCAATATTTCAAACTTTTTGATTATTGTTATATTTGTTATAGTTATCTGTGATCAGTGACCTTTGATGTTATCCCTGAAAAAAGATTACAACTCGCTGAAGGCTCAGATGATTGTTAGCATTTCTTGGCAATAAATTATTTTTTAACTAAGGTATCTACATTGTTTTGTTTTAGATAAAATGCTATTGCACACCTAACAAACTACAGTATAGTATAAACATAACTTTTATATGCATTGGGAAACCAAAAAATGCCTGTGACTCACTTTATTGTAATATTTGCTGCATTGCCGTGGTCTGGAACTGAACCTGTGATGTCTCTGAGTCTGCCTGTGTATATTTTGTTCACACTTCAGGGACCGATAAGTCACATGACCTAAATGAGACCTTTTGGAGAATGTGAGACAAAGATTTTTTCTGAGACACTTTGACCCTCCAAAACTGCTGCCAGTCATCTTATGACCACTCTTGATCTAAAGTAGAGGCAAAGCTGGTAAAAGGAAAGAAACCAGTAACACTGCAGTAACACTGTGGAATGGCTGGATCAACCTTAGCCTGAAGTTATCTGCCTTTAGATTTTTCAGCAACGTAAGCCAATAAAATTCCCTTTACCACTAAAACCAGTTTGATTTGGGTTTTTTATTTCTTGCAGAGGAAAGCATCCTAAATTCGACAGCAAGCAACCAGAGTCTCCTATCCACATATAAAAGAATATAATAACAGAGCTTGACAAAATATAGTAAAGTGACTATGTAAGCAGCTGAAATCTTGAGAAGCAAGTAGGCTACCCTGAAAGTAATGGAAGGATGCTTCCTGTGTCAATGGCGGCACCTTCACTTCCTCCCTAACACCCTAGTGCCCAGGGCCCATCCACCCATCACAGGACCTGTATATTTCTTGGCACCTTCTAGGGAACTGCTATGTGGAGAATTATCACAGTTATTTCTAGCTAGCTTTATTCTCCTCACATGAAGACAAAAGGGAGATAGAAAAATCAAATTAAGGTTAATATTTTGATGTTAAAGAATCGATACTTTAAAATGTTACTCATTTACTTAGGCAGCGGGAGGCCAGTGAAGAGAAAATACATAATGAAGGATTATTTTTACAGCAGCGTCAATTTTTTTGCATGACAGCTTATTAACACCATCTTTCCCCCTGCAGCAGGATAGCCGAGAAGCTGAAGAATAAATCACATCGGAACCCTAGCACCTATTGCCCGTAAACTCACAGCCTTAAAGAGTCATGGGATCTGTTATGACTTTATTACAACCATTTCCTGATTTCTTTGGGGAGTGAAGAACTGGGCTTTCTCTCTGGTGGGGGGGTGGGGTGAGAGGTGAGCAGCAGAGATGGGGCTTATGGAGGAAAGAGGAGAAACAGCCTGAATACAAAACAAAGTTAGTTACTGCTTTACAGAGGCCAGTGAAGTGGTGCGTGTATCCGCTCTCCTCTCAAAGACAGTACCATGTCCCCACTAAGTGCTCTCAAGGGGCCCCGGGCCAGCCCAGGACCCCCAACCCATAGCAACCCATGCTTCCAGGAGCTGGGCCTTGCACATATCTTGCAGTCACAGTCACTTGTCTCTGGGGCTGTAAAGGCAGACTCAAGGCAAACTCAGTGGTTTGAATCACTGCTTTAAAAAACAAAAGCAAAGAGCCAAAAGCCTGCTGAATGCAAGCCTAAACTCAAAGACTATTCCGAATGTGTTTTCACTGCCAAATGTTCCATGCTGACCTTTTTTTTTTAAAGTTTTGGACATTCTTTTTTTTTTTAAGCTAAACTTTAAAAAAAATTATTTATTTATGGCTGCGTTGGGTCTTCGTTGCTGCGCGCAGGCTTTCTCTAGTTGTGGCGAGCGGGGGCTACTCTTCATTGAGGTGTGCGGGCTTCTCATTGCAGTGGCTTCTCCTGTTGCGGAGCGCGGGCTCTAGGCACCCGGGCTCAGAAGTTGTGGCTCGCGGGCTCTAGAGCACAGGCTCAGTAGTTGTGGCCCACGGGCTTAGTTGCTCCGCGGCATATGGGATCTTCCCGGACCAGGGCTCGAAGCCGTGTCCCCTGCACTGGCAGGCGGATTCTTAACCACTGTGCCACCAGGAAAACCCTTCACGTTGACCTTTGATGCTTTTAATTATGGGAAGTGAGAGCATCAGGCCTCCCAACCCTAAGGGCTGGGTTCAGGCATGGTTCTGAACGTCCTATGTGTCGAGGCCAGTAGTGTGTGCACAGATCTAAGCTGACCATGTTGCCCAGGTTTGCGGCGAAAACATCTGGAACCCATCCCCTCACCAAATCATTGATCCCCCACTCACACTTCAGGGTCCCCACATGAGGGGTGCTGGTGGGAGAGGAGGGGCCAGCAGGTGGGAAAGGCCCCCGCGCAGGAGAGGATGTGATTCTAGTGCCCCACGGCAGCACGCTAGTGCTCTGAATAACCCTGGCTGCAGAGGGTCAGACGAGGGTGTAGAACAATTTTGGAAAACACCTTTTAGACTTATCTCAATGCTGTCTCTTTAAAGACACTTCTCCTTATTTATTGCCAATTCTTGAACAATCTGCCTCCCCACTCCCTTGCTCCAACCAGTGCTCCACCCCTGAGTCCACAGGGAACCTCATACCCCTCTGTGGTACCTGCTGTTTCCTGTTTCTTGCCCATTTCCACCCCTCCCAAGACCGTAATCCCTTCAGGACCGAGGGCTGTCGGGTGCATCTTCTATCCCTGAGGCCCTTGGTGCAGAGCCCCGCCAGGAGCCCATGCACAATGCTGATGTCCTGCTCTTGAATTCCGAATCTATAACCCTAAAAACCAGAGGTGCTAAACTGAAGCTGCCTCACTGTAATTCCATAGAGCCGTGGAGCCGCGAGGGGCTCACACTGCCTGTATTTGAATGCCTAGTAGCTGCGTACCTGTGGGCTTACTTAACCTACTTAACCACTCTGCCTCACTTTCCTTACCTGTAAAGTGGGTACAGTAGCGTGCCTACCTGGGAGGGATGTTGGGATGGAGGGAGCAGGGATAAATGAGCTAAGATGGGTCAAGTGGTTAGAACAGTTCCTGGCAATAGTAAAATCTTCAGTAACTGTGAGCCATTTTCTTCCAAAACTGGAGGATTTTTTGTTTTTTTTTTAAATTTACTTTTTGGCTGCATTGGGTCTTCATTGCTGCATGCAGGCTTTCTCTAGTTGCGGCGAGCGGGGGCTACTCTTCTTTGCAGTGCACGTGCTTCTCACTGTGGTGGATTCTCTTGCTGTGGAGCACGGGCTCTAGGCATGTGGGCTTCAGTAGTTGTGGCACGCAGGCTCAGTAGTTGTGGCTCACGGGCTCTAGAGTGCAGGCTCAGTAGTTGTGGCACACAGGCTTAGTTGCTCCGTGGCCTGTGGGATCTTCCAGGACCAGGACTCGAACCCGTGCCCCTGCATTGGCAGGCAGATTCTTAACCACTGCGCCATCAGGGAAGTCCCCCAAACTGGAGTTATTGTCATTAGCTCATGGTTGCTCAAATCTCAAAGCGCTGCAGTATTTACCCCCAAAATGTCACCTCTCAGGACTGCCTGGGGGAAGAGACCCCTAAATGGAAAAGCAACACAAAACACACACACAGCAGGGCGATACTCTGTTAAAGTATGTAAAACTGCTGCTAAATCTGGAGGCTGGCTCCAGCCTTCCAACACAGCGTCCTGTCCCCCTTCTTCTCACTGCCCCACCCCGAGGGAGAGGAGCTGCTCAGGACTCCTGGTCCCTGAAGCTGGCTGCACTCAGTGCCTGGGACGAGGATGGAGTCCCAGCTGAGCCACATGCAAGACCCACAGGGAGGGGCTTGGTGTGACTCGGTGATGCTCGTCGGGCATTTCCACAGGGCCACCTCCTCAGGCGACCAGCAGGCTGAGGACAGACTCCTCAGAGAAGACATTCTTCTCTAACACAGTGATTTGCTTTGCGAGGCCTAATTCCAGTTGGGCCGTTGGTTAACTGCTGCTGCCATCCTTCCCTGCCTGGGCACCTGGCCCCCGTCTCCCTCGCGCCCACATTCCACCCTGCATTTGGCCACACTGGGGGAAAGTCCTCTTCTCCAACATCCCCCCCCTCAACTGAAAGACAATTTGCTTGGGATTTTTGTGGCAAGGGCTTTTAAATTGTGGGCTCCCAGAGCAACATCCTGCTCCAGCTTCCAGGGTGAGCTCTGGGCAGGAGGAGAGTAAGCACACACAGAGAAGCCAGGCCACCACTGCTGCCCACTTGGGGGACTGCTTGTCGCTCCAGCCCCTCTCCCGTGACAAACACACGAGGCTTCTCAGTGAATGACGCCCACACAGGCTGTGGTGACGGTTCCGTGGATGGGGAATGTACCTTCCTCACTAGAAAGCAAAAACTCACTGTATATTATCATTTAAACTTGACAAAACAGAGTACAGGCTACCCTCAATTTTTGTGGGATCCATATTTGTGAATTCACTTACTCCCTAAAATTTATTTTTAAACGAAAAAATCAATACTCGCAGTACTTTTGTGGTCATTTGTGGATTTGAATAGCCAGATGTGCATGCTCCCAGCTGAGCTCGGGCAAGGCCACACCCTGCCTTCCTTTTTCAGCTCTCACACTGTAAACAGTGTCCACTTTACAGTCTGTTTAGTGCCATGGTTTTTTGTTTTGTTTTGGGTTTTTTTTTAAATTGAATTTTGTGTTTTTTGTTTGTGGTTTCACTATTTAAAATGGTCCCTAAACATGGCTTTGAAGTGCCGTCCAGAAGCATGGACGCTATGGTGCACCTTATAGAGAAAACGTGTGCTAGATAAGCGGTGCTGGCTGTGAGTTCACTGTTAGTGAATCAACGATATATATTAAATAAGGTACCTTTAAAAAGAAACACACATCAAACAAGGTTATGCATTGATCTGTGGATGAAAATGTGACCAGAGGCTCACCGGTACCTAACCCTGTATGTCCTCCAGAACCAATGGTTCAGTATCCATTAATTCAGTGTTTGTGATGAATTTATAGAACATACCACAATGAGAATTAACTGTGTGTCATTTTAAAAAACTCGACTAACATTCCGTCATTTAATAACTGACAGTTTGCTGCACTAGGTACAGACAGCCACACTCATTTTAAAATGAAAACTTTCACTTCAATGTAATAAACATTTATTAAGCTCTACTGGTCAAATGAGTATAAAAAGAAGGAGACCCACCCTTGCATTAAAGAATTACCTACTTAAAAAAATGTGTTTTATACATAATCACAAATTTTATTAAAAAGAGAAAAACTTAGAGGGCAGACAGCAGAAGCAAGAAAAACTACAATCCTGCATCCTGTGGAACAAAAACCACGTTCACAGAAAGATAAGACAAGGTGAAAAGGCAGAGGGCTATGTGCCAGATGTAGGAACAAGATAAAACCCCAGAAAAACAACTAAATGAAATGGAGATAGGCAATCTTCCAGAAAAAGAATTCAGAATAATAATAGTGAAGATGATACAGCACCTCAGAAAAAGAATGGAGGCAAAGATCGAGAAGATGCAAGAAATGTTTAACAAAAATCTAGAAAAATTAAAGAACAAACAAACAGAGATGAACAATACAATAACTGAAATGAAAAATACACTAGAAGGAATCAATAGCAGAATAACTGAGGCAGAAGAACGGATAAGTGACCTGGAAGACAGAATGGTGGAATTCACTGCTGCAGAACAGAATAAAGAGAAAAGAATGAAAAGAAATGAAGACAGCCTAAGAGACCTCTGGGACAACATTAAACGCAACAACGTTTGCATTACAGGAGTCCCAGAAGGAGAAGAGAGAGAGAAAGGACCTGAGAAAATATTTCAAGAGATTATACTCAAAAACTTCCCTAACATGGGAAAGGAAATATCCACCCAAGTCCAGGAAGCGCAGAGAGTCCCAGGCAAGATAAACCCAAGGAGAAACACACGGAGACACATAGTAATCAAATTGGCAAAAATTAAAGACAAAGAAAAATTATTGGGCTTCCCTGGTGGTGCAGTGGTTGAGAATCTGCCTGCTAATGCAGGGGACACGGGTTTGAGCCCTGGTCTGGGAAGATCCCACATGCCACGGAGCAACTAGGCCCGTGAGCCACAACTACTGAGCCTGTGCGTCTGGAGCCTGTGCTCTGCAACAAGAGAGGCCGCGATACTGAGAGGCCTGCGCACCACAACGAAGAGTGGCCCCCGCTTGCTACAACTAGAGAAAGCCCTCACACAGAAACGAAGACCCAACACAGCAAAAATAAATAAATAAATGACTAAACTCCTACCCCCAACATCTTGAAAAAAAAGAAAAGAAAGAAAAATTATTGAAAGCAGCAAGGGAAGAACAACAAAAAACATACAAGGGAACTCCCATAAGGTTAACAGCTGATTTCTCAGCAGACACTCTACAACCCAGAAGGGACTGGCATAATATACTTAAAGTGATGAAAGGGAAGAACCTACAACCAAGATTACTCTACCCAGCAAGGATCTCATTCAGATTCAACAGAGAAATCAAAAGCTTTACAGACAAGCAAAAACTAAGAGAATTCAGCACCACCAAACCAGCTCTACAACAAATGCTAAAGGAACTTCTCTAAGGGGGAAACACAAAAGAAGAAAAGGACCTGCAAAAACAAACCCAAAACAATTAAGAAAATGGTAATAGAACATACATATCAATAAGTACCTTAAACATGAATGGATTAAATGCTCCAACCAAAAGACACAGGCTTGCTGAATGGATACAAAAATAAGACCCATATATATGCTGTCTACAAGAGACCCACTTCAGACCTAGGGACACATACAGACTGAAAGTGAGGGGATGGAAAAAGATATTCCATGCAATTGGAAATCAAAAGAAAGCTGGAGTAGCAATACTCATATCAGATAAAATACACTTTAAAGTACAGAATCTTACAAGAGACAAGGAAGGACACTCCATAATTAATGATCAGGTGATCAACCCAAAAAGAAGATATAACAATTATAAATATTATGCACCCAACATAGGAGCACCTCAATACATTAGGCAACTGCTAACAGCTATAAAAGAGGAAATCGACAGTAACACAATAATACTGGGGGACTTTAACACCTCTCTTAACACCAATGGACACATCATCCAAACAGAAAATTAATAAGGAAACACAAGCTTTAAATGACACAATAAAGCAGATAGATTTAATTGATATTTGTAGGACGTTCCATCCAAAAACAGCAGATTACACTTTCTTCTCAAGTGCACACAGAACATTCTCCAGGATAGATCACATCTTAGGTCACAAATCAAGCCTCAGTAAATTTAAGAAAATTGAAATCATTATCAAGAATCTTTTCTGACCACAATGCTATGAGATTAGGTACCAATTACAGGGAAAAAAACCGTAAAAAACACAAACACATGGAGGCTAAACAATATGTTACTAAATAACCAAGAAATCAAAGAGGAAATCAAAAAATACCTAGAGACAAATGACAATGAAAACACGAAGATCCAAAACCTATGGGATGCAGCAAAAGCAGTTCTAAGAGGGAAGTTGATAGCAATACAATCCTACCTCAAGAAACAACAAACATCTCAAATAAACGATCTAACATTACACCTAAAGGAACTAGAGAAAGAAGAACAAACAAAACCCAAAGTTAGTTGAAGGAAAGAAATCATAAAGATCAGAGCAAAAATAAATGAAATAGAAACAAAGAAAACAATAGTAAAGATCAATAAAACCAAAAGCTGGTTCTCTGAGGAGATAAACAAAATTGATAAACCATTAGCTAGACAAATCAAGAAAAAGAGGGAAAGGACTCAAATCATTAAAATTAGAAATGAAAAAGGAGAAGTTACAACAGACTGCAGAAATACAAAGCATCCTAAGAGACTACTACAAGCAACTCAATGCAATAAAATGGACAACCTGGAAGAAATGGACACATTCTTAGAAAGGTATAACCTTCCAAGACTGAACCAGGAAGAAATAGAAAATATGAACAGACCAATCAAAAGTAATGAAATTGAAACTGTGATTAAAAATCTTCCAACAAACAAAAGTCCAGGACCAGATGGCTTCACAGGTGAATTCTATCAAACATTTAGAGAAGAGCTAATACCCAGCCTTCTCAAACTCTTCCAAAAAATTGCAGAGGAAGGAAAACTTCCAAACTCATTTTATGAGGCCACCATCACCCTGATAACAAAACCAGACAAAGATACTACAAAAAAAAGAAAACTACAGACCATTATCACTGATGAATATAGATGCAAAAAACCTCAACAAAATACTAACAAACAGAATCCAACAACACATTAAAAGGATCATACACCATGATCAAGTGGGATTTATCCCAGGGATGAAAGGATTCTTCAATATATGAAAATCAATCAATGTGATACACCATATTAACAGATTGAAGAATAAAAACCATATGATCATCTCAATAGATGCAGTAAAAGCTTTTTACAAAATTCAACACGGATTTATGATAAAAACTCTCCAGAAAGTGGGCATAGAGGGAACCTACTTCAACATAATAAAGGCCATATATGACAAATCCAGAGCAAACATCATTCTCAATGGTGAAAAACTGAAAGCATTTCCTCTATGATCAGGAACAAGACAAGGATGTCCACTCTCACTACTATTATTCAACATAGTTTTGGAAGTCCTAGCCACGGCAGTCAGGGAAGAAAAAGAAATAAAGGGAATACAAATTGGAAAAGAAGAAGTAAAACTCTCACTGTTTGCAGATGACATACTATATATAGAGAATCCTAAAGATGCTACCAGAAAACTACTAGAGCTAATCAATCAATTTGGTAAAGTTGCAGGATACAAAATTAATGCACAGAAATCTCTTGCATTGTTATACACTAATGATGAAAAATCTGAAAGAGAAATTAAGGAAACACTCCCATTTACCACTGCAACAAAAAGAATAAAATACCTAGGAATAAACCTACCTAGGGAGACAAAAGACCTGTACTCAGAAAACTATAAGACACTGATTAAAGAAATTAAAGATGATACCACAGATGGAGAGATATACCATGTTCTTGGATTGGAAGAATTAATATTGTGAAAATGACTATACTACCCAAAACCATCTACAGATTAAATGCAATCCCTATTAAATTACCAATGGCATTTTTTACAGAGCTAGAACAAAAAATCTTAAAATTTGTATGGAGACACAAAATACCCTGAATAGCCAAAGCAGTCTTGAGGGAAAATATGGAGCTGGAGGAATCAGACTCCCTGGCTTCAGATTATACTACAAAGCTACAGTAATCAAGACAGTATGGTACTGGCACAAAAACAGAAATATAGATCAATGGAACAGGATAGAATGCCCAGAGAAAAACCCACACACCTATGGTCAACTAATCTATGACAAAGGAGGCAAGGATATACAATGGAGAAAAGACAGTCTCTTCAATAAGTGGTGCTTGGTAAACTGGACAGCTACATGTAAAAGAATGAAATTAGAACACTCCTTAACACCATACACAAAAATAAACTCAAAAAAAAAAAAAAGAGAGAAAAACTTTAGCTAAAAGGAGCAAAGCTTCATATAAAAACACCTAACCTAATTTCCAATGTGATTTTTTTGTCTAATTTACCAATATATGTAATTTAAACAGTACCCTTGTAGTCACTCAGTGAACTGTATCCAGGATGCTATGCAAGGCATTTTACACGTATTATCTTATTAATAACCACAACTATGAGATTCACATTATCACTGTCTCTTCTATCAATGAGAAAACCAAGCCTCAAAGAGATTTTAAAAATTGCCCCAAATCATTCAGCAAGTAAATTGCATAATTGAGAAATGAATTCAAACTCAAGTGCATTTGCCTCCAAAGCTCTATTCACTGAGCACAGTTGCTGTGCTGGGCTTGTGTCCAGTTTGTCTGAGATACAAGCCACTCCCGTAAAGTCACAGACAGGACTGGAGTATCATTCAGGAAAGAGTTTTGTGAGGGCAAGGCAAAGAGAGGGGCCTTGTGGTTAAGTAAGTTTGGGCAATGCAGCCTCCTGCTCCCCACTGAAAACTCAGACAGTGTTTTAATTAGCTGAAACCATGGCTTTAACATGCTCAGAGGGGCTCTTCAATAAAAAGAGAACCCTGTTTGTATGTGTGCTTAGGAAGCATGATACTAACAATAAGAAAGAACCACAGAAGGTTCATTCTCAAGGTCAGCACACAAGGATCACACACAGTTGGGGAAGCATTTGTGTATATTTCACTGCTCATTAAAAATAAACTTATTGGGCTTCCCTGGTGGCGCAGTGGTTGAGAGTCTGCCTGCCGATGCAGGGGACACGGGTTCGTGCCCCGGTCCGGGAAGATCCCACATGCCGCGGAGCGGCTGGGCCCGTGGGCCATGGCCGCTGAGCCTGCGCGTCCGGAGCCTGTGCTCCGCAACGGGAGAGGCCACAACAGTGAGAGGCCCGCATACCACAAAAAAAAATAAATAAATAAACTTATTGTGGGACTTCCCTAGTGGTCCAGTGGTAAAGCCTTCCAATGCAGGGGACGCAGGTACGATCCCTGGTCAGGAAACTAAGATCCAACATGCTGCAGGGCAACTGAGCCAGTGCACCTCAACTAGAGAGAGAAAACCCGCATGCCACAACTAGAGAGAAGCCCGTGCGCTGCAACAAAGAGCCCACGTGCTGCAACGAAAGAGCCTGCGTACCACAATGAAGATCCCACGTGCCACAACTAAGACCCCATGCAGCCAAAAATAATACATACATACATACATAAATAAACCTGTTGAAGTTTGTTTAATCCAGTAAGGATTTTATTTTATTTTATCTTATTTTATTTTGGCTGGGTTGGGTCTTCGTTTGCTGTGTGCGAGTGGGTGCTACCCTTTGTTGTGATGCGCGGGCTTCTTATTGCGGTGGCTTCTCTTTTTGTGGCACACAAGCTGTAGGCGTATGGGCTTCAGTAGTTGCAGCACGTGGGCTCCATAGTTGTGGCACATGGGCCCTAGAGCGCAGGCTCAGTAGTTGTGGCACTTAGTTGCTCTGCGGCATGTGGGATATTCCTGGACCAGGGATCGAACCTGTGTCCCCTGCACTGGCAGGCGAATTCTTAACCACTGCGCCACCAGGGAAGTCCCCAGGTTTTGTTTTCAAATTTATCTCTCTGTGGCAGTTTTGCTCTCACTTGGGGAAAGACTGGATGGACACACAATGTTAGAGAAAATGCTGCATTTAGAATGAAGAGCAAACTGGCTGGAGTGACAATTTTTTCTACATTATGGGTTGGTACCTACCCTAGGGCCTGACATTTTCATCATCGACCTTGATCCAGACACTACATTTGAACGAGCTCCCACCAAGGAAGGTGGGTGCGGATTCAAAAAGAGTGACTAAAACAGGGTGTAATTTTTTCTTTGATTTTAAATATGTATCTACCCAGTGCATATGACAGTTAAAATTATTTTTGGTAACTATTTATGATTGTGACTTCCCCACATTAATGCTGGAAACAGATCTGGATTAAATCAAACAGCTGATCAGTTCCATCTCTCCCCTCCTCCCAAGATTTGCAAAAAGGTTTTTAATTAACACAAAATAATTTTTACTTTTGAATTCATATATCAAGCCCGTGGCAAAATTTTAGTGCTGGTTTATGGGTCATCTATTTTTCTTGAAGAACTGCATTCTGAGAGTGGCATTGACTCAAATCCTGCTAGAATACTGAAATTACAGGTCTTATATAAGAGGTGAGGTGACAGAAAAGATTTTTCAAGGATGAGTTAACATTTGATAATAATTCACATTTATGGCAGGGGATACAAACCCCAAAGGGTTTATAGAATAAGGGAGGGAGAAGCATGTAACGCTATAATATGGAAAGGGCCACAAACAGGACATAGCCACTCAGGGCCACTCCAGGCGAGAGGGTGAGGTCAGGAGGCCCAGGCTGTGTCCTGAAGGCTGGGCTCCAGCCAGGAGAGGAAGAAAGTGTGTGTTGGAGGGACGCTTCCAAGAGCAGGAAGAGCATGACCCAAGGCAGGGGGGCATGAAAGAGCCTGCATAATATTTCTGAGGGAGGAGGAAGTGATGGGGGAGGTATGAGGGATCCCCACAATCATGGCCCTGCCCAGAGTGGAGCAATGCCAGCCCCAACTCTGCCAACAACATGGGAAAGCAGGGAACTGGCTGAGCCTCAGTTTCCACATCTGTGCAAGGGCAACAGCAACATGAAAGGCCACTCATGTGAGTGCAGCACATCAAGCACATGTAAAGAATGAAAATTAGTATGCTGTCTCAGCTTTAGATTTCTCAAAGAAGCCAAGATGGTAGTATTTCAGAGGCTGAAAAGCAGCACCTAATTTCTTCTTGGCATTTTTCTTTCCAACATCTTTGAAATCTGAGTGTTAAGTCTCTACATTTTTTTTCCCCATTAGGACTCAACAAAGCTATTTTCATTTTGGGTGGGACCTATTTGATTTTTACCCCCTTGGTTCCTAAAGGATCTTGTGGAGTTGTTTGTATGCTGAAGTTTTAGCCTGTGGGTAGGTGATGGGAAGCAGATTGCATTTTGTAAACAGGCCTCAGCCATATCTTCTATCTCACGTGCTCTTCCGCAGTGTGGCCCTGCCTCTCCCATCATCTTGGTCCCCTGGAATCTGAGCGTTGCTTGATCACTAGAATGAGGCAGAGTTGATTCTGGGGTTTCTGCCTGGGTTGCTCAGCATGCACATTCTTTGGAGCTCCCTCTGGGAACCGAGCCACCATGCTGGGAGAAGCCCAAGCTCTTTGGAGAGGCCATGTGGATGTGTTCCCGTCAATAGCTCCAGCTGGGCTGACAGTAGCTTTAAAAGGCCAGCCGGGAGACTGGTTTAAGATGGCGGAGTGGAAGGATGTGCACTCACTCCCTCTGGCAAGAGCACTGGAATCACAACTAACTGCTGAACAATCATTGACAGGAAGACACTGGAACTCACCAAAAAAGATACCCCACATCCAAAGACAAAGGAGAAGCCAAAATGAGATGGTAGGAGGGGCGCAATCACAATAAAATAAAATCCCACAACTGCTGGGTGGGTGACTCACTAACTGAAAAACACTTATACCATGGAAGTCCACCCACTGGAGTGAAGGTTCTGAGCCCCACGTCACGCTTCCCAATTTGAAGGTCCAGCAACGGGAGGAGGAATTCCTAGAGAAACAGACTTTGAACGCTAATGGGATTTGATTGTAGGACTTCTACAGGACTGGGGGAAACAGAGACTCCACTCTTGGAGGGCACACACAAAGTAGTGTGTGCATCAGGACCCAGGGGAAGGAGCAGTGACCCTACAGAAGACTGAACCAGACATACCTGCTAGTGTTGGAGGGTCGCCTGCAGAGGTGGCAGGGGTGGCTGTGGCTCACCATGGGGACAAGGACACTGGCAGCAGAAGTTCTGGGAAGTACTCCTTGGCGTGAGTCCTCCCACAGTCCACCATTAGCCCCACCAAAGAGCCGGCTAGGCTCCAGTGTTGGGTCGCCTCAGGCCAAAGAACCAACAGGGATGGAACCCAGCCCCACCCATCAGCAGACAAGCAGATTAAAGTTTTACTGAGCTCTGTCCACCACAGAAACACCCAGCTCTACCCACCACCAGTCCCTCCCATCAGGAAACTTGCACAAGGCTCTTAGATAGACTTATCCACCAGAGGACGGACATCAGAAGCAAGAAGGACTACAATCCTGCAGCCTGTGAGGAAAAAAAAAACACATTCACAGAGAGATAGACAAGATAAAAGGCAGAGGGCTAAGTACCAGATGAAGGAACAAGACAAAATCCCAGAAACACAACTAAATGAAGTGGAGATGGGCAACTTTCCAGAAAAAGAATTCAGAATAATGATGGTGAAATGTTTCTTGTAAACAAGAAATGTTTAACAGAGATCTAGAAGAATTAAAGAACAAACACCTAGAAAAATTAAAGAACAAACAAACAGAGATGAACAATACAATAACAGAAGTGAAAAATACGCTAGAAGCAATCAGCAGCAGAATAACTGAGGTAGAAGAATGGATAAGTGACCTGGAAGACAGACTGGTGGAATTCACTGCCATGGAACAGAATAGAGAAAAAAGAATGAAAAGAAATGAAGACAGCCTAAGAGACCTCTGGGACAACATTAAATGCAATAACATTCACATTATAGGGGTCCCAGAAGGAGAAGAGAGAGAGAGAAAGGACCCAAGAAAATATTTGAAGAGGTAGAGTAGAAAACTGCCTTAACATGGGAAAGAAAATAGCCACCCAAGTCCAGGAAGCGCAGAGAGTCCCAGGCAAGATAAACTCAAGGAGAAACATGCTGAGACACATAGTATTCAAACTGACAGCAATTAAAGACAAAGAAAAATTATTGAAAGCAGCAAGGGAAAAATGACAAATAACATACAAGGAACTCCCATAACATTAAAAGCTGATTTCTCAGCAGAAACTCTATAAGCCAGAAGGGACTGGCATGATATACTTAAAGTGATGAAAGGGAAGAACCTACAACCAAGATTACTCCACCCAGCAAGGATCTCATTCAGATTCAACAGAGAAGTCAAAAGCTTTACAGACAAGCAAAAGCTAAGAGAATTCAGCACCACCAAACCAGCTCTACAACAAATGCTAAAGGAACTTCTCTAAGTGGGAAACACAAGAGAAGAAAAGGACCTGCAAAAACAAACCCAAAACAATTAAGAAAATGGTAATAGGAACATACATATCAATAATTACCTTAAACGTGAATGGATTAAAAGCTCCAACCAAAAGACACAGACTTGCTGAATGGATACAAAAACAAGACCCATATATATGCTGTCTACAAGAGACCCACTTCAGACCTAGGGACACATACAGACTGAAAGTGAGGGGATGGAAAAAGATATTCCATGCAAATGGAAATCAAAAGAAAGCTGGAGTAGCAATACTCATATCAGATAAAATACACTTTAAAATACAGAATCTTACAAGAGACAAGGAAGGACACTCCATAATTAATGATCAAGTGATCAATCCAAAAAGAAGATATAACAATTATAAATATTATGTACCCAACATAGGAGCACCTCAATACATTAGGCAACTGCTAACAGCTATAAAAGAGGAAATTGACAGTAACACAATAATACTGGGGGACTATAACACCTCGCTTAACACCAATGGACAGATCATCAGAACAGAAATTTAATAAGGAAACACAAGTTTTAAATGACACAATAGACCAGCTAGATTTAATTGATATTAATAGGACCTTCCATCCAAAAAGAGCAGATTACACTTTCTTCTCAAGTGCACATAGAACATTCTCCAGGATAGATAACATCTTGGGTCACAAATCTAGCCTCAGTAAATTTAAGAAAACTGAAATCATATCAAGCATCTTTCTGACCACAATGCTATGAGATTAGGTATCAATTACAGGGAAAACAACATAAAAAACACAAACACATGGACGCTAAAAAATATGTTACTCAGGCTTCCCTGGTGGTGCAGTGGTTGAGAGTCCGCCTGCCAATGCACGGGACACGGGTTCGTGCCCCGGTCTGGGACGATCTCACATGCCGCGGAGCGGATGGGCCCGTGAGCCATGGCCGCTAAGCCTGTGCGTCCGGAGCCTGTGCTCCACAACGGGAGAGGCCACAACACTGAGAGGCCCGCGTACCGAAAATAACAAACAAACAAAAAAATGTTACTAAGTAATGAAGAGATCATTGAAGAAATCAAAGAGGAAATCAAAAATTACCTAGAGACCAGTTACAACGAAAACACAATGATCCAAAACCTATCGGATGCAGCAAAAGCAGTTCTAAGAAGGAAGTTTATAGCAATACAAGCCTATCTCAAGAAACAAGAAAAATCTCTAATAAACAATCTAACCTTACACCTAAAGGAACTAGAGAAAGAAGAACAAACAAAACCCAAAGTTAGAGGAAGGAAAGAAATCATAAAGATCAGAGCAGAAATAAATGAAATAGAAACAAAGAAAACAATAGCAAAGATCAATAAAACTAAAAGCTGGTTCTTCAAGAAGATAAACAAAATTGATAAACCATTAGCTAGACAAATCAAGAAAAGGAGGGAGAGGACTCAAATCAATAAAATTAGAAATGAAAAGGAGAAGTTACAACAGACACCACTGAGATACAAAATACCCTAAGAGACTACTACAAGCAACTCTATGCCAATAAAATGGACAACCTGGAGGAAATGCACAAATCCTTAGAAAGGTATAAACTTCCAAGACAGACCAGGAAGAAATAGAAAATATGAGCAGAGCAGTCACAAGTAATGAAATTGAAACTGTGATTAAAAATCTTCCAACAAACAAAAGTCCAGGATCAGATGGCTTCACAGGTGAATTCTAACAAGCATTTAGAGAAGAGTTAACACTCATCCTTCTCAAACTCTTCCAAAATATAGCAGAGGGAGGAACACTCCCAAACTCATTCTACGAGGCCACCATCACCCTGATACCAAAAGCAGACAAAGATGTCATAAAGAAAGAAAACTACAGGCCAATATCTCTGATGAACATAGATGCAAAAATCCTCAACAAAATACTAGCAAAGAGAATCCAACAGCACATTAAAAGGATCATACACCATGATCAAGTGGGGTTTATCCCAGGAATGCAAGGATTCTTCAATATATGTAAATCAATCAATGTGATACATCATATTAACAAACTGAAGGATGAAAACCATATGATCACGACAATAGTTGCAGAAAAAGCTTTTGACAAAATTCAACACCGATTTATGATAAAAACCCTCCAGAAAGTAGGCATAGAGGAAACTTACCTCAACATAATAAAGGCCATATATGACAAACCCACAGCCAACACCATTCTCAATGGTGAAAAACTGAAACCATTTACCCTAAGATCAGGAATAAGTCAAGGTGGTCCACTCTTACCACTATTATTCAACATAGTTTTGGGAGTTTTAGACATAGCAATCAGAGAAGAAAAAGAAATAAAAGGAATCCAAATCAGAAAAGAAGAAATAAAACTGTCACTGTTTGCAGATGACATGACACTATACATAGAGAATCCTAAAGATGCTACCAGAAAACTACCAGAGCTAATCAATGAATTTGGTAAAGTAGCAGGATACAAAATTAATGCACAGAAATCTCTTGCATTGTTATACACTAATGATGAAGAATCTGAAAGAGAAATTGAGGAAACACTCCCATTTACCATTGCAACAAAAAGAGTAAAATACCTAGGAATAAACCTACCTAGGGAGACAAAAGACCTGTATGCAGATAACTATAAGACACTGATGAAAGAAATTAAAGATGATACCACAGATGGAGAGATATACCATGTTCTTGGATTGGAAGAATCAACATTGTTAAAATGACTGTACTACCCAAAGCAATCTACAGATTCATTGCAATCCCTATCAAACTACCAATAGCATTTTTCAGAGAACTGGGACAAAAAATTTCATGATTTGTATGGAAACACCAAAGACCCAAAAAAGTCAAAGTAATCTTGAGAAAGAAAAACGGAGTGGGAGGAATCAGGCTCCCTGACTTCAGACTATACTACAAAGCTACAGTAATCAAGACAGTATGGTACTGACAGAAAAATACACATCAGTGGGTCAGGATAGAAAGCCCAGAGATTACCCATGCACATATGGTTACCTTATCTTTGATAAAGGAGGTAAGAATATACAACGGAGAAAAGACAGTCTTTTCAATAAGTGGTGCTTCAAAAACTGGACAGCTACATGTAAAAGAATGAAATTAGAACACTCCCTAACACCATACATGAAAATAAACTCAAAATGGATTAGAGAACTAAATGTAAGACTGGACACGATAAAGGTCTTAGAGGAAAACATAGGAAGAACACTCTTTGACATAAATTACAACAGGATCTCTTTTGATCCACCTCCTAGAGTAATGGAAATAAAAACAAAAATAAACAAATGGGACCTAATGAAACTTAAAAGCTTTTGCCCAGCAAAGTAAACTACAAATAAGATGAAAAGACAACCCTCAGAATGGGAGAAAATATTTGCAAGTGAATCAATGGACAAAGGTTTAATCTCCAAATTATACAAACAGCTCATGCAGCTCAATATTAAAAAAACAAACAACCCAATCCAGAAATGGGCAGAAGACCTAAATAGACATTTCTCCAAAGAAGACATACAGATGGCCAAGAAGCACATGAAAAGCTGCTCAACATCACTAATTATTAGAGAAATTCAAATCAAAACTACAGTGAGGTATCACCTCACACCAGTTAGAATGGGCATCATCAGAAAATCTGCAAACAACAAACGCTGGAGAGGGTGTGGAGAAAAGGGAACACTCTTGCACTGTTGGTGGGAATGTAAATTGATATAGTCACTACAGAGAACAGTTTGGAGGTTCCTTAAAAAGTAAAAATAGAATTACCATATGACCCAGCAACCCCACTACTGGGCATATACCCAGAGAAAACCATAATTCAAAAAGACACATGCACCCCAATGTTCATTGCAGCACTATTTACAATAGCCAGGTCATGGAAGCAACCTAAATGCCCATCGACAGACGAATGGATAAAGAAGATGTGGCACATATATACAATGGAATATTATTCAGCCATAAAAAGGAATGAAATTGGGCATTTGCAGCAACGTGGATGGACCTGGAGAGTGTCATACAGAGTGAAGTAAGTCAGAAAGAGAAAAACAAATATCGTATATTAACGCATATATGTGGAAGCTAGAAAAATGGTACAGATGAACTGGTTTGCAGGGCAGAAATAGAGACACAGATGTAGAGAACAAACGTATGAACACCAAGGGGGGAATGTTGGGGGGGGGGGGTGTGATGAATTGGGAGATTGGGATTGACATGTATACACTAATATGTATAAAATCCATAACTAAGAAGAACCTCCTGTATAAATAAATAAATTAAATTAAATTAAAAAATTCAAAAAAAAAAAAAAAAAAAGACCAGCCAGGTGAGTCTTCAGATGGCTCAAGCCCCAGCCAACATCTTAGTGCTACCATGTGAGAGACCACTAGCAAGAACAGTCAAGCAACCCACAGAAGCAGAAGCATGAGCTCATAAAAAATTGTTGTTTCAAGCTATCAAGTTTTGGGGTGTTTGTTCCACAGCAATGGATAAGTGGAACAGCCACTATTTTTGTTTTTTAAACAGATGACCCCAGAAGCTACATGAAGAAAGGATTCAGTACAGAAGGTGAGGCGCCAGAAGGTGACCAGTGCTGCTGACGAGCCTAAAGGGAGAGCCTGGGAAAGGAGTGAGAGTGTCCAGACCATTCTGAACGCAGGTCCCCCTGGGGTGGGGTAGGGCCTCCCACAAACAGCCCCCTCGTTACATCAGCACGTGTGGCCTCACTTTTCAGGTTCTTTGCTTCTCATCTTGGCAGCAATTCCCCCTCTTTCAAGAAAAATGCTGCATCACTTACGAGGGACCTCTGTGCCAGAACCCCAAACCGATGGCAACAAAACCCAAAGATCTCCCTGAAATGCTTTCGCAGATGTCTGCCTGAGCTGTGCTCATCTCCAACCTACCTTTCCCAGTCTCTCTGGTGAAGCAGGTCCCCACTCTGGGAAACACACAAGAACCAAACTCTCCAGCAGGACCCAGTAAACATATGACTGCTAATCTCCATCCTGACTGCTCTGAACGTCCAGGGCCTACTCCTAGTGACATCACCTGGAGGGGTCTCTGGTGAAGAGGAAGCACTTTGTCCTCGTTCAGTGGAAACCTTCCCTTCCATCCTAACCCACCGGCTGTGCAGATTTCAGAATATGATGATGGCTAACTCAGTATGGGAACCTGGTACTTCAGCACCAAGTTAAATTCCCTTGGAATGTTTCCGCGGTGCAGCCCACACTTGGAAACTGCTCTCTTTCTGCCTTTTGAGAAGCTAGCTACATGTGACAGCAAGCGAAACCACTTTTTTTTTTTTTTTTTTTTTGCTGTACATGGGCCTCTCACCATCGTGTCCTCTCCTGTTGCGGGGCATGGGCTCCGGACGCGCAGGCTCAGCGGCCATGGCTCACGGGCCCAGCTGCTCCGCGGCATGTGGGTTCTTCCCGGACCGGGGCATGAACTCGTGTCCCCTGCATCGGCAGGCGGACTCTCAACCACTGCACCACCAGGGAAGCCCGCGAAACCACTTTTTACAAAAAAACAAAACTGGTGATTTATCACTATTATTAAAAAAAAACAACCCTCCAAAAATTATTTTGAACTGCTGCCACGGGTCAGTTAAAATGGCACATGATCTGGAGAACAACAGTTCCCCCACCAGTGAGAAAACAGAGCAGGTTGCCAGGGTACCAACAGGGAGAAGCAGAGTTTGCCAAGGGGATAAACAGCAGCACTGTCACCCCAGGAACCGGGACAACACATGCGAGTCAGGAGTGAGATGCAGAACGTAAGTGCTGCCGGAGGGTATGCTGGGAGCCACAAACTGGGCAGAGGAGCTCGGACCAGAGGCCACCCCCTTGGGGAGAGCATCCTCCCAGAAGACAGGACACAGAGAAGTCCAGGAGAACAGGGCAAGACCCAGGACCCATGGCAAGGGCAGGCAAGGGTCTCACTTCCCACCCAAGTGTGGTGCTGCCAGTGGGTCAGAGAAACCAAATACACTGAGTATCGGGTGGCTAGAGCAGCCTCATTATAATTAAGAAATTAGCAAACCAGAGCAGGTGAAGACTCAGAAATAAGGAAGATCAGAAAGAGAGCAGTGGATATCTTTGTTCACTCCACTGGTCCCCAGGATACCTCTTTGGAGGGGGAAGGTCTGAGATCCACCTGGAAGAGCATTTCCCAGAGTGGGTTCTCCGGGGCTCGTATTTGGGATTAGCAGATGCAAACTATTACATATAGGATGGATAAACAATAAGGTCCTACTGCATGGCAGCACACTATATTCAGTATCCTGTGATAAACCATTATAGAAAAGAACATGAAAAAGAATATATATGTATAACTGAGTCACTTTGCTGTGCAGCGGAAATTAACACAATATTGTAAATCAACTATACTTCAATAAAATTAAAAAAAAAAAAGGCTACTTGGAGAAAGAGTTTCATGTCTAAGCACTTTTAGGGAAAACTGGGTCAACAGAGTCACAACAGGCCTCTGTTGTGAAGGACCCAGCAGACGGGGCACAGCATCCAGCGCTTCAGCAGGTTGGAGGGTGCTGTTCACCACTTTTTTGTCGTGAAGTCCAGTTTTCTAATAGAAGTTTGCTTTGTTCCTCTCTCCCGGTTAATGGTCAGCTTCTTAAGAGCTGGGACTAGACTTAGAGAAGGAACTTATGGTTACTGGGGGGAAGGATGGGGGAAGGGATATTTAGAGAGTTTGGGATTGACATGTACACACTGCTATGTTTAAAATGGATGACCAACAAGGACCTACTAGATAGTATGGGGAACTCTGCTCAATGTTATGTGGCAGCCCGGATGGGAGAGGAGCTTGGGGGAGAACGGATACATGTGTATGTATGACTGAGTCCCTTTGCTGTGCACCTGAAACTATCACAACACTGTTAATCGGCTACGCTCCAATATAAAATAAAAAGGTTAAAAAAAAGAGCTGGGGCTGACTCTGAATGCACCGTTTCCTTTTCCTGTTCAACCAAGAGCTGCATTTTGAGGTGTTTCCTAAGGCACGATATCAGTCACAGGCCTGGGTGGAGCTGAGTGCAGAGCTCGATGGAGGTGTCCATGGGGGTCCAGACCCTTTTGGGGCTCTGGCCTATTAGAAGGGTGGGGACCATCCGAGTCACGCCTGGGAGAGGAGGCCACCTGCCGCCTCGGACCTGGGGCTCCCCGGCCTCCTTCTGGCTGCTGGTCTGGGTTGCTCACAGGAGACAGGCAAACGCATGATGGCCTCGGTCCTAACAGAAGCCCAGTGCCACTGGAGACCAGCAGGGAATTTTGTGTTTTCCTTTTCTTTCAGACTGTCAGTTGGGTTGGGTATTTACCGTGGCAACTGAGAACAGGCTGAGTAGGTGTGGAGAGTGGGAGCTCCAAGGCAGAGCGCAGTGATACCTGCTGGATGATTTACAGGTGACGTGTAGAGCCCTCGCCGCCGCCTTGGACCGTGAGCACCAGCCCTGAGAGGAGTGTGGTGGTGGAAAGGAGCCTGGGTCCTGTGGAGCCCTTAAAGTAAGTCCTGAATGGCCTCCCCCAGCACTTGATTTTCAGGAGCCTAGAAAAAACATCTTGTTCTGGGTGCAGTTCCTTCGGTTTGCATTACTCATGCCTAATCATCTTGCCTGATTCAGATCCGGTCTGTGACTTAAGGAACTTACAACCCACAGGGATTAACAAGACTTTATACATTTCTCTATGACAGAGCTGCGCGTGCTACGTGATGGAGGTGTGCAGAGCAGGTGTGTGCCCTGCTCTAGCTGAGGGCTGAGGGGAGCTTTATCCACTCTGCTCAGTACCACTCCTGGTACCGAACTCAGAGCACAGACATGGTGTTTGAGAGCTGTTTGGTTTTGTTTTTAAAGCCAAAAGGGAAAGGAAAGAAGAAAACAAGTACTGGAAAAGTGTCATTTAATACAATCTAAACAATGCTCCAATGGACCAGACAAAACAAACAGCAATACTCCAAATGTTTTCTCCAAATAGTAAGTCCCACATCGGAACCAGGATTGCTTGTGGATCCAGTTTTATGGAGAGTCAAATGCCTTTACAAAGACAGGGCATCACTCCAGGGTCAGCTCGCCCATTTAATGAATGGTGACCACATCGGGGGACTGGCGACTGGGGCTTCCTGCCCCAGACAGCTGGAGCTGCAGGGGGCCCTCCGGTTGTCCCATCGAGACTCAGAGGGGTCCGTCCCTTGTTTGATCACTCCAACCTCAGCAACCTACCCCCTGGGCCAATCCCATTATTTGATCATCCTGACTTTGTCATGTAATCCCCTTCTAGCTATTGGACTAAAGGTAACTGGGCCATAAGGTACGATCTGTTCTTAACTCAGCAAGCCGTTCTCAGGGGAAAAAAACAAAAAGGGAGCAGGAGGTTCATATAACTTCACAGGGAGAGAGAAGACAAACGAGGAGCTGAGCTGAAGTTCCTTATGTCTCAGCCAGAGAGAAAGATTCGTGCAAGGTGCTAGGGTTCAAGATGAGGGAACACGCTCCAGGGAACGAGAAAGGACCAGTTCCGCAATCTGATGGGTATGGGTTGTAAGTGCGCAAATACTGTATTGAGTTGCATAGACTAAATGTAACTTATAGGAACTGTGGGATGACCCCCGCCCTCCCATATGTACTCTGCCCAGTTCTGGAGCATTTGAGGTGCTGAACAAAGATGTTTGACTATTTTCATGTCTTCCCTCTCAGTTTAGGTAGAAATACTACTTGCCTGCGTGTTTTCATGAGCAGGTTTGGGACCCTCTGTCACACTTTGTCATGGGAAGAATCAGCTCTATCTTATTCCAGGAAGTCGGGTCTATATTAGTGAAGAGTTTGGACTTGAGTGACTTGACAGAAATTCAAATACGCTTGGCATTACACGGCTTTTAGTGCAGCCATAGACCGATGCTCTTTGGAGACACTGCTCACGAGCCTGTCTGGCTCTGGACACTGAATACAGCTGGGGCAGTGGCTTCCTGAGGGTTTGCCTTCTCTGGGGCAGCAGAAGTCGCAGGCCCAGGTCTCAATGAGGCAGCCAATTGCTGTCTGGCCATCAGCCTAGCTGGGAGGAGTCCTTTCACAGCGCTCTTGGCCAAGCCCTTTCCCATGATGTCTATGGACCTGTCACCTTGGCTCTGAATCAGGAGGGGACTCACCTCCCGGAGGAAGTCTGGGGAGAGGAGAAAACAGGTAGAGGACTGAGGGGGTCACTTCAGGCCAGGCAAGGAGAGGCTGGCAGGGAAATTCACTGCTGGAGTTACCTGAAGAGAGAGCCACGCAGATAAAACTGAAAGATGATAAGTTAAAGAGAAACCAGAGCTCCCGGGAAGGCTGAGTATTCCCTCAATGGAAGCAGAACTCCCTGGAAGCCCGCCACGTGGGCTGACCTCACCCCTGCGCCCCGACCAGAGCAAACATGAAGCTTATCGCTGGAGGCCGGGAGGGCTGTAAACAGCCCAGCCCAGAGCCCGAACACACGGATGACGTTTCTTCTCCCGGGAAGGGAGACTTCTGAGGAGCAGGTGCCCCTTAGCAGGTCTTAGGTCAAACATAAAAGAAAATGAAAAATAATTCACGTGTATGAGGTATGAAAGTGATTCTTCCCGAAGCAGAGGCTTCAAACCCCAAGGCCTTTTCGTGACATGTCGCTTCCTAAGCAAATGTGGAACCTGCATTCAGGGAGACTCAGAGTGATCGTGCGCAGGGGCTTCAGAAGCTGTGTCTGCTGGAAACTTCTGGAACGGCCCCTGAAGAGGTGCAGGTGAGAAACCCTTCTCCCACTTCCTCATCTGCAGTGTGGGGCACTGAGGGGCTCTGCGACCCCACCCCCGCCCCACTGATGGCCTTGGATTCCACAGAGCTGAGTGAGGCTGCCGGAACACCTCCCCGGAAGGTCTACACTGTCTTGTCACCCGATCAAGAGCCTGTGCTTATCTGCAGTTTCGTAGAAACACCTGGGCCAGGCTACTTGCTTTCAAGATCCACAACTTCGGGCTTCCCTGGTGGCGCAGTGGTTGAGAATCTGCCTGCTAATGCAGGGGACACGGGTTCGAGCCCTGGTCTGGGAAGATCCCACATGCCACGGAGCAACTAGACCCGTGAGCCACAACTACTGAGCCTGTGCGTCTGGAGCCTGTGCTCCACAACAAGAGAGGCCGCGATAGTGAAAGGCCCGCGCACCGCGATGAAGAGTGGCCCCCGCTTGCCACAACTAGAGAAAGCCCTTGCACAGAAACGAAGACCCAACACAGCCAAAAATAAATAAATAAACAAATGTGCGGTTTAAAAAAAAAAAAGGAAAAAAAGAATATTAAAAAAAAAAAGATCCACAACTTCCGGGCAGGTAATGAGGCCCAAAGGAAACACGGCTATAGGCCTGGAGCAGCGGACAATCTAATGGGAACAAACACACTCGTGATGCCCTAGGCGGGCACACCAGAGGTTATGTGCAACACTCCAGGCCACTTGTTTAGGCCTTACGGTCTAGGGGCTGACTTCTGGGGGTTCTAGAGCAACTTGAGAAGGGAGGGCAGCTGGACTCAAGTGTGGCTAGGTGGCTTCACGGTGACAGTGGCTGTAGAAGTCCAATATACACAATTTGGAACTAACTTTCCACTTAACAGGCAAGTGAATGGCACAAAAGTAGAACCCATTTTTCTAGCTACTCTGTGACCTGTTAGGCAACCATGAGAGATACACCACTATTTATGACATTTAGAACCACAAAGAAGTAACACTAGAAGAATCGTCTATTATAGAGTCTGAATTTTAATCCCCTTCATAGTGATCTACCAATATATTAACTTCTAAAATATTGTTTATATCACATTTGTATATAGGATCCTTCCTGAAAACTGACACCACTACTGATTACCAAGAGACCAACATGTTGCATTCAGTACAATTTTGGAATTAATACATGTTGACTCAATCACCTTACAGGTCACCCTAAATTTATATGCTGACTACTTAACTGTTTAAATTGTTTCCACTGACCTTCTGGACATGGAAAAACAGTTGTTCCAGTATTTTAAAATATCACACAAGATGTCTCATCATTAGCTTTAGGAACTTCTTGGCCCTAGGCAGTCCATGTGCATTTACTTTTCTCCAAAATTTACTGGGCTCCAGCCTTGTGCTAGGTCCCAACTGGCCCCCCAGGAGCTGCCCACCTGCCTTAGAAGCTGTCAAAGGGGCAATCAGTGCATTTGATCTTGTACATTCATTTAAAAAGCAAAGGTGTATTACGGTTCTCATAGGGCTATTGACAATTCTCTGAATTCCCCCAGTCTCCTTGGGGCTAAGATCTCCTTAGGGCCAAGTGCTTTTCCCAAGCAGTTGCCTTAGGCTATAACTTTAGGTAACTGGGTAAATCCCCTAACTGAAGCACAACCTAAAGATTTTTTAAATAAGAATTGCTCATAGTCATTAAGCAATTTGTAACTGGCCCCTGAAAGGCCAATGCAATTTGCAAACTCCATGAGGTCAGATTTCTGAAGAAGGGAAAATGAGGAGGTTAGGTTCATGCTCTCATATGTACCCAACAGGAACCCTAAAGAGCTAAGATTTGGGGGAAAAAAACCCTCAAAAACTTAACAGACGATGGATAGAAAAGGGCTACAAACGGCTGGTCAGAGTCGACGGTGTAATAGACATGTAGGAAACAAAATTAATTCTCTTAAGCTTTCATTTTTTTCATGTATGAGGTCAACGGTCAATGGTCTTCCCTTAGGGAAAACACTGGTAAAGTGGAACCGAAGCTTGAGTTTAGAAAAGACATGGTAAAAGATTGTCTGGCTTGACAAATAAAAGAAATTCCAATCCACAGGTCTGGGAAAGTTAAACCTCAGTGTGGCAGAAGCAATCTCTATTGCTGGTAATCTCGGACAAATGTTAAGGAGTGATGCTGAACTGATGTTCAAAAGAGGACCCACTCCCTACCTAAGATCAATTAGCTTGTTATTAGTACCCAGCAAAAACTGAGGATCAGTTATCGTTCAGATGAATTAAAAACAGCAAGTGATCAATAGCATAACCAGCAAGAACTTTCCCACTGTCCCAACTGGGTTCTAAGACAAGCAGAAATGGGAAATGCTACAGACAAGAAAATGTTTTGATTTCAGCAGGGCCTGTGACATAATTTTTCATGACATTTTTGTAGCTGAAATGGTGAATCACCATGTGGTGGATTTTGGCAGGCCATAAGACTCTCGAGTTTAGCGCTGTTCTAGACATTTTTCAGAGTATCAGATGAAAGCATACTTACCACATTTTAAAATAACTAGTCTAAAAGTAATGGCTGTATTTACTGACAGAACCTAGAGTCTAAATTATCCCAACAGGCTGAATAATAAAATTCGTAAGAGAAATAGATATCCCTAAAGTTAAATTCAAGGAAATGAACCTCACGGGACAGCAGTTCTTATAGAAAACAGACGATGGTTCTATCTGACCACACATGACACAAGCACAGTGTAACCTCACTGTTCATACCATGCACTTGGTCCCAGTGTGCTGAAGGGGTGCATTACTCCTGCTCTCAGCGCAAGCCTGGGCCTCATGCTGGGCACTTGCACTTGGTAGGAAAGATGCTGGCAGTGTAGGTGGCAGTCGGGGGAGGACAAGGACAATAGGGAGGTTTTGCTTCTGGTCATAAGAACTGTCACTATCTGAAAAGCTGTCAAGAGGAATCAGACCATCAGCCAAGAATGAGTGGGAGGTTGGACGATGGTCTCTTAAATTCCTTCCAACCTTAAGATGCTCTGTTTCTAGGGGTTGCAGAAATCAAGACTCTGGCTTGCTATACTCCTCACTTAACTAAAAGAAAACATATTATTGAGTATACCTGAAATTCTATGACACTATTTTTTCTTCACGCATTTTCTGAATCTCTGTTATATTAATGATCTTCCCAGACTGAAACTCAAAATCAAATCCATATTTCCATCAACTTCTCTAGACTCTCTTTGGAAATACATTTTATGCATCTGCACCCTGAGATTAACTCTCCAAAGTGACAGACAGTATTAACAACCTGAGTGGAAATGCATTGTGGGGAGGGAAGAGAGCTCAGCCAGGAGGCAGCTGACCCCACTCTCCCATCTAGCAACAGTGGGAACGCTGATACTTTAGTACCCTTCCTGAGCCTTAGCATGGTCATTTGGGAAATTAAAAAACACACACACACAACTGAGATTAAAGATGCTTAGCTTATAGGACTGTTGTAAGACTAAAAAGAAGTAAAAAGATGTGATTGTGTTTTATACACTCCATACTATCACACAAATACAATGTTAATAATTGGAAATATTTAAGTGGTATCACAGCTGGGAATAAAACCTCTGTGTCCATGTCCAAAGATCCCTAATAAGTTCAGGTCAGTCTCTAATAGGGGATGACAAGGGAAGGAAAGAATTCTTTTAAGCAGGATTTAGAAACAGCCCATTCGACTCTTCCAAAATGAAAACTTAAAATAAATATCTAGACAGACAGATCTGCATGACATCATGTATCTCGAACTTTGGAAAGCGAGGGCCCGGTTTCGAATCCTGGCCTTGCCACTTACAAGCTGCCTGACGAGAGCATTAAGGAGAAAAGAGAATTTTTACTTTTATGAAAAAAAACCCACATTTCTGTTACTCTTTGGATTTCTTGCAGTTAGCAAAAACAGGTACTAACGTAGGTTTTTCATAAAAGCAAAGTGGTATAAAATGAACTTTTGGAAAGCGGGGGATACTCTTCACTTTATGCTATTTCAGCTTGGGAGAGGCTTCATAGGAACGCTCTACTTTTGGGTAGTGGGAAAAACCTGTGCTATTATTGAATATTGTTGCTTAAAACCATCTGCATCTCTTAGACACATGTCAAGGCTCTTACACTGTCTTACTAGAGAAATGAGAGAAGGAAAAATTTATGCAATTTCTTTTTCACCCTGTTCTGGAGACGCTGTCTTGAGCGTGGGCTGCTGAGTGGATCTCCCATGAAGGCTGATGGCTTCAGAACACCTTGGCATGTGGGGAAGGTGCTAATCACTTGGACTTATGAAATACTGAAATATTCAGGGTGAAGAGACAGAAAGCATGAGAACAAAAGTGGCCAATTTTCACACCTTGGGTCCTTGACTAAAATCATTCTGACATCTTTCTGGCCCCATGGCCTCAGGAGTGACTGGATGGTCACATTCTGTGGGGCAACCTCACCCTGGGACAATTATAGGTCCATCTCTTGGACAGCCATGGAGGAAAGACTCTAACTGAGGCTGTTTGAGGCTGTTTCTAACTCGAGTTTACCTATGGTCAAAGAAGCCTCAAATTTCTCAAGCTAACAATTGTGACTTTGATCATTCAAGACCAACATTTATCATGCACAAGAAAAATAAGATTAACATTTTCTAACGCACAGACACGCTCTGTGTAGGTAAACAAAGCATTAAAAAATTAATATAGAAAGGGAGTAGAGAAAGATCTGGCCTTGTTTCTTCTTCCATTATTAATAACGTAAATGTGAAATATTATCATCTACCTGCCATGAAGACAGGGAACACTGAGGAAAGCTTCATGCCTGGGAGCTAGCTGTAACTCTGTCCCTATAAACCCGACAGCGATGAACTCGGCAACCTGTAGCTACTAGAACATACCGTGTGCTTTTGAATCTATGTCTTTGGGTCTGTCTACAAATCCCTGAACCTTACATGGTGAGGGAGAAGAGGAGTTCCAACCCTGCTAGGACACCTCATCTCCCTCTTCCTCTCAGCAAATGTTTGCTGAATGGGTGGCTGAATTAATTTGTTTAGCCTTGGGCCTTGGCATTCCAAGCTTCTCTTGTTAATTTTTGATTCACTAACCCAATTAAAGAAAATGTTAGATGTTTTTCATTGTTAGGTCCACGGGATATGATAAAGACATATGTAAACAAACTGAAGAAAATGACTTTTAGGACGTTGAATGAACTTTAAAAATTCTGGGTGTCATGTCACTATATAACTGGTTCAGAAGAGTTAATATTTGTGGTTCAGGGCAAAGCAAACGGAACTGAACTTTGCACTAGTTCCAGAATTCTAACCTCTCTTAAGCAAACATACTTAGAATAAAATTTCACATAAAAAAAGCTTTAAAAGCTTGCAATTTAACTATATTAAGGTCAATTCAATTTACATTAATCTATTTAAGTCCCAGTGTCAATTAATATGTCCAGAAATGTATCTAATAGTTTTTTCCTACAGTAATTGAATTACAAATATGTAATCTTATATATTTATATAAGATTTATATATTTACATAGTTATAAATAAATATGTCATCTTCCTAATTAGGACATAAATATAAAATTAAGTTTTAAGCAATAAGCATTTATAAATTAAAACATGACTTATTTAAGACAGAGCTGTCCAACAGAAATATAATAAAAGCCACAAATGCAAACCCCATGTGCAATTTAAAATTTTTGAGTAGCTACATTAAGAAAAGTAAAAAGAAACAGGTATAATTAACTTTAATAATATATTTTATTTATCTCAACATATCAAAACGTTATAATTTCAACATGTGATCAAGAATTAAAAATTATTATGACTTATTTTACCCTTTCTTGGGTGCTTGAGCTCCAGTGTGTGCTTGACACCCACAGCGCACCTCAGTTGGGACTGCCACACTCCAAGGGCTCTATGGCTACAAGTGGCTGGTGGCTACTGTGTCACACAGCACCGCTTCAGGCTAATTTTATAGCCATAATATAAAACTGGGACATAGCGTGATTATTTTATTTACAGAAGGGAGGTGGAAAGGATACTTGTGAAAGCCCTAGGAGGTGAACCATTGCTAATTTAACACATTAACCATTGGAAGATAAAGATATTACCGCTGACCTTATTAGAAGAAGAATAGAGACCAACATTCTCTTGACAACCCAGACCAGGTATTCTGGATATTCTTCTTAAAATTATGTGAATACGTTTTCAATTCTTCATTTATGTGCCCTAAGATAGTCTTCTTTGTAAGCGTACATTGCTGTTTAGAGTACAGGAGTCAACTGGACAACCTGCGTGCTTTAACCAACTTTTATGCATTTGAAGGCATTTACTAAGACTCCGTACAGCCTTCTCTAGCAAATTCCTGCTATCATGAACCACTGTTTGGTGTAGACAGTCTTATGGCTCCAAAAAGGCAAACGTCAAGATTTCTAAGCAGCATACTACATGAGGCTACAAAAATACATCCACCCCAGTGAGAAACACAGAGATTATGATTCAGCTAACTTTAAAAGTTTGACCCTATTCGGTAAATTGATTTTGGATATGATCTTATTTATTTCAGTTACCCCCTTCTCCTACCCAAGGACTAAAGTAGAGAAGAATGGTGATGGATATGGAACAGTGGTGGATGACTGCAAGTTTCCAAGGAGGCCAAAGAGTATCTATGGTGTAAGGGGTGGGCTGGCCAGCGGGGGAGGTGCTGTGAGAAGGCCTGCTTGGAAATGGAGATATTGGTAGAGTCTCTGGTGACACCATGAAGCAGAGGAAGAGGATACTGGAAATGAGGGGGTCAAAGGAAGTAGGAGGCAGGGTAATGGTTATATCATCATCCACAGGGAGGTTAATGCAGCTGACAGGATGGCAGGGGAGGGGTGAAAGGGAAGCCTGCAGGCCCGGATTTTCATGTTCACTGACATCTGCCCTCTCTATGCACCATATTTCTCAAACACAGGTCTGATTCATTTCTCCCTCACTTGTGAGAGATCACAGTATTGACATCCATTATTTCCCCTTGCTTGGGAAAGTCATAAGAATTAACAAGCCTAGCACGCAGGACTCACTAAATCTGCCGTAGGCATTTATGTACAGTGTGCTTAGCGTTCCTGCCAGATGGCAAGTTTAAATATGCTGAGAAAAACTGGGGTCTCTGCCTGAATTCCAGGTGATTGTTATTTGCATGCATACATTCACTCATTCACTCACTCAGTGAACACTTCTTGAGCACCGTCTGTGTGTCAGGCACAGTTTGGTGGGAGTTTTTTCTCCTAAAATATCACAAAAGGGGGGAATCTGTAACAATGAAATGTTATTCTTCCCTTGCCTGGCTGAGAATTACATCTCTAGGACTCTTTCTCCCCATTTAGGGAGAAGCAACTGAAGTAGAATGTCAGTCTCAACAAACTTGCCAGCCACTCCTGACTACATTTTAAGGACTCATACTTCCGTTACACTGAAGAGCAGTGAAGACTGTCACTGAATGTCAACCATTACTGGGCCCCAGAAGGCTACAGTCCCAGAGACTCTAACGACTGTTGTTTCTCTACTGTTTTCTTCATGACACGTCCAGCCTTTTAACTCATTTCACCGCATTAAGGGTTGAATGTTTGTGTCCCCCCCAATTCATATGTTGAAGCCCTAACTTCCAGTATGTTGATATTTGGAGGTGGAATTTGGACCCTTTGGGAGAGAAGTAGGTTTAGATGAGGTCATGAGGGTGGGGCCCTCACGATGGGATTAGTGCCCTTGTAAGAAGAGACACAGCGAGAAGGCAGCCATCTTCAAGCCAGGAAGAAAGTTCTCACCAGAATCCAACCATGCTGTACCCTATTCTTGGACCTCCAGCCTCCAGAACTATGAGAAAATACATCTCTGTTGTGTAAGCCATCCAGTCTATGGAATTTTGTTATGGCTGCCTGAGCTGACTCATATATACCTCCAACTTCACTTTGCTTTAAATTATTTGGTACAATCAGAAAAGCTGCCAAGATTGTAGCAATTCTTTCAGTTTTACTTTGTGTACACTTCATTCAGATCTCACTAGATACTCTAGCTCATTAAGAAGGGAATCAGAGGAGAAGGACGTACCTGGTAAGGGGCCACATTCCAGCAGAACACAAAATCTATCTTCGTTGAAAACATAAAGTTGATTGTTTTAAGTGTATAGCTTTGAAGGCCTTCTAAATTAGTTTTCTTTTGAAAAGTTTAGTCATTTTTTGGTAGAATACTGAACTCTATATGTGAGGCCCTGTTCAAAATTTCAGTTACCTTATTTTCTTATTACATTAAGCCCAGAGTTTCAAATGAAAGAAAATGAGACGGAAGAAATGTTGAAAACTACATATGACCTCCGGGCACATGATCTACTCCAGGTGAAGGGCATAAGATGAATTGCTGGTTTGTTCCCTGGCCACGACCCTCTACCCCTGTGGGAAGTTCCTCCAAGTTTCCAAACTGGTTCAGTCAGGCAGGTTTTAAGGCTGGCTCTGTTTTGTAGGCTGGTCATGTGAGCACATTGCTTTCGACCCACAACAGCTTACTGTCCACATGGCCAAGAGGGAATTGGGAGAAGAATCAACTTCTAATTTCCACCCTGACCTAGCCATAAATAACATGTGGATCTCAAAACGGAAATGGGCTTAAACACCACTGAAAGCACAGGACCTGGAATCAGCTTATTTATTATTGATAAGGATAACTACACAATTTTAAATCCATTTTGATTGCAGAATATTGTTTAAGTAAAATTAGCTAAGGGCTTCCCTGGTGGCACAGTGGTTGAGAGTCCGCTTGCCGATGCAGGGGACACGGGTTCGTGCCCCGGTCCAGGAAGATCCCACATGCCGCGGAGCGGCTGGGCCCGTGAGCCATGGCCGCTGACCCTGTGCATCCGGAGCCTGGGCTCCGCAACAGGAGAGGCCACAACAGTGAGAGGCCCGCGTACCCCCCCAAAAAAAAAAAAAATTATCTAAGTTTTTTAAAAAGTCACAGCTTGTTTCCATCATCACGATTTGTGCTCTGGCAAAGCTGAGTCTATCTGCCTACAGACAGAAGAGCTTTAATGACAGATTAAGGTAACTCCCACCACTCACTGCCATTCCCCACTCCTCGCCTCAGAAGGAAAAATGGAAACAAAGGCACAAAAACTATGCAATTTAAGGATTACAGCTGGTGTGCAAGGAAGCTATGTTTTTGGAGGCTGGCCTGAACAGCTGAGTGAAACTGCCTGCATCGTGGTTTTAGATGATGAGTCTAAAAGTGGTCCAGGAGACTGAGCGGGTAGAGAGACCACTCAGAGAGGTCACCTCTGACTGGGGCATGCAGTCCCTCTCTGCTGACTTTGCTTTTTTAAAAAAAAAAAATTTATTGGTGTATAGTTGCTTTACAATGTTGTATTAGTTTCTACTGTACAGCAAAGTGAGTCAGCTATACGTATACATATATCCCCTCTGTTTTGGATTTCCTTCCCATTTAGGTCACCACAGAGCACTGAGTAGAGTTCCCTGTGCTGTACAGCAGGTTCTCATTAGTTATCTATTTTATACATAGTATCAATAGTGTTTATATGTCAATCCCAATCTCCCAATTCATCCCACCCCTCCCTTTCCCTCTTGGTATCCATACATTTGTTCTCTACATCTATGTCTCTATTTCTTCTTTGTCTATACCAATTTTTTCAGATTCCATATATATGCATTAATATACAATATTTGTTTTTCTCTTTCTGACTTACTTCACTCTGTATGACAGTCTCTAGGTCCATCCACGTCTCTACAAATGACCAATTTCCATTCCTTTTTATGGCTGAGTAATATTCCATTGTATATATGTACCACATCTTCTTTAGCAATTCCTCTATTGATGGACATTTAGGTTGTTTCCATGTCCTGGCTATTGTAAATAGCACTGCAATGAACATTGGGGTGCATGTATCTTTTTGAATTATGGTTTTCTCAGGGTACATGCCCAGTAGTGGGATTGCTGGGTCATATGGTAGTTCTACCTCTCCGCTGACTTTGTAGTAGGGGGAGTGAGGATAGCATCCCACAGAGGTCTGTGTCATCTCCATTTTACAGTAGAGTCAACACCAAGTTGTATAAAGGCCGCACACTGAAATAATGATGATGTGTTCATATTACCTGTCCTCACGCACTGTTGGAACCATACTGAGTACTGCTTCTCCCTAAAACTTCCAAAATCCTCTTCAGAAGTTTAACTTTGCAGTCCTACCTGGGAGAGCCATACATGTGCTACGTTTATGGGGCAATCAGATCACTACTGGGACACCACGGAGGGCTGAGATGAAGGGAGTCTTAGAGCAGGTGGTAAAGTCATGCAAAGCAAGAGCAGGTATCAACCTGTGTAGTTACTCTTATGTTAGCCTTGTATACAGTAAGTGCCAATAACATCCAATAAACTAAACTTCGGAGCGAAAAATTCCTCCCAAGATAAAGGGATGGAGGATAGAATTCATTCCTGTGTAATCTGCTATGGAGACTGTACCTTTCAAACCCCAAACCAGGATATGTAGTATAAAAAAGTAAAGTATACTTATGAGGACAAAATATTTGAGATTGCTTCTGCACTGGAACACCCCACTCCCCACGTTAGTTTCCTACTGCCATTTCTGCAAAGTCCCCTTTACCAGGTTCCAGGGATTAGGAGGAGGATATCATTGCTGGCCATTATCCAAGCCTACCACACCTGTAAAATGAGCTAAACATAACCATAGACCTTCTTACTTATTTATTTTTTAAATTAGGAACTAAAAGGAATTGTCGGGAAGAAGGAGCAGACTGGGCAGTTCTATCTATAACCTGGAGGTTCTCTTACCCACAGTTAAAGCTGCTCCCCGCCTGCCCCTTCAATCACTATTTACATGCAGTAACTACTGTCTTTGAATAGATTAGGCCTTATTATTGGCTAATTTTCTATTTGTTTGTCATAATGTCCAGTTTAACTGAAAAAAAATCTGCATATGCCAGTGAGTCCACACCAGGCCACTCCTAGGCCTCTGGATACACAGCACACACTCGTGTTGTACAGTATTGCAGTGCTTCAGAAGACCATGGACCACAGTGGCTGCTTTCTAGTAGTAGGTGTTCGATAAATTTGTATTGGAAAGATAGATGGGTGGATGGATGTATGGGTGGATGAGTGGGTGGATGGGTGAGCGGGTGGATGGGTGGTGGGTGGCTGGATAGATGGGTGGCTGAGTGGCTGGCTGGCTGGGTGGGTAGCTGGCTGGCTGAATGGGTACGTAGGTGGATGGATGGATGGGTAGGTGGGTAGATGGATGGATGGGTGGGTAGATGGGTGGCTGGCTGGCTGGCTGGCTGGCTGAATGGGTGGGTAGGTAGATGTATGGATGGGTGGATGGATAGGACAGAAGACATCCAGGAGCCTTTGGGATAAAAATAAGGCCATCAGTCTGTTTCTGCAGCATCAGTTATCTGATTTCCCTAAACTGAAAAAGAGGAATCCCTTTGCAAACAAATAGAAGAGAATGTGTAAACCTGTGGCCTTGACCCTGGAATAGAAGAGTTCAATCCTTCCTGCCCTTGTCTCTCCTGAACTTCCCCACCTCTCAAATAATGCGAAGTTCTTGAAATTCACCATCAGCTGGGTCTCTAACTGTTATTCTTCCCAGACCGCAGATGCTCTAAGCTTGAATTCAAGCTGGCACGTAGTTGTCTACATTTCCGAAAGTAGAGCAACTAGGGTGTGAAGGTGCCGGAAGCTTCATGAATTACAGCAATGATGATTTATGACTTCACCAGCACCCTTCCAGCACAGAGACTTTCCTAGGAGGTCCCAAACCTAAAGACAAGTTATCTTGGTTTTATCTACATGGCCTTAGCCATTGTTACAAGTTGGGATGGCTGCGTGGATAGTGGAAATGTTCTCGACCTCTTCCTTCACTGAAGCAAGGCACATTCAGTTTAAAAGGAAAGTCTACAAGTATAAGTTATTTGGTGCTTCAAGCAAATATCATTTGTCAAGGAAGGCCAAGAAAATGAATTCTCTGATTCCTTCAGTTGAGGGTCCTTAAAAGACTTCCCTACATGATGCACTATAGAAATGCACTTGAAGGTGTGTGTGTGTGTGTGTGTGTGTGTGTGTGTGTGTGTGTGTGTTGGGTGCAGATGCAGTGTCCTTCTGCATTAGATGACTTACACCTTGGTTGATGATCTACAATAATTTAACTTTGACTGTAATCTGATGTATGCCCTTTGCTGTCATATCTCAGAGCACTTATTAAGGGTCTCTTGAGGGTACTGTCCTAAGTGTCTTCCTGGTAAGCTGGTGTGCATGGCATGAATGGGTTCAAAGGTACCAAGGCAGTGAAGATGAAGCCCAGATACAGTGAGGATGGAGCTATAAGAGAGCAGAGTTGGAAATTCCAGATGGTCTCAAATCCCAAGATAAGATGAAAATTCCCAAACCAGTGCTGTCAGACGTTAAAAGATAAACACGATCCAAAAGATGAACGAGAGGAAGATAAGACACGTGTTTAGAAATCTGTGACCATGTCCACAGAGAGCTGCTAGACAGCAAGAACACGACCACCTGCCTCAGCAAAATGACAAGTTTTGTTTGTTTGTTTTGTTTGTTTAGATAATAACCAATGTTAGCAAAAGTACAAGCAAACAGAACACTTTCAGAGAGTAGCAGTGAAAACGGCACAGCCCTTTTGGGAAACGAATTTAGAACTAGGTAACAAGAACTTTTAAAGTTTAACTTTTGGCTCAGTGAGTCTACTTCTAGGAATCTACCCTAAGGAAATAATCAGAAAAACAAGGACTTATTTACAAGGATATTTGAACTTATCCTGGAAAAAAAAGAATGGAATTAACCAGAGTGAAATGGCTGAGCCAATTACAACACATCCACAAAGTGCAATTTGATGCTGGCTTTGAAATTCAAAGAATATCATACAAAATTATCATAATATAATGTTAGGTAAAAAAGCAAGATAGGCAGCTATACATACGATCCTAATTTCATATTAAACATGACATATAAGTGCAAGACTGGAGGCTAATACAGCAAAATGTTAACATTTAATGGGATCCTTGGAGGAATAGGATTATGGGGTATTTCCATTTTCTCCTTCAAAGTTTCCCAGGTTTTTTCAAACTTTCTACACGAGCATGTGGTACATTTAAAATCAGAAGACTTCCATCAAAACATAGCAGAGGGCTGTAGGAATGAGGCAAAGGCAATGGAAATTTTCTGTGGTCTGTGGGTAGCATCGCACCCACTCCCTGTGAGCCCCTCTGAGCTCATGTTACAATTCTTGCCCTAATTCCAGCATCCCACCCCAAAGAGTAGATGAAGGAGGAGAGAAGAGGAGGCGGGGAGGGGAAGAGGGAAGGAGAAAGAGAGAAGATGAGATGGAAACTCTTTAGAGCAGAAATTTTTTAATCCTGGCACACAATGGAATCACCTGGGAGACTTTAAGAAGTCCCCATGTCTGGGTTCCACCCCAGACTCCCAGCATCACAACCTCTGGGATCAGGGCCCAGGCGCAGGTATTTAAAAATGCACCTTGGGGCCGGATGTGGGGGGTGGTGCAGTGGTTAAGAATCTACCTGCCACCGCAGGGGACACGGGTTCGAGCCCTGGTCCGGGAAGATCCCACATGCCATGGAGCGACTAAACCTGTGCGCCACAACTACTGAGCCTGAGCTCTAGAGCCCGTGAGCCACAACTACTGAAGCCCGCACGCCACAACTACTGAAGCCCACGTGCCTAGAGCCCATGCTCTGCAACAAGAGAAGCCACTGCAATGAGAAGCCTGTGCACTGCAACGAAGAGTAGCCCCCACTCGCCAGAACTAGAGAAAGCCTGTGCGCAGCAACAAAGACCCAACGCAGCCAAAAGTAAATTAATTAATTAATCTAATAAATAAATAAATAAATAAATAAAAATGCACCTCAGAATTCTCAGGTCCAGCAAGGTCCGAGAACCCAGATGTAGAGAGGAGTGGTTCTCAAAGGTTAGTATACATTCAAATCACCCAGAAGTCTGGTTAAAACGCAGATTGCTGGGCTCTACTCCCAGTTCCCAACTGACAAGTCTGCGGTGGTGCCTGAGAATCTGCATTTCTGATGATTTCCCAGGCGATGATACTGTGGGGCTGAGGACCACACTTCAAGAGCTACTGCTGTAGAGCAAGAGCTTCTTGGATTTGCCCCAGGGACCTTGAGTCCCATAGCAGATTCTCAGATAAATTTTAGTGACAAACCAGATTATTATTTCTTCCTCTAAACACTGACCGGCAGGTTTTTTTTTTCCAAAGAAGGCATAGGTCCAGAAAATCAAAACAAAGAAAGAAAACGCCCATTCACTGAGCAGCTGCAGGGAACTGGGCACTGGGCTGGACCCTTCACATCCTCTAGAGCTCATGCCATCCTCCTGTGAGGAGGCACGGCCATCTCTATCATAGGAAAATGAAAACTGAGATCCAGGGAAACAGGGTCATTTGCCACGGATGGGCAGCTAGTGAAGGGTGAGGTCGAGATGCAACCAAGGCTTGTCAGATGCCCAAGTCCTGGCTTTTCTCCCTCGGAGAACATACACACATTTTACTAGATAAAACCTTTCCTCTAAGCAAGTATCATGCTGCCTGAAAAGTCATAACCTATATAACATGGGGAAAATGCAGGAGCAAATGTATGAGCTCATTATGCTGTTTTTAAATTCTTACAGTTATTAGTACAGGAAAGCAGCAATGCATTCAGTATAAGAAAACAACTGCTCAGCCTGCCTTTAGCACAAATTCAAACGCATTTTCCATGTGTATGTCTGTGAAGAATGAGCCCATCAAAATCCACTGAAGTTTGGAATACACCGGACACTGATGTTAAAGAGCATTACACTAAAGCAGACATTCTGAGTAGTCGGTAAAAGCAAGCCGTCAAGTCATGGGAAGCATCTGTAAAAGACGTGTGATTTGCCTACTTTGGTTTCAGGAGGTAACTATATTCACAGCCTCCCCCTGCAAGGCCTGGCCAGGTCTACCCACACCTTCTGTTCTGCTCTAGATTCCACTTGTCAGGGGAGCTCCTTATTACCTGTGTGACGATTGCTTTGTTCCAACTGTCTGGAATGATTAGGTTTAAGAAATGTATTCTTATTTTCCCACCTCTCTTGGCCATTCTCTTCTAAAGAGAAAACTTTGTGTTTGCTGTTAGGCAAAAAGAGGGGTGGGGGGGGGGAAGTGAGGTGTTAACATCCATTTATGGGCTATACAGAAGTTATCCTAGGTATTTTCTAAGAACAAGGCAGAACATTCTAGAAAAAACACAGAATGGCCCACTCAGTCATATACTATCTGAGGAAATCTATTTAACTATCAATGTTCAAATAATATGGATGTCACTCCTCAAACTGCTTCTTTGAAACCCCCATGAAGACTGACATCCCAGGTACTTCTAGATCTGGGCTTTCATTTTACAAAATAAGGATCTCAGGACCCAGACACTCCTTAAGATTCACAGGTTCTATCATGCCCCAGAAAGCACCCAATGCTGACTCAAAACAACCATCCCTTCTGGTGCTAAGACTTGGTCCATTTTTCTCTTCTTTCCGTGGTTATAGTTAATCTTTTTGCCCAGCTCCAAACATATGAACAAGCAGTTCTAGCAAGCTGAAGACGGCATCAGGGGAAATGCTATCAATCTACGAGTCTTGCCTTCTGCCTTAAAGCTCTGATTACTGCCAGCAACTCTGTCCTTAAATCTGCATTCCACATCAGCCCTAATTAATTAAATTATTAAATCATAATGAATTGAATAAAAGTATAATGGCCAGCTCTGGCTCCTCTTGGAGGAATGCCTAAGAGATCCAGCATAACCTCAAACCTCCTGTGGTATATAAAGTGGCTTGGAAGCAACGATCTGAAAATCTGGTTCTAATTCAAACACTACTTGGGTTTGAAAATGACCTTAAGACCTTGGTGAAGCATGGCCAGTTGTCTATCCTAATATTTGATCTTTCCTTTGTCTTGAGTCCTAGAATTATCAATTTTCAGCTGATAATCAGGCCACCTTGATATAAAGACTACATTTCCTAGCCTTCCTTGTGGCCATGTAACTACCTAGCTGTGGCCATGTAACTACATTCTGGTGAACAGGATGTGAGCAGAAGTATTGGGTGCAATCGTCAAGGAATGTCCTTCATGAGAAAGGGCATGCCCTTCTTTCTTCTTGCTGGATGGAACGAAGATGTGATGGCTGACGCATGTGCAGCCATATTGGCAGAGTGACATCATAAAAGAAGGCAAAGTGCTTGATACTACAGAGCTGCCACAGCAGCTCTGGACTCCTACACAAGATAGAAATAAAGTCCTATTTTCTTTAAGCCATTATTATTTTGGGTTTTCTGTCAAACCCAAGCAGCCAAAACTAATCCTAACAAATATTCAGTAATGAAAATATCTTCAAAACTCCAAATGATCAAGGGTCAGCTTGGGTTAGAGTCATAGAGATCAGGGGCATGAAGTGAATCTTGTAGGGCCATTTCATAAGCTTGCTGAGTTCCTGGACACTTAGGGAGATGGAAGCTGTGCAGAAGTGACTAGAGAAGGTCCTGAGGCCACAGGACGCTTCCATAAGGTGCTGGCTAGAGCTGGGAGCACTTCCAGAAGTCTGAGCCTTCCTGGTCAGGGATGGGAAGCAATGATGCAGCCATGCCGGAGAAGCCCCCAGCTGCGCTGTTCACCTCTGCAAACACACCACACCTCCTTCGGAGCCACTTAGCCCCACTGCCCCGGCACCAGCCCCCCTGTCCTCCTCACATCACCTCCTGATGTCGTATTAATAAACGGCTGTGTGCAAGGACAGAACTCGAGTGTCACCAGCTCTTCAGGGAGCAGTGTTTCCATCTTGCAGAGACAGAGCCTTAGTTGTGGTGCCACCTGGGAGAAGTGTGCAGCACACGATAAGCAGTCCAGGGAGGAAGACCAGCTCAGATCATGCGGCGGGAAGTGAGGCCCATTCCTCCCGGCAACCAGGGTGGTTTGCCAGCTGTGCAGATCCGGCAAGAAGGAAAGAAGATGGGAACTTGGGTGCACATTTCAGCACGTGATACCAGTCAACGTTAAGTCACAGGTAGTGTGAGGAACAAGTGTGTTCCGGATCCCAGGAGGCTAGATTCTCGCGTGTGATCTTGTATAGATCACAGCCGCTCTCAGGGCCACTGTTTGCTCATTTTATAAAAGTAAGGCTGGGGTCTTAAGAATCAGCATCTCAAAGGTGGAAGGGAAGCTATGTGTTCCAGAATCTCCGGGCGATTCCAACGATCAGCCAGGTTTGGCAATCTCTGACTTAGAAACTTGCCACTCAGAGTGTTCCGCGGACCTGCAGCATCACACTCATTAGAAATGCAAGCTCTTGGTCCCCACCCACACCTACTGAATCGGAATCTGCATTTTAATAAGATCCCAGGTGATCCATGTACACACCGAAGTTTGGGAAATGCTGGCTTAGGTCCATGATGTCATGATTTCATGGAGAACATAACACATTTAGCCATTGTCCTGAGATCCAATCTCAATACTTGCTTTTCATCTTGTTTCATTTCTAAAAATAAGAACCACTTATTGTAAGGATTATAAGTGATAATGCTTATACATGTTATGGTATAGTATAAAAGGTCAAAAAAATTCTAGTTTTGTTTTTGCTACCACTATTATTAGCTGTGATATTCACTGGTCTTGATTTACCAGAACTCAAGAGAACCACTGGGGGAAGAGGAATTTCAAATTCTGAAGCAACTCTTTTTACTTGAGACACTTTATTCCCAACCCCTGGCAAGTCAACATTCTCCCCAATGAACCAAAAAACATTCAAAATCTCAGTCTTGGCCGATACTCCAAAGGCAAAAGAAAACAAAATGTCCTGGGACTCGGGGTCATCAACCAAAGTGCTGGCTTTAACCAACAGCAAAGCCAACTCCTTAGGCACTCTCAGGAGGAAAGAGGCTTCCTACCCCGACATCACCATTCAAGGAGGTACAGTGTCATCATATGCATGTGACAGAAGAATCAAGGGACTGCCACCATCTGCCTGAAAAGCTGATGCCCCCCCAATTCTCACACTGGCACATACTCGTTGCCTGCCTATAACTGAACAGTGTGTAAGTGCTTTTTAAACAGATTTAACCAAAGTTGAACTGCTGGCAAGCAGATGGGCAGCCACATGACTGATGCAAGCTTCAATGTGTGTCACTGGGGCTTTTGCGAGGAAGAGGCAGATTGAGTGGAGGAACCAAACTCTCTCTTTTTCCTTTTCGGTCTCCCCCTTCTGCTTGACATCTGGTCTTTGTCGGGGGACTTGGGGCCCGACGCCTGATCTCTTCGAATAAGCCTGGTCCCCACTTTGCCACATTCCTCTCAATTGTAAGCACCAGGAGAAACCACTCTACGGGTTACAGTTTCAAACGCAAACAGTGGCCACAATGCAAACATTTGCTCTGGGGTTCCCAGCAACGCTGACTTTTGTAAAGAGTGAAGCAGGGTGAGCAGAAGCCTGGGGTCTCCCATCTTGTCCCCAGGTAATAGCTTTTGTTCCCAGGGCACAATTAAGTCACTGTTCACTTTTTGGTGTGTGGACCAAATACACAATGCCTTCCATTCTCAGGGACTAAGGAAAACATGAGGTGTCCACATTTTCCTTAATGAAATGAACAGCCCAACCCGAAATTCAAGTGCTAAACTTTCAACAGCAAACAAAAGGCTCGTGTTCCAGTCCGGTTCACTGAAACCAAGTGACTTTTATATCAGCCTCGAACCTTGGGAGTGTTTACTTACTTATTCTTCTCTTATCAGCACGTTTAGGGGTCAGTTCCACATGTAAGCAAGGAAAACAAATTGAGCAAATGACACTTAGGATGAAAAAAAAAAAATCGCTGAGACGCATAGCCAACACCCTATGTGTTCCTGAGTAATTTCTCTCCCTCTTCTGTCCCCCAAATCTAGGGAATCAGGTATTTCAGACATTTGAACAGAAAATTCAGTCTTTGGAATAAAATCTCCTAGGGTGGCTGCCGTAAATGATGATTCCCTTCCTTCAAGAAATTCCTGAGAAGAGGACATGCTCAGCGGGGTTTTCACTCCCTGCATGCAAGGTCTTTGGTTGTAGGTGTCCCACGAATTCTAGCTCTGCACACAAGACCTGTATTATTTACGCTGTGTGCAACTGGCTGTTCATTTGCGTAACAAAATAAGAAGAAGAATGGAAAAGAGCATGGCCCAACTGGAGGGTAATAGCCTTGGAGTTAAAGCAAAGCACTTGATGATATATAAAAAGATACATACGGCAGATTTCCATCAAAGCCATTTTGAGATGTAATAAAATTAGTCCTAAACCCAAGTTTTCTCCCTTTTTCTGATCAACTCAAAAGTAGTATCTCAGAGTGTTAATAATTAGACAAGGTTGGAATCAGAAGGGAAGTTTCTAGTAGACAGAGAGGCTTAAACGGTCAGAATGAAGTGCGTATCCTGTAGATACAAGAGGGAAACGAGGTCAGGAGTCCATACAGGCCCAGGTGATATTTGATCTGCCGTGTTTGTACCTTCTGTCTCCTGGACTGCAACTCACAGAAATTCTGCTCTTATCACAAAAGAACAACAAAAATTATATTAGCAAGTGACTCAGTTATGCAAAGACCAACACTGCACACACAGTGCAAACTTCAAAATGAGGGGTGTAAGAATCAGATGCGGGAAAAACAAACTGCTTTTGTTTCATAAGCTCTTCTAACAACTTAAGACCCAGAAACACAAATATTATATCGCCAGCTATAAAATCATGACATTCAGAGTTTCTGAAGTTGTGTTTTATGGTGATTTTTTGAATCAAAAGAGAATAAGTAAAACTTTGTTTACATTATTGGTCAAAAGTGTTTTCTGTAATCTGAAAGAGAACAAAGCAAGGGGACAAATAGCTCTCAGCCCTGCATTTACAGCTGTTTGCCACCATTTCTACAAATGACACAAGATCAATGGGCTGGAAGACCTCTCATAGGGAACGCCTGAGTTTAACCAGAAGCCCGGCCTGGTGCAGTCCTCACTGCCCCCGCTGACCCCACTCCCCAGCCGTTAAGAGTTAGGCAGTCACAGCCTTTGTGCCTTAACTGACATCTGTTTCAGGAGATCTATTTTCACCTCAAGTGCTTGCCAAAGTGGGACACTAAAGTATTTCTATTTATTGGTTGCAAATGGCATCTCTGTGTGTGTACTTGGGTGCCCACAAGGTAGGGGGTGGTTTACAAAGGGCTGCTCAAAACCTAAGTCAAGGATCATCTGGGGTCTTTAAAAAATAAAGAGTCCAGGGCCTCCCTGAGGTTCTTATTCATTGGACAGGAGAGGCGTTGCAATGCCCATGTTAACAAGCCCCCCGGGCTCTTTGATGCTGTGAAGTCTGAAACCCCCAAACCTGGAGTAATCGTTCTCAACCAGAGTTACAGGGAGCCGTAGAGAATGCAGGTGCCTAGACCAGACCTGGACCAGTTAAATCTAATCTTGGAGGCTGGGCCTGGGTAGCAGTGGTTTCTATAGCTCCCAGGAGATCCCCCAGAACCCCTGAGACTAACGCAGACTGGTGCCGCTTATGCAAAATGAAGATGGCCTAAGGCGTTCCCTACATCAAGAGAACCCCCCAACCCCCATATTTTTTCAATCACTCCTGCTAGGTTGACACTTCCTTTCTGGAGCTGACTCTATGTTCCTCTAAACTCCTTTCCCAGTATTAAGTCTGCTCATTACCTCAGCCCAGGATTACACCAAGTCCCTTCCTGTGGCAAGATCCTCCTTCCAACACAGGGCGTGGGTGATTAACAACTGCAATTTAAAAATGGATCTGCTCTGCAACAGTTCCAAACTATAAACTACAGCTTAGACAGTCCCCTTCCCCCTTTCCAAGGATTTTTGGAAAATGTTTTTTTAATGACTTCTGTGCATCCCCCAAGGTAAGTTTAGATAGCCTCCCCTTCTGTACCTTGGTGGGCAGCCACCTTGTGGAGTTTAGACCCCTGGATGGGGGCAATACGGTTAAGCTGCGGGGTGATGCCATGCATACTGCATCTCATTTTCAAACTCTCTTTAGCCAAGATTTGTTGAAGCTGAGGGACTTAAAGCAGGCTCAGGAAGGTAGTGACGCGGATGAAAAAACATCTCCCCCATGGACTGCATTAATTAGAAACTAAATTGCTTCAACAAACTCTTTTAAAAGGCAAGTACCCTCAAAAGAAGCGAAGCCTCATTCACCGGGGAATGTTACTTTAATCCACTGATCAAACTGGAGGGTTGTGGGGATGACTGTTGTTTGAGCCACAGAGTGTGAAAAGAAATGAATCCATCGTCAATATTTTAAAACGAATTCTCAGCATTGCCTAGACTTGGAAGAGCTGGAGTGCTGGCCCAGTCCGCACATACAACCATCACACGGTGAATAACGGCAGCCCCCTTGGGATGGCCCTGTGCTCTCCAGCTGGACACAGGCCTCACTGCTCCCTATTGCCTGGTACCCGGTCAGCTTCACACATTTGCTGCTAGGAGCAGAGGCCCTGCTGACATCTGAGTTGGCAAACTCTTCTTTACTCAACGACTCACCCTAAAGTGACAGAACTGGGGATAGGATCTGCATTCACATTTTTGGTCTCCTACTCCTTAGCTACGAGGTCTTAGATGGTCACAACCTCCTCCTGGGATGGAGCCTTAGTTTCTTTAACATTACTATTCCAGTTGACTAGTGACAGCTTCCTGGGGTGGCTATGAGTATTGAAAGGAGCTCAAGGTGAATATGAAAGTGTTTGGAAACTGAAGTAGTAGGCGCAGGTAAATGACAGCTGTCCCATCAGCTCAAGACTGCTGCTGGGAACAGCTGAATCATGCTTGGGTGGGAGCGCTACGCAGGGCAGCTGGGGGCAGGGGCGGGGGGGAGAAGAGACTGGGCTCATGAATTAATGTGACGGCAGGCAACCTGGGGAATCCAGGTGCTAGCCCCCTGGGGGCAGAGACCACAGCCCTCACCTGGAAGAGCGCAACTCTGACCAGGGCTTCCACCTCGGCAAGCCGACCAGTGGAAACCAAGCCAGCTGCTGAGTTCAAACGAAGAGACTAGTTTGGGAGGTTGCAGAACGTAGTCTTACAACTGAGCCTCCTAGTTGCCCCATTACTTCGGGTCTGACCCAGCATCTCCAATTGAGACCGGGGTCTCCTGAGGCACACCTGGTCTTTCTCTAACAGGAAGAAATACAGGCAGAAGAAAGACAAAGAGGAGCTGAGAAGACAGTCACTTATTCCTACCCCATCCCCCCACAGACCTTATCCTTCCCTTTATTATCAGTTTAGTAGGTTATTTGCATTTTGGCAGGAGTTCCCTTTCCCAGGGCCTATCAACTGAGTCTGGAGGAGACGGCAGATGGCCTGCTACACAGCTAATCTGAGTACATATTCAAGACAATAAACAGCTACAGATTGACTTGGCACCAGCCACGGTGGGGGGGGGGGGGACGCCAAGCATTTCTCAAGTCCCCTCGACTTTGCCTTTACTTGCTGTGTCAATAGAAAGAGTATATTTTAATCTCCTAATAATTTGTTTTGGAAGGAACTCTATATTTCGTAAGTACCAACTATATCTTCAGATGAACCACTAGCACAAATTCTAGGGCACCTCTCTTTGCATTGGTAAACCTGATCAATCCGCGTTCTTGCTGTCTTGATTTCCAACTAGTCATCAAAATGTACAAATATCTTTTCAAACATACACACCGTACACTTCCAAACATACACACTGTACACTTCGAAACATACATGCTTTTCCCATATTGACCACAGGATGTGTCCCAGGTAGGAGTCAAATGCCCTGCTGAAATCCGCTGTGTGCCAGGACCACACTTCTCTGTTCCCGCAGCCCAGTCATCTTTTCAAATAAGAAAATAAGGTTAGCCTGATATAACCAGCTCCCCAGTGTTCACTGCTTTCCTTTCATCCTTCTAAGAAGTCGATAAATGTGTCTACCCCATCCTTGTTCTTCTTCAGGACACCAGTCTTCAAAATTTTTTTGTTTTGTTTCTGTATTTAGTATCTGTCAGAATCTAGGCTAGTTCTGTAGTCAACAGTACTGATATAGTTCATTCTCCCCACCTTATTTCTGGTAGATCCTTTAAAAATCTCAGCTTATTTAGAACACTCCTTTCCCAATAAATATTTATCTCCTTCTACCGTTGCTCTTCAATTGGAGCACCCTCAAAATGATCAAGCTCACTTTATTTGCCATATTCTGTGTTCTACGGCCATCAGCACTGCTATTAAGGCTCATCCCTATTAAGTGTCCATCAACAAATTCATGAATAAAGATGTGGTGTACAATGTACAATGAAATACTACTCAGCCATAAAAAAGAAGGAAATTTTGCCATTTGCAACAACATGGACGGACTTTGAGGTTTATGCTAAGCGAAATAAGTCAGACAGAGAAAGACAAATACTGTATGATATCACGTATATGTGGAATCTAAAAAATATATCAATAACAAACTAGTGGATATAACCAAAAAGAAACAGATACAGATATAAAGAACAAACCAGTGGTTACCAGTGGGGAGAGGGAAGTGGGGAGGGGCAACAGAGGGGTAGAGGATTAAGAGGTACAGACTATTATGTATAAAATAAGCTACAAGGATATATCGTACAACACAAGAAATACAGCCAACATTCTATAATAGCTATAAATGGAGTAAAACCTTTAAAATTTGTGAGTCACTATACTGTACACCTGTAACTTATATAATATTGTACATCAACTGTACTTCAATAAAAAAAGACTCATCCCTGTTTTTTTTGAACCACTGAGGACCTCTGTAACTACTGACTGTTGTTCTTGGGCACCTGGGTTATCTTATGGCCTTGCTACTCAAAGTGTGGACTGCGGGGGCTTGTTAGAAATGCAGACTCTTATACCGCATGCTAACACACATATATGGAATCTAAAAAAAAAAAGAAGGGTTCTGAAGAACCTAGGGGCAGGACAGGAATAAAGACACAGAGAATGGACTTGAGGACATGGGGAGGGGGAAGGGTAAGCTGGGACGAAGTGAGAGAGTGGCATGGACATATATACACTAGCAAATGTAAAATAGATAGCTAGTGGGAAGCATCCACATAGCACAGGGAGACCAGCTCGGAGCTTTGTGACCACCTAGAGGGGTGGGATAGGGAGGGCGGGAGGGAGACGCAAGAGAGAGGAGATATGGGGATATATGTATATGTATAGCTGATTCACTTTGTTATAAAGCAGAAACTAACACGCCATTGTAAAGCAATTACACTCCAATAAAGATGTTAAAAAAAAAAAAATGCAGACTCTTGGCCCCTCTCCAGACCTACTGAATCAGAGCCTGCGTTTTAACAAGATCCCAGGCGATCACGTGCACATGGTTAAAGTGTGAGAGGCACTGCTGTATGATATCCAGTTATAGTCAGGACTCGGCAGCCATGTTCCCACTACCAGTGCAGTGCCCACCCTCACAAAGGAGTTATTCTCCACACTTTGTCTCTCAATGGACTGCCACATCCACTGTGTGTCAGGATCTGAGTAGAGGCCCAGGAGTCAGTGAAGGAGAGGACAGCCTCTTCCCCTAGGAGGTCAGCATCTATCTAATGGGAGATACCAACCTGTAAACAAGGAACCACAGGACAACAGAGAAAGTATCAATAAAAGACACGTGTATCGAGGGCTCCAGGGGAACTCAGAGAGGTACCTGGATCTTGAAGATAGGACAGAAAGTTCCGAGAAAGGAAGTGAGGGGCGGCATTCTAGACTGAAGGGACAACACGCCCAAGGAGGAGCCAAAAATCACATCATGTTGGAGAATGACCAGAAGGTCGGTCTGGCTGGGTCAGTGCAGGGACTGGGCAACGGTCAACCGCTGGGCACAAAAACCACCCCAAGCTTAGTAGTTCAAATAACAATAACTGGCTTGCTCACGGTTCTGATGGTTGCAGTATGGGCTGGGCTCAACTGGGCAGGTGGTCCACTCCTCATGGTGCTATCCGGGCTCATTCACCTGTTTGCAATCCAGTGGGATTGGCGGCGGCTGATGGCCTCGCTTACGTGTCCGGTGGCGCCTGCTGGCCGTCAGCTGGGCCCCTCCCTCCACGTGCCTCTCATCCTCCAGGACGTCACCCAGAGAGCCCTTATGTGAGGATGACGTGTACCAAGAGAGCGAGGCCCGGCCTTGGAAGTCACAACATCCCTTCTGCAGGATTCTGTTGGCCAGGACAAGTCACAGGGCCAGTCCTGATTCAAAGGGAAGGGAAGAACAGCAATGCCGAACTGCCAGGGGGTGTGTCACCGAGAGGTTCCTTAGCGACCATGAATATTACGGTGCACCCCAGAACGGAAAGAGATATTATTAGGGCACGAGTTTATACCTTCTCTGCGGGGCCCTTAAATTCAAAAGCACTCAAGTAGCCTGAAATCCTATTTACCTTTGTAGCCCCAACTGCAACGCCCGTAGTTCTCTCCACACAGTGGGTGTTTAACAAATTCATGTGGATTTATTAAGCTGTCACAAATACACATAATTATAAACTCAGGAATTGGAATTTATCAGCAGAGAATTCCCAAAGGCCCAGTGAATAAAGAATAAAAAGTCTCTTTTGCTTACAAAAAACGTTGAGACGACAGAATAAGAACATGACCGTTTCACAAAGAACGTGAATGTGCCCCGAAATTCACCAGTAGCAAATCTCCAGGGAGACCGTTGCTCTCCCTCCATTTACCAACCTTCACTCCAAATCCCATCATGTGTCATGAGGGAAGTAAAAAAGTTTAAGAGGTCAGCACCTGCTTTAGGTTCCACTGAAAAAGCAGAGCAGTCATCACGTCTGGGCGGAATCCTCTTTAAATCACCCTTTAAACTTAATACACGGCAAATTGTCTTTCCTCGGCAGTAACAGCAGACCGCGGTTTGAACCCGTCCTCCTAATCTGGACAGCTGACAAGCTATCATTCTATGGGTTAGACCTGGCAAGATTTATTTCCTTCTGGATATTGTGCTTGAGATTAAGCTAAATGGTATGGTAAGGTTATATGGGAATCTCAGCTTTCTTCAGGTATAAATAATGTAGGGACTTGGATTAGCAAATGACCCAGTTCCTGACCCCTTTTCTGTAAAAATGTAACTCTTTATTAAAATAACTACTGTGGCAGTGCTATTCATCACATATTTCAGGGACCTTTCCGGTCAGGATATGGTAGGAGGGCGCCCCCGATGCTCTTCAAGTTAGGCTTGGCCATGTGACTTCCTTTGGCCACCAAAGTAATTGCCTTGGATGAACGCTTCAAGAGCCAGTCCTCAATATGCCACATCCTCTTCCCTCACCAATGTGACTGTCATTTTTCAGATGGCAGAGCTTTGGTCCCGTGGTCAGGACGTGTGAGACAGAGCCCCCAGCTCACTCATACTGGGCATTGGCATTGTGTGTTACAGCGGCATTTTTGCGTGTCCTAACTTACTATAACTACGCTGAACACATAAGTATCCTTAATTGCTGGGAGGAAGAAAGTGATAGCCCGTTTAAGCAAGATGACTCCTGGTTTTAGAGCAGTTTACGTGCTCCTCACTTCCCTCTGCCTAATTGCTCCTACTTCTCTCTCCTTGCCTGCCTCGAATTTAGGAAACTGCTTTACTTCCTTTCTTTGCAGGAAACGCACAGAAGTGACTGGGTTAAGGGAGAGAGCTTGCGGCCTATCAAGTTCCTCTCTGGCACGGGATCTTGGCTTTGACCCCTTTGACAGCATCCCCAAGTCTAGATCATAGGGTCAGAGGATATTCGTGTTGCCCATCGGGGCCATTTCATTCACAATCCTGACCCTGAGTAGCAAAGAGTGAGCCACTTGCCTCGAGTAAGTAGCAAACCCAGGTCTGAAACCCGGCTGTTTTCCTGGGCTCATTGCTGACTCATAGACTGTCCCCCCGACACTAGTACATACACAGTATGGAAGCCAGTTCCTGCCTGTCTTCTTTCCCCTGGAATCTGACTTGCCTTTTCTGTCTCTATACAGCTGGTCTGAGGGTTCCGAGGCTTGAGATTCCCCTGCTTCCCCAAGAGGTGTCTTTTCTCTGGTCCCACAGCTATATCGCCTCAAAGGCCAGCCCCGGGATGCCCAAAGCCTACCACTTCTGTTCACAGCGACTCAGCAAGGAAACCCTGCCCAAACTCCCCAGCACTCCCGCTGAGCCCTCCAGAGTAGGGCCTGGAACCCTGACTGCCCTGTTCCTACTTCACTCCTTCGAGGAGCCAGGACTTATGACAATCCCCACACTCCCTGTGCCCCCTTCCTTCACAGGCCCCCTGTGAAGCGCGGAGGAAGAGTAAATTACCTGTCTGCTCAAACCACGAGGGTATCTGGGCAATCGCAGTCTCTGCAAACCAGCCTCAAAAACTCTCCCCCATCCTTTCTAACAAAGACCTAATCACTATGAATGAGTGTCTTTATTAAGCTGCAGTCTGATGAACCATCGTCTGAAAGAGACTTCTTTAAGGGGACAACCCTTTTTTCCCCTTTCACATTTTAAAACCCATTTAAACAGAAGAATTTTAAAACAGACCCATGCAGAGGAGACCTCACAGGCAGCTACTTTATCCCACACTTCTCCGTGACCAGACGCACAAAGAAACCAGACAGGGATACAACACACCCTTTTCCTCTATTTTTGGAAGAATTTAGAGCCCACGCTCACAAAGGGAAGCTGGCCTGCTCTAGCAGCAAAAGAAGCAGACAAATGCCTCTAGTATCAAGGGCAGGCCATTTGAAAGGGGTCTGTGCCCCCAATTCTTGGTACCATAGCCTGAACCCCAAGAGGGTGGATGCTGAAGCCACCAGATGAGCTGCTGGCTGCCTGCCCTATGTCCACCCGCTTCTGTCTTCCCAGCAGAATCAAACTTTATTCACGGCAGCCACGTGCCTTGCCTCCCATGCTCCGGCGGTGGGGCCAGGGTACCGTGTGACATAGTCTGGCTGATAAGCGGACAGAGCCTCGGGTGGCACCTCTGGGACCCTTTACGCTTCCCATCCTCTTGCCTGAACCATGGGCATGGTGGATGGAGCTTTGGTGGCCACCATGGAACCTCACAGATGACAGTGACCCCTAAGGATGGCAGGGGAGAAACCCAGGGGTCTGTGTCTCCAATGGCACCGAGGGGCCACCATGTCACACTCGGCCACTTACCTCCCCACTTTTGTAGGAAAAAACAATTAACTCTTTAACAGGTCAAGACTACTGTCACCCAACATACCCAAACATTACCCCAATGCAGAGCCTCTCCAACCTACCATCTGAACAGGGTCATACCCTAAGCAGACCTGGGGAATTTCTTTTTTCTATGGAAAGTCAATGACCCAGAGAAATTAAAAGTCAATAGGAGGCTTCATTAGACTAAAAATCCACTTTTGGCAGACACATTTGGTACATCTTGGGGTGATGCTGGGGGGAGAATAAAGGTTCAGCACTTGCTGCTCTTAAAATATGAAATAAGCACAAACTGCTCCTCATCTAATACAATAATTGTCTAGATATTTTAATTACCTATTATATTTGGAGGGAAATGGGAGGGAAAGGAAGAAAAGATAAGATGGAAGGGCACCTAAATATCCATCAGGGGATGAATGGATAAAGAAAATGTGAGATACATTCAGTGGAATACCATTCAGTTCAAAAGGAACCTCTAGGCCACCACAATGGACAGCACAGAACACTTCCATAATTGCAGAAAGTTCTAGCGCACAGCGTCGGTATAGACACTACTGTATACTACACTATACTATGCAGTAATGGGAAGAAGCCTTCCTGGGACACTGGGAACTTGGGGGGTACCAGTGATGACACACAACCTCTCTCTGCCTCAGTTTCCTCACGTGTAAAATGTATTACACCTAACATATATATATATGTTATACATAAGTTATAGTATTAGCACGTAACTTATAGGCTTGTTAAGCGGAGTAAACGAGATCACACCTGTAAGGCACATGGTAAGAGCTCAATGAATGCTAGGTATTATTTTGGGGAAGGGCGCAACTAGAATACAAACGCACACAAACACACATACATTTGGGACTCCCTGCAGCGAGAGAGCATGAATCAGTCATCTGTACACCTTCCCCATCCACAGAAAGCGTAACAGATTCTGATTAAACAACTGAAATGGACAGCACCTCCAAGATGGCCCACCAGGTACCAGGCACGGTGACCAGGTGCAGGGAGGTCTGGTCTCCCTTCTCCCACCTGCCTATCAGGAGTCCAACCAGAGGGAATGAGGGGATGGGGACCACAGGTGGGAGGCCACATGGGTAGGCGCAGCCCAGAGCAGCCTCTGACTGAGCCCCCACTTGGCCCCAGCAGGCTGTTCAACAAGGCAAGTGAGGGATCCACAGAGGAAAACTGCTGCCCGTGTCAACTGGAACCCCTTTAATCACAGCCCTTCCCTCCAATGACTCTGCAGGATAGATAGCAGACACCCAGGGACCAGCTGGTACCAGGAATTGTTCATGTCCCTCAAGAGGGGCACCGACATGCAATGACCGTCTTGCACCTTGCCTATCTGCTACTGTGTACGTGTTTATGTGTGTGGACATATATATGTGTGCATTTATATATGTGGAGCATATATTCAAGTGATTCCAAGCTCCTTTACTTATTTAAGATTTTTTCACGGTTATAATATATCCCTTGATTTTATGGGCTTGCTTGTTTTATTTTCTCCCACTAGTCTGTGGGTTTATTCTCAGATTTTGTAATGCTGCCCGTTGGTTTACTCATGACAAAAGGATACGACCCATATTGTTTAGTATCTTCCTAGGAGCCCTCAAGGACGGTATGGACAGGCCAAGACACCCAGTGTGCAGATAAGACATCAGCCTGGGAGATTCTGTGACCATGATGTGAAGCCAGACAGATCACCTGTATCCTGCACTTGGCTTCCAAGAGGCTGGCAAGATGATAGGACGTGTGACGAGCTAAGTACCAGTTACCACGTTGGGCTCTCACTCAGGATCCTGATCACTGAAGTTAAAATTAAAGACTGATCATGGTTGGGTAAGTGAAAGAAGGAAAATGCTCTAAGGATTAATAACTGGCTCTTCCAAGAGACACACTTGGCTAAAGGATTAGGTATTTTTAAAAACCCAACACATTTTTCTCTTAATAGATAACTTCTCAATAAGTAATGGTTTAAGTAATAAGAGGAGGATTCTGTAGGAGACAGAAAAAAAACTCTAATGACTAAAGTTGTTTGTCAATAAGAGCAATGAACATGGGGAATTCCTTGGCGGTCCAGTTGTTAGGCCTCTGTGCTTTCACTGCCAAGGGCCGGGGTTTGACCCCTGGTGGGGGAACTAAGATCCCACAAGCTGTGCAGCATGGCCAAAAAAAAAAAACAACAATGAATACTCGCTATTTTTTTATATTTATTTATTCATTTATTTATTTACTTATTTTTATTTGGTTGCACCGGGTCTTAGTTGTGGCATGTGAACTCTGAGTTGCGGCAGGCACGTGGGATCTAGTTCCCTGACCAGGGATGGAACCCAGGCCCCCTGCATTGGGAGGGCAGAGTCTTAACCACTGTGCAACCAGGGAAGTCCCTCAATGTTATTTTAAATTTGTAATTTCTTAATCTGCATGGCTTTAGAGCTCACAAAAGAGGCTTCTTTGACTCACAGAAGGAAAACGAATATTCTTCTCGAATACAGCGCATCAGAAGCATGAGGAAGGGGCCAGATGTAGTGAACAGAGGGCAGGACAAAGACAAGAGGTGATTCTCCCGAGGCCCCGCCACGGAGGAAAAGGCAGATCCCAGGCTTCTGGACTCTTCTCAGGAGTCCCACGCGTGCCTCAGAGGGCTGCCTGGCACGTGTGGGGCTGCCCGGTAACACGCTTTGAACAAAGGGCTCGAGACCAAAGAGGATTTGAAAACCACTGGCCTCCCAAAGCCAGACACTGAGCTCCGAGAAGCCACCCGGCCGAGAAGGGAGGTGCTGGCCCTCCGGGAGGCTTCCTGCAGAGCGGCCTCAGGGAGGATGGGGTTAGAGGCCAGGCCTCCACCTTCCTCTTTCCTTGACCCATAAAGGGCGTGAGCAGCTGCCGGCCAGACGGGAAAAGCTGAAGGTCCTCCATCCACCTCCACCACCAGGTCCGAGGAGCTCTGCCCGCCCGGCTTCCACCTCTGGGCTGGCCCCTCGGGAAAAGCAGCTCAGAAGGCCCAAGCCCCCAGCCTCTGGGCCCTACCTCGGTGACCGCACCCCATTTCAGCCTGGAAGTCGTCCTCCTGAGGGGCTGGGCGCCACACAGGCCTGGGCCAGAATCCTCACATCATGTTCCGAATACCTTGGCCTTGAGCAAACGACTTCACCTCTCAGAGACCAAGGATGCCCTCTGTGGAAGGGCGGTGGAGTTGCTTCACTGGGTTTCGGCGCGAGAACACGGTGGCCCTACCTGCCGCACCACCGCCAAACCCTCCTCCCTACCAGATCACGGGGTCATGCTGTCCTGTCCACCGAGGTACCCCAGGGGCCAAACGCTGACCAGTGTGTGGCAGCTTTCCCATCAATAGACGGTGGTAAATCAGTGAGCCAGAGAGCAAGCTGGGCGTCGTGAGTAGCTGAGAGGGTGTGGGGGCACACGTGGGCACTTAACCCGGCCCTGCCACCTTTGACAGGGAAGCTCTGGCAAGCCCTCCAGCTCCCTGCCTTAGCCTCCTCACCCGCAACATGAATATGCAAGGACTGCAAGGATTAAAACGAGATAATACGTGAAAAAGCACTTGGTGCGGTGCCCGACCCTCACAGCTGCTGGGCCACACAAGTTGCTGTTAATGAAACGTCCACCCCAAATTGCCTTCTCCTGTTTTTGGTCCTGCCTCACCAATGAGTCCCAGTGACCAAGACTAGAAAGGAGATGAATGGCTCTTCCTCTGCTCCTCGGCAGTAATTATGATGGTCACATTCGCACTTGCTCCTTCATTCACAATACTTAATTTTCTCAATTGTCTTTTTAAGAATAAAACAGTATCTCCCGCAGTGGCAGCACGTGACTACCTCCAGTCCTTTCAATAATAATTTTTCTGTGCACTGCTTCATCATCTTGACATGGAACTCACCTACTTTTTAGTTAGCCAGTAATTTTACAATAGTGCACGCTGCATACTTGTGCTTAATAGTAAGTTTTAAGGTGTTTCTAGGGCTTAGTTTTTTAAACTTGGGGCTTAAATTTTTTGTTTTGTTTTTGTTGTTTGTTTACTAATATTTCCCAAGGAAAGTACCAGATGACCCCAGGGTATCAGTCCCAGCTTCTCCCTGTGTCCATGAGACAGGAGACAGGCTAAAGGGAAGGACAGATACATTGCTTTAGAAGGTTAAGACCAGGCTTAGCTCTGATCTAATTGCTTCCTGATTTAACATCTGCTTAAGCACATGCTATATTAGGGAAATGCTCGAATGGGACAGCTAGATCAGAAACTGGGTCTTCTCAGAGCAATGAGGTTCAGAAAGAAGGAACTTACTTAGCTGAGAAAAAGGGATGTTATGTAAACCCCCAAGTCCTTAAAAGTTATACTAGTGAGGCTGCCCTGAGCACACAGCTCTCCTGTATCTGCTTTGCTGCGGCTCTGGGAGGCCGGTCCACAGTTCCTCCTCTATTCCAGCAAGTCACTTGGCTCCCTGACCCATCTAAAGAGGCATCATTACAACAGCACTCCAGGTTCTGGTAGAGAATTTGTCACCAGCTGGGCTTCTCTTTAAAGACCTCCTGGAGAACCAGCTGAAGCTGAGAGCAGAAACCCCCTGCTCCAGGTGTCCAGGGGAGGTGGTGCAGGAAGCCAGGGCGGGACCAGCTGCCTCTGTCCCTCCGAGTAGTCAGCAAGCCCAGAACAGTTGATGGGCTTTGCTTACTTGGATCCAGGTTGCCATGGAGATCAGGAGTCTCCCTGGATGCCCCCACTACAGGACCACTGGAGGAAGCTAAGTAAGCACCCCTAAGTCAAGGCAGTGTGCGGGGTTGGAGGGGGATTGTGTGCAGAGTTGGTAGGTTGGGCCCCCCAATGTCCCGCTGAGTCAGAGGGAGTGTTCTGGCTTAGTCACTGTTATGTCTGGAGGGACAGGATTTTTTTCTTTAAACTGAATTTTCTAGATGAAATGAAGATGACTTTTTTTTTGGTATTACATTTTACTTTTATTGCTTCCAGTATTCCACAATTATTTAATCATTAATTCAATTAATGATTGCTATTGAGCTTAAAAAAGACCTTGCGGGGGGACTTCCCTGGTGGTTCAGTGGTTAAGAATCCGCCTTCCAATGCAGGGGAGGGGACACAGGTTTGATCCCTGGCTGGGGAACTAAGATCCCACATGCCTCAGGGCAACTAAGCTGGAGCACTGCAACTACTGAGCCCTCGCGCTCTGCCCAGCAATGAAGATCCCGCGTGCTGCAAAATAAATAAATAAATATTTTTAAAAAATGCCTTGAGGCGTTGCACAAGACGGGAATAATAATCACTTTCAAAATGGTAGTCAGCAACAAGAACGCTTAAAAGCATCGGTGTGACCGCATTTGAGAATATCCTCCTTTGACTCCCTTGCCCTCATTGAGGGCAAAACCTAGGGTAAAATTTTAATGCATCTCTAGCTCCTTATGAACTAAACTACTTACATGAAAATAAAAATTCTATTTTTTATGCCTCAGGACAGGATTTCTGACCTGCAGGTCTGTGAGCAGGCTATGTGTTTGAGTATTTGAGGGCATTTTCCTGAGAAACGGGTATATAGAGCTCTCAACTATTCTCAGAGGAGTTCCCCAAAATGCTTAGAGTCTACTTAATCGATAGCAAATTTACCCGATCCAGTTCCTTTTATTCCCTTGAACATGTCAGAACTTGGTGGAAGATACATACGGGGATGTTTTCCTGCCTCCCCTTTCTGCCCACAAGTTACACACCTCATCCTCTCTCTTCTTCCTTTTCTTCCTCCTCTCCTTGTCACCCTCACCTGGAGAATATTTATAAATAAATAAATACTGAGCACCATGTGCTGGACATAGTGTTCAGTGTTGGAGATACAAGGACAAATCAGACAGGGCCCATGTTCTCAGGGAGCTCAGAGTCAGATGGAAAAGAAGGACACACAAATAGATGATCTCATCTAGGTAATGATTATTGAGATGCAGACGAACAGAAAGCTGGGGGAGGTTCGGAGATTGCTCTGTAGGTGTCAATTTCCAATCCCCAACCCCACCCTAGGTCACAGACAAAAATCAAGGAAGAACATATTCAAAGAACCTGATGAATGAGGTTTTGTTTGGTTTCTTGCCTAGTTGGCTGGCTGGAAACTTAAGTACTGATGAAATAAAATTCATAGTTTACGGCAAGATGAGAAAAATTTAAACATAAAATTTTTCTCTGCCTCTTTGGGCCTCCTCCCTCCCTGTTAGTGTGTGTTGTGCATCTGCATTACCCAGACCTCCTTACGAGATAACATTCCTTCTTAATCTCATCAAGGGTCACAACTACTCAGGAGATAACCTTCATTCTTAACCCTGTAAGAGGCCAAGATGACCCATGACCCACTACTCGCTTTGTAAGCCTGGATTGTGTAAACTGTCAACAATAGTTTACATTTGATGTATAACCCTTTATCTCAAATACTTATTATAACTGTGCTTTGACCTCTAATGGTTGGTCGCAGTCCTCAGAGATTTCTGAAAGACTGTCTCCTGGGTTAGCATCCTCAGGGTGGCTTGAATAAAATTTTCCATTTCTTTCTTAGATCAACTATTGATTAGTTTTTTTCGTTGGCAGTATCAATAAAAATGTCAAGGATGAGCTCAAGAGCAGTCTTAGATTCAGAGACAGAAAGTAGAATGGCTAGGAGGAAGGTTGGGAATGGGGAGTTGGTGTTTCATGAGTACAGAGTTTTCACTGGGAAGATGAAAAAGTTCTGAAGACGAATGAATGGTGGTGATGGTTGCCCAACAATGTGAATGGACTTGATGGCAATGAACCGATCACTTAAAAATGGTTAAAATGGTAAATTTTATGGAATGTACATTTTCCCACAATTTAAAAAGAACAAAAAAAAGTAGTGTTGATTTTTCTGTATGTGATTGGCAAAAAGAGATGCTACTGGCACCCATTTCTGCGGGGGTGCTAAAGAAGATGAGTCTGCTGGGCCCAGAGTCTCACAAGCCCTGATGCGTGCCAGGTTCTTTCTTAGGCAGCGTCCCTGTCCACGCTCAGGCCGACACTCCCCTCCTTTCTCTCCTCTGGGACGTTCTCAGGGTTGGAAAGGAAGCCCTGAGCATCCCTGACCAGAGCTGCGGTGTCTGGCAGCCTCATCTGACCGAGTCCCCACACTCGGAATGGCCACCAGCTGCAAGCTCTCCTGCCTGCTCCTGGGCTCCCTGCCGGGGCCCAGAGAGTGGACCCCGGACAGCATCACGTTTCCGTCACTAGCAGCCTGAAAAGTGAGCTGCTTGTGGGGAGAGTTACATGGGCCTCCTGGTCATCTCAGAACTTGATCTTGGTTATCACAAAGCTCCCAGGCTTACTGGCAGCTGAGATTATCTGGAGTGCAGTTCATCTCGATTGCCTGTGGATTGTCATCCCACAGAGGGATCTGAAACTCCCGCATCAGCTTCAGGCTCGCATGTCTATCGCTGCAGGGAGATGACTGTACAGGCAGACGCTTATCTTTAAGATCCGCCGTCAGAGTTCTACACCCTTTGGTTTCGTTAAGGCTTCTCTGTGCTGATGTATCAGGCACCTGAGCTGCCTTGGAAGCGTGCGGGGTGCTGATCGCTTGCTTCCCCATGGCAGGATGCAAGGGACATCCTGCTGGGCTGGCCCCCAAGGATGCCCAGGGAACTCTGTCCCCGTTTCCCTGCAGCTCTGGAGGACTTCACCTTCTTCTCTGTCCTTCATCAGCTGCCAGCAGAGGCCTGGGGACTATCTCCCCACCTCCCTTTGCTCTGCTGTCCCAGTAACACCCTCAGCCACTGGGTCTTTAGGGACTTCATTACTAACTTTAGAGTGAGACCAATAGATCCTGGCCTAGGATCTAAATGAAGGGACATGAAGATGTCACCCACTTTTAAGAAGGAGGGTCTGTGGTTTGTAATTGCTACCTCCCAACTGGACTGTATCCCAGCAACACTTTCAGGCTGCTGCCCACAGCAGATGGGGGTGGGGGTGGGGGAATCCACCAGCTGGGGTCCTCTGGCCTGGAGAGGAATGCCCTTCAACATCCACCCTTCCATCCTGAGTCGGCCCCTCTGGCTTCTCTGTGGGTGGAGCAACTTCTCCCTCCCAGGCTCTCTAAGAGTTCTACCTTGGGCACCAGGCTCTTCTGCACAACCCTGAAAAGGCTTTTATTTATTTTTATTATATATAAAAATATAACACACATATTTTTTTGTCTTTGCCTTCCTGAATATTGCTGCTTCTGGACGCTGAGGCATCTCATCCTTGTTCCTGGTCCCAAGTCCCTGAGATGACACAGGGGTTCAGACTCTCCTCTGACTGTCTGGATGAATGAGTTTGAGCACATTTTCATATATGTGGATAACTTCGTCTATGTAGTACCTCTTCAAGTCTCTTTCCTGATTGTCTTTTTATTGTTGTTTGAATTTGTAGAAGGTTCTTATAAATTCAGAATACAAGTCCTTTGTAACTTATATATGATGTAATACTTTCTTCCAGTCTGTGCCTTTCTTTTTTTAAAATTTATTTTTGATTAAAGTATAGTTGCATTACCATGTTCTGTTAATTACTGCTGTACAGTAAGGTGACTCAGTTATACGTATATATACATTCTTTTTCATATTCTTTTCCATTATGGTTTATCACAGGATATTAAATACGGTTCCCTGTGCTATACAGTAGGACCTTGTTGTTTATCCATTCTATATATAATTGTTGAAACTCTCATTGTTAGTCAAGTAGAAACTGACTTTCTCATTATTATTTCACTGTATACTTTCTATGCTGTTAAGGAACATTTATGGCCAAATGTCAATCATTCTACAGGAGCCATTTTATGGCAAGTACGAAATTCACTTGTTTTTCCACTTTCCCCAAGTCTGCAGAGCCAATATTCAAAGGTTACTATGGTTACTGTCCTACAGCTGACAGGACTTGACATTCTGGGGAATCCTCCATCTCTTGGTTATTATTGTAGAGAAATGTAGAAGGAAGCTATTTTCTTCAAGATTATTTATTTACTCTAATAATCTTCATTCCACAGATATGGAAACAGAAGCCCAGAGGTTTACTTCTGAATCTCAGTAGGTTACAGCTGGAAGGAGATAGGCCATCCATTCCACACTAGGTCTACATCCAAGAGAAACAAAGGCACAAGTCCACAGAAAGACTGGCTCAAGAAGGTTCCTGGCAGCTTTAGTCACAACAGCCAGAACTAGTGCCCACCAACAGGACAGTGACTAAGCAAACTTTAGTTTACTTTTGTGATGGAAAACTACTCATCAACCAGAACAAAGTACTGACACATGCAACAACCTAGGAGGCTCTTTCAGTCATTTGTTGGGGTTCTGGGCAGAATTTTTTAATTAATTTATTTTCATTTTTGGCTGTGTTGGGTCTTTGTTGCTGCACATGGGCTTTCGCTAGTTGTGGTGAGTGGGCTCTACTCTTCATTGCAGTGCACAGGCTTCTCATTGTGGTGGCTTCTCTTGTTGTGGAGCACAGGCTCTAGGTGCGTGGGCTTCAGTAGTTGTGGCATGTGGGCTCAGTAGTTGTGGCTCGCAGGCTCAGTAGTTGTGGCTTACAGGCTGTAGAGCGCAGGCTCAGTCATTGTGGAGCACGGGCTCAGTTGCTCTGTGGCATGTGGGATCTTCCAGGACCGGGGCACGAACCCATGTCCCCTGCATCGGCAGGCGGACTCTCAACCACTGTGCCACCAGGGAAGCCCCCCGATTCACAATTTTTAAAGGTTATACACCACTTATAGTTATTATAAAATACTGGCTGTATTCCCATGTTGTACAATATATCCTTGTAGCTTACTTTATACATAATAGTCTGTACCTCTTAGTCTCCTGCCCCTATGTTGCCCCTCTCCCCACTGGTAACCACTAGTTTGTTCTCTATATCTGTGAGTCTGCTTCTTTTTTGTTATCTTCACTAGTTTGTTGTATTTGTTAGATTCCACATATAAGTGATATCATAGTGTTCGTCTTTCTCTGTCTGACTTATTTCATTTAGCATAATACCCTCCAGGTCTATCTGTGTTGTTGCAAATGGCAAAATTTTCATTCTTTTTTTATGAGGGATGTCTATTCTTAATAATCCTGAGGATAACCCAAACCAACAAACCACATAAAAATTAAATTCACATTCACTGCTGAGTTCTCACAAGTTGTGTCCTGTATAGCCTCGTGTGGAGGCGCGGCATTGACAGAAGTTCCGAAAAGCAGAACCAGCTACTGAAACCTGATGGGGAGATTCCAACGGAGAACCTCAGAGTGTGCACACCAGGAGGAAAATCAGTACCATGCTCCCCAAGACGGCAGCCAAATATGGGGAACTGGCTCAGAGACAGTTACTTAAAAAGAAAACCTTACACAAATAAGAACAATGCCATGCTTTCCTCTGTGAGTAAGCGAGGTAATTCTGAATACGTAAGTTTAGTTTTTCCTGTATAATCAAAGAAGCAATTCCAGCATTTTAGTATTAAAGGAAAAAATAATGTAAATCAGTATAACTCTTTAATAACCAAATGCCTTTTACCGATGACATTTTCAAGCTTATATTTTGCAGAACAGACACAGCAATAAGAAAAATGTAGTCCACAAAATGATGAGAGAGAGAAATGCAAACAAAATGTTAGGACCCTCCTTCCCCTCAAAAAAAATGCAAGGGGAAAGAATTATCCTTCCTATATTACATACGATGACACAGAGGTTCACAGATACTCAGTGACATACACATCACACAGCTATTTAAGGGGCAGAACTAGGGTTCTAACCTAAGCCTTCTGACTTCAGCCCCCACGAGAAAAAAGTCTGATGTTTAGAAAGCAACTCTGCCCCTCAAAGCTAGGGGAGGCTCAGTAGAGGTGGTGGTAAAGCACGACCTCTGTAGCCAAGCTGCCTGGGTGTGAATCCCGATTTACCAGCTGTATGACATTGGGCAAGTGACTGACTAGGTGCTTCCGCAATGTTTCCTACAGAACGTACAACAGCACTTATCTGGTGGAGCCCCAGGTGAAGTGCCTGGCACACGACAGGCAGAGTGTCCTTACATGTGTGCTGTCCAGCACTGTGGCCACCAGCTGGGGTGGCTATTTAAATTTAACTTTAGGTGAGCTAAAATTAAAAATTCAGCTCCTCAATCTCACTAGCTACTTTTCAAATGCTCAACAGCCATGTGTGGCCAGTGGCTCCCGTACTGCACAGTGCAGATACAGAGATTTCCATTCAGAGAGCTCTCTTGGACGGGACTCCTCTAGAAAAGGAAAGGAGCCTTTTCCCTAGGAAGCCAGTGGCTCCTACGTAAAAATCTGCTAAGATGGCAGGGAGGGTCTTGGCTTTATTATCATTGTTGTTACTGCTATTACCATTACATCAGGTATTTAAACCCCCCCTGTGAATTTTTTACTTATAAAGGTAAAAAAGAACGCAGATTGCTCTAGTCAGTGCAGCTGTTTTTGGACTTGGTCTGAATCTTCTGGTAAAAGGAAGGGCGAGGAAAACAAAAAGAGATGAGGTAGAAGGCAGAGAGAACAGGGCAGAAGAAAGGAAGCGAGGTGCATAGAAGCGGGGTGTGGAAGAGGGGGAAAAAGGATGTGCCTCTTGTCATCCCAAACCAACACACTGTCTGCATCAATCATGCCTTTTTATTTTCTATATTCTGATGCTTTGCTCTGTTCCAGGACCTTGCAACCCAGGAAGGAACGGCTCTCCCGGGACTAGGCAGTTCTTAGATAACAACACACCTGCCAGTGTACCTTTCATATTCAAACCAGCCAATCCAGAGCCCAGACCACCCCGCCCCGACCATCGCTATTAGGCCCTCACACTCTGGGCCAGTATCCCTCAGTCTCACTCCAGGGTCAGGTATCAGAGAGCTCAGACCACTCCTGTACCGCAGGGCCTTCTGAAGCTACTCAAACTAGGCAGTCTGGCCCATTCCTTTCTGCGGAAACCACAATATAGGCTCTTACCCACATTTTCCCCTCAGTCCTTCTGCCTCCTGACCACCCGGTGCTTCCCCTGGTGGCCCCCCCACCAAACGTGGTGTGCCCCCTCCTCTTGGGAACCGTCAGTAATAAACCACCTTTCCAGTGGCAGTAGTCTCCTGACCTGTTGACCTCACCATACCTGAATAATAACAAAATCTACATCTGGAAACAGCTGCACCCTACCACACCCAGTCTCACGACTGGAAAACTCAAGTTTGTTTAACTGAAAATCAATTTCCTAGCCAAAGAGCTGGAGTGTGTTATTCAGCTGTGCTGCGGGAAGGACTGAGGATATGTAAGTTCTGCAAGACAAACAAAAAAAGAAACAAAGCAAAAAAAACAAAATACCAAATCAAACCAAAAAGCCAAAACAAAACTCTTCTTTTATAGTTTTTTTGGGAGGCAGCAAAATGGTCCATCTTACAGGACCATGCGCAGTCGCTCAAACCTAATTGTCAGATGATCACACAAACACCTTTATTTTACAGCTGGAACGTCTCGCCCAAGGTCACCAGCAGGGGCAAAGCTAGGATTGGATCCTAGATGTTCTGACTGATGTCTGTCTAGCATATTTTTCTCAGTCTGGTCCACACTCACCTAAAATGGAAAGAAACTAATAAATGACGTAGACTCTTGCTTGCGGTTGTCTAATCCTCTATATTATGTATATTTTCATTAAGCAGCCATTAAGATCTATTCATCCCAGGTAACTGCTGGAGTTGAGATGATTAATAAATAGTTTAGCTGTGGGTTCAAGAACCATTCTCAAGCTAAGTCCTTCCTAACATCTCAACAGGGAGCCTGCTCTGGGGAGAAGCAGGGAGACCATGCTGCTGGGGGCCTCTGACTTTCTAAATAAAAGGTGGTAAGCCCTTCAACAGCTGGTCCGACAGCCTCTGCTCTTCAGGAGTTCTGTCCACGCCTGCGAAGTACAGTGGTAGCTGACAATATCTTCCAGATGGGAAGCAGATTTGAAAGCAAGCAGTGAGATGCTGAAAGCAACCTAGGGAGTGTGAGACCCACACACACAGTGTGCGAGGTGCAAGAGTGGGCCACAAACGTGCAGAAAATCGTTTACCTGCCACAAAGCAGAGCTGTTTTGCCAGTTCCACCTGGGGGAGCTGGGAGCGGGGTGGGGCAGGGACTGAATGAAAATCTTCACTCTTCTATTTCATCCTAGAGAAAAATGCTTTTTTTCTTCCTGCATTTTGGATACCTGAGGGGAAGTTAACTTTATGTCAATCTTAAACTCTCATTTAAAATTCAACATTTTCAAGTCGTCCTGCCTTCCCTGTTTGAAGTGGAACATATAGAATCCACCTTGCCAGGGAGAGCTTGGAGGAGAGCACCATCTGTAGGGACCACCCAAATCTTGCTATGAAAAATAAATGATACGGTCACTAAATACAATGCAAAAATACTTACCTTCATAAAGATGTGGATTGTGTTTTGTAAGAAATATTAGACAATTTCCTGAAACGTGTGTACGTATATGTATACATGGATACACAAACCTCTGTACACACTCAGATTCTCAAGTACCACATATTCTTGAGTAAGGTATTTATAAAATTTTTCTCTGCTCATACATGCAATATTTAAAAATGAAAATCTGGTGAGCTCACTGCTTTATCTTTATTGTCAACAAGCATTTATTAACTCAAAATCATGACAGAGTTTTATTGAAACAGTGGAGCTGTGGGTGAATTTTCTTCTGTTTTTTCAAAATTTGGATAATGAATCATGTTCCTTGTATAATTTTTCCTAAGACAATAGATTTATATATTTAATCATGTATATTCCTCTTCTGAAACATTATCTGAAATAATTTTTTGGATAGAACCCCTGCCTTCTGGAGGATTATATATTTACAACTTCTATCTTTATTATATCATCACAAGTTTGCTTAAAATATGACAGATCACTAATTCAGGCTGCAATCGTCTTCTAAGTCCTCAATCCTTAAACCTACGGTACAGTGTTACAATAAACAAACTCTAAACACATAAGACTATACTGAATTTAATCTGGATATTTAAGTGAGGCCTTTACATTTTTCCCAAGTTTATACCACTTCATTCAACTCACAATCTGTATTACCAAATAATGCAATGCTTAATAAAGCAACTGCAGGAAAAAAAACCCAGATAGGGATAAATGATAAATACGCAGAAAGCTCACGAAATGAAAAGATAATCCTTAGAATCATTTAGGCTGATTGTGTTGTTTTTATTAACTATGTCAGAATCCGCTTATCTACCACCAGAAAACATTTATTAACAACAGTGTATTTTAAAGAAATTGGGTTCAAAATGATTAATAGTTATATTTAATTGGTGAGCAAAGGAAATTTTCTGAATGAAAAGCGATTTTTAAGAGATGAGCATTGAGAAAGATTCAACCTTATGCCTGTTAAGGAGGCCACCATAATTTTGTTTTTTATAAAGGTTTCCTGCCCCTCCCCCTCACCTTCGGGGCTAAGTTCCTTATCAGTTCCTTATCAGATCATTTGTTTTAGACAAGCAGAACTATCAAGACAAGAATTACATATTTTGCACATAAATGTGCAACCTTAAATAATACTTTTAGAACCTCCTTTGGGCTTCCCTGGTGGCGCAGTGGTTAAGAATCCACCTGCCAATGCAGGGCGCGTGGGTTCGAACCCTGGTCCAGGAAGATCCCACATGCCGCAGACTAAGCCCGTGCGCCACAACTACCGAGCCCGAGGGCCACAACTACTGAAGCCCGTGCTCCGCAAGAGAAGCCACCCAATGAGAAGCCCGCACACTGCAAGGAAAAGTAGCCTCCGCTTGCTGCAACTAGAGAAAAGCCCGCACACAGCAACAAAGACCCAGTGCAGCCAAAAAATAAATTAGTTAATTAATTTTAAAAAAGAACCTCTTTTATGTTAACATTCTCTAACTTGTTCTATATAATATATGCCATATTTTAAATATTTATTAAAATAATTCCTACAAAATGTCTACATGCTTCATGGTAGAAGCAACAAAAATTTATTTTCTGATTTGTCACCTGTCCAGTCACATTAGGATAATTAGTTATAAAATGACATGCTAACAATACGCCAGGTTATTTTAACATCTATTTAGGATCCTGATAACATTTCCCGTATTTGTCAATGAACTCTGTGGTGATAAGGGCTAGCAAACCTGTGCAGGGCATCCAATCATTTCAAGGCCTTGGGGAGTGGCTCTGCGTTGACTCTGAAGCCAGCCCTGGGCAACGGCAAGGGTGTTACACTTGACTTCAGACAGACTTGGGTTCACTTCTCACTGGCCATCTGTCTTTTGGTGACTTAGCCACAAAGCCAGTTTCTTCCTCCTTAAAATGGGAATAATCCTTCTAACTGCATAGGGTTTGGCGAGGCTTCAAAAAGTCACTGAATGTAAGTCAACCAGCAGGGTAGGTACTTGATAAGTACTCATTAACATGCATAGGAAAACCTAGCTGCAACCCCTGCAGCACAGGGTAGGTCTGGTGAGGCAATGACATGTGCATTGCTTGCAGGTTAATATGCTGGACTGCTGACAAAGTTAGCAATGATGGGTGGAGCACAAGGTCTGGGACTAGGAGGCCAGACACACCTGGGCTCAGAGTCTGGCTTTATCCCTTACTCTCTATGTGACATGGACAAATCCCTTTACCTGTCAAGCCTCGGTTTTCTCATCTGTAAAATAGGTGTAACAGCAGCAACCTCTTATGATTGTTGTGATGACTGTGGGATAATCTGCAGAAAGCACTGCTAAACACTAACACTGTCTTGACTTGTCTCATGTTTTCAGGAAATGCTACCCATTATTATTAGTAAGTAATTTTTGCAACTTATTAATTTTTCATTGTTAGTCTGGGATTAAAGTGAGCTAAATCATTATGAAGGGACAGATTAGCACAAAAGTTTGCTGACAAACCCTATAAGTTATTTTTTTTAGTTTAACTAAGTCCCTGATTCTTTCTTATCAGAGCAAAGGGCTTATAAATACTGCTGTAGTCCTTAAAACAACCTGCTGATTTCAATTTCTTCAAAAATTCATTTAATTCTGTGTAGTTATCGATACCACTTTAAAAATGAGCAAAGACATTCTCTGACCTGAGAAACAAGCAACTGCTGAAAACAACAAAATCCAATTGTAACAAACAGGAAAAGCATAAATACATACGGACTACACAGATATGTGATAGATATATAACAGAAAAATGAATCAATCATATTAGTAACAGGAATGGCCCTACAGATCACGATAGCACCTGTGGGAATGTGATGTGTGATTGTAGTTAATGAAAATATATTCTTGAGAGGTTCTAGCTCTTCTTACTACTATCTTCAGTTTAAAAATAAACCTCACATTTCCCCTTTTGCATTTCTTCATTGGTTAACCACAGTGTTTTGAGGAAGTTTTCAGAAAGTCACAAGTTTCCTCCAGTGGCATGCAGTTTGCTCTACTGCCTTTCGTTGTCTCTTGTCATCATTCTTTAAGCGTTAGAAGAAGAATCACTTATACTTGAGCTGGTCATAAACTACACAGGAATATATAAGCATTTACCAGAAATGGCTGATGGAGGAATAAAAGCAGTAACCAATATTCAATGTTTAGTAAAAGGATGTTCTATTTGAATGTCTTGATGTTGTCTTTACTTAACTACTTCTGATAATTTACACATAATAATATTACTATTTCTTTTTGAAAATCTGGAGTACTTTAATTAAAATGTGGGAAAGTATGAGAATGCTCCTGGAAAGTCTTTCAAATTACTTTCATTTCTGTGTGAGGTTGAGATCGACATGGAAAACTGAAACAGATTTCTGTGGGATGTATGTCACAGTCCAAATGAACTTGGGTAAAGAGAAAGTTCAGAGAGAGGGTCTTTCATTATTTCAACAATTATTTCTATCTCAAGTACATGTCAGCCCTAGGAATTAAAAAATGATTAAGACACAGGTTTCACTGAGAGTCTCACAGTTTAGGAAAGAGACAGATAAGTGAGCCACTACATTGTCATATAATGTGTATAATAATAGAATTAGTTCCTGTGGTCACACTGATACTCCTATTATCAACTACAATTATTTTTCCTATTAAACTAACTTAATAGCAGCCAGGAAGAGGTTACATCTAGCTTTTACCAGCACATATAACCTATACATCTTAAACTATACATCTATACATCTTAAGTCTATATAAAATCTACACATCCTGAACTTCAGTAACTGTCTTAATGTAAGTCTTATCACTTTTAGGACACTTAAGCTAACACCAAGAGTTTTCATAAAAGGCCTCCAAATATATATCAATATATAATCCAGTTAGGGTGTTTAGCCCACTGTTTAGAGTACAAAGGCCTTTACTGTCTAACAAGTACAAAGACATCACAGCTAAAGACTCAAAACCACCTAATTTTAAAAATTGTTAAAATTAAAACAACAAAGCCAATAAAAAACAAAACAAAACAAAAACAAACAAACAAAAAACAACAAAGCCAACAGTTTATAAAGCTATACTAATTCATTGTTGTTTTGTAATTTAATTTTTTTAACATAGGTAAATTTAACATTTTTAATTAATCAGACGTAAGGTTGGTTTTGTTGTTTTTTTATTTATTTATTTATTTTAATCTCTCACAATGAATTTTTAGTCATATAGGCAATTCCTGTAGAATGAGCCAGCAACAAAACATCTGGGCAGAAAGTCAGTCTTGCTTAAATATTGTATCTTGTACATTTCAGGATTTTAAAAGAATTCTGTTCAAATATTTGTTCTAACAGCAGGTCTCCAGGACGTGTGAACTGTGACATACTGGGGATTTCAGATAAAGGCCTTTTAAAGGGAGACAATAATAGAATCTTAAGTTGAATGGAAAGATATTGGCCTTTAACTGCAGACGTGCAAAACAAACCAATACACATACCCCTACACAGCCTCAGACATCTGCATTTATGATTGGGAAATGAGTGAATATTTACAATGATTCTCTTTGGGTGGGGGGGATTATAAGTGATTTTTCTTTTCTTTCAGGGTTTTTTTTTTAATGACCATTTATTACTTTTATAATTAGGAAAGAAAAAATTCTTTTTTTAAAAAAAATGTACTCCAAAGGGGCAGATCCCTAAATCATTCTTTAGTGTAATTATTTGGTTCAGTTATTAGTATACTACACTTCTATAGGAAATTAACATCTTAAAATGTCTTTAAAAAGATTCCACAGCTATAGTCCTAGTGAATTCATTTAAACAATGACATTGAGATTGTAGCTTTAGCTTTCATTAGAATCCCTTTATCTTTACAGTAAAAATGGGAAGATACTGAATTCTTCAAGCCATCTGCTGAATTACAAAGCGTTTGGGACCAGTAAAACAGTTGTAATTCCTATAGGATTGTGGATCAAGCTGGCAGCCACTGCTTTTGTGAATGAGAGCACATTTCAGCCCCTGGGTGGCCTGAGGCTCTATCTGATGTTTATAGTTTTAAGCGGTGGATGTTATGAGGATGCCCCTTCTCCTTCTTGGGCCTGAGAACCAATCTGGTCCTCAACAACATTTTCTTCTAACTTTACAGCTGCACATTTTATTCCACCTGCTGTTTCCTGAAACCCTTCTCCCTCCATTTAGCAGAGCGTGAGAACGCATCCTTTATGGCGTCCACTACTCCTGACGAGAACACACAGACACACACCTTACACATCACATACTACACACACGCACACACCCACACACATGCATCCCATATACCACACACATATACGCAGACCCTACCACACCCAGGAACATCTCCCCGGACCCCCAGCCTGTCCAGTGGGGGAGGTAAGACAGTGCTGTATCACAGGAGACGCTGATGTCCTCAACAGGACTTCCAAAACACATCAAAACCTCATCTCTCATCAGTATCAATTTTTTCTAAATACAATTTAATTAAATTAAATTGTCTCCACACCCATGTCTCAGCCAGTGAGGCCACAGCATGGTGACAGCAGACTACCCTTACTCCTGAGTTCCTACAGCACCTGGGGCTGACCTGAGCAGTAACCTAACCTAGAATGCAGTCAAGGACACCAGGTAGAACCCTGAGGTGACTGCCATTGATAACAGTGTATTGTATAATGGACATGTGCTAAGAGAGGAGCATTTAAATGTTCTCACTTTAAAAAATTTATATATATATAAAAATTATATACACACACACACATATACACATGAAGTGATGGATGGAACTAACTAAATGGGAGGAATCCTTTCACAATGTATATCAAATCACCATGATGTCCACTTTAAATATCTTAAAGTTTTGTCAATTATACCTCAATAAAGCTTAAAAAAAAAATTCATGTGAGTCCTGCCTCACTTGGGACGGGAGAAAAGCTGAGGGGCAGGTATAACTGACTTTATTAATAATAAAAAAAAAAGTAAAGTATCATTTTGTTCCATTTTATTAGGTAAAATATCTACTGTAGAAATTTTAGAAAACCGATGAGCAAAAGGGAAACAAAAATCACCAAAATGCAGTTTTCTACGGAACGATAACCACCACTGGCCTTTGGTTTATATGTCCAACCCTTTTCTTCCCTATACGTACAAACATATTAAGTTGCCTTAACAGTATGTCTTAGGCAAAAGATCTTTACTATATCATCATCTATTTTATTAAAAATAATAAACAGTTTAATAATTTTGTAAAGAATTGGTGAAGCAAATTTATGGATCTGGAAATACTCTAAGATATCCTGAATTATGTGAATTATGTTATGATATAAAGGGAAATAAAATTCTAAAGGACTATGTATCTAAATTAACTAAGGTAAGACTATAGCCTTGCTTAGAGAAAAAAATCATATTTATAGACAGTATTACATTAAAAATATATTACACTATATTTGACATCAAAGGAGACCTTAACACGTGAGAACTCCACGTTAGGATCAACTGAACCTCCTTGTAAGTTATTCTTAGTGTCTATAATTTACAATATAAAATGCTGATCCCACAGAAGAACCAGTTTCAAATTTACAGGATTTGTTTAAACCACGCTCAAAAGTTAGGACTTATAATTTTTATGTAAATCAATATCAAAAAAATTAACTTCATGTCGCTCCTAGGATTGAACACTAAAATAAATCTAAGAACACTGGGGATACAGCATGTTCACAAGCATCTCTCTGCTGATTTCTGCTTGATGCTGTTGAGGAAACAATAATCCAGAGTCAGGTAAACCCAGAAAAGGGGAGTTAATGGAAAAGCAGTTCGTAAACCACGTGAAAACACAACAGGGGCCATTACAAGAGGATTAGCCAGGGGCTAGAAACACACAGAGAACACGAAAAAGAGATATGGTCTCTGTGTCATCCAATCATTTACATCACATAATTTCCAGCAGCTAAGAGCTGATGAAGATTTTTTATTTATTCTTTTGTGTGTGTGTGTGTGTGTGTGTGTGTGTGTGTACTCCCTTAGTGGATTTCAATCATACAATAGCAATATAGTGTTATCAACTATAGTCACCATGTTATACATTAGATCCTCAGACCTTATTCATCTTGTAGCTGAAAGTTTGCACCCTTTTGACAACCACTCCCTATCTTCCTCTGCCCCCAGCCCCTGGTAACCACTTTTCTATCTCTTTTTCTGTGAGTTTGACTGGGTTTTGGGGGCAGTTTTTTTGATTCCACATAATATAAGTGATACCATGCAGTGTTTGTCTTTCTGTGTCTGGTTTATTTCATTTAGCATAATGCCCTCAAGGTTTGTCCATGTTGTCACAAATGGCAAGGTGTCCTTCTTTCTCATGGCTGAATAATATTCTATACCACTTCTTCTTTATTCATTGAGACATTTAGGTTGTTTCCATATCTGGGTTATTATGAATAATGCTGCAATGAGCATGGGGGTGCATATATATCTTTGATATCCTGTTTTCATCTGCTTTGGATATACCCAGAAGTGGAATTGCTGGATCATATGGTGGTCCTATTTTTTAATTTTTGAGAAACCTCCATACTGTTTTCCATAGTGGCTGCACCAATTTACATTCCTACCAACAGTGCAGGGTTCCCTTTTCTCCACATCCTCACCAACATTTATCTTTTTTATGATAGCCATTCTAACATGTGTGAGGTGATATCTCATTGTGGTTTTGATTTGCATTTCCCTGATGATTAGTGATGCTGAGTATCTTTTCATGTACCTGATAGCCATTTGTATGTCTTCTTTGGAAAAATGTCTATTCAGTTCTTCTGCCCATTTTCTAATCAGATTGTTTGGGTATTTTTGCTATTGAGTTATATGAGTTCTTTATATATTTTGGATAATAACCTTTTATTAGATATGCAAGTATTTTCTCCCATTCCATAAGTTGCCTTTTCATTTTGTTAGTGATTTCGTTTGATGTACAGAAGCTTTTTAGTTTGATGTAGTCCCACTTGTTTATTGTTGCTTTGGTGTCAAATCCAAAAAATAATTGCCAAGACTGATGTCAAGGTGCTTACCCCCTATGTTTTCTTCTAGCAGTTATATTCAAGTCTTTAACCCATTTTGAGTTGATTTTGTGTATGGTGTAAGATAGGGGTCCAGTTTCATCCTTGTGCATGTGGATATCCTATTTTCCCAACACCATTTATTGAAGAGACTGTCCTTTCATAAAGTCTTGTCTCCTTTGTTGAAAATTCACTATAAACATGTGGGTTTATTTCTGGGCTTTCTATTCCATTCCATTGATTTATGTAACTGTTTTATGTCAGTACCATACTGTTTTGATTACTATAGCTTTGCAATATTGTTTGAAACCAGGAACTGTTTATTTACTCCTTAATCTTCTGAATAACATGTCTTCCAAAAAAATATTCTTCATATTAACAAATACATTTGCACAAATCAAATCGACTATAGAAAACAAAGCAAGGAAGAATACAACACAAGGAAGAACATAATTTTGAAATAATGGTCACCAACAGAAAGGTATTTCACTTGTTCACAATAGTATCTACTGACAAGAACACCGAGTGTGCCTAAAGTTATTTTTGCTGATCCTTGAGTCAGAGATGGAATCAAAACTAAGTCATCCTATCAATAACTCAAAGTCAGTTTAAAGTAAACATTACAAAGTATCTGCACAAGGATCAACATTATGTTAAGGGCCTTAGAAGGTTCGATTAAATGTCCAACAGCGTACCGGAGCCCTCAGGGAGCAAAGATTGGGAGGGGCAAAAACTGTTAATTAAAAAACTTCTAAGCCAAACCAGTTGGAACAGCATTATAGCATTAAAACAAAAACAAAAAACAATTACCAAAATAAGCCATCTGTATTTTGCCACATGTGGTGTATAGCTCTATATACATTTACTGGTAAATAGGCTCTAGTGTTTATTACACAATTTTCCCTAAGCACTCAAATCAATTTGAAAAAAAAAAAATTCTCCTAAGAAATTGGGATAATAACCCCCACATGATCATAGTGACGGCTAATACCACCCATGAAAAGTGCTTTAAAATTTGTAAAGCGCTATGCAAACGCATTTAAATAGGCCGTCAGGACAGGGAGCGGAGAAGCCTGTGAGAAAATGAATGGACATAATGAGTTAGTTAAAGATTAATTGTTCCTGTCCTAAAGGGCTTCTCTGATAATGTTTCCTCACTGGTCCTTCAGGTAGCAGGTTGCCTAATGCACTTCAGACTTTCCCCCAGGCACCCGGCTCTGCTCCCCAGAGTGCTGCTTGCACACGTAGACACAAGCACATTCTGGACTGGCTGGCTTCTGATCCTGAAGGTAGCGCTCAACCCATCTGAAGCCGCCTGGAACACACAGACACCACTTTTCCTGCCTCGTCCCACTCCTCGGATGCTCTCCTAAAGCACAGCCAAATAGGTTCGGGCAGAACTGCAACACAACTACAACTTCAGGAGAGCTCAGGCTTCTAGAGGACACGCCAGCGAAGGGCAGGGAAGTCGAGGCTGCCCTGGCGATGCCACGTGGCCTGGCTAGAAACAGGGCTACCCAGGTGGCCACGTGTTTCCTTCCTTAAAACACATCTGCCCCCAGTTTAGACACTCAGCATGGCCTTGTCTCTGGCATCTTTAATTTCACAACACTGTCCTGGTGTCCGGGCACAGCTACACATAGTTCTTTCCCAGCAGCTGCCTCTGAATAAGCTTCCCTAAGATTCCATTACTTTAGGGACAATTTTTGTCCTTTATTTTATATGTAGACATACATACATATATACACACACATGTATATATGCACACACAATTTTACAATGTGTGTGTGCGCATACAAACACACACAAACACATGTATTTTTTTTTTAAACCCAGGCTTTAATTACATTATCTCTTCCTGTTTGCTCCTATCTGCTTTTACCACCTCCCTTTTATTCCATTCTGAGAATGAAAACATTCCACACCCTCCTGGTTATGCCTCATCAACAGTGGAAATAAAAGTAACCCATAGTTGAAATGTAGTAACATATGCAACTTATTTTAAAATGCATTGAAAATAAGGTACACTGATGGATAGATATAGGATAGAGGAAATAAAGCAAAATGTTAAGCAAATGCAGAATCTCAGTGGTGGGCATATCAGTATTCACTGCATAGTAAATTTCTCTGCATATTCCATCAGCTTCTCTGCATATTTGAAATTTTTCATAATAACATGTTGGGAAAAAAGAAGGGGCTGGAAAAGGAGGGATGAGGGTTTTCTTCTCTTAAAGCATCAGAGCGTTCAGTTATGGACACCTGGCTCTGTGTATTCAACAGTTTCAACATTGAGTCATTGTCTGGCATTTTCAGATTTTTATAGGGGGCATGAAAAGTGCTGTCAAAACAAAAATGTTACATTATAATGTAAGTGGGATTAATTTAATACATTTCAGATCTCAAAATTTAAACAACAGGACAACAGTACAACATGCACAGCCCAATGATGTAAACTAGGGATTGAAAACCTTTTTCTGTAAACGGCTAGATAGTAAGTATTTTCAGCTTCAAGGGCTCCAGATCTCTGCCACAGCGACGCAACTCTATAGCATGAGAGCAGCCGTAGACCAAATGTAAAAGAATGGGTGAGGCTGTGTTCCAATAAATCTTTATGTGTGGATATTGAAATGTGAATCTCATATAATTCTTACATGTCACAAAATATTATCTTCTTTTGACTTTTTCCAATCATTTAAAAATTTGAAAACCATTCTTAGCCTGTGGGCTGGACAAAAAGGCGTTGGGCCAGACTTGTCCTTCACGTCATCTTTTGTGACCCCTGATATAAACCACAGTACCCTGGCCACTTCTGGCCCCAGTTATCCATGGCATATAAGGGCTTAAAAATAGGAGGAGCTCAAAGGGTGTCATTAATGCCCATGTGGCCAGACAGAGAGCAGGCCCAGCACAGCACTAAAGCCCATTCAGGAATATGAGATGGTGCCTCGAAAAAGGAAAATCAAGAGCCAGGAACACTCTCAGCACTACCTGTAACAGATCATGGGGCAAATGCCCACGGGACGCACAGGGGGAGAACTGCAGAAATAAGAGAGTCCAGGGGATTGCTCTGAACTGATACCCATCTTTCAGGCCCCTCCCCCCCACTTCCTCACTCCAATATTCTGTAACTCTCCTGTAAATCAGAGAAAACAATAACAGTTTAATTTTCAGGTAACTAGCTTTTAAAACTATACGTAATATCTAGTCCTGTATGAAATCCTGAAGGATTCCATGCCCTCTGCCAGAGAGGGGGTGGCTTTTTCTTAGCATTAAACAGAAGTGATGACTTTTTTCTACTCGTCCTGGGTCACTAATCTTGCAGAGGTTTGCACTGGCCTGAAACCCACCAGTCTTTGCTGCCCAGTGACTGTGTCCTCGCCCCACCTCTCCCTCTTAACAACTTACAAAGCCTTCAGATGGTCTCACCTCATGACACTTCTTTTTGCTATTTATTCTGTTTTCCCCAATTATAATACAACGTATTACATGCTCAGTAAAGAAAATGCAGGAAAGCCCAACGGGAAAAAAAAAAATCAGGCCAGCTTTCAAATATTGTTTCTTCTTTGAACAACAGGCTGGAGGCTGGTGGCCCAGTAATGCACTCCAGCAGAGGGCATGGGGCACAGCCCTCCACTCGGAGGGGACCGTGCACAAGAGGACTTGTGAACAAGCCACGATCCATCATGGGGTGCAAACGAGAAGCACACGGAACCAAACCCACTGCGTGCAACCCAGAACTATCAGACGATATTTTCCCTAAAAAATGGTTCTGTCTCTTCTCTCCCTCTCCTCCCTTCCCCCATCTCCTCCACAAATGCACCTCTCTCTAGCTTTCTCTCGCACTCTCTGGCTCTCTTCCCTCCCTCTCCGTCTCCTTTGAGGGAGAGGGTTAGATAGACAGATACTTTAAAATATATCTATGTCTCTACTTGACTTTCTAAAGGGTAAGCATTTCTTAAATTCATCGGTCTCTATCTTTAAAAGGCCTGATGCTAATCCTTGGTTCACGGCTGCTCTGTCCCCCTGGGGAAGGAAATTACTTATTTGAAGGGGAGATCTGCATAAATATGAAGAGGTCACGGATCTGGGCCCAATGAGTATCTTTGTTCCAGGGACCCTGACCTTCAAAAGGGCCCCTTAGAGATATCCTTGGATGTCCTTTCCCACTGGCCACGAAGGCTCCCCACTGCACATCTTTTTCATGTAGCAACACCCAACCCAGTTCATCCAGGCTGTCCCCGAATGCCAGAATTCCATTGGAAAGTCGAGTTTAGAAATGAAATAACATGTTTATCTTTTTAAAGAGCCACATTAATATTCCTCAAATAGAGGAAAACTGCTCTGGAATTTTCGAAGAAATACAGTGGATGAAAGAACTTATCGTCCGTTATTAAAACTAAAAGGGAGGGCACGCAGCTGCCTATTAACTGTCTCTGCTAACTTCAAAATGGGTGCAGAAAAGCAGACCTATTATCTGACCCTCAGAGAGATCGAGGCTGTTAATGTGCTGAATGTACATTGTACATACAAAACAAACTTGAAATCAACTTGCAGACTGAAAATCAAGCTACCTTTAAAAGACTAAAGGCAGGAACTGATAACACAACCTATGTTGGTAACACAGGGTCTCTGAGGTTGATGCTCAAAGTCAAAAGAGCTCTCAACTGCTTCTCCTAGATCTCTGACAACTGCACAAAAGTGACAGTCTCAACGTTCAGCTATTTCTCACATTCTGGAAAATGCCATGTTGCTATGGCATAAGTTATGCTGAATGGAAGAATAACAGAACACAAGAGAAACCATGTAAGTTCCTTTTTTTTTTTTGAAAAGGAGCTTATATATATACATATTTTAAAAAAAACACCTTTATTGGAGTATAATTGCTTTACAATGGTGTGTTAGTTTCTGCTTTATGACAAAGTGAATCAGCTATACGTATACATATATCCCCATATCCCCTCCCTCTCGTGTCTCCCTCCCACCCTCCCTATCTCACCCCTCTAGGTGGTCACAAAGCACCGAGCTGATCTCCCTGTGCTATGTAGCTGCTTCCCACTGGCTATCTATTTCACATTTGTTAGTGTGTATATGTCCATGCCACACTCTCACTTCATCCCAGCTTACCCTTCCCCCTCCCCGTGTCCTCAAGTCCATTCTCTACGTCTGCATCTTTATTCCTGCCCTGCCCCTAGGTTCATCAGAACCATTTTCTTTTTTAGATTCCATATATATGTGTTAGCATACAGTATTTGTTTTTCTGTTTCTGACTTACTTCACTCTGTATGACAGACTCTAGGTCCATCCACCTCACTACAAATAACTCAATTTCATTTCTTTTTATGGTTGAGTAATATTCCATTGTATATATGTGCCACATCTTCTTTATCCATTCATCTGTCGATGGACACTTAGGTTGCTTCCACATCTTGGCTATTGTACATAGAGCTGCAATGAATATTGTGGTACATGACTCTCTCTGAATTATGGTTTTCTCAGGGTATATGCCCAGTAGTGGGATTGCTGGGTTGTATGGTAGTTCTATTTTTAGTTTTTTAAGGACCCTCCATACTGTTCTCCATAGTGGCTGTATCAATTTATATTCCCACCACCAGTGCAAGAGAGTTCCCTTTTCTCCACACACTCTCCAGCATTTATTGTTTGTAGATTTTTTGATGATGGCCATTCTGACCAGTATGAGGTGATACCTCACTGTAATTTTGATCTGCATTTTAGAGAAACCATATAGGTTCTTGTTGGGGAAAACAGGAGGGCAAGATTAGGCTGTGCTTTTTAATTCTAAATACGGATGGTAGCAGGGAGGGAGCAGTGAGCTTAAAAATTAATGACAGCACTGCAGTAAGAAGCTATGGACATTCTTTCATTTAATGTACACAGATCTCTAAGGCAGTTCTTAGGATCCTATTTTGCAGATGAGGAAGCAGGAGTTCTGAGAAGTGAAGGAGACATCAGATACTCCACCACCCCAGATATTCTCATAAAACCCCAAATTTAAAGGGCCAGAGGCAACAAGGAAGAAACTTACAGCAGGAGACCAGATCCCAGTGCAACAGAGGGGATCTGCCCTGCACTAAGGGGCAGGCGACCAGGACCCCTCCTCCTGGGCTCTCCCGGGCCAGCCTAAGCCTCTGGGGCTGGCAGCTTCCTTGCTCCAGGCAGCCTCAATGTAGTCAGTTATCCAGCAGGAAAAGGGATATGGGCTGCAGCCCATGTGGTGTTAAAGCTCGGTCTCCTCCAATGCAACCTGGGCCTTCCCTCCAGCTCTGCGGTCAAGAAATTAAAACAAACAAATAACCAAATAACTATGCCATTCATCCCCCCATTCATGCATGCATTCACTCCATCACTTTTTATTGAGCACCTACTATGTGTCAGGCAGGTACTGTTCTAGATGCCTAGGACAAAAGAGACAAAGATCTCTGCCCAAAGAGTCACAGAATAAAGAACATCCTTAACTTTAAAAAGGTAAGGTTATGTTAGTAGTATGTTAGAAAGTGCTAAGTGCTGGGGGAGAAGTAGGGCAGAAAATGGGGTACAGTGTGGGGTGAGAGGTGATTTTAATAGGGTGGTAAAGTTTGGCTTCGTTGAGAAAGTTACACTTGAGCAAACGCTGAAGCAGGTGAGGGTTAACATGTGACTCTTGGGGGGAAGAGCATCCCAGGAAGAGGGAATAGACATCGCATTCCAGCAATAAGCTTAAATGGATAAAGCGCCCATATATTGCTGAAGTACTCGGAAGAATGATTAATGTAGAACAGTGTTCAACCATCTGGATATTAGGCTTACACGGCACGTTCGTGTTAGTGTCACTGGCATTCTCTGCACAAATGTGGCTTACTATGTTGATGAACGTATATGATAAATTCAAACTACCTATGCATACAGGAGTATGAAATAATGTGGCCTGCACAGCGCACTGGGAGTGCTTCTGAAATCTAACTTTCCACTTCAAAGTCACTAGAACGCAGCAGCAAAGGAGGACTCGCGGTTTCTGCATTCCAGTCGACAAACGATCACTTGCAGATAAGACCTCAGCCAGAAGATCCCTTCCAGTCCTTGGATTTTTTCCTGGCTTAACATCGCGTGCTATCAAAGGAGAAGTATTTTAAATGTCACTTGCGAGAAGAGGAGGATGTGAAATAACCACCTGAGGTAAGTCCCAATAATTCAGCCAGTGACAGCTCAAAAAAAAGCTCAGTGTTTGGAAATGACCCAAAGAAAACATGAAGTTTGTGTTTTGGAAGACAGTATTGCAGGCACATCTATAAAAGGGATTTTCAAAGGCTCTGGGGATCTTTTGCCAGATCACCTTCCTTATAGGCCTGGATTCAGAACGCAGCAGAGAAGCTTCCAGGGAAGTTCCCAGGGGGAGCAAGCTCTCTCTGCACTCTGCTAGGGGGGCTTGGCCAGCCCAGGCTTGTCCTACGACAGAGCGTTCCCCCCACCGCCATGACTGGTGAGCAGTGATGGCAGCGGGGGCTTCCCCGTGGTACCGAGCTGTTGCTTCTGGACTTGCAGACCCAGCAGATGCAAAGAGCCAGTATGTGCTGGGCTCTGAGAGGGTGAGATCAGTGTCAGAGACCCAGGAGGCCCATCCCCTCCAAGCCCCTCATTCTAGCAAAGAGGAACTGGAGGGTAGGTGAGCCACCCAAGGACACACAATGCTCAAGAGCACACAAGTCAAGGTCAAAAGATGAGTTTCCTCAATTCCCTTCTCGGATTTTTTTTCAGTCACTGGGAGATCAAGACCTAGAGAGGCAGAGGGTTGCCCCAAATGAAACAACGTATCAGTGAAGTATGTAGACCCCAGCTCTCCTCGCTTGAGTGTGCAGCCGCCTACTACTAGGCTTTGGTCTCACAGAATGTTTGTGGAATGCTTGTTCCATCAGCTAAGTAAGCACAGACAACTAACATGGCCTTTGGCCCTCCACCCTTCAGGCATCCACTTTCACAGCCTGCTTGAGACCAGTGTGTTCTGTTCAGGTGGTTCCTTCCATCCCCTCCTCCTTGGCTCCACTGCCAAGAGTCTTCTCTGTTCTTATGGGAAGGAATTGTGTCGAACTAGCCGCTCACTGCCTTTGAAGCAGAAAACAGCATATGGAGGTAGTTTAGTTTGGGTTCTGAGTTTTTCAGAGAAATGCCTTTATAACATTTCTAATTGGCCTCAACATCAAAGAAGGCGTGTCAGAGAACAGCAGAGAACAATTAAGGATGGCTGAATGGTGAAATGTCAACCAGATTTGGGCAGTGACACCACCATTACCATCACCTTAAAGGACCATTCAGTGCACAATTACACAGCAGTGTCTTGGGGAATGTCTTCGAAAAAGATACCAAACATACTTGGTTAGGACCACAATGATCCTCTAGAAAGCTTCCCACCCACTAGCAAATGGAGTCAAAATGCTAACACTGGAAAACCCCAGATGTCCTTCAGTTGGTGAATGGATACACTGTGGCATGTTCATAGGACAGGGTACTACTCGGCAATACAAAGGGATGACTGATATAGCAACAACTTGGATGGATGTCAAATGCATTATGCTACCCAGACTTAAAAGGTACACATGCTATGATTCCATTTCTATAGCATTCTCGAAAAGGAGAGACTAGAGGAACAGAAAACTGATAAATAGTGGTCAGATGCTGGGGACAGTGGGGGTGTTAACTACAAGAGGCACAAGGAAATTTGAGGGGATTACAAAACTACTGTACCTCGATTGCAGTGGCGGTTACATGACAATATGTATTTGTTAAAACTCATAACGCTGTACAATATAAAATCTAATGTTACTGCATGCAAACTATATCTGAAAAAAAAGGCCCCCCCGCAAAAAAAATCTAGTAGTAACCAGGAAAAAGAGCAAAACCCAACAAAGAATTTAAATATTTGCTGTTTCTAGGTGAGTTCCACTTTAATATTTAAAAACAAACTTACTGGGGGAGAATGGATACATGTATACATATGGCTGAGTCCCTCTGCTGTGCACCTGAAACTATCACAACATTGTTAATTGCCTATACTCCAGGATAAAATTAAAAGTTAAAAATAAATAAAAATAAAACATAAAACCAAACTTGCATCTCTCTGTACATTGGTGGCTCAACTGACTGGCTGTGTCCTTTGGAGCAACTGACTTCTCACCCCGTGGTGGGAGCAACAGGGACAGGTAATTAAGCTCCTCAAACTTTCAAGCATCCAATAGGAGTCAGGTCTAGAGAGAGGAGCTGGGCAAAATGGAGATGCCCCAGTGCCAGGCCTTGGAGAGCTCACAGGGGAAGGGGGAGGTAGACCAGAGTTCCCAACCTGCTGCTTTGGCTGCTTTGCAAAAGAAATACCACACACACACACACACACACACACACACACAAAAAGAAATACCACAGGTTTTTCTGGAAGTTGACATCACATTGTTCATTAATTCAACTCATTTTTGAGTTAAGCACAGTGAAAAACAGAGATGCAGAAAGTCCTGGAACTCACCCCCACATATAGAAAGACATTCATCCACCCCAATTGCTTCCACTGGGCCACCACAGGCTTCCACGGGATAAAATGGGACCCTGGGGAGACTGCAGGGCACACCATTCATACAGCTTGGATGTGAATGTCTGTGACTGGTGTCCCCTGGAATTCTGTGAGGAGGTGGTTCTGGCAGGAAACTCACCCCAGCTCCACCTGTAGGTTTCTGAGAAAGATGCAAATTCAAGAGGTCAAGTCTGTGCTTCCCAACCTTTCTATCCCACCTCATGGACCATATAGAAAGGATATCTATGCTTCTTGCAGCCTGAGATAACCAGCCAGGGGGCTCCAATGACCCCAGGCCCTGCCTAGTTACTCTGAGAGTGAGGGCACCGAACCACAGCCCAGTCCACCTGGAACGTGAGGGATGCTCCTTGATCCTCCACTCGAGGAGCCTGGGAGGATCCAGAAGGGTGCTTGCCAGTGGGTCTAGAGACCTGGGAAACTGAGTTCTAGTGTTAGGGCACCTCTGGCCTACTTGGAGCCTTTGCGAAACACGTGCCCCCTCTTCCAGGAAGAGGTCCCAGGGCATCAGCTGGATTACAGTCCTGACCCCACCCCTTCTCAGCCTGCTGCAGAGCCTTTGGCAGGGTACAAACTGCTCGTCCTGCAGGATGGCCTTGCCTAAGAGCCAGAAGTCCTGTCCTGTGTGCTGTACATATCCTATCCACCTCTGTCAGGGGGAACAGACTGTCTTTCAGCAAATTCAAAGTACTGACTAGCATGTCTGTGATTTTTTTTTTTGAGGCTAGCAAACATAAATACCTAGGAGTTCATAGTTTCCTACAATTCAATTTCCTCAGTCTAGGTCAGGCTTAACTTCTGAAGTCTCCCACGCTCACATGGACGGCTCAAAGTGGCTTCCTCTGCTGCTTCCCTATAGCTACCAAGAACCGAATCTAGCTAGTCCTCAAACCTGTTTGATGGCCAAATGGCAACCAAGGAGCTCCCTATCTGGAAAAAGTACACTTGGAGTCATACCTCACACTTTAGACCCAAAGGAATTCCAGATGGATGACAGAATTTAAACGTAAGTACTAAACCATAAAAGTACTAGAAGAAACTACAGAAAGTATTTTTTAATGAACTCAAAATGAGCAGAGACTTTCTAAATGTGATACAAAACCTAAGAAAGATGAAAAAATTTTGATAAATTTGACTACTTTAAAAAAATATCCGCTTGGGATGATGAAAATGTTCTGGAGCTGGACTGTGGTGCATAACCAATGTGAATGTACTTAATACCACTAAACTGTACACTTAAAAATGGTTAAAATGGGGCTTCCCTGGTGGCGCAGTGGTTGGGAGTCTGCCTCCCGATGCAGGGGACGCAGGTTCGTGCCCCGGTCTGGGAGGATCCCACATGCCGCAGAGCAGCTGGGCCCGTGGCCGCTGAGCCTGCGCATCCGGAGCCTGTGCTCCACAACGGGAGAGGCCACAGCAGTGAGAGGCCCGCGTACCGCCAAAAAAAAAAAAAAAAAAAAAAAATCCACGAAAAATGGTTAAAATGGTATATTTTATTTTATGTATATTTTACCATAATACAGAAAAACACATCCATGGGGGGGGAAAGACCAGAAACAAAGTAAGACAAAGAACAACCTAGAGAAAAGATGTCTAAATCATGCCATGGGCATAAAGCAATTTTTAATATATAATGAGTTCCTACAAATTAATAGAGGTCTAAAAAGTTATTGAAAAATGAGCAAATAGTATGAACTGAAAGTTCACAGCAAAGACAAATAGTTCTTAAACACATGAAGAGAAGCTTATACTCATTCATATTTAAAAATTAACGAGGGAATTCCCTGGCGGTTCAGTGGTTAGGACTTGGCGCTTTCATTGCCGTGGCCTGGGTTCAATCGCTGGTTGCGGAACTAAGATCCTGCAAGCCATGCAGTGGGGCCAAAAATAATAATAATAATAATGAAACCACACCTATCAAAATAGAATGCACCCAGAAGTTTTAAAAGAAGGTAGAGAAATCAGCTCTCTCAATTTTGGGCCGTTGGGTTGTAAACTGGCTTATCTTCTGTGAAGAGCAACTTGGCGATATCTACCAGAAGGACAAATGCTCATACCCTCTGACCCAGCTATTTCACTTCTAGGAATTTATCCTACAGATAATTTCAACCTTTTATACAAAAGTATTCACTGAAGAATTATTTGTAATAAAAAATTAGAAACGAACCCTAAAAGTTCATAGATAGGGAGAGAGTTAAATAAATTACGGTAAACTCAAAGAACAGAAAGAAGCCTTTCTCTTTCTGCAGTAATGGGATGATTTTCAAAATATGTTGTGACGTGAAAAAAACCAAGTGTAGAACAATGCATATGACGTGATACGATCTCAGTAAAAACAGGAAAATATGCATAAGCTTACTGACTGAAATATGCACAGGGTCTACCTGGAAGGATCCCCAAGAAGCTGAGGAGCTGGTAGCTGGAAGACAGAAGGAGGGGCACGACTTTCCCTGCATGTTCTCTCTGACGTCTGTGTTGCGTGAAAGGTGTGACCCATTTCATTTTAGAAGACGTAAAGGGATCTATATGTCTCTTGTTCCCCATAACTGGTTACCCGCATCGGGTACTGATGACTAGGGCAAGTCCCTACACTGGTAGACAAGAAGGCCCTGCCTTCCCTAGAAGATGGGGAAGAAAAATGCCAGACTTAATAAAGCTGGAAGAAAGGGACACAGAAGGAGATGCTGTCCTCTCTCCTCTTCTTTGTGTCACTGCCCGAGCGCTAACATCCCACCAGAAGGCAGGGCTCTGTCAGGCAGTTCTGACGGTGGAGATGGTCTCTGGTGCCTCTTCCTTCCTGAGCTCCCTCACTGTCCAGCAAGGACCTTGTCCTCATGGGGTGCAAACTGGAGTCCCATGAACTGGCTGCTGGTTCCAGCTTTGAAGTCTCACTCATCCATGTGAACAACACTTTCTGAGTCTCCAAGCACACATCTGGCACCAGCCTTGGAACTGGGCTCAGCAGTGAGTAAGACAGGTAAGCAGTTGCCTTCTCAGACAACTGCTTAAACACGGAGCTGGGGAAGCGCTCCAGCCAGTCCGTGCTGCTCATGAGAGACTACTGCTCATTTTGCAGAAACTTTGTGAGCTGCGTGTTACACATAGCCACTGTTAAAGAATACAGAATCCAACAATGTCCCAATCCCGGCAATGACACCAAAAGCAAAAAAGATAGCACTACTGCGATCAGCAGTGCTGAAGTTGAAAGAGGGTTCAATTTACTGAATATAATTTGTACAAGGGTGAGAAATCGTTGGACAGTAGATCACATGCCAGATCGGGTGGCAATCAATTTATTGGGAAAAGAATTAGCAGATGGGGACGCCTCTCCATTTGTCAAAACATCATCAAGCACAGGTTGACCACAGCAAAAATTAACAAACGCATTCTGGCTATATATACGGAATTTATAATAATGAATATGGATATTTTGTGATTATTTGTAAATTGTTACACATCCTTTACATTAGTAAAATTTACAATAAATGTATGTATGCTGTACATATACATGTGTACATTATATATATGTGTGTATATATATATATATGTATGTAAGTATATACACACATACACGCATTTCAATTCACACTGAATTGAACTCTGCTACCTTGAGATTAACTTCTCTAAACTCTGGTTTCCCAATCTGAAAAAGAAGCATAAAACAACCACTTCCCACCTGCCTTCAAGGGTCAAAAAAGAAACTTCAAGCCATAAAGTTGAACCCCAGTTGTCTCCAACATCCTGATTCTTCCCATCCCACGGTGGCTGATTTTTAAATACCTGTTCGCAACAACTGTCCTTGGCTTTCGAGCAGCTGTCTTCTCGCCTGTAACCTCTTTATTACCACAAGAAGGAATGCTACCCGAGAAACAAGAGCTGCACCGCCTTGGAAACTGCTCTGGCTCCAGATGTCCCTGCCCCCTCAGAGCAGGGCTCCCCCAAGCTGGCAGTCCCTCCACTTGCTCCCTGAGTGGGAAGGCTAACTGACACCTTGTCGTAAGGCTGGCAACGCTCCCAAACCCTCAGCAGCAGGAGCCCACTTTCCCATCAATCCGTTTACAGGATTCTACCAGAGCCCTCTGTTTTTTCTCTCTGGGTGCAACTCCAGCACTTTCTAGAGAATTAATTTTAAATCATAATTAAATCCTATCTTTTAAGAACACATGATACACCTTTCTACTCGCACTAGAATCAATTAAAATTTACTGGGGAAGAAGTCAATTCTATACTCAGACTTCCTTTTTGCTTTCTGAAGCCCCAGTTTTCCAGCATCGTAAAAAAAAAGAGAGCAAACTTGATGTTACTGAAGAGACTGCCGACTACAGAAAGGTTTAACATCAAGTCCCGTGGTTTTCACTTTTAAACTGCAAATATTCCAGGGCAAACAGTTGTGCTGTAGAGGCTCTGTTCACAGACTCAGCACAAACACGTGCTGCTTTCTCTAAGAACCACGCTAGCTGTGACATGGGCACATCAACAGCTGGTGCCTATTGCCTCGAGTACCTTTCCCTTCAGTAACTGAAAGGGGGTCAACCACAGTGTATTCCCACTAGACTCCCCCAGACTTTAAAATCAGACAATGAGAATAGGTAACATGGTTAAAAAAAAAAAAAAAGTACCAATAGATTTGGGGGAAATCATCAGGATTTCTGCAATGGAAATTATACAATGGAAAGGATATAGCCGTTTTGTCCATATCCTACTCTCCAGCTAGCAGTTGAAACTGGGACCCACTCTGGACCTTTACAGGGCTGTCGCTACCCAGGGCTATTCCAAGGATGAAAACATACTATGCATCTTAAGGAACTTTTTAGTGATTACTTATCCACCTTTAAAACTCATAGGAACTATGGTACAGTCCTTCATTTCAGAATATTGTAATATGACCAATTAAGACAACAGGTATTTCTGGAATACTTTCTCTGTGCAAGATGCTGGGAACAAAAGAACTATGACACCTTAAGGGGCTTACAATCTAGGGAAGATAAACACAGATACACACACACACACACACACACAGGCAGGGACGGCCAGCAATGCAACATGGAGAGTCTAAATGCTGGATGACTGTGCCAAAGAGGAAATATCCAGGAGTTTGCAAGAGGAGGGAACATTTTGAAAGGGGATGGTCAGGAGTGACTTCCTGGGAAAAATGGAATATAAATCCAGTATTCAGAGTAGGGAGGATGACCCTGCACACTGAGAGTACAGATTCTGATCACCTGCACCAACAGAGGGGAGCAGTTCCATGGCAAACCCAGTGCTATTTCACAGCTGTCACTAGTGGACACCCCTCTCCTGGTTACTCTCCATCTCCTCCATCTGTCCACCCACCCTCCCCACCCCACCCCCAATCTGTTCTTCACCGTTCTCTGCCCAGCTGGAGGCTGCCCCATATCCTGCTCCCTGGGGGGCGGGGGGGGGGGGGGGTAAGAGGAGGCACTGGCAGAAAGGAGGAGGGAGAGGTCAGGGTGTGTCTTCCCCGAAGTGGCATATGTGCTGAAGGCCCTCCTCAGTGGCCCCAGCTCAGCCCTAGGCACAGTATCAGCTTCCCAGACTGTGTGTACTTGGCCGTCCTTCACCTTGACCATCAGGAGTGGACTCATTTCTTTTTTTTTTAATTTTATTTATTTATTTTTGGCTGTGTTGGGTCTTCGTTGCTGCGCGTGCGGGCTTTCTCTGGTTGCAGCGAGCGGGGGCTACTCTTCGTTGCAGTGCGCATGTTCTCAATGCGGTGGCTTCTCTTGGTGCGGAGCACGGGCTCTAGGTGTGCGGGCTTCAGTAGTTGTGGCACGCGGGCTCAGTAGTTGTGGCACATGGGCTTAGTTGCTCTGCGGCACGTGGGATCTTCCCAGACCAGGGCTCGAACCCGTGTTCCCTGCATTGGCAGGTGCCACTGTGCCACCAGGGAAGAGGAGTGGACACATTTGTTGCCAGCACCCTGCTTGACCCATTTCCCTTCCCCACCGTGCCCTCCAAATCAGCCCCTGTCCTTCACACCCTCCACCACTGACAAGCTTCCCCAGGTGACTTCTGTATAAGTGCCCCTCCCCCAGGGAGCTGGGAGAGGGCACTCTTCACACCTCCTGCCACATCCTGAGACCTGACTTTTCACCTTTAAAAGCTCCCTGCTGGAAGAGGGGATATTGGAGGCAATAACTAAGCTATATGGGTTCCCCACAGTCACACAGCATGCTATGCCATCCAGCCTGCTGGAGAGGCAAGATCTGGGGCCTAAGAGAATGAAAAGCGAATAAAAAGCAAGGAGTTATCTAGCTTTGACTAAAAATTAGAAATCAGCATTAAAAAAACACACACACAAAGCTATTCAGCAGGTTAAAAACAGAGTCGTGGAGATGGCAGCAGAAGGCCCCCCTTAGGAGACAGGAGGGTGGACTGAAGTCTGGCAGTGATGGGGACCCAGCCGAGCCATGACTCAGAGAAGCCTGCTCAGCAGGATGGGGCAAGGCAGAAACTACGATGTTGGTCATGGGTGGCTACCACACTGGACAAGCGACATCCGGAAGTCTCTCCAGGTCTTACTCATTGTCAGTGCCACCCCACGCCTCTGGGAAACAGCAGACACACCCACTCCAGGGACAGTACATAAAAGCCAGACTAAGACAACACCTGCCTCAGACCTCTGGCTCACACCATCTGCATCCTGCTCTCTTCCTTCCTAAGCTCTGGACACCCAAGGTCAATACCTTCCTTCAGGGGCACTTTCTTTGCTCACTGGGTGCAGGATCTTCCTTGCCTACTACCCGCTCCAACCCCTAGGTCCATTTGTTAACACTTCCCTGTCCTGATACTGTAGCCCAGTGGTTCTCAATGGGCTGGGGCAGATGTTACTAGCATCCAGAGGGCAGAAGCCAGGGATGCTGTTAAACATCCCACAACCACAAAGAATCATCTCTACCAAAATGTCACTAGTACCAAGGTTGAGAACTTTCAGTTTAAAGGAAGGAAACATCGGGCTTCGCTGGTGGTGCAGTGGTTAAGAATCCTCCTGCCAATGCAGGGGACACAGGCTTGAGCCCTGGCCTGGGAAGATCCCATATGCCGCGGAGCAACTAAGCCCATGAGCCACAACTACTGAGCCTGTGTTCTAGAGCCCACGAGCCACAGCTACTGAGCCCGTGTGACACAACTACTGAAGCCTGCGCACCTAGAGTCCGTGCTCTGCAACAAGAGAAGCCACTGCAATGAGAACCCCACGCACTGCAACAAAGAGTAGCCCCCACTCGATGCAACCAGAGAAAGCCTGCACATAGCAACAAAGACCCAACCCAGTAAAAAATAAATAAATAAATAAATTAAATTTTTTTTTTTAAAAAAAGGAAGGAGGCATATATTGAACACATTGTATGAGCCAGGCACTGTGCTGGATGTTTTAAAGTTCTTTAAACTTCTCGCTTCCATGACAGGGCAGAGAAACAGGTCACAGAGTAAGCCCTACCACCCATCACCCAATCTCCAGTCGTGACTTAGCAATTTTGGGTGTCCAATGGTTGCCTCCACCATCTTAAACACATTATCCAAGGCCAATGTCTTTCCGAACCTCGGTTTTCTCATCTGTAAAATGTGGATTAAATACCTCCCTCCAGCCCCTGGTCTAAAATGGGTTCCCAGTAAATCTTAGTGCCCTTGTCTCCTCCTTCATGTCTGAGTTCCAATTTCTTCCAGGGAATAAATGGGCAGACACATGCGCGCACACATATCCGCTCAGGCACCCACCTGCTTATGTTTTTCTGTCCCCACAAGAATCTGAATGAATGAGTGAATAAATGAATGAACCCTCCAAGTCAGAATGGCCTCTTCTCACCTGAACTCCAGAAACAGTTTTTCATACTGAATTCCTCTCACTCCTTATTTAGGTTTTCTATTATCATTGGTTGTATAAAGTCTGTCTGCCCTACTTGGTTAGGAACTTGCTGAGATAAACGGTGCTGCCTGACACCCCAGCCAGTGCCCTATCATTCAGAAGTCCAATCAACCCTGGACGAATGAATATGTGATGGATGGATATCACAGTTCACACGACACTTCTGTTTAACGGTCTATTTATGTTGCCTGTTTATAGTTAGCATTGTCAACTCCCTGATATTTCTCTTGAATTTACCTTATAAACCCAATTTCTGGGCATTTTCCTTTGCAAATTTGTGAGCATCTAATGTCACTTTTATAAACTACAGATATCTGTGCTCAATGGCCCAAAGAATAAGGAAGCATCCTTTAAAGGGGCCTCTGGTGCGACCGCCATGCTCCTTGAACACATGGGCCCCCAGTCCAGGGAACACGGATGCACTCAAATGCCTAAGTGGGCATTCACTCCCAGCAGCTGGCAGAACCTCGCCATTAAGTAAATCCTAACAATTCAGCCTTTCAGCCACCAACCTAATAGGCTTTTCTTGGCACAGGCAATTCTGGCTTGGCCAAACACTTATTTTCACATCTGAAATCAGTACGTGTCAGAACTGAACGGAGGCTCAGACCTGACGTATGTCTTGCCTTCTGCAGCAAGTTCATCTCAGAATGGAACTCACACACTCATTCAGATCCCTTCTTCCATAAAGATCTGTAAGAAAAATCAATGATTTGTTCATCTGATCAAATTCCTAGTCTCTTATTGGGCTGCTTAAGACAGTTTTTTCATTTAAAAAGCAGCTAGAAAAATGAAATTGACTTTTCGGGAAGTTACAGTACACCCTGTTAAAACATAAATTTGTGTGCTGACATACCTCAGGCTCTTAATGACGCCAGGATGACCGTCCCTCTGAGCATTTCCGAGCAGCTCTCTCCCGGCTGTTGTTCAGCTTTTAGTTGTCCTGGCTTCCCTGAAAGCATGTTTTCCCATCTTAATAGACCCTCCTTGACATGAGCTCCTCCCTCCCTCTTCCAGGGGCGTCTGGGTGCACTTTGGCAATGGCATCCCTGTAAGCCCCATCTCCAGCAGCCCGCTTTCAAATGCACGGCTAAATTCCTGGCTAACTTGTTTCTCAGGAGCTCTGCAAATCATTGACCACGCTACTGGGCGGACCCACCAGGGAGCCCAGCACATAAACCGAGTCCTGGGCCCGAGCCAGCCAGAACAGGCAGCTAGAAGGGCAGATCACATAAACGACGTCAAACTTGGTAGAATGAGCCCACCCCGCAGGCTGAGCCAAAGATGGGGAGAGAGACAGAGGAGAAAAGAAGAGAAGGAGAAAGGATGGAATTGAGGAGAAGAGGGCCGTCACCCCCACCCTGCCCGTGGGAGACCAGGTCAGAACCTGGGTGGGGAAATGAGGAACTAACAGAAAAAGGCAGGACCCCGGTGACAAGGATCCAGAAGCATATGTTCAGTCTCTCCTGCGCTATCTGTCTTATTAAACAGCGGCCCCTTCTCCAGCACTTAGAGTGTGCCTGCTACTGGGCCAAGTGCCTTACACGCATTACGTGTGTCTTCACAACAACCTTACGAGGGAGGTATGCTTATTATCCCGATTTCACAGATGAGAAAACTGAGTCTCACAGAAGTCAAGTGACTTTCCCAAGGCAACAGTTAGTGCACTGTGGAGTCAGGGATTTGGGTCAAAAGCTCTGAACCACATTCTAATTTCTGGACACGTACCTTCATAAGGCAAATAAACAAAGCCTCCTGTGGGCTTAGCTGAATCCCACCCCATGTAAGAGACACAAAAAGCCATGTTTTCTACTCTCAGAAAACTCACAATTCAGAGAGAGCCAAGAATCACATGTACAAGCCAAGTGTAAAATAATACCAAGTGCCCAGTTATTTACCGCACATTGTTAAGGGATATAGGAAATAAAAGAGAGAATCTGCACGACTAGCTGTGGACGTGCTCCACAGAAGCCTGCAGGCCGAAACAGGCCAGCTCACTTTGCATTCGCTTTTTAGTTCTCCAGGTTAAAACTTGTCTCTAATACAGATAATTTTTTTAATTAAAAAAATTTTTTTTTGCCACCCACCCAGCCTGGGCCGGAGGGGAGGAGGCTCGGGGTCGGCGAGGACACCGGCCTCGGCGCCGCCGCGTTGCTCCTCCAGCAGGCCTGGGCGCGTGGGTCGGTCAGGACCCCGGCCCCGCGGGTGGAGGGCGAAGGGCGAAGGGCGGAGGGCAGGCTGCGCCAGGGGACGAGGCCCTGCAGCCTCCCCGCTGCCTCCCCGAGCGGGCGCCCGGCTGCGCCGCAGCGTTTGCACAGCAGAGCGGTCCCTCAGGTCGCTGTGGGCCCCTCCTCCGTCGGCGGCTTGGTTCAGAACACTTTTTTGGATGGGGTCAAAGGGCACATTGGGGCGCGAGGTCAGGCGAGGGTGCGGGGAAGGGGCGCCAGAGACTCGGGAATGTTGGGAGCCCAGACCCGCCGGGACGCGGGGTCCTGCTCCGCCGTTGCTCTGCCTGACCTTGCCCTGTGGGTGCAAAAGTTTTTTTTTTAATGTTTTTAATTATCTGCATGAAAGAGAATGTTGCCTCTGAAGAGCAGGCCTACAAAGGACGGTCCATATTAATTGGTAACATTAATAAAACCGGATACACTCATTCAGTGCCCGAAGCATGTTTAGCAAAACCGAGGGACTTCATGCTTCTACACCACCTCGACTTACCTTGCCTGTCCACTGCCGTATTTGCCAAGCTTTCCTATCTCTGTGTGCCATGGGAGGGGTGGGGAGGAAAGCAAGACCGATAAAGCTTCATCCTGGAAAATATTCCACTTGTTCTAATTCACTTCCTCTCCCAAACAATTGAATCAGCTTCCTGAAGCTCCTGAGGGGGGATATCGGCCAGGTGCTCAAACCTTATCCATTCTAAACGGGGAACTGTAAATATCTTCCCTCCATTCTAAAGCTAGTTTGAATTACATGGCAAAGAAATTCCTAGAACAAGGTCTCAAGCAGTCATTTTATAAGTTCTCCACCAAATGGGATGACAGGTGAGGATTCTCCTCCACTCCGATTGTTCAATGTGGAAATAGAGACATTAGGGAGAAAACAAGAGCAGAGGTGCCTTACATCAGCCAGGCCTTGTCCCGAGCACACGGGTGCCACTGCAATTATGGTCTGCAGAGAAGTGTAAGCCGGCCACGAAAGGGGAAGGAAATAAACCTGTGATTATCCAAAGACAGGGGAGCTCCTGAGGATTTTGGTAGAAGTTTCTGGCATTACAAACAGCAGTTCACACGCTGATTCTAGATACTCTGATGGGCAAGGACAACATTTAGAAAGACAACTTTCTATATTCACATTCCAAGTGTACATCAGAAACCCCTTGGCAGGATCTGGCTTCAATTACACTGATTTATGTACCAGTAAAATAGTATTTTTAAGATAACAAATAACTTCTTAGCTTTTTTTGGCTTACCAAATTTCTCAGGACAGCTCTTCCGGGTGTCAGGTGCAATTCAGCATTTCCAGCTCAGCAGTTAGCTGTGAAAAGTCTATTCTCTACAGTATTCGTATACCTACAGTGCCCATAGCTTTGTTTTTGTAAAGGGAAGCAGCTTGCAATTCTCAGTCTATTAAATATTATACTCAAAAGGTTGCAGTCTTTCATCACTCTCCCAGAGACACATATTTCTGCCACTTACCCATAAACCACAGATGGAAAAAAAAGAAATAAATTGCGCTCTACCCAGAGGAGGCAAAACGATTTAGAAGAACTTCTCAAAGGAGGGAGGAAACATTAAAACAGAATCAGCACTAACTACTGACCTCTTCTCCCCCAAGCCACTCCATCTATGTGCCAACGTATCCCTCTGTCACTATCTTGTCCTATCACCTGAGTCGTACCTACTCTCCTGCATATACAGCCTGGTCGTAGACGGTGGTATGAGTTGCTAGGCGGACATAGAGACAGGCAGTTCAGAGGGAAATCTGACCCTCTTCATGATGGGACCAAAAAAAAGGTACTGATTACCTCTCCTACACTTCTTTTGCAACTGGAAAATTCCACACTGGGGGGCCAGGGACAAGGGCATGGAGGACCAAAGTAAGGTCTCGAAAATCCTGACAATTCTTACAAGTTAAAAAGGGAAGGGTTGCATGGTTTCAAAAGTAGAAAACAATGAACTACAGAAAAAACTAACAATGGAAAAAAAATGGAAATTCACTCATTCCTTATACGTGAAAACTTACTATATCAACTGTACTGGAGATATCTGAAAATCAGCCCCATTCATCACATTATATCTAAGAAAGAGTAATCAGACAGTTTTGACCGAAAATAGAATGTGTCCCACAAGAGTCCACACACAGAGCTAAATTTCCCAGCTGAAAGCCATCCGGCTTATGAATATAAGCACCATCAATATAAACCTTTCAAACACCAGAGATCGGCAGTTCACAGCATTCATTTGCTCAAACATTACATTCCTCATCCAAAGTTGAATGCTTGATAAAGGGAAAAATCAACAACTTTCTCCCCACCTCCTTCCCCTCCTGACATCTCTGAATGTATCAATACATTATAGTACTGAATAAAATTTCTCCAGTTGACAATTGGAATGCCGACAGGTAGGACATAGGGGAAAGCCCCGTGGTCACGCCTCAGAGGTTAGCAACATTATACTTAAATGACGGCAGTGTGGTCTGTAAGCCACACGAGCTCTCAACGTCACCTCCAAAAGACAGAAGCGATAAACAAGAGTCACTAAGGATCACACCTGTCAGTTATCACCAGAGATTAGTTACCAGCACATGACTGGTTTTGTTTTGTTCTGGACTGGGATTGAAAATAAGACCAACTATTTCAGGTTTCAGACTCCTTCCCTGTAAAAATCCTTTTAGTACATTAAACCTAGAATGGGCATATGACACTTTCTGTTTTACCTAAGGAAGATGTACTAGTTAGACAAAGTTTTGTGTTTGTGGTTTTTTTTTTTTTTGCGGTACGCGGGCCTCTCACCGCTGTGGCCCCTCCCACCGCGGAGCAAGGCTCCAGACGCGCAGGCTCAGCGGCCATGGCTCACGGGCTCAGCCGCCCCGCGGCATGTGGGATCCTCCCGGACCGGGGCACGAACCCGCGTCCCCTGCATCGGCAGGCGGACTCTCAACCACTGCGCCACCAGGGAAGCCCGACAGAGTTATTTTTAAACCCATTTGTGTTAGATGATGTAGAAAAACCAAAGGTCAGTCATTTTTTCCTCTACTCTCTCCTAACTGTACATTTACAGGAATTAATTTAGAATGTAAACAAAGTGATAGACTGGATATATTATAAATAATTATACTGCCACATAATCTCTCTCAAGGCCGAGGGTTGATGCATTCTGTTGTGATCACTTACCACAGCAAACCAAAGCAAAACAATTAAGTATCACCTTCCACATAAAGCCTCAAACAATCACACCCCAGCCTTAAACCAGACAGACTAGGGCCACTTAATGAAATGAGAAACTGTCTTTTAGTGGGGTGGCCTACTGGGCAGAGCCACGACTCTTATACATTCCATGACTCAAAGGTTAAATAACGATGAAAGTGTTCTGTGAACTTTCTAAAAAGCTAAATTATGCACTTTGGCACTTGGGTAAGACTACGGCACGTACTAGCACCATTCATAACTGTGGGGCACGAGCCATTTGGAAAAGGCAAGAAGGTCACGTGTGTTGTCAAGTGCCCACGAGAGTTCTGAACTCAAGCGTCAGCCTCTTCATGGGGTGAAAATGGAAACCCACCATGAAGCGGTTACTAGTTACTCCTGACCATCCCCTCCAAGCACGTATTAAGATGGATAGGCACGAGATGCCTGCCCAAATCACTTCTGTTCGATATCAACATTATCTGGCTTCTAAAAAAATGAGAATTGCCAAATCCTAAGTAGTGTGAAGAATATAATGAAAACAGTCCTGCTCGGGAGTCTAGGTCCATCTCTTGCTACCTGGTAGCCAGCTACCTTGAGAAAGCCACTTGACCTAAGGACTGATGGGATGAAACAAGAAGGAAGGACTCACTGACTGCTCAGCTTCTTCTAGGTCTAAGTGCCCAAGGGTCCCGGGCTACCCTTCACCAACAAAAGCCCCTCCCCTCTACCAGCAGGTGGCATTCTTTGTCTCCTGATCAGAAATATGTTTCCATTAAAATCATGCTTTATTTCATGCATATAAAATGCCTGATTAGGTTAGGTTAGGTACACATTGCAACTGTAGAATTGGGGGTGAAAGTTCATAATTCATTCCCCTACAGGGTGTCCCAGAGGTCAGACCACCTAATCTTGACCTTGTCGCTCCCCCGTCATTCCCCCACCACACCACCTCTGAAGGTATCCACACACCCCCACCCCAATGCCTGAAGGAAATGGTCTCTACCTTTCTGGGGTTACAACTTTGCTGGGAGACCACAGGATACGTCTGATAATGTCACCTCTTCTGATACAACCCTGTATTGCAATTACTGAGATTCACCTGACCACGCATCTCTGTAAGCTTACTGTGTTTTTCACAGCTTTGCAGGGGCCTGCCAACGCTATGGGGCCTTTAGGTTCCTAAGCAGCTGGGTGAGACACAAGCCTAGGGTAAAAGGGCACAGGAGGACCAAAAAGGCCGCTTCAACGTTCCCTGGCTTCCCCATCAATTAGCGCCTCCATAGCCTACGTTCCTGATGGTATGTCCCGCCAGGTCCCAGTGAACCTAATTTCTACATCCCCAGGTGGTCCGGAGGCGCATTCCCAGTGCTGGCAAGCAAGCATTCAACCCAACTGCCCCTCACTACTGTCACCGTGCCCTCCCTTCGTATGCTAGAATGCACAAAATTTTAAAATCCCTGATTGTTACCTCTAATACATATATTTGAACTTTATCTCTCTTAAACCTTTGCAGCCTTTCCCATCAGAGGAAACAGCTGAGGGCACACAGAAGCAGAAATGAGAAGAGAAAACTCACATTCAGGGAGGTCCTACAGGATGATCTCACTAGTCAACCTTGTGAGCCTGCGAGTCCCGCTTCCAAGGAGAAAACACGCTGGGAAGTCTCTCCCTCTCCCATCCCCACGGGATTGCCAGTCTTAGGACTGATTCCTGCAGTTCACAGTAAACCAACAGAAAGATGTACTCAGACTGTCAGGGTTTATTACAATTCCTCACGTCAATTAAAATGCCTCTGGATTTTATGCCAAAATGAGAGTGTTTTAACTTTAAATTATTAGCTTCCAGCAACCATCCAAACAAATGTAGAATACTTAATGCTCCACTTTGTTTTGTTTAAAACTGATCTTGTGCTTGGATATGCTGGCTGCTGTGCACCTTAGCCACAGAACGCAAAAGGAAAAACGGCTTTTATTTTGCTGAGCTGCAGCCTTCAATATCCTAAGTTCACCCCCACCAGAGTCATCACTCATTGAGGGCCATATACAGGTAACCATATATAGGTGCATGTGTGTGTGTACTCATGGTGCCTTACAAATATTAATCCATTTATTCAATCCGTCAGCATTTATTGAGCACCTACGTCATGCACCTCATTAGGCATAAGAGATAAAAAATGACAAGCAAGTCCAAGGTCACAACCCTGTGACAAGCTGTGGCGAAAGTAGATAATCCAACAAGTAATGAGTGTGCGTTGTGGTAAATGCTGTAACGGGGAAAAGAGGTTATTAAGAATAATATCTGGGCTTCCCTGGTGGCGCAGTGGTTGAGAGTGCGCCTGCCGATGCAGGGGACACGGGTTCGTGCCCCGGTCCGGGAAGATCCCACATGCTGCGGAGCGGCTGGGCCCGTGAGCCATGGCCGCTGAGCCTGTGCGTCCGGAGCCTGCGCTCCACAACGGGAGAGGCCACAACAGGGAGAGGCCCGCGTACCGCAAAAAATAAATAAATAAATAATATCTGAGGCAGCGACTATGTGTGAGATGTTTACAGCCACTGCCTCTAATTCGTATAGCATCCTGCAAAGGTAGGTGTCTCCCCACTTCCCAAAGGAGGGGGCCGGGCTGTCCCACGCTACATACCCCCTCTCCATCGGCCTCAGCACCCGCATCAGCATTTGCATCTCAAATCCCCATTCTGGTCTCAGTATTGTACCTGCCGGCCTGCATTTGCCGATTCAGGCATCGATGAAACTTTTGCCCAGAATGATACAGCACATTGCACACCCACAGGGGAGAAAAGAGCCCACAGCGCACCCTGAAGGAACTTTTAAGCCGGCTACATGGAGTCATACAAGAATATTAACAACACAAAGCAAGGATGGAGCATGGACGGGGCAGTCTGTGGTCATGACCAGTGGAGTGCTTCAGAGAGCAAGTCATTTGGCTTCTGAAAGGGAGAGATCATTGTGGAGAGATTTATTCAGGAGGTGGGACCCAGGTCTTCAGATCACATAAGGTCAGACAGTGTAAGAGAAAGAAGGCCAGTTCTCAGGAAGGCGGTGTTCACAGAGGTGCCAAGAAGGCTCGCAGGTTAGGCTGAACCACAGCCAGGGATGTAACTGGAGCGCGATGGTGGGACAAGCTGGCCTTCAGCTGCCCCGAGTGCCAACTGATAAGAGATGCTAAGGCACCTGGGGCATTAAAATGACCCAGTGTAACAGCACATGGAGAAATCCGCATTTAAAAGAACCCCTCCCAGAAACCACTACATGTGACAGAAGCAGTTCTTCGTTCTACCTCCTGGGATAGAGGGTGAAACCCAAAGGGCCTCCTGAAGTCAACACAGGTCACCAAACAATATTCTAACCCTGACAGTCCTTTTCACTGCAGGGACTTGTTTCTACTTGAAGGGTGTGCAAGTTCAAGGCCAGAGCTGCATTATTCAGAATCAGAGTGGAGAGGCCAAGGGCTGTCAGCAATGGGTCTCCCCCATGACCCTTTTCCCACAGGACCTCCCTTCCCCAAATTGGTAAACAGAAAAAAGAATATCAAGTTGCAAACCAAGTTATTAGCATGCCTGGAATACTCACATGTCTCAACCAGTCCTGCTGATGATATCTATATTTGTTTAACTCTTGACGGCTGATAAAATTCTTTTACTTGGTATTCACAACAGCCATGAAATAAGCACTAGGTCTCTCGTTTTATAGATGAAGATCCTGAGGGTCAGAGATGGTAAGTGACCTATTCAAGGTTATGCAGCTAGCAAGTTCTAGGGCCAATTCTGGACCAGAATATCTGTCCAGTGGTCTGTCTGCTCTATCACTACTACAAATAATCATAATACTTTATAAAGTTCTTTAAAGTTGACAGCTTTTACAGTACACCTGGGCAGTACACACACTAATATACATAGACACACACACACACACACACACACACACACACACTCTCACCCTTGTACACACACACTTTCTGTTTTCCTATAAGTAAAGTAACAATAGTAATAATCAAAATACTATATCCTACTTGTTTAAAAACCCATCCTCCCTCCTCTAGCTATGGACTTTGTCTTAGACCATTTATAAAGTAAGTGAGTAGTTATTGTGTAGATTACTGCTAAAGATATGTGGATGAAGTTTTAAATCATAGATGTTGGTTTGTTTATAACTCACTGCTTAGAACAAGCTTGCTTTTGTGTTAAACATCTGCCCATTTTCATTTGCCACTACTAAGCTCCTGCCTCTACTCCCAATCTTCTCTCAGTGACACAAGAAGCAGCATCTTTCCTATATGTCCATCTTATGCCAGGATCTGTTTTCAGGAAGTGGCTATTTCCTGGCAGACATAAAATTCACAGGACTCGAAAAACACATTGAAATAAAAAAATCAACCATTTACTGCATTTTTAAACAAAAGAAAAAGACCTATCAGACAGATCGGCATGGATACTTTATTTTTAAAAATTCCCAACTCCCAGTTTGTCAAAGCACTTCTTTCAAATTCACAGGTCACACAAATTAAATTATTCAATAAACAATTTGTCAATTAGTCTTGCACAGTGGGGAGAAAATTATACACAGAAATGTAGAATGAGCCAAAATCAAAGCAAAATCTAGTGACAAATGAGCAAACTGCTCTCCAGCGCAGAGGCAGAGAGCCTGTCATCCCACCCACGAAATAAAGATCACAAACTCCCCCGCCAGCCACAGGGAGGCCTCATTATTTTTCCTTCTCATAACACATAATTCTACCAAAAGATCTTAATGAAAATAAGGTCAACATACTTAATCTATAAAGCAATCATCTCACCTACTTTTAATCATCTTTCTTTATAAGGGAATTCATATAATCAGGCCACCCTACACAAATAGAATTTAAACATACTTTTTTGCCTTTTTCCCCTGCTCCCAAAGGAAAACACCACGTACCACTCATCTTGCTAAAAACCACAGGAATAAAGTCACTTAATTCTAGTTAATTCTAGTTAAACCAAGTATTTCAACCACATACCCTTAAACCTTAACATTAAACATATCCATGAAATATTTTTGAGAGCTTTCCTTCTTACTTATTCACTCAGTAAATCTCCAATATATAGTAAGCTCCCCCAAGCACAAGTTCCCAGTGATGTTCTGAAGCCATACTAAATGTATACAGAAATATTTTGATACAGTATCTTTTTAAAAATTGCTTTTGTTCTGAACTACTACTTGAACTTGAAAAAATTTTAATTAAACTCAACTTTCACAATTCTCACAAGGTCATCTAGGGTGTGGGTAGTTTTGAATTTCCTTTTCATGGGGAAACAGGAAGCACTGAATCAGGACATCAGGTGTATACGGAAAAATACATATTTTGATACACATGTAAGTAAATACATACTTTTTTGTTGGTTTAAAGATCCTTTTGTCTACTTGACTCACGATACAAATACACTGCAGTCAAATTTCTTATGTTGAATTTAAATTTAGGTGTGAAAACTGGGTTTTCTGCTCAAGTTAGACCAGAGCATAACACACCCTGTCAAATCCCCAGTCAAGGGGAAACCCATCCAGCCCTTAGAGGCCCCCAAAGAAATCATTCTTTGTTCACCTGGCACTGAAAGGCTTCACATTCAGAATCACAGCTCCTGCAGCAATGGAAGTATGCTCTGAATCCAGATAGCCATATTAGACTCTCAACTAGGGACGTGTTAAAAATTTAACATCGTGAATGAAACCAAAGCAACCACTGACACCAACTGGGTAATTAAACTCCTGGTTCAAGGAAGTTTCAAAATCCAAACCCAACATCAACATCTGGCAAGTCTCCATGTGTGACCTACCGATACTTGTGCATGTTATTCTGAAAATTCCAAAAGAGGGAAAGTATTAAGCCTTTAAAAGCCTATGAATTAGTTTGTACTCTCTGTACACATAAGGGCTAACTCACAGTTAACTGGAGCTAACTCCAGTTTCAACTATATCTCAGCTTTTGCCTCACTGTCTCAGAAGGGCAAAAGCTGACAAGCGTTACTGCAGACAACTAAATCTATTCTTGTCCAGGGGTCTTGATCAATACACTCTGCATCACAATCTAACACTGAAATAGCTTCTCCACCGCCAGCTCCTTGTTTTAGGTAGTTTATTTCCGGTCCCTAGTCCTTGCTGGGTTAGTTAACTCTTTTCTCTATAATTTGCACATCTCCTGGAAGGACGAGGGAGACGCCTGAATTCAAACTGCATTTGTTTACCGCCCACTGCCCGCAGTACTGTGCATTCCCACAACCCAGAAACGTGCGCTTCCGGCACCCCCAGTACCTGCCAAGTTCCTCGCCGGTGTCGTAGTAATCATCCACGTTTTCCTGCCTGAACACGGTCATGATAAACTGTCACGCCTCACGGAAGCCCAGCGCACTTCAGCTCCGCTTCCCAAACCATCACCACCGCTCCTGCGCCTCCGTGGGCCCCTCATGCATCAGTCAACAGTCCTTTTAAAAAAAAAAAAAAAGGCAATAACAACAATAAAATGACAACCCAAAAACGAAGTACCCCTCCCGAGGGCTAAGACTCGCTCGCTGAAGACCACCTCTCCGGAGTTGCCGCACCCCGCCGGGTAGAGAGCAGCACTCTTTGTTAAACCCGGGCCAGGGACGCCCCCAGCCCCGCATCGCCGGCGCACGCGTGGGGCCGGGCACAACCGCACCCCAAGGTCCGCGTCCCCGAAAGCAGGGCGCTCGGCACGGATCAGAACCCGCTCCGGAAGTGGCTGGCCTCCCCGCCTCCCCTTTCTCTGCACACACGCCCACCCAGCTCCCCACCTCCGGGGGCGCAGCGGAAGAATGAAGCCCTCGCCGGGGCCGAACGCGCCTAGCTGGAAGCATCCCTCTCCTGCCTGGAGCGGCGGTGCAGCCCCCGCGCCACCTCTCGGCTCCCGCACCTCCCCGGCCGCCTCAGCCACCTTCTCTCCTCCCACGAGCCAAACAGTCCCCAGAGGCACATTCCTGGCGACTCCAGCTCCGTTACCCGGCCGACCCGGCGTGCGGCCGCCCGGGGGAGCAAGGGAGGGAAGGGAGCGGCCGAGGGAGGCGCGGCCGCCCGCTCCCGGTCTCCGCGTCCCGACACAAAGCGCCCGGCCCGCGCCACCTGTTCCCACCCGGCCCGCGGGGCTGGGGTCATCTCCTGGCTGCCATTCCCCTTTTCCCCTCAGTCAAGTGTACCCCGCCTCGGCCTTCCCGGTTGCCCTGGGCGCTGCCCGGGCCAACCCCGCCGCGCCGCGGCCGTGAAAGCAAAAGCAGGCGGCGGGGCCCGGGAGGAGACGGGGAGCCGCGAGCGGCCACTCACCCGGGCGCCCGGGAGCTGCCCGGGTCTCTCCGGGGCGCTGTCGTTGGTCGACGGTAGGCGCCAGCGCCGGGGACAAGCGGGGCGGCCGCGGGAGCGCAGGGAGGCAGCGAGTGGGGGCGCGGATCCCGCGCGTCCGTCCGGCGTCGGCTCGGCCGGGCTCTCCCGCTCCTGCTCCGGAGCAGCCCCTCGGCTCCTCGCCGCCTTCCGGGCGGAGGGCTGCCGGCAGGCGGCCAATGGGGACCCCGCGGGCGGGCTGGCGACACGGCCCACCCACCTCCGAGCTGCCCGGCCGGGCCGGCGCTGCGGGTGCTGCGCGGCGCTAGCTGCTCCTCCCCGCTCGGCGCTCTGGGCTCGCTGGCGCGCTCTACCGCGCACACCCCCGCACACACCCACTCACCCCACACCCGCGCCAGGAGCTCAGCCAGCGCGGCCGCGCGCAACATGGGCGCCCCACCTGTGACACGCTGCTACGCTGCCCCCTTCGGCGGGGCTCCAGAGAAATGAGATTCCTTCATCCTGCAGAGGTGTCCTGAGCGCCCCGCGTGGTCCAGGCACGGTGCTCGGCACCGGAGAATCACAGAGACCATAATAGGTTTAAAAAAAAATCCCTGCCCTCTTGAAACTTACATTCTGGTGGAGAAGCTAGACAATCAATATGTAAACGAATAAATGAGATCATTTTAGAAGGGATTGGTTCCATGGAGACAATACTGCAGGGTAACGGGATAGAGAATGACAGGGCGGGCGGGAATGGACAGCATTAGAAGGGATTTCTGTTCAGGATAGGTGTTTTGAGCTGAGATCTGAACTGTAAGAAGGTATGAAACCAGAGAAGAAAGGTTTGAGGTCTCAGAGGCCCAATGCAGCAACAGAAACGAAGGGTTGATGTGTGCAGTCCAGTGCAGTATTGTCCATTGATGAGTTGAAATGTGGTTAGTCCGGAATGAGGTGTGCAAGAAGTGTCAAATACACATGGGATTCCAAGACTTGGTATGGAAATAAGGATGAAAAAATCCCTTGAATGTTTTTTATATTAATATGAAATGCATGTTCAAATGGTAGTATTTTGTACATATTGGGTTAAATGAAATATATTATTAAAATTAATTTCGCTTTTTACTTTTTAAAGTGCAGATACTAGAAAATATGGTACCTATGTGGCTTACAGTTATATTCCTGTGGACTGTGCTGGTCTACACTGGAGACCCTTATCCATTCTCTTTACTTCTTACCCCAGGCCCCCACCAAGCCCTGGGGTTCAGGGGGAACAAAAAGGATGTTTCCCCATAGGGACTGCTGGGGATCCCTAAACAGAGAAAAGCTCCTATAGGGAAATTTGCCTTACTGCTGAGAGTGACAAAAACCGGTATGTGAACGCACTGAGATTTCAGATCCATGTCATCGTTCAAATTTCCAGATTTTCTAAAATGAGATGGTTTAAACTCTCTTTAGTTCAATAGAAATTCTTGGGAGATTAAAAAAAAAAAAGAATGCCCCTCAGATCTTACGTCAGACCCTCCTCTTAAAGAACATTTCGTTCAATGGCCCACAGGAAGGGCACACATTCATGATCATGGAATCAAGGGAAGATTCCAAATTGGGTGGCGGCATCAACCTTAGTGATGGGTTTGAGAATTAATACAAAAGGATCTTGAGAGGTGAGATATACAGTCAAAAATAACAAAAAAATGTGGTTCATCTAGGGGAAATGCAAATGAATACATCTGTTGGCGGAAGATTAAAAACACAGATACTTGGAAAGTGCTTATGGATGACTGCTTTAAGGGTAATATTTTCCTGCAAAATACATGTTTAAGTGTGCTTTCCAAGGCAATGAGAAGAACTGCCTCTGTTTGGGGACTAGTATGTCTTCCCTATTCGACATGCTGATCACAGGAGATTTTCTGGAGTAGTGAAAAAGAGCAGGGGCTTGGCAGTCACACATTTGGATCTAATAGTGGTGGAACCATTTAACCCTAGCCGTGAATGACCCTGGCTGTGTCCCTTACCTGTTAGCTTCATGTCTGTACTCATTCAGGAAAACGTTTTAGAGAAGGAAATGTGCCCCCAAATTCAATGAAGAAGCAGAGTCTAATTCTCCTCCCTGTGAATATGAGTTGTCTGTAGTGGCTTGATTCTAAGAAAATGTAGTAGAAGTGACACAGTGTGATATCCTTCTGAGGCTGGGTCATAACGTGTTAGAGCTTCTGCCTAACGTTCTCTTTCTCTCTCTCGCTTTTTTTTTCTCTTGCTTGCTCTCTTGCTCTTGTTCTCTCCACTCACTCGGGAAGCCTTCAGCTGCCATGGTTACCCTGGGGCTGCCATGTGGAGAGACCATGTGGAGAGACCACAGAAAGAGAGAAGCCCAAGGAAGCCAGCTGTTCCACCCTACCCCCACCCACAGCTATTTGTGTCTCCACAGCCCCAATTCTGCTGGCAGAGTAAATGATTGCTGCTGTTCTAAGTCATTATTTTGGGGTGGTTTATTACGAGGCAATAGATAACATGTAAGAAAACTTAATTCTTAACATGTACCAAATGCCAGGCAGACTAAATTATCCTCTTGCTTTATCTTCAAACAACTCTGTAAATTGTTTTCTCCACTTTATCTTTCTTAGTCTCAGTTTCACCACCTGCAAAATGAGGATAATAATAGAGTGTATTCCTCAGAGTTGCTGGGAGATTCTAAACGATAATGCATGAAACAGGGCTTTTTACATTATAAAATACATCAGAATGTTGGTGTTATATTTTCTATCATAGTCCAAGCAAGAAGAGCTCTGAGAGACTTTTCTCCTATGGAAGACAATACTATAATCCTGATATTATGAGATTCAAGCTGGAAAGGACTTCCATGAAAAGAAATTGAATATGATATGGACTATGACTTATGATAATAATGGTGATAACATTTAAAACAGACTCCAGTATAGAATTTAGGACATTATTTTATAACTGCACTAGTCAGGGTAAAATAACTGCTGCTATAAAACTCCACAGATCTCAGAGGTTTGACACATTTAAGGCTTATTTCTTGCTCTCAGCACAGAGGTTTGCAGAGATTAGAGAAAGGGCTCCACTCCACCTAGTCATTCAGGGACCCAGGCTTCTGCCCTCTAATGGATCCATGACTCCTCAGTGCATTGAGTTTCTCAGTTGATCCTTTTCATCTATTGGCTGACGAGAGATGAGAGAATCCAGAGAGGACTGGAGTTTTTTAGTGGGTCAGGTTTGAAGTCTAAGGCTTAACCATTTCTTGGGCAAGATGTTCTAAGATTAATCAGAGTGGAACACACTAGCTCAGTTCACCTTTGGATTACTTTTTAATAACATGCCTTTGGCTTTTATCAAGGGCTAATATTTTTAAATGACCCCATGAAGAATGTTTCTGCACCTGTGCTTTCCATGTTGAAGATATTGCCCATTATGCAGTTGAGTGCCTCTTAGGTAGACAGTCACATGATTGACTCTAATTCCTCTCAGCACCGAGTGCTAAGAGAACTCATTACTCCTGACCAAATGATGTTTCTTTTTTGTCAGACAATGAAAATTGTAGAGCTCACTCTGTTCTCCATTTTCCAGAGTGAGAAAGCAAGTGGCAAGATCAGAAAATGTAATCCTCCAAGTTATGGCCAATTTGCCATATTCGCTGAATAAGCTTTTATTGTCTAATACATATTAGATACTAAGGATGCAAAGATAAATAAAACATTCTCGGTCCTCGAGTAACTCAGTCTAGTGATGGAGACTAAAGAACAAAGAGACAATTCTATTAAAGTGTGGTTGTGCTAGATATAATCCATTTATTTCTCTAGATGTATTTTCTATCCTTCTCCACCCCTACAGGTCTGCAGGCTGAGCTGTAAGATTATTTTAACTCATTTCCTTATGTTCTGGCTGCAGGTTGGTTTGGCCAGCGGGGAACGTGGCATGGCGTCAAGGAGAAGGGAGAAGAATGAGGCCAGGGTAATTATTGTCATGCTTTTCTCACTGCAGGTTTGCCTTGGTCACTATCAAACAAAGGCTCCTCACCAGATAAACTCTTCTACGTGACTTTCTCTGTCCAGGTGTTGGTAACCACTCTCTCCCCTAGTCTCTTCAGACCTAGGGTTGGTGGCAGCTCCATGTTACTAACCTGGGGTTCCTGCCCCGTCCCTTATGGCTCCCCTGCACCTCTCCCACACCTCCTTGAATCATCCTAATATGAGTGTGCCATCTCCTTCCTCTGCAGCCCTGACAGACTGCTGTGGAAACACGAAGGGAGGGCACTTAATTCAGATAAAGGCCAGGGATGGAGGATGATGATAGGGGTGAGCCTGGGGTTCCAGGGGAGTTTTCTGGAGGAGTTGACAGTCCCACTAAAACATGCAAAAGAAGACTAAGAGTTAACAGAATAAAATGGTGGATGATGGGGTGGTGGACTGTGGGGTTGTAGAGGTGGGAGAGAAGGACATCTAGAGAGAGGAAAACAGTGAGGATGGAGTCGTGGATGTGAGAGATAATGGCTCGTTCAGGAATCTGTAAGTAATCCGAATTCAGTCAGTGAAATGTCAAGGGGTAAGAGTAGAGAGGGGAAGCGTCTTTTGCACTGTGTCCAGGACTTGGAGGAGAGCGGAGAGGTAAACCAAGGGAGATCTTTGCAGTCCTGTCCATTGTGCTCGGCACTTAGGTCTTCGTTCTGAAGACTCTTTGATACCCAGTGTGATTAGTGCTAATCTGGCACATCCTTGGAGATGGTGGGTAGAGAAAAACAATGAGAAACTTTAATGAGGTAGAAATCACAGGACTTGGTACTAGAGGAAAAGGACAGAGTCAGGGCAGTATCCAAATTTTTGATTGAGTGATTAGGTAGATATTGCTGCTATGTGGGCTGAAATACAGACGGACAAGCTGTTTGGGGAAAGAGAAGATGAGGTCAGTCCGGGAGATATGAAGTCTGAGGTGCCCATGGGGCATCTAGATAATGTGCAGGTGGAGTTGGGTACCTATGGGATGGTCGAGGGTAATTTTGGTGTACACCAGAGGAGCTTCAAGCATGAGAGTAGATGAGGCCATTTAGGAACAGGATGAAGGACTAAAAAGGAGAGTGCTAGGGGCAGAACTCTTGAGAACAGAAGCATATTAACTCAAGCAAATACAGAGGGGCAGGTATGCCTCGCCAGTAGCTATAGATTGCCAATTAGTCTGCTGAGTAGCTATGGGTTTTACTTGTGTTTCTTGGAGTCAGAATGGGTACCACCAATGAGTGGTGAATTAAGACCTCATGAATATTGAGTGCCTTATGTGTATCCTGTATGTATAGTGCATCATAAATATCTGCTGTCTTCTTGGTCTAATAGGTTACTAACTTCCTCTCCATGCTTAACAAATCTCGTGAGTTTCATCCATCTCATTTATTTTCTTGTTTTCTGTAACAGAATTGAATATTCACAAACAAAATATCAAATGCATATTACACAACTCCTTCTGAGCTGTGAGCTGTTTGAAGCACCTCTCCGACCCCTTCTCCTGCCATTGTACCAGACTCACAGCCTTTTTGTAGCTCATGGGTTTAAAGATTAGGGCTTGACATTACCTGCCTGGCCCTCTGCACTGGAGTATGGGACCCAGAGTTTAAGACCCCATGGCATGGATTTTGCCTACTTGTCTACACCTACTTTCCCTCCGACTCAGTTTCTTTCCAATTTTTATTTATTGTATCCTGTGGTATCGAATGCATCGCTAACCCTCATTAAATCCTTTGTAAAAAAAACCCAAGAGGTATGTGAATAAACACATACAAATCACTGACCAGTGTCTGAAAGGCCACAGGAGATTATAAACATCTGGGGATACAGATGCTTTGGTCCTTAGCCTGATTTCTTTTATTCCTGGCCCAATTTCTTTTAGGTTCAGACACTACCTGAAGCAAAAGATTGGTAACACTGAGCAGCACTCATAAAACTCATGGCCCAGAATGTCAGCCAGGTTCCTAACTAGAGGTACACAGAGCTGTCTCTAAGCACTGTACATGTCGCTTATTTTACTATTAAATGCAAATGTAGCATTCATATAACACGTACGCTTCTCTCTCCACAGAGCTCCTGCTATTGGATTTTTAGTGCAGTTAGCTACCAGATTCTACAACATTTCCCTATTTGCATAAAATCGATATAATTGGGATTATATCCATTTGGATATAATGGGGAAGGGGAAGAGTGGAACATTCAACAGAGTTTCCGTTTTGTCAAAACAAACTTAAAGCAAGACTGAAAGAAAAGTCATCCAGAAGGAAGTCAACATTATTCATCCATTAGAACTGGATGTACAAATCATAATTACAGATAAAATCTAAACCTACAGCCACATTGATTTAGTGAAGGTAGTTCTATTTATTTTCTACTGCTTCTAACTTTTTTTTCTCTTTTGGTAACTAATGAACGTCTTTAAAACCATCAGACAATATCATTGATTTCTATTTATTTTCCTTTCAGAAAAAAATTATGGTAAAAGTGTTTTGGGTCAGTATCAAAATTTGTCTTTTTGGGGGACACAGAGATATTAAATATTACAGGAAATTCAATATTAATGAAAGCCTCCAGGTTTCTTGGCATGATTTCATGAAATACAAGTCCCATTACTCAAGCCAGGGAAGTGATTTACAGCCTTATTCATAGCAGTTTGTTAAGGTTTATAGAAACATTTCTTTTTAAAAAAGACAAACATCATAAATTTTTCCAGAGGATTTTGTCAGTCTGAAGATTTGCAAATAAAGCAATAATCTTTGACCCTTTCAGTGCTGTATTCTCATAAATTTACACACCTATAGAAAATTGATGTTTTTCGTTTAGACTTAATAAGTCCAAATATATTCTTTTCAAAAAACTGTATAAGAATAATGGGCTTGGGCTTCCCTGGTGGTGCAGTGGTTGAGAGTCCGCCTGCCGATGCAGGGGACACGGGTTCGTGCCCCGGTCCAGGAGGATCCCACATGCTGCGGAGTGGCTGGACCCCTGAGCCATGGCCGCTGAGCCTGCGCGTCCGGAGCCTGTGCTCCACAACGGGAGAGACCACAAGAGTGAGAGGCCCACGTACTGCAAAAAAAAAAAAAAGAAGAAGAATGGGCTTAATTTAATTTATTGTTTAAGTATTTCTACCATTTTCTTTTAATTTTAAGAAATGTCGGATGATGAAAATTTCTGAGGAAATACCACTTAAGAACACTACACTGGGTTTATAACCTCCTGGGAATTCAGAAGTACTTCTAGTAATTTAATGTTCACTCATTGATTTAATTATTTATTGAATGGTAAGGATAATGGTGAATAAGACAAACCCAGGGAATAATGACTAAGAAGTAGCCACGTTTTATATTTCTGTAGAATCCTCTTAAAGAAAGGATCTACTTGGTTTTTCTGAAATTTCCTGCTTAAGTTTCCTAGAAGAAATCCCCCCAGTGGAGCTCTCCAGCCACAATCAATGAGAGTAGTTACTAATCAAGGTTATGCAATAAAAAAGACACAATAGTTGAAAATGCATTTCCCACCTCTTCTGCAGACCTCCACACCACTCCCATCTCTCCAGTCTACCTCACTATCTTCATGTTTAAAAAACATAGATTCCCAACCCGCCATCCTATCCTAACTTTTTGCAAAGGTAATTAATTTTTCAAATATTAACTAGATTCTTTCATACATTAAAGAAAAATTTACATTTTGGGGGAATTCCGTGGCAGTCCATTTGTTAGAATTCGTCACTTCCACTGCAGGGAACATGGGTTCAATCCCTGGTTGGGGAACTAAGATCCTGCCTGCTGCAGAGCGTGACCAAAAAAAATATTACACTTTAATTGACTTAAGTATGTCTTAAATACATCTTTTTAAAAATGGGTTTTGTCCATTTGATTTGCAAAATCAAATGTTTTGCAAATATTTGATTAGGTATTTGATTTATATAAGCTTTTAAAATACTTGTAGGCCCCTTGAGAGTTAGAGGTCCATGTTTTATATCTTTTAGAATATCTCAAAAAGCTAGTACTAAAAAAGCATGGTACTAGGCACACAGTGAAATTTTTTCCTGGACTAATTGCCTTTTGGTGTAATTAATTACCTACAATCATGTTCTGATATACAAACAATTTTTGCTTTTAACCAAAATGCATTCCAGGAAACTAGAGCATCATGAAGCCCATGGTGTAAACGTATAGCGCTTTTTCATGGAAAGAATGCAATAATTGGAGGTTGTACTACTGACTAAGGAAAAACTATGGCAGTAAACAAAAATATGTCATAAAAGCCAAGGCTCAGCGACAATAACTCCGTGAAAATTCAAAAGAGTAAAATTATGCTCCAAGCCTAATAAAATGGGCATAAATGCACTGCAGGTATCACCACAGCACTGCACTGTTATAGATACACGTGTGTATACATATGTATATCACATAAAATGCAACTTTGTAGTATCATAAATTCTAGTTAAAGTAGTATGCCGAATAATATATACATTAATTAAACAGTTCATCAACAATAATTGTGCTTATCTTCTTAGAGTTTGGAAGGACATTGGGGGATAATTGGCATGGGCCAAATTTCCAATATCTGTCCAAGAAGGTTTGAGCTGATTCCCCTTTCTCTCTTAGAAAAGTTCCTTAAAGCAACAAGAAGCTTTGAAATTCATCAGTGCTGCTTCAAAGGATGGTATGAGGTTATGAACATGTGTTACTTGCTGACATCAATGGCTGCTACACAGAGAAGTATTTTTTTAAGAATCTCAAGTGTGACCAAAAATCTCTCCCATTCACTGTTTGCTGCTTCCTCAATTTATTTACAAATTCTGTTTATTGTGAAATATAAGGAAAACTCCCAGAAAAGAATACACAACAGCATTTTCCAGTTCATTGGAAAACTTTGAACTTATAATAGTAGTTTTATGTATTGTAATAGAGTTATCAAGAAAGGTGTATAACATAATCTGACCAGCCTGAGCTGTTCCCTTGTTCTCTAACAGAAGCCGTGCAGTGAAAGCTAAAGGGCATTTTGAACTTGGCTGTATGGTGAACAAGAAACCCTAAAACCCTCTAGCTGTGAGGTATTCGAAACACTAATAACATCATTTAAATGCACATCTGTACCTGAAAGAAAGTAAGAAAGATACAACCACAAGAATAAATTAAGGTACAAGTGGATCCTGACAGCTCTGGGGATGGGTGTCAGGCTCAGGAATATAAGGGGTTGGGATTTTTAATACTCAAGTGGGACAGGAGTTGAGACTTTGGGCAGTTTTAGATAAAACACTCTTTAAGAGATTGAACCTTCAGTAAGAGTTGGACTGGATAAAAACTCACCCATTAATATGGGTTGATGACAAATACTGATCTGCCACAAGGTGTTTGAGAATTTGTAACATCAGGTCTCCTCCTCACATGGAATTGAGTTTAAAATTGACACTTTATGTTGGTCCAGAATCACCTACGTCAGGAAAGTAGTCCTGAGCTGGTAAACTCCTCTGCAGAGACCTGCCTTCATCTCACCCCAGGAAGGGTACCCAAACTCCACTGAAGATGAGCTCATAATTGAAAACTGTAGAACCCTCAAGGAACCAGTACAACAGAACTAGGAACCACTAGACTTCATCAATGTCGGGAATAACTTCTCTCCCCAGAATTTTAGTTAATGGGACAATTGGATAGAGGTTGTAAAATAAGAATGTTTAAAATGATTAAAGCCATTGAAGAAGGAATCAAACTTAAAAATGATAAAAGGACACAAATGGAAACGGGTCGTTAGGTTACTGTCAGGCAGTGTGGAATGCAAGAACTTCCATGTGAAAAGAGGAAAAGTGGGAGCTGAGGGTCTTATACATGTTTGACTAAATCAGATCATTTCCCAAATACTGCATTCAGCCATGATTTTTTGAAATGTCTGCTTTTTCAAGGTAAGGATTGGGTGGAAGTACACCAGTTCTTAAGGAGAAATAATAGATTTGTGTGGTTAAAAAGTAGACCAGAGGGAATTCCCTGGCCGTCCAGTAGTTAGGACTCCATGCTTTCACTGCCTAGCTCGAGGGTTCAGTCCCTGGTCTGGGAACTAAGATTCCACAAGCCACGCAGTGCAGCAAAAAAAAAAAAAAAAAAAAAAAAAAAAAAAAAAGACCAGAAATCCTTATGGAATTGGTTAGTGATTGCAAATTCTTCTTGTGATCATCTTTATGTATCTGAACAATTTTGACACTTTTAAAACCATAAGGCATTTTTCTTTCATCCCTTTAAAGATTATTTATATTTGGCCACATTTAAGTAGGTTACATTTTAGGCTCCTAATTTTTTCCTCTCAATATTAGTTGTGACATTGTTCTAAACTGTTCACCTGTCTTTCTGAGGGTTTCAGGATACAGACAAGGAAGCTTCTGTAAGGTAGCACTTTGCAGAAGAAGCGCAAGACTGGCGTTGAGGAGACCTGGGTTCCGCCACTCACTGTGCCATGAACACCACCATGGGGCCTTGTGCAAGTCACATAATAGCTCTCAATGCCAATTTCTCTCTCTCTTTTTTAAATGAAGCTTTGTACCAGACAGGAAATGTAAGTAGGTAATGTAGCAAACAAAATATGTGTGTGGACCAGATTCCACTGATGTGTAATGCACGCCTGACTGGGTTACTTTTTTTAATAGACTTTATTTTTTAGAGCAGATTAATTGAGGGGAAAGTTTAGGGGAAGGTACAGAGATTTCCCATAGAGTTCCTGCCCCTCACGTGCACAATTTCCCCTATTATCAACATCATCAACATCCTGCACCAAAGTGGTACCTTTGTCACGTTGATGAACCTGTATTGATACATCGTCATCACCCAAAGCCCATAGCTTACATTAGGGTTCACTCTTGGTGTTGTACATTCTGTGGGTTTGGACAAATTGATAATGACATGTATCTACCATTATAGTGTCATACAGACTAGTTTCACTGCCCTAAAAATCCTTTGTGCTTTGAATATTCATCCTTCCCTCCCCCACCCCTAATCCCTGGCAACCACCGATCATTTTACTGTCTTCATAGTTTTTGTCTTTTCCAGAGTGTCACATATGTGGAATCATACAGTATGTACCCTTTTCAGATTGGCTTCTTTCACTTAAGAATGTGTTTTTAACTTTCCTCCACGTCTCGTCATGGCCGGATAGCTCACTTCTTTTTAGCACTGAGTAAGTTCATTGTCTGCATGTGACACAGTTTGTTTATTCATCACCTACTGAGGACATCTTGGTTTCTTCCAAGTTTTGGCAATTATGAATAAAGTTGCTATAAACGTCCATAGGCAGTTGCTTGTGTAGACGTTAAGTTTACAATTTGGGGAGGTAAATACTAAAGAACGTGGTTGCTGGATCCTGGTTAGGTTTGTAAGAAACTTCTAAACTGTCTTCCAAAGTGGCTGTACCATCTTGCGTTTGAAGCAGCAGTGAATGAGAGTTCCTGCTGTCCCATATCCTCACCAGCATCTGGTGTCGTCAGTGTTTTGAATTTTGGCCATTCTAATAGGTGTGTAGTGGTATCTCGTTGTTTTAATTTACATTTCCCGGATGACAAATCATGCAGATGTCTTTTCATATGCTTATTTGCCACCTACATATCTTCTTTTTTTTATTTAATTTTTTATTTTATATTGGAGTATAGTTGATTTACAATGTTGTGTTAGTTTCAGATGTACAGCAAAGTGATTCAGCTATACATACATATATATCCATTCTTTTTCAGATTCTTTTCCCAGATAGGTTATTATAGAATATTGAGTAGAGTTCCCTGTACTATACAGTAGGTTCTTGTTGATTGTCTAGTTTATGTATAGTAGTGCATACACGTTAATGCATATCTTCTTTGGTGAGGTGTCTTTAAGGTCTTTGGCCCATTTTTAAAACTGGGTTGCTTGTTTTTTACTGTTATAGATTTCTATTTCCAATCTGTGTCCCATGGGATTCAGTTCTTTGACATGTGTATTCTGTGTAACATGTATTTTGTGAGAGTGTTCCATGGTCAGATAATCATGGAGAATTCTACAGAATTCTCCAGTATGTTTGGTTAAACATTAAAGTGATGTTATTGTCATAGTGGTGATGTTACATCGCCATCTTCACAGCTTGGATGAATCTCCAAAAAATGGTGATGTCATTTAACATTGTGAATGAGGAAAGTGAAGGGTGAAGAGAAGAAAGGGCCACTAGAGGTGGCTTCCTGGACAAGAATGGTCATGAAGCCAATGAAATCTGCTACGGCTCAGCCCCTACAAAAACCACACACATTCTACAGTAGAGTTAAACGGTTTCTCTTCAGCTCAACTTCTGAGACCTTTAATATCATCATTTGTAGGGCTCCAAGTCAGGAATTTGGTAAGCCTGGTCTCCCTAAATTATTGGATCTTCTCTTTTGCCCAGGAATTCTAGATGTGCAAATTACTTTTTATATCTTCCAGTTCTATTGTTCTGCATATAAGGATATGGATACACTTTTCCTTATGTGCTATTCCTAAGTCAATTTAGTTGGGTATAAATATAGATTATGCTACTCCATCAAAATTATTACTGTATGTACTGAAGTATTCCCAAATTTGGAAACTTTCTGTTGAGAATATTAACTATCCCTTAGGTCCAGAACATGTCCTGTTTTCTCCATAAAAATTTCCCTAATACTTATGGTCTACATTGATCTCTCTTCTCTAAACTGCTTTGACCCTTTAGGTCTTTCTACACAATTTATTCCCATATATGTATTCCCTTATATACCCTTCATTGTTCCATGTTTGCTGCTCTCATCTCTCAGTACAGAGTTTGCTTCTTCAGGAACGTGCCTTGTATAACTGCTGAGTGTCCTACACCTGGTACACACATGGATTTCATTTAAAACTGCCGAATAATTGTTTCTTTCCTAGGCTTTCCTTCTTTACCTTTTGATTACATATATGTTAATTGAAAGCGTAACGGTTCTACCTATTTTCCAAGTGGATCACTGTACTGCTAAATTAGATCAGCTGGCTTTTAATATGCACTGAAAGCTGTTTAAGCACACCAAGGCACAGGTGTTCTTAAGGTGCAAAATTTACAGCACCTTTAAATTCTGCATTGTGGCAATCTTTCCCAATGACTGATAGGTGGTCCACCTGCCAAAAGGCAGAGAAAATTTTATTTATTTTTTGTGGTACGCGGTCCTCTCACTGTTGTGGCCTCTCCCGTTGCGGAGCACAGGCTCCGGACGCGCAGGCTCAGCGGATCAGCCGCTCCGCGGCATGTGGGATCTTCCCGGACCAGGGCACGAACCCCGTGTCCCCTGCATCGGCAGGCGGACTCTCAACCACCGCGCCATCAGAGAAGCCTGAGAATATTTTATTTAATGATGATCAAATGCATTGTATTTTGACAGTGGAATAAACCATTGTAAAATATGATTGCAAAAGACAGAATTATATGCAGCTTTGCAGATGTTAAACATATCATGTCCTGCCCTTGGAGTCTTTTGTGACGATAACTAGGATTAACCAGGTGGATTTATCAGTATTTTGATTACAATGCAGAGGCAACCAAATATTTGTTAAATGCTGTCATCGGGGAAACCCAGGCCTTTCAGTCTTCTAGCTAGCAAGAATTGGGAGTTCTGTACAAATGAGTAACCTAGATACAGGAGCAACCAAAACACCCAAATTGGAAATGATTCCTATGATTGAGGAAAACTCAATGCATGGTTTTACCAGGGAAAATCACTCTGAAAATGAATAGCAAATGTACTAAACATCATTGAATTGAACACTTAAAACAAGTGAATTTCAATAAAACTTCTTTTCAAAAAAAGAATTGCAGAATTTTAGTCAGAGTGGCATTGAGAAAACTCTTGAAATTCTTCAAGGAGAGTACTGCTCTGATGTGATAGAACATACCATCTTACATGTAATATACAATATAACTATATTCTTTTTAAAAATTAAAAATTTTTTAAAAATTTTTTGCCCTTGCCACGCGGCATGTGGGATCTTAGTTCCCAGACCGGGAGGTGAACCTGAGCCCCCTGTGAGTCTTAACCACTGGACCACCAGGGAAATCCTAAATGTATTCTTAAAGTCTCTGGCTGAATTAGTTGTCAGAGAACTTACAGAACTGACATCCTCATCAATTGTTATTACAATAGATTTGTTTAAAATAATTGTTCAGCATTTTGTATTGAAGGACAATTTCAAGTGTAGTGACCTGCAAGATACTTTTTTTAAAAAATAAGCTTTTCATCATTTTATTGAAAACACAATGTGTTTATACTGGAGCAAGGCCATTAATTAATTCTTCACTTGAGAATAGACAGGATGATGTTGCCATGCAAGGACATTCCTCAGTAGTTCTCAGCATGCAAATACCTGAATAAAGGATGTGTTAATTGGCCTTGAAGTTTTAGGTTCCACCTATTATGATAATAAGGAAGTGACATCAAAGAATCACTTGTGAGCAGCTAGCAGTGGAAGTTTCCAATCAGTCCCTCAAGTGTATATATGATGCTTTCTCTGCAAAGCATTCAAACCAGCTTACGGGACGTGGTCCACCCCTGAACTTAATAGGCAGTCCTAGGAGCTACCTTTTACTTTCGTTTTTTCATTTATGCTTCGGTCTTACAACAAGAGGATATGATCACTTGGGGAGACATCCAGTTTCTTTTCTAACATCACCTCTTGCAGTCATGTTTGATTGACAGTTAGGACTGCTGAGGTCTTATCTTTCCCTATTTTATGTTTTCTCGCACAAAACGCTTCAATCCCCAAGGCCAGATGGAGGAAGATGTTCAATGGCTGTCCTGAGTCACCGACAGCACTCTGGGTGGTTTGGTTAAACATTAAAGTGATGTTATTGTCATAGTGGTGACATTACCTCGTCATCTTCACAGCTTGGGTGAATCTCCAAAAAATGGTGATGTCATTTAACATTGTGAAGAGAAGAAAGGACCACTAGAGGTGGCTTCCTGGACAAGAATGGTCATGAAGCCAATGAAATCTGCTACGGCTCAGCCCCTACAAAAACCACACGCTCCTGACACTCACTCATATGCTAGGTGTTGCTCACAACTCCAGAGGCCTGAGAGAGACAGAGACAGAGACAAGAGACAGAGAGACAGAGAGACAGGGACAGAGAGACAGAGACAGAGACACAGAGACACAGAGAGAGACAGAGACAGAGAGAGACATTCTGATTAGCTGTTTTACAAGCATTTATCACATTCATCCACAGATTTTTTTTTTAATAAATTTATTTATTTATGGCTGCGTTGGGTCTTTATTACTGTGTACGGGTTTTCTATAGTTGCAGCGAGTGGGGGTTACTCTTTGTTGCAGTGGGTGGGCTTCTCATTGTGTTGGCTTCTCTTGTTGCGGAGCACAGGTTCTAGGCGCGCGGGTTTCAGTAGTTGTGGCACGTGGGCTCAGTAGTTGTGGTTCGCGGGCTCTAGAACGCAGGCTCAGTAGTTGTGGTGCACGGGCTTAGCTGCTCCGCGGCATGTGGGATCTTCCCGGACTAGGGATTGAACCTGGAACCCCTGCATTGGCAGGCGGATTCTCAACCACTGTGCCACCAGGGGAGCCCCAGATGATATTTTTTAATATAAATATTCTAGGGGCAGAATTAGCATACTGGGACCACACACACACACACACACACACACACACAGAATTTTGAAAAACATAAAACATCCTGCATATGTAAAGTACGATTAATTACTTATTTTTCTACCCCCACTGTATTTCTCCTGCTTCCTGTTCTCCTTCACGCTGGTGATGCTGTATTATAGCTATTTTCTCTCTGATATTTTGCCCCAGTTTTCTTCCAGTTATATTTAGAACCTACTGAGTTTTCTGGAGAGAAACAAGACCCACCTCCACCAACTTTTAACCATTCCTGCTCAGCCTGGCTGCTCTGGTTAATAAGCAGACTCTGAGTTTAGAAGATGCAAGGTAAAATGCCATATGGAGAGACAGAATAAAGTCGATTGCATAACAGCAAAACTGCACTGACCACAATTTTATCTTTTCTTTAATGATCCAGAAAGCACAGTGAAATCTTGAAGAATTATGAGCATCTTTTATGGAAATTCCAGTTAATAGAGATTTGGAGGGACTGAGATATTGCTAAAATCTGCTGTAATGCCACATAGAAAGTGAACATCTAGACCCCAAATAGCCAAAGCAATCCTGAGAAGAAAGAATTAAGCTAGAGGCATCACACACCCTGATTTCAAACTATATTGCAAAGCTGTAGTAATCAAAACAGCATGGTATTAGCATAAAAAACAAACATATACATCAATGGAACAGAATAGAGAGCTCAGAAATAAGCCCACGCCTATATGGTCAATTAATTTATATCAAAGGAGTCAAGAATATACCATAGGGGAAGGACAGCTATCTTCAATAAATGGTGCTGGGAAAACTGGACAGCTATATGCAAAAGAATGAGACTGGACCCCTCTCTTATACCATGCACAAAAACTAACCCAGAATGGATTAAAGACTTGAACACAAAACTTGACACCATAAAAATCCTATAAGCTAACACAGGCTTTAAGTTCCTTGATGTCAGTGTTGGTGATGATTTTTTGGACTTAACACCAAAAGCAAAGGCAACAAAAGCAAAAATAAACAAGTGGGATTATATCAAACTAAAAATCTTCTGCTCAGCAAAGGAAACCATCAACAAGATTAAAAGGCAACCTATGGAGTGGGAGATTATATTTGCAAATCATATATCTGATAAGGAGTTAATATCCCAAATGTATAAAGAACTCATAGAACTGAATAGCAAAAAAACCAAACAATTCAATTAAAAAATGAGCCAAGGATCTGAACAGACATTTTTCCAAAGAAGACATACAGATGGCAAACAGTCACGTGAAAAGATGCTCAACATCGCTAATCATTAGGGAAATGCACATTGAAACTACAACGAGACATCACCTCACACCTATTAGAAAGGGTGTTATCAAAAAGATGACAAATAGGGCTTCGCTGATGACACAGTGGTTGAGAGTCTGCCTGCCGATGCAGGGGATGCAGGTTCGTGTCCTGGTCCGGGAGGATCCCACATGCCACGGAGCGGCTGGGCCCGTGGGCCATGGCCGCTGAGCCTGTGCGTCCGGAGCCTGTGCTCCGCGATGGGAGAAGCCACAGCAGTGAGAGGCCAGCGTACTGCAAAAAAAAAAGAAAAAAAAAGAAAAAAAAGGAAAAAAAAGATGACAAATAAAAAGGAAACCCTTGTGCACTGTTGGTGTAAATGGAATGTAAACTGGTGCAACCACTATGGAAAACAGTATGGAGGTTCCTCACAAAATTAAAAATAGGTCTATCATATGATCCAGCAATTCTACTTTCAGATATTTATCCAAAGAAAATGAAAACAATAACTCAAAAAGACATATGCACCCCTATGTTCACAGCAGCATTATTTACAATAGCAAAGATGTGGAAATAACCTAGGTGTCCATTGATGGATGAATGGATAAAGAAATTGTGCTAAACGGTGGGTTATTATTCAGCTGTGAAAGAGAATGAAATCTTGCCATTTGCCACATGACAGATAGACCTTGAGGGCATTATAAGTGAAATAAGTACTGTATGATCTCATTTACATGTGGAATCTAAAAAACAAAAACAAAAAACCAGCTCACAGATACAGAGAACAGATTGGTGGTTGCCAGAGGCGGGACTGGAGGATGTGGAAAATGGGTGAAGGAAGCCCAAAGGCTCAAACCTCCAGTTGCAAAAGAAACAAATTATGGAGATATAATGTAAAGCATAGTGACTATAGTTAATAACACCAAATTGCGTATTTGGTTGTTAAAAGAGTAGATCTTAAAAGTTCTCAGCGCCAGAAAAACAAATTTTGTAACTATGTATGATGATAGATGTCACCTAGACTTACTGTGGTGATCATTTCACCATGTATACAAATATCAAATCATCATTTGTACACCTGAAACTAATATAATGTTCTACGTCAATTATACCTCAATTAAAAAAAAGAAAGTGAACATCTGGTACCGTAATATTTTTGTCTCTGTGTTTAACTTGAGCTGTTGAATTGATTTTGAAAGCCACACCCATTTGCCTAACTAAACTCACCTATTTGAGAGGTCATGAGGTGCAGAGAAATTGGTTAACTGAATAAATGGCTCTAGTTTTACCAAAAACTCTATGAATCTGGGTAAGCCATTTTCCCACTTTAGACCTCTGTTGTCACTTTGATAAAAAGAGGGAGATGGGTTGGGTGTTGCCATGGACTGAACATTTGTGTTTCCCCTGCCAGCAGATTCATATATTGAACTCCAGTGCTCAATGTGATGGTATTAGCACCTCCAAATCCCTAATCCTTTGGGATTAGGTTATGAACAGGATTAGTGCCCTTATAAAAGCGATCCGAGTGCGCTCCCTTCTCTTCTACCATGTAAGGATATAGCAAGAAGTTGGCAGTCTGCAGCCCATAAGAGAGCCCTCACCAGATTCCCAACCACACTGGCACCCTGATCTTGGATTTCCAGCATCCAGAACTGTGAGGAATAAATTTCTGTTGTTTACAAGCACCCAGTCTATCATATTTTATTATAGAAGCCTGGACAGACTAAGACGGGTGTCAGGCTCTATGTCTGTGATTTCTCATAAGCTTTGCTGCATCCCAGAAATCCTATTATGGTCCTTAAGGTCAAGTGGTTGCTGTAAACGACCTCCCAAACCTCCACCTCCATGTTACAGCTTATTGTCTTATGTGGATTCACAGCCCACCTTCTGACTGGCATCTCCACTGAATGAGGATAAGGCCGCCTACGTATTCGCCGTGTTTCCCTTTGGAGTATTTGTGTTTATTTATTTGTTCTGCCCTCATTGAATGTTGTTTCAAACTCCCACGAAGGAAGAGTAAAACAAGAAAATAAAACCTCACCAATTTTTAGTGGGAGCTGTGCACGTTGTTATGACCACGGATGGTCTCTGCAGTTACGTGCTTCATTTTAAATCTCAGCCCCATTCCGTGTAAATACGGGGAAGTTACTGAAGTCCCCTATACCTCGGCTTTCTCCTTAGAAAGATGGGGACAACAATTAGTCCCTACCTCAGAAGGTTGATGTGAGTTTTAAATATGTGTATAGCCTGATGCCTGGCACACAGTAGGGCTCATAAATTTTGTTTTTATTATTCGACCTACAATATCATGACCACACATAAAATTATGAGGAGTTGGATGATTACTGTTATAGAGATATAATTAGATTAAAAATAATGCTTACAATTAAAGAGCATCATTTAGTCTTAGACAATAGCTAAATTATTAGCCTATATCGCATGTTATCTTTATGATCATGGGAGGAAGGAAGACCTAGCATTGACTCTAATATAAAGGTCTAGAGAAAGGATAACAATTGAATAGTTAAGAGTTTATGAGCTTAAAATTCATTCCTCAGCAAAAATAGAACAGTACATTTTCTCACATACTCTACGTTCTGAGGAGGGAAAAAATAACTCACAGAGGGAAAAGGATAAAAAAGTGTGGGAGTGTTTCAAATTGGGCTGAGAAAGAAGAGTCTCCTGGTTGCTCCTTTGAAGTTAGATTGAAATGAGTCTATTCCCTACCCAAGAAATGAAGGCATGATTTGCAGTGTATGTTTAATTTTTGCTAAAAATATGTAGCTAAGAGAAAGCCAAAGAAATATTTTCATTTAGGAGAAGCCAACTTTGCTGTTGTTTTCTGTGTGGGTGGCTGTGTTTTTATTCTTGCCAATCAATAACCAAAATTCAGAGTCTCAATACACATTCCCATTAAATGACTATAACCTGTCTTGTCTTTCGGGAGGTGAATGTTGAAAGCAGCAGGGTCTCCAAGGATAAACCTTTCTTTCTCCGGTTGAGGCGTGTATTTCCCTGATGTACAACCAAGAAGTTACTTCCAATTTTCTGTCAATGTTTTGTTCTGTTTGAATTTAAGCCCCATTCCTCTTGTGGGTCGCATGTGGACATAAACGAGAGCACTTGACATGTTATTCTTTGCATGCTTGGAGCTGAGGTGGGAGGCATGCAGGGTGCTGGGGGTGGTCAGAGCACAAGTTCAGAATCAGAGAGACCAGGATGGAACTGTGTAGCTACCTTGTACTTCAAGCCTCAGCTTCCTCATTTGTCAAGTGGGGATATAGTAATACCCGCCTCATGGGGCTTTTGTGAGAATTAATGAGGTAACATGTGGGGTATGATTTCATTGCGAGGTGGTATAAGTAGTGGTTAAGGCTCAAGAGATTTCAAACTGCCTGAATCTGAGTCCCCATCTCCGTCACTTAATAGTCACATGACATTGAAAACACTGGGGTTGGTGGTTTCATTTAGAAAATGGGGATAATCATAGTTGCTACCGCATTAGGGGGTGTTGAGATGATTAAATGAAATACCACGTAATAACGACCAACACGTGCTTGGCTACTGTTGATTAGCAGTGTTTCTTCTTGGTCTTCTCTATTGAGAAATCTGTATTTCTTTAGTCTTTTATCATGGGGATTGTTTCTCAACCCTTTACCCTTCCTTAATTTCAGATTTTTCTGAACTCCTGCAGTAATTTTCGTACCTCTCTTACAGCACTTACCCACGGGATAGTTAATTTTACGTGTCAACTTGGCTGGGTTGCAGTACCCAGTTATTCAAACACGGGTCTAGATGTTGCTGTGAAGGTATTTTGTAGACGTGGCTAGCTACTTTAGTTGACTTTAGGTAAAGAATATTACCCTGGATCATGTGACCCTGGATCAGTCAATTGAAGACCTTAAGAGCAAAAACTGAGGTGCTTTGGAAAAGAAGAAATTCTGCCCCAAGACTACAGCATCAACTCCTGCCTGAATTTCCAACCTGCCAGCCTGCCCTATAAATTATGGGCTTGCAGTCCCCATGCCTGTTCCTTCAAAGAAATCATAAATCTCAAACTCTCTGTCTCTCTCTCGATAGATAGATAGATATAGATAATAGACAATATGCATTGGTATATATAATATATATACAGAACCAATAGGAGGAGAGCCTACTGGCTCTGTTTCTCTGGAGAACCTTGACTAATACACACTGCTTCCCGCCTTTTTTTCCCCTTCGTATGCAGTTTAGTTGTATGCATCATCTGTCCTCCTGGATAGGAAGCTGCTGGATGACATGGCACATGCTACAGATCTTTGTATCTGACCCAGTTAGCACCTGTGACTGTACTTACCCCATGGTAGATTCAAAGTCACAACCTTGCCTGCCCCCGTTTGGCTCTTTTCATGTGGATCTGCACAGTATTTTTAAAATTTTAAAAATTACTTGCCAATGTTAAACAAAAAAGGGGGTATTTCTCATAAAAATTTGTGGATTCAGTTTCTCTTATACAATCAGTAGATTAAGGAAGATGGAGCCCATGTTGTTCCATGGCAACAATTCAGGATCTTTTCCCGGACCGGGGCACGAACCCGTGTCTCACGCGGACTCTCAACCACTGCGCCAGCAGGGAAGCACACAATTTGGGATCTTTATGGGGGTTCTTTGCCCAGGCAGAGCTGTTCTCTAATGCACTATGGACATCTGTGTTTGCCAGCTCTTTTTTTTTTCCTGCTATCAAGTCAACATCAATTTTCCTTGCAAAAGGAAGTTCAAGTCAGATCGAAGGCCAAGGAAAAGGGTCACTAGTTTGGTGTTAGGTTATTGTAAGCACAGGATCTTTGACAGCATAACCAGGTTAATGAACTTGCTGGGGTGCAAAAGGAAGCGAGTTTGTCCTTCCCCCACCACAAGCTCTTGCAACGGGAGATTCCCCCTTCCTCGCCCCCATACAACTTCCTGGGTTCACTCTATAGCCTCCTGGGCTGCTTCCATTCGTAAGAACAAGTCAGTTAAGAGCTTTTTAGGTATTAAAGCATCACGTCAAAGTCCAAACTTCTCCGTCCCTCCATATTGAAACATCCCTCTTCCTGTCGCTGAGGCTGAGTCCGCTTGGGTCAGAAGTGGGGAGGGATGTGGGAATCTTCTTCCCCTTTTTCTTACCCATCACTCCTCCTCCCTACTTCTGGGTCTTTCTGGGTCAGAGCAGGGTTGAGGGGACCAGGAGGAAATCAAGGGTTTTTCTTGGTGGTCCTCTTAGCAGTGATCTCTTTTTTTTGGGGGGGGGGGCGTGGTACGCGGACCTCTCACTGTTGTGGCCTCTCCCGTTGCGGAGCACAGGCTCCGGACGCGCAGGCTCAGCGGCCATGGCTCACGGGCCCAGCCGCTCCGCGGCACGTGGGATCCTCCCGGACGGGGGCACAAACCCGTGTCCCCTGCATCAGCAGGCGGACTCTCAACCACTGCGCCACCAGGGAAGCCCAGCAGTGATCTCTTGACTCTGAATGTTCTGTGTCACAGGCATCACGTGCTGCTTATGAGGACCCCGTACAGGGCCGTTCTCTCTACACAGTTCCTGTCTGTGGTTGAGAAACACTCTGTCAGACCTCCTGCGGATGGCCCCAGCGTCCCACCTTCACCCCTGACCCTCACAGAGAGTCCCCTTACTGGGAGATTGGGATTGACATATATACACTATTGATACTATGTATAAAATAGATCATGAGAACCTACTGTATAGCCCAGGGAACTCTACTCGGTGCTGTGTGGTGACCTAAACGGGAAGGAAATCCAAAACAGAGGGGATGTATGTATACGTATAGCTGATTCACTTTGCTGTACAGTAGAAACTATGTGTTTGCCAACTCTCGATGCTTCACAGGTGTTTGTTAAGTACAGAAGGATCAGTGATCGGGGAATTAATTTAAATTTGTATATCTTTATTGGAATATCCAGTTTATTTTTAAAGTTATGGTGGCCCAACTATTTGCAGGACCTTTAAGATTATCTATCTATCTATCTATCTAAATTAAATAACCTGATTATTTATAACCTAAAAGTTGAATTAAATAACCTAAATATTTACACTACCTAAATTCCAGGAAGGGAAAATAAATGCTAGAATGTTAGACCAGGGAAAGGGCCTCGAATGCAAAGTTCCAGCAGTGACAGGTTGTGACAGTGGTTTGCCCCGAGTCCTCTGAATGAAACCAAGGCCCTTAGTGCAATGCGCTGGTCATGGAAAACACATCCATTTTTATGGTATCAAGTAGATTTAAAATTACTATAAAGACTCCAGACTCCTTTGAGTTCGATTCCCCCTAGATCAGCCATTTCTTATTTTCCATTTGTTTACTACTTGTTTTATTTGCCTTGCTTCACTGTGCTTAATGAAATTTTTCTGGAGCCTCTCCTGATTCATCTCAAATTAGAACCAGAAGAAATTAACCTCCAAAACCAGAACCGCTATGGTCTGGTTTCTGGGAAATGACTTAATACTGAGTGAAGTCATATTTTCTGAACTAGAAATTTGTGACTCTTTGTTAAAATATTGAGCTGCTACCACTTCATGTATCACACACGTGTATCATTGCACGTGTACATGTATTGAGGGCAATTCAAAGACAAGGGCCAGTCACATTTCTGGGTGAGCACGCATCGTGATGCAGAAACCAGAAGAAAGAAAATCGCCCGCCAACACCTGCCTAGGGTGAACTAACAGGAGATGAAGGGCAGAGCTCTGACTCAGTGACAGCAAAGCTGGGGTCATCTTTAACCAACTTGGGCGACACTTCATTAAGCCACACTGGGCTCATTACTGGTAACCTCTTCCCCATATGCATTTGGCGCCTCTAGGATGGGATGGGAGGGCAAGAAGTGGAGTTAACAAGGAAAGAGCTGCCACAGGATCCCAAAGGGGCTTTACTGACTGTCTTGTGGATGTGGAGAGCGTATGATGGTGGTACAAATTTTAATTATTAGCTGATGGAATTAACAGGCTTGCTTTGAAAGGAATTATAGTTAGGTGTCATTGGCTATGTCCCTGACCCTCAGCCATACCACTTTAGCACATGCCAGCCTGCTAACACTGATGTCTCTTTGCCTGCGGGCTTTCTCTGTCTGCGTCCCACAGTAGGACAGAGTGCCTGGGATGAACACATGCAGCCCTCCCAGCAGCTTTAACTAATGATAGATAGGAATGGTGTAGAAATACCCTGGCGGAAGGAGATAACTTCAAAGTACTAATTCTGTGCTGTTCCCTAAGGTTTCCCAGCAGGATCAAGTTCTAGTCGCCCACAGTAGTAACTGGCTTGAGATCACACCCTTTATTAGCCTCCTTCCTTCCCAGTTTCACTTCTCCACTCCCTGCCTTTTGTTTTTGGCGCCTCTAGGATGGGATGGGAGAGCAAATAGGTAGATCCCAAATAGATCACTTGCACTTGAATCCTTGTCTCAGTGACTGCTTCTGGGGGAACCCAAACCAACATAGCTACTATTTTTCGAAAGCTTCTCCTTTGTCTGTGGAATAATACCGTGAATGCCTGGGCTGCCAGATGTTCATTCATTAATTCTCTTTCCAGAAAATATTGATGGACTGCCTATTTGATGCAAAATCGCTGAGCTAGGTGCTGGAAAGACAGTAGTGAACAGGCGTAAGTCTTGTCCCCTAGAGCAGCCTGTTCCATAGAAATAAATTATATGCCACACGCGTAATTTAAATTTCCTAGTGGCCACACTGAAAAAGAAAAAAGAGGAAAAAAGAGAGAAACCCAAAATAGTCAAAATACTATCATTTCAATGTGTCCTCAGTCTTTGAAATTCAGTGTTTGTTTTATATCTGCAGCGCCTCTCAATTTGAGCCAGCCACATTTCAAGCACTCAGTAGCCACACGTGGATAGAGACTTCTGCCATGGAGAACAGCCCAGTTCCTGAGGTTATGGTTAGTGAGCATGAGGAAGGAGAGGGTCACCTAAGAGGCAATCACACAACAGGAGGTTGGTCATCTGAGCTGGTGGCCTCCCAGCTTGGTGTGTATCTGAATTGCCTAGAGAGCTAATACAGGACGCAGAGTCCAAGACTCATGGCAGTAGGAGACAGCCTGGGACCAGGTATCTTCACCGAGTTCCCCAGGGGATTGGATACACAGCAAAGTTTGTCTGCTACCGCCCTACCTCACCCCAAACCCGATCTCCTTACTCTCGGTTCTTTATGAAAGTATAGGGGAGTAAAAGTAATTTTCCCTTCACCCTTCCAGGTTCCTGGCCGAGTGCCCCTTGTGATAAAAGACAGGTTAACAAGAGAAAAACAAATGAAAGTTTACTAGCATGTATACCTTACATATACATAGGAGATGCCCAGGAAAACTGAGTAGAGCTCCCTGAAACGGCCCAAGCTACCACCGTAAATATATCTTCAGTGAAAGACAAAAGAAAGGTGTTGGAGGTGTGGGGTGTGCAGGAGGCGAGCCAGCTGTGGGAGGGTACCAGGAAACGCCCAGGAAAGGAGAGTGAGGTTGTTCCGCAGACTTGAGGGGTGCCTTCTCCACTGACAAGTTTCTTGTGACTTACAGCCATCCTGCTACTCCTGGTATAGAGGGAGACATCCCTACAGATGGAGATTTCCCTTATAAATGTAAATGTCCCTTAGTAAAGGATAACTTCTACTCTGTTTTCGGACCTTCTCCCGTGTCTGCAGTTTCTCAAAATAATCTTTATGCCAAAGATGCATAGGCGGATTTTGGGGTGGCCTAGTCTGCTACTGTGCACGAGACAGCTGTTCTCAAACTCTTTTGTACCTTGCATACACCTAGGAAGTTTTTAAAAATACTGATGCCTGGGTCTCATTCCAGAAATTCTAATTTAGAGGTCAGGATTGAGGCCTGTCCAAGGGATTCAAAGTCTCCCCAGGTGATTATAATGAGCAGCCAAGTTTATGAACCCCTGACCTAAAATACGGTGTGTAACAGACAGCACTTACTTCAGGGGTCCAGTTTTGTAAAAATAGTATCTCTATGTATGTGTGCCCACAGGAAGGATCTTGAAAGATATGTACAAAAATGCCATTCCGGGAGATGCAAGTATGGCTGTAGAGGTGTTCTTTCTGATTTTTCTGTGCTGGGTGTGCACAACTTTTGAAATGCAAGCTAATGAAAAGAAACCCAGTGAAAGAAACTATATGAGTTGGACCTAGATTTATTTGGAGCTTTTCTTTGGGTTCTGCTTCTAATTTTCAACTATTATGTCTGCTCTGCTCTTTGGCAATGCCTTCCTAAGTGTTTAACTTGGCCTTGAATTGAATGGTGGGGTAAATGTTACTCATCCTTGCCCCTGGAAGGATGGCTCTGGCGGCCCCATAGAGACCGCTGGAGGGGGTAAGAGGTAGGCAGAGAAACCAGTTAGGGAGCTGGCGTTAGGCTTTTCAGGACGTGGTTGCATATGTGGGTGTGCCTTCCTGCACTGTTTCTGGACCTCTGGTCGGTGGTCCTTGAGGTTGTGGTCCTGAAGCCTCCTTGGCACCTGGGAGCCTGCGTGAGGCTTTATGCTGGGTTGGGGCTGTTGGGGATGAAACCCCCGTGAAATGTCAGGCCTTGGCTTCGGGCATAAACCAACTTGCATTTAAATGAAATATCGAATGAATTTAAGGCTATAAACATTGATCTTCTCTGAGAACAGTTGCATTTAAGTCTGAGTGGTCAACTTCAGCGGTGCTAAATTCTGTGTGTTTGTGTAGCTAATCCCTGATGTTTGACATTGATCTGAGTGCATTCACTCGGGCCCAGCCATATCTTATGGAAACGGAGTCTGTCTTCTCTTTCAGCTGCTGCGAAATGTGTTTAGTGTTTCAGTTTATTCGTGCAAGTCACATTAAAGCACTTTTTAAAGTTCACTTTGAAAATTGAAATAAAATGAAGCTTAAACTTAACTTTAACTTGCTCACTTTTAAAAAGTTGTCTACACAGTGGTTTGATCTGTTCTGAAAGAAATGACAAATTGAAGCCAAAAAGAAAGGGCATCATTTTCACTGTTGGATTTCATTGTTGTCTTCCTTGGTTTTCATATCCATGTTTACGTGTTTTGCTTTGCATTTCCTTCCCAGTGAACTCAGCCTGAATCGACAGACTGCTTTACAGTAGTCAGATGTTAAATTTGTTTTAGCACAGTGCAAACTAGTTTCATTCCTTCAAAATAGGCTTTTGTGGGGCTTCCTTTGTGGTCCAGTGGTTGGGACTTCGCCTTCCAATGCAGGGCGTGTGGGTTCGATCCCTGGTCCGGGAGCTAGGATCCCACATGCCTTGTATCCAAGAAACCAAAACAAAGCAGAGGCAACTCTGTAACAAATTTAATGGAGACTTTCAAGGTGGTCCACACCAAAAAAATCTTTAAAAAAAAAATAGGCTTTTGTTTTGGAATATAAAATGACGAGGGAAATGCATGTAGCCAAGATCTTTACTTGAGCCTGTGACAAGGTTCAGACCTGTCTGAAGAGCTGTCATTAGGCGGTGATTTGCCTGAGTTGGTCTGCATCCAGCCTGTTTTGAGTTGCAGGAAGGGTGAGGAGGATTTTGGTGTGTCTGGGGAGAAATAGGGGCGTGGGGAGGGTGTTCTTGCCCCTGTCCTGTCTCTACCTTGCTGGCCTTGGGGAGCCATTGGTGAGAGACTCAGCTCCCTCAAGGTCCTGGTGACAAAATATGGCCCAGAGCCAGTGATGCTTTCTCCCCAGTCTTCGGACAATATGTCACTAGACTATCATTGAGTTTTGGTCCAATCGGGAGCATTCAGAGAGAGCCAGACCATGGACTTGGACCTCCATGTGATGGGCACTGGCGGCAGAGGCCAGTGTAGCTAAGAGCAGAGAGCCTCAAAGAAGAGACCAGGAGAGAGAAAGAATGTGGGAGTCCCTCTTTGGGGATGTAGGAGATATAGCTAGGGGTCAAATTTGGAGCCCAGATGAGACACAAGTCGGGGACACTCAGACAAAACCTGTGACGCTTTTCAGTCAAGGATCAGAGAAATATGGGCTTTTCCCATTAATATGACTCCATTTATACCCATCTCCTGTATTAAAGGCAGACAGAATGGAATCACTTTTATTCGGGAGTGATGGTTTACATTAACAACAGAAATGCTTCCTTATCTGAATAGGTCCCTATGTGGGAAGGTCCGTGGTGAGCGGCTACACATCCAGTCTTTGGTTATGGTTACTAGAAAGATTCCTAGAAATCTTGCATAACAATAAACAAGCAATGTTTGGATTTTCACAGAGGAAATGCCCTTGGCCAGCAGTCCTCCACAGGAAATCTTCAGAAATGCATGTGATGCCCAAAGAGGTGTTGTTTTGGGAATACCTTGTAATTAGTTCCAAACTCTTACCAAACAGTGGCACAGCCTATAATTTCTATGTAAACTCAGCTCACTGTTTGAGTCATGCTATGTTTCTTTCTTTGCTCAAGATGTGTCATCCATTAAGAAAACAACGCCGTTGGCTATACAAAATAGGCAGTCACCCGAAATTGCTGGAGGGAAAGGTTACTTTGTTCAATGGGGTTGGCCTGTTCAGGTGAGAAAACCAGGAGACTCAGAGTCTGGAAGCCTGGGTTACTCCCTTACTCATTGTGTGACCCAGAGTAAGCATCCTCTGAGCCTGGGCTTCCTGTTTTGTAAAATGAGGGCCTAAATCCAGGCTTTTATTCAATAACTACTTGTTGGCTAACAGGTTTTTGTCAGGTGTTTCCATAAGACTTCCTCAACCCAATCAACACCACTTCATTTCTGATTTCCAAGGTCCACTTCAGTCCTAAGAGTTTTATGTGTCTGAGAACTTAAGTTTCAAATTCTGTGAGAAACTTACTTGGTGTGTAACAAAAATGGAACCATCTCAGTTGATTTTCCTGATTTTAATTTGCCAGTTATAAATATTCATACAATACAGAAATTTATAGAATAAAAGTCACTTGTAAACGTACCTCTCAGCCATAACCACAGTCTGTAGTTTGGTGTAGTCACGTCTAGACCTGTTTCTGTGGAGACTCATACACATTTATTTTTCCTAGGGTATTTTCAGAAGTCTTCCAAATCTTCATATGTCTTTCCCCCACCTCATGTTATGTGGATATCTTTCCATGTCAATGTGAAAACTTTTCATGTCAAGAAATACAGATCTACATCATCATTTTCTTTTTTTTTTTTTTTACATCATCATTTTCAATGTCTTCAGAACACTCCATTATATGGTTAGATCATAATCTATATAATATTCCTTGTTGATGGACATTGGGGTTGATTCCACTTATTGTATGAAAACAAAGAGAAGATGAACATCATTGTATATCCATCTTTGTGAATGGGAATATATCCCCATTTCTCTATTTTTTTCCCCTTTAGATAAATTCCTGGGAGTGGAAATCCTAATTCAAAAGATACCCAGTGAGGCTGTACCAATTTACATTCTTACCACAATGTTTAAGAGTACCCGTTTCTCTAGACTCTAGCTATATTAGCATTATTGTCCTTTTTAATTTTTACCAAACACCAGACAAAAGGCAGTATCTTGTTTTTATTTCTTTGACTACTAGCAAAGTTGAACATCCTCTTATGTGTTTATTGACAATTTTATTATTTTCTTTTGTAAATTGTCTATCTATGACTTTCCTTCATTCTTTTATAGGAAAATATTTTCTTATTGCTTTGTAAAGACTCTTTCTATATTAAGGATAATCTATAAGTGCTAATACAGACAATGTACCTTCATTCTCAAATTGCTTTCCTTCTAAGTTAAGGCTTAATTCATTCGTTAGTATATAATGTATAAAAGGAAAATTTGAGGTATGTTGAGAAGAGTAGATTGCTAGATGGAGAAGGTCAAACCTTATTTTATATAATAATTTATTTCCAAACTTTACTTTTTTATTTTCCTTTTATTTCACTCCCACTCTTTGTATACAACCCTTTCCTAGCTCCAGACTCCCATTTCAACTCCCCAAAAGTGAAGCTATTAAGATACTGAGTGATTAGAGGATTTGAACATTTTGAAAGAGAAGTGGGTGGTGACGGCATGTTATTGAAACTTGAAAGAAAGCCAGTGTGATATAATTTCACACTGGGAGCTGATCACTATGGCAACAAAGAACGAACTTTGAAAAATAAGGTTCAATATAATAGAATTTGGGGAGAAAATTGATTAAAATAAAAGGACAGTTTATCTTCTGTTTACTCTCAACCTGTTTATCATATGCAGCAAAACTCTACATGAGCACCCAAGAACATATTTCTGCTTTTTAATGCAAACACATTTTCATTATATTTACATGGTATGAAGCCACAAGAAGGCAATGCTTTTGGTAATATTGCTTTTGTTTGTAATAATAGTGACAGTATCTCTTTGGAGTGTTTTACTTGAGAAGAAATAGTATGATTTACAATATATACATAGCTTTGAATTCTTTTTATTTTCTACCTTAATACTTTCATCCACCCATTCATTCGTCCAACAAATATTAATTGAGGCACTGTGTTAAGAATTGAGAATACAGTGTTGAGGAAAATCAGACCTGGTCTCTATTCTCAGGAAGCTTACATTCTATAGGAGATATTGTCACATATTCTTTGAAACATGAATTCAACAGTATCTAATGTTCCAGTGTATGTATATGTGATAATTTAATTATCTTATTATTTCTTGACATTCAGACTGATTTTAATTTTTTATGATAATAAATGATTAAATGATGAGCATATCTGTATGTTAATCTGAGTTTCTGATTGTTTCCTTAGGATTGCTTCCTAGAAAGGGAATTACTAGCTTAAAATATCTAAACTTCTCTCTTTAAGAAAATAGAACTTTAAAAATGATAAAAATCACAGTCTTTCCAGTAAAAAGATTATCCTACCTATAACACAATTTCTAGAACTACAGCATGGCTAGGATAGGGCAATAAATTCCTTTATTTTATTGGTGTCTCCTAAAGTAGGTATGGAGTGCTGAATTTTGCTTTAGAAACCAAACCAAAGTTTAATAAAATGTCAAAATTCAGTACTACTCATTGTATAGAGGCTGTGTAGAGAAGGTCAGCTTTTGATCAGAAAGAAAAGAGATGCCGTATCTACACATTAAGTTTGTGTTTGAAGGAAAAACATGGTCCAGTTTAGACGTTAATCTCCTCCTTCAGGAGCTTATTCCCAGAAGTCAACAGGCACATTAGGAATGTCAGAGTCCAGTGGTCTAAGGAGTCAGTCAAGAGGTGACTGCCTTATTGGTCTGTCATCACTCATGACCATAACTCCCTGTGACCAGTGATGGCTTCTTGCTACCCCGTTTTTTTAAGGATTTCTCCTTTCTTCTGTCAATTATGTCATTTTCCAAAATATAGAGTATTTATATGGAATGCATTTTATTTGCTCAAAAGACATTTCCATTACATTTTGCAAATCATTAGACCCACCAACATAGTGTCTACAAAATTTGCATTTGCAAGAACCAAAATTATAAATGCTGCTTCCTTTCGTTTGGCTCAAAATATATCTGTTCCAGTGATTATTTCTCAATTAACTAACTTCTCCCTGATGAGGAAATGAGAGGAAAACTGCACAAGACTAGTGTGCTAGTCTTGGGTCTGAATTTATATGACTTCAGGCAAGTCACTGATTCTCTCTGCGTCTGAGTTTTCCCACCTATAAAATGAGGAGGTTGGACTAGATGATCTCCAGTCACGTCCAGGGGTCCTTCTTTTCATTTTCATGCCCTCACTTGTGGTTTATCCCATTTTACTCATTACCATACTCTACTTTGTAAAAGATCTTGAGAATCAAACCTGTATATATGCTATTTATGAGTGTTGGACATTCAGAACCAAAGCGTAAACTTCCTGAGAAAACCGTACTCTTGCTCCTCCTAGCTCCTCTCTTCCCCTCTCCCTCCTTCTCTTTATATTTTTTATTTTATTTTATTTTTAAATTTTTTTAATTAATTAATTTTATTTTATCTATTTTATTTTTTGTTGCGTTGGGTCTTTGTTGCTGCGCACGGGCTTTTCTCCAGTTGTGGTGAGCGGGGGCTACTCTTCGTTGCGGTGCGCGGGCTTCTCATTGCGGTGGCTTCTCTTGTTGCAGAGCACGGGCTTCAGTAGTTGTGGCACTCAGGCTCAGTAGTTGTGGAACACGGGCTTAGTTGCTCCGTGGCATGTGGGAATTTCCCAGACCAGGGCTCGAACCCGTGTCCCCTGCATTGGCAGGCGGATTCTTAGCCACTGCACCACCAGGGAAGCCCCCTGCTCCTCTTTATATCTACTCCTCCTTCTTGTTCTGCTCCATATCCTCCTCCTCCTCTACTGCTTCTTCCTCTTTTCTTCCTCCTCCTTTCTCCCTGTGCGGCTGTCCATCCCCTACTATGGCTTTGCTGTGGTTTTGTTCAAAATTAGGTGCCTCGAGGAGGACAGAGCTCAGCCATCTTGATATGTGATTTAATTTCTGTGGGCTTTGAATTTTGCTCTTGCCTCCTTTTTCAGCCTAAACTCCCATGACATCCCCTTACACACACACACACACACACACACACACACACACACACACATTAGGTTGAACCATATGAAATCACTGTTTTTGCAAGTAAAAAGCAATTTCAGATGGTTCAATCTAATACAGTTTTCTGTTTGGGAGCTATGGTTACCAACTAAAATCAATCTCTTTGTCTTCTCTGACATACCGCTTACATGTTTCTTCCTTAGACTAGAGCTCAGGCCCCTTCTCAGGGTTGGTTCCCTGTCCTGCTTCATCTCTTGAACCCAGTTCAAATGGACCTCCTTCAGGACGCCTTCCACAGTGCTCCTGGCAGGTTAGGACAGCATTGTGATTTCAACCACGCACAGCAACCCCATCACCATCCCTTTCTATCTGTAGCTCCAGACACACATCAGTAATATACAAAACTATCAAAATATTAAATACATAAATAAATAACAAAGGCATGCAAGATAAAGATCCTCTAAGCAAGATAAAGATCTCTCTAGACCCAAACACAGGACGGAGCAGTGAGCAGGGTTGCAACTATGACTGGCTGTTCTCTGGGTCTGAGGGAACAGTTCAATATCTGTGGGGTAATTGGGACCAAATACCTCATGAGAGGTGTATCAGGCACACTGCCTAAAACTGGGGAGTTCCACCAAATCCTGGCACAAACAGAGGCTGAGGGAAGTGCTGGTACTACCTGAAGGGGCAGTGTCATAAACTTATAAGCCTGAGTGGCAGAAGGAAACAGATGCAGCCTCACTCTAGGAAGGGGTCCAATCGACTAGGTAGCCACAGTCAATACCTCTGTGATACCTTAATATTACCTTCACGTGGGAGTCCTGAGACTCTCCATTAAGATCTGGATTTCTGGGCTTCCCTGGTGGCGCAGTGGTTGAGAGTCTGCCTGCCGATGCAGGGGACACGGGTTCGTGCCCCGGTCCGGGAAGATCCCACATGCCGCGGAGCGGCTGGGCCCATGAGCCATGGCCGCTGAGCCTGCATGTCCCGAGCCTGTGCTCCGCAACGGGAGAGACCACAACAGTGAGAGGCCCGTGTACCGCAAAAAAAAAAAAAAACAAAAAACAAAAAAAAAAACGGTCTGGATCTCCCTGGAAGCACAGGGGTAGATTGTGGAGGAAACAGCAAAGTTGTCAGTAAGGGAAGACTAAACTGGAGAGAAGGGAACATATATACCCTTGAACTCCTACTCATGAGGAGCTCTTAGCCTCCAAGTCCAAAGCATGTGAAGAAAGCTGATGCTGAAAAAAAGATTTACTCCCAAGGAAATGAAAATAATGGAGCAATCTGAAAATGACTTTAAAGTAAATATGTCTGCAGATGGCCAATAGGCACATGAAAAGGTGCTCAACATCACTATTAGGGAAATGCAAATCAAAAGTACGATGAGGTATCACCTCACACCAGTCGGAATGGCCATCATCAAAAAGTCTACAAACAACAAATGCTAGAGAGGGTGTGGAGAAAAGGGAACCCTCCTACACTGTTGGTGGGAGTGTAAATTGGTGCAGTCACTATGGAAAACAGTCTGGAGCTTCCTTAAAAATCTTAAAACAGAGTTACCATATGATCCTGCAATCCCACTCCTAGGCATATATCTGGAGAAAACTCTAATCTGAAAAGATACATGCACCCCAATGTTCATTGCAGCACTATTAACAATAGCCAGGACATGGAAGCAACCTAAATGTCCATCGACAGAGGAATGGATAAAGAAGATGTGGTACACATATACAATGGAATATTACTCAGCCATAAAAAAGAGTGAAATAACGCCATTTGCAACAACATGGATGGACCTAGAGATTATCATACTAAGTGAAGTAAGTCAGAGAAAGACAAATATCATATGTATCACTTATATGTGGAATCTAAAAAAATGATACAAATGGACTTATTTACAAAACAGAAACAGACTCACAGACATAGGAAACAAACTTATGGTTACCAAAGTGGAAGGGGTTGGGGAGGGATAAGTAAGGAGTCTGGGATTAGCAGATACTCACTACTATATATAAAATAAACAACAAAGTCCTACCTTATAGTACAGGGAACTATACTCAATATCTTGTAATAAACTGTAATGGAAAAGAATCTGAAAATGTATACATATGTATGTACACACATACATATATATACTCATACATAGACACATAGATGTAACTGAATCACTTTGCTGTACACCAGAAAAGAACACAATGCTGTTAGTCAACTATACTTCAGGGACTTCCTGGTGGTGAGTGGTTAAGACTCTGTGCTCCCAATGCAGGGGGCCTGGGTTCGATCCCTGGTCAGGGAACTAGATCCTGCATGCTGCGTGCCGCAACTAAAAAATCCCACGTGCCGCAACTAAGACCCAGTGCAGCCAAATAAATAAATAAATAAACAAACAAACAAATAAATAAATGTTGAAAAAACTATACTTCAATAAATAAATAAAGTATATCTAAAATCAAAAGAGACAGAGAAGGAAAAACATTCATTTGAACCTACAATAACTAGAAAAGGAGGTGTCATTTTGTTCTTTGCTAAGTAAGGGTCTGAGGTTTAGACAGATTAAGAAACTAGCTCAGTGTCCCACAGCCAGTAAGTAGGAGAGCAGGGTGTCACAGTCAGGGGTCTGAGTACAAAGCCAATTAGTTAAGCACTGTATTATTATCCCCATCAGTGTCAGGGCAAAAATGTCTTTGCCTGTTTCAGACCATCCTGAAGGAAGAAATACAACAGCGTACTTCTTTAAAAATAATTTGGGGCTTCCCTGGTGGCGAGGTGGTTGAGAATCCGCCTGCCAATGCAGGGGACACCGGTTCGAGCCCTGGTCCGGGAAGATCCTACATGCCATGGAGCAACTAAGCCCTTGCACCACAACTACTGAGCCAGTACTCTAGAGCCCGTGAGCCACAACTACTGAGCCCATGTGCCACAACTACTGAAGCCTGTGTGCCTAGAGCCCATGCTCTGCAACAAGAGAATCCACTGCAATGAGAAGCCTGTGCACTGCAACGAAGAGTAACCCCTGCTCGCCGCAACTAGAGAAAGCCCACGCACAGCAACAAAGACCCAACGCAGCCAAAAATAAATAAATAAAATAAATAAATTTATATAAAAATAATAATTTGGGCATGCAGAGATTTGGCCTGCACTGTATGCTGGACTAGAAAACGATAATTCATTCCATAGAATTCCAATTCAATAAATATTTATTGAGCATCTACATCTTGTCCAGCTCCCTGCTAAGTGCTGTGAGGCTGGGTGATGGTGGTTGGGAGAGAAAACAGTAGAATTTACAGTCTACTGGGGAGAAGGACCTGGGCCTGTCCACCAGTTTACCATAATGTTCAGCAAGATGTGGCTACATGGGAAAAGGAACGGTGCAAACAACCACACAATCAGGATGTCAGAGAAAGCAGTGCCCGCGGAGGCATTCAAGTAGGGTATTGAAGCACGTGCACGATCTGCATAGGGTGATCTGCCACGAGAGAGAACTGCAGGGAACAGGAATAACTTGCCAAAAGGAAAGAGGCAGGGAAAACAGAGCCATTTTCAGGGCCCAGTAAATATACCAGAAGTATACCGATTAGCTAATCTGATCGCTATACCAGATTAGCGATTAGAGAGGATTCCACTGAGGAGGTGGAAGAATGCATTTGTATAGATCAGGTTAAGACCAGGCTATAGCTATCCCTTGCTTAGTAAGTGTCATTCATTCCTGCAAATCTTGCTATAAAGTGAAAAGCCATTAAGGGAAGAAAAATTTCCATTAATTTTAATAGGAAAAATTAGAATGTGTTCCAGACCAGAACTAAGATGACCAAACCATGTGCATAGGTAGAAAAGTATATCACTTGAGCAATGATACTTTTATATAGGTCCTAAAGAACAGTCTGAAGGTCAATAAATACAGTTTGTCCATGATGCGCTAAAGGTTTTGGTCCCCAAGAAGGAAGACGATGGCTCCTGGTGGTTGATGGAGGAGAGACACCATGAAGTCTTTTTCTCTCTTCTGCTCCATTTTCTTCACCAATTTTTCTACCTTTGGAGGGCTCATGATTTTCTTGCATTAAAACTGCACAGCAAAATGAAATTTTAACTCAGAAAGACATTTCTGGGGCAAAATGAAAGAGCTGTGATGAAACACCTGGAAACAGGCTGCACAGCACGGGGGGAGGAGTTGTTGGAGGTGGCACTCCTACATCCCTCTGGTGTATCTAGGCAAAGCCAAACATCTCAGAGTCACCCGAACGTGGAACACGATCCTAAATCATCCCTCATGGGCGTCTCTGGGTAAACTCACGAGTATGGAGTATGGCTTTGCCTGAACTGTAATGTTGAGCGATCTATTTTGCTATTTAAACTGTGGGGTTAAAAGTCATTATGTTAGAAAAAAAGGAATTGGTTGTTTGCAAAGTAAACCTTTTCAAGAGTCTTTAGTGTGAAGTATAGCTGATTCACTTTGTTATACAGCAGGAACTAACACAACATTGTAAAGCAATTATATTCCAATGTTAAAAAAAAAAAAAGTTGTTAACGGAACAGTCCTTAACCTTGTGAAGCAGGTCTGTGCTTGGGAGGGTGAAAGCGAGGTGGAGGTTTCTGGTGAGGTAACTCAGCTCTTCCTCTTGGAGACAGATGCTACTACCAAGAAATACCTGCTTCCACCCCTGTGCAGGTAACCTCCCATTGTACTTGGAGGTAAACAGAGGCAGCTGCCTCGGTCCTCAGATACACTGTGGTGGCCTTTTTCTGTCAACACCTAAAGAATGGGATGTTTGAATTGCAAACAATTATGTATCACATTTTCATAATATTTGTGGTCTTATGAAAAGCGTGTTACCTCTGTGTGTGACCTCCTCGATAAATACCTTCTGAGGCCCTGGCAAGCTTGTTATCAAAATAGCGTAACAAAATTATCAAGACCAATTCATTTGTTATAACAAGAGTTGTTTGCTTGATTTCTTAGTTTGATATGTAAAGTAAGACAAATATTGACTTCACTGTTCAACTTGATGCTTCCAGCCTATATACCACTAACCTCCTAATGAGGAGACATCTGCTTCGAGTGGTTGTTATGAATGATATTTGGGGAACTGCAGGGAGAGTTCCACGAATAACAGTTAACATTTCCCCCCTTACTTTGTTGATTTAAACAGGGTTCTGCTCACCAGAGCTGGTTTTAAAATGAGGAAAGGGAACTCTCCAAATAAAATGCTGTTTGTTTGAAGATTTCCAAATCAACATGGTTTTATTTTGTTAAAAAAAAAGAAAAGGTATAGCACAGGAAACTATACCAGTATTTTGTAATAACCTATAAGGGAAAAGAATCTGAAAAAGAATATATATAGACATATAACTGAATTACTGTGCTGTACACCTGAAAGTAACACAATGTTGTAAATCAACTATACTCCAATATAAAATAAATATTTTTTTAAATGCAAAAAAATTTTTATTTTACATTTCTAAGTACATCCCTTTCTCTGCATGTTTCCCTCAGCTCACAGGGGAAATATTCTGTTGCAAAGAACCTTAAGACCTTAGTCCAATGTCCCATCGCTCTGTAAAATTATTTCTGTCTTGTGGCCACCCATCCCCTCCCAAATACCTCAAGCAGTGCATTACATATTTGGACAGTACTGACTATTGCCAAGTTCTTTAAAATATTTGCCTAAAAATCTGTGTTCTTTTACTTATTGCTACTTCTACCTTCCGGTGCCACAAAGGAAAATGGTTTCCTATTTTACTCAATAACCCTTCAGATATATCTTATATCACTTCATATTGTTCTTGTGTGTTTTAAATTATTACTTATTTATTCAATTCATTCAGAAAAGAAATTTTACTTACTACCTTATCAGAAGCTGTACTTGAGACTAGAGGAGTACAACAGGAGGGAAAATGATGCAGTCCTTAACCTCTTGAGGTCTATTTACAGTTAAGTCTTTTTTCCAGGTCAAAATTTCTCATAAGAGTTTTTTTCAACTCAATAGCAAAAAACGGACAATCCAATTAAAAAATGGGCAAAGGATCTGAATAGACATTTTTCCAAAGAAGACCTCCAAATGGCCAACATGTGCATGAAAAGGTGTTCAACATTAATAATCATCAGGGAAATGCGAACAAAACCCCAATGAGCTATGACCTCACACCTGTTAGAATGGCTATGATCAAAAGGACAGGAAGTAAGTGTTGGCAAGGATGTGGAAATAAGGGAAGTCTGGTGAACTGCTGACGGGAATGTAAATTGGTACAGCCACTATGAAAAACAGTATGGAAGTTATTTAAAAATAGAACCACCATATGATCTAGCAATCCCACTTCTGGATATATATATCCAAAGGAAATGAAAAATTGAATCTTGAAGAGATATCTATACCCCCGTGTTCATTACCATGTTATTCACAATAGCCAAGACATGGAAACAACCTAAGTATTCATCAATAATAAATGAATAGATCCATGGATAAATAATGGATTGTATTATTCAGCCATGAGAAGGAAGGAAATCCTGCTGTTTGTGACGACATAGATAGAAATGATGGAAGTTTATTGAATATCTGGACCATTCCCAAATAAAATAAGATTCTGAAACATTACTGAACATAGGCTTCCTTACAGAAAAACTGAAAATTTTTAGGACTATTAATAAATGTGTTTGGTGCCACACTGAGACATTTTCTATAAGAAAGCACATGTTTTTAGAAATTATAAATAGCATTTATAAGATTGTCATTCTACAGAATGCTAATGTAAAGGACAGTTTATAATTGATTACTTCTTAGTTTTTACTAGAAATTAAGGTTTTTAAAGGTTAAAGATTCTAATTAAAATATTCTAATTAAGACTACTAAAAATTAATTGGGAAAACATCACTGTATGCAAAAGAAAGAAGATATAAGGCATGGAAGTGCATTTTGATAAGGGCAAAGAAGGTCATTTTGTCCTAATAAAGAGTTTACAAAAAGAAAAAAAGAGAAAAGGACGGAATCTGAAGGTGAAGAGAGAATCTTTGAAGTTTTGTGGAAAAGAAACCCTGGGAAAGGAGTTTTATATGTGATCAGAACTGGCTAAGATTGGAAAGAATTTTAATAGTAAAGGTAATGTGGTACAAAGTTAGAATTTGGTTTCTCTCTGTTAAGATGACTAAGTTTTCTTAGACTATTGCTCTGATGTTTTTTCCTTTTTTATTGAAGTATAGTTGATTTACAATGTTTTATTAGTGATCTGCTTTTGATAACATTATAACATCTCTTTACCTTTTAAGTAATCTGTTGCAACTCTCTGTATTTGCCTTTGAAATCTTTTATTGTCACTAGGCTAATTTATTAAGCATTGTTTCACAGTGACCTATGATCATATTTGACCAAGTGTTTTAAAACCTTTTGATATCTTTGATAAACTTCCTTAAATCAAATTCTAAATGAAGTTATTTTGACCTCTAGCTAACTTTGACATGCTTCAGAGAGCCCCTGGAACATCTCAGAGAGATATTAAACTAATTAGGCTTATTTAGTGTGTTAAATTGCATGGGAAACATTGTCAAATGAGTGGTTATAAACCTTCTGAGGTTATATTGTATGAGTAAATGTCATTACTATAAATGTTCTAGAAATTATATGGAATTTCTAATAATTGAATGTGTCCTGGTATAATGTTATTGGTCATAATTCTAGTTAACATTTTAATATTGTATGTCCAAAAATAACAAAATTTCTTTGACTATTACATTGTAATCAGGCCTTTAACTGTGACTTTTTGAGTCTTTTGTCGTTACAGACAGTTATTGTTTTACTATGTTGCTTTTGCAAAAATCCTTCATCTTTAAGAAGAACCATAGAAAGAACTTTTTGACAAGCAAGGTTTCTGATAACTTTCAGATCATACCACTGAATCGGGTAATAAAGAATTCTAATGTAAAACCTAATGGCTTCATAAAATTGTTAACAGAAGATCAAGATCAACAAGAATTAGATAGAGCTGAATGATAATTTTTATGACTTTTTTTCTGAAATATAATGGCTTTAATCTTTGTTTTCCAGATACAAGGGAACTTTCCCCTTAAGCTAATTATGGCTTACAGCAATTTGGTAAATTATACCTCTGTGAGCAGAATTGAAACACTTTTTCTCTCTAACTGATCCCTGCACAATCTAGAAACTCTTAATGAGATTGTTATTTTCATGATAATATAATTATTTGCATAAGTATAATGAGAATCTGTTTTTCTTATAATAGGACATAATTGGAAACACTGGTCATATTATCGTGGCTTTGACTGGAATGTCATATTTGAGAATGTGCATAGAATCAGGTAAGACCAGATGGCTTTAAGGAACTAAGGTGGACTTTACGGAGCCTTAAAGCTCCTTGGAAAAACAACCTGATACCTTGCTTACAGGGTTCCCAGAAACCTTACCAGGTAAATAAGAAAGGTCACTTTCTGGCAGGTACAGGAACCTCAAAATATTTTGAGAACCTCGAGAAGAGAGGAACCAAAACAAATCTGTAGATATTGTAGGAGAAATCTGATGACAAGTCCTTGGCATGGCTCTCCCAGTCTTGAGAGATCTTTTAAAAGTTCAATCTGAGATTCCTTATGGAAAGTTCCAGCAAAGCCAATTTAAAAGAGCTTATATCGGGACTTCCCTGGTGGCCCAGTGGTTAAGACTCCACCAAAGCAAAACAAACAAACAAACAAATCAAAGAGCCTATATGATCAATTTTACTTAGGTAAATAATAAGGCCAAGTTTATTAAAAGCCAGAATTATTTTGCAAGCAAATTAGTCTTAAGTTGGCCATATGTGGAAGAAATGAAGGTAATTTTAGAGAGAAAAAATTATGCTTCAGTGGATATTAAATTCTAGTTAATAACTGTCTTTGAGGTTTTCTATTTAGCCTAAGTCTCACTTCCTAGATGGCTCCTTGTTACTATGTTGCATTATTGTAAAGTTTAATTGAATCATTAAAAGGACATTCTAGGGGCTTCCCTGGTGGCGCGGTGGTTGAGAATCCGCCTGCCAATGCAGAGGACGCGGGTTCGTGCCCCGGTCCGGGAGGATCGCACATGCCGCGGAGCGGCTGGTCCCGTGAGCCATGGCCGCTGGGCTGCGCGTCTGGAGCCTGTGCTCAGCGATGGGGGAGGCCACAGCAGTGAGAGGCCCGCGTAGCACAAAAAAAAAAAAAGAAAAAGAAAAAAAAAAGGACATTCTAAACTTAAAAAACAAAACAAAACAAACAAAAACAGGGTTTTGCTCACCAGAGCTGGTTTTAAAATGAGGAAATGGAACTCTCTAAATAAAATGCTATTTATTGGAAGGTTTCCAAATCAACATGATTTTATAAAAAAAGAAAAAAGAGAGAGAGAAAAGGTATAGCACAGGAAACTATACCAGTATTTTGTAATAACCTATAAGGGAAAAGAATCTGAAAAAGAATATATATATACATATAACTGAATTATTGTGCCGTACATCTAAAGCTAACACGATATTTTAAATCAACTATACTTCAATTAAAAAATGCTAAAAAAAAAAAAGAAAAACCATAATAAACGAACAAAAACCAATACAGAAAATAAGGAAGTCCTGCCACACTGTTCTTAATTGCTATTCGCAGGCGATTCCACTCAGTCGTCTTCTTTAAGGTGAACATTCCGACTGAGGGTTTTTCCCAAATGTGCTCAGAAGGAGAAATCAAAGAAAATACAAAATGGGAGAGAAATTCTGAGTTACTATCACGACAAAGGGAAATAGATAAACTAGTCATTAATTTTTAGTAATCGGTTTTTTCTTTTCGGTCATTTTCAGTGTCTCTCTTCTCTCCAATTTCTCAAATACAGAAATAACCAGGTCAAACCCTGTGCAGGCTTTACAATTGGCTATTCCTCAGAAGAAAAGGGCAGTAAGTCTGCAGGTCTTATCTCTGATTTGGGCTGAATATTTTTTCTTTCATCTCCATCTAAATGAAAGCAGATGTATAGTGAGGTTGAACTTCACATTCACAGCTGAATTAAATAATAACTCAAGAGAAATAAGACGGCCTCTCAATGTTTACTGACACTTGACGACTCTGTTAAATAATTAGTTAGGGCTTCATCATTTATGGTTAATAATAAGGACGATGATAATAATTAGTTATGCAGAAGTGACACATGAACCTTGAGGCATCGTGGGCCATCCTCCCTACTGAGATGTTAAAGAGCTTTCAGGATCTATCTAAATAAAGGCTAATTTAGTCTGAAGTAACTATGGGCAGTGGAGCAATTATATCAAAGGTATTTGCATCCTTGTATGTATTGTAGCTCTCAGACCTGGGACCCCTTGAGGTGTATGTATTTTTCAATCTTAATTGTAGAACACAAATTTAGCCCTTGTTTATATTCAGGAAGAGTCTGATTGAAGAATTCTTAATAACTACTGCGTGAAAACCAAGACTACACATGTATGTAATGGCTAGACAATTACGTTAATGGTTAAATAATGTTCTACCACACATTTTAATTATACATTTTATCGGCAGGTTGCTTTCAGAAGTGGCTTTCTCAAAACAAGGCTGAACCTGTTATCGTCACTTAGCAGAAAGGGGGGCGTATGGAGTAGACCTTGCTCAAGGTCAGAGAAGCAAAGTGGGAGATAGAATTCCCAGCCCTTGAGCTTGAGTTGTTTGCTTAGTTCTTCGTTGCTTCTGGTCTGTTGCCTAGAAACAGCGGTGCTTCCTTACCCAGTAGCATAATATCTGCAGAGCATGCTATATATCAGTGTGGAGTTTTTAAGTGGAACTCAAATTCTTGTTAAGTCAGTTCTTTGAATTCTGTATGTGGCAAAAAAAAAGAAAGAAAGAAAGAAAGCAAGAAAGCAGAAGTTCTTCTGAAAAAAACATAGTTTGTGGAGGTTGAATTCTGTCAAGGTTTGAAAAAAAGAATTCTTCTCCCAAGGACTTATATAGTGTCACTTTTCTTTTGGAGTTTCCTTTTCTTTTTATTTGTTATTTACCCTTTTAATTTATTTTTTTGTCTTTAAGAGGTAATATCAGTATATCACAGCCAAAAGGAATCTGTGGCTCCTAGGAGAGAACAGTAATGGAAGAACTTTGAAAGCAACAAGAATAATAGCTGATAATAATTGGCCATTTACTAGATGCCAACACTGTTTTCAATATTTAGCTTGTAAACGGTGGCATCAGAATTTGAGCTTAGGACTCTTGACACCGACGTGCAACCAGCAGGCTCCTGACATTACCTCAGGATAGTGCAGTGGCTATGACCATGAGCTCTGGGGTCAGCCTCAACATCCTGTCCTGGCTGTACTCTTTATTACCTTGGACATATAGTTCTAATGCTCTGGTCTTCTTCAATGAAAAAAAGGGAGGGTAATAGTATCCACCTTTAATACAATTGTTACGAGGTGTCGACTGACATAATGCATGTCAGGCACCTTGCACTATGCCTGGCACATAGTAGGTCCTCTGTGTTAGCTATCACCATTATTATCTATATTATTAATCAGGAAAGATACCTGCACGGGAGACAGAATCTACGTGCAAAATATGGCAGCCTTTCAGAATTGGAACGGATCTTTAAGTTCACTCTTCAACTTCATTAATTTCTAATGAAGAAACTGAAGTGGGAAGGGCTAAGTGATTCATCCAAGGTCCCCAAATTAGACAACGCCAAAGTCAGTAGTGGTCAATGTTCTCAAGATGTGTGAGCCTTCAAGAGTGGGAGGGTGTGTATGTGTGTGTGTGCGCGAGCAGAGGTAGAGGAGGGACCGCAGAAATATAATGGGAGATTCAGACAGCTTTGAGAGCCAAGCAGGGAGGTGTGCACGTGCGTTTGTGTGGTGGTGGGAGCATGGGTTTCTGGAAGGCCAATTTGGTGTAGCACGGAAACTATGGAACAGTACAGGATTTGAGTATGCGGAGAGTCCTGTCTATGAATACAGCTGATGGACAATGAAAGATGCATGTAAGGCCCAGCCATGGAAACAGGATGTCAAGCACACCAGAAGGAGGGCCTCTCAGGTTGCCAGAGGAGGGGTCAGCAGGGAGGACGGGGAATACAGAACCCCTGCTACCCAAGGGACCGCACGGCCATGCCTGCTATAGTCCAACTGCCACACAGCCCATTTACAGAGGCCTCTGCTCCCTCTGTAGCCCAGAGGGATCTATCTCTGGACCCTGCTGGCTGCTAGGTCAGCGGCTGGGTGCTCACTACTAATCACTGCAAAGAGCCTGGAACTTACTGCTATTAGCAACTGAATTTGCCAATCATAAATAACTTTATAATACCCAATGTCTGCCTATCTTGGACATTTTCCTAACTGCCTCTTATAGGATGTGACCTTGGGAAGGATATCTAAACACATGTAAAACAACTCAACACAATCTCCAAAATACTAAGGTTTTACTCCAAGATCTTCATTTACAGAATTTAATTCTAGCTCTAAGCTCTTTAAGAGAATAAATCAGCTCTAATCTGCGGCTCTTCATCCATTACCACGCTAACTTCTCCTTGCTGAGTACTGTCTGGGTTTTGTGCGGACAGGTGGGAGGCACCTCTCTTAGTGAGGACTGTGGGCCCTACAGGTGCTCACACAAAGCAGCATTACTGGTGGAGCTGGGTTGGAAAACCACAGAAGACCACAGCCGCACCTGGGACAGCTATCAGGAGAGTCAGCCTTGAGGGACAGGTTGAGGATGGACAGGCAATGACTACTGAGATGGGAGAGGAACACTGGTGAGGGGTGGGAGGCTTGCTGGGGTGAAGCTTGCAGGACCGATTGCAAACAGACACGATGTGTGTGTGGATATGTTACAAAAAAGGAAGCCATAGGTTTCTTTTACTTTCCACCTGATGGAAGCTAAAGTTTTTTTTTTTTTTTTTAATACATTAAGACATTTCAGAGCCCTCCTTTTGAGAGTCTCTCCTGAAAATGACCTCTTTGGGCATATGGCTGTACTCCAGATTCTCCCCCAGGATTAAGCGTGGCTGCATATAACAGAAGACCCCAGTATGCAACCTAACAAACCAGAGGTTTGTTTCTCCCTCTTGTAAGGAAGTTCTGGAGGTAGGCAGTCTAAGGCTGAGATCAGGCAGTTGAAGCTCATATCACAGGGAGCCAGGCTCCATCAGTCCTTCTGTTCCACCATTTCAGCAAGCATCTTCCATACTCAGATGGCCTCGTGGTTCCAGATGGCATCTGGAACTTTAGTCACTAAATCTGAGTTCGTTGTGGAATCAAGGAGAAGGGGAAGCGTGGAGGGGTACACCTCTCAGCTGAGTCAGTCCCCTTTATGAAGGATCAAGGGAGCACCACTTCACCTCTGTTTACATCTCATTGTTCGCTCCTAGCAACAAGGAAGCCTGGGAAATGTAGTCTTTGAACTAGGCTACACTATAGTTCTATTAGTGAGGAAGAAGGGAAAATGGATACTATAAAGGCAACCCCTGGTCTCTGCCACACCCCATCCCCACCCCATTACACTCTTTCATTCATGCCACTCGTTACTCTATATCAAAAGTCTCCTGACTTGTCTCTGATTCCCAGCTCTTTTCCTAGAATTTTTTTTTTAATGTGTTAGTGGCTAGGAGGGCTTAATATGCAAGGTTGCCTCAACGAGGAACTGTTAATGGCAGAATTTCAGGTAATTATGGAGATCTGAAGATAAGATGAGGGGAAAAGAGAAATTATTAGGCGAATGTACTTTACACATAGAAAACCTCATTGTAATGTCACCTCCTTCCCCTAATCTCAGGGACTTGCTTGCCTGCCTTCCCCCTTTTCTGTGAGTTTCAGAGCTGGATCAAACAGTGCTTCTCACCTCCAGGCTTTGGGCTGCTCTGATATCCAAGTCAGTGAGTTTTAACCCTGGCTATGCTTGAGAAATACCTCTCTGTCCATAACACACGTATCTAGGCTCCATCACAATATCTGAGGTTGTATTATGGTCATGTTTATTTTGAAAGAGCACCCCAGTTTATACTGGTGGGCATTCTTTGTGAGAACTACTGTTTTTAGGCATTTCTGGTTAATGTGGGAATTTTTTTACTGCGTCAGCCTCATCTCAAAAATAATGAGGGAGACTTAGCATTGAGAATGACACCCACCCCAAATCCCATTAGCCTTGCCAGGGCAGCAGTGCCTGTTGGAACATGGAACATCTGGAGTTCTCCATCAGTGCCAGAATCACAGAGCCCTGTCACTGAGTGGTCCCTACGCTGAGAATGAGGAACATCTGTCTGAGATGCTTAAAATGGATTCTGCAGTTTGCTGAACTAGACTTTCCTTGAACCCAGTTCTAAAATGGGTGGCTAGCTTGATTATACAGTTTACCATAGTGAACATCTGCTATTTGTGTCTGGGAACATCTCTTCCTTTGGGACCTATTTCTCATCCTGGCCCATGTGGTTCTGATGCGGCTACACATCAGAAGACCCTGTTACCATGCCAACCACAGGGTTGGCACACCACATCCAGCGGGGTCAATCAGACTCTCTTTTTCACAAATTCGAATCATTAACAAATGTGGTTGGAAGAGAACCTTCAGGAGACAGCCTATACATTCCTGAAGCTGAGGTTCCCGAAACTTACCATTCCTACTTTTTCCAAAGTTTGGTTGTTAAGAAGTTCTTTTGATTTTATGTTACTGAGTTTATTCCCAATTAGCCCTTTTTTTTTCTTACTTGGGTTAGTCGGAATTGATTGTTGTTATTTGCATCCAAAGATCCCTGAAGCATACAAAAATTGACAGGAAAGAGAATGAAGGGGTGGGTTGCAGAATATAGGTCCTCAAGGAATGGGGATTATTAGAATTCGTTATTAAATCAATTTTAAGAGAATGAGAAATTCTGGGAGCGTAGGAATAGGATGGTTTCTAACATCATTGGATATTTTAGCTGTATCAGACTTTGAACTTCCTCAAGACATGGGACAAAACTCAGAATCTTTATGAGATTGTGATTGAAACCCATTATTGTGCAGTCATTACCAAGAGTTTAAAAATAACGTATAACAGAAGAGAAAATACGATAGTACATTACATATAGCTGGAGTAAGAAATATTTCACGTAATTTTTCATTCAACTGTATGTATGTGTGAACTTATTTGTGATAGAAAATTTATTTTACATGAATAATGTAGGTTATGGCCAAAAGTGCTTGAAAAACACTGAATACTTATAGCTTGCTTTTGGCTTGTGGATGTGGGGCTAAAATAGCTAAAAATGAAATTCACAGACTGACTCTGCAGGTTGCTAATTTAAGTACCAGTTTAATTTACAATCTGACCAGGTCTTTTACTAAACATTAGGGCTTTGACCAGGGACCTCGGTAACTGGAATGGGAAATATGGTGAGATTCAAAGCGTTTTCAGATCCTCCAAACTTTCTAAAGTCGGCATTTCCCTTAACAGATGAAGCCACATCTTCTATGTAGAAGAAAGACATAATTTTCCACATGCCCTATCTCTTACTGATGCTCTAAAGATCTTAAGCACAGGATGGTTTAGGAGGATGAAGTGCAAAATTTAGACACTGTGTTTAGGAGAATCTAAAAGGATTTGTAAATTTATATCAATAAATGCCTAGATGGATTTTTCTGAAACGGATTCTGAGGATGTTTCACCACGGATGCGAGTCTATTTACATGGGTGTACTTACTAGAAATTCAGCATAAAGTAGGCTAGGGTTAGCTAACCAGCTGTGGTTCTACTTGTTTTCTGGGTTAATTTATATAATCGTGGATTAAATGCTGGCCCTTACTAAATGACACAGAAAGACCGATAAGGGTCTTATAGGCAGGAACAGTAATTTCAAGAGTTTGTCTAACAGACGCTGAACTGGATCTATCACGTGTGCCTGGCCTGCCCCCTTATTCTATCTCCAGATAGGACTGAGAAGACTCTCCCTCTACCCTTGCCATGAAGACTGTGTTGATGAGAGAGGCATCACAATATTTAAAAAGAGCTTTACAACCTGTTCTTGAGAGATCAAAAATGCTGATGACAAATGCTGCAATTGAATCAGTTTCCTTGATCTCACTGTTGTTGAAAGAAGCTCAGAATGCCTGAGTTCAAATGACAGCTGAAGCCAAGTGGATACGGTCATTTCATTATGCAGCAGGGTAAGCACGGTGTGAAGAATTTAAGAGATTATCTGACATGTATACTTTTCTGGCTGTGGTGTTTAAATTACAGGCTCCTTAGAAATGAAATCAACAGGCAGTCCATGGATGAAAGGAAAATTTGGCTCAAGCTATTACTTTAGAAAATGAGACTTCTTACCCAAATACATAATACGAGTCAGTCAAAAAATCTAGAGGCTCTTGAATGAGGGTGTAGCTGAGTACCACTGATGAAAGGATGCGCTATATTACCGCATGCGTCTAACAAGTTCCTTCTGACATTCTCCCCAAATAATTGTGGCTATTTTATTGGGAAAACTATTATATGCTAAGATTAAATGAATTCTCAGTAATACAGAATGTCAGTTTAGTTTATTGATCAGAGTAATTGGCCAAACCCACTGAATAGTACCTAGAAAGCAAAATTCTATTTCTGGGGGAATTTCAGAGATTATGTCACAATCAGATATTTGAACATGAATGTCTAATGGTCCTTGATTGCATTCTGATATGTTTTCCAGCTTGGCAAATGCAAAACGTGGAATGATCCTGTATAATAGTGGTAAATTATAAATCTAATTAGGTGGTAATTTCCATTGTGGATGCACATCACACTGAATTTTATTACTGGAGCAAATTTATAAAGCTCTTGTACTTGATGGGCAGTTATTTAGCTGGTATATTTTTTATCTGTTTTCATAAATGGAGAACACCAGAAGTATCTTGCTTTCACCCGACAGGTCAGCAATATACATTTACCATCTTGCCGCAGGTATCAACTCTGACTCTGTGCTCCACCCTAATCCATGAAGATTGCAACCAAATTATCATTCTAAAGTATAAACCCCTAATGCTTGCACTGATGACATTAGGCTGACAGACTGTGGAGAATAGAAAGTAGCAGGTTCTTTAGTTACTCTCCTAAGGCACATGAATCAAAGATATTGTAAAATAACATATGAAGTTTCTGGAGTTCTAGCGCTCTGGGGAATATTAGTTATTATCTTTTTCACTAGGAAACAGATGCTGCTTAATATTATGTCTCCTACCACCAAGAAAGAGGCATGGTTCAAAATGAGCCTCTTTGGATACTGTGTGTTCTATTTGGACCAGTTTACCAAGTGGACCCCCCCCCCCCAAGCTGTCAACCTTGTATGAAGCCTAGAATAAGGTATGACTCTCCAGTGGACTTGCTTTTATTTTCCTCTTTGGGCTCAGAACATGCAGTGATTTCTAGAGGATCTGTGGCGTATCAGAATGTAGACAAAGTTCATGACAAGTCCTTATGGGAGAATCACTACAAAACCCCCAGGGAATACTGAGCAGTGTCATGCTCCCGTAAGCAAGTAACGATTCTCTTTTGAGAAACAGCTCTTGACTTGTTACTGGGCTCTGATCTAAATGCATGATCATGAACTGGATGCTATCTGACGACCTCCCTCCTGCGCACACAAAGTCAGGCTGCAGTCATGGGGTGTAAGAAGCAGCTATAGGAGTAGGCCTGGGCTGGCTCTGAAGACACACATAGGTTTCACGACCATGTGGTTCAGGCTCCCAGCCTGCCTACTCCGTCCACACATCTGTCCTTCCTTCAGCCCACACTTGTGCCCACGTGGAGAGCTCCCTGTGACTGAAGTTTTTAAAAAAGACCCAACTTGATCCTGTTCATAGATATTCCTTCTAGATGCCAGCCTCTGCCAGAAGTAGGTAACAAAAGCATTTCAATATGAGGGTAGTGAGGAAGGGAAACCCTCCCAGTGGGCAGGATTTTGAACAGTATATCTCTTTGTTCACTTTCCTAGAAGGGGAGGTTATCTGAAGTAATAAGGATTTACTCTGATTTCTGGATGTTGGTTCTGGCCAGATGATCAGGAGTTTGGAAAGAACAAGATTGGAAGATTTGGACAAGGAGGTCTGGAGAAGGCACCAGTCTTCTCAGAGTGGGTCCCAAGTGTGTCTCATTTGGATGGTGGCAGAACTTGTCTGGAAGTTCTCTGAGCTTCTGTGGGTATAGGATGAAGAGAACCTCACTTGAGAGGGCCATAGGAGACATTCAACTTCAGGGAAGGGCATGGAAGTGGAGGCAATAATCATGAAGGCCTTGTGGATGGAAGGAGCTGCTCAAAGTCTGGGGAGGGAGGAAAAGAATGAGAGTTTGCACTGGCGGAGCATAGTACACAACTAGTTGTTAAATACAACTAGGACTCCAGCTGGAGAGGGAACTCTGACATCTGCAGAAGGATCCAGACATGGACAGGACTGGTGGTCCAGGGCTTCAGGGCTTCAGGGAGGGACTCCCGTCTGGGAGTTGACACCATCAAATACCCTTTTTCTTCTTCTTTCTTTTGTTCTTCTTTTGTTCAGGATGGCATGCACGCCTGCCCCAAATCACTTGATTTCTCAGGTTCCCTAGCAATAACCATGTGACGTAAGTCTGAAAGTCCATTGGTAAGGCTTCTTGGAAAGCTATTATTTTCCTGTTAAAAAGAAAGACTCCACAGGCATGCACTGCTTGTCCATTGACTGGCTCCCTTTCTCCTGCCTGAACCCAGTTGTGTTGCCACCTTGCAACCATAGGATCAATGCTTCAAGCAAAGGATGGCGGAGAAAAAGTTAGGGGGAGTCTAGGTCTTTGATGATCTCCGCAATCTACCTACATCAGCTCTGGACTTCCCCCTCTGGACTTCTTGTTTAATGAGAACTTGTTTAAGGCACAACTGTTGAGTTTCTGGTACTTGCAGCTCAATGTAATCCTTACTGAAAAAGCTCTCTGGGTGAAGATGGACGCATGGATAGAGACTTGAAGGATTGGGATCTAGTCTCCAAAAGTTGAATTCGTTTTCTTTCTCAGTGTCTCATTGTTGAACCCTGGACAAGATGAGAAGGTGATATTAGGGCAGAGAGGAAAGGACACTAATTCAATTGCCTGGTGAGGTATGGGCTTATTCTTATGCAATCAGTACAACAAATAATTAAACGGTAGCGAGGCCTCTTGGCAGTCAGCAGCCCCAAATCAGCCATATCTCCATGCTCCTGTATATTCTGGACTCTATCGACATGAGAATCCTGACCTGGGGAGATTTAAATCATGGAAAAGCAGAGGAGAAACAGTGGGCAGAACTACACATGCCCAGGATTACCAGTCAGTAAAGTCACCTTACCTCCTCGGGGGCAGAGTGGATAGGAGAAGCCTGTATTGTGCTCTGAAGCAAAGAGAAACATGAGTCCTGCATTCACACTTAGACTAAAACTCTAGTTCTAAAACTCTGCCAAATCCTTTCTTATGACTTGGTCAACAGGTTAGAGACCTAGGCCCCTCGGGGTCCATATCTTATTCCATCCATGATGTTTACGAAAATGTATGTAAATCATCAAATATGCAGAGCCTGACACATAATAAATGTTCAATATGGTAAGACAGCATCATTATTTTCTGTTGCTATTATTAGTAAATATGGGAGGCAGTTTAGTGTAGTAGAAAGACTATGACCCAGAGACCTGGGGTATAATCCCAGTTCCTCTCTCAGTAGCTAACCGACTTGGAGAAGCCATCTTCTCTAAGGGCCTTATTTTCTTCATCTGTGAGGGTTTGATAATCTATGTGCAGTGTACAATTCTAGGAGTCACCAGCACATAGAAGACAGTGTAAAATGTATTCCCTGGGGCTGTGCAGTGTGAAGGGCCTGTAGCTGAGAAGTTCCCTCCATGGCGGAGCCCAGTAAGCTTTGTGACTTGCTTGGCTTGGAGTCAATGCTATCTGATTGCCCTCCCCCCAGTCAAGGGGTAATCCATTAGTCAATGGGATGTGCTTGAAATCACTGATGAAATGCCCACCTGGGAATTAGCCAGCCCAGCTGTAATGAGCTTTAGGCTGGTGAGATTGTACTATTTTTCAGGTGGGAAGCAGCAAATATATATCTAAGAGGGAAGGAGAATGCTTACTCATGTTCTGAAGTTCTAATCTCTACGGGAGATAGCCAATCAGGCTAGCCGCTGGGCTCTTGAATTCTGAGCTTTCAAAACCCCTGGAGATAAGTTCTGACAGGCTACTGGAACATCAAAGGAGACTGAGTGGAAACAGGAGGGGCCAGCTGGTGCTGAGAAAAACTTGAGGCTCCTGTACACATACAGGGGAATAAACTATTGGGATGGTTGTTTATACATCATTCACCTCACCTTCCTCACCACCTTGCTTATTGTCTTCTTGTGGACATCTTCACTTCTTTCCTCTTTTGGCATTAGCCTGATGTTCGTCATGGATCAGAGTTCACTTAGATACAATATTTTAGGAGTGGTGTGTAGCGTAAAAGGGTAAAGAAGAGATCGATTCCCCAGTGTCATTTGGAAAATATACAATCCAGATAGCTCTTTAAAAAGTTAATGGTCTGGGCTTCCCTGGTGGCACAGTGGTTAAGAATCCACCTGCCAGTGCAGGGGACACGGGTTCGAGCCTTGGTCCAGGAAGAGCCCACATGCCGTGGAGCAACTACGCCCGTGCTCCACAACTACTGAGCCCGTGCACCTAGAGCCCGTGCTCTGCAACAAGAGAAGCCACCGCAATGAGAAGCCTGTGCACTGCAACAAAGAGTAGCCCCCGCTTGCCGCAACTAGAGAAAGCTTTCGTGCAGCAACGAAGACCCAACACAGCTAAAAATAATAAATAAGTAAAATAAATTAATTAAAAAAAAAGTTAATGGTCCACTTTTGGTCAAGTAACAAAAGTAGAGGTTGGAAGAAGGGTTTTTTAAAAGGAAATACCTAAAAAGCCTGCCCCTTATTGGAGGTCCTTTTCTATGATGCACTCTGCTGCTATCATATTCTGTCTACTCCAGAGTGGCCAGACTACATTTTAAAACAAATAATGTGGGTGCAATAACCCTGCGCATTGCATAGTAAGGTGTATGTTGCTGCTACAAACTGTTATATCCATTGTCTCTCCACCTCCCCCTTATGCCCCATTAAAACATCCTGTAAGCACCTCCCATTAATTGCCAAATACATTAATGAAATAAGCCTACTCTGCTGCTATCATATTCATAGCGGGTGTTTGAGTGGATGTTTCTGCTTGTGCAGGGACCCAATGATTCATTGCAGGGAGACTTTTAAATAGAGCTAAATAAAGTTTTATTTTGGTAAATGTTTCACAACCGATTCTCTAGAAAAAAACAAAACCGAACCCTAATTTATAGCATTTGCCAATATCTGTGGTGTAAATACTATCACTGTGGCCAATTTCCATCTGCCAAAGTGCTCTCCCTGGATGCAGAGTTGGGAAGAGAAGCACATAAGCAGCTCACGTGAGCGGGTATGAGCTGCTATCTCACCACCAAATGAGTTCCAAAGCTCACTGTTTAATGCAGGAGAATTTCATACATCTGCCAATAATCCTGCAAAATCCAAAATCCAAGAGGATTTAGTTCAAAAGGTAAAGTGTTCGGAAAACAAAACCAAAGCCAAAAGGGTTCGGTTCCATCAACTCACAGATATGATTAACTTGAGCTTTTGAAGAAACAAGGGTTGGAGCAGAAACCACAATCCTTTAGCAAAGTGTCTGGAAATTATAGTAAGCACCAAGTTATTACTTGTAAAACTTCAACCATATTTGATTATTGACTGTACTCTTATTTACTTAAATATTTTAGTTAATTTTATTTAACTCTTTAAAAACCTTAGCTTCATCCCAAGCAATTATATTCATTAAAGCATGGAGTTGGTGAGCTGATTATGTTTTCAAATATACATTTAAACAAATATATAACCTTAAGTGAACCACTCATCGTTGGGTGAGAGGGATAAATTAAGAGGTTGGGCGTAACATATACACACTACTATATATAAAATAGGAAACCAACAAGGACCTACTGTATAGCACAGGGAACTGTACTCAGTATTTTGTAATAACCTATAAGGGAAAAGAATCTGAAAAATTGTGTGTGTGTGTGTGTGTGTGTGTGTGTGTGTGTATAACTGACTCACTGTGCTGTACTCTTGAAACTAGCACAATACTGTAAATCAACTATACTTCAATTTTAAAAAGTTCATCAGATAGGACCTAAAATCACTTTGCATACCACCTCTGGTATCTGAACATGTACTTGGGCCATACTTCGTGAAACAATGCAGCAAGTAAATGACGTCCATTATTAATATTTATCTTTGGAGCCTGAATATTGAAAGGCTCACTCTAATAATGCAGGTGGTAAATTCTCAATACTATATTTAGAAAAGTCATCAGAAAACTTGGCTCCAAGTATCCTGAAAAACCTTTAGGAAAAATATATTTGAACTTTCTTTAAAAGGTCACTGCTGCTAAGCACATCTTTCTTCTGGGATGCTGACTAGATGTCTTAGATTTTATTAAAGCACCTGTCTTGGTGTGGGTGGAGGTGGAGGATCGCCTTCTGTTCGTCTGACATGTTAGTAGCATAGGAAGCACAGGGAGGACCACAGGACTGTACACAGAAGCGTTCGTGAATTTCCTTCCCCTGCTTTTAAATATCTGGGAGGTCTGTGCTGTAGGCAATACTTGGTAAACTGGAAAATGAGGAGCTCTGTGTTTCCACCTTGGGCCTGCCTCCTTGCTAGGTAATCACTGGGCAGCCGCCCAAACAGGTTTCCTGTTTGTCAAACCGGTTAGAGCAGGAGCCTGTCTCCAATTGTGGGGAAGATCAGATTTCAGAAATGGAACATATTTTGCCCATCCTCCCTCCTGAGTTGATCAATGGTAATTATTAACGACAATAACACATTGCAGGTAATTTTCTTTGAACCCATTGATTGCTAACCATGTTAGAGAGAGCTCTTCCACCGTAAATCTGGAAGAGATGTACTAGGCTCTGGCATTACATTTTTTCCCCCTTGTTTTAAAGGAGGCTATAGAGTTCAAACACAAATCCAAATCAAAACCCAGATTCTTCAGGTGGTTAATTGAATGAAAAGAAGAGTTGCTCATAATCACCAGCTATCTCCAATTGCAGGCTTATCTGTATTCATCCATAACTAGTAAATTCATAATTTATGAGGTCCTACACAGCCACTTGCCTTAACAGCCTTCATTTTAGAGAGCTGATGTCTTTGAGCCAAAGGATGCTTAACACAATATTTATTAACGTTGATATGCCTTGATCAACTGTTCTGAAGTACATGCCTGTAGTAAAGGAAGTACTTTCTAATTCATCTCTGCTGAATCTGACTTCACTGAAGAAGCCAAAACAGTTCAGTGCATTTTCAACCCTCCAATTATCAGCTGGTATGTAGCTGGTCCTCTAACATGTCACATTTCGCGTTCAATGATTCCAACTTCTTTCTTGACAACAGGTACCAGAACTCCCAGTTTCTCAAGAGACCAGTCTGGGAAAGAGACCAACAGGAAGAGGACCCTTGCCTCTGGCAAGATTTGACCACAAGTTTAGAGCAGGTTACAGTCATGGTTTCTGTGAAGGAGGCTGTTCCTGGATCCGAGAGAAGGTCCGAGTCAGCAAATTTGAGCAAAAAGGGCCACGTGGATGCCACAAAAAGGTCAAATGCACCACAGAGAAGACTCCCAAGCAAAATGGATTTAACTCATGGGCAAGTATGATCTAAGAAGAGACATAACAGTCTCAAAGATTCTGACTTAAAATCCTCTTGGAGTAGGAGGGAAAACTACAGTCTGTGTGATGCACGGGGTTGGCAGTGACCTGGTTAGACCTGATGTTACCACCTAGCTTTGTGATATTAGGCAAAGCACTTACCTTTTTCTGTTTTCTAAGCAGAAAATGAGTTGGACAAAATACTTTCTAAGATACCCTCTAGTTCTACGGCTCAATTATGTATCTTTACTTCTGGAATCTCACTGATTCCTCTGAACAATTAAGTCATATTTCCAACTGGGATTGTAGTATCCGGAAGGAAGTTCATGATACGGAGATTAAGAGTTTCTAGAGTCTGCATTTTCTTCCCCAAGGCGTTTCAGTACTTCCTTCCTTCTGGACTTAGAATTCACTGCCCAAGAATGCCATGGAACATGGCTTAACTCCTTTCTGCTTAGTCTCACCAATGAAAAATGGAATACACACACTGGCATAGAAAGAATGTAATATGTTTTGGAGCCAGAGAGACTTAAGTTCCAATTCCAGCTCAATCACTTACTCTCTGAGTGATGTGAGGTAAGTATTCAAGGTACCTTGCCCTGTAAAGTGGGGATGAAAATGTCATGCCATGTGGAATTGTTGAGAGGATTAAATGCCCTCCGTATCTCAAAGGCATTTAATGGCACAGTCATTTAAAACTCACCTTTCACTCCATTCTCAGAGATTTCCACAATCACATGGATGGTCCGTCTTTCACGTTAGAAGTTCAGTTCCTCTTCCTCTTCACGTTCATTATTTTCTTTTGTCCCAACTAAACTCTCGACTACCATGGTGAAGACATGAGCTTTTCATCATCCTGAAAATCAACTTCAGCATCCCATCCTCTGACCACCACCTTCTATCTCCCTTATTCTAGAGCCTCCACTCCAACAATTCTGCAGCCTCAGCAAGGACTCTAATCCTTTGGTCCTATTATATTTTCACTCTCAGGGATTTACCACATTTTCATTTCCTTCCTACTCAGGTTAGAGTCCATGGTCCATTCTCCTCTTGCACATGCCATGAACTTCGTAGCCCCTCTCCCCAGTGGCTTCTCAGCAAACCTGAAATCTTGATTGAACGCAGCTCTCCACCTCCTCTGAGCCTTCACTCGAGCAGCTAGTTATGGCTGGAAAATAGTGCATAACCGCCTTGACTCGTTCTTGCTTTTGTTTCATGATGACAAATCTCAATTGTACACTCAATGTCAACCTTGTTAAGCTTTTCTAATGGCTTTGTTTTCTCAGTATGTAATATGACTGCTTTACACCTTCTTCACTCCCCTCAAATCTTTTACATTCCTCCGTGTCTGCCTCATATTCAGTTGAGGAAATGAAACCCCTTAAGCACACATTCCCTCATCTGCCTGTGCCTTCCCATTAATGACTATGAAGGAAGGCCAGCACCTCCACTTTACTCTTGGGTTTCATCTCCCCTTACCTGCTCAAAGGCTTTATTCTTGCAGTTATTGACCCTCCCCGTCCTCCCAGTCTTCTTCTCCCCACCTTGGAACCTGCTTTGTGACAAGCTTTGAGCTGGCTCTGGAGAACAACGAACGAGACACCATTCCTTCCCTGAGGCTTTCCCAAACAGATGCCTAGACCACTAGCTGAAAGACCATGTGATTTGTGCCTTTCTTGGGGGAGGTGCAAAGTTCTAAGTGGACACAAGTAGTTCAGGGATACACTGGGGTCAGGGAGTGGGGGTCAAATAATTCCTGTGTTCAGTGGAGATTTAGTGGTGATGCCATAAATCGTCTTTGCTTATTTGGGGGTGCATTAATTTTCTCATTGTTATTAATGATAATCTTACTCTTATTAGGGCCCTGGACTCCTTTTTACTTTTTATAAAGTGAAATCCTTCTCATTCATGTAAGATAAGTCACCTAAATTGATGGAGATCATTAATAATGTCTGTTATGTGTGTTCCAAGTTTTTTTTTTCTATTTTTTACATGGTTACTCACATTTTATCACATAGAAACTTTCAAAATGGTATGAAGTCAAATTTACCTATTGCTTTATAATTTTGTTTTGTTGTTCTGAAATAAGACCTTTCTTCTCCAAAGCATATTTTCCCATTCATTCATTAATTATTAATGGAATGCCTACACTGACTCAAGAATTTTTGTTGGCCCTGAGCATATATACAAGGCAATCTCCTTTGGGCAACTTGTAATTTTACTTGGGAAAGGGAGAAAATATCATTTGAATGATAATTTAGAATTGTCATCAAGGCTTTGAAGGACATAAACGAAGTGATAGGGTTGACACCTCCTGGGGGAGGGGTGAAAGGGCCAGTTGAGATAGAATGATAAGAGATCTGAGACCAAAAGGATGAAGACAGCCAACCCTCCATGTCCCCTGTGGGGGAGGGAAAGGTACGTAGGCAGAGGGAACATCGAGGACAATAGTTCTAAAGCAAAGAAAACTGTGGTGTATAGAAGCAGTGAGGACAGATTGTTGCAGATGGAGTTTTGTGAGCAAAGGAAAAATGTGCTGAGGTGAGGCTGGAGGTTAGACAGGGTCTTGTGAATGATGAATTCTAAGACCAGTGGGAAACTACTGAAGGATTTTAAGTAGATGAGGGCACAAGAGTGCATGTGGTCCCCAGCAGCTAAGATGACATCAGCCCTGCCTTTTTTTTTTTTGTGATACGCGGGCCTCTCACTGTCGTGGTCTCTCCCGTTGCGGAGCACAGGCTCCGGATGCACAGCCTCAGCGGCCATGGTTCACGGGCCCAGCCGCTCCGCGGCATGTGGGATCCTCCCGGACCAGGGCACGAACCCGCGTCCCCTGCATCGGCAGGCGGACTCTCAACCACTGCGCCACCAGGGAAGCCCCAGAGCCACATCTTTTATTTCCGTACTTACTGTTTAGATCAGGAGTAATTACGTGAAAGTATATTCTATTATTCTTCTGCTTTCAACAGAGGGATATATTTAAGGTATTACACTGGAGGTTCTGCTTTAGGGAATACTCTATTTTCAAAGTAAATTGCAAGATTCTAGATGGTCCATGAACTCAGAAGCAGGATTCTTTCAACAGACACATGTAAGTAAATACTATGAAGAAGATGCTATGCAGTAAACATAGTTTTATAAGAAGCTGCCTTTGTTCTCCGGAGTCTAAAATCCATCAGCGAAGATAAGACAAGAACGTAAATACCTACAATATGTGATAAGGCTCTGAAAAGCTAGAGTCTCCTCTAGTTCGAGAGAGAGCTATGCTTGAGGGCTGGGGAGACCAGGCAGTGTTTGAGCAGGTTCTCCGGGAGCTCTAGGATAGATGCAACCCAGGGGGGAGCGTTTCTTGCTGTAGGAAATGATGCTATGAAAGTCAAGAAAGGTTAGGGATGTGTGTGTAAGCCAACAGTACAGCTGGATGAAGGTGGAGGTAGATCCAGGGGATTCGTGAGACACATGGCTTCATGGTGGCCGGTTGAGGACAGCACAACTGGCAAGGCTGTAGACTCAGGTTGGGCCACTACCTGAGTCTGGGTATTTGAAATTGAATACTAACTCCTTGATTCTCCTGGGCTCCGTTTGTCCTCTGCCCAGAAATCCTCGGGTCCCTTTTAACAGGCGCTTGCACTTTTTCCCCGAAGGGATCTGTGCTTTGATCTCCAAAGGTTCAGATCTGTTTCTCTTTTTCAGAGGACTACCCTCAGGCTACTGTAGCCATCTGACCTTCAAGATCAAAGAGCTAGACGGTCAAGTCCCTCTCTGGCTCCTTGCAAAGGTAGATTGTGAAAGCTCCCTGGCCTCAGGGCAGGACAACTCAGAGTTCCCTGCAGAACGAGGCTGAATCTTCTCCATGGGACTTGGCCTGAAATTGTGCCCGCACTTGGCTTCTTCCTCTTCCTTCTGCTCCCCCACTTCTCAGCCAGGCTCCTTAATAAATCACTTGGAAAGGAATTCTTGTCTCCAGGTCCACTTCTGGGGAAACTGCCTAAGATGATGGCCAAGGGCTACTTTCATTTCTCCAGCTTGTAAAGGACTGATCCAGGGTGAGAAGTCTTGTTGAATGGCCCTGAGGACCACTGAGAAACAGCTTTAGTGGAACAGCAAGACACAAGCCAAATTATAAGGATTAAAAGGAGTGGGTATCGTGGACAATTTGTCCTTCTTTTTGGGTGTCCTACACTTTTTGAAACCCTTGCAACGTTTGGGGTATTTCTGGCCTTTTGCATCTTGTCTCAACAAAAACAAAGCAGAACTCAGAAAATTGAGACTCCCAGCCTCTCTTGCACTTGGGATGCAAGAATGTGACACACGCAGCACTGATCAGACACGGCCATATGAAACATCTGTTCAGAAAGGAACAACTTGGGTAAAGACTTACTTGTAGAATCTTCTACTATTTTTGTTGGGTGGGTGGCAACAGAGGTGTTAGCTTTTTGAGGAGCAGCGGTTGTGAGGTTGCAGTCCCAACTCAAAAAAATAAAGTGTCACTGTTGGGGTGTGACCGTGACCACCATGGTTCCCTGTGATGCCCAGGGAGGCAGCAGTAACAACAGCCACAGCGATGGCAATTGTTTTCTCATCCTGCCAGTTCTGTGGCCTGGTTTGGGCATTGTTCTTGGAAATGTAACTTCAGCCACCTTGGGTCACCAGCCATCCCCCAAAACTCTTTTTAATAAATTCCTCTTCTGAATACTTGGAGTCAACTTGGATTGTTTGCAGATAGGAATTCTACCTGAGAGAGTAGAGGATGAGAAATTGTGGCCAGTGTGGATGGGGGAAGAGGAGAGTGTCTACTGGAGTCTGGTAGCCTCTACGATGGCCCCTGTGGTCATTGTCTTTTAGTGTTCATGTACTTCTGCTGTTCCCTTCCATGTTGAATCAGGGCTGGTGTGTGGGACCAATAGAATATAGTGGAAAGAGTAGTGTGTGGCTTCCAAAGCCAGTTTATAAAGGTATTATAGCTTCTGCATTGGAGGATGATCACATATACAGTGATAGCTTTGGCAAGGAGGATGACCTTCTTTTCTCGAGATAGGAAGAAGGAGGGAATAAGATTGTTAGGGTCAAGGATGAGCATAAAGGAGGGGTAGACTGAGAATTTCACTTTCTCAGCAAAGTAGAGGTCAAGCAAGATCATCTGCAAAGACTGAGGGGGGCTGGAGTGAGTGGGTCTATTTTTTAAGCTAACATTTATTGAGGGTTGATTCTGTGCCAGGCATTCTGTTAGCCTCTTCCATGCATAATCTCATTTAACTATTCTATCAACTCAACAAGACAGGAGCTGTTCTTTTCTTAATTTTATAAATGACAAAGCAGAAGCTAATAGTAGTTAAGGAACTCAGCGGATGAACCGGTTCTGTTGAACGCTGAGGGTAAACTCTTCCTCATTCGTTACACCCCTTGAGCGGTTTACTTAAGGACACCTGCTGTGAGGAATTTAAAAAGTGAGTCTATGTGAGATAAGCCAAAAAGAAAAGGATTTCTTCAGGAAAATATAGGACACTTGATATTCACAATTTCAACCACAAAAATAGCTATAAAGATAAATAGACTTTTGCCTAGCTGTTTAAAGAGGATTTTTAATATCCCCAAACAGCCAGTTATGTCAAGAAAGAGAGTGAATATTGTTTTTTTTTGTTGTTTTTTTTTTGTGGATATTGTTTTGCATGGCAAAATATAATGAAGCTTTGGACCTTACATCAAAAAGTTCTGTACAGGGCTTCCCTGGTGGCGCAGTGGTTGACAGTCTGCCTGCCGATGCAGGCGACACGGGTTCGTGCCCCGGTCCGGGAAGATCCCACATGCCGCGGAGCGACTGGGCCCGTGAGCCATGGCTGCTGAGCCTGTGCGTCCGGAGCCTGTGCTCCGCAACGGGAGAGACCACAACAGTGAGAGGCCCATGTACCGCAAAAAAAAAAAAAAAAAAAAAAAAAAAAAGTTCTGCACATTCCAGTTTCTTTTTTGTGGACAGGCAAAGCTATCAGGGCACTAATGAGGAGCCTACCTCTATTCATATCTAATGCTCTACATTACAGCAACAAAAGATAACTGCTTCTTTGCCAAAAATGTGGGCAGACATATCAGCTTTGGGGTTTGAAATTTGATTTATGCCATAAGAAGCCAAAGGTAGAAAGTAGAACACTAAGAGCACACCTTGTTTGTCAAAACTGAGTTGGCCAGGTGTTTTAAGGCTAAAATACAGTTAAAATCCTATGATACTGGAAGAAGAATTGACAGATCAATGAGATAGATTGGCTGTCAGACTCCTGAATATGTCTTAGGAGATATATATAATTAAGGAAACATCACCAAAAAATGGCAAAGGACGTGATGTTGGTAAAAGCCAACATTGTGCTTGATCAGGAATGAAGTTAGGATAGTAACTATCAGCTCTGCTATTCCACCTTGTTCTGGAAATAATATAGAGATTAATTATGTGTTTTTTAGTGGGGAGGATCTTTCTAAGCATAAGTATTATGGAATCACAAAGAAATCACAAAGAAAAGATTCATAATTTTGACTACAGTATATTCAATTTAAAATGTAAAACATTTATATGACTTTATAAACAGTTAAATGGCAATTGGAAAAAGAAAATGATAAGATAAAGAGTTAATGATGGATGATATTAGCATCTCTGATTATAGTAGCACCCCAACCAAAAAGCAGATCAAGACCAAGGAGTATAGGAGATTCACAGAAGAAACCACACTGGCTATCAAAGCAACGCAAATTAAAACAATGCAATGGTAATTGTCATCCAAGAAGCTGGGGAGTTGAAATGGCTGGTGAGAGTGTGATCTGCGTGCTGAGGTTCTGGGGGGCTTGCCCCACATTATGATACACAATAAAGTTCTATATTGTGTGTCAATCAGGTGTAAAGTTCACACCACTTGACCCCACAAGTGTACTTATGAAATTCTATAAAGAAGAAATCAGAAAATCACAGAAAGATTTGTACAGAAGGATGTTAATCACAGTGTCATACATAAGGGTTAAAAAAGTCTAAAAACATTCAAGAATATGAGACTATTTCAATAGAATATGGTTCAGTCACACAGAATATTAGGTCATTAAAATCATTCTTGAAGAATTTTTAGGGGTATGAGAATAATCACGACTTGTGAAAAAAACAGGATACAAACTTTTTTTTTTTTTTTGCGGTACGCGGGCCTCTCACTGTTGTGGCCTCTCCCATTGCGGAGCACAGGCTCCGGATGCGCAGGCTCAGCGGCCATGGTTCACGGGCCCAGTCGCTCCGCGGCATGTGGGATCTTCCCGGACCGGGGCACGAACCCGTGTCGCCTGCATCGGCAGGCGGACTCTCAACCACTGTGCCACCAGGGATGCCCAGGATACAAACTCTTATACTTCATTTTCTCAATTGTGTAAAATAAAGAATTCCACTGGAAACAGCATGGGACATCCTCATGTACAAAAAAAAGTGCCAAAATGTTAAGGGTTTAACACTCAGAGGTTAAAAGTCAGGTGATTTGAATTTTCTCCTCCATAGCTCTCTATATTTTCTTTGTAAGCATATTATTTTCTTTTATGATAAAAAAAATTTTTTTAAGTAAAACTTTCCATGATCCATGAAGACGGGCCAATGACCCTTCTGCAGTCAGTAAGGTTCCAACCTGGGCAGAGAATTAGCCTCTTGTTTTAGCTCCAAAACTAAAGCTTGGGATGGGATGGGGATTCCCAAGACATCTAAACTCTGGTTAGGGATCGTTTAGATGAATTCTATCTAAGTGTCCACAAATTCTTTCTCTATACAAACTCAGAAAAGTGAGATGACAACAGATGTCAAAGGATCCTCCACCGGTTTCAGTCCGACGCCTCGCAAACATTAATGCACACGTGAATCAAATAGAGGTGTTGATAAAATACAAATGCAGTTCAGTAAGCCTGGGTGGGACCTGAGGCTTTGCATTTCTAATACGCTCCCAGATAATGCTGGTGTTGCTGGTCAGTGGACCACACTTTGAGAGGACAGCCCAGCATTCCCTGCTTGCAAATATAAAAGATTTAGAAACAAGTTCATTCAGCAAGCATTAATTAGATGCGTAATATGCATCTGGTGTCTGGGAGCCCATATCTGGGGAGACTGTTCTGGGTTTAGGGAGTCATTAGGACATTAACAGATAATCTCATGGTGCATGTGCACTCCCAGGAGTGTGTACATGCATATACATCTTTTGACATGTGCATTTTGTGTATTTGTGGTGAACTTCTTTTAGTAAATTCTTGGGCATTTTGCTTCATCTTTCCTGATGGTGTTGCATTAAAGATCAAAAGAGCAAACCACCAATCCTTTTCCCTTGTCATTTTTTTCCCCCTGTTTCACAAAATCTGTGGTCTCTGCATGTGTGCTCAGTAATAACAGAAGCCAAAGCTTCCTATGGGTCCTAGGAAATGCATTATCTCATCTAAAAATAGACAAGAGCTCATTGTCTCATGCAGAAGTAAATCCCACATACTAATCCCGCAGAAAGTGATCTAGCGTTTTAAAAGATTTATTAGTTCCTGATCTTCTCTCTGTGCACGACTATTTTTCATCTCATTCTGTGATGGATAAACTGAATTAAGCAAGAGCTAAATAACTTCTTTTTAAAGATATACAAATCTTTGTGATCTAGATCTTCAGGTTTAGGAGGCCTCAAGGTATTTGGAGACTCAAAGCATTAAGGGAGAAGAAAGAGAAAAGTAACTGTTATTATAGAAACAGATGGGTTCCTAGCAGTGGTGTGTAGTAAATGTTTAAGAGTCAACTCTCAAAAAATAGGAAATATTGCCAGGTCTTGAGGAAAGGGCTTGTGTGTGTGTGTGGGGGGGGGGGGGGTAATTGCTAATGGGTATGGGTTTCTTTTGGGGATAATGAAAATGTTCTGAAATTTGATAGTGGTGATAGTTGCACTACCTACTGAGTTCACTAGAGATCAAAAAACAAATAATCTGATTTAAAAATGAGCAGAAGAATAGACATTTTTCCAAAGAAGATATACAGGTACCTACAGATGGCCAACGGGTACGTGAAAAAATGATCAATATCACTAATAATTAAGGAAATGCAAATCAAAACCACAAAGAGATATCATCTCACATCTGTTAGAAAGGTTATTATCAAAAAGACAAAAAATAACAAGTACTGGTGAAGATGTAGGGGAAAGGGAACTCTTGTGCACTGTTGGTGGGAATGTAAATTGGTGCAGCCACTGTGGAAAATAGCGTGAAGTTTAAAAATTAAAAAAATGAAAGTACCATATGCTCCAACAATTTTACTTTTGGGTATTTATCTGAAGAAAATAAAAACACTCACTGGAAAAGATATAAGCACTCCTACATCATTACAGCATTACTTACAGTAGCTGAGATATGGAAGCAACCTAAGTGTCCATAGATGGGTGAATGGATAAAGAAGATGTGGTACACACACACACACACACACACACACACACACACAATGGAATATTACTCAGTCATAAAAAAGAATGAAATTTTGCCATTTGTAATGACATGGATGGACTTTGAGGGCATTATGCTAACTGAAATAAATCATACAGAGAAAGACAAATGCCATATGATCTCATTTATATGTGTACTCTTAAAAAAAAAAAGACAAAAAGCCCTAGAGCTCATAGATACAGAGAACCCATTGGTGGTTGCCAGAGGTGGGGGTTAGGGGTGGGCAAAAGGAGTGAAGGAGGTCAAAAGGTACAAACTTCTGGCTATAAAATGAATAAGTCATGGGGATGTAAGGTGCAGCATGGTGACTGTAGTAAATCATACTGTACTGCATATTTAAAAGTGGCTAAGAGAGTAGATTTTTTTTTTTTTTTTTTTTTGCGGTGCGCGGGCCTCTCACTGTTGTGGCCTCTCCCATTGCGAAGCACTGGCTCTGGACGCGCAGGCTCGGTGGCCATGGCTCACGGGCCTAGCCGCTCCGCGGCATATGGGATCTTCCTGGACTGGGGCACGAACCCACGTCCCCTGCATCGGCAGGCGGACTCTCAACCACTGCGCCACCAGGGAAGCCCTAAGAGATTAGATCTTGAAAGTCCTCATTACAAGAAAATATTTTTTGTAATTATGTACGGTGATGGATGTTAACTAGACTTATTATGGTGATCATTTTGCAATATACACAAATGTCAAATCATATTGTACAGCAAAAACTAATATAATGTTATATATCAATTATATTTCAATAAAAAAAGAAATGCTATGCAAATATATTATTTAAGTAATCTCCTTTTTCCTATTTTCAATGGGAAAGATGACCAATGGTAGAAAACTGCTTAGCATTTGATGTTGCACCTAAGATTAGTCATTCTCAACTTCAGGTTGAGTTCAGAAGGATGGGGTGGGAACCAGGGGTGGGAAGAGACTGAAGGAATGTTCTCAGCATGAACAACTCTCAAATAAGTTGTTCTGATCAATCTCCAAAGATTGATTAGGATATTCTTTCTTATAGTGTGTAAAAGTTTTCCTTCTTTCCAGAACTTGTGCTCATTTTAATTTTTGGACCTACCTCTCTCTATTTTCTCAATGACAACACTTTATTCTATTACATATTGTCTTGTTAGATTTCCCTATTATTCTATGACATCCTAAGCTTTCTGAAAAGGAAAAAATAATTAAACAAGAATATGAACATATTTACTTGCTTAGGTTTTAAAAAAAAGAAAACATAATGTAAAGAGTTACACCAACATATTTAAAATGTTCTCTCTAGATGGTAGCATTTTGGATGTACAATTTTCTATATAATGTAGATGATCTACAAAAAGCAGGTATTATTTGTATAATCAGGAAAAACTGAAAATCTGCATATAAAATTTTGAATACTCCATATATTGACATTGATATGTAAAAAAATATGAACAACAACAATACCAGAAGAAGATCAACCCGTAGGTTGGCATGGTTGTATCTGGATGTTAGATGCATTGATGATTTTTTTTTTCTCCTGTTTTTCTTTCCAAGTTTCCTGTGATGAGCACACTTTTGCACCTTAAATATATTTATTTTTTAAAAGAATGCATTGCATATAAATGATATAATGTAGTTGCTGTGAACGTGTTTTGTTTTAAATAATTTTCATAAGTTATTTCTATCTTTTCCACTTTTTAAACTTAAGATGAAACTGTAGGTTACTGTGTGTGTATGCATGTGGGTAAAATTTAAAGTAAAACTGTAATCATTTTTTTTATGTATGACCAGAATCGCCATGTATTTGATATTTCATTTAAAGAAATCAGCCGTCCCTCAGGGTCACCGTCTCACTGTTCAGCAGGTGCTGGCTTCCAGAGCCTAAAGGGGGAACACTGGTTTTTCAATAACCACAGGTCAGGTACAGGCTTCAGAACAGAATTCTGACCTTCCGCTTTATAGGGGAAAATGCCCTTTAAGATGTGGTCTCTGGGCTGATCAGATCATTAATTTTAGTTTAGCAAGGTCATGGCAAAGAAAACAAGTGGTGACTTGCATGTTAATTTTAGTGTATTAACATTTCTTCAAGTTTTCTTTTGAAGGAATGGTGGTTTTTATGGAGTTAATGAAAAGGAATTCTGATCTTTGTTTCTAATTAATTTTTTCTATTCTCACTTGCATTTTATTTGTGAAAGTCCTTGCTAAGCTACATCTGAATGAAACAAGAATTCCCCGGGGACAGGGAGTACTTTCTCCTTATTTAAAAATCTACTTGTGGGGCTTCCCTGGTGGCACAGTGGTTGAGAGTCCGCCTGCCGATGCAGGGCACACGGGTTCGTGCCCCAGTCCGGGAAGATCCCACATGCCGCGGAGCAGCTAGGCCCGTGAGCCATGGCCGCTGAACCTGCGCGTCTGGAGCCTGTGCTCTGCAACGGGAGAGGCCACAGCAGTGAGAGGCCCGCGTACCGCAAAAAAAAAAAAAAAAAAAAAAAACTACTTGTGAAAGAAAGCAGCACAGAACAGGGAAACTTGGAATTAATGTGATCGCACATTTGCATTCTGTATCCCAAAGAACTCTTCTCGCCAAAAGCTATTTTGTGTAAATTATGATGGCTGAGCCCTTAGGATAGAAGCACAGAGTCGCTCGAAACTTGCACGTGGCGTAATTCGATGGCTCCTTGCACTATTTTGCTATCTTCATTCAATTTCTTTGCTGACATCCCAGAAACTGGAATCTTTTCATAACTCAAACTCTCCGTTTAAGAACCCGTGGGTGTTTCCAAAGCTGCAGCAAAATTACTCTTTGATTTTGCCATTCTCTGTATCTTTCATGAACTGTAGCCACGTCCCCAAGCCCAGGGAATTCTTTTCCTTTAGCTAAAGAGACGCCATTACCTAAGCTTCCCTCAGGCTCTTGTGACATGAAATGGCAGGACTTTTATGAAAATGTGTTCAGTGTTGCTGAAGCATTGCCTTTGGCTCTTTGAGTCGCTGGAGTTCTGTGTTTGTTCAGCTGGAGAGGTCAAATGATTTGTTCTTCCAGAAGTTAATCATTTATGACAAATTTGCTTGGTTGACACATGAGCTCTGGGTTGCAGGCTAGCTGGAGAAGCACAGGCGAGTGCATTTGCCTCTTTACAAATGCTCATGTTCTTCAGGGTACCTCCCCCCATCCCCTTCATACAGTAGCCTCAGGCCACCGGTGTTTTCTTGTCACCTTCTCTCCACCATTTCCTTCTGTCCCTTCTGGACTCCCCTTTTCCTTGGTTGTCAGTTAAAGGCCCAGAACTTACCTTCACCTGCCAGGGCACATCAGGGACTCAAACTTGACTTCTCACGCTTGGTTGGAGGTGGATTTTCTGAGGAAGCTTAGCTTCAGGGTCCCTGGATCGTACTGGCCCTAGCAACGTGTTCGCAACGTCACATATTGTAAAAGGTACAAATGTCAGAAACTTTGGCCTCTCTCTATTCCAGCTTCTCCTCAGGTACATCCCCCCTCATATGGCTGGAGGTCAAGTGGCCGAGGCATTTTTGGGAACCGTCTAAGGGAAAGTTCAGTTGGGGACCCATCTAATTTGGGTTTAGTGGAATATACTTATTTGGTTTGCACTCCTGTCTGTCCACAGTTCAATTATTGCTCCTGTCCTCAAAGAGGAATGACCCACTCTGCTGCTCTCCTGGAGAGACACCAGAAGGCCTGGTACCCAGATATGTGGGAGGCGGGGAGAAGTGCAGTCGACACGTTGTGGAGCATGCAGCCAGTCTGTGAAAACTCTTTCAAACTGGAAAGCTCATATGTGAAGGAAACTTGATAGAAATCTTCCCAAATTTGACAACAATTCCTAAAACATTATCAATAACAGTTGTGATGCTCTAGAGACTTCTAAGCTCTCAATTAAAAAAATTTGATCAACGATGCTAGAGAAAAGATCTCTGATCTCGTATTTGCTGCTACAGAATCTTTGTCGTATGAAGAGGTGATCAGAGAGCATGTGGCCAAAACTGTAGGAAGGAAGTATTTTTGAGATGTGTCAGGACTCTATTTTTATATTACGTTAATTTTTATATTATCTCCTCCTGGGTTTTATGATGCTTGTGATATTCACCAGTTTTCCAAAATTTTTATTTTGTTGTAATTTCTGATTTCCTTCACATCGTACCCAGTTTTGTATCCTTTTCAAAAAAGAGGAATCCTGAGACTGTTTAAGCTTTGGAGGCTTCAACACCTGCATCTACCCCTGGTTTCAGCTGTTTGAAACCCACTGTGATGCTTCTGAAAAAATAATTTTTTTTTATTTAGAAGTAAAACTTCTAGATCAGGAAGTTTCAACTTGTAAGTTAAAACCTTGAAGGCAAAATTCCTCCTCTTCATCTGTCTCATCTACTGTGTTCCAAGGTACTTGTAACCAATATCATGAGCCTGGAGAGAAGTCCATCGATATTGGAAACTGCTATTCTGAATCCCCTCTCAGCTATTTCTGGCTCGTATAAAATGAGATTTCAGCTTAGAGGACATCCATTTCCACTTGTTAGAAGAACACTCATAAAAATATAAGGCAACAGTCAGTAGGAAGGAAGCCATATCTCGAGAATAATTTGGCTGTTTCTTAAGAACACTTAGTAACTGGGCACAGCCAAATTCAGTGTGTTTGTCTTCTAACAGATCACAATACCAGGTGGCACAGAAAAAGAAGGAGAGGAAATGCATGTGGCATGTTGCAAAGGGGATTGCCATGTTATGCAAAAAGCGTGGATCCCAGAGGAGGCATGTGCTGTCCTTGCTGTTCAGATGGGGCTTGTCTGGCGCTTGGTAGCAATGACTGGGGGAGTATCAGCCTGGAAGGATCTTCTCCCGGGGAAGGAACCTTACGGTGCCACTTATGCGTATAGGCCCCAAAGGATAAATGCCTTTGGGACATAGAGTAATTCAGATCCTATTATATTGTTGTGGTTCTCAAACTGAAGGACCAACAGCACCTGGAGGCCTTGTTCAAACAGATTGTAGACCCCCACCCCCGGAGTTTCTGATACAGTAGGCCTGGGATGGGGCTTGAGAATTTGCGTTTATCTAACCAGTTCCCAGGTGATGCTGATGCTATAGTCCAAGTTCCACAGGAACCACTAGAAGTTGATCAGATTTGCCCTTCTTTATTCAGAGTGTGTTCTAGCAAGGAGTCAGCCACCAGCAATTACATGTTGGCCAGGGGCCCTGAAGCTAAGCTTCCTCAGAAAATCCACCTCCAACAGAACGTGAGAAGCCAGGTTTGAGTCCCTGATGCTCCCTGGCAGGTGAAGGTAAGTTCTAGGCCTTACATGTTGGCAGAGAAGTGGGGAAGCTTTAGAGTGGAAAAAATGGGAACTTCACGTCCAGCAGAGCACCATGCACTGTTTATCAATGCTGAGGGAGTAGTGTACCACGCATCTTCCAATCCCAGGGAGAGACGCTGAGCACTTCTGGCCATTGCATCTCAGTATCGGAATCGCTAGACGGAACGGATGGAACAACACTCTACTCACATAGAGAAGAGACAGAGCGAGATCAGCTCCAATAGTGGGTGTCCGTCACCCATGGCCAGCAGAGCGTGGAAATCTCACACCTGTTCTTAACTCCTTGGACTGAAGATGGCTCATCACTTTTGCTCACACATCATTGGCAAAAATCAATCACAGGATCCTCCTAGATGCTTAGGGTCTGGGAGTTAGAGAGAAAGACAAGGACACATAGTAAGCACTAACCGTTTCTACAAGAGAACAGCACGTACACAGATCATAGGCAGGAGGTAGTGCTGCGTTTTTGAGAAGCCCTAGGTAGGCAGAAGCAGAGGACACAAAGGGTTCCGGGCAGCTGTTAGCACTGGAGAGGAAGACAGGAGTCCAGCTAATTTGGGAACTTGGGAGCCATGTTGGAGAATTTGTGCTTCACTCAAATGGGAGCCATTGAAAGGTTGAAAAAGGGAAGGGTTGAGATCAGATTTGTGGCTTTTAGGTTGTTCTGGTTTCATCCCGGATAATGGGTTAAAGCAGGGAAAGATTGGGCAAAGAGAAAACAATGAAACATGTCAGTATTCTATAAGATACAGTACTAATGGATTCCTCATCTTTAGTTGACAGCAGATACTTAGAGTTCAACATGAAGGTAGTATTAAACAACTTCAAAGTTACCTGCTTCATTTAATTTTTTTTTTGATTGCTAGTTTTATCATGGTTCTATCATGCTTCAGAAAAAAACGAAACTGAATCTTCTTTGGAGCTTAGATGTTTGAGCGTGATAATTTTTTCTTAGGGAAACAGAATGCCTTGTACTTCTAACGTGATAGGGACCCATTTTATTTTGAGTGGAAGGGAAACGGAGATCCACAAACCTGTAATTAATTGACTTGGCACAGAAAATCCTCACAGTGGGAGAAATCAGCCTAAAAATTTGGAATTCAAGGGATAATAGATTCTAGCTGCTCTCTGGCTTTGTCACAGTGTTGTGTCTGTTTTTGAGTAAATTGCTTACATGCCTGAGCATTCTCTTGGCCGCCCCATCAGATACAAGGGAGGACCAAACCTCAGATTTACTCTGTAGGCATAGGAGGAAAGCAAGGTCAAGTAAGTATCTTCCAAAAGGCATCAGTGAAGTAAATGCATTCTTCTAAGCATGTTTGCTCCATAATCCAGGAAACATAATCAGATCACTGGATGAGAGTTTAGGGAAAGAGTCTTTTTTATCTGCCCATTTCCCCACCTTCCCACCCCACTGTTGCTTTTATCATTCCATACGGGATAATGACTTATCTTTCTGATTTAACCACAGGGCATCTTACTGCATGGAAGAGTCTGGTATTCTCTCTCTCTCTTTTTTTTTTTTTTTTTACTTTTAAGAGTAATGCAATACAGTTGGTTTTGAGAGCTTCACTAACTCTATTGCATTGTTTTCTCATGAAATAATTCCTGTATCTGCTTATTTCAAAATGGTTGGAGTTACACATGAGTCAACAAATTGAAAACTGTTTACTTCTTTTGCAGACTCTTGATACCAATGGTCTCTTTAGTGCTTTTCAGGATGTAAAACAACAACAACAACAACAACAAAACTGGTGAATGCCTGTGTTCCTTTTTTTTTTTTTTTAAGTCAGGGGAGCGTCAGGAAACACAATCCATGGAAAAGATCCAGGCCTCAGTTCTGTAGCCCTCTGTTAAGATCATGGCCACATTATTTCCAGGTCTTGGCTGGAAGGATTAGACTTATTAAAAATCTGCTTTGCACATTCTCTTAAGATTTTTAGAAAGCCTAAAGTTACAAGGTAGTAGATAAAGATTATGATTTTGTAACTTCAGAGCGCACTCCTAGTTCTCCATGAGGCTCTAACTACGTGATGGGGATGGAAATTTAAGGTAAAAGTCATATGTGAATAGAACCCTTAAGATTTTATTTTTTTTACCTGATTTTAAAAGTAGCTTAGGCTCATGCTCATGGTCTTGTCCATTTGGGCTGCTATAATAAAATACCACAGACCCTTTGGCTTATAAACAACAAACGTTTATTTCTCACAGTTCTGGAGACTGGGAAGTCTAGGATTATGGCACTGGCCGGTTCCGTGTTTGCTGAGGGCTTCCTAATTCATAGAAGGCACGTTTTCACCATGTCCTCACATGGTAGAAGAGGTGAGAGAGAGAGCTCTCTGGGATCTCTTTTATAAGGACACCAATCCCATTCATGAGAGTTCCACCTTCATGACCTAAGGACCTCCCAAAGGCCTGCCTTTGGGCATTAGGATTTCAACATCTGAATTTTGTGGGGACACAAACATTAAGACCATAGCCCTCATTGAAAACAAAAAAAATACAAACAAGTAGAGAGATTTTAGAAAGCTTCATCTAATGTAGACTGTATTGTATATAGTATTTCACTTATTTTAGCATGACAACTTCCTCCATGTCATTAATATTTCTTTGCAAATATACTTTTAGTGGCTATATAATTATTGTCTTATGAAATTTCCATAATTTAATTAACCATTTATCTATTGGTTGATACTTAGGTTGTTTCTACTTTTGGCAATTACATATAATACTGCAATGAATACCTTGGTGTATACATTTTTTGGTCTATATAATATTCATAGATTCCGTAAATTCCTCGAGTTAAAAGGCATAAACATTTTTAAGACATTCTTTTAAAGTTACCATTAAGATTTTTAGGAGATTTTTCTTATTTAACCTGTTGATGCAGTAAATTGACCTCATTTAAATAATAAAGTAGGAAAAATTTGAAAGAGATGATACCCACCTAATTGTCTAGCATGTTCATAAGGTTAAATTAGGTAGGATACTGGTAACTCAATGCAGAAGAGCACCTGAATATCAGTGAGCATTAACAACTTTTGCCATAAGCTGGCATGTGCAAAGGTCCAAAGGCAGAGGAGAATGGTGACAGAGCACAGCAATGAAGGGTTGAGGAGCCTCCATGTTCCATTTCCTCTGTTTTCTTGCAGCATCTTGGCCACGTAGGGTTCTTCACCTGGTGGGATGACTCAAATACCCCCTGCCCTTGGTTCCCAAGCCTATGCATACTGGCTGTGGGGAAAAGAGAGAGAAGGCACACCTCTTTTAGAAGTAACCCATTCCCTCTCACACTCACGAGTCAAAACCCAGCAGCATGCCAAAGCTTACCGCAAGGAGCCTGGGAAATGAATTCTGGCCGTGTGCTGGCAGGAAAAGGAGATGAATCTTGTGAGCACACAGCAATCCCCACCACACCTCCCTTGCCTCGACCAATTCAGTTGTCGCCGCTCTTTGCAGCCTTTCTTCCTTGTATATGTTTCAAAATGATGATGCAGTTCTAGTTTCATTAAAGATGCATTAAATACAGCTTTAGTGTTTGGTTTGTTTCAAAGAGAAGACAAGTCACTCCTCCATTTTTAACCAAAAACCTGGACACCGTTGGTTAAGCTACCTAGTTCTTTCAGTGGCCACATTCTAGGCTGCTATAGATCTTCACATTTGAAATAATTTAGGTTTTTGCTCTTGGCGTGTCGATTACTTCTTTAGGTAATTAAGTATAATTAATATAAATATAACTTGGTGCTGCCAGTTATGTTTTGAAAATACCTTAGAAATGATTTTCTTTACTTTGTATACAAAAGTATCCAGAGAACTCCAAGGTCAAACACTAAATTCAATCTTGTAAGTTTTGAGTACAAATCTTTTGTGTTGCTAGCAAAAAAAAAAAATCATGAACAGTGGTTTTTCGGATGAATTCTTAGTATTATTTTATGTAAGAACTTCCAGCTAAAGCCCCTTTGGTGATAAGAATTCCTCAGTCAAGTCATAGCTGAGTCAGAAAACCTGGTGTAACCACTTCTTTGCCATGTAGCAGAGCCAGAGAGAGGGTGAGGAGGCATCTCAGTCAGCACTTATTTATCAAGTGCTTCGTGGCCCCCGAGCATGGCCTGGAAACCCAGAAACCCCTGCTTCCTGTAATGATGGCTGATGTTAAGGGTGGGATTCAGCTTATTTGAAAGGCCAGTAACCTTTGGTGCAGATAATTTAAAAAGTTTCATAGAACCATCATAGAAAGACTTTAGCATCAAATAAAGACTTTAGCATTTGTTCACTCAACTTTTTCTTTTTGTAAATTTCAAACAACCCTGATGCTCTTTTGAAAAAAGTCTGTCTAGACACAATGACGGGGCTTTTGGAAATTAGAAGTATGCCAAAGAAATAGGTTTTTGGGGTCTAATTGAAATAAAATAATATATGAGATAGAAATACATATGATGTAAATAAATACATGTATAAAATAGATCGAGAGGGGAAGATGTTTAATTGGGAATTTTTTTTTCAAAAGAGCTTAAAAGAGGAAATATTTATTTATTTTTCTTAACAATTCACAGAAATGCAGAACTCTTTTTAAAACTGGGCATCCCCTTATTTAATCAAGTGCACTTTTGTAGAGATAAAGTTACTGATACTCAGGCAAAATTGCTTACTGATAGGAACCAAAGATGTGATTGCTTTAATTGTTATCTGGAATAGTGTTTTTTTTAAATAGACCTTTATTGGAGTATAATTGCTTCACAATACTGTGTTAGTTTCTGTTGTACAACGAAGAGAATCAGCCATATGCATACATATGTCCCCATATCCCCTCCCTCTTGCGTCTCCCTCCCACCCTCCCTATCCCACCCCTCTAGGTCATCACAGAGCACCAAGCTGATCTCCCTGTGCTATGCGGCTGCTTCCCACTAGCTAGCTATTTTACTTTCGATACTGTATATATGTCTATGCTACTCTCTCACATCGTCCCAGCTTCCCGCTCCCATCCCACCCCTGACCCCGTGTCCTCAAGTCCATTCTCTGTGTCTGCACATTTGAAACCATACATTTGTGTCCTGTGTTTATGTGGTGTGTTTACAGGTTTTTAATTCAAAGCCTTTCAGCCTTGCTTCTTTTGGTTCTTGAGGTACTGCAGTAATACCTGCCCTGGGCCCAGAATATGTGGCATGTTAGGAGGCACAGCGTTCTAAGATACAAGGTTACCTGTCATGGGTTTGCTACAGGAAGTCTTCTTACATGTGGATATTCCTCGTTTGCCTTTTTTTCCTCTTTCTCCTCCACCTTTTCTACTTCCTCTTTGTTCTCCCTTTTTCCGTGGTTCTCTTTTTCTTACCGTCGTCCATCTGTGACTCCATGAGCCACCGTTAACAGGCTCTGGCGGGGGGGGCGGATTTTAAACTGAGGAGAGTATGGGACTTCCCTGGTGGTCCAGTGGTTAAGACGCCATGCTTCCACTGCAGGGGGCGTGGGTTTGATCCCTGGTTGGGGAACTAAAATCCTGCATGCTACACGGTACGGCCAAAAATTAAAAAAAAAAAAAAAAAATTTGGGAGAGTAAATCTACTTTCAATTATTGGGAGAATGAGCTGGGCTCTTGCAGGGAACTCAGTCTTGGTATGAAATGTGGCCGAATTCTTGATTGTCTTGAAGCTATGAGATGCTGGGAGAAGGGGCTTGCAGTGGGGGTGGCAGTGGGATGTGCCCAGACTGCTTCTCTCTCAGGTCCCTCCCCGTGCGTCCTCCCCTGCCTGCACGCCTCTGCATGACTCCCCCTCATACTTCCTTTAGGCCTGACTGATGGCTTATCAGAGGCTTCCCCGACCATCTTACAGAGAAGGACAATACCCTCTCCATCCCCCAGCCATGCCTCTTCTGCTTTCCCTGCTTTATTTTTCTCCATAGAACTTATCAGCCAGCACTCATGTAAGCTACTTGTGTCACCTGCTAGAATACAGGACTTTGGTCTGCTCACCTCTGTATCCCAGCATCTGGAGTAGTGCCTGAGCACGGGAGGTACTCAGTGGGTGTTTGTTGAATGAATAAATGAACAGCGTCCCTGAAATTTAAAAGACGCTGCTGCCCTTGCAGATGTTCCAATTGACCTATGGCTTCTGCATTGATAAAGATCCAGACATATCAGCCTTGCTAAATAGTGCCTATGGGTAAATTTCTCCTTAGACTTTTGGGCATAGTTATTCTTTTCAGGGAATGCCAGTGTCTGAGTCTTTTCCTTTATCGTCTCCCTACTGTGGACACCAGCCTCAGCTTTCTTGTGGTGAGTAGTCTTGCCCTGAGAGTCCACGGGAGGATATATTTAGGAATAGGATGTGGAGACGGTGTCAGAGATGCTCTGATTCCTCAAAAAATGTGTAGGAAGAAAGGGTTGATTGTCAGAGCAAAAATTAAAGCAGAGAGATCTAACATCTGATGCTTTTATTTGGTGAGTTTGTCTTTTTCATATTTAATCACAGTTTTGAAAGGGACAAATGAGGGAAAGTATGACCATGCTAACTGTGGTGGTTTAAAACCATGCCCACATATTCTTTGATACTCCTCTAATCAGGAGTCTAATTTCCCTTCCCGGGAGTATAGGCTCGCTTCTGATGATGAGAACATGGTGAAGCGGCACAGTGACCCCAGAGGCCAGCCTTAAAAGGCGATCACCTGGCTTTTTCCTGGGATTCTTGCTCTCAGAACCCAGTTGTCCTGCTGGAAGAAGCCCAGGATGCCTGGGGAGCCACGGGTAGCTGTTCTGCCCAGCTGAGCTCCCAGCCTAGAGCCAGCATCACTGGCCAGAACTGTGAGTGAGGAAGCGTCAAGAAGACCCCACCCTTGTCCTCTCTGACAGCAGCCTCGTGATTGACGCCGAGTAAGAACCGCCTAGCTGACCCTGGTCAACCCATGGAAACCAGTGAGACGGACCTTTTACCATTTTTTAATTTTTTTTTTTTGTGGTACGTTGGCCTCTCACTGTCCTGGCCTCTCCCGTTGCGGAGCACAGGCTCCGGACGCGCAGGCTCAGCGGCCATGGCTCACGGGCCCAACTGCTCCGCAGCATGTGGGATCTTCCCGGACCGGGGCACGAACCAGTGTCCCCTGCATCGGCAGGCGGACTCTCAACCACTGCGCCACCAGGGAAGCCCGAGACTGACCTTTTCTCCTCCTCTTCCTGTTCTTCTGAATGAAAATTGTTGCTGTTTTATGTTACTAAATTTGGGCTGGTTTAATACACAGCAATAGATAATGAAAACACTAATCAATGGCAGATTTAAAAAAAATGATCAAAGGCCTCATACTAATCTCCTCTTAATATTTTTTCTTTCTCCTTTATTTTTTATATTTCTGTAAGAAAGTGTCCTGATGATAAAACATGAGTGGCGGTGCAGACGTGGGTTTTGACTAAGCATTGCCCCAGAGGGTCCAAGACTGTCTGACCTGGCCACATCCATTAGCATCTGTGAGCAGGACCAGGTTACAAAGCTGAAGACGTCCCTTCAGAATCTCTCCATAGGGTGGTTCTCAGGTAAAGGGTGAGATACACTTAGGTGGATATTTGCTTTGTTTCTTAAGATAATCATGAATCATATGCTTTGGTTCAGTTTCTCTCCATGACTTTTATTGGACTTGGAGTCGGGTTGTGTGGTATCGCATGGCAGTGTGCAAACACCAAGTTTTCGAGGTAGGTTTTTGTGAGGGAGAGGACAGCTCTAGATGGCAAGGGCAAGAGGAAAAGTGGAAATCATGTAGGAGGGAGTAATAATAATTATTAACTCCCATTGTACCTGTTGTCACATTATTCTTTTTTTTTTTTTTTTTTTGAGGCTTAAACAACAAAGATTTATTTTCTCACAGTTCTGGAGGCTAGAAATCTGAGACAACATGTCAGCAGGGTTGGTTTCTTCTGAGGCCTCTCTCCTTGGCTTGTAAATGGTCGTCTTCTCCTGTGCTTTCACATGGCCTTTCCTCTGTGCCATCTGTGTCCAAATTTCCTCTTCTTATAAGGACATCAGTCGTACTAGAGTAGGGGCCACACTAATGACCTTATTTAAACTCTCCGAATATAGTCACATTCTTGGGTGCTTTCTTCTAAATTACCGCAGCAGGTAAGAGCAAACGAAGCATTCTTCCAAGCGGTTAGTCTGGATTGACAGTCCCACTGACAAAGGAGGGGACCAAACGCTCCTTCGTCGGCAGCCGGAGCCGGCGCCTCTCACATCATTCTTTTTACATAATATATATTTTACCCTATGGGTACCATTCAAAGACGTTCAAAACCACTCTTCTCACTTTAAATGGTGTATCATTAAATTTGCCGTTATAAAGTCATAGCTATTTTATATCTGGTATGGAGCTCTTAGCAATACCTCACTCAGGCATCTGCCCCACCTTCTGAAAAAAGAACTTTTCTTGGTTTCCTTAGAGTCTTGCAGATGAGAGGAAGAATTGAACATTTGTGAAGTCGTCTGGAAAGACAGAGAGGAGGGAGATGATCAATGCCAGGGGAGCTGCACTCCCTGGTGAGAATTCTGGAAGCCTAAGAGAGGGGTCTGCTTGACTGATTCTCTTCCAGCCTTTGTGAGACAGGCAAGGAATAGCTTTGAGATGGAATGGTTGGGGGCTCTTGGCAGAACTAAAGAAGGAGGAAGACCATTCCCTGGTCTGCTTTCCTTAGTCATTCTCTATTTTTTCCACATTTACAGAAGCGCTGTGCCACTGCAAGAGGAAGACAAGATGAGTAACTCAGTTGACTACCTGCTTATTGAGGACATTCTAGGTGCTGGGCTCTGGGGGGACAAAGATGAGTATGACACAGTCCCTGCCCTGAGACAGATTCATAACCAGTGATCTGTATATAACATGCTGAGGGAGTACGTGGGGACCCCTCCAATGCTGTGGCTTAAGGAGGCCACTCTTACTGATTGATTGGAATGCTGATGTTAAAATACATTACCTACTACCTTAAGATACATTCTCTTTCTCACTCCCTTGAGATCATACTCCTGTCTTGTCGCTTACCACTTTTTAGGATGATCTGCGCCATTTCTTAGGAATGTCATAGAAGGGATTTGTACATGTAACTAAATAAAAAAGTCGTATTTGAGGCTTCCTGGGTGGGGCACCATATGAAGACTCCCATCAATATCTTCTCATTGAATCCTCAGGAAAAGTCTACTGAGAAGGTTCTATTATTATCCTTGTTTTACAGATGTGACAAACAAGGCACAGAGAGCTTCAGTCACTTGCTCAAGGTCACACAGCTGGCACTTAGTAGAACCAGGATTTAGACCCAGTTCCAGAGTCCATTCTTTGTACTTCTGCTTCCAACTGAACGCTGGTGTCCCTCCTAATCATGAGATTTTATTGCTCAGGTCATAAACTGATCCACCCATGGATCAGTACCTTGACATCACTTGAGGGGTCCCAGGTAGCTCTCAGGGACACCTCCAGAGAAGGCAAGCTGGGTGTGGGCTTACGCACGTGGGTCAGAACCCTCACCCTCTTAGGACTTGGAAGCAGGGGCCACATTGTGCCCACCCTGAAGCTCTTCCAATTTTGGATCAGTATCCTTTTCCTTTTAGCCAATGTCAGAATTTAATTTGTTTCCAGATGCTTGTTAGGGTCACAGTCAAGCCAGAACCCTTTCTTCTTCATGAGAATCCAAGTTAGCTTAGCCATGTTTGGCTGCCCCAAATATGTAAGTTGGAAAACAAAGATTTTCCAAATACTCTTCCAGGATGTGTTCAGTGTTCAGATATCCTGAGCCACAAAAAAGAAAAAAGTTACAAGATGCCTGTGGTAGGTAAGGTTTTCACAGTTTTCATCTAATTTTCACACTCACAGTCAAGTTCATTCTGAAGGACTTTTCCATCTTCTGGCATTCATATATGATTGTGTAATATTGTGAAATATTAACCAAAGTTTTCTTTTCCTGGTATTTCCTTTTTTTTTCTTTACAGGTCCCCTTCATTGATACTCAAACTGATCCGACACTAGAATCACCTGGGATCTTCTACAAACTAACCCTATCCGGGCTTTCGCCCCCAGAGTGCATGAATCAGTATCTCTGGGCGCCTGGCCCAGATATGTTTTTTTTTTTTTTTTTGCGGTACACGGGCCTCTCACCGCTGTGGCCCCTTCTGCTGCGGAGCACAGGCTCTGGACGCGCAGGCCCAGCAGCTGTGGCTCACGGGCCCAGCCGCTCCGCGGCATGTGGGATCCTCCCGGACCGGGGCACGAACCCGTGTCCCCTGCATCGGCAGGCGGACTCTCAACCACTGCGCCACCAGGGAAGCGCCCAGATATGGGTATTTTTGAAAAGCTCTCCGGAGAATTCTAATGTGGAGCCAAATTTGAGGACCACTGGAGTGACTAGGGGGATGCTTATGCAAGGGATAAAAATTCAAAGAAAGAAAAGAAATATATTCTTGGGTTTAAATTTTAGCAGACTAGCAGGGGAATGGAAAGGACACGAGACAGACATGGAAGAAAACAGCGTGAGTCACAAGGAAGCAAGGCTTCCTTCCCCCAGGAAAGAAAAAATTCCTTAGGTTGTAAGAAAGGTGAAAGGGAGAACCAGAGGAAAAGTGATGGGGCTCATTTATTTTGTGGTCTTGGTGGCCCATCTAGACACAGGGACAGACCTTGATGGGGCACCAGGCAGGGCAATGGACATCTTCACAGACCCCTTCATGGACAGACCCATAGAAGATCCGATGCCACCTCCCTCCCTTGCCCCAGTCGCTCAGCACAACAAAATCTTCTTACACCTTTGATGCCATTCTTAGGAAGGAAGGAGGAATATTGAATTTTGATGGAGAGGGGGGGCTCAAAACAGAAGTTTTAGGTTGAGTTATAGAAAATAAGGAATGCTAAACATCTCACACACCTGCTTCTGACATGTATAGACATTGCATTTGGGCCTATCTTTTGGCAGAAAGAATGATGAGGAAGCCTCTCCTCTGTTGGTCCTGTTGATTCTGCTCATCATCAATGGATTTACCTTTTGCCACCTGGTAACTGAGTCTTTTATGTTCTCAGCAGAGGCCCAAGGAAATAACAACAGTGGTGATTGAAGGTTGATTCTAATCACCACTTTAGTATGAATGTACTCTACCAAACTGACAATGTTCCTTTGGGTAGCACTGCCAGGTAGTTCTGAATTTAATATCCCATAATCTCACCCACTATTAAAAGCAATTTAATGAATTGAGAAATTTAAAATAAATTTCATTTGTGTACTGAATATACACAAATAATGTGTATTCCCATTATTTTAATACAAGAGAGAAGAAAAACACAAAAGTGTCGTAAAACATCTCCATTTATTCCTGTTCCCCAGCTACCCAGCTCACTTCAGAGAAACCAGTGTTACTAGTTTCTGATGTGCCCTTTGGAGATGTTCAATGCAAACAGAAGCAAATGTGCAAGTATTTTCTTATTTATTTCTCTTTTCCCTCATGGCAGCTAATATAAATTGATCTAGACTTTGATTTCTATATCAGGACATGATGGGATCCTTCATTCTTTTTTTTTTTTTTTTTGGTGGCAAAGTATTTATTTATTTATTTTAACATCTTTATTGCAGTATAATTGCTTTACAATGGTGTGTTAGTTTCTGCTGTATAACAAAGTGAATCAGCTACATATACATACATCACTGTATCTCCTCCCTCTGGCGTCTCCCTCCCACCCTCCGTAGCCCACCCCTCTAGGTGTACACAAAGCACTGAGCTGATCACCCTGTGCTATGTGGTTGCCTTCCAATAGCTAGCTATTTTACATTTGGTAGTGTATATGTGACCATGCCACTCTCACACTTCGTCCCAGCTTACCCTTCCCCCTCCCTGTGTCCTTAAGTCCATTCTCTATGTCTATGACTTTATTTCTGTCCTGCCCCTAAATTCTTCAGGACCATTTTATTTTTTTTTATGGATTCCATATGTATGTGTTAGCATACAGTATTTGTTTTTCTCTTTCTGACTTACTTCACTCTGTATGACAGTCTCTAGGTCCATCCAACTCACTACAAATAACTCAATTTCATTTCTTTTTATGGCTGAGTAATATTCCACTGTATATATGTGCCACATCTTCTTTATCCATTCATCTGTTGATGGATACGTAGGTTGCTTCCATGTCCTGGGTATTGTAAATAGAGCTGCAATGAATATTGTGGTACATGACTCTTTTTGAATTATGGTTTTCTCAGGGTATATGCCCAGTAGTGGGATTGTTGGGTCATATGGTAGTGCCATTTTTAGATGTTTGAGGACCTCCATACTGTTCTCATAGTGGCTGTTTCAAGTTACGTTCCCACCAAGAGTGCAAGAGGGTTCCCCTTTCTCCACATGCTCTCCAGAATTCACTGTTGGTAGATTTTTTGATGATGGCCATTCTGACAGGTGTGAGGTGATACCTCACTGTTGCTTTGATTTGCATTTCTCTGATGATTAGTGGTGTTGAGCATCTTTTCATGTGTTTGTAGGCAATCTGTATATCTTCTTTGAAAAAATGTCTATTTAGGTCTTTTGCCCATTTTTCGATACGGTTGTTTGTCTTTTTGATATTGAGCTTCATGAGCTGCTTGTATACTTTGAAGATTAATCCTTTGTCAGTTGCTTCATTTGCAAATATTTTCTCCCATTCTGAGGGTTGTCTTTTCATCTGTTTATGGTTTCCTTTGTTGTCCAAAAGCTTTTAAGCTTCACTAGGTCCCATTTGGTTTTTTTTTTTTTTTATTTCCATTTCTCTAAGAGGTGGGTCAAAAAGGATCTTGCTGTGATTTATGTCATAGAGTGTTCTCCCTATGTTTTCCTCTAAGAGTTTGATAGTTTCTGGCCTTACATTTAGGTCTTTAATCCATTTTTAGTTTATTTTTGTGTATGGTGTTAGGGGGTGTTGTAATTTCATTCTTTTACATGCAGTTGGCCACTTTTCTCAGCATCATTTATTGAAGAGGCTGTCTTTTCTCCATTGTATATTCTTGCCTCCTTTATCAAAGATAAGGTGACCATATGCGCGTGTTTATCCCTGGGCTTTCTATCCTGTTCCATTGATCTATATTTCTGTTTTTGTGCCAGTACCATACTGTCTTGATTACTGTAGCTTTGTAGTATAGTCTGAAGTCAGGGACCCTGATTCCTCCAGCTCTGTTTTTCTTTCTCAAGATTGTTTTGGCTATTTGAGGTCTTTTTCTCCATCTATTGAGATCATTATATGGTTTTTATCCTTCAATTTGTTAATATGGCTTATCACAATGATTTATTTGCATATATTGAAGAATCCTAGCATTCCTGGGATAAACTCCACTTGATCATGGTGTAGGATCCTTTTAATGTGCTGTTGGATTCTCTTTGCTAGATTTTGTTGAGTATTTTGCATCTATGTTGACTAGACATATTGGCCTGTAGTTTTCTTTCTTTGTGACATTTTTTCTGGTTTTGGTATCAGGGTGATGGTGGCCTCATAGAATGAGTTTGGGAGTGTTCCTCCCTCTGCTATATTTTGGAAGAGTTTGAGAAGGATGGCTGTTGTCTCTTCTCTAAATGCTTGATAGAATTCACCTGTGAAGCCATCTGATCCTGGGCTTTTGTTTGTTGGAAGATTTTTAATCACAGTTTCAAGTTCAGTGCTTCTGATTGGTCTGTTTTTATTTTCTATTTCTTCCTGGTCAGTCTCAGAAGGTTGTGCTTTTCTAAGAATGTGTCCATTTCTTCCAGGTCGTCCATTTTATTGGCATATAGTTGCTTGCAGTAATCTCTCATGATCCTTTGTATTTCTGCAATGTCATTTGCTACTTCTCCTTATTCATTTCTAATTCTATTGATTTGAGTCTTCTCCCTTTCTTTCATGATGAGTCTGGCTAATGGTTTATCAACTTTGTTTATCTTCTCAAAGAACCAGATTTTAGTTTTATTGATCTTTGTTATTGTTTCCTTCATGTCTTTTTCATTTATTTCTGATCTGATCTTTATGATTTCTTTCCTTCGGCTAACTTTGGGGTTTTTTTGTTCTTCTTTCTCTAATTGCTTTAAGTGTAAGGTTAGGTTGTTTATTTAAGATGTTTCTTGTTTCTTGAAGTAAGATGGTATTGTTATAAACTTCCCTCTTAGAAGTGCTTTTGCTGCATCCCATAGGTTTTGGGTCTTCGTGTTTTCATTGTCATTTGTTTCTAGGTATATTTTGATTTCCTCTTTGATTTCTTCAGTGATCTCTTGGTTATTTAGTAGTGTATTCTTTAGCCTTCATATGTTTGTATTTTTTACAGATTTTTTCATGTAATTGATATCTAGTCTCATAGCATTGTGGTCAGAAAAGATACTTGATGCGATTTCAATTTTCCTAAATTTACCAAGGCTTGATTTGTGACCCAAGATATGATTTATCCTGGAGAATGTTCCATGAACACTTGAGAAGAAAGCGTAATCTGCTGTTTCTGGATGCATTGTCCTACAAATATCAATTAAGTCCATTTTTTTAATGTATGATTTAAAACTTGTGTTTCCCTATTTATTTTCATTTTGGATGATCGGTCCATTGGTGAAAGAGGGGTGTTATAGTACCCTACTATGATTGTGTTACTGACGATTTCCCCTTTTATGGCTGTTAGCATTTGCCTTATGTATTGAGGTGCTCCTATGTTGGGTGCATAAATATTTACAATTGTTATATCTTCTTCTTGGATTGATCCCTTGATCATTATGTAGTGTCCTTCTTTTTCTTTTGTAATAGTCTTTATTTTAATGTTTATTTTGTCTGATATGAGAATTGCTACTTCAGCTTTCTTTTGATTTCCAGTTTCATGGAATATTTTTTTCCATCCCCTCACTTTCAGCCTGTATATGTCCCTAGGTCTGAAGTGGGTCTATTGTAAACAGCATATGTGTGGGTCTTATTTTTGTAACCATTCAGCCAGTCTATGTCTTTTGGTTGGAGCATTTAATCCGTTTACATTTAAGGAAGTTATCGATATGTATGTTCCTATTACCATTTTCTTAATTGTTTTGGGTTTGTTATTGTAGGTCTTTTCCTTCTCTTGTGTTTCCTGCCTAGAGAAGTTCCTTTAGCATCTGTTGTAGAGCTGGTTTAGTGGTGCTGAATTCTCTTAATTTTTGCTTATCTGTAAAGGTTCTAATTTCTCCGTTGAATCTGAATGAGATTCTTGCTGGGTAGAGTAATCTTGGTGGTAGGTTTTTCCCTTTCATCACTTTAAGTATGTCCTGCCACTCCCTTCTGGCTTGCAGAGTTTCTGCTGAAAGATCAGCTGTTAACCTTATGGGGACTCCCTTGTATATTAATAATTGCTTTTCCCATGTTGCTTTTAATATTTTTTCCTTGTTTTTAACTTTTATAGTTTGATTAATATGTGTCTTGGCATGTTTCTCCTTGGATTTATTCTGTATGTGACTCACTGTGCTTCCTGGACTTCACTGACTATTTCCTTCCCCATATTAAGGAAGTTTTCAACTTTAATCTCTTCAAATATTTTCTCAGTCCCTTTCTTTTTCTCTTCCTCTTCTGAGACCCCTGCAATTCAAATGTTGGTGCCTTTAATGTTGTCCCAGAGCTCTCTGAGATTGTCCTCAATTCTTTTCATTCTTTTTTGGTTATTCTGCTCTTCAGTAGTTATTTCCACTATTTTATCTTCCAGGTCGCTTATCCATTCTTCTGCCTCCATTATTCTGCTATTGATTCCTTCTAGAGAATTTTTAATTTCATTTATTGTTTGTTTATCACTGTTTGTTTGCTCTTTATTTCTTCTAGTTTCTTGTTAAACATTTCTTGTATTTTCTCCATTCTATTTCCAAGATTTTGGATCATTACTATCATTACTCTGAATTCTTTTTTAGGTAGATTGCCTATTTCATCTTCATTTGTTTGCTTTTTACCGTGCTCCTTCATCTGCTGTGTGTTTCTCTGTCTTCTCATTTTTCTTAACTTACTGTGTTTGGGATCTCCTTTTTGCAGGCTGCAGGTTCATAGTTCCCATTGTTTTTGGTGTCTGCCCCGAGTGGCCAAGGTTGGTTCAGTGAATAGTGTAGGCTTCCTGGTGGAGGGGACAGGTGCCTGTGTTCTGGTGAATGAGGCTAGATCTTGCCTTTCTAGTGGGCAGGACCACGTCCAGTGGTGGGTTTGGGGGTAATGTGACCTTTTTATTATTTTAGGCAGCCTCTCTGCTAATGGGTGGGGTTGTGTTCCTGTCTTGCTAGTTGTTTGGCACAGGTTGTCCAGCACTGTAGCTTGCTGATCATTGAGTGGAACTGGGTCTTAGCTTTGAGATGGATATCTCTGGGAGAGCTTTCGCCATTTGACATTACATGAGGCAGGAAGGTCTCTGGTGAACCAATGTCCTGAACTCGGCTCTCCCACCTCAAAGGCTCAGACCTGACACCTGGCCAGAGCACCAAGACTCTGTCAGCCACAATGCTCAGAAGATAAGGGAGAAAAAAAGAAGAAAGAAAGAAAAAAAGTCATAAATAAATAAAATAAAGTTGTTAAAATAGAAAAAAAATATTAAAAATAAAGAAATAAAGAAGTAATAAAAAAAAGAAAGAGAGAAAGAAAGAAGAGAGCAACCAAACCTAAAAACAAATCCACCAATGGTAGCAAGTGTGAAAAACTATACAAAAAAAAAAGAAGAAACAGACAGTTGGAACCATAGGACAAATGGCAAAAGCAAAGCTATACAGAGAAAATCACACAAAGAAGCATACACATACACACTCACAAAAAGGGAAAAAGAAAAAAATATATATATAAAATAAAAAGAGGAAGAGAGCAACCAAATCAATAAACACATCTACTAATCATAATAAGCTCTAAATACTGAACTAAGATAAACATAAAACCAGAAACAAATTAGTTGCAGAAAGCAAACCCCAAGTCTACAGTTGCTCCCAAAGTCCACCACCTCAATTTTGGGATGATTCGTTGTCTATTCAGGTATTCCACAGATGTAGGTACATCAAGTTGATTGTGGAGATTTAATCCACTGCTCCTGAGGCTGCTGGGAGAAATTTCCCTTTCTGTTCTTTGTTTGCACAGCTCTTGGGGTTCAGCTTTGGATTTGGCCCTGACTTTGCATGTAGGTGACCTGAGGGCGTCTGTTACCTGCTCAGACAGGAGCGGAGTAAAGGAGCAGTTGATTCAGGAGCTCACTCAGGCTGGGGAGAGGGAGGGTTACAGAATGCAGGGCGAGCCTGCGGTGACAGAGGCTGGGGTGACTTTACAACAGCCTGAGGTGCGCCGTGTGTTCTCCTGGGATGTTGTCCCTGGATCACGGGACCCTGGCAGTGGTGGGCTTCACAGGCTCCCGGGAGGGGAGGTGTGGATAGTGACCTGTGCTTGCACACAGGCTTCTTGGTGGCTGTAGCAGCAGCCTTAGTGTTTCATGCCCGTCTCTGGGGTCCGCGCTGATAGCTGCGGCTCACGCCCGTCTCAGGAGCTCATTTAGGTGGTGCTCTGAATCCCCTCTCCTTGCACACCCCGAAACAATGGTCTCTTGCCTCTTAGGCAATTCTAGACTTTTCCTGGACTCCCTCCCAGCTAGCTGTGGCGCACTAGCCCTTTCAGGCTGTGTTAGCGCAGCCAACCCCAGTCCTCTCCCTGGGATTTGACCCCCGAAGCCCGAGCCTCAGCTCCCAGCCCCCACCCGTCCCAGCGGGTGAGCATACAAACCTCTTGGGCTGGTGAGTGCTGGTCAGCACCCATCTTCTCTGCGGGAATATCTCCGTTTTGCCCTCTGCACCCCTGTTTCTGCACTCTCCTCAGTGGCTCTGAAGCATTCCCCCCGTCCACCCACTGTCTGTGCCAGTGAAGGGGCTTCCTAGTGTTTGGAAACTTTTCCTCCTTCACCACTCCCTCCCCAAGGTGCAGGTCTTGTTCCTATTCTTTTGTCTCTGTTTTTTCTTTTGCCCTACCCAGGTACATGGGGAGTTTCTTGCCTTTTGGGAAGTCTGAGGTCTTCTGCCAATGTTCAGTAGGTGTTCTGTAGGAGTTGTTCCACATGTAGATGTATTTGTGCAGAGGAAGGAGATCTCCACGTCTTACTCCTCCGTCATCTTGAAGGCGCCCCTCCTTCATTCTTTTTTATGGCTGCATGATATGTTGCTGAATGTATACCTCAGGATTTATTTAATCACTCTTTATGGATGGACAGTTTTAGATTGTTTCCCATTCATTAAATGTTTTAAAAGAATGATTGAAGATCTAGGATCCTCTGAAGACCTTCGACCTCCTCCTGTAGTATGACCAGTTTGATAATGATGTATAAGTATGAGTTTCAATTACTATGACTTTATCAGCATTTCAGTTCATTTAGAAAGGATTTTAACTTTACACATTAAAAGATACTTTGTCACTAATGTTACATTTAGACTCATGAGGTTTAATGAGCTTTTTTTCCCTGCTCTTTGTTAACCTCATAAGGTTTTATGTTCCCAATTTTTGCCATTTTGGATAATGTCTGTTTTAGTGCAATTGATAGTATGCTTCAGTGTGCTATCATGCTTTTCTACTACATCAAAGTAGAAAACTTAGAAATATTATTAACAACAAAGTCACTTTCCATTAACAAATAGAAACGTCTTGCTAGAGAAACACATCATACTTTCTGTTAGTTATATTTTTCATAAATAAATTCAATGTATTGGCCTCATCAGGTGTTAAGATTTTAAGCAATTTGTGGGTGAAAATGATGATATCTTCCTTCCCTACAACTGTCTGGTTGTGTTTTGAGATTCCATATTGATGTTAATTAGATTTAGAGCTATGGATTCTTATCACTGGAATGGACATGAAGAACACAAGAACTGGCCATTAGTAACATACCTGGGACTCCTCTCTCCTGACCAGTAGCTGCCTTTGCTTGGAAACTATCTGGGGGAAGGAAATAACCACCCCAGTAGGAAGATCATTCCACCTTTTTTGTTTTTTTCTAATTTTTATGCTTAAATATAGTTATCTTCTTTTTAATCAAAATAACAGCATATCATACCAGCTCTTCTGGTAACAGAGGGATTAAGCTAAAAACAAATGATGGATGATATAAATCTAATATCAACAGAAATCTGAAAAGGCATGAGAAAAATTTTCAAAAGATGTTGATTTCCTTCAAACCCAGGGTCATCAGTATCAGAAAAAACATGTTAAAATTTTTCTTTTCCTTGACTGATCCTTAAAATTCACCCAAATGATCCTTTGGATGCTAGGAAGATTCACTAATGTTTGGAAGCATAATCTTATTCTAAAGATCATGACTCCACATTCTGTTACTGTCTTCATACCTTATATTGCTGTAAGTTAGGACAGGGCTAAAAGTCAAGAGCTAGGTGATTTCCAGGTGACATTTGAAAATGAGATTGCTACAGTTGATTTAATACTCAAAAATTTTACGTTCTTCCATGGGTAATATGGGCATAATAATTATAGTGATGTTACATTTATACATGGTGGCCATTGTTTTTGAGTGTCAAGTATCCATCTTCTACTCCCCTGAAATCACACCTCAATTTTCCTTTGGAAAACAGTACCTCTTCTCTTGGATATAATGCTGATGGGACTGGTGTGCAAGCCATCTCTCATTCAGCTGCCATAGGGTGGGCATGTGTTCTCAAGTTCAATCACACTTTCTCCTTGGAAGTTGAATTTTAGGCAGAGAGGGAAAACAATTAGTATTTAGTCATTCATTCATTCATTCATTCAAGGGTATTACCCCAGAGATACTAACATTTAGCTCCCTCATGGGATCTGTTTCTAGCTTTGCCTCCCATTCTGTGAGCCATTCAATAAACTCCATTTTTCTCTTAAATTAGCTTGATCTGGTTTTGGTGCCTACAATCCAAGAACTCTAATGGATACAATGATGAAGACAGGATATTGCTTATGAATAATTTAGATATCCTCGGATGATAGCCACACTAGGAATTCTATTTCTTTTGCAAAGATTTTAAACAACAAACCAAATAAATCATTGTTGGGAGTTTAGTTATGGGATCTTGAACAGCAAATGGACTTGGACAAAACTATATTAATAAGCAACTTACACAAATCTTTCTACAGGTCTATTCTTTTGGGATTATTTTATACTCTCCCTTGGATGAGTTATTCAAGTTGTTGGTACTGTCACTGTAGCTTGGAGTTGGGGACTGGTCTGGACCTGGCAGATTTCACAGTGAAGGGGAGGAGCTGTTCATCCAAACCTTACGCTGTTTTTCTCTGGTCTGGATCATCTGTGTTCCAAAAACCCATCTCCAGATTCCATTCTAGACTTTGAGACCCTTTCTCAAAGCTTCTCTTTATCACCTTCATGAAGCCCCACAGATGGACTCAATTGATCTGTGGAAGCAGCACGGATGTCAATTTATAATTTTAATTTTGAAAATAAACTTTTTTCAATAAGTGAGAAAACTGACCTTACACTATTTCATCTCTGTATCTCAAAATCCTATCTATTCCTCAAGCCTAGTGAAAATTCCAAATATTTTTGTAACACTTTTCCAGTTGGCCACAGTCTCTCATGCTATGATGTGGATAGTCTGTACCAGTTTTGTTGGCATTGCTTTATAATCTGGGCCTTTATTTACAAATTTTAGTTCTTCTCATTGTCCTTTAGCTCCTAGATGTCAGGGATTTGCATCTCCTATGGTGGTGGGCCTGAGTGAATGACATCATTTTGCAGCTCGCTTCCACCTTCTGTCCCAAACCACTGAGCTCAAAAATTGATGAACCCTATTACTAATTGATGGCATTCATGGCAATGAGATTTCATGACAGAAACAGCCATAGGGAAATAAATATTCTGGCAGCATATCAGAATCCGGGTGTCTTGGGCTGTGGTCCACAGGCCATTGCAGTCCACAGACATGTCTCAAAATACGTGTTTAAAATAATTGGAATTCAAAGACTTTTAGCAATGCACATGCTTTCCACTTCATTGCAAGACCCTCCTCTCCTCTCTGCTCCCACCCCCATTTACACATTTATATTACTTGATAGGCTCTGAAGACATTTGAATTTGGGACCCTCATTATGTTTTAAATCTTGTTGCTATATCTCCAGACACTCTGTGTATCTGCCCATAGACCTCCATATTTCTCTAGTGTGTGTATTTAAAACTCCTTGACAAGAGTGATGCTTAACTACAGACCACTACAGAGCTGGGCCTTCACTAAATATTAGCAACTGTTGATGTTGAACTTGAGGTTGCCAGGCCAGCCAACCTGGGCCATAGATCAACAGCCAGCTTTCCAGCTATGAAATCATGCTTCAGCCTCAGGATGAGCTCTTCTCTTCTATGAACTTTGCAAATATTTGCTCCCTCAGTTGTGCTTTAGTTTTTCAGAAGAACAAATAGCTTGAATAAAAATTATATTTGCCAAAGTGCTTGTGTAGTGAGCCCATAGCCAACAAGAGTGGCATGACCATCTGGGTGTCTGTGGGCAAAACATAAAGGTGCTAAGCTCTGTGATTGTTTTCAGCTACTGAAGTAGATGTGCAGACTAACTAGTCTACAAACTAGACATGCTAATAAAGACTAGACTAACTAGCAAAGCTTTTAGGAAAGCTTTTTTTTGTGTGTGGTACATGGGCCTCTCACTGTTGTGGCCTCTCCCGTTGCAGAGCACAGGCTCCGGACGCGGAGGCTCAGTGGCCATGGCTCACGGGCCCAGCTGCTCCGCCACATATGGGATCTTCCTGGACCAGGGCACGAACCCGTGTCCCCTGCATCGGCAGGCAGACTCTCAACCACTGCGCCACCAGGGAAGCCCGAGGAGAGCTTTGAATCGTAGCCAGAGCTGTGCTCACACAGGTGATGAGTAAACATAAGGGACCCTCAGAGGCTTCTTGTGAATTCTTTCTTCAGGTAGAGCTTGTCCTAAGATACCGTCTTGCTTTGTTGAATGACCTCAAGGCTCAGACTTGTTCTAAGACAGGCCAAAAAGGGTAGATGGAGAAGTGAAGAACCAGCAAAAGTGGCAGATGGCCTTGAGAAACAGTAGCAGGCATTCCTGGAAGATCTTTCACCTGGGGGTTTGGGGTTAGTAGATGCAAACTATGACATATAGAATGGATAAACAACAAGGTTCTACTGTATAGCACAGGGAACTATATTCAATATCCTGAGATAAACCAAATGGAAAAGAATATAAAAAAGAATGTATATATATGTATAGCTGAATCACTTTGCTATACAGCAGAAATTAACACAACATTGTAAATCAACTATACTTCAATTAAAAACAAATAAAAAGAAGATCATTCAGTACCTCAGAATGATTTTTAGAGAAGTAAAAATAAACAGAAAAAAGCAGAGAAGGAGGAGAGTTTTCACAAATTTGTTTTTACAAATAAGATATCATATTATCTTAATACATATTAGGACTCAATATATATATGTTGACTATTGATAAAGGAAAGCCTTTTTTAATTTTTAAAGTCAAATACTGTGTTACGTATATTTGTTTGTTAATATTTTACATTTACATACCATCTCACAGATTATATTCTTTCACTTATTACTCTGTTTTGAAAACAATACAGGAGACATAGGTAGGGATATATCCCTAAACAGAAAGACAATTGGCTTGCGATGCCCAGTTGGTCCCTGATGGCAGGTCTGGGGCTCCCACTAAAACTTCCGACATTCATTTTACAGCTCCTTGTTTCTGAGATGAGTTTCAGTGCATTTTTGAAATGAGGATTAATCATTAAATAACATTCTCATCATGCACATTTGGGTTTATCTCTTTGCATTCCCCAGTTCTGGAGGATGAGGGGAGAAGGCAAATGCAAGGCTGGCTCTGCCTCTGAGGGGCACAGTTGCTGTGGGTGCCTGACTGGTCACCATCAGACCCGTGTTCACTCTGCCTGGTTTCATCCATGGCACTTACGAGGCGTGTGGTGTTTACACTTCTGTGGAGTAACAGCAGGACACCCAGAGTTATAGTTTATCCTGTGTTACTTTTCTTTAAGGGCAACATTATCTATTAACCACCTTCCCTTTGCCCGCATCCAAGCTAGATGTTGTGAAGAGTAGAGATGTAAAATTTCTGAATAACTTAAAACTATGTTTTTGTTTTTGTTTTTGTTTTTTTTGCGGTACGCGGGCCTCTCACTGTTGTGGCCTCTCCCGTTGCGGAGCACAGGCTCCGGACGCATAGGCTCAGCAGCCATGGCTCACGGGCCCAGCCTCTCCGCAGGATGTGGGATCTTCCCGGACCGGGGCATGAACCCGTGTCCCCTGCATCAGCAGGCGGACTCTCAACCACTATGGTAAAGAAAAATCTTTTTTTGCAGGAAGTGGGGTAGGGGAGAATGGGAGGGAAATTTGTGGGCTTACGTCTCCCAATTCTGTTAATGAACATAAATATGCTAGTGCTAACTTAATTTGCTCATAAAACTCTTTTTTTTAAAATAAATTTATTTATTTTTGGCTGCATTGGGTCTTTGTTGCTGGGCGTCGGCTTTCTCTAGTTGCGGCGAGCAGGGGCTACTCTTCGTGACGGTGCGCGGGCTTCTCATGGCAGTGGCTTCTCTTGTTGTGGTTCACGGGCTCTAGGCACAAGGGCTTCAGTAGTTGTGGCACACAGGCTCAGTAGTTGTGGCTCGCGGGCTCTAGAGCACAGGCTCAGTAGTTGTGGCACACAGGCTTAGTTGCTCCGCGGAATGTGAGATCTTCCCGGACCAGGGCTCGAGCCCGTGTCGCCTGCACTGGCAGGCGGATTCTTAACCACTGTGCCACGAGGGAAGTCCGCTTGTAAAACTCTTATGCTAGGAATATTCTGGGATGTGAAAAGCCATGATGTCTTGTTCTCATCGATTTCCTTACTTTCTGTCATTCCCTATGTGACACTTTGTTCTCCACGTCAGCTTTCTAACGCAGAGAACTTCTCATGAGGGCACTTTCCAGCCCCTCTTTTCTTTTTCCAACCCACCCAGGTTCATCAGCAAGCTTATAAGGTCTGGAGCCCCCCAAAGCCGGTTCTGCCTCTCTGCTTCCTCACCCCTAGGTCTTCAGCCCCACGGGCCACTCCCACGACCTTGAGCTTTTGGCCATGTCACTTTCTCTCCCTTTAGTGCTCTCCTTCCAAATTTCCTTCTCTAACCATTTCGTGAGTTTCATTCTTTTAAAAAGTGTAGCTCAACTGTCCCTTTTCCAGGAACTTCTCTGTCTCCTCCTTCCTCTAATAACTGATTCCCCCCGCATCTGTTTCCCATAACTTTCCTGTGTCACCTTTAGGGATCTGCTATTGTATCCTATATAGCTAGTTGTTTAAGGGCTCACTTTGGAGAGTGGTGTGTGTGTGTGTGATTGTGAGGGGCACAGAGAGTCAGAGTTAAAGGAAGAAAGCACAGAGCTTGGAGGGCTGGAGACTCCTTTCAGAGAAGGAGCGATCCCAGTAAGGTGCACTCTCAAAGCCCACGCTAGTTTTCTCTATCGATGTCTGCCCTTCCTTTGCACTGCCTTCCCTCACACCAAGAAAAACTGACTAGGTTACAGAGGAAACCGTTCTTTCCTGGAAATTCCCTCACTTCACTGGGACTACCCTGAAGGTGGGGACTTCTGTAGGAGGTTCATCTGTACCTCCATCTAGAGCACTGCCTGGTCCAGAGCAGGGGCTCAATGATTGTTGGTAAAAGGGATGACATAGCAGACCAGAGCCTTTTCCTCCATACGTGACTCTTCCACCAGCCTAGGTCCTGTCCCTCACTTTGCACCTGAGACTGTCTCTCTCACCTGTCCCTAGCTGCTCCTGGATGACTCTAAGCCAGCTGCCTGCACTGAGACCTTGGCTGAGTCACACTTTACTTGCTTCTCTTCATCTGTGTATACGTAGCCAGTAGCATGGTTGCTGGGTGAGTTTCAAACAATTGAGAGTCTGACACATTCGCCAGCTCAGGCTCTGTCCCCACCTTGCCCCTTCCTTGATAGAGACTTGTGTAGAAGTCAGCTCTTTCCCCATCCATAAGCTTCTTCTCTCTCTTAGCTGGGAATTACTTGTTCATGAATTCTATCTCCCTTCAGGAATGTTTTTGGTGTTTTTTAATCTAATACCTTCTCCCCATAATAAACCAATAAAAGCAAAACAAACCCCCAATACAGCCAATGCTGTATTCTCCTAGTTGTGATTCTGTGTCTTTAAAAAACAAATAAATTGATGTGAGGTCCTGGGTGAATTTCATCTCTTTGGCCCAACCATGCTTGATGCCCTGACATTAAAGCCTTAGGCAGTGCTGATTAAAATCAAAAGCTTGCTCAGATTTCACTCTTATCAATTTTTGTAGATGGGCCACAAAAAAGGAAGCTTGTTTTTAGTCAGTGTTAGTTGAGCACCAGTAATAGGTGTGGGGGATAGAGCAGAGGAAGTGTGAGAGGCAGGTACAGTTCTAGTTCTAAAAGCTGCCAATCCAAAAGATAAAGATTGAATTTCCAATCCTCCCTTAAGCTGGCTCCTTACCTGTTCCTAAAGAGTGGGAGGCATTTCTCTCTCAAAGTTCTTAGACTCACAAAAATTTTAAGCATCAGGACAAGAGAGAATTCAAAGTATTTCTAACTCAAGAAATATTATTACTCATTTGTTTATGTGTTTGAACTTGTCAAACCTAACTTTTTAATCATTGTGTTTGTTAGTAACAGCAACAAAAAGGGTAAAACCTTCCCCACCCACAATGCTTTTTTAGTCCAACAGAGTTGAAGAAAATAATCTGGCTGGCACCAGGCACAAAACAATGCTGTGGAATTTGAAACATATGCTTGGTGAGATTAATGGAAAGAGAAGTTTTAAAAGTATATTTATAGATTCAGAAAGTGGATTCAAAATGTCAGACTTTATATTGTTGATCATATATTCATTTGGAATTTCAAAAATGACCTCTGAAGCTCTGTGTTCTAGAAAAGAATAAAAGGAAGATTGAGAGACTTTGGTTTCTGGTGAAGATGGAGTAGCAGGGACTGGACTTACCCCCCGGCCTGAAACAACAACAAAAATCAGATAAAAACATACCAAAAAATAATGGCCCTTAACACATAGAGCATTGGGTAATAAAGGACAATGGTCCCAGAACATGGGAAACAAATGAAGGGAGCCCTACAATTGTCCCAACTTATTCTGTGAAAACAGTTTCCAGTCTGAAATGCAGGAAACGGGGGACTCAGGTGAAATCTAGTGGTCTCCTTCAGTTGAGAAGAAGAAATACAACTCTGGGGAAGCCAAGGTTGCTAGCTTTTGCAGGGCAGAGTACCAGAGAGGAGAGAGCTGTGAATAGGGAGAACTCAAGATCTGAAGTATTCAGTTAAGTTCTAATCAGTGCATGTGTTTGGGGAAACTGAGGCTGGGGCAAGAATACCTTAAAAGATGAGAGGAAACTGTGTCCAGTGTTCACAGAGTGTCAAAATAGTGCCTGTTCCCAACAGCCAGAGTGAAGAACCATCTAAAAAGCATCTTGTGTCAGGACTAGGGAAAACTTAAATCTAGATTAAATGCTGCTCTGGCCCTATCTAACAAATCATAAAAGCAAGACTCAAAAGATTTAAACTCTTTAAGTAATTTATTATTACTGTATCATTTCATAAAAGCTCAAGAAAATTTAGGGACTCCCCTGGCGGTCCAGTGGTTTAGACCCTGTGCTTCCACTGCAGGGAGCTCGAGTTCTATCCCTGGTCAGGGAACTAAGATCCCACATGCCACTTGGCCAAAAAAATAAAAAGAAATATGAATCTTAAAAAAAAAATTATAGGAATACAAAAATATCCAGCACCCAACGGAGAAAATCCATAATGTCTTGCTTCTAAACAAAAATTACACAGTGATAGAATTAGTAAACAAAGATATTAAAACAGCTATTGTGACTGTATTTCATAGGTTCAAAAAGCCAAAGTTTATGTAGAAATATGGAAGAGAAAAAAAAGACCCAAATTGAACTTCTAGAGTTGAAAACTATGATATCTGAAAAGAGGAATACACTGGGTGAGATTAACAGCAGATTAGACACTGTAGAAGAAAATATTAGTGAACTTGAACATAGCAATAGAAATTTTCCAAAATGAAGTTATAGGGAAAACAAAAACAAAATAGGAAGAGAATATCAGTGAACTCGGGGGCAACTTCAAGCAACCAAATATATATGTAATTGGAGTCTCCAAAAGAGAGAAGGCCTACAAAATATTTGAATAGCCAAAATTTCCCCATATTTTATAACTATAAACCCAGATCTAAAAACTTCATCAAATCTCAAGCATAAGGAACAGGAAGGAAATTACATCATGGCACATCATAAGCATATTACTTAAAGCGAGTAAAACAGAGAAAATCTTAAAAACAGTCAGAGAAAAAAGATAATTCTATATAGAGGGGAAAAATAAAAATAATAGCAGTTTTCTTGTCAGAACAGTGCAAGATAAAAAATAGTTTACTGAAAGAAAAAACCTGTCAACCTATAATTCATTACCACTGAAGGCTTCTTTAGTCAAACAAAGGTGAAAGCATTTATCACCATCAAACCTGTACTACAAAAACATGATCTATAAAAGAAAAAACTATAAGTTTTTAAAATTCAATTCACTAAAATAAAAACTACTTTTCTTAGGAAAACAGTGTTAAAAGAATGAAAAGGCAAGCCATGGACTGAGAGAAAACGTGTGCCTATCACATATCTGCCAAAGGATTTGTATAAATCATAATAATGAACTTGCAAAACTCTATAAGTAGAAAATTAAAACTCAGTGAAAAATGGGCAAAAGATTTGTACAAGTAATTCACCAAAGAAGATATATGGATGACAAATAAACATATGAAATATTGCTCAACATCATCAGTCATATACATCATCAGTCATAAGAGAAATGCAAATTAACACAGTGAGGTACCACACACACCTATAAAAATGGTTTAAATTGTAAAAATTGACTGTTGATGAGGATATGAAACAAAGTGAACTCTCATATGCTTCTGATGGAACTGTAAAATTGTATAGCCATTTTGGAAAAGAGCTTGGTAGTTTCTTTGAAAGTTAACAGACACATACCAAACGATCCAGCCACTGAACTCTTAGATATCTACCTAAGTTGAATAAAATCATATGTCCATACAAACACTTCAGATGTTCATAGTTGCTTTATTTTTAATAGCCCAAACTGGAAGCAAACCAAAATATTCATCAACAGGTGAATGGATAAAAATTGTGGTGAAATAGAATACTAGTCATACAAGTAAAAAGGAATAAGTTATTGACATACACATCAAGGTGGATGAATCTTAAGATCATTATATTATGTAAAAGAAGCTAGACAAAAATTGAGTACATACTGTGTGATTCAATTTATATAACATTCTAGAATATTCAAGCTAATCCATAGTGACAAAAAGCAGGTTGCCTGGAGATAAGGGTGGGGAGAAGAAAAGGTTGGAGAAGAACAGGAAGAAGGAATTTTAAAAGGACGAAGGGAAACTTTTTGGATGGATGTGCTTATTATCTTGATGTGGTGGTGAGTTCACAGATGTACACAAATGTTAAATTTTTCATATTTTACACTATAAACATGAGTAGTTTAATATGTTAAATATGTCTTATTAAACTGTTTGAAATAAAAGGCTGTGATATAGAAACTCAGTCTGGGTTTAAGGAAGGAACCGGTGTTTCTATGAACTAGAGACTTTAATCAGTGAAATCATAGAACTATTAAAATATAACTATTATAAGTAATTTAAAACAACAAAATATTGGAATCCATGGAAAAATATTCAAGTCAGAAAATAAATGCACTTTGAAAACATATGGGTGAAGGTACTGTCTGTGTGTACAAGATTTGGTCATTCCAAAAATGTTGCCATCTGCTAAATAATTCTGTTTTAATAGGAAGGAATGATAACACAAATCTTGACATGATTTGGTAGTGCAAAAAATATCATCAAAATTGGTTAAATCTTTTCAAAATTATCAAGGAACCAAAAAACTTGAAATGCCATTAGCCAAGCAGTTATGGTAACATGGTCACTAATAGAAACAATGATAAAAAACGAAATTGTTCTTGTCTTAAGAAAATACATTAAAAGTTTACAGTAAGTTTTAAGATACTTAATTTTAGACACATAGATTTTAAGCAATGAGTTTTTTTTTTTTTCCAAAAACACCCCAAAGTCCTAATGGAGTTAGCACTCAAAATATTTTGGGGCAAATTCCCTGGCTGTCCAGTGGTTAGGACTTGGTGCTCTCACTGCCGGGGTCCCAGGATCATTCCCTGGTTTGGGAACTAAGATTCCGCAAGCTGCACAGTGAAGCCAAAAAAAGGAAAAAATATTTTTGAATGAATGAATATGAATATTCATTACAGACTGAGTTTTGGGTCTGAATCTTTTTCTTAATATTTGCAATTCACATTGCAACTGAAAGAGAACATGGCTCATGTGAATGGAAATTACCGCTACATTTGCCAAAACTTTCTCCTCCCTTTCCATGGTATTTCCAGAAGCCATAACAGTGCCTGGTACTTGATAGATCCCAATTACTATGTTTTAATGAATTAAAGGATTTTAGTAATCATAAAATGACCTAGGTTCTTCCATCAGTGTCTCTTATGCTTTGATGACTTGACTCTGAGAGAGAGACCACTTAACTTTCCCCTCCTCCACAAATTCTTCTGTGCCTTCCAGTGAAGGCTTTACTGCCATGCCTGGGTCATTCATCATTTTGATATGTTCGTGTAGGAAGCTGACAGCCTTCAGGCATTGTTAAACAAGGATCCTGAAACTTGAAACACAAACTTGATAGATGTCTTGCTTGCTTAGCGCTGGTGGCCTTTCCTCTGAAGACCCAGACATGATCAAAATGCTTATGATCATGTAAGTTGAAAGCAGGAGAAAGAACACTCATTGCTATGATTTTGGACTTTCTTTTCATAAACTACTTGGAGAAAAATGGGTGTTTGTTTCTCTTCCTGGTAATACACCATAGGGAACACAGTTTGATCCATCAGTCTGATTTTTGCCCTGAAGAAAATTACAAATAGGCACTTAACTTCCCAGAGACTTTGCTATTGCAGCAAAGATCGATGTGTACTTTAAGGGCATTTGGTTGACTTATTTCTTTTCCAATATTAAAAAAAAAAACAAAAAACCCAAACAGACTTTCCTTTTAGTGCCTGTTATTTAAATAATTAATCCAATACTGAAAATTTATTGAAATAGATTTTCAACAGTGACAGATGCCCTGGAGCACCCTATTAGGCTTTCTATTGTATTGGGCTTTCTTATAAAGACAGATTTTTAATTCCACAAAATAAAAAGTGCCCTTAAGCCTCAACCAAATTAAAAAAAGATCTATTCTGAGAACTTAAATGGTTTTACCTCTTAAACTTGAGCTAATTTGAAGCACACAATCAATGCATGAGTTATAGTGCTCGTGCAGAAGTGTGCTGCTGGCCTTGAGGCTAGCTAAAGGAGATACAAGCCAATTGCTAAATAAAAAAAAATCCAATCAGATAGAAAGAAAATTGCTTAAATAGTTTATGAATATGGTGATTGTTGGTGAAGAGCCCCTCATCTTCCTGCTTATATACTGTATTAGTCAGCTGGAGCTGCCATAACGAAATACCATAAACTGGGTGGCTTAAGCCACAGAAATTTATTTCTCATAGTTCTGGAGGCTAAGAAGTCCAAGATCAAGGTGCTGGCTGATTGGCTTCTCCAGTGAGGGCTTTCTTTTTGGCTGGCAGATAGCTGCCTTCTCACTGTGTCCTCACAAGGCAGAGAGAGAGAGATGGAGAGCGATGGAGAAAGAGGAGGGGTAACGGTGAGGAGGCAGGGCGGGGGCGGGGGAGAGAGAGAATTTGTTCTCTCTTCCTCTTATAGGGACACTAACCCCATCATGGAATCCCCACCCTCATGACCTCATTAGGTAATTAGGTAAACCTAATTACCTCTCAAAGGCCCCACCTCCAAATACCATCACATTGGGAGTTAAGACTTCAACATATGAATTTTAGAGGGAAACAAACCTTCAGTCTATAACAGTCTACACTGATCCCCCCAGTTATGTTCTTCTCACATATGAAGTATATTCATTCTATCCCAATAGGCCCAAAAGTCTGAACTCATTCCAGTAGGAACTCTAAAGTCTGAAAGTCCAAAGTCTCATCTAAATATCATCTAAATTAGATATGGATGAGCCTCGAGTTATAATCCATCCTGAAGCAAAATTTCTTTCCAGTTGTGAACCCATGAAACCAGACAAGGAATGTGCTTCCAAAATAGAATGACGGGACAGGCATAGGAGAGACATTTCCCTTCCAAGAGGGAGAAATAGGAAGAAGGAAGCGGTGATGCTTCCCAAGCAAGCCCCAAATGTAGCAAGGCAAATGCCATTAGATCTTCAGGCTCAAGCATAATCCTCTTTGGTTTGATGCTCTGCCTTCCGGCCCACTGGGCCAATAGTTCTACCTCCACAGCTCTCGGGGGTTGGGGTCTTGCCCCCAAGTATCTGGGTGGCTCCATCCCCAAGGCTTCTGCCCCCCAGAATCTGTGCAACTGCTGTCTGAAACCAAGGCAATGTGTCTCCACAACCTGCCTGAAACTGAAGAGGCAGCCCTGATGGTCTCTGAATCTCCTTTGGAGTCATCCTTCCCTTGTCTTGAAGAATAGTGCACGTTCCCAGCTGAATAACTCTATGGTCCCATTCCATGATATCTAAGAAGTCCAACAGCTTTCCCTCATTTTGTCCCATCTCTGTCCCCTTCAGTTCAAACTGGCAGTGTTTCTGCTCATATAATCCCATAATCTCTTTATCAAGTGATAGTCCTGCTACACTCTAGGTGTTCTCTTCCAAACACTATTCCTTATTTTTTGCAATGTGGACAGACTAAGAATTTTTGAAATCTTTAAGTTTTGGTTTTTTCTTCAATTTCTCCCTTAAAAATTCCTGCTTCCATTTATTTCTCCCTTTTTGCATTTTACTATAAACATCCAGGAAGAACCAAGTTGCTCCCTCAACACTTTGTTTAGAAATCTCTTCAGCTAACACCGTTGCAATATATGCAGTGTCGGACACCCTAACAACTTTTGTTAACTTTTTTGCCTACTTTAAAATAAATTTCAGCAGCTGTTAGAGGTTTCAAAATGCTTTTTTGACCTAGGACAAGAATACCCTTCCTCATTCCAGTGTCCCACTTTATCTTCCTGTCTTTTGTAAATGTAATTTAAGGCCCCTCTGTGCAATATCCTCTTTATCTCTGGCTCATGAAAGAAGTGTGATATAATTCTAATGTGTTTTACATGCCATATATTTAATGTTAATCTTCCGTGATTCCTGACCTCAGTGTTTCCTCCCAATTATTTATTTTGCTTAAACTTTACAGAGCCTGCTCTGTTTATTTATTTATTTTTTCAAGGAAATGGTGCCCTACGTATCATCAATCCTTAAAATTTTGCCGGAATGTCAGGGCTTTGCCTGCTATGTTATAAGCACTTGATGGATTAAATAGATAATTACTTATCTGTGCTTTGGACTCTTAAAATAGTCAAAACTCAGATTTTATTCATAGAATGTTCCAAGTGTTTTAAAAAATATGTATACGTTGCATGATTATATTGCCAAATAATGACCACCAAGAAAATGAGTAGTATACATACAGAACTTGGAATATAGACAAGGTGAGTCACATTTAACTGCCCTTGTTTTCTCTAGGTAGCAGTATATGTTGAATAGAAAGTACAGTAGTTCCCCTCATCTGAGTTTTTGCCTTCCTTGGTTTCAGTTACCTGCAGTCAACCGTAGTTTGTTAATATTATATGGAAAAATCCAGGACTAAATGATTTATAGTCTTCAATTGAAAAAAAAAAAGAAAAAAGAAATCTCTTTAGCTAAATATCCAGTTTTATTGCTCACAAGTTCTATTTTCCAGAAAACAGTAGAATCTAAACACAACTCAACCATGTTCTTTGCCATTTTATAACAAGGATAACCTTTCTTTGGTTTCCAATGACATATTCCTCATTTCCATCTGAGAATTCACCAGAATGGCCTTTAATGTCCATATTTCTACCAACATTCTGTTCATGCTTATTTCTGTATTCTCTGAGATGATGGAAGCTTTTTCTCCAGATCTCCTCTTTTCTTTCTGAACAGCAGACACCCTACAAGGCTGGAGACTTGAGCTGTAATTCAGAGTATCTTAGAATGATATTCCACATTTGATTTTCACAGCTGTAGGAAATAAGGGTCTTCTTTAGGTGTACATGGTAGATTTCAGTTCACTTATGTGATGCTTGCACTTGGAATTTGAATCCCTGAGCTCATCCTTTTGTTTTACCACTTTGTCCAGTAACATTAGGAGCAAAAAGCCAACATCACTACATTTGTTAGATTTCCAAAATGCTGGAAAGTAACATATGCACTGTCACCTAGATCCTTGCTTCATCTAAGTGGTTGATGAGAAGTACCCAATGACTTATATATGACTACCAGTGCTCTCTTTAGTACTGGAAATATAGTTGACAGTATCTTTAAAACTAATCAGTTTATAGAGCTATTTCTGGACCATCCAGAACCAATTTAGAAAATTCATCCTTAAAATTCTGTTCCATAGAACCACTCTTGGTACCAAAATCTGTATTAGTCTGGGTTCTCCAGAGAAACATCATATATGTATTCTGAGAGAAGGAGAGAGAGAGAGAAGAGAGAGAATATGAAAGGCTATAAGACATTGGTTCACGCGATTATGGAAGCTGAGAATTCTAAGATCTGCAGTTGGCAGGCTGGACACCCAGGAGAGCCAATGATATAGTTCTAGTCTGAGTCCAAAGGCCTGAGAAGCAGGAGAGCTGATGGTGTAAGTTCCAGTCTGAGTCTGAGTCCAAAAGCAGGAGAAGACTGATGTCCCAGCTTGAAGATAGATAGAGAGAGAGAGAGAGAGAGAGAGAGAGAGAGAGAGAGAAAGAGGATTCTGACTTAGCTTTTTATTGTATTTAGGCTTTCGATGGCTTGGAAGAGTCACACTCACACAGGGGAGGGCAATCTGCTTTACACAGTCTATGGATTCAAACGTTAATCTCATCCAGAAACAACCTCACAGACACAATGCAGAATAATGTTTACCCAAATATCTGGTCATCCCTTGGTGGCCCAATCAGTTGACACATAAAATTAACCTTCACATTTGCCAATTAGGGAGCACCACCTGTATTCAATAGTTGGGCTAAACCAAGAGCTCAATCTACTAAAGAAGGGGAGAAGGTGTGCTCCTCCAACAGCTGCTGGGATGCCAGCCCAAGTTATAGCTGGGAGTAGCTGTGCCTGGCCCCATGAGAAAAACCAGCTCAGATCAAATAGGAAGGAAGAAAAGCTTCATTAGTGACTCTTTTTGATTTCAGAAAAGCAACTTGATTCTCGAATGGGAGGTGATGTTGTTTGTAGTTATTTATTAAGAGTTAGGGGAGTCTGAGGAGAGACCCCATTCTCAAACTCTGCTCTGAAATGTGAACCATACATCCCTGGCAAACAGGTCTGGCCCCAGACCTTTTAGAAGGTTGATCTTTGCCAAGAGTGGAGGAAGACTCACTTTGGTCATTCAAAGCCATTAAGTTCATTGAGTTGATAACCAGGCAACACACACACACACACACACACACGCGCGCACACACACACACACCCTTTTCCCTTAATCAGTCCACACTTGTACAGATTCTGAACCAAAGAAAATACCTGTACAGTTTTCTATTGTTCAGTCATCAAAGCAGGATTCTCATCGTCTTTTCATCTCTCTTTCTTTGGGATCATTGTTTTATTTAATTTCTTTCTCATCAGATAGACTTGACATCCATTATAAAGTCCCATTTCAAAGTGCTTTGACCCTTCATTTTGGGGGGGGTGGTGGTGATTAAATTTTTATTGACTCATAACATGCCTGAAAGAGTACACAAATCACTTTTTAACTTAATTGACTTTTTTTAAAGCGAATACATTTGTGTAACCACCACCTAATTCAAGAAATAGAACATTACTTTAGTCCCCTCCTAGTCCTTTAAAAAAAAAACAAAACCAAACTTCTAAACCTTAATTATTGATTAGTAGCAACACAAATAGAGTGATGACAATGGCAGTGAGAAGGGGTGAGACTCTGGCATGGAGACTGCGCACACTGGGCCAGCTTGATGGACCCTGACAACACAGGCATAATCTTGGCCACAGCTCAGCAGTGGAAAGATTCTTTGACAGGGTGCTGGATGTGGCTCCTGTCATAGGACAATATTAAAGGAACTGGCAAAGTCTAGTGAGCAGGAGATGACGTGCTGGAACTCAGAGAGGTGGATGGTCCCATCTCTACCAATGTCAACTCTTCCAGGATATTGTCAATGAGCTGCTTCATTTCTGCCATGAGGCAGTTCATGAGCCAGCTCAGGTCTTTTTTTCTTGCCCCCTCCTAATTCTTAAAACCCCAAATGTAAACCTATCAGTTAGTTCTGCCTAAATTTGTACTTTACCTAAATAATACAAAATTAGATAAATAAATAAAACATAGAATAATACAATATGTAATTTTTTGTGTCCTGCACTTTTCAGTGTATGGTCTCCACAATGTCAGGTTTATCTGTGTTGTTGAATGCAGCAGTAGTTTTTATATTTTCACAGCTTTATAACATTCCATTGCATAAATATGCTAAAGTTACTTATTATTGTATTACTGTTGGACACTTAGGTTATTTCTGCTTTGGGGAATTGATGAATAATGCTACTGTGAATATTATAATATACCTGTTTTGGTGGGTATGTGTGTGTTTCTGCTAGGTCTACATCCAGCAGTGGAATTCCTAGGTCATAGTGCATGGATTTGTTCAGTTTAGGAGGCAACGCAGATTTCTGTAGTGGTTGTACCAGTTCACACTCCCACCAGCTGTGTGTGAGAGTTTCAGTTGCTCTACGTCCTGTCATTGGTATTGTTATTCTTTTTAATGTTAACCAGTTTGCTGAATATGTAGTGGTATGTTATTGGGTTTTTAGTCTATATTTCTCTGATGGTTATGAGACTGATCACATTTTTCATATATGTACTGACCATTTGTATAGTCTCTTGTGAAGTGGATTGAGTTGTCTGTTCCATTGGTTTAGAAGATGCTAAATGGATCCAAACTTTGATCATGTTCAATGTGGCTATTTTGTAATTGAGTGTATTCATTTTCTAGGTGGCAGAGATCTGATCTCCAGCTGACACATTAGTCAAATATGTCTGGGTAATCATTCTGTTCTTAAATGAATGGATTATTATTTACACTATGGTGATGTCGTCGTAAGGTTCTCTTTTTTTTTAACTTTTTAAAATTTATTTTTATTGGAATATAGTTTATTTACAATGTAGTGTTAGTTTCAGGTGCATGGCAAGATGAATCAGTTATACATATCCACTCTTTTTTAGATTCTTTCCCCATATAGACCATTACAGAGTATTGAGAAGAGTTCGCTGTGTTGTACTGTAGGTCCTTATTAGTAATCCCTCATAAGGTTCTGTCACTTTATTAAAATAGGGATTCCTGGTGGCTGCCAAAGGCTCATTTTTGACCCAGGTTGGTTGCTGGAATTTTGTAGGAACACATACAGTGGCCCAATAATTCGTCTTGGTAACACTGGTCATTATCAACTGAATGTGTCTCTCCTTCCAAGTTCATACGTTGAAATCCTAACCCTCAGTACCTCAGAATGGGACTGTATTTGGGGATGAGGCCTTTAAAGAGGTAATTAAGGTAAACTGAGGTCATTAGGGTGAGCCCTAAACCAAAATGACGGGTGTCCTTATAAGAAGAGGAGATTAGGACACAGACAGGTACAGAGGGAAGACCCTGTGAAGACACAGGGAGAAGACGACCATCTACAAGCCAAGGAGAGAGGCCTCAGAAGAAGCCAAGCTTCACAACACCTTGATCTTGGACTTCTAGCTGCCAAGACTGTGAGAAAATAAATTCCTGTTGTTTAAGCCACCCAGTCTGTGGTACTTTGTAATGGCAGCTCTAGCAAACTAATACACTGACCAAATACTAGCAATCCATCCTGGAGAATCAAAACCATTGAACCTTGGAGTTGGAAGTTCTGGTTCAACATCTTTGGCAAATAAGACATTCAGGCTCTATTCTTTTGGGGATAGAGCAATTTTGATCCTCCAAAGAAGTCTTAGGAATATTCCATTTGACCCTCGAACTACTCAGAGAATGTCCTTTCTGTGGGTAAGCAGTTCTCCCATACTTAATATGATCTGCAATTCCCTTCCCCACCCTTCTTCTTGGATACTTTCCACTACTTTCCAAAGCCAGAGGACAAAATCACTTCTCAAGTTGGTCCACTTAAAGCTGCTCCCAGCTGGAAAGCACTAACAGTATTCCTACCAACTGTGCTCAGCCACTCTCTAGCCATATGTGAACATTTTAAGTACAGCGTATTGTGGCAAGTTATATTATGGTTCATTCAATTCAACCACAGTGTTTGTGTGCCAGGCGCTGCATAGTGGGTGAGGGGTGCTGAGATGAATGGAACACTACGCCCACAATTAAGGAGCTAAATTGCTCAAATACTGTGAGGTAATCTGGTGACAGTAAATGGGAAATGATACAATAGGGGTCCTGGAATTACTTAGCAAGAGACTGAGGAATCACTTGGTGGTGGATATTGAAAGATGGCCTTCCTCTGCCAAAAATAAACCTGTATACACTTGCCTGTGTGGCCCTGGGGGCCCCAAGGTGTCTGTCTTCTGAAAATGCACCAGGACCAGAGAGAAATCTGGAGAAAAATAAATGCATAAATCTCCCTATGGAATCAGGATCCCTATAGTTCTTTCTGGATCACTCTGTGTTTTGTAATTTCAATTCTCTACAATGTCTTGGGCACTTAGCACGGCACCAAAGAGCACATTTTTTGCTCCCATTGCACACATGCTACAATTTAGAAAAAATGAGAAACATCTCAAAGACCTGGGAAGAGGCAGAGTCTGCTCTGGAATTACAAAGAAGCGGAGGGCAGGGCCCTGAGAGGGGGTGCATTGGGTACAGTCTAGGAAGGGAAGGAGCAGGGAGGCAGCCTGTAAATTTTTTTTTTTTAGAAAAGGAATCAGGAGCTATTTCTTGGTTTGTGAGCTTTGCTAACATTTGAATTTTCCCTCAGAGGGCTGATCGTGTGGGTGGATGGTATTGTTCGATTGTAAAATGGGGCAGCATTTGGTGAGTGGTTCATTTAAGAGCAAATCACTGGTCTGACAGAACAACCCATGTGTCCTGTCCCATAAGCATGGGGGAAGGGGAGCTAGCACTGCATTTCCTCTAAATTGACTCTGTGAAGCAGGTATTAGTAACTCTAGTTTGCAGAAGATAGATTTAGAGAGGTTAAAGCAACTTAACCAAGGTTAACTTGAGGGCAGAGTTGGGAATTTGAATTTAGCTTAGGCTGTGAACATTCCACAAAAGAATAGTCTTTATTTTATTTATCTATTATTATTTTTTAATGCTAAAGAGAAGAAGTTCAGTGGTATCCAGCTGAGGGGAGAAGAAAGTGCACAGGTAGCTGCACTGCAGGGTCTGTGACTGGTCCAGATTTCCTTGGGTCAGCCTCCCCCGGAGCCCCTCCTTTCTGAGGTGGCAATGAGGTCAGCAGGGCTCCCCTTCATATGTTCACTCCTGGAGCAGAAGACTCCATGCTTGATGCCCTTCAGGAGGTCTGAGGATCACAAGGGTGACTGATAGGCTATCTGGTCATTCTCAGAGGCCTTCCTCAGGCTAGGGAAGGCCATGCAGAAAGACCTTAAATTGACCTAGAATAACCATTATGTGAGGACTAGGCACACAGGGGTGTGAAAATGATTGTTTCTGAGACATTTTCAAAGCAGTGGGCTCCTCTCTTAAAATATCAGTTGATGTGTGTCCCTGAGAGTCCCTGTTACCACCTACCACTTCCCCACTGCTGTCTCTTCCGAGAAATAGCCTAGGCACCTCTACTCCTCATCAGAAGGAAAAGCTGAGGCAGCAGCATGAGGGAAACTAGGAGGTTCTTTCACCTTGGCTTTTAACTTTCAAAAGAGTAGGCTCCTAGAGTGACATAAAAAGTTAAATTGCAATCACCCTTGTGCATCTTAGACAATAAAATGGATTTGGAACAATGCAAATGAAACAAGACAAAGTTTTTGTCCCCTTCTTTCTACTAGAAAAAGCTTCCTGGACCAAGGGAGTGTGGGGAAAGACACAGAAGAAATGTAAAGGGAGAAAGTTTGTAAGGTTCCCTAGTGGACCCCAAGTAGAGGAATGCCATTGGCACTCAAAGATCACCAGCCTCCTCTGGAGCCAAGGCCATCAATTACCAGCATCCAGGGTCCATATGGGAACTAAGAAGCACCTGACAGCACCTGTTCAGTGCAACAACGTCATCACACTTCCCAGTGGCTTCATTTTTATATCAGTCCGACAGGAGTGTCACATGTTTGGGCTCTGAGTCTTTTCTCAGTCTTCATTTGACTTAACCCACATGTAAAATCTAGGCTTCCATTTTACCCAGATAGAGAATGGGTCCTAGTCCCTGTAAGGGAGCAAAATGTGCCACCCCAAAATGTGTCTCTCTGGCATGAGGAATAATGTAGGCTGAGGATTTTTAAGAGACAGAAGACTCAAGAAGTCTTTCTTTTTACCCCCTCTCTAGCTGCCTAAAGGAATTTAGATAAAGTGCTGTTTTGTTACTGAACCAAACTTGAGTTGTTCACCCAACCCATAACAAAGCCAATCTACTGACACTGGGTTGTGGTGAAGCAAAGTACAGCATTTATTGTAGACACCAAGCAAACAGAATATGTAACTCATGCTCAAAAGACCTGAACTCCCTGATAGCTTTCAGGGATTTTTTTTTTTTAAGATGGAGACTATTTTTTAATATATTTATTGATTTATATATTTGGTTGCACTGGCTCTTAGTTGCGGTATGTGGGCTTCTTATTTGCGGCAGGTGGGCTCCTTAGTTGTGGCTCCAGAGCTCCTTAGTTGTGGCATGCAAACTCTTAGTTGCAGCAAGCATGTGGGATCTAATTCCCTGACCAGGGATCAGATCCAGGCTCCCTGCATTGGGAACAAGGAGCCTCATTCACTGCACCACCAGGGAAGTCTCAGGGAAGGGTTAAAGGCGACATTGGGGTTGGGGATGCAGCTCATGGACTTTCTTCTGATTGGTTGGTGTTGAGGTAACAGGGTGGTGTTTTGGGAATCTTAATCATCAACCTTCTAGTTCTAAACAGTCTGGGGTCTACGTGCCTGTGGTCAGCAAGTAGTCACCATCCTCCACCTGGGGGTGGGGACGTGGGGGATGTCTTAGCTCCTGCAGAACAACTCAAAGATAGGTATCAGATTGTTATGTATATCCCTTGGAAACCAAGCAGGACCCTGTGGGGCTCCTGGGTATGGAAGCCTTTCTGTTCCCTGTTTCTTGTTTGTAGGGAACAGACTCCAGCCTTCATGACCTTCCCTGAGTTCCAAAGGGCAGATTTGGACAGTTGCTAGTTGGGGAAGAGAGGGGATGCAGAGACAAGAAATGACCTGAGGCAAGATTAGAGGAACCAGAGAAGCTCATCAAGATTCGGAGACCACCTGAGATGAGATTAAAGGAGTGCAGGCCCTGCACACACTCTAATCCTCATCAGCAACTCCATCCTTGAACCACTGTTATAAAACTCCTTATCAAATCCTTCTGGGTTGATACACACAGTTTTTGAGGGCAGAAGCCTGCTGTGTCCCCCTTTGCCTGGTAAAGCAATAAAGCTATTCTTTTCTACTTCACCCAAAACTCTGTCTCCGAGATTCAATTTGGCACTGGTGCACAGAGGCCAAGCTTTCAGCATCACCTTGAAGAGAAACTAGGACTCTGTTTTATCTCTGAACTACCATTTAAGCTATCACTACTTTTCTTGTTTGACTGCTTTTCCTTTGTTTCTACATTCCCTCACTTCTCTAATAGTCAACTGCTTGAGTCTGCTCTTTGGAACTCAGGGAAGACCTAGGAAGCTAAAGCCTTTATCTAGAAACAAGAAATGGGAACACAGAGGGGCTGTTATACCTGGGAGGGCTCTGCAGGGTCCTGCTTGCTTTCATGCTCCCACAACAGAGGTACCACCAGAGATATCTGCAAAGAATGTGGGCTTGGTGTGGTGGGGGGGAACTCTGCAGGGACTAGAGATCTGAGTCCACTCTGTGTCCCATTGTCTGTGCATGGCTCAGCAAACATTTGTTTACCAAACACTTGCTTTTCCTTCTCCATGTGAATTGCCTTCCCCCCACTTCGAAGTCCCAAACCACTACCCCCAACATCCCCTTTTGTCTTTAGCTGAAGATGGTATTTAAGCTGAGGGCTCCAGTCATTTTGGTGAGTTACTCAGTTTCCCTGGGTATCTCCCACATATACATTAAACTTTTGTTTAATTTTCTCCTGTTAATCTGTGTCCTTTCAATGCAATTCTTAGGCCAGCCAGAAGAACCTATAAGTGTAGATGTGAAATGGAGCAAGACCCTGTGGGGTCCTCCCAGGTACGAATCCTTTCTATGTCCATTTCGTGTTGTTACCAAACCAAACTTGGGTCCACTATCCCATGTGCAGTAATGCCAGTCTACCAACACAGGGCTGTAGTGATGGAAAGCAAAGGCACTGATACAAGGAAAACAAGTGGCTCATGTTCTAAAACCCGAAACTCCCCGAAGGGTTCAGCGAAGCTTTTTTAAAGGTGTGCGGGGGCGTGTCTCAGGGTATGTGATCAGCTCATGCACAATTCTCTGACTGGCTTATGGTGAGGTAACAGGGTGGTGTCACAGGGGTTAACATCATCAGTCTTTAGGCTCCAGGAGGCCTGGGGCTATGTGCTCATGGTCATCAAGTAGTTAAGGGAGGTTATAGGAAAAGAGTCTGCCTCAGGAAGGTCTCAAAGGGTCCTGCTTTGTTACACTGTTTGCAGGAAATAGCAGATTCAAACAGTTGCTAATCCAGGGAGGGAATGCAGAAACAAAGGAGGAGCAATTAAGAAACTAGTGCAGTGATAAATCAGGGTCCTGGCTCGTCCTCAAGGAATAGACATAACAATACCTTTGAGTTCTTCTGTAGGAACTAAGGCCCCCACTCAAGTGGAGGATGGTAACTTCAGGCTGAGCACAAGATTCCTAGAACACTACCCAGGTACCTCACCACCAATCAATCAGAAGAAAGTATGCACACAGTGGAAGATAAAGAAGAATTTGACCCCTTCCGCAAATGATTCTCCTTTTAAAAACTTTCATGGTCGAGAAGAATCTTCGGAGTTGGTGTTTGGACATGGGTCCACTTTCTCCCCAGGTTGCCAACCTCTTGAATAAAGCAACCTATCCTTTCCAACCAACACTTGCCTTTCAAGTATTGGCTTTTGAGTGGTGAGCAGTCGAACCTGAGTTCAGTAACAGAGGAAAATTTCTTTCCCCCAACATCACTTACAGAGGGTCATAGTTAGAAGACGTAGGAGCCCCTCACTTGGGTTTGGATGGACTGAGTGGAACCAACCTCAGGGTTCAAGTTAGGCCTTTCTCCCATGCCCCATGCCATCTGCTTCAGCATGAAGGTGCTTCCATAGGTGCTTTCTGAGGAGCCATGTTTCTGCAGGTACAAGAGTAGACAGACAGCTGTCTTGCTGAGACATCAGCTTATTTGTTCCTATGGCCCTCACAGGGCCAGCAGAAGTCTGCTGCTAAAGCTGGCTTTTTGGCACAATCGCTTCAGTGTTTTAGGTACTTAAAATTCTATCTGTACAAGTTCAGACATGACCTGAGTGCTTGTCAGTTCAGGTTCAGCTCAGCTCTCCCAGGGCTTGGGCTTGTGTTACCTGAAAACTGGGTTCACCTCTTGGTGGGTGTTGAGCCAAAAGACACAAACAAGCCAAAGATTGGGAGAAGGAAAGATTTATTATTTATTATTATTACTGGGGATCTTTCCCAAAGCAGCGTCTCCTCAAACAGCAAAGCTGGTGAAGTTTTAAGCTAAGTGTACATGCATATTCATGGAGGGGCTTGGGTGGTCACCCAGTCCAAGCTTAGCTGATTAAAGTCACAAGGGTCAGAAAAGGTCAACATCATCATCCCTTAGGTTCAAGCTGATCTTGTGGTTGAGTGCTTCAGGCTAATATTTACCACTGAAACAGAACTGGGAGTCTCTACAACTGATGCAATGATCTTTGCTATTGGTATTTCTCTTGCCATGATAACAGTCTTCTACATTCGTTTGTTCCCTTAAGATCATTAATTACTGAGACCTGTTAAAAGGCAAGCATTGTGGTGAGGCTTAGATCACAAAATGGCTTAGGTCAAAAATGGCTTCTCTTCTGTCAAGGAAGCCATGCCTTTTTCTCTGGGGACCCCCTACACTATCTGTTTGCATTTGGGAGAATGAAATGTTCTTCTCTCTCTCCCTCATGTACCCACTCTGCTGAGTGAGCAGCTCTATCTGCCTCAGACCATGTATTCTGGGATGTGTTGTTGACAAATTTGGGAAATTTCATTATCCCCACCCAGTACTTACTGAGAATAAACCAGGAGATACTGGAGGAACCCTCTGGTCTCTGGATGAAGACGGAAGGCTTTTGGGAAAAGGTGAGCCAGCCTCGCCAGCACTGGATAAATTTGTTGGTGACACAACCCAGGAATGGAGTCAAAGCTGGTGACTTTCTAGAAACCCAGGACAAAATATCAGCCTTCCTTGCTATGGACTGATGTCCTAGAATTCAAAGCAACTAAATATTAAATGAAGGAATGTATGGGGGACCGGAGATGTGCCACCCACATCCTCATTCAAAGGAGGATCTGCTCCCTGTGCTGCTGGGAGTGTTGTCAGCAGACAGCCCTCAGCTCTCAGGCCCTTCTGAGTCTGCCTCAGCTGCAAGGAGATGCCACGCCCAAGAGTACACCTTTCCCAGGGTGGGCCATGTCCAGTGATGATCAAGGCAGGGACATAAAGGCCATCTCAGCTCGCAATGACTCTGACATCAACTACCCAGAGTTGGGCCAAGATTCTCAGGTTAAGGGCACCATCTCCCACAGGATGCTCTCACTTCAGACACAAACCACAAATTACAGGTCCCCATGTTACCAAACTGAACTTGGGCCCACTCACTCAATCCACAGCAAAGCTAATCTACTGGCACCTGGTTGTGGTGAAGGAAAGCACAGCATTTATTGCAGGTGCCAAGCAAGGAGAACAGGCAGCGCATACTCAAAAGACCCAAACTCCCTGATGGCTTTCAGGTGAGGGCTTTTTAAAGGCAACATTTGGGATGAGGGTTGCAGCTCATGGACTTTCTTTTGATTGGTTGGTGATGAGGTAACAGAGTGGTGATTTGGAAATCTTAATCTTGGGGAAATCTTAAACTTGGGGAAGACCTAGGAGACAAAAGCCTTTTTCTACAAACAAGAAACAGAGGACATGGTGGGGGGTGCTTTTGTATCAGGGAGGGCCCTGAAGGGTCCTGCTCAGTTTCAATCCCCTGTTTTCTTTGACACTCCTCCATCCTGAAGGGAACAGGGATGGGACAAGAAAGGGAATACTGTTTTGAATGGAGAGGTTAATCATAAACACAGCAGGGGAACTTCATTTTAGTGGGACTCAGCTTCACCCAGGCCACTCTCACTTCTGGCTGGCTACAAATTTGGAGGTTCCCACTAACACTGCAGGTCTGATACTTTTCTTAGAACAACTCACAGAACTCAGGAAAGCTCTACACTTATGATTAAAGTTTTATTATAGCACAAAGGATACAAATCAGGACCAGCCACAGAGAGAGACACATAATGTAAGGTCTGGGAGACTCCTATAGGTAAAGCTTCTTGTCTTTAGGACATGTTACTTTGCAGCACCTCAACGTGACAGTACACCAAGCCAGCCAGGGAAGCTCCCCACAGCTTTGATGTCCATGATTTTTATCAGGGCTTCCTTATGAAGGCATCATTGATTAACTCATTGACCATGTGACTTAATCTCTAGTTCCCTTCTGCTCCTCCAAGGTCAGGCTGATTCAAGTGGCTCACACCCCCAAACCTCTAATCACATGATTGGTCTTTCTGGTGTGAACAACCTCCATCCTCAGCCATCTCATTAGCATAAGCCATCAGGTGTGGTCCAGGGGCTCACCATGAATGACAAAGGCATTCTAATCATTGAAGGAATTCCAAGGGCTTAGAGGTTCACTCCCAGGAGCAGGGTACAAAGGCCAGCCAAGTTCTTTATTGTACATAGCCCAATGCCGGACAAGTCTAATGGACCATTTCCCCTCTAGAATCCCTATGGAGGTGATGAGGCCACTGGGACAGTTCTACTTCTTTCCAATCCTTTCACATGGCTCCAAGGGCATTCTCTGACAAGCATCCTAGGCATTAACTCTGTCTCAGAGTCAGCTTCTGGGAGAACCTAAACTGTAGCAGTTAGTTCTGAGAGTGGCCCAAGAGAGTAGGTGATAAGATGAAGTATTGGAATTAGATCACACACCGCCCAGCTGGTCCTGAGCCCCTCATCACTGATTGTGGGTGAAGCCAGGATAGGCTCTAGCACAAGGGGACTGTCCAGTTGTTACACCTTTCACCCACCCATGGTGATTCAGTGCTCCAGTGGAAGAGAATATCCTGGGGCGATGTATCAGGAGTTTGAAAGTATGGGGGATATAATGACTATAAGGACCATGGGATGGATGGCTGTTGCTAAATTCTATTGAAAATGATAAATTCTAGAAAACAATAAGAAAAGGCCAAGTGTGAACGTCAGAGGGCATCCTTGGTACCTTATAAAGAAGTCTCATCTCCTGAAGTGGGAAGGCAGTAAAAGCTGAGGCTCTGGGCCAGAATTTAATCATCAGAGTCCTGAGCCTGCAAGACGTTAAACTCCAGCTGGGACAGTGCTGGCCTGCCAAGGTCAGGGCCCTGTCTGGGAAAAAATTGGATCCCAACACATGGATGGCACAACTGGGTTTATACTCCTTCAAATATTGAATTTGAAGATTCCAACATAACCTCTGAGCCTGAAAAAGTGTTATCCCTCCCTTAAGAGTCAACACTGCTATTCTAGGGCTTATGGGATGTTTGATACACCAGCACAGGATCAAATGTAACACTGTGTCAAGGGTCCAGGGGACCCACTTTACATCAAAGGAGATGCAGGAGCAGGCCCATGACCATGGGGTCCACTGGTGATGTCACAGGCCCCCCTCCACCCGCCCCAGTTCCTGGTGTGGTTGAAGATTGGAAGAATGTGCATAGCTTCAGTGCCAGCCTTTTTAAAATTAATTAGTTTATTTATTTATTTTGGCTGTGCCAGGTTTTAGTTGTGGCACGTGGGATCTTCGTTGTGGCATGCGGGATCTTTTGTTGCAGCCTGCAGACTTCTTAGTTAAGGCACGCAGGCTTCTTAGTTGCGGCGTGCATGCGCCATCTAGTTCCCCCAGGGATTGAACCCAGGTCGCCTGCATAGGGAGAATGGAGTCTTACCCACTGGACCACCAGGGAAGTCCCCAGTGCCAGCTTTGAGGCAATACTTTATGAGGATGGGATTTCTTCTTCTGGTGAATCAAGGATCTTGTACAGTTCAGTGGGCTTGGTATCCAGGTGACCTACTTGATACTCCCTTGCCCAAGTGTGATAGCAAATGGACAAGGACAGCAACCCAGGCTTGAGGGGAGCTGAGGACCTGTCTCAGATGGGTCATGCTTCCAGGTAACCCACCAAGATGGGTAGATGTATTTTCTGAGGATGAGGACAATCTAGAATGGAGAGTGGAGGAGGGGCGTGATGAGTATCAGGGGCAACACCGAGCCCATCTGAAACATCTGCCAGAGTCTCTTATGTTTGTGTATATCTTCACCAGCTGAAACCAGCTCAGGCATGGAATCTCACACATCTGAACATGCTCAGAGAAAAATTCTAGTGGAGTCCATTGCTCCTGTGTTGCCTAAAACAACTTGAGAAACCAAAAAGGAGCCTCCCTCCCCTGGCAGCTGTTCACAGGTCCACACCCTGGATCTCTTGCTTCTAGGAGCACAGAGGTAAGGTCCCTATGATGCTTTATAGTCACCACAGGGGCTGGACAAGGTCATCCCCAGTGGCGCTGAGATCTTTAGTGGCTGAAGATGATGGTGACAGTGAAGTCTTCCTGGGAACCACTGGACAAATAATGGGTTCTGGAGGAGATAAGGGGAAGGAGGGACCCTGCTTCAGCAGGGTCATCCAGGGTTTGGGAAGGGAGTGGAACTTGTTCTGGGTTTTGTTTTGGGGAGAGGAAGGCATGGGAAAGGCACTGTGGGCAGGAGTCCACGCCCAGGCAGGGACAAGTGGTGAGAAGGGCACTGATGAGTCAGCAGAGGAGAAAGAGCAGGTAGGTGGACCCAAGTGGGGGCGAGGAGGAGAAGAAGGGGGACAGCAGAGGGCCAGGGAATGGGGGTGGGCCTGGAGGTCCCGAGCTGTGTGGCCCAAAGGTCCGGGCCTGCAGGGGGCCAGCCGTGCCCTCCGCACATACCTTCCTCGCCTCTGGTGCTGCCTCTACCTGCTGGCCTGGCTTCTCTCCAAACAATCTCATGCCTGTGCCTGCTCTTTGCTCTACTTTCTCTGAGTCCTGTGGGCAGCCCTCTGTGCTGAGGCCTCCTCTTCTGCCCTCTGTTGTGTGCTTAGTCCTGGGGGAGCTCAGAAATGCCCTGGAAGAGTCCCATCCCACCCCCACCCCCCCACCTGCAGACATTGCCTTCGTCTTCATGCCCAGTCTGCCAACTGTTACAGACATAGCTCACTGAACCTCCAGCATCTGGAAATCACACTTGCCTTTCTCTCTAAAATGAACACTTCAGACTGTCACTTTATTTTTCTCAGCCTCTCAAGCTAGAAGCCTTTGACTTTTTCCCCCCCAGTGCCTCATCCAAACTGTCACAAAAATCCTGTGGCTTCCTCATGAGGTATTTTTCTCAACATCTTTCATTCCCTTTGGTACCAGACACACGACGCCCCAGGTCACCTGTACCCTATGAAATCCGTCAGAAACTCAGGATATGATCCCAGGAATCTGTATTTCTAATACCTTTCCAGGTAGTTTGCCTTGCACCAAGCAAGACTGAAATCTCTGTTCTAGAAGGAATATAATCAGGTGGATTAGGTTATGCTCCTGTAACAAATTAATGCTGAGATCCCAGTGGCCTAACATAATGTTACTCACACAAATTCTCATATGGGTAGGGCAGTCTCCTCCTTTTGTAGCTACGCCATCTGGAATATATGGTCCCCAAGATGTTGAGACTGGGGAGGAAGTAGCTGAAGGGATGTTTCTAAGGGACAGGCCTGGAGTTGGCTAGAACTGAGCTGCAAGGGAGGCTGGGAAGGGCCTGGGAAGTTCCCAGGAGGGGGAAGAATCTTCGCTGCAGCGGTCTCCGGGGCTCGTCTGGGTTTCTTCCTCTCCATGACTGCGGTTGTTCTCAGGTCCCTGTTATACCAGGAGGCAGAAGCGACTTTTCACAGGTGTCCTGCAATGCTCTCCACCACTCACACCAACTGTAAAGAGTCTGTGTTCTCAGCACTAAAACAGCAGGACTCAGCACTCATCCAGAGCAGTCCCGGGGCCCAGCTGCACCCACCTTAGCGCGGCCCCTGTCCTCTTTTCAGCTGTTTGGATTATTCCAGGATGCTCAGGATTTCCCCCTCAACTTCCCTGGAATTTCCAGTAGAGGGAAAAAGTAGAACTTTCCAGGAGTTGCCTGAATGAAGATCATCTGACACTGACTTTAGCTTTGGAAGATGAATTGAGATAAAACAAAGAAGAGCTTAGGAATGTGGACCAAATGTTGAGGTACAAACAACCATTTCTGAGTGGTGGCTCCACCTCGTCTGTTAAAGTAGAACAGTTTCTAAACATTCAGAATATTTAGGAAGGCAGCACGACGTGGAGGTTAAGGATGGGTGGATTCTGTAACTAGCTTGCCTGGGTTTGAAATGCGGCCTGCTTCTTTCTAGTGGCTAGTCTTGGGCAAGTTACTCTACCTCGCTGAGCCTCGGTGTTCTCATCTGTAAAGAGGGACACATATGCAGGGCCATCTCCTTAACTGTTATGAGTATTGAACTCAGTGATCACTGTACCTGGCTTACTGTGGATAAGTAAAAGGACGCTATACCCCGTGTTGTTATAAAATCCTCGTCTACCCTTAAACTTGAACATCTTGACTTTTATTTTTGATAGATAATCTGTAAATGTCAATTTCAGCAACAAATTTAGGACACTTATCCTAAAAAATGTACTCTGCCTATTCCTATGGAAATCCTATGACAAAGGGAGGTGGGTGGGAGAAGGAAGCTCTGACAACCACGAGAGGGACCGTTGATCTCCTTTGCTACATATCAACAATCTCTGTTTGTCAAGTGGCAAACATTTTGTGACATGAAATGTTTGAAAAGTTGTACAAGAGCTTATGGGAGGGGACTCTGTTCCTCAGATTACTCCCATCTGCAGGGTCCTCTGCTTCTGCTGGATTTGGGGGGTGTGGCCTAGGCCTGCCACCTCTGCTTTTGAGAAATGGACGAGAAGTAAGGAAGGGGGTGGGCACTCTAGGGATCTGAGTCGTTGTTGCCTTGTCTTGTGCTTTTCCCCTTTCTTCTCTGAGACCCCAGGTGACGGGAACGGCAAGAGAAGGTGAAATTAAGAAAATTAAGGAACGTGTGTGCCGGATCTGAAATACATTGCTCGACAGCAGGGTCTCCTGTCCTCGTGTGGGCACATGGGGGTTTTCTTTCAGGCTTTGTTCTTTTTTTTTTTTTTAAAAAAAACATTATATTTTATTTATTTTTATTTTTTCTTTGGCTGCGTTGGATATTTGTTGCTGCTTGTGGGGGGCTACTCTTCGTTGCGGTGCGCGGGCTTCTCCTTGCGGTGGCTTGGCTAGTTGCGGAGCACGGGCTCTAGGTGTGCGGGCTTCAATAGTTGTGGAGCGAGAGCTCAGTAGTTGTGGCTCACGGGCTTAGTTGCTCCGCGGCATGTGGGATCTTCCCAGACCAGGGCTCGAACCCGTGTCCCCTGCATTGAGAGGCGGATTCTTAACCACTGCGCCACCAGGGAAGTCCCAGGCTTTGTTCTTGATAACGGGGGTGGAGGAGGCGGAAGTGAGGGTGTCATACACGAACCATAAAGAAAACTGGAGTTTGTGTACAACAATGGGGAAGATCTTGGAGTAAGTTTTTGCCATAAAATAAAGAAAATACTGGCTGAATTATTTTCCTTCCCAGGGCTAGGATAGAGCATGGTATGCAGAGGTTGCTTCTGATGGGCCTGTAAATTAATGTGAGCAAACTTTTCGGACCACTAGCTCAACATTTCTCTCTTGAAAACAATTTTTTGCTGTTGCTGTTAATCAAAGGTTTTCTAAGACTTTATTTGTTAATTAACTTTCCAGTTTCCTAAACCACATTTCTTAATATTTTAAAATTAAAGTTAGCCGAGGACATTTCTGCTTTCAGGAGTATCGGATTTACCAGCTTAGTTCAACTCTAATTCCAAATAGCTGCAAGTATATATTTTCTCCTTTCAATTATGCTTTCGCTCTCCATTCTGATTATTGCAGTTTATGCAAATCAAGCTGGAGAAGAGATTTAATTCAATCAACTGTGGGTCTGCTTACACTAATTTGAATATTAGCTGCCGTCTCTATGTAAATGACTAGAGAGAAGGAAACTTGTTGCTATGCACCAATTGTGATGCCATTCTTACTGGCTAACCTTGTGTCAGATCTCAAGGTCAAGCTCAAAATCAAATTGGTTATGGGAGGTTGTTTGTGGGTCCTGGAGGAAGACACCACCTCCCAGGTCTGTGCTCAGGGTGATTCTAAAAGATGGCTGATTTTTTTTTTTAACATCTTTATTTGAGTATAATTGCTTTACAATGGTGTGTTAGTTGCTGCTGTATAGCAAAGTGAATCAGCTATATGTATACATATATCCCCGTATCCCCTCCCTCTTGCATCTCTCTCCCACCCTTCCTATCCCACCCCTTTAGGGGGACACAAAGCACCAAGCTGAGCTCCCTGTGCTATGCAGCTGCTTCCCACCAGCTAGCTATTTTACATTTGGTAGTGTATATATAAGACGGCTGATTTTTTAGACACTGTCAGGAAGACCTCCATCTTGTCCATTATTTATGATCTATGAGAGAGAAGGAAGGAAAGAGAGAGAGAGAAGGATTGTTTCTCTTTACTGAGAGTTCACTCCAGTCACTCAAACGAAGCAGCATTCTTCACATACCAGGTCGAGGAAGGCAGCTAAGGTATCCATCCGCCCCCCCCCACCCCGCCCCGCGGAAAAATTGGAGACTAGGATATTTGGAGCCTTAGCGAGCTAGGAGGAGAGTCTTTCTCCAAATCTCACAAAGGATCAAAAACAGAGAAATTAATAGCATAGAGTGAATCTTTAGCCAACAGGGGAGCAGAGGACAAACTAAGAAAGAAGGTTCCTCGGGAACCTTGCCCCTGGCTGCCCACAAGCAAAACACTGAGTCTTTGAAGTGCTAATGTTGCTTTTCGTGGGGAGGAAGAAAAGAGAGGGGACAGCAGGGTTATAAACATGCTATTTGTTCGTCTTGAAGGTGCTAAACCAGTTTCCAGGTACAGGTGTTGTTTTGCTTTAGAAAGCTAGAGATGCGTTCTTCATAGGAAAGCTGACCAAATCCTAGAGCTGATTCTTCTTCCTCTTTTTTTTTTTTTCCCCGCATACTAAACTGGGTCAGGGAGAGAGTTTCATATTTTTGTTGTTGTTGTTACACTGCCAGCTCAGAAGCAAGATGATTGGCTGAGACTTAGAGCCTAACAATTAATGTTAAATACAGGCAGCTGGCTGGGTTTTGATTAAAAGCCACAATCAAGAAATCTGGCAATCTGGAACTTCGTGATAGCTGAAGCCTGTTTTTTTCTTTTGTTTTTTTTTTTTTTCTGTTTTTGTTTTTAACCCCATATACACAATTGCTAATCTTTCGGGGTCTTTTCCTTTACTGTCACTACAGTTTTTCATGTTTAAAAAATTGGCAGAAATCGTCTGAAGACATGCAAGATTCCTTGATTCTGAAACAGCTGAGGGCTTCTGTGTTGCTGCCCATGTGATTTGGAGTTTCTGCTCTATTTGATGAAAACGAACACCGAAGACGGTAATCAATTTGTTAGCACAATGTTTAATTATTCTTTTTTTTTTTTCCTATTCAATTAATTGCTCATAAATGGGGAAACAAAAACTACTCAAATCAACCCCCTTTTATTGGTAGGGCTATTCCGGAGACTGTATTTTTTGCTTCTGGCGCCACCTTATGGACGACAGCTATATTTCAAATATGGCAGTCAAGAATGGATTCATTTAGAAAGTGTTAGTATACTGTCCGTGTAACTTCTTGGTTACACGGACAGTATACTACGAGTGTGATGATCACCAAGTATAATGATCACTTAGTTTCTATTAGGGAAAGATTTCAGAAAATACCCTATAACAGGAAAAACTAATTGTGGTGAGTATGGAAATGTGTGCATCACTATGAAATATATGAAGAAAATCCAAATTTTGTAGTTCATATAAATCATCTGCATTTCCTTACAAGTCCTCAAGTCCTTTATGGGGGGGTGCACAGGGAGTGTCCACATTTTCCAGCTATCTCAAGATTTCAGATTTCTTCTCTCTGCTGAACTTGTGGTGGTGAAGAAGGAGAACTTGGGGCCCTGGGTCAGTGACCCCACACCTAGTTGCAGATGGGCTGAACCATTTTCTGGGCCTCTGCATGGAGTCTGCCTTGAGCAGCTGGTCCCTTCTGGCTTTCTGGGTATCATGTTGGGGATGGGTCATGAGTCAGTGTGCTCCACAGACCCCATGGCCCCTTAATTGTGACCTTGGCTGGCACAGGCCCTCTCATCACTTCTGGTCTCTCTACTGGGGAAGGGACAAAGTTCTGGATCTTCTGCAGACCATGTGCGGGCTCTGGGGTGTCAGTGACGTGTTCTCAGGCCATCTGTGTAGACGTCTTACCCACCATTGTTAGTCTTGCTTGTTGGATGTGGTACTACACCAATGACCACTCCCTAAAGACATGCTTGGGAAGTTGCCTGGTTTCCCACATCTACCCCAAGGTGGGAGTGAAGAATACATATGACTTGGAGCAAATCTGTAGAATCAATTTTGGCAAGCTTGACTCAGACGCTCACAGAATTGTCAAAACTATCATATTTGCAGGGACTGAAAAGTACAAGTTTTGTAGTCAAAGCTGAAAATTAACTCTTTTTCGTGTGTGCATTTTAGATGTAATTATTTTGATTCCTCTTAGAGGCAAATGGATGTTTCTGGCAGAATGGGAGAGCATAAACTTGGAAATGCAAATTGAAAAACACATCAATGTCTTTCAATAAAATGTTGCTTCTTTTCACTGTTATTATTATTAGTTCTAAAAATGCAAACATCTCATAGTTTGAATAAAAACTTGGAAAGCAAATTGCAGCGTCTATATTACTTCCTCTTAATGTTTCTTTCCTGACTTGACAAAAGTCAGATTGGTTGATATTTGGTTTTGCATTGACATTTTCCTTAAGAAGAGGTAGAAGCAACAAGATCGGAGAAGCTGGTGCATTTTAATAGGTACCCAATTTCCGATCACAGAGAGATGAGTCCTGGTATAGACAGTTTTCTTGCCAATCCAGTCCCTACACCAAAGCAGTATTAGCCCTTTAAACAAAATCACCTTTATTACTTTTTCCTTTGAAAAACCTTCAAGGTTCCCCAGGGGATATAAATTGAAGTTCAAGCTCCCTCTTCAGATGTACCTCCCACTACTCTCTTGTAGATTGCTTGCATGCAGAGAAACTGTTTCCTGTCTATGTCAGCCCGACAAGCTTTGTCCCTTCCCATTACCCCACCATGAACATCTATTTTTTTAATGCTATTTATATTTAATTTATTCTTCCAGGCCAATTCAAATCTCTTCTCATCTGTGAAACTTTCCCAAATCAATCAGCCTCTCCCTTTTTTCATTTCTTAGGTCAGTGTTTCATAACCTGAAGTGAGCATCAGAATTACCTGGCTTGCATTTTCTACGCATGTTCTAGCCTCAGGCTCGGAGATTTTAATTCACTTGTTCTGGGATTGGATCTACATGGTTCTGAGAATGTCCCTGTTTTTTTTTTTTAATTAATTAATTAATTTATTTATTTATTTTTGGCTGTGTTGGGTCTTCGTTTCTGTGCGAGGGCTTTCTCTAGTTGCGGCGAGTGGGGGCCACTCTTCATCGCGGTGCGCAGGCCTCTCACTATCGCGGCCTCTCTTGTTGTGGAACACAGGCTCCAGACGCGCAGGCTCAGTAGTTGTGGCTCACGGGCCCAGTTGCTCCACGGCATGTGGGATCTTCCCAGACCAGGGCTCGAACCCGTGTCCCCTGCATTGGCAGGCGGATCCTCAACCACTGCGCCACCAGGGAATCCAGAGAATGTCCCTGTTTAAGAATCAGGCTGAAGAACGGAACTGGGTCACTTGCAGAAACGTGGATGGACCTAGAGACTGTCACACAGAGTGAATTAAGTCAGAAAGAGAAAAACAAATATTGTATATTAACTCATATATGTGGAATCTAGAAAAATGGTACAGATGAACCAGTTTGCAAGGCAGAAATAGAGACACAGATGTAGAGAACAAATGTATGGACACCAAGGGGGGGAAAGCAGGGGTGGGGGGATGGTGGTGGGATGAACTGGGAGATTGCAATTGACATATATACACTAATATGTATAAAATGGATAACTAATAAGAACCTGCTGTATAAAAAAATAAATAAATTAAATTAAATTAAAAAAAAATCAAGCTGAAGTTTAAGGTCTATCCTCTTCTAGTCCATTCCATTCAGCACTTAACCACTATTGCTTTGTCCTGTGTAATGCGGTGACTGGGCAGGGTCTGAGATCAACTGTCAGACCGTCAGGGCTGAGGGTCCACACATTTCCCTGGAGTCCTTTGCGTGTCCCGACATAGCAGACTTCTGCTTGTTCATGGAATGCTCTAGAAACTCAGGGATGTTAAGAGTTACTATTGTTCCCACTTTCCTTGATTTACATTACAGTCAAGGACAGGGGCTTTTCCTACCATTGGTGTTCAGACATAGAGAGGCCCTACTGGTCTATAGGATAAAACGACCAAATTCCTGAAAGAAAAAATCACCACAAGGGGCAAAGAAGTACTAATTCATTAAACCCACATTTATTGAACACCTTTTATGTGCCAGACAGTGCGTTGGAGGTACATGATAACAGAACAGACAAGCTATCTCCCTCATTTCAGTGGGGACATGAGAGTGGACAGACAGAAAAGATGTGGAGGAGTGAGTACACAGTTCAGAGAGGGACCGGAGTTCTGAAGAAGGGAATGTGCACCAGGTGAAGCAGCAGGGGAAAGAAGAGTGGGTCTTGTTCTGTGTGGGCTGCGCCTCTCTCTGAAAGCTGGGGCAGCCCCTGATGTCACCCTTTCCTGGACCTGCAGCCTCACTCCGGGAGTGCTGGGACTCTCAGTGCAGGACAGGCTTAGGCCATGGAGGAAAAGACAATGTTACTAAGGACCAAATAATGGACCTGTGCATCCCTTCTCCCAGTGCTGGACAGAAGGTTAACAGAGGTCAGCTGTTAGGAGGATACAGGCATGGATGTGGACACCGGCCATGCAGGTTTGGGTCTGGAGGTGATCATAGGCAGTGTGGGCCAAGGCCCAGAGCTAGGAAAGTGACAGCAGGCACCAGGGCAGAGGGCTGGTGGGCAGGCAGGACTCGAGTAGAGGAACTGCAGAGCTCCCACTAACCCTAAAAAATACTCTTTTTGCTCCCACCCGCTCAGAATCCTAGCAGGAAAGATACCCTACAAGGGTCTCTGGACACTCAGGTCCCTTACGTAGTCAGTCCTAAGGACTTACGTAGATGCTCCTGGAAATAGCAGTCACAGTTAACTGGCCAGTGGGTGCTCAGAGTGGGAGATGGGTGTGTGAGAGTGAATGGGTGGCTAAGTTGTGCCCACCCACCTCTGAAGTCTGACCTGCTCTTTTTATTTTTGCGGTACGCAGGCCTCTCACTGCTGTGGCCTCTCCCGTTGCGGAGCACAGGCTCCGGACGCGCAGGCTCAGCGGCCATGGCTCACGGGCCCAGCCGCTCCGTGGCATGTAGGATCTTCCCGGACCGGGGCACGAACCCGTGTCCCCTGCATCGGCAGGCGGACTCTCAACCACTGCGCCACCAGGGAAGCCCTGACCTGCTTTTTTATCTCTCTTTTGTGAGAACTTTGAGGTCAAGGATTCCTTTATATTTGGCACTAATCAGGGCTTCTCAGAGTAAGAATTAGGAACTCAGCAAATACTTATTGGTTTCCATTTGACTATTTTGACTTTGGGCTTTGTTTTTTATTTTTCTCTCACTGAGGAAGCATTAAAATGACGACTGGCCAATGTCAATCAGATTGACATGGGTAAATCAGTGGTTGATTACATTGAGACTTTTTTTCTTCCTGATCCTCCTGCAAGTATGATTCACAATTACATCCAAGGAAGAATTAAACAATTCTGTGATGCAAATGAGATTTAACTCATAATGCTCCTGGGGATCAAATACACACAACTGCTTAATTGCTGGAAACTTGCCCAAAGTTGGTGTTTCAGTTATTTAATGCTGACAAACAAACCACCTTAAAATTTAGTGGCTTAAACACTATTTTATTATCTTTCCCGATTCTATAGGTTGACTGGGCTCACTTGGAAGAAACTTCTCTTCCACAAGATTATGGTTGGGGCTGCAGTCATTTGGGAGCTTGATTGAGTTGAAAAGTCCCAAATGACTCATTCAAAGAGCTGGCCATTGGCGTTGGCTGTTGACTGGGAACTCAGCTAGGACTGCTGACTGAATGTCTCAGTTCTTATTCATGTGGCCCTCTCCATATGCAACTTGGGCTTCCTCACAGCATGGCAGCTTGGTTCTTGGGAGAGGCATGCAAGAGAAAGGAAGCCGAAGTTGCCAGTCCTCTTAAGACTGAACTCACATTCACCACGTTCTATTGGTCAAAGTAGTCATGGGCCAGCCCACATTTAAGAGGAGGGGAAATAATCTCTACACTCATTATAAGAATGGCACACATGTACAAGAAGTTTCCATCTTTGGAAACTATCTACCATATTGGCCCTCTGGCCACCACAATTCACATCTCTCTCCAATATGCAAAATATACTCACTCCTCCCAACCAGTTAGCATTATGTTATTAGCTCAAAGTCCAGGATCTCATTATCTAAATCAGGTTCAGTTATGAATGGGTGTCCGTGGGTGCAACTTCTCTGGTGTGGTTCCTTGGTGTAGAGTCCTGTAAATTGAAAAGACATTATCTTTTCTATACACACCCAACATACAATGTGAGAAAGGGACAATATAACTATAGTAAATACAACAACAGGTGTATAGCTTTCACTAGTCCATAGTAAATCTGAAATCCAGTCATGCATATGTTAACAGGTTTTTTTTTTTTTCTTTTCAAATTAAAAAATCAGTCTCTAGTTCTCCTGGGGAGTGGTTCTCTATGGCTCAACTCTTCAAATCATCCTTTCCTTTCCATAAGAAATTACCTATGCTTGCAGCTGAATGGTTGTCTCAGCCTACTTCCTTAGCATAAGAAGTTAGGGGTCCAGAGACCTCTTTTTACTTTGAACTGTCTCTATCTCTTTTAGTCCAAATTAGTATAATTCCTTAAAAAGCTTTATAGATTTCCTGTGTATCAAATTAGAAATCCACTCCATTAGACAAAGTCTGTAGCCAGAAGTCTCCTTGAGACAGGCACCTCTAAATCTTGGAATGAGAGTCAGAATGCTGTGGAAAAACTCCCTTAAGATTCTTGGAAGTCTTGTTGTCTAGCTGAGAAGGTCTTGAGGCACTGTTTTAAATCCTCCTGAGGTCTTAGAAGGGTCTTACAACTGCATTCTTGCTTTGAACTTTACTCTGAGAACACATTTTACATGGAAACATGGACTTAACCTTTGCCTTGATGTCATTCCTTCTGAGAACATTTTGTTGAGTCCTGGGTCTCTATGTGTTTTGTAAATTCTGCTCTCAAACTGGACTGTCCTTTTTGAGGGGGTTTCATCTCTCCCTTTTCTCATATTTTCTCAGAGGCAGCTACAGGAAACTGGTTGTCACTCTTAACATTCTTCCCAGAAATCTCTTTGTCTAGGTGCATACACGTATTAGTTACCCTTTCTATTCTCAGCATCACTGCAGAAAATGTTGCCCAAATTTTATAGTGTTGCCAAACTTTCTACCTATCTGTGACATGGATTGCCTTTTCTTTAGCCTCCAGTGACAATTTCCTCACTCACTCTCCTTCCAGGCTTCATTAGTGGTTTCGTTGAGGTCCTTTTGGCTCCTGTCTGCCGCCCAGCTCCAAAGCCAAAGCTGCATATTTTAGGTTTCTGTTACAACAATACACACTTCCGGATATTAAGCTCTGTTTCAGTTATCTAATGCCACAGAATAAACCCTAAACAAAATAAACCTCAAAACTTAGTGGCTTAAAACAACATCCATTTAATTATGTCTCAAAATTCTGTAGGTTGAATGAACTCAACTGGGCAGTACGGCTCCCATGACATCAGCTGGGGCTATGGTCATCCGAGGGCTCTCCTGGGATGCATGGCTAAGCCTACTGACTGAAGACTTCCGTTCTCTTCCACTTGGGTCTCAGCATGTAGCTGTTTAGGCTTCCTCAAAATTTGGTGCCTGGGTTTCAAGAATGAGTGTTCCAAAAGGAAGGAGATAGAAACTGCTAGCTTAAGGTCTGGGTTTGAAATTCACTTCTGACATATTTTCTCAGTCAGAGCAAGGGGACAACTCAGATTCAAAGGGAGAGAAAAAAACTCCACCTCTTGAATGGCATGCTGGTCATCTTTGGAGACTACCGCTGCTGGGGAGTAATGATTGCCTCTTGTAATAAGAAATTACATTGAATCGGGTGCTACTTTTCTTTTGTGGAGGAGATAGACCTCCCATTTCTAGAATCTCCCAATAATTTTTCCCTCTGATTCATCTCGCATACTGAAGGCATATTGATACTTATTGTTCAAACAATTGATATTTTGCTTTATCTACTGAGAATCTGGTGTAAGACAAATGCATTTGATGTTTCTTTCTGTTGGGCAGTAATTCTTGGTAAAAAGTTGGAAAAACAGGGATTGAAGCTTGAAGCAAAGTTTTAATTTAACATCGATGTGTAATATAGTCACCACAGCACTCCTTTTTTGTAAATATGATTTTTGTAAACTTGCAAATTCTCTGACTGATCATGACCTGGGTAATAGAACATCCATGAGGAATGGAGCCCTCCCTAAATAGAAAAGAGGGAAGAATTTCCCCCACTTAATTTGTTTTAGTGTATGTCTTTAAAAAAAAAACAACACACAGTTCAGAATGACATGAAATAGAAAATATCTCTCTGCTCAGTGCTCACCGCCTTCAAAAACTCAGCACCACTCTTCAGAGACAGCAGTGAATGCTGACAGATCTTCTGGTGGTTGCTATTATAAATAGATTTAATATGTTTATACCTCTCTTTCGTTTCTTTTAAATAAATTTATTTATTTATTTGGCTGCGTTGGGTTATCGTTGCTGTGCACAGGCTTTCTCTACTTGTAATGAGCCGGGGTTACTCTTTGTTGCGGTGCACGGGCTTCTCATTGCGGTGGCTTCTTTTGTTGCAGAGCACGGGCTCTAGGTGTGCGGGCTTCAGTAGTTGTGGCATGCGGGCTCAGTAGTTGTGGCTCACGGGCTCTAGAGCGCAGGCTCAGTAGTTGTGGCACATGGACTTAGTTGCTTCGTGGCATGTGGGATCTTCCCGGACCAGGGCTCAAATGCATGTCCCCATCATTGGCAGGTGGATTCTTAACCACGGCGCCACCAGGGAAGTCCCTATACCTCTCTTTCTTGATTGGTAAATTTAAGCAGTATTTATTGTGTCCTTGGATTACAAAGCAGTTTTACCAAAATTTTAACGTGTGTCAAAAACAAGTTGAGTGTTTCCTAAGACACCCCCAGAGTTTCTGAGTTGGCGGGTCTGGGATGGGGCCTGAGAATTTGCATTTCTAGCAAGTTCCCAGGTGGTGCTGATGATTTTGTTGGGGACCATATTCTGAGAACTACTGTCATGAAAATAAACATTTTTGTTTTTGACTTAACACTACATTCTTTTCTCCTCTCTTATTTATCTACTGATTTTTCTGAATTATATATATTTTATTCTGGCATTTATATTTGTGTCATATGAAAATATACTTATGTGTTTATTACTTGATTGGTCATCTTTAGGCAGTATCCAGTGACAGACAGCAGCTATAAAAGATGAGGAAATATGAGAATTTTTTTTTTTTTTTTTTTTTTTTTTTTTTTTTTGCGGTACGCGGGCCTCTCACTGTTGTGGCCTCTCCCATTGCGGAGCACAGGCTCCGGACGCGCAGGCCCAGCGGCCATGGCTCAGGGGCCATGGCTCAGGGACCCAGCCGCCCTGCAGCATGTGGGACCCCCCGGACCGGGGCAAGAACCCGCGTCCCCTGCATCGGCAAGCGGACTCCCAACCACTGCGCCACCAAGGAAGCCCAAAATTATTTTTGGTTTATAATTTTGTTACTATTATAAGTGGTGCCTTTGGGGAAAATTGTGTTTTTAATCATTTGGTGCTGTTATAGAGAAATGTAATTTATTTCTACATCTTGTTCTTATATCCAGTCACCTTGCTAATCCTTTAGTAATTCTAATTCTTTACTGGTAAGATTTTGCATGTTGATACCTGCAGCTCTAATTCGTTCATTGTTAATGTATAACGTTTCATTTTTCTCATTATATTACACATTCGTAATTCATTCTTATATGGATGGACATTTAGTGGTTCAGATGGTCTCCTCCTCCTTCTTTGCTATTAGGCAATAATGCAACAATACAATTTTAACACCTGTGTCCTTGTGGACATGTGTGATTTTTCTTTTCCAAGACATACCAGGGAGTGGAACCACTGGATTGTGGAAACTCAGACACCACTTGTGCACAATTCATAGCCTGTTGGCCTGACCTGTTTTTCCAGTTATTGCCATGGCAACCGGCTCTGAGTGAGCTCCCAGTGACTTTGCACAGGCGCTCCCTCTTGTTTGTGCTGCCTGTCTCTTGTCTTCAGCCCAGGACAGGGCAGGGGACGCAGAAGACCCTTGCTCAGTGTACACCTGTGCACAGTTGTGAGGTGTGGGGAGTTAACACCCTGTGGGGTAGACCTTTGGCACTGGGACAGAAGAGCCAGTGCATAAACCTCACCCTTCTCCCCCTGGACTAACTGCCCTGCAGTGTGGTTTTTTTTGGCCTCTCGAAGGGGGATCTCATTAGACTCAGGCCCCTTCCGTGCCTCACTTTGGTCACTTCTAAGAGACCACTTGTCCCTTCGGGGGTGGTGCAGCAGAGTTCACGGGCTCGTCTCCATGCCTCCTGAAGCTGCTCTGAAGTCTTCCTGTGTAAGAGGGGTGGGAGGGATGCGGACGGGTCGTGAGGAAGAGACTACTCACATTCAACTGAGGTTTGGGGGCTTAAGTGACTCACATGGTGAATGCTGTGCGTGGGAACAGGTGGAAAGCTGGGTTTCAGCTTTGGGTTCGAACTAGACAAAATTGGTGCTAGCAGAAATGACAGTTTCGAGGTTGGTTTGGAACAATGAAAATCAGCTAAGGATTTAGTTGTACATTCAGAGTCAGGACGTAGAAAAAGATGTGACCTGGATGCCCATTACCAGCTTGGATTAGTAAACAGTGTCAGGGCAGAAGTCTCAGGTCCTGATTCTGTGTACTTAAGTACACAGTTGACCTAATTTGTAGATTATGTTGCATCACAGTCCATGATATGATCATTCATGGTACAAATATTTATTGAGAACCTACTATATGCCAAATATTGCTCTAAGTGTTATAAAACTATTAACTAATTTAATCCTCATAACAACACTCTAAAGTAAGAATTATTATTATCATTATTATTATTATTATTATTATTATTAGCCGTGCCACAGGGTTTGCAGGATCTTAGTTCCCCGACCAGGGATTGAACCCAGGCCCCCTGCAATGGAAGCACCGAGTCCTAGCCACTGGACTACCAGGGAATTCCCGGAAGTAAGAAACATTATTATCCCATTTTATAGAAGAGGAGATTTAGATACAGGGAGGTTCATTATGTACCTCAGGTCCCACAGTGGTTGAACCCAGGAAGTCTACACCTAGGCCCAGGCTCTTAACCACTTTGCTACACTGATTACTGATTCTCTTGTTAGTTGCTTCTTCCACCCATCCTTCCTTCCTTTCTTCTTTCCTTCCTTCCTTCCTCCCTTCCTTCCTTCCTTCCTTCCGTCCTCCTTTCCTTCCTTTCTTCCTTCCGTCTGTCTTTCCTTTCCTTTTCTTTTCATGTCAGATTTCTTGAGGTATAATTAACATACGGTTGGACTATATTATTATATAATTAATATATGGCTATATTATCTTATATAATTAGCATAAGGTTATAATATAATTAGTATATGGTTAATTATACCATAATCAAGATATAGACATTTTCACCACCCCAAGAAGTTCACTGTGTCTTTTCCTTCACCCCCAGCCTCTGGCAACCACTGATCTCTTCTACCTCCCTGTAGTTTTGCTTTTTGGAGAATGTCACAAGAGCAGAGCCATGGAGTCTGTAGCCTTTTGAGCAGTCTTCTTTCACCGAGAATGATGTACATGAGCTTCATCCCCGTCGTTGCCTGTATTAGTGGCTTGTTTCTGTTTAGGACTGGGAGCATTCTATGGTGTGGATGTTTATTTATCCATTCAATAGCTGATGGATGTTTAGATTATTTCCAGTTTTTGGTGATTACGAATAAAGCTGCTGTAAATATTTGCCTACCGGTATTTGTAATGGGAATATATTTTCAATTTCCTGGGTAAATACCTAGGAATGGAATTGCTGCATCCTATGATAAGTGACTATTTAACTTTATAAAAAGAGCCAAACTGCCTTTTTCGAAAATGCTGTACCATTTTGCATTTTCACCAGCAATGTATGATTTTGCCAGTTGCTCTACATCCTTTTCAGCCCTTGATACAGTAAGTCTTAAAAAATTTTTCTTTAGCTGGTTTAATAGATGTTTAGTGGTATCTCACTGTGGTTTTGATATGCATTTCTCTCATGACTAATGATGTTGAGTATGTTTACATGGGCTTATTTGCTATCTGCATGTCTTCTTTGGAATGCTTTTTGGAAATAAGATTTCATTTTCATTAACCACATGCTTATTAATGAATATCATTAAGTCCAACTCTACAAATGGATGTTCACATACAGTTCAGAGTTTTTATTTCTGGTCATTACGGAGGATGCAGAATAGTATAGTAGTTAAGGACGGGAGCAGGGTTCAAACTACAGCTCAGTAACTTACGAGCCATGTGCCCTTGGGCAAATTGTTGTGTAATCCTGTGACTGTTTTCTCATCTGTAAAAGGAGGATAATAAGAGCACCTACTGTAAAGAGGTATTGTGAGGAAAATGTGAGATGATTCATGTGATGTATGTAACACAATGCCTGTGTAGGTGCTGTATAAGTGGTGCTATCATCATCTTCATCGTCATCTTCATTGCCATCATCACCATAATCATCATCTGGTCCATGATTGAGTCCCTGAAAGTATATATCAACTAACATACATTCAGAAAATGCACTCATTTTTATTTAATTCCAGAACTGTAAAGAGACCAAATTCAATCCCCAAATATCAAAAAAGAAGGAAAGAAAATCTGGAGAATGTATCTTCGTTACATAGTTCACATGGCCAGCAATTTGAAGATCCTGGAGATACTTTATAAAATAGCAGTTTCAATATGGAAAATCCCAATAATTTCCAGACCTGCTTTGGCATCGGGAAAAGTATAATATCTGGTTCTTCCATTTCTCCTCCAGATTCTCTAGCAGTCAACAGACTAATGTTTAAAACATGCTTAGACTTAAACAAACGTGTAAACCACTTTGCCACTTGCACACACCTTTAATTTTAATCAGGTGGAAATATGTCTTTGCTTTTTGTTGGTACAGCTCAATACTGACTCTCTTTTCTGATGGGACATCATGATATTATGAGATTGTAATGGGGTTTGGATTTGTGGACTGAATCTTGGGAAAACAAATTTAAACACAATTTAATGCTATAAAATGACTTTAGCTATTGATGTCGGAGACCAGCCCAAGAAGAACTCCTGTTCTTTTCAGGGGGAGGATATATAATTGCTCAATGAGTCCACTGAGGGGAGCCATTTCCATAGCAAAGATATTACAGACGTGGACTGGAGCTTGTGTCCAGGGTACGATATCAGCTTTAGGGTTTAAAATGCACAAGGTCTTCAGATTCCTAAAAGCACTGTAATTTTACAATAATCAGACAGAACCAAAAGGCAATACAAACACTTAGCTGCAATGATTTAAAATAAAAACCTATTGAATTTAGGTGGTGATACATGCGAAAGTCAAGAACATCTTTTTTCTCTTTGCATTCCCTTTGGAAATATCTAGCACCAAATGAAAGTTAGTTGTAGGTAGCAATAGCAATAGATAACGTTTATTGAGGGCTTGCTCTGTGCTAAGCCTGTCATAAGTATTGACTTATTTAATCCTCACAATGATCCTATAATTTTGGGAGTAGTTATTATCATTCCCATTTCATAGTTGGGAAACAGAAGCACAGAGAGGTAAGTGAACTGTCCAAGGTCACAGAGCTATTAAGAAGCAGGCCGTCCGGCTCTAGAAACCACAGTCTTACACGTCACTATGCTGCCTTTTAGTGGGAGAGTTCATAAGGCTTAGCTGAAAAAATGATGAGTGAATGAAGGGGAAAGTGGGAGAATGAGACGGTGAAATAAGGTGGTTTAGGCAATTGTTCCAGTGATCAGAACTAATATTTTCATGGAGACCGAGACAGAAAAGTCAAAACTGGTCTCCTAACAGTTGCATGAAGACAGCACAAACATCAAGAGAAAATAGATGAAGATGAATTTGTTTCAAATATATTTTAATACTGGAAACTTTGCCAAAAGTCCTTAAGGGTAATGACATTGGGGATATTAGCAGAAGGTTTTGACCCAGATGAACTGAACAGAGACATTGATGCAGTTTCAGTGAAAAACATGCTGTGTTCGACAAAATTGAACTTTGCTATGGTTTCATTTCTCCATATTTTATTTTATTTATTTATTTTTTTTGCGGTACGTGGGCCTCTCACTGCTGTGGCCTCTCCCGTTGTGGAGCACAGGCTCCAGACGCGCAGGCTCAGCGGCCATGGCTCACGGGCCCAGCTGCTCCGCGGCATGTGGGATCTTCCTGGACCGGGGCACGAACCCATGTCCCCTGCATCGGCAGGCGGACTCTCAACCGCTGCACCACCAGGGAAGCCCTCCATATTTTATTAACATTTCCGAACTTCTCTCATCTTCCTGGGCTGTCTTTAAAATTTTTTTCTCCCCTTTTTTTATTCTCATTTTTTTGCAGCTGTTTTCAAATACTCTGGCTTTGCCATGTTTTCTTGGCTTTGATGATATGTGAATCCCAATTTATCTGGTGATAAAAGAAGTCTCACAGAGAAATCTAGAAAGTTAAACTGCTAAGCCAGTTTTCCTTGACTTAAAATGATTTCAGCCATATTATATGCAACACATAAAATGTCAAAGATGAAAAAAAGTAAATGAATCATTTATAACCCCAAAGAGAGGAACAAAAATTTCTGAGCGATTCTTCTGAGAAAAAATATCTAACATGGAGCCTGAGAGGTATGCTTTGTGGTCCTTGGAGGAGCTCGTGACCCATCTCTGTGTTCACTTGCAAATTATTTTCTTGGCTAAAAAATAGCATATGTTAGTTTAGAAAAATTGACTTATGGAGACTATCTGCTTTGCCAAGGGAAGTGAGAGAACCCAATTTTATTATGTTTGTGAGTCATCTCTTTTCCTTGGTTCTGTAAAAAGATTGTTATGAAACTCATCAAATATTACTTAGAAATAAAACTAATGTTTGGGATTCATTTATAAAACAGGAATTAATTCACATAATTAAATGTCATTTTAACTTCAAGGTGCTATAAAAAAGACATTTGCCGTTGAAGATCTGCCTGTTTCCAGACATCAGTTGTTTGTATAGAAGCCTTTCTGGACGCTCTCCCGTGCTTCCTTTCAGTTCAGAGTAAGAAAGATGGTCAGTCTTGGAGTTCTGGTCAACTGCTTGGCCTTCTGGCTGAATAGTGCAAAGAAAGTGACTTGTCTTTTATCCCAGTTTGATTTAACCTCATGAAGGGCTTGAGTAGCCAGATAGCGGTTCCCGGCCAAGGGGAGCCTAGGAGAGCTCAGCCAGGTCCTAGAGAAGGCAGGGGGTGGGTGGAGGGGGGTTGAGCCGAGACTCATAACTAGAGAACCCACATCTCTCTGTAAGATCCAAAGGAAGTCGGGATCTGGGGCTGTGAGAGAAGCCACCCAGAGCAGGGTCTGTGCAGCCACAAGCACACAGTGGGGATTGGAGAACGCAGGTGAGAGCAGAGAATGTCTACAAAACTGCCTCTGGTGCGCCCCCGGGCCACTGCTGGTAGAGTGGTGTACTTGACACACGTCCCGTGGCAAGGTCAGAGCATTTAAAGTACAGTAAGTCCCCTATATATGAACCTTCAAGTTGCAAACCTTCCAAGATGCGAACGTGCATCTGGTTCCTTGTTGGAACTGTGCCATCAGCGTCAGGCGTGAGTGAAACTGCAGCTTGACCTCCGTCTCCTGTTGCTGACGATCCTTCAGTTCTACTATCTCCCACCTCCTCTCCCTCCTCCAGTCAGCAACTCTTCTTGCCTGTTCACTCGATGCCAGCCCCTGTATGCCGGCTGCTATACTGTACTACTGTACTTTTCAAGGTACTGTACTGTAAGATTAAAAATGTTTTCTTTATTTTTTGTGTTTGTTTTTTATGTGTTATTTGTGTGAAAAGTATTATAAATCTATTACAGTACACTACTATGTAGCCAATTGTGTTAGTTGGGAACCTAGCCTGATTTTGTTGGACTTACGAATGTGCTCTTGGGATGGAACCTGTTCATATGTAGGGGTATTGTACGTGGTAGGCCCGAAACCACGAAAGCAAGAAAACCAGTAAAAGGACACATCTAACTATGTTAGAAAAAAATGTCTATCTGGTAAATGGCATTTTACGACAAAGTTGACGCTGTCTCTTAAGACCTTAACCCTCGGTCTATGAATGAGGAGAAAGGAGCTGGGCAGGGAAGTGGTTTGGGTTGTGAAGCCTCACCCATGTTTGCCCTCTCATTGGGGACTCTCTCTCGTGGCCGTACAGACTTTCCTTCATCTTCCTTACCTATCCTCCCACCCCACCATATTGATGGAGGGCTGGGGGTGACTTAGAATCAGGGCATCCCAAGGCCCATGACTGGGTAGGTAAGCTGAGAGGAAGGGAGGGGAGAACCCATATACGAAGGTAGGAACTTCGCTTCTTTTATACTGTTACACCTGGGTGCATGATGGCTTCTACAGGCTTCTGTGGGTGAGTCTGAGAATCTATCACCTATTATATATATTTTATATAATTTGCATATAAAGTTTTTGGTAGAAAATACCCCCACATATGTTTCCTTTGGGAACCCAATACCTGACCCGTATTCCTTCTCTAGAAGGATCCTAGCATTTTTCACATCTTGATGGAGCCTCCTTTTCCAAGATAAAGGATTAAGATGAATATCTTAGAAACTGTATCTTCTTGGATTTCCTGCTTATCACACTGTGCTCTCGAGGATGATGCATGACAAGATACAACTGTTTATATGAGCATAGAAAACACTGCGCTTTGTTCTAAGTACTTTACATACTTTTACTCCTTTAGTCCTAACAACAGCCCCTGGGATGGATGATACCCATTTATAGATGAGGACACTGAGATAACAAGTAAGTTCCAGGCTGGCTCTGAGTTCAGCTCTCTTAACCATGCTACTAGTCAGTTTCTGAAAATGGAAAAGCAATTCATTCTTTTTTCCCTGTTTTTGCATTAGAAGGATGGAACGCCCTATCTCTGGTGCCCTAGAGCTCCTGGAAAATTTGGATAGTAAATTTTCTAGACTCTCAAGGGAAACAGAACTAGTTTTGTTTTGGGGGAAGTTTCTGGGTCTAATGGGCTATCTACTCTAGTGTGAAACAGCTAGCTGAAAAGTGGGCTTGAGATGCAAATGGCTTTGGAGGTACCATGCGATCTCCAGGGGAAAGAAGAAGGGAAATTACAGAGGGAAATTATGGCCCAGGAAAATGGGGCTGATCCAAGAGAAGCTGCCCAAAGGATCAAAGGAGTCTCACCCTGGGAAGACTTGGATGGGCACATGGATTTAGCACAAGACTGTCATGAATGATGGAGCATGTTGAACTTTTGTGACTCAGTGAAGCACCCCTGGTACTCACACACTTGTGTTTCCTTCTTTGGATTCTGATCTGGGTCTGTGAGTTGCTGTAACTAATAATGAAGCAGAGGTGCCACAGGGCCAGTGTGGACTCCAGTTTTAAGAAGGTCTAGTAGATGTGATCGTGTGTTCTTGGGAGCCTCGAGCCGCCATATAATAAATATGGATATCCTTGCTGAAGAGACCACATGAAGAGTTCTTTGGAGAGGCTGTGTGGAGAGGGAGAAGCCCTGACATTACATGGAGGAGATCAAAGGCCAGCCGATTGAGGCCACACACCTGTGAACCCAGTCAATTGGCTCAGCCAGCTTCCAGCTGTTGGAGCCATTCTAGTGGAGGCACCAGATGTATGAGTGAAGAAGCCCCAGCAGATATCACATGGGACAGATGTGTGTGTGTGTGTGTGTGTGTGTGTGTGTGTGTATGAGCCTATTGGTTGTTTCTCTGGAGAACCCAGACTATTACAGAGGGTAAGGCTTGCTACATATATTCTTTGTGTTGCTGAATAGAATAAGCTCAAGACCTTCTGAACTGGGACACTGGTGAATGACCCTTTGTTACATGTCTTAAAGCAATTATTGGATTGAGAATTTGGAGCTGTGTGTTAGGCTTCTGGTTCTGCCCCTCTGTGACCTTGGGAAAACCAATCAACCTTCCTGGACCTCAGTTTCATTATGGCTATAGCTCTCAAAAATTTCTGCAATTTAAATATGGTTATTAGGATAAAAAAAAGAAACAATGGAGCCCTTGTTACTGCAATAATGAGGTTTAATCATGGTGCAGGTGGGGACAATATAATAAGCTTTTTAAAATAAAGCTTTTAAAAGTGGGCATATTTTGTACTTCCTACTTTCTGCACTTTAACTTGTATGAGCTGAAAAGAGGCATATTCTTGGGGGTTACCATACTTAATCAATTACCCAGGGACATTAACTGGCACACCTGTTCACATTTACCTTTTTATTACTTGGCCTCAAAGCCAATAACGTTAGTTTGTCCAATTCGTTTTCATAATGCAACAATTGCTTTTAATCATACATTTTCTTCCAAGTGTCTGAGTGGATAGGAGAGAATGGCCACGTAAGTGTCAGGGACCGTCACTGAAAGGGAAAGCTAAACAGATTCTTTTTGGCTTCAGAGGCCTGATCACCAGGAGGTGTGCCCTCTGGACCTGGGCCGTTATCTGTCTGGTTTTAGTGTGTGTTCACTAGAATGATTATGGGCCTGTGTAAGCACAGTAGCCCAGTCCCTGGTGAGCGTTAAGGAGGACTCTGACAGGTCTGTGCATTCCCAGGACAGTGTCTCACGCCATTAAATGCCCACTGGTGAGGGGTGGCTCAGGTCATTCATGATAAAACAGCTGTGACACAGGGCTTGCGAACAGAGGAACTCTCTGATGGACACAGATGCCGGGGTGGAATAACTTTGTGGTTCATGCCTGTTAAGTGCTTTCTGACTCCTGGGAAGACCCTCGATCTTGCTTACTGGGACCTATTCTCTGGACACACAGTGACGGTAGATTGGTTGTTGCTGTTCCACGGAGTTCTGGAACTGCAAAGATTTAAGACTTAGAGATGGTGGTTTTCAATTTTAATTTTAACTATGGAGACTTTTGTTCAAAAGAAATGGGTACAGAGGTGCAGTGTGGGAAGTTGGTAGAAGGCAGTACTTCAGGTTGAAGGGGTCAAGGCAGAGCATGAAGGCTAACGCTTCCTGGGGCTGCTCCCTCAGGCCTCACAAAGACCCCAAGTGGGGAGTCTCTGAGAACCAGTGGTGCGGCCCAACTTCTTCCTCCTACACATGAGGGAACTGAGGCCCAGGGACATGAGGGACCTTCCCAAGAGCACTCTGCGAGCAAGAGGCACAGCCTGGGTGTTTCTTCCAGAAACTTCTCCACACCAGCATGTTGCTTTTACCCAAGGCTTGCAGCCATGATGGATTTTGGTTTGTGGTTCCTGTTGTAAGTCATGCTGGGCTGCTTCCCATGATCTTCTGGAAAAAGTTCTGTGGTCACATACATCCCTCTTGGAGATGCTTTGGTGAAGGGAGAGAGACCCAACCTGGAGGCTGGCTGCCACATTTCTTAGTCTGGTCTGCCACTGTCTAGCTTTGTGATGATGCGGAAGTCATTTTCTTTCACTGGGCCACAGTCTCCTCATCTGGAAAGTGGAAACCTGAACATCTGGAATTCTGGTCATATTAGCTTCCTATTGCCACTGTAACAAATTTCCACACATTTGGTAGCTTAAAACTGCAGAAATTTATCCTCTCACAGTTCTGGAGGCCAGAAGTCTGTGATTAGTTTTGCTGGGGTGAAATAAAAATGTTGGCAGGGCTGTAATCCCTCTGAAGGCTCTAGAGGAGAATGCGTTCCTTGCCTCTTCCAGCTTCTGGAGACTGTGGACAGGTATGGGAGGAGCGGTGGGAGAGTTTGAAAGAGTGGTAAATGTCTTTCAAAGCCCCCCTAAAATTGAAATGTTTCAAGAAATAAAACACAATGATTGGAAACAAAATTTTGATGGTGGGCCAGACTGAGTGTACCCATGAGCTAGAATCAGCTCAGAGGCCAGCACTTTTCAACTTCCAGTTTATGAGATACACTTATCAAACTTCATAACGTCTGCCCAGCTGAGGTTAGGTAACTGTTTCCCCCAACATCAGCATGAGGAGGGCTCAGTGGAGAGAACTGACGTCCACACCCTACCCACGAAGCTCAGCCTGCAATGTAGTTTCGAGTTGCCCTCCCATGAAGCTGTCTGTGACATTGGGCACACACTGACCCCTCTCCCCTTGAATCCTTTTATACTTAGCTTCAGCACTCGATCTAGCCCTTGGCATTTATTTCGCAGCATATTGTGAGAATCCAAAGGAAAGAAACATTTCAAAACTTTTGGGAGGCTTCTCATATTGCTTGATAGAGCGAATATATATGAAAATGTTATGTAAATTGTGAAGCATCCTATAAATGTTGGTTGTGGTTTTCACTGTGGCTGCCAGTAGATGTCTTAACATTATTGCCTGAATAGATGGTGGGTTAGGCCTAACCACCAGTTATGATCTTTTTTGGGGGGTGCTTTTTTTATTAGCAAAAGACAAAGGGAGTAGGAATGGCAAGTTATCACCTTTTGTTTTGAATCACTGCACTGTCCTTCTAGTTATTGCTGGTGAGCAGTGTGGCAGATGTTACTACTCTTTATTAGAGTCTGGTTTCCCTCTGCTTCCAGGCAGCTGGGAAGATTGTCCATCCCTGTCTCCCTGAAGTTGGGCATGGCCATGTGACTTGTATTGACCAGTGAAATATGAGCAGAAGTGATACTCCCAGGTAAGACTTTAACCGATGATGCTCAGCTCTTCAGCCTCTTTTCCCAGCTTCAGCAAGTGTGGAAACATTAATTGATATGGAGAGGTGATGCTGAGTCATTACATGGAGGACAGCTTCCCTGAGGAGTTGCCCTGACCTCTCAGAGATACTTCATGCCACCAAGAGTTGGGAATTTGTTTCCTTAGATTAATCCTAGCTTATCCTGACTGATACAAGATTTCTATCTATCTCTCTATCATCTATCTCTCTACATTAGGCCATTATTTAACAGGCCATTACAAATTAGATATATAGTATCTTTTAATATTTCATATATAATATATATGTGCATATATATAATTGCCTAATAAATATATTATATTATTATTTAACAAAATGTCACAAAATGCTACGGAAGAGCACAGGCTTTGGAGCCAGACCTGGGTTTCATTGCTTTTGTGCTCAGTGGCCTCTAAGACTCAGTTTCCCCATTTTTGAGATGGAGAATAATAATTAGGACCAACTTCCTTTATCTGAATGAAAATGAGAAACTGTGCAATTTATATATATCACCTTGAGTTTTTAAGAGTACTGAGCATGAAGTCTGCATCCATTCAGTAGAGTGAGGCAAACAAGGCACCTAGAGGGCAAAATGTAAGGAACACCCACACTCAGGCTCATGCAAGAGTGGATATTTCCATGCCTATGTAAACATCTGTAACTTCCTGGACAGGAAATTGTAAGCTTCTTGCTGGTCAGAGCCATGTCTGCTTCATCTTTCTCCAGGGCCTGGTCCCTTGAGTATGTAACATGATTTTCATTTATGCAGAAACAGACCAGCACTTTTTTTCCCCTTCAATCAGAGTGAGAACTGATACTTCAACAAAAATTCCATTGCTAGCCCTGGACCATCAACTTTTATAGAAATAACTGTAGCTCTTTCTTTTCTGCTTGTGGCAGCTGTGATGCTTTGAAACAAAAGGGGGTCTTGGGGGTCAGGAGTCAGGTTGGGTTATCAGGGGTGTTTGGTGATGCCCTTTCAGTTCAGATCCACTGTTTTGGGCAAACTCCCAATCCACTTTGGACTGTTGTCAATGAAAGAGCTAGAGGCAGTATTTATCCCAACTAGGCACAATTCCAAATTATTGGCTAAACTAGACTAAACTAGGACTCATGGAAAAAATTTGCCATTGCCTTTTAATAGCTGAGTCAGTTTAGAGGTTTGGACGCAAAACAATCAGTGTTTGAGACATTGCATTTAGAAATATTCCAAGTTTATCAGGATAACATGCGGCATTGATCGTTGGTTTTGCTCCTTCTCTGGCCTTTCTTCTCTAGCATTTACCAATCTTCTTTGCAGAAAAAGGTGACAGAGAATGTTCCACCTATTCATTTTGCCTTCTTTCACCTGACCCAATGTGGGTTAGGAAATGAACTTGGGAAAAGGCAATAATCTGGTTTATTTAGTTAATGGAGAGGTTTGACATGTCAAACTAAACAATCTAACAAATGTCATGAATTCTGTATACCAAGGTTAGTTACCATCCTAGATAAATAGGCAAATGATCATTTCATCCCACAGATACAGATGTTTCTGTTGTCATGTGATATGTACCTTCCCCCAAATCCTGAGTTCTGCAAAACTGAGCACTAAAAACAACAGGGCTTATTTTTGCTTTTCACCTCTGTAACTGGACAGCACAAACAATCATCCTAAAAAATAAATATGACTAGAATATAGAACTCTATCTTTAAAACAAAGATGAAGATGGCTTGATTGAAGGAGATCTAAGGCAAGGAGAATCTGCTGAGTTCTGAAGACAAGGGTATAATGCACAAAATTTGGGGAGAACTGCACATCATGCCCTTGCTATACAGAACACACGGCTGGACTGAGCAAAGAAGAATGGGGGATGAATGGCACCTTGTACAGCATCATAATCCTCCATGGTTTGCAGCTTTCAGCCCTGTTTGTGTACGTGGCCTTCAGTTGTGCTCCACTTTAACACACTGGGACAAATCACGTATGAATCCATGTAACTTCTACTTATATTATTAATCAAATCTGAAATAGGTTGTGTTATAGAAATACGCATTACGGCAGAACTGACTGGATTGTGTTTATGGTCAGGCATGACCTGTTATGATTGGGATCTAGGGAATTGTAAGGAGAACTGGAAGGTTGAATATTGACCAAAGAGACTCAGATGGTTTCTAGTTGACTTTTTTTTTTCACATAATTTTCTCTTCTCTTATCCAGAAGGGAAACTCTCAGCATCTTTTTGTATTGACTTATATTTAGTATAATTTCATCGAAGAAACTTCTGTCTTTTTAAAAATATTAAATTTATAAGCAAATGAGTTAAAATGCTTTAAATAAGTGTAGTGAAAATTTTCAGAGTAAGTGGATCCAGATTCGGATAAGGGAGGGAGGTTTGGCTTCTCAGTTTCTCTTATTTTAGTCACCACTGGCATGGGAAATCATTATCCTGAAGGCATCTAGATGTTTTAGGGAAAACAAAATTTTAAGCTTTTTTTTAAAGCTATTTTGATTCCTGGCAAAATTCCATATATGTTTGCTGTTTTTGGTTTAGTTTTTGCTGAAGACTTTGTCTTATTATCTTTAAAATCGAAGTGTTGCTCAAGGGAGATTTAATCTGCACAATATGGTTCTGATTATTTGTGTATAACTCAGCAAAATTGTGTTTGGTCAGAGTTATTTATTTATTTTTTCATCTCTTTAATTTTCATTGAATCTCTTGAATTTTTCTTCCCATTTCCTTTCTTCGGCTTTAATTTGATGAATGTCCTTTTCATGGACAGTGAAATATTTGCATTTTGAGAGGCTCAAATTTTGTTGAAACATCAGTGTTACCAAAGTGGGACATGATGCATTTCCTATAAGGAATGTTGGGTTGTTTAGAAGCTGGAGGTGGGGCTTGGAAATTTTTGACTATTTCTCTTATTTCTTGACTTGTCTGTTTGTGGATGGTTCTTAAGGCTACTTATGGTTGCTTCGGTGTTACCAAAAATGGTAAGACACCAAACAACAACAATAGCAACCCTCCCATTCTTATTAACCCCTTTCCCCCTGCAGAAACATGTAAACTAAATCTCTAGTCAACACTTTAAAAAGAGTAGCTCAGAAGTAACATGTTTAAAGAATCTGAAGTATTTTTCATGGGCTCAAAAAGTAACAAGAGTATTTATGACCTGTCGACTTGGAGATAGTATTACATTCTGTTGGGAGGTTTAACTTATTTTCTCTCCTTAATTCTACCAAATGACTTCTTTTATCTAGCTTTCCCATCATTCTGCCTTCCTAAGTGGACTAACTCAGCATTTCCAGACTTCACCACCGTGACAAGTGTCAGGGAGCCCTTTGCTCCCAGACTGCTGCACTGACGTGCCAGCTTCGGCAGGACCCCACGCGAGGACAGTTGGTATCCGAGAAACTCAGGAAGGTCCCTGGCTCTTCAGTGAGTCCCAGGCTGCTCACAGCCTTCATCTGCAGAGGGCAGGACTCTGGCACGTGCTCTTGGGTGTCAGCTGTCTCCAACAACTTCCCCAGGAGCTTTCAGAGTGTCGGTGAATTCAGGTGGGAATTGGGATCTGTGGAAAAAAACCAGGAGGGCAAAAAATGGGGATGAAGCATTTATTCTTTGCTTAAAATGATCCAACCGTGCCATGAAATGCCAGCCCATTTTCCCCCCACCCATGGAACATATTTCCTCTGGATAACGCCTACACTCACAAGTTGAAATCTTGAATTATTACTGGCTTTATTTACATGAACTTTCCCACTTTAATTTATGATATGGTATGCTTGGGTTCAAACTGTATTTCCTTCGGCCTTCGGCAATGCAGATTACTTCAACTAAATAAAATTAATAACTCGTTTGGTTTCCAGATTCACTGCCTGGGGTGGATTGGAAGGTCAAGAAAAACAGAAGGAATGCAATTATACAAAACCCAATTTAAGCATAGTATTTCATGTTTTTTAAATAACAGCTTTAGTGAGATGTATTTCACATACCATAAAATCTGCTTTTTAAAAGTATACAATTCAGTTGTTTTTAGTATATTCACAGAGTTGTACAATCATCACCACTATCTAACTTCAGAACATTTTCATCACCACAAAAAGAAACCTGGTACACTTTAGGAGTCACCCCTCATTTACCTCTCCCCCATCCTCTCTCAATCACTAATCTAGTTCTGTCCCTATGGATTTGCCTATTATAGACATATTATAAAAATGAAGTTATACAATATATTGTCCACAAGTGACTGGCTTCTTTCACTTAATATAATGTTTTCAAGGTTCATCTATGTTATAGCATGAATCAGCACTTCATTCCTTTGCTACTGCTGAATCATATTCCATTATATATATATATACACACAAACATATCTATTTCTATATCTATCTATCTGTCTAGCTACACCTCATTTTATTTATCCATTTATCAGTTGATAGATATTTGAAGACATTTTTGGCTATTATCAATAATGCTGCTATAAACATTCACGCACAAGCTTTTGTGTGAACATATGTTTTCAGTTCTCTTGGATATATAGCTAGGAGTGAAATTGCTGGGTCGTAAGATAACTCTATATTTAACCTTTTGAGTAACTGTTTGATTGTTTTGCAAAGTAGCTGCACCATTTTATATTCCTGCCTGCAACGTATGAGAGTTCTAACTTCTCTACACCCTCTCTGACATTTGTTATTAGCATCTTATAAAAGTTTTTAGCCATTCTACAGGACTTCCCTGGTTGTCCAGTGGTTAAGACTTCACCTTCCAATGTAGGGGGTGTGGGTTTGATCTCCTGTCGGTGAGCTGAGGTTCCACATGCCTCGCGACCAAAAAACCAAGACATAAAACAGAAACAATATTTCAACAAATTCAGTAAAGGCTTTAAAAATGGTCCACATAAAAAAAAAATCTTGAAAAAATTGTTTTAGCCATTCTGTTGTGTGTGAACTGGTATCTCATTGTGGTTTTGATTTGCATTTCCCTCATGGCTAATGATGTTGAACATCTTTTCTTTCTTTCTTTTTTTTTTTTTTTGCGGTACGCGGGTCTCTCACTGTTGTGGCCTCTCCCGTTGCGGAGCACAGGCTCCGGAGGCGCAGGCTCAGCGGCCATGGCTCACGGGCGCAGCTGCTCCGCGGCATGTGGGATCTTCCCGGACCGGGGCACGAACCTGTGTCCCCTGCGTCGGCAGGCAGACTCTCAACCACTGCGCCACCAGGGAAGTCCTGAACATCTTTTCATGTACTTCTTGGCTATCTGTGTATCTTCTTTGGAGAAATGTTTATTCAAATCTCTTACCTATTTTATTTTAATTTTTAAATTTTTAATTATTTATTCATTTACATCTTTATTGGAGTATAATTGCTTTACAATGGTGTGTTAGTTTCTGCTTTATAACAAAGTGAATCAGTTATACATATACATATGTTCCCATATCTCTTCCCTCTTGTGTCTCCCTCCCCCCCACCCTCCTTATCCCACCCCGCTAGGTGGTCACAAAGCACCGAGCTGATCTCCCTGTGTTATGCGGCTGCTTCCCACTAGCTATCTACCTTACGTTTGGTAGTGTATATATGTCCATGCCTCTCTCTCGCTTTGTCTGTCTTACCTATTTTAAAATTGAGTTATTTGTCTTTTTGTTGTTGAGCTGTAAGAGTTCTTTACGTAATCTGGATACAAGTCCCTTATGTATGATTTGCAAATATTTTCACCCATCCTATGGGATGTCTTTTCACTTTCTTAGTGGTTTCCTTTGAGGCTCAAAAGTTTTTAATTTTGATGAAGTCCAATTTATTTTTCTTTTTATGACTTGTGCTTTTGGTGTCCTATTAAGAAACTCTTGCCTAATCCAAGGTCATGAATACTTACTCCTATGCTTTCTTCTAAGGGTTTTTATAGTTTTAACTCTTATATTTGGATCCTTGATCCATTTTAATTTTTGTATATGGTGTGAAGCAGGGTTCCACAATCTTCTCTTTTCTTTTGCAGTGAATATCTGGTTGTCCCAGCACCACTTGTTGAAAAGACTATTCTTTCCTGTTAAATCACCTTGGCATCCTTGTTGAAAATCAAGGTTTATTTTTGGGCTCAATTCGATTCCACTGATCTATGTGTCTATAATTATGCAAGTACTGCACTGTCTTGATTATTGTAGTTTTGTAGTAAGTTATGAAATTGGGAATTAGGAAGTCCTCCAACTTTTTTTCAAGATAGTATTGTGAATCCATTGCATTTCTATATGAATTTTCAAACTAGCTTGTCAATTTCTGCAAAAACAGCATCTGAGATTTTGATAGTAAAATAGAATTTATTTTAAAAAGAAGAACTATGCAAAGAGATCATGACTCAACCACTGCCATTATATTTATCTTAAAAAATAAGAAAACAAAATGATTGTGAAGTGCGTGTTTAGTGATCGAGAGAGGCAGAATAAATTGTAGAGCATATTTAGAATCAGGGAAGTCTGGTAGACTCCTTCTGGGTTCATCAATTACTACTATGATTTTATGTAAGTTATTTAACTTTTCTGTTTCCTCGGACAAATCGTAAAGTTGGGATAACAATGGGTACATTGAAAGGTGATTGTAAAGATCACAGGCAACTTGCTTTTTATGCTCCTGGCACAGTGCCTGGCACATTGGTGCCCAGTATATAGTAACAATTATTGCTGTTTTTGGACATTCCCCCATTCTTCTGTTAAGAAGAGAATTAGAAGAAATGAGAAAAACTGTAGACCTAATTACACAGATTATAAATGAGAATTCTTGATATAAACTTGTGAATAACTTAGTAAAAGAAGTCTTGGCTTCTTCATCTGATGGAATCTAAAACAGCAGAACAGCCCACAATGTGGGGCCTTTTAAAGTATACTATTTCCTGAAAAGAGAAGACGATAACATACCCATGATTTTCGAAGTGTGCCGTGAGGTCCGTGAAGGTCAAAGCTATAATACTAAGCTGTTATTTGCCTTTTCCATCGTCTTTCTCTTAGTGTGTGCTGTGGAGTTTTCCAGAAACTAGATAACGTGTGATGACATCATCACTCGGATAGCTAATGGAATGTGAGCTTCTGTATTCTTGTGTTTTAGACATTTTTTAAAGCTTTAATACCAAATACAGTAGATATCAATACATGTAACCCTTATGAACAAAAGTTTGGAGTCCTCCATAATTTTTAAAAGTGTAAAGGGGTTCTGAAACCAAAAAGTTTGAGAGGTGCTGTACTAGACAAACCCTTACATAGAAATGATAACAGTTTTGAGTATCTTCTATCCGCCCAACACTGTGCTAAACGTTTTCCTGTGTTATCTCATTGAAGCCTGATGACAAGCCATCGTTGTATCTCATTTTAGTGATGAGGAAAGTGATCCTGAGAGGGATTATATCAGTTGCTGAGGGTCACATGGCTGGTAAGCAGCAATGCTAATATTTGAACCCATTATGTCTTGTTTCCTGGGCTCTGTCTGAAGATTCTGTAGCCTTGGAGATTCAAAGGATGTTAAACTTGACAGTGAACCCCTCCTCTGGGATCTGAGGAGCTGAAAGTCTGAGGTATGTGCTGAGCACACTTTTAGAAGCCAATTTTGGATTATGAATCTCTAGCTAGCTGATTGGAACAAAAACCTGAGGCCAAGATTGTGTCCAAAATATTCCCAGAGATCTTGCCTTGACACTCCCAGCTCTTTCAAAGAGGGGTTTGTTGGCTGCCCTCTGTCCTTTACCTCGTTAGACTTATGAGCTCTTAACTGCAGCAGACAGAGCTGGCCAGAACTTCAAGCCCTGCAGTGGGGGCTGATTAATCATGAGTTCCTGAGTGAAAATCAGGCGACAGTGCAGAACAGCCAGGAAGGTTATAGACGGGGCTGCACCTCAGCACGCAGGCTCCTTTTGGTGCCAGTGTCTCCACTTTCAGTATTTGAGAAACAGAAGTGGACCAGGGATAGCAAAGAAGGCTGGGGATAGGGGGCTTTCATATCCACTGTTAGAAAGAAAGAAAGAACAGGAAATAATCCCAACATTTGTGTATTGTGAAAAATTCCTGATCTAGACTTACATGATATTATGGATATCTGAAACTTACCTAATTAATTTCCATCAGTAAAATACCTTTTAATGATGACTATTTATTATGTGTGTGACCCACAGGAGACCCCAGACTTGACTTTGCCCCTGCCCCAAGCCATGCCCAAGCCCACCTTTGGCTCCATTCTCCCCCAATTTCCTGACGAAGAAACTAAAGACCAAAGACTCTCAGTGGTTTGCTTGAGATCCCACAGCTGGTTTACAGCACAGACATCATGTTATTTTCTCTTTTCCAGATGTTCCATATTTCTGGATGTTAAGGACCAGCAAAATTTTTTAAAAAACAGGAATGGGGGAGGGAGGGAATATAACAAAATTGCCAACTTTTTGTTTTTAACAAGTAAAAGCATTAAGAAGCCATAACCACTATCTGATGTCAGCACTTCTCATAAAAGAAAGGGCATTTATGTGTATTTTAATGTACTTTAATAGCCTAAATTTAGCTCTGTGCATTTCTCTCTGCTTTTCTACCTTATTTGAAGACAGGCTGGGGTAAACTTTGCCAAAGATCACTCTTTGTCCTTAAACAAAGACCACTGCTGAGCTATACTTTTAATTCAAGAAGAAGGTGGAGCACAACTCTCCCACGGGCTTTTCTTTGGGGATGAGAGAGAGCCCTGATTTCTGACTAGCAGGTGTGAATCCTAATACTTGTAAGCTGAGCACCCAAGGCTGGGCTGCAGGCAGAGTCCTCTGAGAGCCACATGAAAAGATGCCTGAATGCCCATGAGGGCAGTGTCCACCTGACATAGGTTTCTGGCTCCTTACCTGGGCCATTTAAGTGACACATGAGAATCTGTGGGATGGCTTTCCTTGTCATTTTCACTTGGATCCCAAACCTGCACGATGAAGGTTTATGCAAATCTTTTCTTTTCTTTCTTTTTTTTTTGGCTACACTGCACACCATGCGGGACCTTAGTCCCTGACCGGGATCGAACCCGCGCCCCCTGCAGTGGAAGCATGGAGCCTTAACCACTGGACTGCCAGGGAAGTCCCTATGCAAACCTTAAGTATCTCTGCTAACTGTCTAACCTTCTGTAATTAGGGCTCTGCAAGAAATAAAGGCTCTGGTTTTCTTTTTTTTAATTAATTAATCTATTTATTTATTTATTTTGGGCTGCTTTGGATCCTTGTTCCTGCGTGCAGGCTTTCTCTAGTTGCGTTGAGCGGGGGCTAAACTTCGTTGCAGTGTCTGGGCTTCTTTCTCACTGCGGTGGCTTCTCTTGTTGCAGAGCACAGGCTCTAGGTGCACGGGCTTCCGTAGCTGTGGCAGGCGGGCTCAGTAGTTGTGGCTCGCAGGTTCTAGAACACAGGCTCAGTAGTTGTGACGCAAGGGCTTAGTTGCTCCGTGGCACATGGGATCTTCCTAGACCAGACTCGAACCTGTGTCCCCTGCGTTGGCGGGCGGATTCTTAACCACTGTGCCACCAGGGAAGTCCAAGGCTTTAGGTTTCATGTAGGTTGAACACAGCTGACTGCAAATGACCACAACTAGATAAGGAGAAATAAGTGAACTTACTTGGATTCTTCCATGACCTTCATAGCAATAATCTTGGGCTTTCCATACTAATGAAGTGATAAATATTAAATCAGAGTGGGTGAGTGTGAGGGCACTGTGTGTCTGTTAATCATAGGTGAAAAAATGCTTCCCCTAAACTGTTCCATTTATTCCTGAGTTTCAGCAAAAAGGGAAACTCTCAAGGTTAAGATGTCCAGTACATTGGTAGGATGACCAAGAGGCTTGGTCATTTCAGGTGAATGGCTGACCAGTGGGGTGATTGAAAACTTCATTCCTGTAATTTTAGGAACTCCTAGGCCTTCTAAGGTGTTCTTGGAAGTCTGAATTAAAGTGGGCTATGGGGAGTTTCCAAGAGCAGTGACCCCATACCTAGGATGATGCAAACCCTTACCCTCATGCCTGGGACATTAATTATTAGATACTATTTCACACACAGAGGGTGGACCTCTTGGTTTACTGCCCTCTTCCTGACACCCTCGGCCTTAACTTACCATCTCTGGATTAGTTTGGAAGCTCTGAGATCAGCCTGTTTTTTCTGGGGATTGCAGAGTTTGTCATGCCTTGGAGTGATAATGGGAGTTTAATCAGGGTTGAGGATATAGTTAAACCAAGCTAATAAGTATTTCCTGATATCTACTGTGTGTCAGGCTATATCCAAGTCCCTGACTCTGGTCACCTTGTTGCAGGTAATGGACAGGAAAAAGTGTTGAGAAATTTGAAGTCCTTGGGAACTTGAGTCTTTGGAAAGGGTCAACTCATTACCATAAGAGTATTGATTGATTTGGCACATGATATATTTAGTACATCCTTGATCTCACTGAACTATCCTTCAAGGCAGGTGCTACTATCTCCATTTTACTGAAGCTCAGAGAAGTGAGGTGTCTTGTCTGAGGCCACATGGCTTAATGAGTGGCAGAACTGAGGTACACACAGCTCTAACTCCAAAGCTGACTAAGCCATGTTATAATGAGTCCCAACCCACTTCTCCAGACTCTTCCCAGGAAATAAATTGTAACACTATACCTGAAACCACCAACTCATCCCAACTCAATGATCTTTTTAATTTTACCACTGTCTTGTAGCGTTTCTATAGCTATGCTGATCTCGCCAAACTTATCCCAGCTACCTCAAGGGTTATAGTGCTGGAGAAGATTGTTTTGGCGTGCTTCTCTGTGTGGAGACCCAACTGACCAAAGCCCAACTCCACGAACCTCAGGGCTACAGGAGCTGCCTCTTTGACTCTGCCCAGCCTGCTTAGAAGCCTGACCCTCCTTTGGCTAGGAGATGGCTAATCTTTTTTCCTCCTTGCTGCTGAAAATGTCCATTGGTTATGGGTCCTGTCTTCCTGAATCATAAATTACAAATGTAGGTTCAAATCAGCCTTCAGCAGCATTGGAGATTCTCAGGCCAGTTAGATCCTTGGAGTCAGCTTGTACGACACAGGCCATCACTAAATTTGAAAAAATGGGCTTTGCTACTTTCCAGGCCTGGGTTGCAGAAATGTCTGAAACATTAATGACCTTCTCTGTCCATTAAGGGATCTGATAGACATAAAGTTTTATTAGGTAAGGACCAAAAACGGATCAGGTTGTTGGTGCCGAAATTCCATTAGGCCTGCAATAAAGGATGCATTCGATCTATTTAGCAGATATATTTTGAGGTAGTGAAACAAAGTAAAATAATAAGACCTTTTAAATTTAATTTTTATTCTAGGCACCGATCATTTAAAAGAGAAATGTTCTTAGTGCGACTGGGTAATATGTTTTTCTGCTCTATTTTTCCTCAGAGGTCTAGTTACTTTTCTCTTTTCCCTGGGGGCAAATTTTAACATGTTGGCTCATGGCAATAGATACTGGGCCGTTCTTTCTCTAGACTGATTTCTCTTTGATTCTGTTAGCAGAAGGGCCACAGGGCGGGTGAAGCAAATTCCCCAGCCAGCCATCATTATTTGGTTCAGCCCTACCACCTTAGTATTTGTCCCATCTTCTTTACTAAAATGAAAAATCATTTGATTTGTTCTGAGTTTATTACTAACAAGCATATGTCCTGATTGAAGATTGGTTAAGAGAGTGAGTTGAATGTACCTGCGTACCACCTTTCTAGTTCTTGAAGAGATAGGAAACGTTGTTAAAAAGAACATGTCCTTTGGTACAAGGAAAGATTTCATCACCAGGGAGCCAGAAATTTTATTCCTGGAATATAAGAGAACATGTGGTTATACTTTCAGAGAAACCAGAGGGTAGAAAATGCGGGTGCAAAGCAACCTTAGGAAAAAAATCATTGTAGAGGTAAAAGCAATTTCAGTGACTCTCCAAATTCATCCATGTTTAGCTGCTCAGGTGCAGATGAAGAATAAGCAAAGCTGGGTTCAACCAGAGTTAGCTTTGCCCAGTGCTTATGACGGGAAGAGACAGGAAAGGAGAGTGGGTCCTATGTGCAGAGAGAGATGAGAATTTGTGCACAGAATGACCAGAGTGACAGGCTGTGGAGTCTAGTTTGAAAAGGGAGGGAAGTGACAAAACAGTGTGTTCACTGTTCCTAGGGGGTGATGAACTGCTGAAGATTGATGATAGGAGTGGGGGAAGTGGTCAAAGACAGACAGTAGGATGCTTAAATGTGAGATGCTGGTGGTGGTGCAGCTACACCTCACAACAAAGTCGAGGATGGGGCCACAGGAGTTGCTGTTTGTATGGACAAGATGGAGGGAGGTAGCACTGTTAAGTGTGGAGGACCAGGAACCCTGTCCTCCCAGACAAAAGAAAAAGCCCAGGAGAAGCCAGACCAAACCCAAACAACAGCAAAAACCCATCAGCACCACCACTAAAATACAGCCATAGACTGTTTAACAGGGATGTGCCACCCCCCCAAAAAAACCCAAGAACACTAAAAATAAGAAGAACAGACAAATTCTGGCCGAAGGAAAGCTAAGCACAGGAATATGGATGGCTGATAAAGATAATGTCTCAAGGGGCTTCCCTGGTGGCACAGTGGTTGAGAGTCCGCCTGCCGATGCAAGGGACACGGGTTTGTGCCCCGGTCCGGGAAGATCCCACATGCCGCGGAGCAGCTGGGCCCATGAACCATGGCCGCTGAGCCTGCGTGTCCGGAGCCTCTGCTCCGCAGCGGGAGAGGCCACAACGGTGAGAGACCCACGTACCGCAAAAAAAAAAAAAAAAAAAAAAAAAAAAAAGTTGTAAAGATAATGTCTCAGGGAAAAACATTAAAGGAGGAAAAGATTTATTTCTGTTTGGTAAAATTTATAGTCCACAAAGGAGATGGAATCGTGATGAATCTTTATGTTCCAAACAATGTAGATTTGAAATATATATATATAGTCAAATTATTAAGAGAAACAAACTGACAATCATGTTGGCAAACATTAGTGAGATAGTGTAAGAGAGTATAAGAGGCATAATTCATAAACAGCAGTTATACATGTACTTTTAAAAAGTTTTTATTTTATACTGGAGTATAGTTGATTTACAACATTGTGTTAGTTTCAGGTGTACAGCAAAATGATTTAGTTATACATATGTCTATTCTTTTTCAGATTCTTTTTCTGTGTAGGTTATTACAGAATATTGAAAAGAGTTCACTGTACTATACAGCAGGTCCTTGTTGATTATCTATTTTTTAAAATATTTATGTATTTATTTGCTTATTTTGGCTGTGCTGGGTCTTAGTTGCAGCATGTGGGATCTTTTAGTTGCAGCCTGCGGACTCTTAGTTGTGGCACGTGGGCTTCTTAGTGCAGCATGCATGCAGGATCTAGTTCCCTGACCAGGGAGTCTTACCCACTGGACCACCAGGGAAGTCGCTCTAGTTTATATATAGTAGTGTGTATATGTTAATCCCAACATCCTAATTTATCCCTGCCCCCAACCTTTCCCCTTTGGTAACCATAAGTTTGTTTTCTAAGTCTGTGAGTCTGTTTCTGTTTTGTATATAAGTTCATTTGTATCATTTTTTTAAATTCCACGTGTAAGTGATATGATATTTGTTTTTCTCTGATTGACTTATTTCACTTGGTATAATAATCTCTAGATCCATTCATGTTGCTGCAACATGTACTTTTTATTTATACAAAGACATGCAGAACCTTCAAGATGACGGAGGAGTAAGACGTGGAGAACACCTTCCTCCACACAAATACATCAGAAATACATCTACACGTGGAACAGCTCCTACAGAACACCTACTGAATGCTGGCAGAAGATCTCAGACTTCCCATGAAGGCAAGAAATTTCCACATACCTGGATAGGGCAAAAGAAAACGAAAAAACAGAGGCAAAAGAATAAGGACGGGACCTGCACCAGTGGGAGGGAGCTGTGAAGGAGGAAAGGTTTCCACACACTAGAAGCCCTTCACGGGCGGAGACGGGGGATGGCAGGGGGGAAGCTTCGGAGACACGGAGGAGAGCACAGCAACAGGGGTGCGGAGGGCTAGGCGGAGAGATTCCCACACAGAGGATTGGTGCCGACCGGCGCGCAGGGGCTGGGAGCTGAGGCTCAGGCTTCGGAGCTTAGATCGCAGGGAGAGGACTGGGGTTTTGGCTGCGTGAACACAGCCTGAAGGGGGCTAGTGCGCCACGGCTAGACAGGAGGGAGTCCGTGAAAAAGTCTGGACCTGTCTAAGAGGCAAGAGACCATTGTTTCCTGGTGCGCGAGGAGAGGGGATTCAGAGCACCGCCTAAACGAGCTCCAGAGACGGGAGCGAGCCACGGCTATCAGCGCGGACCCCAGAGACGGGCATGAGACACTAAGGCTGCTGCCGCCACCACCAAGAAGCCTGTGTGCAAGCACAGGTCACCATCCACACCTCCCCTCCCGGGAGCCTGTGCAGCCCGCCACTGCCAGGGTCCCGGGATCCAGGGACAACTTCCCCGGAAGAACGCACGGCGGCCTCAGGCTGGTACAACGTCACGCCGGCCTCTGCCGCCGCAGGCCTGCCCCGCACTCCGTACCCCTCCCTCCCCTCGGCCTGAGTGAGCCAGAGCCCCCGAATCAGCTGCTCCTTTAACCCCTTCCTGTCTGGGTGGGAACAGATGCCCTCAGGCGACCTACATGCAGAGGCGGGGCTAAATCCAAAGCTGAACCCCAGGAGCTGTGCAAAAGAAGAAGAGAAAGGTAAATTTCTCCCAACAGCCTCAGGAGCAGCAGATTAAATGTCCACGATCAACCTGAATGTACCCTGTATCTCTGGAATACCTGAATAGAAAACAGATCATCCCAAATTGAGGAGGTGGACTTTGGGAGCAACTGTAGACTTGGGGTTTGCCTTCTGCATCTAACTTGTTTCCGGTTTTATGTTTATCTTAGTTTACTATTTAGAGTTTATTATCATTGGTAGATTTGGTTATTGATTTGGTTGCTCTCTTTTTTTTCTTTATATATATATATATATATTTTTCCTTTTTCTCTTTTTGTGAGTGTGTATCTGTATGCTTCTTTGTGTGATTTTGTCTGTATAGCTTTGCTTTTACCATTTGTCCTAGGGTTCTGTCTGTCCATTTATTTTTGTTTGCTTTTTTTGGTATAGTTTTTAGCACTTGTTATCATTGGTGGATTTGTTTTTTGGTTTGATTGCTCTCTTCTTTCTTTCTTTTTTTATTACTTTTTAATTTTCTTAAATTTTTAATAATTAAAAAAATTTTATTCTAATAACTTTTTATTTTATTTTTTTCTTTCTTTTTTTCTCCCTTTCCTTTTGAATTATTTGGCTGACAGGGTCTTGGTGCTCCAGCCGGGTGTCAGGCCTGTGACTCTGAGGTGGGAGAGCCAAGTTCAGGACATTGGTCCACCAGAGACCTCCGAGCTCCAGGTAATATCAAACGGTGAAAGCTCTCCCAGAGATCTCCCTCTTAACACTAAGACCCAGCTCCATGCAAGCTACAGTGCTGGGCAACCTGTGCCAAACAACTAGCAAGACAGGAACACAACCCCACCCATTAGCAGAGAGGTTGCCTAAAATGATAAAAAGGTCACAGTTACCCCAAAACACACCACGGGATATGGTCCTGCCCACCAGAAAGACAAGATCCAGCCTCATGCACCAGAACACAGGCACCAGTCCCCTCCACCAGGACACATACAGACTGACAGGGAGGCGATGGAAAAAGATATTCCATGGAAATGGAAATCAGTATTCTCCAGGATACATCATATTTTGGGTCACAAATCAAGCCTTGGTAAATTTAAGAAAATTGAAATCATATCAAGTATCTTTTCCCACCACAACACTATGAGACTAGATATCAATTACAGGAAAACACTGTAAAAAAGCAAACACATGGAGGCTAAACAGTACACTATTGAATAACCAAGAGATCACTGAAGAAATCAAAGATGAAATCAAAAAACACCTAGAAACAAATGACAATGAAAACACGATGATCCAAAACCTATGGATGCAGCAAAAGCAGTTCTAGGAGGGAAGTATATGGCAATACAATCCTACCTCAAGAAACAGGAAAAATCTCAAATAAACAACCTAAACCTACACTTAAAACAACTGGAGAAAGAAGAACAAAAAAACCTCAAAGTTAGCAAAAGGAAGGAAATCATAAAGATCAGATCAGAAATAAATGAAAAAGAAATGAAGGAAACATAGCAAAGGTCAATAAAACTAAAAGCTGGTTCTTTGAGAAGATAAACAAAATTGATAAACCATTAGCCAGACTCATCAAGAAAAAAAGGGAGAAGACTCAAATCAACAGAATTAGAAATGAAAAAGGAGAAGTAACAACTGACACTGCAGAAATACAAAAGATCATGAGAGATTACTACAAGCAACTCTACGCCAATAAAATGGACAACCTGGAAGAAATGGACACATTCTTAGAAAAACACAACCTTCTGAGTCTGAGCCAAGAAGAAATAGAAAATATAAACAGACCAATCATAAGAACCGAAATTGAAACTGTGATTAAAAATCTTCCAACAAACAAAAGCCCAGGACCAGATGGCTTCATAGGTGAAAACTATCGAACATTTAGAGAAGAGCTAAAACCTATCCTTCTCAAACTCTTCCAAAATATAGCAGAAGGAGGTACACTCCCAAACTCATTCTACTAGGCCACCATCACCCTGATACCAAAACAAAACAAAGATATCACAAAAAAAGAAAACTACAGGCCAATATCACTGCAACATCACTAATCATTAGAGAAACGCAAATCAAAACTACAATGACTGGGCTTCCCTGGTAGCTCAGTGGTTGAGAGTCCGCCTGCCGATTCAGGGGACACGGGTTCGTGCCCCGGTCTGGGAAGATCCCACATGCCGCAGAGCGGCTGGGCCCGTGAGCCGTGGCCGCTGAGCCTGCACGTCCGGAGCCTGTACTCTGCAACGGGAGAGGCTATAGCAGTGAAAGGCCCACGTACAGCAAAAAGAAAAAAAAAAAAATACAATGACCTATCACCTCATGCCGGTCAGAATGACCATAGTCAAAAAATCTACAAAAAATCTACAAAACAATAAATACTGGAGAGGGTGTGGAGAAAAGGGAACCCACTTGCACTGTTGGTGGGAACGTAAATTGATACAGCCACTATGGAGAACCGTACGGAGGTTCCTTAAAAAACTAAAAATAGAACTACCATACGACCCAGCAATCCCACTACTGGGCATATACCCTGAGAAAACCATAATTCAAAAATAGTCATGTACCACAGTGTTCATTGCAGCTCTATTTAGAATAGCCAGGACATGGAAGCAACCTAAGTGTCCATTGACAGATGAATGGATAAAGAAGATGTGGTGCATAGATACAATGAAATATTACTCAGACATAAAAAGAAATGAAATTGAGTTATTTGTAGTGAGGTGGATGGACTTAGAGTCTGTCATACAGAGTGAAGTAAGTCAGAAATAGAAGAACAAATACCATATGCTAACACATATATATGGAATTAAAAAAAAAGGTTCTGAAGAACCTAGGGGCAGGACAGAAATAAAGATGCAGACGTAGAGAATGGACTTGAGGACACGGGGAGGGGGAGGGTAAGCTGTGTCGAAGTGAGAGAGTGGCATTGAAGTATACACACTACCAAATGTAAAATGGATAGCTAGTGGGAAGCAGCTGCATAGCACAGGGAAATCAGTTCAGTGCTTTGTGACCACCTAGAGGGGTGGGATAGGGAGGGTGGGAGGGAGACGCAAGAGGGAGGGGATATGGGGATATATGTATACGTATAGCTGATTCACTTTGTTATAAAGCAGAAACTAACACACCATTGTAAAGGAACTATACTCCAATAAAGATCAAAAAAAAAAATGCAATGCCCATGTCCTAGGATCCATTAATTCTTTAGGCTCTATAAACACACACACACACACACACACACACAGAAGAGTTTATGCAAATAGACATAATTTGTTCTTATTTCAGAATCTGTGAACATTAAAAAAAAACTAGCTACTGAACAAATATATTGTGTAAACAGCTAATAACACTAAAGTCCCAATTGCTATTAGAAGAAAATTCCGAGTTTATTAATAAATAGCTGATTGTTTCTATCTCACCAAAGTTTAAGTCTTGAAACCTGAAAGTGAAGGAATAAAATCTGCTCCAGCAATTTAATAGGATTCTGCCTCTGACTTTCTTTCAATTCCTGTTCGTGTCTAAGACATAAGCCTTAAGAGTCATTAAATTCCCATTTTAACTGGTTGCTGGCTGTAAGTTAACACGCAGACTGATCTAGCTTCTTCCCCCCACCCCCCATGCTTACGCACAATGCTATCAATGTTCTGTGTTTTCCTTGCCTTGGATTGCCATTCCATCCCAGGAGTCTCACTTCCTTTTCTCCTGTGTTTTGGCTGGCATAATTTTGGGACTTAAAAAAAATATGCGTCATCTGTCCTCTTCTCATAATCTTCACCTGCATTTTAGTCTATTTTGGATATTTTTTTCTGCAGTGTCTTCAATGTGCCTTATTTCCTGTTTTCATAAGCTTTATATAACTTAAGAAAAATGCAATCCGAGACTTGTCTAGGTTAGAGGTTATTATTATATTTTTACTGTTATATGGAATAGATGGGCCTGCAGAGTATGCACTGGGCATGACTATTTGCAGGGCTGTCTCTAAATGACATTGACTAGAGGTAATTTTCCAGGGTTCTCACCTTGGTGACCTGGGGAGGCAGCTGGTGGGAGGTATGTGTAGACAATTAGCACATATATACCATACACCCTCTCATTTCCAAAGCAAAAAGGATGAAATAGTTTCTGCTCTTCTTCCATTAGTACGATTTCCTTGTTTTTCATGTTAACAGTACTTTATTATATTCAGTAAAATACATAAGTCTTAAGTGTTCAGCACAATGAATTTTAACAAATTTATATATGCTGATTAAAACGTAAAACATTTCCATCATCCTAGAAAGTTATCTCATACTTCTTTCTGGTCAATTCTTATCCAACAACCCCCAACTCCAGGGAAACACTGATCTGTTTTCTGTCACTATAGATTGTTTTTTATTTTTTTTTTGTGGTACACGGGCCTCTCACTGCGGCCTCTCCCGTTGCGGAGCACAGGCTCTGGACGCACAGGCTCAGCGGCCGTGGCTCACAGGCCTAGCCGCTCCGCGGCATATGGGATCTTCCCGGACCGGGGCACGAACCCGTGTCCCCTGCGTCGGCAGGCGGACTCTCAACCACTGCGCCACCAGGGAAGCCCAGATTGTTTTTTTTATGTTCAAGAACTTCATATAAATGGAATCATACATGTGTGTTCTTTTGTTTATGCATCATTTTGCTCAGCATATGTTTTTGAGACTCATCTATGTTAATTTGTTCTTTTTTTTTTTTTTGCTTAGTGTTATTCTTTGGTATGGACATACCACAATTTGTTTATCCATTTTCCAACGGATGGACACCTGGGCTATTTCCACTTTATGCTTTTTATGCATAAATCTGCTATTTGTGGATCAGCTTGTTAGGAACCTATATAGTTGTTTCTCTTGGTATATATCTAGGAGTGCCGTTGCTGGGTCTTAGGGTAGGTGAAAACTTAAATTTATCAGAGAGTGCCAGTTTGTTTTCAAAGTGATTGTACAATTCTAAACTCCCACCAGCAATGTATGAGAGTTCTAGTTGTTCCACATTGTGTCAACACTAAGTATAGTCGGTTTTAATTTTATCTTTTCTGGTGAGTGTGTAAAGGTATGTGGTTTGCTTTGCGTTTCCCTGGTGACTAATGATGTTAAGCACCTTTTCATATACTTATTGACCATCTTAGTCCATTCTGGATGTTATAACAATACCACAGACTGGGTGGCTTAAACACAAATATTTATTTCTCATAGTTCTGGAGGCTGGGAAGGCAGTGCCTTATGAGGGCAAATCCCTGGCTTGTAGACAGCCATTGTCTTGCTGCATCCTCACATGCTAGAGAGAGAGAGATAGAGAAAGAGAGAGAGAATGAGAGAGAGAGAAAGAGATCTCGTGTGTCTCTTCCCATTCATGAGGGCTCCATCGTCATCACCTAATCACGTCCCAAAGCTCCCACCTCCTAATATCATCACACTGAAGGATTTCAACATATGAATTTGGGGGGTACACATTCCATCCATAACACTGAGCATTTGAATATCTTCTTTTTGTGAAGTATGTGATTAAGTCTTAAACCAATTTTTAATTGGGTTATTTGTATTTTTAATATTTTATTTTCCTTTGAAGAGCTGAAATGATTCATATGCTTTCATCAAGAGCCAATTAGATGTCTGGATTGCCACAGGTTTTCAGATTTAATATCTTAAACATACAACAAACTGTTGAGGTCAATGCATTATTCCTGTTTTACAAATAGGAAACTGAGCCTCAGACACATTGAAAAACTCCCTCAAAGTTGAAGCTTTTTGACTTGAAGTATACGGCCTCTGGTATGCAGCGTCACCAGAGAAAAAGGTAAGAGAGAAGATATTGCAAGAAAAATTCAGTCTTTGAAATTGTTCCTGACTTAAAGAAAATAATCTTATATTTTAGAATAGCTATATATTTACATGAAAGTTGCAAAGATAGTGCAGAGAATTCCCATATATCCAACTGGTCCTGTTCTTTTTTTAAATAATGGCTTTATTGAGATATAACTCATATACCATACAATTAATCCATTTACAGTTAAATGGGTTTTAGTGTATTCACATATATGTGATGTACAACCATCACCAATGTCAAGTTTGAAGCACTTTTATCACCTTAAGAAGAAACCCTGTACATTTTAGTTATCACCCCTCTTCTCCCCTATAATCCTTCTCAAATCCTAGGCAACTGCTAATCCGCTTCTGTCTCTAAAGATTAACCTATCCTGGGTAGTTCATATGAATTGAATCATATAACAGTGGTCTTTTGTTACTGGCTGATTTTGGTCCTGGTTGTTTTAAGGCTGCTGTAGCCACCATCACTCTTGTCCTGTTCTCCCTGGACACTCTGCAAGCTCCATTTCCAGTCCCTTTGCAGGCAGGTGTGGCATGTGACTGAGCTCTGGCCTAAGAGGTCCAAGCAGAAGTGATGTGTGTGCCATTTCTAGGCTTGTATCTTTGAAAGCCAAACCAGGTCAAACATCCTAACCTCCATCCTCACATGATTTTCTCACACTTGGACTGAATGAGGAGAATTCTGAAGACCTAGAAGAAAGTGAAAGCACAAGGTAGAAGGAGCCTGGGACCCTGAAATAGGAGGAAAACCCCACTCCGATTGGACTGTGCCCTGGGCTCTGAACAAATGTTTGTTGAGATTTAGGAGTTGTCTACTACATCAGCTAGTCCTAGCTACCTTTCCTACTAAAATACTCTGTGAAAGCCCATGATCATGCATATCCCTAATGTATCAGGGATTCTGATCATGCGTTATCATTTTATTAAGGTGTCTTAGATTGGCCACCCACCCAAGAGTAAGAATTAAGAATCATGATTCCTGGGCTTCCCTGGTGGCGCAGTGGTTGAGAGTCCGCCTGCCGATGCAGGGGACACGGGTTCGTGCCCCGGTCCGGGAAGATCCCACATGCCGCGGAGCGGCTGGGCCCGTGAGCCATGGCCGCTAAGCCTGCGCGTCCGGAGCCTGTGGTCCGCAATGGAAGAGGCCATAACAGTGAGAGGCCCGCGCACCGCAAAAAAAAGGAAAAAAAAAAAAGAATCATGATTCCTTTAATATGATTCCCTTGCACATGGCACTGGCACACATTTTTGTTAGTTCCAAGCAGTCTAAAAACAGATCTTTCCTAAACTTATATCTCTCATTTTGTTGGAAAGAGTCAGAGGGGGAATTGTTATGGAATAAATCACATAAATCCAAAAACATTTATCAAGATCCTTATAACAAATTCTTCAAGCTTAGTATTTATTTCACTGTCTTTGCTTCATAATCTCCCAGCACGTAGGAGACAACACAGGAAACACGAGGAACAGAGCTCTGCGCGTTGCGGGGCATTTCATGAATTACAAAAATATGTTCAGTTCTGAAGATCAAAACCTCCACCCATCTGGGGTATATAAATCTTATACATAGAATTTATGAGGGGGGTTATCTTGAATTATGTGTTGGGCGTTGGGTTTGGCACATAATAAATATAAATGATCCTCTCAGGACAGTAGATTAACATCCAGGGGGAAAAAATATCAGGCATCTGTGGAATTTAAATGGGAAGATGTCCTACACTTCTCAGAGAGAAAAGGACTTCCAATTCCCAGGAGACAGGACTGTGATATTTGTTTTTAAACCCCTTACTAACTCCTTCTCCTGGGAGAAGGAGAGATTTAGCTGCTCAAGCGTATTTGGAAAAGGAGCCGTGTAAGTTTGGTTTGCCCCTCTTGATCGTCTCACTTTCAAAAGGGTGTCTCTGGCTGTCTCCTGGGCTGCCAGCTGGCCATGCTATGGAGGTCTGTGGAAGGCCAACAGCACCAGTGACTGGTGGACGAATCTGTCTAATTCCCAATTCCAGAAGGAGGTGTTGGGAAGCCAGTTGAGGTTGACCACTTAAGCCACACCCTCCAAAACAGCTCGGATTAGTGATGGAGTTCACATTTTCATTTTCTGCATGACCCCGCATCTCTCAACCGGTTCTTAACTTAGAGTGTGGGAGGATGGACCATGGAAATATTTATCGATCCCTTGGATTCCAACAGATGCATAGCTGATATATTGCATGTCATACATAAATCAGTGAACACCTATGACATGCCTGCTATGTGCAAAATTGCACTAAAGACTGTGTGTAACTTCAAAAGAACAAAAACATTTCTCAAATAGTTTGAAATTCCTTGAAGGACAAACTTGCATGAAAGGTAAAATCAGCCAAAGATGGCATTTGTAAGGGTTGTGTGATGTGGGATAGACTGCAATTCTAACAGAAGTTCAGAGATATGAGATGCTGTTACAGACTAATATTTCTGAAGGTTGAGCTTGGCCCTGCAGCTGTCTATAACACCTGGATGTGTGTAAGTTTATATACAAAGAGACAAAAATTTTCAGTTGACTTCAGCCTATGTGGTTTCAGTTTTCCAGAAGTTATTTCTGGTCCCTTCTGCCTTTTTTTCCTTCTAGTTGTGGTTGCTCCATGGCAGATAAGAAATGATATAACCACAAATACAAAGCAAATCTAAGGACTTCAAGTTAATGTGCATTTTGTATTTAAAAATAATGATCTGTATCTTTTGAAATGCCCATAGCACATCAATGTTAAGATGTGTCAATGGGAACAATGTAAGAGTCGACGTGATCTTCAGTCTTTCTTGTCATTACACTCCACATCAAATGGTTTTCTCCATATACTTCTCCTCCACCTATTCTTGCTCTGTAATGTGTCCTTCTTTAGAAGAGTGGATAAGTCAGCACTTTCTGGGGCATTATCATGAATCAAAAAAGGAACCAACATAGTCTGAAGAAAGCAAGTGGTAAGAATAGATATGAACATTGGAGATGGGAACACAAGGATGAGATTGTGAAGTCTTGTTCTTGGATGGTTGTTGCCCTTTGGTTGTACTGCACCATCCCTTGTTCTAACTTCCATCAATCACCTGAATGTTGGCCAACATCTACTCAGCTAGCCACAAGGCCTTAAAGAAGCACATTAAAGTAATCTCAAGTCACAACACGTGGGGCAGTGTCTCTGAGAACAACTCCCCAGTAGTGTTACTGGGAGAGGGGCACCTTCACTAGGGGCCAGAATTGAGCCTCCAGCTGGAAGTCTGGGCGTCAGACTCTGGTTCCTGCTGACTAGCCTGCATCTGCTGTTCACGTAGCCCCTCTTTCTCCTCTCCTTCACTCTGCACAGATGGAGTTGGGTTGGGAGACAATGACCTTAAGCACCTTTAAAACTGATTCCAATATGAGAACCCAGTATTCTTGCCAATCACACAGTTTGGTTCTGCATTCCTCCTACCTTGGACAGAGGGTCATTCCCAGCAGCTCCCTGAGCTGAGCTCTGTAGGAGGAGAAGGGAAATCTTTGGTTTTCTTGCGTGTGATAATGTCTTCCATAGTTAGGGGTGTTTTACCTTTAGCCATAAGATCAGACACATGGGCCTTTAGGTTATTGGAATATGGAATGATACAGAATTCCATATATGGAATATGGAATGATCATAGATCAACACTTCAGAGACTTTGAAACCAAGGGTATTTAATGGCTCACATATTCTTGATAAAATCATGCCTTCTTTTCATTTAGATTTATTTTTTAAATAAGCTGGACAACTTTTAACCTCTTTATTGTCCAATATTTGAGGCAACAGGCTATGGAATGGTTTTGTTATACTTCATAGAAGCAAGGATTCTACCTTCTGCACACCACTCAATCTCTCTGAGTTTGTAGTTTCTTGAAACTAAAGGACACATTATATGCTAGATGTTTAAATGATGTTTCAGGCACTTGTGTCAGACCCTGTAGTTGCTTATCTGATAGTCTTTCGTTTTTCTTACTAAGAGAATCACACTTTGTTGGGTTGGCAATGTACCTACCTTACATATGTACTTTTTCTTACCCCTCTTGTATGTGATATAGTTGTAGCCAAGGAGATGTTAACAGAAATCACTGGATAAGCCTTCTGGGAAAGGAATTTTAAAGGGATTTTCCCAACTGACATACACTCTTGCTCTGGGCCCTTCTATCTTCCTTTTGTCTGAAATGGCCATTTGTAATTGTTGGTGCTCCAGCAGCCATTTTGGGACCATGAAGACAATAAGATTGTGCTTAGGATATAAGAAGCCTGCATCCTGATGACACTGTGGAAATTTCATACCAGTCATCAATTTCTCATCTCTACACTTCTTTTAAATCACTGTTCCTTATGTTTTCTGTTACAGTGCAGCAAAACTCAATTCTTAACTGATAAAACACTCAACCTTCAGATTGCTTTACTTAGAGATAAAACAGAAAAATGAATATTTGACATGAAAAAAATTTTTTTACACAAAATAGTTTTGGTGAAATTCTGACTTTAAATATTGAAGATGGGGCTTGTCTTATCTCTATAAATCCTATATAGCATCAAGTAGGCCTAGATTAAAAAACAAAAGCTGCATCCTTTTCAAGTTTAATATAGCCTGAGGAAAAATCCCATTACTTTGGCTTAGTTGTCATTATCTGCATGTGAAACCTATGTTAGTAGAAATTTCACTGGGAAGGGCATGTAGTTCAGTGGAAAGAATAGGAACTTTGGCATCAGGATTTGGGTTTGAATCCTGACTCCTCTCTAAACAGGCTGTGTAATTGTAAACCCATTATCGTATCTTTCTCAGCCTTTCTGATGTATAAAATGAGGAAGGCCTCAGGTTAAAAAGGAAGAATCTGAAAAATAACATATCAAAGGGACCCAGTGAAGTATCTGGTACCATATATGATCAATTTCCTGCATTTGTGTCTTGTTTCTCATCCTTTCACTTAACAGATGTTTACTGAACAACTACTATATGTCAAGACTGTGTTGAGCATTTAGCTTTTTGACTCTCTGAGTTTGGCCCAGATGGAATTATGACTTCAGGGCTGAGCTTCAGAAGGACTGACGGTTGATCCATTTAAAAGCTTACTGGTACTAACCAGGGGAGAGTGAGTGAATTGAAACCTTCATCACAAGGTTTCAATTAAGAAACCAAATCGAAATCTTTCTTTGTGGCATGGTTAGGTTTGGTGATTACCATCCAAAACCAGATGTAAGGGCTAGAGTTGGGTCTGGTGGACAGGGTCAGTATTTGGAAGCTGGAACAAAACTTTGAAATTCCATCTGGAAAAACTTGTACCTCTCCAGGAAACAGAATGGTTTTAGGCATACAGAGACCCCCAAAACTGAAATGAAATGGGGCTTATTTCCTTGTGAGTTTAGTTTCATATGTCCTACAGATGTGAGACCAAGTACTTGAAAATATTTAAAGTCAATAAGTTATTTACAACAAGAAAGCATGTATTTTGCCCAAGGCAGACCCTGAACCTTTTCAGTACATCTTTTCTCGCTTATCTCTTGATGAACTTGTTCGACTGTGTGAACTCTCAAATGGTCAGCATATTTGAGTTTGTTCAACATGTATTATTTGCGGATCATGACATAAAATCAATATTTAGAAGAAAGACTTTGGGGAGAGAGAGGTGAAACAGTACAGAAAAATTTACCTTGTGAGAAATTAAGTTGTTATTCATTTTCCTTCTTTTATTCATCAAGACCCTGAGCTCAAGGGATTTGCAATTACAAAGAGCAACTATAATAGTGGTTCATATTTGCTGAACATTTTTCAAGTGTGGGGACTTTATGTGGCTTATTATCATCTTTAGTCCTGACCATTAATAACTGTCTTTCATGATACAAAATTCGCTGTGGTTTCATTGGGAAGCAGTGCCATAGGGGAAAGAATAGGGTCATTGGCATCAGTGAGACTGAGTCTGAATCCTGACTCTATAACTTTGAGCACATTAGTGAATGCCTCCCAACCACAGTTAATAATTCTCCATAGTTTTCCCCATTTTTCAAATGAGTAAACTGAATCTGAATGGAGTTGGGCCACCTGCCCAAAGTCACACAGAAAGTCAAGAGAAGAGCCATAGATATAGAGAGATAGCGATCTTCCACCAATGAAATCCTGTGTTTTCCCACAAGCTCGTATACTGCCCAGATGTCAGGGACCCCAGTGGATCATGAAGGGACAGGAAACACCCTCCTTCCACACGTGAGAAAGTGGGGTTCTGAGAGGGTGAGATGGACGCCCCAGTGATGGCAGGAATCCTAGCTCCAACCCAGATATCCACCTCCACACAGGACCTGAGAATGAAACATAAGTCAGCATAAGGTCTGGTTAAGATCCATTCTCCCGGTTTCCAACATATCACATTTCTACAAGATTTATGGTTGTTTTCTCCTCAGTTGGAGCTAATGTTGTTGGATTATCAGGTTGTGTTTACATTTTTCTCTTATCTCGGCAGCATCGTTTTGGTCCAGCTGGCTGGTCTGCTCTCCGGGGATCAGCTTTTGCCATTTGACTCTTTCCCGTGTCCACACAACTTTCCCTTCAACTTCTTTGTGGCTCTGTGTTTCCTTTGTTATGAGTTACCTGTTTTCTGCCAGCATGGCTTTTTGTGTAATTCTCCACCTTTTGTTTTCTGGTCAGTGCAGAGATTATCTCCTAAATAGTCGTGCACACAGGATCAGCATTTGTGATCCTTATCTCTCTCTGGAGGAAAAGACTTCTTTCTCCAGTTTCTTAATCCTGACCTCATAGTCAGTCTTTTCTTTCCAATTAGCAAATGTTTTCCTACAGTTTTGAGTTTTCAGCAGTTTTGAAGCACACTTCCGGGAGATCCTCTATAACACAGAAAACATTTTTGCTTTGAGCCCCAGAACTTTATTTTGTGGAATTTTCTTTTTAAAAACAGAACAAAGAGCAGTTGCAGCTGCCAGTTCCTTGGCCCTAGTTGTTTCCTTCTAGGCCCTAAATGGTAACCAGACACTGACTCAAATTCCATGGCCCCATTGCATGCCGCTCCCCGCCCCCGCCCCCCCCCCCCCACCGTTTTCCTCTTGAGGTTCATTATTTTCTCCAAATTAAAACGTTCTGGTTGGAATGAGTGAGTATAAAGAGACAGGGCAGCAGGGAGCTCCGGCTGTACAGAGGGATTAGATCTTGGGGAGGCCTTCCTCACTGGTTTGTGATACAATTAATCGGCCAAAAGGACCATAGCTTTGTATTTGAGGAGATCGGTTTTGAAAGGAAGTCTGCTCTCATTACCTGTGACAGTTGAGTTTTACAAACAATTCCTTAGAATATTTGAGACAACACAGAGATGTTGGCTTTATCCAGATATGAAGGTGTTATTCTTTCATTCATTCATTAGCTCATTCATTGATCTTTTCTGCAAATATTAACTTCATGGCTACTATGCAGCAGCCATTGTGCTAGGTTCTGAGGGCTCCAAGGCAAGCAAAAAACAGACTGGCCCCTGCTCTCTCAGATCTTACAAGGAAGTTAGGGTGACAAATATTAAGTAAATAATCACATGCATAAGTGAACATCTGCAAACTGAGATAAGCTCACTGCAGGAGAGGAGGGTCTTTCCAGGGCAGATAACAGAAGGTCTCACCTAGGACGTGTATGCTTGTGTCTGTGTCAGGGCAGGCTTACTCCTGAGGAAAAGATCAGCGAGCTAAGATCTGAAAGGTGAGAGAGAGTTCACTGGGCGATGGCTGGGAGCCAGGTAGGGTATGCTTTTAGTGCATCATGTTCCCGATCTGACAGAGGGGGTAAAGTGCAAAGGCCAGATGGAGGGATGAGCATGGTGCACGAGGAGAAATGAACCTAGGCCAGAGAGGCTGGATTTCTAAGTGCAAGAGGGAGAATGGAGCAAAAGCAACCTGAGAGTTAGCCCGATTCTAGGACAGGATGGGAGATTTAGTCTCAAGCCTTAGAGCCACTGACAGGTTCTACACTGGAAAATGGCAGGATTAAATTTACATTTTGAGAAGATTGCTCCTGTTTCCTGTAGAGAACAGATGCTCCGAAGGCCAGGGTAGTTCCAGCCAGTCATTCATTCATGACACGTGGTGAGAGGGAAAGAGATGGCCCCTGCTCTGTTAGAAGTTATTGTTGAGTGAGTGAGAACAGATAATAAACAAACACACAGATTAAGAGAAAAAATTCTTTCCAATGGCACTAAGTGCAATGAAAGAAATCGACCAAGGGGCATCTGGCGGACAGCACAGGGGCACTGTTGGCAGTCAACGCTATCATCCCGGCTACTGAGTTTTCAGCGAAGGCCTCTCTGAGGAGCTGAGGTTTTCCTCCCTAGGTATAGAGTCCTTATGAGTCTCACGTCTTGTCTAGAACTAAGCCGATCTCCTCACCAGCTCATTGAGGGCTTGTCCTTACATGCTGACTCTGTAAGTGGACCCCTGGACCCCCCAGTTTCTCCGGGCCTTCATACAAGAGTGGAGTATGTGGAGCTTCCCTGGTGGCGCAGTGGTTGAGAGTCCACCTGCCGATGCAGGGGGCACGGGTTCGTGCCCCTGTCCGGGAAGATCCCACATGCCGCGGAGCGGCTGGGCCCGTGAGCCATGGCCGCTGAGCCTGCGCATCCGGAGCCTGTGCTCCGTAACGCGAGAGGCCGCAACAGTGAGAGGCCCGCGTACCGCAAAGAAAGAAGAAAAAAAAGAGTGGAGTATGTGATCCGGAAGGAACTTTCAAGATCATCTCGTTCAACTCTCTCATTTTACAGGCAACCAAGCAGAAGCCCAGGGGGCACAGTTGTACTTTCAGAGGCCATGCAGCCTGTTTCCGAAGCACTTTACATCCCTGGGTGCATAGGAGATTCCAAATATCTGCGGAAAGTGATTAATGGTCTTTTTTTTTTTTTTTTTTCCCCCTGGCATCTCCTAATGCAAAAAATCTTGGACAGCAACCAATTTAATTTAGACTCCAGAAATTGCTACTTTTTTTCAACCTGGCTTATATTAATGCTATTTTTTAAAAGCCCTGAAGCTCTGAAGCATATTTAAGATCATGAAATAACATTGCAAATCTTTTGCCATTTATAAAATTTTATGAAATGAGAAGTCTAAAAAGAAAAAGAATTCTTTTTTTCTCTTTGGTTTCCATAAACTCAATAAGACATTTCTTATTTAAGATTTATAAAAATACATTTTTTATATAATTGAGTCATTGATTGAAGTTTAATCTAGAACGTAGTTTTCATGACTGACCTGAAAATCCCTTTGGGGATCATAGGATAACCTAATCTGAAATAATGCTTCCTGAGCTGGTTATAATAAAGTTCTTTTATAATATATCTCTTAGGAGATTCCTCCTCCAATTTTTCTGGGAGGAGAGATATTGTTTTGGGAGAAAAGTCCATGTTTTTGAATCCATCAGATTTAGTCAAGGCCACAGGCATTGAAGAAAGAATTTGGTGGTAATATTTATCCTGGGAAAACATTTTATTGATAAATTTCAGATATATCCTACTGCAAGGGAAGTTTCTTTTCTCTTTCAAATGAGATGGGTGTTTTACAATCTTCATTTTCAGATGAAGAAATTGAAGCCCAGAAAAATAAAGTAACCAAATTCACACAGTTAAACCCTAATCATTATGACCATCAAGTGGCTTGGAGGACATTTTGTATGACATTTCAGCTTAGATGGGAGAGTAGCTCAGTGCGGGTAAGGGTGGGCGGAGCTTCCTTGGAGCCAACACTCAAGCTTAGAAATTCATGTCTGAATATCCCTTTAGGGCTTTTGTTTCCTCCTGTTGGTTCTCAAGAGGTCAGAATGGCACAGAGATACTGAGTTCCTCGGGTCAGCTGAGGAGAGGAAAGAGTCAGCTCTTCCTTGGAAAAGTCACAGAAGTTGGTGTGCTGAGATGCACTCGGCATCACAGCAGTGACTGCATGCAGCTGCCAGGTACTGAAGGTCGAACCCAGGTAACTGCGTCTAGTAGTTACCAGTGGCGGCTTTAACAACCAATGGCTTAAAACAACAGAAATTTATTATCTCATAGTTCTGGAGGTCAGCAGTCTGAAATCCGTCTCACTTAACTGAAATCAAAGTGTTGGCAGGGCTTTGCTCTCTCTGAAGGCTCTAAGGGAGAATCTGTTCCTTGCCTCTTCCAGCTGCTGGTGGCTGCCAGGATCCCTTGGCTTGTAGCCGCATCACTCCAGTCTCTGCCTCCATGGTCACATTGCTTTCTCCTTTTCTGTCTATGTCAAATGTCCCTCCACCTCCCTCTTATGTGCTCACGTTTAGGGTCCACCCAGAAAATCCTGGATAATCTCCCCATGTTGTGATCCTTAACTCAATCATACCTCCACAGACCCTTTTTCCTGATAAGGTGAAATTTACAGGTTCCAGGGATTAGGACCCGATATCTTTGGGGCCGGTATGGAGCCCATCATATACTGAGCCTGGATCCATCATGCTGACATCATTTATTTATGGCTGACAAAGGACAAGGCTGTGGGCAAGAGGCCAGGAGACGAGAGCCTTTCTGTTCTCTAGACGTGGGGAGAAATGTCATAATCACTGTCTGGCAGAACAGAAGAGTGAAGGAAAAAGCTTAAGCAATACTCAGCTCCAGAGTGACCACATGGCATGATTACTGCTGAGTTTGTTTATGAGAGGAAAGAAAGCAGCCATGTTGGGAGACTTGTGTGGTTTTCATATCCTGGAAGTTATGTAGAAATAGTTGGACAGGAATGAGTTATTCAGGAGTATAAAACAATTTTTTTTTATCTTTGACTTTTCTTTTTAGCATCTTTAGTGGAGTATAATTGCTTTACATTGTTGTGTTAGTTGCTGCTGTATAACAAAGTGAATCAGCTATATGTATACATATATCCCCATATCCCCTTCCTCTTGTGTCTCCCTTCCACCCTCTCTATCCCACCCCTCTAGGTGGTCACAAAACAGAAGCTGATCTCCCTGTGCTATGGGACTGCTTCCCACTATCTATTTTACATTTGGTAGTGTATATATGTCAATGCCACTCTCTCATTTTGTCCCAGCTTACCCTTCCCCCTTCCCGTGTCCTCAAGTCCATTCTCTACGTCTGCTTCATTCCAGTCCTGCTCCTAGTTTCTTCAGAACCATTTTCTTTTCTTTTTAGAGTCCATATATATGTGTTAGCATATGGTATTTGTTTTTCTCTTTCTGACTTACTTCACTCTGTATGACAGACTCTAGGTCCATCCACCTCACTACAAATAACTCAATTTTGTTTCTTTTTATGGCTGAGTAATATTCCATTGTGTATATGTGCCACAACTTCTTTATCCATTCATCTGTCGATGGACACTTAGGTGCTTCCATGTCCTGGCTGTTGTAAATAGAGCTGCAATGAACATTTTGGTACATGACTCTTTTTGAATTATGATGTTCTCAGGGTATATGCCCAGTAGTGAGACTGCTGGATCATATGGTAGTTCTATTTTTAGTTTTTTAAGGAACCTCCATACTGTTCTCCATAGTGGCTGTATCAATTTACATTCCCACCAGCAGTGCAAGAGGGTTCTCTTTTCTCCACACTCTCTCCAGCATTTATTGTTTATAGATTTTTTGATGATGATACCTCATTGTAGTTTTTATTTGTATTTCTCTAATGGTTAGTGATGTTGAGCATCCTTTCATGTGTAAAACGGTTTCTTGTTCAAACAGACTACAAACCTTGAGCGGTTAAAATATCCTCCCAGAGAGGAGAAATGTAAAATGCCCTTAATGTTATTAATGTAGCCCTCTGGGGACAAAGAATCACATCATCCCCAGTCTCTTGTTGATTTTACCCCATGGAGCCTGGTTGTTGAGGAGGGGCTGTGAAGTTGAAGCATCCGGCCGTGGTAACTGAACGACGTGGTGAGGAAGCGTACTCCTTCCTGACTCCGTTCGTGAGTCAGGAAGGGGAATGAAGATGCCTGGTTAGTGGAAGCTACACATTCTTGTCCATTTACTTGCTTTAGATGAAAGAACATACCACAATATTGCTCCCCTCCCCCCCCCAAATAAATAACATTAGCCTGGATCTTCTCTCATAAATTGTAGAAACATCAGTAGCAAGGGCAGCCGAGAAGCTTCCCTGCCTTCCCAACACCTGAGAAAGTGGGGTGAGGTTTTTCATTGAGATTTTCCTAATGCAGGTCAAAGGCATTTCTAAGCTTCCTACGGGCCTTGGTGATTATTTTAAGGATTGAAAATACTTTTTTTCTTACATGACCACTTATCACCTTTCGAAATTCTGGGACTCCTTGAAGGCCCAAGTGTCTTACCTCTCTTCTCCTCTTTCCTTCTTCTTCCCTGACCATCCTAAATAATTCATACCATCAAGTAGTTTCCAGACATGATGTTCAGGTAAAAATTCTTGCCCAGCCCCAGTTATCCAACAGAGCCCTGAAAGCTGCTGATTCTAGAACAGAACTATTCAAATTTAAGTTGATCATCATCAAGATGAATGGCTAGACTAGAAGCAGTTTAAAAGATTTCTTCCTGTACCCCCAACTCAATGACCTTCCAGCCAGCGTCCTACGGGATGCTAAACACTTTCTATCACCTGTTCGTTGCTTTTGCTTGAATGAGGAACATCAACTTGGCGTTTCTTGTTGAAGGGCTATGCACTGGGGCACCCTGTCTTATTAAACTGTTAGAGCATACCAATGCCTGTGGCACTTTTTTTTTTCCTTTGCCAAAGGCAGCTCTGACTAGTACAATTCCATTCCAGGGCACGACAAGAGCAAAACTGAATTGTCTTGGGACTTCCTGCCCCACCAGTGACAGTTTCACACAAGACCAGTCTCAAGGACCTGGTCTGTTGCCACCTTTATCTTTCTCAAGGCTGCATTGTGGAAATAATATTCCTTTTCTGGCACATAAATGTCTTTTCATCCCTGCCCTTTCTAAGCCCATTTTTCCCAAACCACCAAGAAATTGACGTGCACTTGTCCTCCACATGGTGTAGGACATTCGTACTCTCCTTGATTGTATTTCTATTAGAAATACAAATATTTCTTTTTCTATTGTAGCTGATTTAGTAACCAGGCCTAGGATATTGGCGATTGGATTTGTTCAATCGTCAGTTAACAGTAAACTCATCGAAACCTTCCAAATATTTTCCATTTTTCTGGACCCCACTCAGACCCCACATTTAGAATGAAGCTGTCCCTGAAACTCCTTGCTGTAAAGTGACGTTGTACTCCGAGGGCCTCTTACTCGTCGGTACAGAGGCAGCACACCGACCTGCTGGAGCTGGGGGAACTAGCAAGTACCCATCACAGTTTTCAACAGATAGCGATTTTCATTTGAACTGATTCAGCAGGGACACATATACCCACATGGGAGAAATACTGGGATCTCTTGACTGGTGCATGTAGGGTGAAAAATATATACAATATAATTATTTTTCCACAATATAAACTGCAAGAAAGAGAGGCTAGACACTCCTATTTTGGTGGGCTAGGAGAGCTCCTAGCCTGACGGGGACAAACAGAAAAAAAGAGAGAGAAAATATTGTATCGGCATGAGTTAAACTCAAGGATGACCATATGTCCAGTTTTCTCATTCTGTCCCAGTTTATACTTATTGTTCAGGAATAATTATCTATAGCACCTTTTTTTAGCTCTTCAAGTATCTTGGTTTAGATATGAAATTATATAATCACCCCAGTTAAACAAAGGTTGAGAAACACGGGTCTGATATGACCCCCAAAACGGTTCCCAAAGGTAATTATTTTCAAGGTTCGACATCTCAGAGGAACGTTTGTGTTAGCAGGATGGCTTCCCGACAAATTAAATCCCACTTTTGATATGCTTCTAACAGATACAAACGAAACAGGTTGAAAAGAACCAAATACAGTTTTTGCAGCTGAAACATTTAGATATTATTATAAAGGAGAGTGATGGGAGCCTTGCAGTAGAGAAGAGAAGGCTTAAAAAAATCTATTAGGAGTGCTTTCTTTGGACACTCTGGATATCTACTCTTTGGTGACTGTTTCTTAGTTATCTTAACTCATTAACCCAGTATGAGTCGGATAACTTAGTTCTAACTTGATTCTAATTTCTTTCTCCTGCAAGGAGATGGGGGCATAGCTGAAGACAAAGCCTTTCTTGGCTTCCACATTCAGTTGGGTCATATGGTTGTTCCTCGATTGGTCACGTGGAGGACTTGGCATGGTCTATTCCAGAGAAAAGCTGGCCGAGTAGCTTTGTCTCTCTCTCATCCATCGATCTGGCTAACAATACGTTGGAACATGAGTCTCAATTGGTCATTCGGTTTTTCAACTCATGCATGAGAAACTATGATTTAAACAACTAAAGCAACAACAACAGCACGAAAACAAGATCAATGCTTGCAGCCAAGTTGTTTGAATGACCACTGCCAGTTTATTTTTCTCCTGCTAAAATCTCATCTCTGCACTTTGACATGTTAATTCCCTTCCTCCCGTTCGGTTTGTAAGCAAAGACACAAGGTGACAACCCATCCACAGCAGCTGTCAGGAAACCATTACAGCCAGTGTGAGCCCTGATGGACACCAGTTGTCTGATGGTGATTCTTCCCAGTATGCTAAAAAACCCCACAAAACTGTACTTTTTTGTTTCAGTTAGTTTTACAGGCGTTTCAAGCTGGAGCCTGCATTTTTCTGTGGTAAGCTCACCTTACCACCCTCAGGATTCCCCTGGAGGTCTCACTAACCTCGGCCACATTCATCTTTTATGTGAGCTGAGCTGCACGAGCTTGATGCTGCCGTTTGTTTTTTCTTGCATTGAAGTAATTTGCTTTTCCCCTTCTGTGACCCTGGGTTTCAACAACTTGAAGCTGGCCTACAGACTGAGAGATGAGAAAATAGGCTCAAAGGTTATCACATCACAGATATATGCTATCTAAAAACTGAAGAGATGCTGACGTTGCTTTGTTTGAGTCAACACAGATGCCAAGTTATTTGTCCTTCATCAGTGTGGTTCTTGGGAATCCTTGGTGAATGAATACTTTCCTAGGAGGTTGGGTCTCATTGACGATGTTTGGAATTAAGTGCTATTTATGTCAAAGGGAGTCTTTAAAAAGATGGCCAACTCCATTTCCATTTTGTATAGTTTTCAACATCTGTCTTCATTTTTCCTCTAATATGAGTAGGTATTCTGAATACATTTAACAATTTCTGTGGACTGACTCAGAGCAAAGGAAGTTTGGATAAATAGTAAAAGAAAATTTCGTTGAAAGTTTCTCTTTTGCCTGTTCTCTGCTCTTTTAGTATACAGATGCCTGGAAAAAAAAAATAGACCATTATCTATATATGGTTTGGTTCAGGGTAACAGAAAAGTTGCTCTGAATTAAACATTTCTGTCTTATTGGCCTACTGGGACACTTAAAAATCCCAACCTTTAGACCACACACTCTTAATTGTGGCATGTGGGTTTATAGGAGTTGAAATTAAAAAACCCGCAGAAGGTTATTTAACAGTTCCAGCTTCTCTCCTCCAGTTTCAGGCTTTTTGGCCAAAAATGGTGACAATTGGGTTAAGACATTAAAGGCTTTTGTCTAAATACCAATCTTGGTGGTGGTCGTGGAGGGGCAACAGTGCACGATGCCACCAGCAGCCGTGATGGCCTTACTGGGAACTCACTTATTGACTAACCCAGTCCCAGGAAGGCCGTGTTGAGCAGGATAATAAAAGGAAGAGGGAAGGGGTAAAGGAGAAGGACCTGAATTGTCCAGTCACATGATTTCCCTTATGTTGTCCTAAAGGAGTAGATAAGGTTCATGAAAATATGCCCCTGAAAAACCCAAGTGACTTTATCTTTTGCTTAAAATGTATTTTTAATCTTTTACCAGCCCTATTGAGATATGTCACACGCCATATCATTTATCCATTTAAAGTGTGCAATTTAATGGTTTTTAGTGCATTAAAAGGGTTATGCCACCTTCATTTAGGACTCCGCTTGTCTTGTCATCTTGTCCTCTCCTCCCTCTGCAACGCTCTTACCCCAGATATGGGTTCATTCCCTCCTCATGGCTCAACTCTTTGCTCAGATGTCCCCTGTAAGGAACTCAGAGCTTTCCCTCCATCTAAAATACCACCGCTGCCCATTGTGCCCTCTCCTCCCAGCTTTATTTTGTCTACAGCCCTCGCGATGGTCTGACTTAGCTCTCTGACATTTTCTCTTTTGTTTATGGTCTGCAGTCCTCAGCTCTCCCAGGGCAGAACCTTTGTCTCCTCCCTGCTGTTTCCTCAGTTCCCAGGCCCCGACCTGGCTAGAGTTAGGGCCTGGAGCGGGGAGCCGGTGTGGATGGCTGTCCTCTCCGCACCCTCCTGTAGGTGTTGGAGGAGGGGAAGTGATTGGAGCAGCAGCTGAAGAGAACGGCCAGCTCACCACCACTCGCCACTGGGCCAAACCCCTCCCGACACTGGCCCCGGGAATGGATGATGCCACGGCCACCAGGAGCTGCCCAACGTGGAGAAGGCCAACATGGGCCTGCGGTTCTGGGAACTTGAGTTCTCCCTTTCTGTATCTGGAATCCCTCTGCAATTACCTGGCGTCTCTGAGACTCTGTAAGAGGAGGATATTGGACCTCCAAGTCCTCGTAGTTCTGACACTCTGGAATTCTGACAGAATTCTCTGATTAGGCACGTAATTGAACACATACAGGTAAAGTGTACCTGGAAGCACCCCATCTTTAATAAACCCTGTCTCTATGGCTAACTTTGCCATATTAAGCTGCATTTCTCTCTTCCTTCTTCTCCACTCCCACCACACTCTTTTTTAAGAATGGACTTTTTAAGAAAATTGAAGTATAGTTGATTTACAATGTAATGTTAATTTCTGCTGTACAGCAAAGTGATTCGGTTATACATATATATACATTCTTTTTTAATATTCTTTTCCATTATGGTTTATCACAGGATATTGAATATAGTTCCCTGTGCTATACAATAGGACCTTGTTGTTTATCCATCCTATATATAATAGTTTGCATCTGCAATCCCAAACTACCAATCCATCCCTCCCCTCCCCACCCTCCCCCTTGGCAATCACAAGTCTGTTTTCTATGTCTGTGAGTCTGTTTTTGTTTTAGGTTCATTTGTGCCATATTTTAGATTCTATGTATAAGTGATATATGTGGTATTTGTCTTTCTCTTTCTGACTTACTTCAATTAGTATGATAATCTCTAGTTGCATCCATGTTGCTGCAAATGGCATTATTTCATTCTTTTTTATGGCTGAGCAATATTCCATTGTATATATGTACCACATCTTCTTTATCCATTCATCTGTTGATGGACATTTAGGTCGTTTCCATGACCTGGCTATTGTAAATAGTGCTCCTATGAACACTGGGGTGCACGTATCTTTTTGAATTATAGTCTTGTCTAGGTATATGCCCAGGAGTGGAATTCTGGATCATACGGTAATTCTATTTTTAGTTTTTTGAGGAACCTCCATAACTGTTTTCTATAGGGGCTGCACCAATTTACATTCCCACCTATATTGTAGGAAGGTTCCCTCTTCTCCACACCCTCTCCAGCATTTGTTATTTGTAGACTTTTTAATGTTGGCCATTCTGACCGGTGTGAAGTGGTACCTCATTGTAGTTTTGATTTGCATTCTTCTAATAATTAGTGATGATGAGCATCTTTTCACCAGCCTATTGGCCAGGATGGACCTTTCTAATGCTTGGGGTCTTCAACTCATATGACAGAAGAAAGGGCAAAATAAAAATTATGCCTTGGATGTGCTATTTGAGCTGGAGCTAAATTTGAGTAAAAGCTTCGTCTGTGAGTTTACAAACATACAATTTAGGCTCTTACAGTTATCTAAATCCACTTTCTTGCCTTATAATTTTATGGTTAGAAGCATTACAGTTGTTTTTAGATTTTCATTATAACTTCAGTGGCCACAGACTGAACCAAATAGTGTTTGTTTATTTGTGCAACAAATTATGCCCCTCAGCTAACTTTACTGTGTAATTTGCATTGGGTGTGCATTTCGCAAAAAAAAAAAAATATATACATTGGTCTGAGGTTCTCCTCTTCCTTTTCTTCTCTCTTCTTCCCAAAAGCAGCACTGACAATAGAAAATTGGGAAATAAAATGCACATCTGGGCATTTTACTTATGTGTGTACAACACACATGCCTACAGATAGACAAACTCATAGACAGAGAATTATATAAAGATATCCAAATTCAAATTCCATTAACATTGATGCTGGGTCCACTTGGGGACGTCAGCCTGCTTCACTGAGATTTTATTCACATTTAGCTCCAGCGCCAAAGCACATGCGAAGCACACTTTTGATAAATGACAGAGATTTTTGTGTATAACCAGAAAAATAGTCCTCTGAGTCGCTATTGAGTTCAAAGAAGAAAGTTTCTGAAATTCCATTTCCAGTTGTGAGGTGCTTTCTAAATACATGGTAGAGGTGACTAGAGTAATAGGAAATGAGCACGCGCCATCTCGGCAGGGTGAAATTTATTTCAAGGTAAATTTTAAAAAATCTGCACGTATGGAATTTGCACGTCAGACTGAATAGGATAAACTTCCTGCCATTTGTCCATCTGAGATCCTCTGTGTGCCAGGACTGCTGCCTACCTGGTTGACCACATGGGGTCCCAGCTAACAGAACTGGGAAGACTCATGATGGAGGTATATCCCTTTCTGTGTTCTCTTCTGGTTATTCGAAGCAGTCAATAAATTTCTACGGAGACCTCATTGCCTGTGGGCATCCAGTGATTTTTGTCCACAGATGATTTTATCCTTAGATGTTACTTTTTCTTTGGTATCACTTGTGACAAATGGTGAACCTGAGCGAGTGTTAAAGCTGAACTTATTAAAAAGGAATGGAAAACCGGTAATATATTTAAGCAACTTGAATTGATTAGGCACTTGGGTGGGGGTAATTTTTTAGTTCAAAACAACATAGGAGGTCTAAATAAATTATTAGTTCCTTATATATGCCTAGCGTATTCTGGATTCTTGCTGAGATAAAATAATCACAGACATAACTAAAGAATAATGTAAATATGTTGCATCAAAATACCTCTTTATAGTTCATATATTGTAACACTTTCAGATAAATCATACCCTGAGAGATCTTGTTTCTGCTATAGATCAGCTGATGACCTTGGCAATATCCTCTTCGTTCAGGGTCTTTAATTTCCCACCTTGGAGGGTGGGAGGAGTAGCTTGGGGTCATCCTTGTAGCAAAGCTCCTTCTAGCTCAAAAAACCCTCTGGGACTGATAACTTCTACTTTTAATTCTCTCTGCTTTGTAGGTTAGAAATGAGAGGACTCGCGAGTCTCTTGTGATTGGATAGAATGACTTATTTGAAATTTTTAAGAGAAAAATATGAATTCCCTCCTTCCTTCATTCCACACATGTTGCCAGACTCCTACTCTGTGTCAGGCCCTTTTTTTTTTCTCTAAAGCTGAAAATACAGGAGTGACTAAGGTGGACAATGCCAAGATCTTCTAGTGGGGGAATAGTGACCCCCCTGTCCTGGGATTCCTGATAAAACTGGGAAGGTCCTGGGTAAACTGGGATCAGTGGGTCACACCAAGTGGGAGAGGCTGAGCATAAAGAAGTTAAAGAATGAGAAAACAAGATGGTTTCGGAGAGTGACAAGTTTTCTGTAGCAAATCCTCAGGATGACACATTTGGGGGTGGGAGAGAGTTGGGCTTTAGTGTGGGTGGTCTTCAGGAGGTCTCAGAGGAGATCACATTCACACTCAGTGGGAATGGATGAGAAGGATGCAGACACGTAGAGAGCTGGGGGCTTATGTTCCAGGCAGTGGGAACAGCAAGAGCAGGAGTCTGGGAGGGAGAAGACCTTGGCCTGATTGAGAAATAGAATGATGACCAGGATGGAATGTTCTGGAGGGAGGAGGAGAGGGATCAGGGCTTTGTGGGTGTCAGTAAGGAACTCAGACAATAATAATAATAGCTGATGTTATATTCTGGGCACTCACTCATTTCATTGCATCAATCTTCACGGTCACCCATTTTACAGATAAGGATACTGAGGCACAGGGACTTGAATAAGCAGAGTGTCTCAAGTCACACAGCTTGCCATGGTGGAGCCAAGATTCAGCCCCCAACAAATGATGCAGTATTTACAGTTGGCACTACACTTAACCAAGGGGAACCCCTTGGTCATCGGGAAGGTGTATCCTTCCTTCCAAACTCTCCGTGCCCACTGGTACCCACCAGCCCCCAGGAGTAAGGACAATCTCATCATTTTGACGCCCCCTCCCCCAGGCAGCTGCAGTTTTTGCTTAGCCAGTAACAGACGCGGGAGGAGGCCTCTCCAGCTTTTGTGGATTTCCTCCAGCACTGAATGGGGGCAGTTATGAGATGGCTTAGAAATAGTCACTCTGTGTGTAATCAGGTCACTTCACTGAGAAAACATTTTTGTTTCAGCTTCCTTCCTTCCCTTGGTCTTCTCCAGGGAACAGTGTCTCTGACCTTCTAAGTCACAAAGTACAGAGATAATGGGGCACAGCAAGTCAACAGAGTCAAAAGAGGGGAGAGTCTGTGGTTAGCACACACACACACACACATACACACACACACGAAAACTGTTAAGAGTCACTAGCCAGGGAATCACACTGCAAATATGCTTAGAAAAATATGGCTAAGAGATAGATGGAAACTTTCCTAGTCTGTAACTCTTTGTGGTTGCAAAGATCTCTCTTCTGCTCAGAGCAGAGGAGGAAGAACTCACTCTGCTCTGAGAGAGCGCAGAGCATCACACGAGTGTTTCCTCCCCTTTGGGCCTCTGCTCACATTCAGCTTGGCCTTTGCGGTTTGGATTTACTCTAATGGGCTCACCAGATGTGCAGACAGAGTCAAGACATGGGGTCTCACAATTTCTTTTCAGACTGCTTAAGTATGAGACAGACCTTTTCCTATAGGGGAAAAATCATGCCTTCTAATTCGTTAGAACCAGAGATGAAGAATAAAAGCTACATGGAAAATTCAAAGGATTGGGGGTTTTATTTTGAATTTTTAAATTAATATGGAAGAGATTTAACGAATTGCTCAGGCCCCGAAGTAATGGCCCTAAAAGGTACATTTCAGTATCATCTTTTTTTTTTCTCCTTTGTCACAGTACACACACTGGCAGCTTAAGATGTGGGAATCAGGAGAAAAATGCAGAACGAATGTCATGTTTTGTTTTAAAACTTTCTCTACTATTGTTTGGTTTTGACATTCAATCTCTTTTCTTCATGAATTCCTAACTTCCTTCAGGCCTAACTATAGTTCTTTGACTTTTACAAACCTACTGACTATAAATCCTGTTTAATTATAGCATGGCTCACGTGTCCTGAAGAGTTATGTTAATGACTAAAATGCCATCGATTAGTAACCAAAGATAGATTTTGTGGAGAAAAAAGGGAAGAGAGGAAATCTTTGGGGTTCAGGCGGGAAAGCTAGACTTCTTTCCTTGGCCTTCTCATCGCTGCCCCAGCTGCAGGTCTTCCCAGGTTACTGTGGACAAGGACACACCCCTGGCAATGCAGAATTTGTAGGAGGACTGGCGTGCTCTCTCCTTCTTCCAGTAACATCTTTGCTTCCCTCCGTGTCCCTCTTGCACACTCTTGTTAGTGTCTCAGTTCACACTGAGGCGTTGGTCCTCGCCATTCTGAGGAGCACCGACTGGATCCAGAGCTGATCTGTGTTCTGGTTCCCTCTCTTATCAGCTGTGTGACTTTAGGCAAGTTACTTAACCTCCCTGAGCCTCAGTATTCTTATAAAAAAAGAATGTAACTACAGCCTCAGAGGGTTGTTAGAATTAGCTCAAATATTGTAAGTTAAAGGTAGGCGTCTGGTGTTTTTGATTATTATTATCATTTTAAATCTTGAGCTTTGAGTCAAAGTCAGATATAGAGGAAGCTGAGGCCCTGGAGGCAGTGTCTGGAATTACCGGGGCGCGTATGGCGCGGGTGTGGCAGTGGGACATGAGTGTGAGGAGGCTGTAACCGGCACTCCCCTCCTTTGCCCTGTGTTGGCATGTGTCGGCTGTGTTCCCAATCAGGCACTATTAGGCTTTTTGGTCCCTTGTCAAAGGGCACGTCTGGTTCTGGTGTATGTTCAGCCTGAGGCAAATCTTGAAGGAAGTCTTAAACGTCCCTGGTAAAAGGCACTAGACTCAGAAGTAGAAGAAAGGGATTCTAGTCCCATTCACCAGGTAACCTTGGGTGAGCCATTTCAGAACTCAGGACCCTCCAATATAAAGTTTACATCCTCCATAATACCTCATGTGGTTTCAGAGGGGAAATCAAATAAGGTGATGTGTGTGTGAAACGCTTTGCCTGCTCTAGTAGTAATATCATTAATAATAATAAATAGTTTTTTTTCTCCCAAGGCCCAGTGTTCTGATGTCTATTTGCTACCTTCCCAGAGTCTTCTCTTAAAAGCTTTGCTTAAACTTATTAAGTATTCAAGTTTTTTTTTTTCAGTTTTCCCTTCCCTAGACGGCATATCTAATTTATGCACACACTGCACACACTGCACACACACAAACATACTCATCTGACTTGTCCCGTAATCTTTAGGGTCTTGTTCCCTATTAGTCATCCTGAAGACTAACTAGCCTGACAGTATTTTCAGAGCTGTTGATGAGTTAATGTAACATAAAACTGCTTTTGGGGCTTCCCTGGTGGCGCAGTGGTTGAGAGTCCGCCTGCCGATGCAGGGGACACGGGTTCGTGCCCCGGTCTGGGAAGATCCCACATGCCGCGGAGCGGCTGGGCCCGTGAGCCATGGCCACTGAGCCTGCGCGTCCGGAGCCTGTGCTCTGCAACGGGAGAGGCCACAACAGTGAGAGGCCTGCGTACCACAAAAAAAAAAAACAAAAAAAAAAAACTACTTTTGGTAGAAAATACCAGACCAGGGGTCAGCCAACATTTTCTATAAAGGGCCAGTTAGTAAATATTTTCAGCTTTATGGGCCATGGGTCTCTGTCACAATAGCAACTCTGTTTGTTGTAGCAGGAAAGCCACCATTGATGATACAGAAATAAACAGGTATGGCTGTGTTCCAATAAAACTTTATTTGCAGAAACATTTGATGGGCTTGATTTGGGCTGTGAGTGTAGTTTGCTGACCTCTGCAACAGACAGAAGAATGACAGTAATGGTGGCAAACCCAGATGTTATGGCCAGTTATTAGGAAAGAGCCTTAGAGCAGATGAGGGTTTTGGCAAGCCTTCCCTTCCACTCTTCCCTGCCTGAGTGTCCTGACCTGAGATGACAGCAGGGCTGGGTACACGTTCTCACCCCAGAACCCCAGAGCTTGCTGAGTTGTTGACTAGCCTGGGGGGTTTTGGAGGGTGGAAATTTACAAGTCGGCCAAGAGCCGTCTCTCTGCCAAGGACTGATTCAGGGTTCAGGGATTAAGCCTCTGGCGTGGGGATTAAACTTGAATTTCATAGGAACAGACGCTAGCGGCACCAGACGTTGGGCTGGGTCTGGTACGGTGTGTGCTGTTGGCTCTGAGAAGGTCCTCAATTCTATTATGGGCATAAAAGTAAAGAAAGAAATGAGGGGTCCTGGTTTTCGGCTTTCAGCCTCGATTTTTAAAAAAATATTTCTACTGAATCTGAGATGAGAACATACTTTGGAAACAACCAAGAGCATGAAGGAATTTATTCCCAAGGCCAAGAGTGACTAAACTGCTGAGTGTTAAATTCTCAGTAGGGAAGGGATGAAGAGAAGCATGGGCACAAAACGCACATTTCATCCCGGGCGGCTTTGTTCTGCTGGCTCCATTGTGCTGCTTCCTGTGGTTCTGGAAAATGCCGCCCCCTTCCAGGAGCTCAGTGTGCATGTGCCGGCAGACAGGATGTTGCCTGTGACCCACGGTCATTGGGTACCTCTTGCTGTTGTCAGGCATCTGGTAAACAGTGCCCTTGGGGGAGCCTGTGAATGGTAGCAGCTGAGGAAGGTGTCTCAGAGCCAGTGCACCATTTTGTTTTCACATGGGGAACTTGAGACCCAGAGAGGAAGTGAGTGTTCAGAGTCTCACGGATAATTTGAGGTGAGTGGAGGACTCGAATCCAGTCCTCTGGGCTCCTGTCCCAGTGGTCCGCTCTGAGGCAGAACTGCACTGCTACAGAGGGTCATAGTGTCACAGGCACCAGTAGTCCCTTTGAAACCATATCACAGAACCAAAGGCTCTTTGACCTTGAAATGTAAAGTTTTTGCCTCATTCCATAGATCCAACTTCATGAAATAACATAAAATAACTTTTGTTTACTCACTTTTTGTTGGAAAATTTAATCCACTTACATTTAAGGTAATTATCAATATGTATGTTCATATTATCATTTTCTTAATTATTTTGGGTTTGTTTTTGTAGGTCTTTTCCTTCTCTTGTGTTTCCTGCCCAGAGAAGTTCCTTTAGTGTTTGTTGTAAACCTGGTTTGGTGGTGCTGAATTCTTTTAACTTTTGCTTGTCTGTAAAGGTTTTAATTTCTCTGTTGAATCTGAATGAGATCCTTGCTGGGTAGAGTAATCTTAGTTGAAGTTTTTCCCTTTCATCACTTTAAGTATGTCCTGCCATCCCTTCTGACTTGCAGAATTTCTGTTGAAAGATCAGCTGTTAACCTTATGGGGATTCCCTTGTATGTTATTTGTTGCTTTTCTCTTGTTGCTTTTAGTACTTTTTCTTTGTATTTAATTTTTGATAGTTTGATTAATATGGATCTTGGCGTGTTTCTCCTTGTATGGGACTCTCTGTGCTTCCTGGACTTGATTGCCTATTTCCTTTCCCATGTTAAGGAAGTTTTCAACTATAATCTCTTCAAATATTTTCTCAGACACTTTCTTTTTCTCTTCTTCTTCTGGGACCCCTATAATTCAAATGTTGTTGTGTTTAATGTTGTCCCAGAGGTCTCTAAAACTGTCCTCAATTCTTTTTATTCTTTTTTCTTTATTCTGCTCTGCATTCGTTATTTCCACTATTTTACCTTCCAGGTCACTTATCCATTCTTCTGCCTCAGTTATTCTGCTATTGTTTCTGTCTAGAGAATTTTTAATTTCATTTATTGTGTATTTCATCATTGTTTGTTTGCTCTTTAGTTCTTCTAGGTCCTTATTATTTTTTTTTTTTTCACGGTACGCGGGCCTCTCACTGTTGTGGCCTCTCACTGTTGTGGCCTCTCCCGTTGCGGAGCACAGGCTCCGGACGTGCAGGCTCAGTGGCCGTGGCTCACGGGCCTAGCCGCTCTGTGGCATGTGGGATCTTCCCGGACCGGGGCACAAACCTGTGTCCCTTGCATTGGCAGGCGGACTCTCAACCACTGCGCCACCAGGGAAGCCCTCTAGGTCCTTATTAAACTTTTCTTATATTTTCTCCATTTTATTTCCAAGATCTTGGATTATCTTTACTATCATTACTCTGAATTCTTTTTCAGGTAGATTGCCTATTTCCTCTTCATTTGTCTGGTTTTTACCTTGCTCCTTCATCTGCTGTGTGTTTCTCTGTCTTCTCATTTTTCTTAACTTACTGTGTTTGGGATCTCCTTTTCGCAGGCTGCACGTTCGTAGTTCCCGTTGTTTTTGGTGTCTGCCCTCAGTGGGTGAGGTTGGTTCAGTGGCTTGTGTAGGCTTCCTGGTGGAGGGGACTGGTGCCTGTGTTCTGGTGAATGAGGCTGGATCTTGTCTCTCTGATGGGTAGGGCCACGTCTGGTTGTGTGTTTTGGGGTGTCTGTGAACTTAGTATGATTTTAAGCAGCCTCTCTGCTAATGACTGGGGTTTTGTTCCTGTCTTGCTAGTTGATTGGCATGGGACATCCAGCACTGGAACTTGCTGGCTGTTGGGTGGAGCTGGGTCTTAGCATTGAGATGGAGATCTGTGGAAGCGCATTCACCGATTGATATTACGTGGTGCTGGGACGTCTCTGGTGGTCCAATGTCCTGAACTCAGCTCTCCCACCTCAGAGGCTCAGGACTGACACCAGGCCAGAGCATCAAGACCCTGTCAGCCACATGACTGGGAAATCAGATGTTTCCCAAGGGTCCGCATTGATGGTTTCTCTTGTGAAACCCAAAGTCCTCTGGAAGTGGTTCTGTAGTATGAATGATTGTACTAGATTACCTGTTTATTACACAAGGATATAACTCAGGAACAGCCAGTTGTGAGAGATGCATAGAGAAAAGTATGTGGGATGAGACACGAAACTTCCATGCTCTTTCTGGGTGTGCCGCTCTCCCCACATCTCCTCCTTCCTTTTTTTAAAGTGAACCTGAAGCCTCAGTGTATGGATGTAGCCTGGAAAATTCTTGACTTTTAATGCTTCCCTGAGGTGACTACAGCAGGCAGATCTAAATTCTCTAGAAAGATATGAAGCCCCAAAGCAGGAAAAGCTGGTGTGGAAATCTAAAATGTTCAGGATAGGTTAGAATTTAGAGTCACTGATAAGGACTTAGAACTCTAACAGTCAGAACTGAATATGTGTCCCGAATGATTGCCTTGGAACCAGTTAATGACGGAGGGCTACCTAGAAGTATGAGATACACCCGGGACGGCTCTTCACTGCCCTCACGTGGAAAAACCTAATGGGAACTGTCTATGAAGTAGGTTCTAGTCTCTACTGGTGATGTCAAATGTATAAAAAAAAAATGACTAAAAAAACCTGTACGTCTGGAGTTGGGATCTTTTCTGGATCCCACAATTATTCCTAAAGTGTTGGCTGGGGTCCAGAGGCAGGGCTATATCCCAAGGATCAACAAGGATGCAATAACCTTCCATGGCTCTATAGTATGTGATGAGCCAGGAAACAGTGAGGCCAGTTAGCCGAGGTTTCCAGGGAACTCATGACAGAAAACAGGTCATCAAGTCAAGTATCCAGACTAGATGGAAGATGGAAGAGGAGTGCTTTAGGAGCAGTTCAGGGGAGGGGGTGGAGGCAGGTCAGATTTTTCTTACCTCATTAAGGTCTGATACCACCATCTGGTTCTGGAGCCCATCCTTCCCGGAAGCTTGATTCACCACCAGGCCCTGCACCACCTGCCACTGGAGAGTAGACTGGGTTTCAGAGTTAGCAATCCAGTTTCTTGCTGGAACCAGGATCCTGACACTATGGCTAGATTCCTTGAATCCTGGACCCTAACCCCATACCTTCAGCACCAGTGTGGCACCCTGGGCCTGAGAGTTCCTTTCCTAGAACCTTCAGCTGCCATGGCCAATCTGACTTCTTTTATAGCTGTCATCTTTTCTAGCCTCACCTGCAAAGTTGGCACTCCTCAGGGCTTCAAATTAAATTCAGATCTCAGTTCCTGTAACTGAGTGTCTGTACTGAGCTGCCCTTTCATTTCTCTTTCTTCTCTCTGCAGAGGAGCTTGACCAGGGTAAGGGACTGAGGGCTGCTTCTGTCACCAAGGACCTCCCCTAGATCAGGCCCAGGGTTCCCATGTGCAGTGGCTCTCTCACAAAGCTCTCTCGAAGTTATCTGGAGATGGTGTGGGGCATGGTGGAGCTCAGCCAGACCTCTCATCCTGGATGATGACTTTATTCTTTATTTTCATGTCTGCTGCTGGGAATGGTTTTAAACCTCTGGAGTGAAGTTTGCCTTTTATAAAAATACTTTTAAAGAATGCTCAAAAATACCCCATCCCACTATCTTAATCCCTATTCCATGTATTACACATGTTTAAGGCTTTTCTCCTTTATTTCCACTCTAAAGGTGACTTTTTATTGATGACAAATATGAGATTTTGGTTTCTCATATGCTTCGCAAAGAAGAGAATGTTATTATTCAAGTTAAACTGACACATTTACTTGATTAATGACCCATATTCAATATAATAGAATCATAGTATTTCAACATAGTATTTTCAATTACAGTGTTTTGGTAGCTTAGGGACCATCTCGTCTAAGTCCTAATTTTACAAATGAGGAAACTGAGGCACAGAAAGGAAAATAACTTTTCCAAAGTCATCCTAAAGTATTCCTTTACGAATGCTCTTTTTTTTTCCCTCTTGCTGGTCCGGTGTTATTTTCTGCAAGCTACGTTTCCCTTAGTGATCTTGTCAGGTCCCTTCTGTGCTCTGCTTTTAGCTAAAGGATTATCAAACAGTAGTATTTTTAAAAGGCTAAATAAGCAAGTCCAGTTGTGCAAGTTGAAGTGTGAGCTAGAGAGTAGATCAGGATGTGGGCTTCAGAAGTCTGATAGCAACTTCTGCTTGCACGGGTCTTTTTGCTTCTGTGTCCTGGAGTCAGAATCCAGGGCAAGGCTGAGGGAACGTTGAGAGACCTAAGGGTCTCTTAGGTGGGGCAAGAGCCACCTTGGGTGTGTTGGCCAGGAGGTTGATGGAGCTGTGGAGAACCCGAGCAGACATCAGGCTGGGGGACTGCCCGGGCTGCAGTTTAAATAAACAGTACTTTTCCAATTGGCGTTTACCAGTTCACAGTTGTGGATGTTTGGGGGCAGCTCAAGAAAATGTTTTCACAGCCCTTGGGGACTGTGTAATGAGAATCACGTGTAAACTGAATGTCCAAGGAGCCACACCTGGGACATATTTGAACCATGGCGGATCCTCACGTGGGAAAATGTTTTGGGACCTGAACCGTTTTATGAAAAGATGTCCATCAAAACCAGCATAAATACACAGACAAACCAGTAACAACAGATACCACAGAGTCTAAGATTTAGGCAGAGTTTTCTGAACAGAAAAGCCTCATCAACACTCACGCTCAGAAAGAAAGCCAGTGAGGGAAAATGCCAGAGTCTGAAGAAAAAGGCTGTTTCACTTCTGCTTCTTGTGCATCTCCCGCAGGGGCTATCGGGTTACCTTCCTAATGAGAAGCAGGCACTTTAAAAATGACTTCATACCAAATGAAAAATGATGCTAAGCTGAGTAGGGCCTGATGGCGGGTGAGTGTGGGACTTGGTGGGGATATATGTGGCTCCTCTCATCTCCTGGGCCCAGGGTTACCAGGAAAATGGAGATAAGGAAAAGGATACAGCCGATCTGAACAAAAATGCCAACCCAGGCAGGGAGTGCCTTCAGACTCTGCCCTCATCATATAGGTTGCTTTTTTTTTTTTTTTTTTGGCTATTAGAATGTGAAAAAGCTAAAGCAAGTCTTGCTTGTCTTGATTCAAGGAGTCCGGAGTTCTAGCATTTATTCCATAGCAAATAGGGAGCCACTGAAGGCTTCCCCAGACAAATGCAGTCCTTGGCTTGGCAGAAGGAGCCACTATGACAAAGTGTTTGCTTCTTCCCGCGTTGTTTCCCATTCTTGTACCTGAGCTCAGTTTACCAAATCCAGTGCACTAAATGCCCCATAGTTTCTCATACCGCCGTTCCTTTGCCAATGTTATTCTTTCTTCCTGCAATGGCCGTCCCTACATCTCATCTGCTGGCTGATGCCTGCTCAAAAATCTCTTTGTCCTGAGTCCTTTGTTCCATCCCTTAGCCTGGGACAGGTGTCCTAGTCATTGCCACATGTTCAGCTCTGTAATGGCATTAATCATACTCTATTATAGTCTTGGGGGACATTGTCTGCATTGCTCATGGACTCTAAGCTCCTTGGGTGCTCATTCATCTTTAAATCTCCAGTGTCAGTAACTAGTACAGCATCTAATCCGATGCGCGTGGCAGGTGCTCAATAAATAGCATTGATGGAGTGAATCAAAGAGTCTCAAGCTCATGGGCTTATAAAGCTCCACCTGATTGGCCAACTTTGGATAAAGACATTGAAAAAGTGGCTCATAGACAATCCAACAGAGAATCCAAGGAAGAGAATTCTGGGTTCTCCTTCTATGGTATATGGTGTCTCTGGAAGTCACTGGAAACAAAAGGCTTGCCAGACAAAAAATTTATTTTTCCTTTTACCTTTGCCTCTACCATCCTATCCATTCATAGCTCATTGCAAGCTCCACACGTTCAAGAAGTTTTCATTACCTCCCAGGGTTTGAGTTATTGTTCTTCATAGAACTCCGAGGGACATCACATAAGAGGAGGGGTATAGGCTAAGAAACTTCATGGTGGACTTTTCTGCTTTTGTTCAGTGTGATTTTGGGTTCTGTCCTTGGAATGCTTAATGTCGAATTGTATTACCAAGTAAATAAAAATGACAGTTATCAAACTACAAAGCACTTTTGGGCTGATGGTTGATAGCATATTTGCAATTTTCAGCTTTATTTCCTCTATTAATACAAGCAAATAAGCAATGTGAAACTTTAGGCACTGTGACAAGATATGTGGGTAACCTAGGATTCTCTTGGTTGTAAAAAAAGGAGCCTTGACAGGCTTAAGAGACAAAGGAATTAACCTACAGAGTTGAAAAATCCAGAGGAAATTTGGCTTCAAGCACGATTCAGGGGCTCAAGTGAAATCATCGGGCAATCTATTCCTGGCACTCAGGTCTGTCTTTGCCTGTACTTGCTTCATTCCCAGGTGGTATCTTGTGGCCGCCATAAGTCCAAGGTCACTCTCCCCCAGTCCATATTAAATGTAAAGGAAGAGACTGTTTCCTCTTGGAATCTCCTGCTCTTAGTCCTGCGATTCATTCTGATTGGACCAACTTGAGCCAGGAGTCCCCCTTCACCCATCCCTGTGGGCCATGCTGACACTTGCTTTATTTTGGAGACTGGGGTAGAGTCCCACCCAAGTCACACTTCCAGAGGAGGGGGCATGCCTCAAATCACCAAAACAAGGGGGGATGGATATTGGTGGCCAAAAATCAATCAGTGTCCACTCCATGGAGATAAGGTCCAGGTAGACTATTCCCAGAGCTTATGAAAGCACAGATGTCATGTGCTGACCACAACCTAGGCCAGCTCTGCAAACAATTTCTTTCTTGCTCAGTATCTAAAGTTTGGGAGATGGTCTTGTTATACAGGGAAGAATAAATCCTTGATTGGATGAAAGGCAGAAGGTACTTTCCATATGCATGTGAGATGCCTTCTTTTTGAGCATCCTTTATAACACCTGACAATAGTAATACAAAGAGGATGTGTTCTAGTGACTGCTTCTTTGTCAGAACCTTTTGGTTGGAAGCCAAGCAAGGAAACAAGAGAAGGGCTAAGCCAGGGGCTCTGCAGCCCTAGGTAGGAGTGGAAGGCATTCAGGTCTGGAAGGAGCTGGGATGAAGGGACGGACAAGTCTCTATGCCTCAGTGGCCTCTGCAACTACATCCAAGAGGAGCATCTGTGGGAGGGTCATTCCCACCTATTCATTCACTCATTCATTCATCAACATTTTCTGAGCCCTCCTCATGTACTAGAAATACATGATAGTACCCAATAGATAGTATGTTCTCAATAAATACTTGTTGAATCAATGAAACCTGGGGAAACAGCCTTTCATTTCCCAGTTAGACATGTAAGGTCAAACATGAAAATACATCACTGATGTATACTTTAGTGTCAATGAACTTCTGTCCTGGTGGAAGTTCTGGTTAATAGATCCTTTCTGATTTGAATGGTGAGATAAGGGTGATAAATAAAAAGAATAACATTGCTCACAGTCAACACTGGAGTTTCCTACATGCTTTCCATGCTAATTTCACTTGCACTCATGAACCATTTAATCCTCTACAACAACTCCACAACTCTTACCATTCATTATCCTCATTTTACCGAAGAGGGGATAAAGGCAATGAGAAGTTCACCAACCTGCCTCTGATCATACAGATAACAGTTGACGGAGCCACAGTTTTCCTAGAGGCCAGTCTGCTTTCCGAGCTCAGTACTGGGCGTGGGGGGGTGGGGTGGGGGGCTGGGTATGCCAGGAGGGAGCTGGGAATAGAAGGACAGAGGTCACAGATGTATTAACACTGGCTACCAGAAAAATTGTTTACATTCAGCAGAATCAGGCAGCTCTCGGTGAGGGCTTTGGGGGTCTCTCTCTCTCTCTGTCTTTGTCTCTTTCTTATGTAGCACGGCTGAACACACAAGGGTGTCACTGTATTTTAAACTCTTGTGAGTTCCAAATGGGTCAAAGTCAACTGGACACCAAGCAGAAGGGGCTTGAGGCTGGAAGGCTGGGAGGAGAAGAGAAGTGGAGTGTGGGTTTTCTTCTAAGCCTAGTCTCCCCCTACTTCTTCTTGTCAGTCTGTCATTTCCTCTGCTCTCCGGTGGAGACTGGAAATCCAATGCAGATATTTATTTTTAAATTTTGCTCTCACTGGAGCGAGACTGTGAGTGGGGACTCTTGAGTTTGATCATGGGCTTCACTCATGTGGGCAAAGGACTAAAGAATCAAGCTGTGACTTTGGAGAACAGCTCTTATCAGAATGTTTTGACGTCTGCCCATACACAAACAGAAAGCTTTGTGATGGCAAGTTTTTCCTTCCTGCTATTTCTGTGCAGTGACTTTAAAGAGGTGTCTGCCAGAACGTCATTAAGAGAAAGTTCACACTGAATGCAGCGTGATAACTCTGGCTCTGTCTCCGTTTATTAAAAGCAAAATGTGTAAGAGAGTTCTGGTCTGGAGGCAAGCTGTGCTTGTAGGTCTCGTAGATGTAGTGTTGCTGATACAGGACCTGATCCCGATCGAGACTTGACCCTGTTTTTGAAGACTGCAAGCTTCTGCCCACACGCACTTGGTCACCGTTTGGAAGTAGACTGAGGAGTTGCCACGTGCTGTTAGAATGGCTTTTCCTGGGACTGTTAGGTTTCCGTGTGAATTCCAAAATAATCTGTAGCATTTCGCTGCTGGGAAGGAGCTTGGGGTTCTTGTTATGGGATCAGAATGACCCTAAATGTCCCCAGTGCTGGGTTAATGACAGAGCTGGACCTAGAATCAGGGCTTCCTCTCAAGAGAGGAGGCCCCACCCTTTCGAGAGAAGGGCATTTCTCCGGAAGGAGGCCCTGGCCCATCACTGTGATTCTCAGACAGCTCCAACCAAAGGATCCCCGCTGTACTGTGTTGAACACTCAATGGCAATGGTCTTGCCTGGACTCCTGACCACTCAGAAGTGCCCTCTGGGCCTGAGGTTAGTTCTGGTGGGCTGTGGAGGGCATGCAGCCAGCCTTCAGCACAGACCTCGCCGGGACTGGGCGAGAACCCTCAGGGGGAAAAGTGGTCACATCTCGTCACCTGAGCCTCCTGTTCCTCTTGATGTTCTTATTCATTTAACTTTAATGGAATCTTACTAAGAGAAGAATCACTGTGTTGTGTAAAGGGAAATCGCTCTGGATTCCAGTTGCCTGGGTCTGAATCTAAGCTCAGCCATTTACCAGCTCTGTGACCTTGGCAAGTTATTGAATCTCTCTGTGCCACAGGTTTCCTCATGTATAAATCAGGATAATAACTGGACCTGCCTTCAAGAAATCCCCTGTGTACAAAATGAGATAAAGACATGTAAGTACCTGGAGCAGTACAACGTTCATATAGTAAGCATTTAATTTATATTATTATTATAGACATTAAATAGAATATATAGAGACTATACATAGAAGACAGATGTTTGGGTCTCTTTCTGACATGAATTTGGTTATTTCGTTGGCTGTATATACATGTCTAGTATGTTAAAAATGACTAAATGCTAGTCCTTTGAGGCTTTGTCTTATAATTGGAATTCATTCATTCATTGATTCATACACCATACACACTCCATGGCTGGCACTACACTAGGCTCTGAGAGTCTGGGAAAGAGCAAGGTAGGTGTTTCTAGCACTTCGAGTTTACAGTCCAGAGAGGCAGGTATCTAGCAAGCATTTGGATAATTCCTATAAAGGAATACAAGGAGTCATGGCAGAGGTAAGGTCTTCAGACCCACTGCAGCCTGGAGGTCTGGGAAGGCTCTGGGGGTTAGCTTTTCACTCTATTCTTTTGTGTGGGGGACAGGAGATGTATAGCATTTATCCACTGACAAATCAGCAGTGGCCATGTCTGAAGCTGACTAGCTTTGACGGAGTCTGGGAGGGAGTTTAAATTAGAGGAAGTTTCCTTCCAAGGATGAGAATCCGTGAATCCATCAATCACTCTGTATTAACTGAGCTTTCACCGAAGCAAAGCAGCGTGCTAGCGTGTGTGGTTAGCAGTGGGCCCTGGAGGTAGAAAGTAAGAAAGTAAAGAGAATGCCTGCTCTCAAGGAACTTATAATCTTTTGTTGGGAAGGCACAAAGTACACAGGCATGAGAAGACAATGGGAAACTATCCCTGACTTAAATAAGTGAAACTTATATCTGTTCCTTTCATTAGAAAAGCCCAATTATGTGACTAAGACAGCATAGGAACATGCATTCCCTCTGAGATGTCTAGGCCTGCCAGCTCCTCCTGCCTGGGAGGTGAAATACCCTTCTTGGAGAAAAGGAATGTCTTTTAATTTTCCCCATGGCTGTGTCTACTCAGGCAGCTTTACGGTCCCCTCCCACCTCCCAAGACTTCTCTTTTTCATCTCTGGCTCTGGCTGGATGAACCATGGCCTGGCTGTGTGCCCATAGTAGGTTGCATAGACCTAGCACCTCTATCAGAGCATTTTCCACGTGACCTGGGAGTAGTTTCTGGGTCTCTGCTCCCTTCCACTATGGGTTTCGTTGGGTCTTATGTTTCAGTTCTCTATTGCTGCATCACAAACCACTCCAGAACTCAATGGCTTAAAATGGCAACCAACTGGTCACGATTCTGGGGTCAGGAATTTGGGTGAAGGTGGTGGCTTAGCTGGAGCTGGAGGATCCCCCATGTCCCCCCACCTCCGACCCCCTCTGGGGCCTTGGCCTTGACTGTTAACTGGGGCATCTTGTTCTCTTCCCTGTGGTTTCTCTCTGTCCAGCTGTCTGTCATCATTCAGTGGTCTGGCTAGAGCCTTGTCACATGACAGCTGGCTTCCAGAGGGCAAAAATCACACATTGGCTAAAGCAAACTTCAGGGATGCCCAGATTCAAGGGGAGGGGCATTAGACTCCACCCTTTGATGGCAGGAACGGCAAAGCTTTGCTGCAGAAGAGCATGAGGGATGGTGGTATTGATGTGGCCGCCTGTGGTACGTCTTATTTATTCTCAGCACTTAGCACATGCCTGGAACATAGCGATTGTTTACTAGTAATAAGATCTGGCATTTAACGAGCTTCACTTAACCTAAGTATTTCCATGTACAGTATTATCTTATTTAATCCTTCATGACTCTTTGAGCTGTTACTATTCCCATGTTGCTGAGCAAACTGAGGCTTGGAGATATTAGGTAAACTGCTCCAGATTATTAAGTTAGTAAAATGTGGAGCTAGAAGTCAGAGTCAGCAGCCTGGCTGTAGAAGTTAAGCACAGAACTCTCTACTGACAAGCTGAGTGATCAGGGTTTTTGTGGTTTACTCTTGCCTGGGATCATTTGTCACCATTACAGCCTGTAGCTGCTTCGATGGTTATCCTGTTCAGACTTGAAGGAGGTAGATGGCACCTGATAGGTGGAATCCCTTTGAAACCGGAAGGGACATGAGCAGGCCACGTGGGCTGGGCTCTAGCTTTGAACCTACTTCTGACTCCTCTTCTCCTTTTCCAGAGGGAAACACCTCTGGCAGCCCATGCCCCTCAACAATTGATTTCCAAAAGCAAAGCTTCTCTGTGATGTGATGTCAGTTGGTGGTAGAATAGTCACATTTTGGTGAGATTTTCATAAAGGTTGTGTTTATTCACTTTTAAAGTTATGAGATCATGTCCTTTTTTGAAATTAATATTTCATTTTAAGAAATGGTAATAAGAATAGATTGTCGATGATTTTGAGTGAAGATACTTGGCAACAAAAATGAAGAGCAAGGGCGGAGAGCTTGCATTCACTCCTACTATTGATCTTAGAACGTTGAGAATTTCACACTGTCTTTCTTAGAACTATTTCTTAGCCTTGCTATTGCACCAGCAAGGTGGATTGGGGATTGTTGTGATGATCTGATGGCATTCCTTGCAGAAAATACTTCCTTTGAAGAAGGTCTGTCATATAGTAATGCACAAGAGTGTGAAAGTATCATTATTATTGATCCCTACGGGATTCCTGTGCACAATGATGGTTGGCTTTCTTGTAACTATTTTCCCTCAACTGGCCCTGGCCAAGCAATTAATGTTCTCAAACCAACTCCATGAGACAGAGATGTGGAGCTGCAGAAACACCAGTGACTAGCTGAGAGCCCTGTAGATTCCTGAAACAAAATCAAGCTGTCAGAAGAAAAGGTCTTTTGTCCTTCATTCCTCAATCTTGAAAAATTATCTTGTGGTTCTCAAGAGTCCTGGCTAAAAGATTTGAACAGCAGCCAAATGCCACTCTTAAAGGAGCTAAGAGAACAATGATATCTTATCAGAAAGAATTTTAAGATTCTTAACATTGTGTCTAATGGAGCAGATTCTTGGAAGTTGGCAGTGAGTGAGCACTTCTGATGCTCTCCATGTCCAAGTCCGTGGGGTCACCTACCAGCTGTCCTGGGTGCACGGCTGCCAGGCTTGAGAGTGAGCAGGACGAGAAGGCTGTGACCCTCAGGCTCTGTCAGGGGCCAGAGGAGGCCAAGCAGGTGCAGAACTTTGCAGTCTGGGTACAAGCTTGGATGTCTGAGGGTGGGTGGTAGAACTCCATGGCCCCCAGTGATCTGTGGCCCCAGAGTGTGTGCTGTGCCTCCCTCGTATGTAATCCTAAGAGCACCTCTGGGCTTCCTGGGCTCTGGGACAGTGGGAGGAGATGTCTGGTGTGCTACTTCCTGTCTTCCCATGAGGCTGGGTGAAGGCAGGTCTCTCTGCTTGAGCATCCCCGTGGGAATAGAGGCTTTCATCTGGTGCCTCATACAAGCTGGCCACTTTACCTGCAGTAATCTGCACCCCCATGAGGTCATGTCATGACTGCTCAAGTTTTCCCATTAATCTGACTTGAGCCCCAGGGATGAAGAGAAATAGGACCAGGCAAAGAAAATCTACAGGGAACCCCAGACAGTGGGGGAGCTAGCTGAACTCTGAGAATAAGCAGCTATTGAAGGAGACAAATCAGTCACACCTGGACAGTAAAAATAACACAAAACCAGACATCTTGGAATGAGAAAACTAAGCTTTTAATTTAAAAATTCAGTAGCTCCGTGAAAGAAGGGCATAGTTGTTAAGAACAAAAAGTACTGACCTGGAAGATCAAATGGAAGAGAGATTTCAAAACAAAGAGCAAAGACATAAAGTCATCTTAATAAAAGAGAGGTGGTTGATAAATTAGTAATAAAAGTATAATTGATCATTAGTGTAGAGAAAATAATGCTTTATCAGGCCTCAGCTGATGGGGTGTTAGGTGAGAAGTAGGTGGCTCAGCTGACTTTCCAAGAATGCTGAAGATACTGTTCTCCTGGATGTAGCTCAGATGTCACAGAGCAAGACTGTGTCCATCACCCTGCACCAGAAAAGGCAGGAGACAGGTATGCAAAGGTATTAATTCTCATGTTTGATCTTGCTATTCTTTTTATTGGCATGGCAGCCTGGGCCCGCTGACAGACATGAGCAAAATGTTTTGGCTTGATGCCAAGAAGAGGGACCCATTGGCTGGGTATTGAAGAACCTTTTAAACAATAAGAGAAGTTGAAAAACTAGAATGTATCATCTCAGGTGCTGGTTGAGATACCATCCCTTTCAATGATCAAAGGAAGAATTGAAACCCGTATTAGGTATATTCATTAGCTTCGGAATGCCAGCTGACACAGTCATGAGCAACCTTGCTTGGAAAATAAACTCCTGCAATGTGTCTTTGGCAGTTTTCTCAATATTGTAGTGGAATCACTACAAAGTTTATCAGAATACCATTAGCTAATTGATTTGGGCATGGATTTTTAAAAATTTAACCTTTGAAATGGTTTCCATCACAGATGGAGCTCTGGGAGGGCTTGTGTGTGTGCATGGTTATAGCAGAGGAGACTACTAGCTGTCCACCCACACTGCTTTCTGCCCACATTTATACCAGCTACACTATAGCTCCCAGCATCACTTGCAGTTAGGTGTGAATGAAAGCTCTCCATGCAATGGGAAAAGAACACATATGTGCCATGTCTAAGCCTGGCCCATAAAATCTTTGCATTCCTGCCCCTTCAAGCCCTTTCCTGTGCAAATGACTCTAAGGCCTTAAAGTAAGGCAGAACTGTAAGATGGAAAAAGCTTGTGCTGCTGAATCTCCAGGTAGAGGAGAATTGCTTATTCACCAGGATCACCTCCATGTCCCTCTATGTCTGCAAAAATAAACTTTTGTTGCATCAAGTCATTGAAATGTTAGTGCTTCTTTGTTATAGCAGCTGGTAATACCCTAAGTGAGGGACTGTGAACTGACCACTGTATTTACTCAATGGAAGTGTGGTCTTGAAATATTTGAAGGGATTTTCTAAAGAACTGTATCCATTATGTATTGTCTAAAAGCATGTGCTTTTTCCCCCAGGGTGTATTTGCATTCCCACATTCCTGTCCCTCCCAAGACTTTGTAGAATCAGTAATCAGTTGGAAAAGACACTTGGGCATACTGCATTTAACCAGTGGTGTTTGGATACCAGCCACATAATGGGGCCTGTGCTAAGATGTGGGATACAGATAGAGTGCCTGTTTTCTGGTTGCTTGTCATTGGACTTTAATTCAACATTTTCTTGAGTTGTAAATCCAGGTAGGTGTCAATGTTGGACAACTTCCATGACAGAGGACTCTGTTCCTCCAGTAGTCACCCATTTGATAATAAAATTACTAAAATAATTAAGAATGTCTTTCTAATATTGAATAACAATCTGTCTGTAATTAATATCTGCTAATTGGATCCAGCTCTAACAGCCATCTAAAAGTTGAAGACATTTTTTCTTCCCATTAGAATTTTTCTTCTTCATGTTGAATGTACTGAGATCTTCCTCTCATTCCTAATTTGACTTGGCTTTGAAGACCTTCCCCATCTACTAGAGGAACATCCCAAGATGGCCCTGCCTATTATTTTAGTTTAATCAATCACTTTAATGAACTGGTGCCCCAGAATGCCAGGTGACAGTCTCCTCTGTGGTGTTTCCTCTGCCCAGGTCCTTACCTCTTAATCCTGGATCACTATTGTAACCATCTAGATGCTTTATTACAAAAAAATTTTGTTTGCTCTTCCCTTAGTTTTGTCTTCTCAAATCATCCACTATTCTTTCTCTGATAAACTAAATTTATCAAAAGCCTGATCTCATGGTCTAACTCCAATGAATTATTTACCCATCGACTGATTTCAACATATAACTTCTATGCATATAACTTTCAGCAGCCTTTTCTTCTCTACAACTTTAAGTCTGGATTCTACTCTCTGGTTTTCCAGTGTCCCCAGAACACCATGAAGAAGCACTTGGTCCTGAAGGCTGAGTCAAGTTGGTGAAGGAGCTTGGACTTTGTTCCACTGTCCTGTGCTTCCTACACAGGAAGAGTCCTGGCCTCTTTTTCTGGGAAAGAGAGGTATGGGAAGCACAGTTCCAGGAGGTGAAAGTGCACAGAGTCTGCAGCACACAACTTCTGAGAGCATCAGATTGTACTTGAAAATGTAGGAAAGAAATGTCCCTTCAAATTTTTAATATATAGACTGCTTAATACACTATTTTATAATATTTCACACAATGAAATACATAACTATTTCCAATTGTACATTTACTCTTTTATGTTTTTAGACATATGAAAGCTGTAGTCCAGAGTTTATCAAACTGCACGTCATGACTCATTTGTGGATTAAGAAGTCAATTAGGTTTTTTTTTTTTTTTTTTTACTAAACTTAAATTTTATTTTTCTCCATTTCTTAAAATGTTAGTAGATTAACAAAATATTCAAATGGTTTTAGATAATATTGTGTATATATCTGTTCTCAAATTTTTTGAACAATATATGATAAATGTAGATGGAAAAAGTAATTGGATGATTTTTTTAAATTTAATTTTTACATCTTTATTGGAGTATAATTGCTTTACAATGGTGTGTTAGTTTCTGCTTTATAACAACGTGAATCAGTTATACATATACATATGTTCCCATATCTCTTCCCTCTTGCATCTCCCTCCCCCCCACCCTCCCTATCCCACCCCTCTAGGTGGTCACAAAGCACCGAGCTGATCTCCCTGTGCTATGCGGCTATCTATTTTACGTTTGCTAGTGTATATATATCCATGCCACTCTCTCACTTTGTCCCAGCTTCCCCTTCCCCTTCCCCATATCCTCAAGTCCATTCTCTAGTAGGTCTGTGTCTTTATTCCTGTCTTACTCCTAGGTTCTTCATGACATTTTTTTCTTAGATTCCATATATTGTGTTAGCATACGGTATTTGTCTTTCTCTTTCTGACTTACTTCACTCTGTATGACAGACTCTAGGTCCATCCACCTCATTACAAATAGCTCAATTTCATTTCTTTTTATGGCTGAGTAATATTCCATTGTATACATGTGCCACATCTTCTTTATTCATTCATCCGGTGATGGACACTTAGGTTGTTTCCATCTCCTGGCTATTGTAAATAGAGCTTCAGTGAATATTTTGGTACATGACTCTTTTTGAATTATGGTTTTCTCAGGGTATATGCCCAGTAGTGGGATTGCAGGGTCATATGGTAGTTCTATTTGTAGATTTTTAAGGAACCTCCATACTGATCTCCATAGTGGCTATACAAATTCACACTCCCACCAGCAGTGCAAGAGTGTTCCCTTTTCTCTACACCCTCTCCAGCATTTATTGTTTCTAGATTTTTTGATGATGGCCATTCTGACTGGTGTGAGATGATACCTCATTGTAGTTTTGATTTACATTTCTCTAATGATTAATGATGTTGAGCATACTTTCATGTGTTTGTTGGCAATCTGTATATCTTCTTTGGAGAAATGTCTATTAAGGTCTTCTGCCCATTTTTGCATTGGGTTGCTTGTTTTTTTATTATTGAGCTGCACGAGCTGCTTGTAAATTTTGGAGATTAATCCTTTGTCAGTTGCTTCATTTGCAAATATTTTCTCCCATTCTGAGGGTTGTCTTTTGGTCTTATTTATGGTTTCCTTTGCTGTGCAAAACTTTTAAGTTTCATTAGGTTCCATTTGTTTATTTTTGTTTTTATTTCCATTTCTCTAGGAGGTGGGTCAAAAAGGATCTTGCTGTGATTTATGTCATAGAGTGTTCTGCCTATGTTTCCTCTAAGAGTTTGATAGCTTCTGGCCTTACATTTAGGTCTTTAATCCATTTTGATTTTGTGTATGGTATTAGGGATTGTTCTAATCTCATACTTTTACATGTACCTGTCCAGTTTTCCAAGCACCACTTATTGAAGAGGTTGTCCTTTCTCCACTGTACATTCCTGCCTCCTTTATCAAAGATAAGGTGACCATATGTACGTGGGTTTATTTCTGGGCTCTCTATCCTGTTCCATTTATCTATATTTCTGTTTTTGTGCCAGTACCATACTGTCTTGATTACTGTAGCTTTGTAGTATAGCCTGAAGTCAGGGAGCCTGATTCCTCCAGCTCCATTTTTTGTCCTCAAGATTGCTTTGGCTATTCGGGGTCTTTTGTGTTTCCATACAAATTGTGAATTTTTTTCTTCTAGTTCTGTGAAAAATGCCAGTGGTAGTTTGATAGGGATAGCATTGAATCTGTAGATTGCTTTGGGTAGTAGAGTCATTTTCACAATGTTGATTCTTCCAATCCAAGAACATGGTATATCTCTCTATATATTTGTATCATCTTTAATTTCTTCATCAGTGTCTTATAATTTTCTGCATACAGGTCTTTTGTCTCTTTAGGTAGGTTTATTCCTAGATATTTTATTCTTTCTGTTGCAATGGTAAATGGGAGTGTTTTCTTGATTTCAGTTTCAGATTTTCCATCCTTAGTGTATAGGAATGTCAGAGATTTCTGTGCATTAATTTTGTATCCTGCTACCTTACCAAATTCATTGATTAGCTCTAGTAGTTTTCTGGTAGCATCTTTAGGATTCTCTATGTATAGTATCATGTCATCTGCAAACAGTGACAGCTTTATTTCTTCTTTTCTGATTTGGATTCCTTTTATTTCCTGTTCTTCTCTGATTGCTATGGCTAAAACTTCCAAAACTATGTTGAATAAGAGTGGTGAGAGTGGGCAACCTTTTCTTTTTCCTGATATTAGTGGAAATGCTTTCAGTTTTTCACCATTGAGGACGATGTTGGCTGTGGGTTTGTCATATATGGCCTTTATTATGCTAAGGAAAGTTCCCTCTATTCTTTCTGCAGGGTTTTTACCATAAATGGGTGTTGAATTTTGTTGAAAGCTTTCTCTGCATCTATTGAGATGATCATATGGTTATTCTCCTTCAATTTGTTAATATGGTGTATCACGTTGTTTGATTTCAGTATATTGAAGAATCCTTGCATTCCTGGAATAAACCCCACTTGATCATGGTGTATGATCCTTTTATTGTGCTGTTGGATTCTGTTTGCTAGTATTTTGTTGAGGATTTTTGCATCTATGTTCAGCAGTGATATTGGCCTGTAGTTTTCTTTCTTTGTGATCCTTGTCTGGTTTTGGTATCAGGATGATGGTGGCCTCCTAGAATGAGGTTGGGAGTGTTCCTCCTTCTGCTATATTTTGGAAGAGTTTGAGAGGGATAGGTGTTAGCTTTTCTCTAAATGTTTGATAGAATTCCCCTGTGAAGCCATCTGGTCCTGTGCTTTTGTTTGTTGGAAGATTTTAAATCACAGTTTCAATTTCAGTTCTTGTGATTGGTCTATTCATATTTTCTATTTCTTCCTGGTTCAGTCTCGGTAGGTTGTGCATTTCTAAGAATGTGTCCATTTTTTCCAGGTTGTCCATTTTAATGGCATAGAGTTGCTTGTAGTAATCTCTCATGATCTTTTGTATTTCTGCAGTGTCAGTTGTTACTTCTCCTTTTTCATTTCTAATTCTATTGATTTGAGTCTTCTCCCTTTTTTTCTTGATGAGTCTGGCCAATGGTTTATCAATTTTGTTTATCTTCTCAAAGAACCAGCTTTTAGTTTTATTGATCTTTGCTATTGTTTCCTTCATTTCTTTTTCACTTATTTCTGATCTGATCTTTATGATTTCTTTCCTTCTGCTAACTTTGGGGGTTTTTGTTCTTCTTTCTGTAATTGCTTTAGGTGCAAGGTTAAGTTGTTTATTCTAGATGTTTCCTGTTTCTTAAGGTAGGATTTTATTGCTATAAACTTCCCTCTCAGAATTGCCTTTCCTGCATCCTATAGGTTTTGAGTCATCGTGTGTCCATTGTCATTTTTTTCTAGGAATTTTTTGATTTCCTCTTTGATTTTTTCAGTGATCACTGCGTTATTAAGTAGTGTATTCTTTAGCCTCCATGTTTTTATATTTTTTACAGATCTTTTCCTGTAATTGATATCTAGTCTCATAGCGTTGTGGTCAGAAAAGATATTTGATACAATTTCAATTTTCTTAAATTTACCAATGCTTGCTTTGTGACCCAAGATATGATCTATCCTGGAGAATGTTCCATGAGCATTTGAGAAAAATGTGTATTCTGTTGTTTTTGGATGGAATGTCCTATAAATATCAATTAAGTCCATCTTGTTTAATGTATCATTTAAAGCTTGTGTTTCCTTATTTATTTTCATTTTGGATGATCTGTCCACTGGTGAAAGTGGGATGTTAAAGTCCCCTACTATGAATATGTTACTGTCAATTTCCCCTTTTATGGGTGTTAGTATTTGCCTTATGTATTGAGGTGCTCCTATGTTGGGTGCATAAATATTTACAATTGTTATCTCTTCTTCTTGGATCAACCCCTTGACACATTATGTAGTGTCCTTCTTTGTCTCTTCTAATAGTGTTTATTTTAAAGTCTATTTTGTCTGATATGAGAATTGCTACTCCAGCTTTCTTTTGGTTTCCATTTGCGTGGAATATCTTTTTCCATCCCCTTGCTTTTAGTCTGTATGTGTCTCTAGGTCTGAAGTGGGTCTCTTGTAGACAGCATATATATGGGTCTTGTTTTTGTATCCATTCAGCCAGTCTGTGTCTTTTGGTGGGAGCATTTAATCCATTTACATTGAAGGTAATTATTGATATGTATGTTCCTATTCCCATTTACTTAGTTGTTTTGGGTTTGTTATTGTAGGTCTTTCCCTTCTCTTGTGTTTCTTGGCTAGAGAAGTTCCTTTAGCATTTGTTGTAAAGCTGGTTTGGTGGTGCTGAACTCTCTCAGTTTTTGCTTGTTTGTAAAGGTTTTAATTTCTCCATCAAATCTGAATGAGATCCTTGCTGGGTAGAGTAATCTTGGTTGTAGGTTTTTCTCCTTCATCACTTTAAATATGTCCTGCCAGTCCCTTCTGGCTTGCAGAGTTTCTGCTGAAAGATCAGCTTCTAACCTTATGGGGATTCCCTTGTGTGTCATTTTTTGTTTTTCCCTTGCTGCTTTTAATATGTTTTCTTTGTATTTAATTTTTGACAGTTTGATTAATATGTGTCTTGGCATGTTTCTCCTTGGATTTATCCTGTATGGGACTCTCTGTGCTTCCTCGACTTGATTAACTATTTCCTTTTCCATATTAGGGAAGTTTTCACCTATAATCTCTTCAAATATTTTCTCAGTCCCTTTCTTTTTCTCTTCTTCTTCTGGAACCCCTATAATTCGAATGTTGGTCCATTTAATGTTGTCCCAGAGGTCTCTGAAACTGTCCTCAGTTCTTTTCATTCTCTTTTCTTTATTCTGCTCTGCAGTAGTTATTTCCACTATTTTATCTTCCAGGTCACTTATCCGTTCTTCTACCTCAGTTATTCTGCTATTGATCTCATCTAGAGTATTTTTAATTTCATTTATTGTGTTGTTCATCATTGCTTGTTTCATCTTTAGTTCTTCTAGGTCCTTGTTAAATGTTTCTTGCATTTTGTCTATTCTATTTCCAAGATTTTGGATCATCTTTACTATCATTATTCTGAATTCTTTTTCAGGTAGACTGCCTATTTCCTCTTCATTTGTTAAGTCTGCTGTGTTTTTATCTTGCTCCTTCATCTGCTGTGTGTTTTTCTGTCTTCTTATTTTGCTTATCTTACTGTGTTTGGGGTCTCCTTTTTGCAGGCTGCAGGTTCATAGTTCCCATTGTTTTTGGTGTCTGTCACTAGTGGCTAATGTTGTTTCAGTGGGTTGTGTAGGCTTCCTGTTTGAGGGGACTTGTGCCTGTGTTCTGGTGGATGAGGCTGGATTTTGTCTCTCTGGTGGTCAGGTCCACGTCTGGTGGTGTGTTTGTGGTGTCTGTGGACTTATTATGATTTTAGGCAGCCTCACTGCTAATGGGTGGGGTTGTGTTCCTGTCTTGCTAGTTGTTTGGCATAGGGTGTCCAGCACTGTAGCTTGCTGGTCATTGAGTGAAGCTGGGTGCTGGTGTGGAGATAGAGATCTTTGGGAGATTTTCGCTGTTTGATATTATGTGGAGATGGGAGATCTCTTGTGGACCAGTGTCCTGAAGTTGGCTCTCCCACCTCAATGGCACAGCACTGACTCCTGTCTGCAGCACCAAGAGCTTTTCATCCACATGGCTCAGAATAAAAGGGAGAAAAAGTAGTAAGAAAGAAAGAAAGAAAGGAAGGAAGAAAGAAAGAAGGAAGGAAGGAAGGAAGGAAAGAAAGAAAGAAAGAAAGAAAGAAAGAAAGAAAGAAAGAAAGAAAGAAAGAAAGAAAGAAGGAGGGAAGGAAGGAGGGAAGGAAGGAAGAAAGGAAGGAAGAATGGAAGGAAGAAAGGAAGGAAGGAAGGAAGGAAAGAAGGTAAAATAAAATAAAATAAAGTAAGATAAAATAAAGTTATTAAAATAAAAAATAATTATTAAGAAAAATATTTTTTTAAAAAGAAAAGAAAAAAAAAAAACGGACGGATTGAACCCTAGGACAAATGGTGAAAGCAAAGCTATAGAGACAAAAATCTCACACAGAAGCATACACATACACACTCACAAAAAGAGGAAAAGGGGAAAAAATAATAAATCTTGCTCTCAAAGTCCACCTCCTCAATTTGGGATGATTTGTTGTCTATTCATGTATTCCACAGATGCAGGGTACATCAAGTTGATTGTGGAGCTTTAATCCGCTGCTTCTGAGGCTGCTGGGAGAGATTTCCCTTTCTCTTCTCTGTTCGCACAGCTGCCGGGGCTCAGCTTTGGATTTGGCCCCACCTTTGCGTGTAGGTCGCCGGAGGGCGTCTGTTCTTCGCTCAGACAGGACGGGGTTAAAGGAGCAGCTGATTCGGGGGGCTCTGGCTCACTCAGGCCGGGGGAGGGAGGGGTGTGGATGTGGGGCGAGCCTGCGGCGTCAGAGGCCGGCATGACGTTGCACCAGCCTGAGGCGCGCCGTGAGTTCTCCTGGGGAAGTTGTCCCTGGATCACGGGACCCTGGCAGTGGCGGGCTGCACAGACTCCCTGGAAGGGGGGTGTGGATAGTGAACTGTGCTCGCACACAGGCTTCTGGGTGGCGGCAGCAGCAGCCTTAGCGTCTCATTCCCGACTCTGGGGTCCGCGCTTTTAGCCGCGACTTGCGCCCGTCTCTGGAGCTCCTTTAAGCAGCGCTCTTAATCCCCTCTCCTCGCGCACCAGGAAACAAAGAGGGAAGAAAAAGTCTCTTGCCTCTTTGGCAGATCCAGACTTTTCTCCGGACACCCTCCCAGCTAGCCGTGGTGCACTAGCCCCTTGCAGGCTGTGTTCACGCCGCCAACCCCAGTCCTCTCCCTGGGATCCGACCTAAGCCCGAGCCTCAGCTCCGAGCCCCCGCCTGCCCCGGCAGGTGAGCAGAGAAGCCTCTCGGGCTGGTGAGTGCTGGTCAGCACCGATCCTGTGTGCGGGAATCTCTCCTCTTTGCCCCCCACACCCCTGTGGCTGCGCTCTCCTCCGCTGCTCCGAAGCTTCCCCCCTCTGCCCCCTGCAGTCTCCGCCCGCGAAAGGGCTTCCTAGTGTGTGGAAACCTTTCCTCCTACACAGCTCACTCCCACTGGTGCAGGTCCCGTCCCTATTCTTTTGTCTCTGTTTATTCTTTTTTCTTTTGCCCTACCCAGGTATGTGGGGAGTTTCTTGCCTTTTGGGAGGTCTGAGGTCTTCTGCCAGCGTTCACTATCATTATTCTTAATTGTTTTTTCTGGAAGTTTGCCTATCTCCACTTCATTTAGTTGCTTTTCTGGGGTTTGATCTTGTTCCTTCATCTAGTACAAAGTCCTCTGCCTTTTCATTTTGTCTGTCTTTCTGTGAATGTGGTTTTTCTTCCACAGGCTGCAGAATTGTAGTTCTTCTTGCTTCTTCTCTCTGCCCCCTCAGTTGGTATTCTTTTTTTTTTTTTGTAAGCATATTATTGTATGTATTCAGTTTTCTTCCAAAGTCAAAGATTAAAGGGTTTTGCTGCTACCTGATTAGTGAATGAAGAGAACAAATAAAATAGACCATAAAAATGTGTTTTTTTGGGCTTCCATGGTGGTGCAGTGGTTGAGAGTTCACCTGCCACTGCAGGATTCACGGGTTCGTGCCCCGGTCCGGGAGGATTCCACATGCCGCAGATCGGCTGGGCTCGTGAGCCATGGCCACTGAGCCTGCGTGTCTGGAGTCTGTGCTCCGCAACGGGAGAGGCCGCAACAGTGAGAAGCCTGTGTACCGCAAGAAAAAAAAATGTTTTTTTTTTACATTTTGTGTTCCATACTTCTCTGACAGTTTTTTTTTTTTTGAGACAGAGAGAGAGATTGATTGATTGATTAACTGATTCAATGAGTGCCATTTGACATAAACTCAATTACATTTCTGTCAATCAAAATGATTAGGAAGACAGGGAACATCTAAAAAAATAACAGTTGCTAACATTTAATGAACACATAGTCTGTGCTAAGCACTTACTTGCATGGTTAATACTCACAAGAACACTTAAAGGCCATCCATGTCAGTGTATTTGGAATATTCCACAATAAATACGTGCTTCAATTTACTTAATCTTTTCCACTACTGATAAACATTTAAGTATTTTCCAGATTTCATTTTTACAAACTAGATTGTTATAAACATCCTTGTTCAGTTCTGCAGGAGTTATTCTGGGATAGATATTGATAAAGGGAGTTGCTGCCTCATAGGACGTATAGTTTTAAACACTTCTGTACATATGGAAAATCACATTCTTCACCACATCACTGTCTAGGTTTTCCTCAGTTATGTTTAATATTTTCACACAAATTTTTTTTGTCCAAACCTGTGCATAAATTTCCACCTCATCATTTTTCCTAGAAATACTGTGACTTAGAAGTTTGGAGAAATCCCTCTTAAAGTAGTATACTTTAAATGTTGGATAAAGTATTGTAAACAAACAAAACCAAAAACCTCTCAATGCATGGCTGAATTGGAAAGCAAATCAGAGAATTCTACAGAGACCAGAAAAAAAAAGAAAATGTGAACCCACAGAATAAGTGAGATTGTGTCTTCTTGGTTTCTTTTATCAGTTGTAGGTGGTCTCTAGCTAGGGTTTAATGGATCACATGTTCAGGGAAAAGGCAAAAGAAAAAAAAAGAGAGAGAGAGAGTGAGACCCTCTATCAGTCAGAAACCACTAAAGGACTACCTCCTTTTGTGATAACTAGAAAAAAAATCTGGCCTGGCAAAGTGCTATGATAGGCTGTTTTCCTGTTTCGCCCTTGACTCTGGGTGGAGCAAGTAAGAAAAGATACTCACATTTAAAAACTAGTAAGTTTCCACAGATGTTAAAAGAATAATAACACAGCAAACAACACTAGATGCTTAGATAATTTAGATGAAATGGGCCAATTCTTCAAAAATCACCAACTGCCATAACTTGCTCAAGATAAAATAGATAATTGAATTCATAGTTAAAAACCTTCCAAAAAAGGGAAATCTTCAAAACCAGATGGTTTCACTGGTGGTTTCTTCCGAACATTAAAGAAGAAGTAATGCCAAATTGATAATTTCTTCCATAAAATAAAGAAAAAGGAATATATTCCAACCCTTTTTATGCTACCAGCTTTACCTTAATACCAAAAGTAGACAAAGATAGTACAGAGGAAGAAAATCATGGACTAATATCCTTCAGGAACACAGTATTAGAAAATTGAATCTAGCAATAGGTGGAAAGAATAAAACACCACACCCAAGTGAGGCTTATTCCAGGAATGCAAGGCGGGTTCAATACTTAAATATCAATGTAATTCACCATGTTAACAATCTAAAGGAGAAAAACCATACAGTCATATAAATTAATACAGAAAAAAACATTTAACAAATTTCAACATCTATTTATGATTAAAAACTCTCAGTACACTAAGAACAGAAAACAGGTAGGAGATGCAGAAGGAATGCTATAAAGAAAGAAAGAAAAGTGTTAAACATATGGATAAATTTGAATAATCATTGGCTAAAACAGTGTCTAATTTGTGGAAATAATAATTCAAGATGGCAATAAATATATAACAATAGGTCTATGTAAATCAGAGGAGAGGTGATATTATAATGAAAACATATCAAGTTTTTTGTATTATTCAGATGTTGGCAAATATAGATTTTTTAAGGTTAAATTATGCATGTTAACATTTATGGAGCAGTCATCAAAAGAATAGCAACAGAGTATATGATTCTTATACTGGTGCAGGAGAGCAAGGACGTAAGGAGAAAAACAATCTCAAGAAGAATCTTAAGGAAGGTGAGACAGGTAGTGATAATAATAGATAACAAAACAACAACAATCATAAAATAACTTTTATAAAAAGCACAAATAGGGCTTCCCTGGTGGCGCAGTGGTTGAGAGTCCGCCTGCCGATGCAGGGGACATGGTGTTCGTGCCCCGGTCCGGGAGGATCCCACATGCCGCGGAGCGGCTGGGCCCGTGAGCCATGGCCACTGAGCCTGCGCATCCGGCGTCTGTGCTGCGCAACAGGAGAGGCCACAACAGTGAGAGGCCCGCGTACCGCAAAAAAAAAAAAAAAAAAAAAAAGCACAAATAAAAAATGCAAAGTAAGATTAAGAATGTGTCTTAGTCAGTGGGCCAGGTTGTGTTGTGGCTATAAACCAATCCAGATATCTCACTGGGACAAGGTCACAACAACAAAGTAGGAGAAATGATAAAGCAATGCACTCTGCTGAAAGCTATTTTCAAACCCAGCTAAGACCCAATGGATATAAAATGCTGCTTTGGGTATAGCTACAGAGATGAGTTATAGGCATGATGCAGGCCCCATACTTACCCAGCAGGCATGTCTGACCCAGCAATGAGATGCTGCCAAAATCAACAGTCTCTTTAATCCACTCAACTAAGGATCGAGGTGAACATGCATCCAGAAAGATCTTTGCTTGTCTGTACCAAATGTTGATCTGGCCCAGAATGTTGCCCACCTATTTCCTTTAGCGACTGAGGCCAATACTGAGGTTGTGTGGATAATTTCCGTAACAGTCATGGTTTAGACAAGAACCAAGTTCCATACCTGCTAATGTCCTAGCACACAGGTGTGCATATATTTACTCATAAATTCTCACACTCCTTCTGTGAGCAAGGCTTCCCCGCAGCTTTGGAAGACCTTGCCCTTCCACAGGAGCCATCTCAAGCCACTTCCCGGGAAGAGTTAAGGGTCTGTTTGTGTTTACAGCCATGGCTGCAGTCTACAAACCCGCTGGGCATCTGTGAGGTCCCATGAGGCTAGGAGGGTTCATTGTGAGAAACTTCAGGCTAGGGTGGCTGCAGGAAGAAAAGCACATTGTAAACATGGAAGTGGGACACTTTTTGTGGTGGTTGTTGTTTTAACATGTTCTTTGTTAGCATAGCTCCTTTTCATTCACTGTTATTTTTTACTTCTCTCTGTCCATTGTCAGCAGGGTCGCAGTGAGGGGTCCTGTCTATGAACTGCCTCTGATTAGAATTGGCTCAGCCGTGCTGTCTCTGTTGTGATTCCAAGTAAATGTGATCATTGATGAGAGGCCAATGGCTTAGAAATGGAGGGCCAGGAAAAACAATTACAAAAGAGACTTAGCAATGTAGGTTCATTTCCTTTGTGTGGCTCTGTGAGCACACAGGTGCCTCTGCTTTTCTCTGAATGTCCTGTGATACACATCATAGAAATGTGGACATTGCTTCTGTTTTGCTGTGACTTTCCACTTAGCTATTTCATTGGGTCCAGTACTCAGTCAGTTCAGCTGTTAAACACCCCAAGCTTCTACGCTGTCTTCCAAAGAAGTCGCTCTGCATACAAGGAGAGAGGGTAAAAGGTCATTGCCAGTTCAACTGCAAGAGAATACTAGAATTAGCTAGTTTTTTCTCTTGTTTTGTTTTTGATGTAACTCATATTTGTATATTCATTTTACAATTTGCAAAGCATTTTAAAATAGATTATTTCTTTTGCTTCTCTCAAAAACTTGATGAAGAGTATTCAAGAAATTGTTAATATTGATTTTCTCTAGGGAGTCAGGGAAATTACACTTATTTAAATAATTGCACTTATATAAATCATTTTATTTTTCCAGTGCACATACAGTATGTTTGTATTTAAAAAAGAGAAAGATTGAAGAAATATATAGAGAGAAATAATGACAAAAATGAGAAAAATGTAAGCATTGGTGAATCTGGCTAATGGCATTTGGAAATCTTTGTACTACTTTTGCAACTTTTCTGTAAGTTTGAAATGATATCAGAATAAGAAGTTACAATAATGGCATAAGAAGATAAGACATATAATTCTTGGGTAATGTTTAAAATGGGTAATTCCAATAAATTTGCTTGGAATTTCCCTAGGAATCCCAACAACAGATTGTAGGCTTTGCTTAAAATCGTAGATTTGAAATATAATAGAGTAAACTATTCAGGCTCGGAGAGAAGTTATTGTACATTTGAAGTACGGTGTGACTATGTAGTCAGTTCATAGCTTTCACTGAAATAGAAACCAAACTAAGGAATTTTGAATTTCCTTTGTATGCAGGTGTGCAATTACAGGGTGACTCTGCTTTTTTCTGAACATAGTATATTCCATACATTAGAAGGTGATAATTACCTTGTTAAATATCCATTCTCTTTTTTACATACATGAAACTCATCAGTTTTAAGTGTATAATTCAACTACTTTACTAAATTTATAGAGTTGTTCAACCATCACCACAATCCAGTTTTTAAATGTTTCCATCACCCCAAAGGGATCCCTTGGGCCCATTTATAGTAAATCCCTGTACCACCCCCAGACACAGGTAAAAACACTCTCTGTCTTTATAGATTTGCCTGTTCTAGACATTTTATATAAATGGGATCATACAATATGTGGTCTTTCCCATCTGGGTTTTTTCACTTAGCAGAATGTTTTTGAGGTCCATCACCCCCGTTTCTTTTCTGGGAATTTTTCCTTGGCATAAGAGGTTACTTAGAGAATAAGTAAATGCCTTACTTTTACTCTGAGGGGTAAAGAAAGCAAGACACTAATACATACGAACATGTCTGTCAACAGCTGTATCTGCATCGACAAGAACTCAGCCTGAGAAGTTTTTCTTGTCCAGAAGGTACGTTCTGGGAAAAAAACAGTTGGTTAACTGTCTACAGTATCTGCTAGAACCTAGGAGGTTGCCATTGATTAATTTCTGAATGACACAGCAGAGACCGAAAGATATACGATGACGGAGACTCAGGTACTACACAAAAGATGCAAAACCAACAGGGCATCTCATGTTGTCTAGAAATTATATTTATTAGACCTAAAAATAATTACATGCTCTCTTTCAAATGTGAGCATTTGTGGGCACAAATACATTAACATTTTTCATCTCACAAACAGTAGAATGATGTAATAAAGGTGAAAATACTGCAGCATCTGGGACGTGACTCACATATCTAAAGACCACCAAGTACTTCTATTCCAAGAAAAGCAGTGACCCCCAAAAGACATAGGTTTTGTGATCATATCATCTAGTACCAAATGTAAGCTATAAGGAAATGATAAGACACAATTTGGTTTTAAGAGAATATTAATCTCAGGAAATATTGTATTTATTATAAATGTATGATGCAAAGATATATTAAGCATTTGTTATCATTTTAGAGTAATTTCAAGCATCCAGGGTTACCAGAAAATGGAAAAAAACCCACGTTAGATTAAAAAGCTCAGTGGGTAATTTTTTCTTATCAGTTTAAACAGTTTGAAAATGAATTTGCAATATGCAAACACTTTTCCTTAAAAATGACAAAAGAAAACATCTTTCAATTACATGTTTTTATTTATATAATTTTTATTTTTCAGGAAATCCTCATTAAGCTGTGGGCCATGGTGGGACAACAGTCTTCTTGTCAAGCATTTGCTGCAACAGTGTCTGAGGAACTGAAGGTGACGTGGATGCCACGGTTCTCTTGAGGGTACCCTGCAGTGTCATCTCTTGGTCTTGCTTTAACCTACTTTTTCAGAATTCTCTTTCCTTTTCAAACGTCTCTGATTCAGTAATAAATGTCATATCTTCTATGAAAATTATGAGATTTTCATATCAGCTCCTTTATAGAGTTTTGCTTTGTTTTTTTGTTTACTTCATCTGCATTTCTTTTTCTAACTGAGTTGCCTAGGCTGTCACAGCATCACCCACTGGTCAGTTTAAAGCCAGGCCTCTGATAATGTCATTATTCAGGTTGTTATGATTTTTTTAAAGTGAGGTATTTCACAATAAGTGTCCTGTACAGACAATTCTGTCACCTGAAAGCTCCATGTTTTTAGATTTCTGAATAAAAGCTGTTTTACCAAATCTAATTTTCATTAATTTGTTTTCTTGGGACACCCTAATTTAAAACAGAAAAAAACTCTAAACATTTCTACAGTATTTTCCTCAATGATCAAGGAATTGTATGATTTCAGGGATGGGCACATGCTAGTCAGCTTCTCACAGGTTAGATTCTGGGATGAAGATGAGAAAATGTAATAAATCAATATCTGAAGTTGCAAGTCCATGAGAATAACAAAGACATTTATGATCAGCCCAACTTCAAGCTTAACCACTGGGACATGACCATCTTCACTGGCTCCCTAAGTAATAAAATCCACACAGATGGAGCCGAGGAGCAGGCACCAGTGGTGGTCTTCTGCTCCACGCCTGTGACTGGTGCCCTAAGAGGTCCAAGACACCACATTGGATTGTTCTGTCATCACTATGAAATCCTGACTCGCTTCCACCAAGAAACAGTCCATCAAAATAACACAAATATGACTGAAGCTGTAATTAATTGCTTCAGGGGAATGAGTGATCTAAGGGATCTTGGGGATAGGCAAACTATCCCATTCCCTAAAGACATCACAGGGAAGGAGAAATAATGTTCTAAAAAGTCTAAAAATGAGACTAGAAATTTGAGACTTTGGAACTTCTAACATTGAATCTGAACTCTCCCATACAAATGGAGTGTCTGCACATGATTTGGGCCTTTATTTTCTTCTGAGACTCACCACCCATCTTGGAATGAGGCCCTAAAAGAGTGGGGCATAGCTCCTGGTCCCGGTCTTGCAATGTGGCTTAGAACCTTCCTTCCATCAAAAGTTGTGTAATTTTTAGTTTTAGAGTGTCCCTGCCTTACTTCCCTCCCTCCTCTGCCAGCCATGCCTCACATTTGAAATTCTTAGAGGATTATGCGGATGTGATGTACCACCATCTTCAACAACCATTACTAGCAGCATCACAATCATCATTATCAGGGTCATTGTTACTTAGAGGTGACAAGAAACAGTAATCACTGCAGAAGGACTTAGGCTTTGGAAGAGTAAACTTGAGAGCACCCTGAGTGAGCAGATGACATCCAAAGACAGCTGTCTCCACATGTGCTCTCCCGTGCACATTCCTCACCCATTTGATTGGTGAAACCCCCAGACAGACAAACTCCACACACACCACTTCTAGCCTGCTTTTCTACTGGAATGCAGTCGTTATGGCTAGCTAAAACATCAACCATCCTAAAGATTCAGTGACGAAATTATTTCCTTGAATTTCTCTGGGGTTGATAACATTGCAACTCATTCTGAATTGGAGGATTATTAGTGTTTGTTACGAATCAGTACATGCATTAAGGGAGAGTAATTATGATATTTCACTTTGGGAAACAGCATAGTTTTCGTCAGCCAAACAGAAAAACTCTGACTTGAAAGAAATACAGGTTTTCTGCCTTCTTCATTAAGTACAAAGTGAAGTAATGTAGGCAAGTAGCATTTTAGCAGCAGTCTATTTAACTAGCAATCTTATCTTCAACAATATTTTATGTGAGGAGTATCAGGCTAGGAAATAATAATATAATAATGAATAATAATAATAGCTAACACTTATTGGCTATTTACTATGATTCAGGTCTTTCTTTTATGTATCAACTTTAATTAATTGGCCGTGGCTGCCTGAAGCATGGTGTTGAGATGGATTCCGAGACCATGTCTGGAATTAGTGAGAAAGAGTGTTGTGATTGATTAATAATGTCTGCTTTGGGCACAGGAGGGAAGAATGATGGCATATATCAACATATTCACAATCCATGGTTTAGTATTATCAATAAAGATAAAATGTGACAAAGCACACTGAGGGAGGCACAGAGTTGTGTGAAGTTCAGAGCAGATATTCAGGAAAAGCATTAATATGGATGGAGGTAGAATTTGACTTTAGCTTTGATAGAGGGTCAGACTGTGTTGGGTGATGTTGAGAGAAGAGAGAAGAACTTTTAAAGCAGAGGGAATAATTTGAACAAGTCATTGCGGCAAGAAGATGTAAGGAGTGTTAATGGACAGCCACTAGTTGGGCCCATCAGCTGCTTATAAGGAACAGTGGGAACTTAGCTGGGCAATAGTTTGGAAGAAAAGTAGAGAGGGATTCAATATTGACTGAAAATGATTAGGAATTGAGAGGTATTTAAGCTATTTTATTGGATGGTCAGATATGATGTGTATCTTAGACCTATTCTGAAAAGAGCCCATAAAATGGATCCAAGGGAGAGGGATTGGAGAACACCATTGCTAATGCAATTGCAGTAGTCTGGTTGAGACATACAGGGTCTGACTGGGGTGTAGAAAACGGCTGGAGTGACATCTGAAGGTAGATGTACAGCCTTGGTAACCAACTGGGCACCTGAGTGAGGACAGAGAAGCTTGTGTGTCATACATTTCTGTGACGTTTATTTAGCAGAAATAAGAACGCCAGAAAGTTTTATAATGATGAACTTTGTTTTCTTCACCTTGATATTAAGATGTTGAAAGGAAATCCACATAAAAATATCTAACAGGCAGTTGGAAATTATATTTTGTGATCAGGAGACATACAAGGCCAAAATGATGGTTCAGGGAGAGGTCTGCCTGGAGATGATAGCTGAAGAACTGAGAATTCAGGGACTTGCCAAGGATAGGGCAAAGAGACAAGGAGGATAAAAATGGATCATGGCACCTGCCTCATTTAGGGAGCACAGGAATGGAGCTGAGTCAGCAAAGGTGACAGTCAAGGAGAAATTGAAGAGAATGACCAAGCCCAGAACCATTGTACACAATCCTATCTTGGATTTTCTTGCACTTTAGATCTTCAAATCATGTTCTTATCTATTCTATTAATTAATGCTCATGAGTTTTGTTTTATAACATGTTTATATATATTATGGAACATCCCCGGACAGTTCCTTAGTTTTGTGCTATTTTTGAATATGAACAGGTAAAATTTAAGTTGTCAAAAAAAATTAAGTTTTCCTTGAGTCATTGTTTTCTCACATATCCCAAACATTGAAACATGAAGTGTTAAGTGTGAAAATGCAGTGTTATCATGCCAGGCTCTGTGTTGAATGTGCAGTCTCCATTCCCTTCTCTGCTCTCAACTTCCTCCAGATGTGGGTCCTCCTTTCTCGCTATGGACTTCACCACTGGGGCTCTTTCTCTGGGAGTCATATATAACTTCCATATATAAAAGCTGGAATCTGAAAATCTTGAAATAATTAAAAATTCTGAAGATCCTGTGTTAACTTTATTTTCTACACTCCCTATTTTCCCTTTTATCTTTCCTTTCTCCCTCTTTTCTCTTTCAAGAGAGGACATTCCTCAAATTCCTGAGAATTACATATTTATTGTTTATTAGCTGTTCTTTATAGAACTTCGTATATTTCTGTATTAGCCATGTATTACAATGGCTTGTTGGAAGAAGGTAAATACACAAACAGATTCTCATGCAATTAAATAGAAATGTCCACAGTGTAATTTCACAAAAGATAGAGGGTATTACAAACTAGGGCTACTCACATTTCTAAATCCTGGAATCAAGCTCTTTGGAAAAATATTACTAGAAAAGATCATAAGACTGGTAGAAAGTAGGTCCTGTAAAACACATCAAGGGAAGTAAAAAAGTGAATATATGGACAAAAATATCCATTTTCCCCTCTGCTTTATCATGTTTCATGATTTATTTCAAGCAAGAGCATTCATTGAAACAAACCATACTTTTTTCTTTTAGAGCAGTGTTTCTAAACCTTTTTTCTCTATTGCTCCCTAAATAGCCTTTTACACATTTTCCCCCAATCACCCCCCCCAGTGAAATTATAATACCACAGACCATATACATGTTTATGTATTATATGTATAGTATATCTTTTATACATTTTGAGTAAGATTTTCTTACCCCTCTGAGGAACTAGTTTTTGATCCCTTGGAAATGATATTGACCTCTTGAGAATGTATGTTTTATATTGCAGGAAAATAGGAATGCCATATAAGCTGCTGAAAGATGGAAGGGCATAGGTATCAAGGTGGCTCACACTTAAAGGACAGTAAGTAATCAGAATAAAATGGGAGGATGTAGGTATGGCTTCCTGCAGATTCCCCTCTATATGTTCTTACTGAAGTAAATAAACATAGTAAGTTACAAAATCTGAAGCAAGTCAGCCAAAGAAAACATCAAGAAAAAAAAATCCAGAAAACATATTTGATACAGTATTGGGAGATAAGCCCCTGAAAATTCTTAGAGTCCTCTTTTTGAAAGAGAAAAGAGAGAGAAAGGAAAGATAAAAGGAAAAATAGGGCGGGTAGAAAATAAAGTTAACACCAATTTTGTAAAGAATTGCTAATTTTGAAATAAATATTGTAAAGTACACCATCATAATATCTTTGGGGGGCTCCTAGTATCTTTTACACAAGTGTTTAATATGTCACTTGCTATATGTCATTGAAATTTTTATTTTATTTGTGTGTGAGTGTGTGTGTGTGTGTGTGTGTGTGTGTGTGTGTGTATTTGTTTGAGAGTTCTCTGATAGGAGGAAACACAGAATACTGTGGAGGCATGTTGAAGAAAAATGCAATTGGGGGTAGGCAAGGGCAAGGGGGTAGGTAGGGGGAATCAAGGATTTAGTTTCCAGATCAAAGGTCAAAGTAGGAGCTAAGTCTTAGGAAAAAAATAGAAAGGCCATTTCCAGATCTGGGTACAAAGGTCAGAACTAGGTCAGTAGCCAGAGTAACCTAAGACTGTGTCTCAGAGTCCCTAGGGAGAGGGACCAATCTTCTCTGGGACCAATTGACCTCAACCATCAAGAGAAGAGAGAGGCAAGATGTAGCAATGAGGCCTGATGAGAATCATAGTGTTTTGTATTTGGAAGGGTCCATGGAGATCATCTAGAAAGCTACAAAGGACTTATTATTCTGCTAGAGTAGCAGAGGTCCACTGAGGCCCAGGGAAGTATCAAAAGTCCCGACACTGTTTGGAGATGAGCTGGGGTTAACACCAAGTGCCCTGGGCCTCACTTCTGCACATTCTTCTTTATACAAAATAATGATTTTCCAGAGCGTCAGTTTTCCTTTTCAAGGTCCATTTCTTGGTTCTGCATGATATTATATGCTGGAATTCTCACAGGCAAAGACCTGAGATATCTCAGTGATATTCAACAAGTGAACTCAAAGCATTAAGGAAGATAGGAAAGATTCTATAATGTTCTAGAAAGGTGAGACAATAAAAATCTGTATGACTTTGTCTAAAAATTTGTGTGATTAAAGCTTTCTAAGGTCACCAAAGCGTTCTTTAGGATGAAAGTCTTTAATTTCTGGCCTGGTGGCTTTTGTATACTAACTATTTTTTCCTTTCTCCAATTTTCAGTCATGATTCTTTTTATTTCAAATGTATGTATTCTTTTTCCCCTTGGAGAAATCTTTGTGCAGAGTAACTTTTAGGAGTGTATACATACCTCCCTATGCATTTCAGAATGAGAAAGGTACTACAGCCACTAGCTGAATATTCAACAGCACTTTTTGGGCTTATGATGTGGGATGGAAAGAAACAGCAATTAAACCTCTCTTCTTTCCACAAGCCACATGCAGACTGGCTCCAAGTGAAAGGTCTTCACACAGGCCAATTTCTGTACTATGGATTTACCCACTTTCCAACAAGCCCTGAGAGGTATTTTAATCTCAGCCTCTGGTAGCTGAGGCCATCCCTTAAGCACAAGTGTGCCACTGTGCCAATCATGGAGTGGCTTTATTTGATGAGGACCACAGCTCTCTGCCAGATAGGCTCTGTTTTCATTTCCCAAACATCCTGGAGGTGAAGGAAGATTTTCTGACTGTGGTCAAGAAAGTCCCAATTATGAATGATTCCCTAACCAAGTGTTGAAACACTGCACTGTGTAATTAAAATGCAAAACACACACAAACTGGCAACCATAGAGAAATTATTTTTCAGGAATTTTCCTTGAAAGTTTGGTTTTTCACTTCCTTCAAGTGTCTTCCCTCTACATCTACCTTGATTTCCTTTACTCTTCCATAAATAAAATAATCTCTTCTCATTTCTTTTATTGGTATTGTCTCTCAAGAAACATGGATATGATTTATTAGTAAAATATATTTTAGTAATTTGCTTTTCTTCCCATGTACCTCAAACCCTGTCCTCATTCTACGTTTCTGCTTCTGTAACAAGCAACTCTGTGCTACTAGGAAAATGAATGAAAAGAAAACTCAAGAGAAAGCAATTATTTCATTTAATCTAGTAAAATTTTGCTGTGGGTATTATAATGCTCTGTTATTGGGTGCATACGGGTTTAGAATACTTCCTTGGTGAATTGAATCAGTTAGCATTATGTGGTGACCCTTTGTATTCCTAATAATGCTTTGTGTTTAAAGTATATGTTGTCTGATAATAACATATCTGCAACAATTTACTTTTACTTGGTAGTATTTGCTTGTTATATTTTGTTCCATTTTTATTTTTTCAATCTTACAATGTTTTTCTTTTTTACTTTCCATATAGCTGAATTGGAGGGGGGCAGGACAGGAGACTAATGTGGGCCAAGATCAGTAGAGAGGGGACTGAGACAAGGGAAAGGAAGGACAAAGATGCATTTAACAAAAAGCATCTATAGTTTACTAACTATGCAAATGTATCTATGCATCTGTGTGTGTACATATATATATATATATATATATGTATGTGTGTGTGTATATATATATATATAAAGAATACTAAAAGAAGAAAGAGAAAGGAAAACTTCCAACTGCTAAAGTTCTTACAAAGTCAAAGAGCTGTCATCAAGCCAGGTGAAAATAGTTTTAACGTGTGTTACAGGGAAAAGAATACTTTCAGAATATATGAAGAATGTATATGAATTGATAAAAAAAAACACATCAGAAAAAAAGGGGCAAAAGATATGAATAGGCAATTCATAGAAGAAAAAATGGAAATGACCAGTAAATTATTATTATTATTTTTTGTGACATTTTATATTTTGTTCTTCTGTATTTTTTTTAACATCTTTATTGGAGTGTAATGGCTTTATAATGGTGTGTTAGTTTCTGCATTATGACAAAGTGAATCAGCTGTACATGTACATATATCCCCATATCTCATCTCTCTTTTGTCTCCCTCCCACCCTCCCTATCCCACCCCTCTAGGTGGTCACAAAGCACCGAGCTGATCTCCCTGTGCTATACAGCTGCTTCCCACTAGCTATCTATTTTACATTTGGTAGTATGTATAAGTCCATGCCACTCTCTCACTTCGTCCCAGCTTAACCTTCCCCCTCCCCGTGTCCTCAAGTCCATTCTCTATGTCTGCATATTTATTCCTGTCCTGCCCCTAGGTTCTTCATAACCATATTTTCTTTTTTTAGATTCCATATATATGTGTTAGCATATGGTATTTGTTTTTCTCTTTCTGACTTACTTCACTCTATATGACAAACTCTAGGTCCATCCATCTCACTACAAATAACTCAATTTCGTTTCTTTTTATGGCTGAGTAATATTCCACTGTATATATGTGTCACTTCTTCTTTATCCTTTCATCTGCTGATGGACACAGGTTGCTTCCACGTCTTGGCTATTGAAAATAGAGCTGCAATAAACATTGCGGTACATGACTCTTTTTGAATTATGGTTTTTTCAGGGCATATGCCCAGTAGTGGGATTGCTTGGTCATATGGTAGTTCTATTTTTAGGTTTCTAAGGAACCTCCATACGGTTCTCCATAATGGTTGTATCAATTTACATTCCCGCCAACAGTGCAAGAGGGTGCCTTTTTCTCCACACCCTCTCCAGCATTTATTGTTTCTAGATTTTTTGATGATGGCCATTCTGACTGGTGTGAGCTGATACTTCATTGTAGTTTTGATTTGCATTTCTCTAATGATTAGTGATGTTGAGCATCCTTTCATGTGTTTGTTTGCAATCTGTATATCTTCTCTGGAGAAATGTCTATTTAGGTCTTCTACCCATTTTTGGATTGGGTTCTTTGCTTTTTGATATTGAGATGCATGAGCTGCTTGTAAATTTTGGAGATTAATCCTTTGTCAGTTGCTTCATTTGCAAATAATTTCTCCCATTCTGAGGGTTGTCTTTTCGTCTTGTTTATGGTTTCCTTTGTTGTGCAAAAACTTTTAAGTTTCATTAGGTCCCATTTATTTATTTTTGTTTTTATTTCCATTTCTCTAGGAGGTGGGTTAAAAAGGATCCTGCTATGATTTATGTCATAGAGTGTTCTGCCTATGTTTTCCTCTAAGAGTTTTATAGTGTCTGCCCTTACATTTAGGTCTTTAACACATTTTGAGTTTATGTTGTGTATGATGTTAGGGAGTGTTCTAATTTCATTATTTTACATGTAGCTGTCCAGTTTTCCCAGCACTATTTATTGAAGGGTCTGTCTTTTCTCCATTGTTTATTCTTGCCTCCTTTATCAAAAATAAGGTGACCATATGTGTGTGGGTTTATCTCTGGGCTTTCTGTGCTGTTCAATTGACCTATATTTCTGTTTTTGCGTCAGTACCATACTGTTTTGATTACTGTAACTTTGTAGTATACTCTGAAGTCTGGGAACCTGATTCCTTCAGCTCCATTTTTCTTTCTCATGATTGTTTTGGCTATTTGGGGTCTTTTGTGTTTACACACAAATTGTGAAATTTTTTCTTCTAGCTCTGTGAAAAATGCCATTGGTAGTTTGATAGGGATTACATTGAATCTGTAGATTGCTATGGGTAGCATAGTCATTTTCACAATGTTGATTTTTCCAATCCAAGAAAATAGAGTATCTCTTCATCTGTTTGTATCATCTTTCATTTCTTTCATCAGTGTCTTATAGTTTTCTGCATACAGGTCTTTTGTTTACTTAGGTAGGATTATTCCTAGGTATTTTATTCTTTAGGTATTTTATTCTTTTTGTTGCAATGGTAAATAGGAGTGTTTCCTTAATTTCTCTTTCAGATTTTTCATCATTAGTGTATAAGAATGCAAGAGATTTCTGAGCATTAATTTTGCATCCTGCTACTTTACCAAATTCATTGATTAACTTTAGTAGTGTTCTGGTGACATCTTTAGGATTCTCTATGTGTAGTATCAGGTCATCTGTAAACAGTGACAGGTTTACTTCTTTTCCAAATTGGATTCCTTTTATTTCTTTTTCTTCTCTGTTTTCTGTGGCTAAAACTTCCAAAACTATGTTGAGTAATAGTGGTGAGAGTAGGCAACCTTGTCTTGTTCCCGATCTCAGTGGAAATGGTTTCAGTTTTTCACCATTGAGAATGATGTTGGCTGTGGGTTTGTCATATATAGCCTTTTTATGTTGACGTAAGTTCCATCTGTGCCTACTTTCTGGAGGGTTTTTATCATAAATGGGTGTGGAATTTTGTCGAAAGCTTTTTCTGCATCTATTGAGATGATCATATGGTTTTTATCCTTCAGTTTGTTAATATGGTATAACAATGATTGATTTGCCTATACTGAAAATTCCTTGTATTCCTGGGATAAACTCCACTTGATCATGGTGTTTGATCCTTTTAATGTGTTGTTGGATTCTGTTTGCTAGTATTTTGTTGAGGATTTTTGCATCTGTGTTCAGCAGTGATATTGGCCTGTAGTTTTCTTTCTTTGTGACACATTTTCCTGGTTTTGGTATCAGGGTGATTGTGGTCTTGTAGAAAGAGTTTGGGAGTATTCCTCCCTCTGCTATATTTTGGAAGAATTTGAGAAGGATAGGTGTTATCTCTTCTCTAAATGCTTGATAGAATTCACCTGTGAAGCCATCTGGTCCTGGGATTTTGTTTGTTGGAAGATTTTTAATCACAGTTTGAATTTCAGTGCTTGTGATTGGTCTATTTATATTTTCTATTTCTTTCTGGTTCAGTCTCAGAATGTTGTGCTTTTCTAAGAATTTGTCCATTTCTTCCAGGTTGTCCATTTTATTGGCATACCGCTGCTTTTAGTAATCTCTTATGATCTTTTTAATTTCTGTAGTGTCAGATGTTAATTCTCGTTTTTCATTTCTAATTCTATTGATTTGAGTCTTCTCCCTTTTTTTTCTTGATGAGTCTGGCTAATGCTTTATCAATTTTGTTTATCTTCTCAAAGAACCAGCTTTAGTTTTATTGATATTTGCTATCGTTTCCTTCATTTCTTTTTCATTTATTTCTGATCTAATCTTTATGATTTCTTTCCTTCTGCTAACTTTGGGGTTTTTTTGTCTTTCTTTCTCTAACGGCTTTAGGTGTAAGATTAGGTTGTTTATTTGAGATGTTTCTTGAAGTAGGATTGTATTGCTATAAACTTCCCTCTTAGAACTGCTTTTGCTGCATCCCATATTTTTTGGGTCTTGGTGTTGTCATTGTCTTATTTTTCTAGTTATTTTTTGATTTCTTCAGTGACCTCTTGGTTATTTAGTAGTGTATTGTTTAGCCTCCATGTGTTTGTAGTTTTTTCGGATTTTTTTCCTGTAACTGATATCTAGTCTCATAGCTTTGTGGTTGGTAAAAAATACTCGATACGATTTCAATTTTCTTAAATTTATCACGGCTTGATTTGTGACCCAGGATATGATCTATCTTGGAGAATGTTCCATGAGCACTTGAGAAGAAAGTGTATTCTTTTGTTTTTTGATGGAATGCCCTATAAATATCAATTAAGTCCAATTTTTAAAATGTATCATTTAAAGCTTGTGTTTCCTGATTTATTTTCATTATGGACGATCTGTCCATTGGTGAAAGTGGGGTGTTAAAGTCTCCTACTATGACTGTGTTACTGTCTTTTTCCCCTTTTATGGCTGTTTGCATTTTCCTTATGTATTAAAGTGCTCCTATGTTGGGTGCATAAATATTTATAATTGTTATTTCTTGTTCTTTGATTGATCCCTTGATCATTATGTAGTATCCTTCTTTGTCTCTTGTAATGGTCTTTATTTTAAAGCCTATTTTGTCTCATATGAGAATTGCTACTCCATTTTGATTTCCATTTGCATGGAATATCTTTTTCCATCCCCTCACTGTCATTCTGTATGTGTCCCTAGGTCTGAAGTGCGTGTCTTATAGACAGCATATATACGGGTCGTGTTTTTGTATCCATTCAGCCAGTCTATGTCTTTTGGTTGTAGCATTTAATCCATTTACATTTAAGGTAGTTATTGATATGTATGTTCCTATTACCATTTTCTTAATTGTTTGGGTTTGGTATTGTAGGTCTTTCCCTTCTCTTGTGTTTCCTGCCTAGAGAAGTTCCTTTACTATTTGTTGTAAAGCTAGTTTGGTGTTGCTGAATTCTCTTAGCTTTTGCTTGTCTGTAAAGATTTTAATTTCTCCATTGATTCTGAATAAGATCCTTGCCAGGTAGAGTAATCTTGGTTGTAGGTTTTTCCCTTTCATCACTTTTAATACGTCCTGCCACTGCCTTCTGGCTTGCAGAGTTTCTACTGAATGATCAGCTGTTAACCTTATGGGGATTCTCTTGTGTGCTATTTGTTGTTTTTCCCTTGCTGCTTTTAATACTTTTTCTTTGTATTTAACTTTTGATAGTTTGATTAATATGTGTCTTGGTGTGTTTTTCATTGGATTTATCGTGTATGGGTCTCTCTGCGCTACCTGGACTTTATTAACTATTTCCTTTCCCATATTAGGGAAGTTTTCAACTATAATCTCTTCAAATATTTTCCCAGTCTCTTTGTCTTTCTCTTCTTCTTCTGGGAACACTATAATTCAAATGTTGCTACATTTAATGTTGTCCCAGAGGTCTCTGAGACTGTCCTCAATTCTTTTCATTCTTTTTTCTTTATTCTGCTCTGCAGTAGTTATTTCCACATTTTATCTTTCATGTCACTTATCTGTTCTTCTGCCTCAATTATTCTGCTTTTGATTCCTTCTAGAGAATGTTTAATTTCATTTAATGTGTTGTTCATCATTGTTCATTTGCTCTTTAGTTCTTCTAGGTCCTTGTTAAACTTTTATTGTGTTTTCTCCATTCCATTTCCAAGATTTTGGATCATGTTTACTATCATTACTCTGAATTTTTCTTCAGGTAGACTGTCTATTTCCTCTTCATTTGTTTGGTCTGGTGGGTTTTTACCTTTCTCCTTCATCTGTTATGTGTCTCTCTGTCTTCTCATTTTGCCTAAGTTACTGTCTTTGGGGTCTCCTTTTCACAGGCTGTAGGTTGTTTTTCGTGTCTGCCCCCAGTGACTAAGTTTGTTTCAGTGGATTGTGTAGGCTTCCTGGTGGAGGGGACTAGTGCCTGTGTTCTGGTGGATGAGGCTGGATCTTGTCTTTCTGGTGGGCAGGACCATGTGCGGTGGTGTGTTTTGGGCTGTCTGTGATCTTATTATGATTTTAGGCAGCCTCTCTGCTAATGGGTGCAGTTGCGTTCCTGTCTTGCTAGTTGTTTGCCATGAGGTGTCCGGTACTAGAGCTTTCTGGTCATTGAGTAGAGCTGTGTCTTAGCACTGAGATGGAGATCTCTGGGAGAGCTTTCACTCTTTGATATTACATTGTGTTGGGAGGTCTCTGGTGTACCAGTGTCCTGAACTTGGCTCTCTCATCTCAGAGGCACAGACCTGACACCTGACTGGAGCACCAAACCCTGTCAGCCACACGGCTCAGAAGAAAAGGGAGAAAAATCGAAAGAAAGAAAGAAAAAAAAACTAAAATAAAGTTATTAAAATAAAAAGTAATTATTAAAAATAAAAAAATTTAAAGTAATTAAAAAAGAAAAAAAAAGAGAAAGAAAGAAGAGAGCAACCAAACCAAAACCAAATCCACCAATGAAAACCAGCACTAAAAAGTATACTAAAAAAAAAAAAAAAAAAAAATGGACTGACAGAACCCTAGGGCAAATAAAAGCAAAGCTATATAGACAAATTCACACTTAGAAGCATACACATACACACTCACAAAAGGATAAAAGGAAAAGAATATATATATATATATAGTTGCTCCCAAAGTACACCACCTCAATTTTGGGATGATTCATTGTCTATTCAGGTATTCCACAGATGCAGGGTACATCAAGTTGATTGTGGAGCTTTAATCCGCTGCTCCTGAGGTTGCTGGGAGAGATTTCCCTTTCTCTTTGTTCGCACAGCTCCTGGGGTTCACCTTTGGATTTGGCCCCGCCTCTGCGTATAGGTCACCTGAGTGCGTCTGTTCCCGCCCAGACAGGACGGGGTTAATGTAACATCTGATTAGGGGGCTGTGGCTCACTCAGGCCGGGGGGAAGGGAGGGGCACGGATGTGAGGCGAGCCTGCGGTGCCAGAGGCCGGTGTGACGTTGCACCAGGCTGAGACGCACCGTGCGTTCTCCCGGGGAAGTTGTTCCTGGATCACGGGACCCTGGCAGTGGCGGGCTGCACAGGCTCCCGGGAGGGGAGGTGTGGATAGTGCCCTGTGCTCGCACACAGGCTTCTTGGTGGTGGCAGCAGCAGCCTTAGTGTCTCATGCCCGTCTCTGGGGTCCGTGCTGATAGCCGTGTCTCACGCCCGTCTCTGGAGCTCGTTTAGGCAGTGCTCTGAATCCCCTCTCCTCGCACACCCTGAAACAATGTTCTCCTGACTCTTAGGCATGTCCAGACTTTTTCCCGGACTCCCTCCCGGCCAGCTGTGGCGCACTAGCCTCCTTCAGGCTGTGTTCACGCAGCCAACCCCAGTCCTCTCCCTGCGATCTAATCTCCGAAGCCCAAGCCTCAGCTCCCAGCCTCCGTCCGCCCCGGCGGGTGAGCAGACAAGCCTTTCGGGCTGGTGAGTGCTGGTTGGCACCGATCCTCTGTGCGGGAATCTCTCTGCTTTGCCCTCCGCACCCCTGTTGCTGCGCTCTCCTCTGTGGCTCTGAAGTTTACCCCTGCCACCCCTCTTCTCCACCAGTGAAGGGGCTTCCTAGTGTGTGGAAACCTTTCCTCCTTCACAGCTCCTCCCCTAAAGTCCTGTCCTTATTCTTTTGTCTCTGTTTTTTCTTTTTTCTTTTGCCCTACCCAGGTACGTGGGGAGTTTCTTGCCTTTTGGGAAGTCTGGGGTCTTCTGCCAGCATTCAGTAGGTGTTCTGTAGGAGTTGTTCCACAGGTAGAAGTATTTCTGATGTATTTGTGGCAAGGAAGGTGATCTCCACATCTTACTCTTCCACCATCTTGAAGGTCTCTCTCTCCCAGTAAATTATTTTTCAATGCACAACCACACTAGTAATCAAAAAATGCAAGTTAAAATGAGTTTTTATTTTTCACTTATTAGATTAGAAAATATTTTAAAATTAGATGATATTATATATTGATGAGGGCATGGGGAAAGGTAACTCTTCCTTTAAAGGAAATCTCTGGTCAAGAGTCAGTGTTGTACTACCTTTTTATAAGGCACTTTGCCAAGCCATTTAAAATTGCACTTATCATTTGAACCAGCTATCCCACTTCTTGGTATTGACCCAAGAGAAACACAGCCACATGTGTGCAAGGGGGCATGTACAAGATTGTTCCTTGTAGTATTTTATTAAATAGTTTTCTTTCTTTCTTTCTTTCTTTTTTTTTTTTTTTTTTAAAGAAAAGCAACCTTGAATTTCCACTAACGGGGTTACAATTTCATAATGCATCCTATGGAATACTATGCAACAATTTTTAAAATGCAAGAAATCCATATTTACACTTATAGAAATACTTAAAGATTTCTTGCCAGTTAAAAACATTCAAAAGGGCTTCCCTGGTGGCGCAGTGGTTGAGAGTCCGCCTGCCGATGCAGGGGACGTGGGTTTGTGCCCCGGTCCGGGAGGATCCCACATGCCGCGGAGCGGCTGGGCCCGTGAGCCATGGCCACTGTGCCCGTGCGTCCGGAGCCTGTGCTCCGCAACGGGAGAGGCCACAGCAGTGAGAGGCCCGTGTACCGCAAAAAAAAAAAAAAAAAAAAAAAAAAAAAAAAAATCAAAGAAGTGAAGAATTATTCTATTTGTGTAAAAAATACTGACTTTACACAAAAATATTTGTATAATTTCATATGTCAATAGAAAAAGGGTTGAGTGGATACACACTAAATTCATTGCAGACATTATACATAGTAAAAGAACTGGGACTGGAGGTAATGGTTTAGAGTGACTTTACTTGTATCTATATTATTTCAATTTCTTACAATCAGAAATGAATTCATATTTTACTATGTAATTAAAATATTTTTTAAAAAGAGATGACCCTATATTTGACTAGTGGCTGAATATTTAGTATGATTTTTTAGTATGATTTGATTTTCACTGTTTAGATAGATTGGATCATATCAATAGTTTTTAATGAAATCATGAAATTCTCTAAATTTAAAAGACAGGCCAACACATAGCAAAATCTATTGGTTGACCACTGCGACAAGAAAACTTAAAAAACTTCAGCTTTTAAGGAGAAACTTTATGTCTACAGTGAAATGAACAACTGAGAGCTATGAGCCAATCTCTTTTCTTTGCCATGGGGAACATTGATACCCCTTTTAGTTAAAATCGTGAGGGATTCTCAGTAGACAGTACTGACAGACAGAAGGTGGTTGGAACTGTCTGGAACAGGTCTTGCTCCTCATTTCATTAGGTATATATTACCCTCTCAGCTTGAAGAGATCTCTTGCTTTTGAGTATCCCATGTACCTGTCTAGGTATCGCAAGCCTGGGAGGCATCGAATAAATAGTATGATCCTATAAAATGTGTCAATATCTTCAGGATTATAAAGATGGTGAGGGCCTCAAACCCTACAAACTGTGATGATTGAACCTTGCTTAAAATAATATAAGGCTTTAAAAAATTAAACTCTGAGCTGCCATGGACTGTAGTCTAATCTTTCATGTCACAAAGGGACAAACTGAGGACCAGAAGGGTTAAGTGTCTTATCAAGGTCACTCCGTGACTTTGACAGTGACTCATATTCAGGTGTCTCCAAAGAGTTTGTAAATCACCCATGCAGCCTCTCTCAGGACCCAGGCACTCCTCAGGGGCTGCTCATTGGAGGGACTTGTCTAGAGCTGCCTGCTCATCTCATGATAATTCTGGCCGATGATCAATCCTGAACAGGAGTTTTTAGATTCAGAGTCCCCAGATAAAATTATTTACTTATGGAAAACTCCAGAGGTTATTTATTGTTTCCTTTTCTCAGGCTGTCATGACCTTGTATTGTTTAAATTCTACTTTCAAGTGAGATTTTTAAGCTATCGTCCCTATGAACAGAGAAGAAATTAAGTTATCCAAGTATGGAGATGCCAAGTTTACACATGTGTAAACTGTGGAAATTTAGAGCAAAAGCTATTCTAGTTGAATACTTATTAATAAAAATCAGTTATCATGTTGTGTTAGGTGCCCTTTTCCCACAATTCTGAAGTATCTACTTCACAGCAAAGATGAAATGAGAAGAACATATTAATCTTTCCTTTACGTTTATTGGATTTCCTGGGTTGACACGGCTTGCAGTATTATTTTGCTTTGTTTAAAATACACAACATCTTTTTGTAACTGAAACAGGATCTCCTCTTCCCTTCCCCCATTTCCTTTGTTCTCCTCCTCCCTTGTGTACACACACACACACACACACACACACACACACACACACACACATACACACACACAATGTGATCTTCAAAATACATAACTAAAGCAGGACCTGGAAACTCAAAACACATCGTCATCTTTCTGTTGAAACTGTGTATGACAATACAGAGTATTCTTACATTTTCCCCACCTTTCCTTTTCACTTTTCTCGGCATTGTCCAGGGAGATTGACAAAGGATGGAGACCGAGGCTAGGAGGCCCATTTATGACGCTTTGACTCCATTACAGGCTCAGCTGAGGACACATCTGGAACCCATTTCCTGCCGGGGTGGACGGTGGATGCCGGGCTGCAGTCAGCACTGAGCAGAGTCTCTCTTGTCTGGCTGTCGACTGCCACCCTGGCCAGAGCCTAAGAACGTGGCTGCTAGTGAAAGTGTTTATGTGTGTATGTGACCACAGGTATGTGCCCTCAGTGACAGAGCCCCTACTCCATGTTGTATGTCCTGGCAGGCAAGTGGGACGTGGGATGGAGCCAGAGGGAGTGTCCCCGAGGTTTGGATGTCACCATCAGGAGAAGAAGGAGTGTCCTGGGTGTGAAATAGAATTGTGGCATTTCTTCTGGATTTGGGCTGGATGAAGCCTTTTGGGGATGACACTTCCTCCACAGTTAAGTTCAGTTATGGTTTTATCCAGTATTAGGGGCAAGGGAAAGTGTGTGTTTGGGGGGTGCTAGCCTGTCTCCCAGTGACAAGTCCTCAGTTCCCTGCACTGTGAAGGCAGTTTCTGGATGAAGCAGACACCCTTTAGCAAAGGCATAACTGTGGTCATGTGGAGATGGTCTCCTCCCTGCCGTCCAGAGAACTCTGAGCTTTGGCACATGCAACGAGATCCACAGATCGGGATGACATCTGTGCTTGGGGAAGCCCACTTGGTAAGAACACTCTTACCTCTTCCTAAATGTTCCAGGGAGAAAAGGTCTGTGGAAAATAATCTGAATGGTATTGTTAGATGTTATAGGGTCCCCTGCCCTGTGTTGGGCAATATGAAGAACACCAAAGTGACATAAGTCACAGGGTTTATGTTTCGTTGTCATTTTTTAAAAGTTTTGCTTTTTGCCTTTTATCTTGAGCAGCTTCAAGCTTAGTGGGGAGGTAAGGCTGAAAATGAAAAGTCTCTTTGTGACCTTCCTCAGACGTGCATGTCTTTTGCGGGTTTGCCCTCGGGATGTTATAGCCTTTCCCCCTCCTTATTCTGTGCATTTTCCATTTCCAAGGTCCCAGCACTCCTGGTGGTACAGTCACACCCAACTCAGGATCTCTCAGTCACTAAACCCATGTATCTGTCACTTGATGTCCCTGGGCATCTCCCTCTTTCCCATATATGCCTTGAGTGGAAATGTCCCACACTGGGGGCAGCATCCTCTTCCTATTTACGCTTTTCGGTTACCCACCTATTAGCCCAAGGTAAAAATTTCAGAGGCCTTTTTGAAGGCCCTTTCTTTCTCAATCTAAAATAAGATACACAGTCATGTCCTTTTAAGTTTTGCTTTCAGTGTATCTCCTGAATTCATTGCCTCTCCTCCACTTCCAAAGCTTTAGTTGAGGTCTTCAGCATCTCTCTGTTAGACTATCAGAGAAGCCTGGTAGTGCCCAGTACCATGAGATCAAATGCTCCTTTGCATCAGAGAGGTTCTTTAGCACCCCCTTTAATACACTGAGAAGAAATTCAGAAATGGCATAATCTACTGGAACATATATTTTGAAAATTTATATAGATCCCAAACTTTAATGAACAGAAAAATTACAATTAAAGAAGTGTGTAATAACATAATACATGCTTCAGCACAAGAAGGCATGGTGTACCCTGACACTCAGAATTAAGTGTTCAGTTACAGCACCTGTAGAAAGAATCATCAGGGACGTGACAACTACAAAGGCATCCACCGTAGATGTATCCAAGGGAAGGCTCAGATATTGAGAGTGATGTTGCTGCTGGAGACATATTTTCCAATAAGGTGAAAACTCATGGTAAAGTTCTGAACCAAACAAAATACAATCTTCCCTTAATTTACAGGTGTGAAGTTTGCATCCCTGGAAAATTTAGTGTATATTAAAATCATGCCAAAAAGTCCTTTCATTTTTATATGTAACTGTCTAGCAGGACATTTAAAATAGTGCAGGACACTGGACCATTCATCATGGGAGATGACATGTAGCCCCCAGTCATTGCAATAGCTGACAAACCCCTCCACAAATTTCCAAAATGTACCTTAGCTATTGGTAGCATTTCCATGGTGAATCACTGTACTACCTTAATTTATTTATATTAATTTTTACTTATACAGGCAATATTCAACTATCTTTCCTTGTGAAAAATGAAGGTATTACAGTTGAAAGTAAATCTCCTTTGATTTCCATACCCACCTTGTCTACCTTACCCTCATCCTAGAGGTAACTTTGTTAATTGCTTAGTATGTATCATTCCAGAAACTTTTACTATATATTAACCTACAATTTATGATCCCCTAGAACATCTATGGTACCTTTTATGAGTTGAATGGTGTCCTCTTAAAATTTACATATTGAAGTCTTAGCCCCCAGTACCTCAGCCTGTGACCTTACTTTGGAATAGGGTAGTTAGAGATATAATTATTTAGGTTAAGATGAGGTCATGCAGGTGTAGGGTGGACCTCTAATTCAATATGACTGGTGTTCTTATATAAAGGGAAATTTGGACACAGAGATAACACAGAGAGAGAATGCCACGTGAAGATGAGGCAGAGATGGAGTGATGATTTACAAGTCGAGGAATGCCAAAGGTTGCCAGCTAACCACCAGAAGCCAGGGGAAAGGCATGGAGCAGACTCTCCCTCCCAGCCTCAGAAGGAACCAACACTGCCGACATCTTGATCTCAGACCTCCAGCCTCCAGAACTGTGAGACAATACATTTCTGTTGTTTAAACCACTCAATATGTGGTACTTCCTTATGGCAGCCCTTGCAAATTAATACAGTCCCCTTTTGTATGTTAGATAAGAGATGAGAAACTATCAGAATTAACATCGGCTGAGGAGGCTGAGGACTGGAGGCTGCTGCAGGTTGGATGAGCTGGGAGGTCCCCTCTTTGGAGACGTCAGTTGGGCTGGTCCTGGACGGATGAGCATACTGCATAGACCTGCGTACAAAGTGTGCCTTTCCCGTGAGCCCCATCTCCCAACAAAAGACTCATCTGTTAAATTAGATTTGCAATCAACTTGCTTCTGTCAAAAAGGAAAAGTGGTAATTAGCATTGAGACTTTTTCCCAAGCAGTTTGTTTTAGAAATGAAAAACACTGAATAACTCAAGCTGTACCCCAGAGCATGACAGAATTTTAACTGGCTGCATTTTATAGCCTGTGTGACAGGGAGAAATGTGATCTCCATCTCATTCTGGATCGTTCTCTACACCTTGCATATGTATGCATGATGAAATGAGTCTAAAACACAGCTTGAGATGTAGTGCGTGACATACCACATATATAAATGAAATGAATAGTTCAAAATCACGAGCACTGAAAGAAAAAGCAGACCTTTAAATATCCAGTTTCATAAAGTAATGCATTTAGAAATAATTTGCAAACTGGAAAGGCAATTAAAAGGGTCCTTTTATTCCACTGTGCCATGTGTCACAACCTTTAAGGTTTAATGAGAGTTGCTCATTGAGTCTAGGATTTAGCCAAAGACATTTGGCTTGAGCAAAAACTAAGAAAAGCACTGCTAAAATGATTATATTCAATTTAGTGCCTTTAATACTTTCAGTGATGCCAGATTATTCTGAAAATAGAGCTTGTGAAACCTGAGTATTTTGTAGTATTTCACCTTCAAATGTCTATAGGAATATTTCTGTATACTTTAAAAAATTTATAGTTTAAATGGAAATTTCTGAATATCAAAGAATTCGATAATCCTTTGTTTCTATTTTAACACGTAGAAAACTTGTTAATTTTCTACGTGTTAAAATAGTTTAAGATAATAGGTGCCTATATTATTTTTCTCTTCATTGGAAACAAGTATTTTTGTGTAAAAGCAATACAGAAATATATATTTTACTGTAGAATTGCACAATTTTCTATGCCTGAGATAATTGAGATGGGAAATTGTTTATAATTCTACCAACATAACACTGTGAAATTGACAAATTTTTTTATTGGAGTATAGTTGATTTACAATGTTGTGTTACTTTCAAGTGTACAGCAAAGTGATTCAGTTATATATATATATATATATATATATATATATATATATATTCTTTTTCAGATTCTTTTCCATTATAGGTTATAACAAGATATTGAGTATAGCTCCCTGTGCTATACAGTAGATCCTTGTTGCTTACCTATTTTATATACAGTAGTATCTATTAATCCCATACTCCTAATTTATCTCTCCACCCCACCCCTTTGGTAACCATAAATCTGTTTTCTATGTCTGTGAGTCGGTCTATTTCTGTTTTGTAACTAAGTTCTGAAATTGACAATTTTTACACTGGCTTTCTAGGCTCATCTAAAATATAAACACTTCTTTTAAAATTTTTGTCTAATAGTTTTCGGTGTCTTTTAACAATGCAGCTAGAATATTATGAAAGTACTTAGTACTTCCCTTATGCGTATTTGTCATTTACGAGATGGTTTGGAATAGGAAAGCAGTCTTGCCAATTCAGCAATCTAATCACCTAGTGCTCTAAAGGAGCATTAATATTTTACCCACTTTAGCTGTCTGAAGGGAATGCTTAGTTCTGTCATCGTGTGACACTACTGAAGTTCTCTGAGAGGCTGATGGGAACAAACCTCACTCCAGCTGTAGCAGTTTTCTGTGTGCAGAGTCTGTTGCTGAGAGCACGTTGTACGCTGCTCTTCATGACCACAGTTAGCTCTGATCAAAGCCCTTGAATGCTTTCTGGGTAACGTGTTTAACAGCTCAAGATGAGCTCATCACTTCGTCTCCTTTGCCCAGACATCCCCAGATTCCCCTGGCTTTCTCTGGCTCCTCTGCCTGCAAAGCTCTTCTGCCTTTTCCATCTCGCCTTCCTTCTCATCCTTTATGCCTTTAGCAGCTTCCTCTCTGCCTCAGCAAAAGCTTTCTGGGCCTTCTGAACCCTAGGGCAGAGACCCCGCCCCCACTATTACCTCTCCTTTGCACATCACAGTTGTAATGCCGCGTTGATTTATGTGACCATGTGACTAATGTCTGTCTCTACCTGGGGTCTGTAAGCTCCTAAATGCAGGGGTTTTGTTTGATTTTGCTCCCCTGATATCTGGTGGAGTGCCTGTCACATAGTAGGCAATTACTAAATACTCTTAATAAATATTGATGAAAAAATGGGTGGACCATTACTACAAAGTTACATAGTAACCATTTTCAGTTTTAAAACATTGTATTAAGAGATTACTATGGGGCTTCCCTGGTGGCGCAGTGGTTGAGAGTCCGCCTGCCAATGCAGGGGACACAGGTTCGAGCCCTGGTCTGGGAAGATCCCACATGCCGCGGAGCAACTAAGCCCGTGCGCCACAGCTACTGAGCCTGCGCGTCTGGAGCCTGTGCTCCGCAACAAAAGAGGCCGCGACAGCCAGAGGCCCGCGCACCGCGATGAAGAGTGGCCCCCGCTCGCCGCAACTAGAGAAAGCCGTCGCACAGAAACGAAGACCCAACACAGCCAAAAATAAATAAATAAATAAATTAAAAAAAAAAAAAAAAGAGATTACTATGATAAAAAACCAGAATGTTCTGCCAAATACCCACTTGTGCCCCCTCAAAACCAGCCATGTGCTCAGTGGACTGACCACAGACCACAGACCGCTGTCCTCCAGGGCAAAACGCATGGGATTCTTTCAACAATCTTGAGCACTTCCACATTGAAGAAGCCCGTTATTTCAGTACATGTGAGTAAGGCCTTGTAGAAAAGGGAGTTCGGATGTTGATGAGCTTCTGCATGTTCTTCATTCATTCAAACCCACGAATTGGTGCACTTGTTATGAACCAGGACACGGCAGTGACGGAGGCGGGTGTTTTCTCTACCTTTGCGGAGCTGGCAGTCTCCAGGGCTGTTCTCAATGTGCTTCTAAACCGTTTGCCTCAGAATCACCGGAGTGGTTATGAAAACGTAGCTTCTCGGCCTCCACGGCAGACAGACTAAAATCAAATATTTCAGAATAGGACTGGAGAAATCTTAAACTGGAAGAGATTCCCTCTGTCACTCTCACTGACACTCAAGTTCAAGGAGGTCCAGGAGGGGCATGTATGAATGCAACGTCCATCACTTTTGCTTCTCCTGGGGTAGGTTGGAACCCTATTGCCCAAAATTCTAAGCTTCATTTAGTTCTAAGATGCCTACTGTTCCCTGAGGCAGAGTGGTGGCTCATAATTGCTTCGTGTGTCTCGTGGTTTCTTACAATCATTGTCTGCACGAGGATTCCTTTAGGTGGTAGGTCTGGTGACAGCTGAAGCAGGGAGATCTTAGTGAACCAGAGGACGGATAGGCATTCCTTAGCCACTGGCCCAAGCTGTGTGATCCTGGGTATTTCACTCCACTGCTCTTAAAGAGGTTAATAGAATGAGGACTAACATCTTTTTGCCATAGACTGAGAAGACTGTAAAATTCCTAAAACGGGACGATTTATTTAATAAGTACTTAATGTTGATTCCCATTAACATTATTAACTGGGAAAGGGCTAATGTTTCCTGAACTACAAAAGAGAAGATTAGACTAGAAGGCTTCTAAAGTTCCTTTTTCCCAAAAAACTGAGAGCATAAAATAAAGGTAATAAAACAACCTCACCCGAAGGTGCTCTGTGAGAGGACATGCTAGGGACATTTCTACAACCACTGTCACTCCTGCTGACAGCCCCACCATAGCAGGTATGGCAACTAGAACTTCATATCTGCCACGGTCCCAGCAAGAAAGAAAAGCTTACCCTGATGGTTCAAGTAAAGAGACTTAATCTAGGCTCTACTTGCAGAGAAGGAAGATGAAGGGCACCAAGAAGAGATGCTGAGAAACCTAGAGACCCGTAACCGCAGGATGCCGTTACCACCTCCCTTAGGACCGGACGGTCCTGGGAGAAGAAACAGCGCTATTGGAGTATCAGAGTCCACTGAGGGCTGGAGGAAAGACGTGGCTCTTCCACCGAGAACAGTGGTCACGGAGAGATGCAGACGGTTCCAGAGATGCGGCACCACACAGAGAGGAAACAGGCGGGGAGAAATGCTCGGACTCCTCTCTTCTCTCACCCTCCATGCTCGTGACCGTGCCCCCTGCTGGCTGAAACCAGACAGAAGCCCGCAGGTGTTGGGAGTGGGGCAGCCGCTGGCAGCGCAGCCCAGCTGTTGAGCCTCAGGAGAAAGAGGCTGAGAACAGGTCGGGGGAAGGGGTGGGGGGTGGAGAATAACAGCGTATATCCTCGCTCAGGTGTTTATGTGGAGCATATGTCCTTTTTGAAAGACTTTTCTTAGACTTTCATAGACTAAGCACAGAATAGGATCACGGAGGACTCACTGGAGAGCACTATTTTTTGATCCATTTCACAAGCCTGAAAATAATCCAGAATTAGAAGCGCACAGGGCAAATCAAACGTGTGTAAAGGTCTTTGATAGTGCCTCTATTTTTTTTTTCTTTTAAAATTTATCTTGTTTCAAACTGCACTTGAGGCAGACGTATATTATTGCTGTATCCAATTTTCTCTTGAGAATCTTTATCTCTTGCTAGTTTTCTTCCCACTGACCATGTATTGACTCAAGAACATTTTCCCTATAGTCAGACAGGAAATGGGAGAAAATTAAAAAACAGAAGTAACACATAATCTTTTTTCAGGATATTCTGATAATCTGTGGTATTCACCTCCAATGCTGATTTGAGTACACAGTAAGTTGTTAGGTGTATACTTTCTTAGCATTTTAAAAATAACTCTTAAGAATGAAAGGAGCTATTCTCCTATGTAAATAGTCTAGGGGGGCTTTTGTCATCTCCTGTCGATAGTACATCTATGAAGCATAGTTGGTCTTTCCTTTGGCAACTTCTAGCTAATTCTAAATTTCTCCGAATGATATGGGAATTTGATGTCAAATCACTCAGGGATGGAGAGGTTGTCACTTTTTTGGTTTTGCTTCTGTACAACATAAGCTGAGAAGCACTAAGGCCTACAGGGAGAGGGAGGGTGCAAAAATAACATGGTCTGAAGGTAGACCACGAATGATCCAAGGGAGGGGTTGACTGTCAGTGTTCTCTTCGGGTCAGGGGTGAGGTGACTGGTGAGCTCAATGTCCAGACCCCTTGTAGAAAGAGCTTTAAGCAACCCTTTGTAGCCTAATATCTTGGGATGACTACTTAGGGCCCATTGACTATACCGTCAGAACGTCTGAGTGCTAGCCAAGTATGTAAACTGACCACCATGTCAAACAGACGCCAAGATTCTCTGCTGGGTTATGAATTTCAGTGCAGGCTTTTAGCACCATGACATGGTTTTCTGGTCATGTTCTAACGCCTGAATAATCGGGACTGATCTCCTAAAGCAAGAAATCTTTTGCTAACTGCTGAGTTCATACCAACACAAGTGTGCTTCTATTTAATCAAAGCTACCGACATCTTTTCTTTAGAGATAAGTTAGAATTAAATCTAACTTCATCTCTAAGTTATTAAATTCCATACATTAATAGTTTAGGAAATCATTAAGTTTTAAGGCAGAGAATTGAATAATGGGGACACGGGGAATCCTAAAACCTCATTGCATCTGTTGTGTGCTTACGGCACAGGCTGCAAGGGCTTCCCAAGGTTTCCCTTTCTCCTGTTTAATGATTTTGAAGCATTTTCATAATATTGGTGAGATATAGTAGGAGAAGCACAAAGTTTAGGGGAGGAGACAGATTTCCAGTTGCTGATGTTGACCTGTGGCAAGTCACCTCGTCTCCGTGTGTCTTACTTTCTTCACCCACAGAACAGACTTGCTGTGATGGGCCGGGAGCTCTATCAGACTCAGGCACTGGGAAGTGAGAGGGCAGTTCAAGGTAGTATTGAAGCTTCCTCAGTTCTGGTGACGAGGCCCCGTTGCCTCACAGCAAAAGAGCATGAGGTGGTCAGAATCAAGTGGTCAGTGTCAGATGAACTGTTCCCTGCTCCGAAACCTTCCCAGACGCATCGTCCTTGAAGGCATAAAGTCCAAATGCCTCAGTGTAATACTGATGACCTCCTTCCTCCAGCCACAACTGACTCTCCATTGCAGCTGGACCAGTAGTAGTTGCTCCTTCAACCAATTGCCTGCCTCACTGTCTCCCCATCACCCCTCAAAAGAGCTCATGTTTTCTTTCCTGCTGTCCAGAGCACATTTCCATCTGCGAGTCCAAATGTTACCCATTCCGTTTATAGACTTGAACTAGCTCACTTTCCCAGCTGCCAGTTCCTTGAGGGGTAATGCTATAGGAAGGGAGAGACAAGGGAGCTGACATTACCGACCACCAAGGAATGGTATATTTGTCATCATTTTGTCCTCATCCCCACCCTGGTGCCATCCCCTCATTGTACTTATGAGAAGGATGAGGTTCAGAGAGGCTGAGTAACTTGGCCAAGTCACACACTACAAATCGGCTGGTTTCAGATTCAAGTCCAGGTCTGTGCGGTACTTCCTGCTGCCTCCCTGGCCTGTAGGAGGGGTGCAGTTCTTCTCTAAGGATGATATACGTAAACCAGCATTTATTTACTGATACAGCTGGAGAGGGCTTCAAATCCTTTTCCACATCAAATGGTTACCAGAGGACATTAGTTCCTTTGTAAACATCTGCCGATAATAGATGCCTGAACACAATATTCAGGCAGTTTTCATTATTTGGAAATAAGGTAAAGGATTTGTGATTATTTTTCTAAAGCTATATAATGGAGGAATAGTTAATTTTGTTCACATTGAAACCTACTAATGAGTCGTTAGGGTTTATTTCAAATGATCTGGCAGCCACAGTTCAGAGAAATAAATTCCACATAATCTTATTACCAGTGTAATTTCTTGGAATGTAATTGGCAGTGCCTGATTTTAGAAATATGTCTATTTGAGGGACTCTGTTGGTGCCAGTAGCTAGCACTTCTTCACGTGGAGTGAAACTGGCCCCATGGAAGCAGGTGGGTTGCAGCTGTGTCTCCCGCTGAGGTTTGGAAGGAAGGTGAGACAGCCTTACAGGCTGCATGTTGGAAACGAGGCATTTCAGAACTTCTTGTGGATAAACTAAACTCACACCAGGCCGCACCCACACCAGATAAGAAGTTACCAAATCCTGACACTCTTGTCAGAAAACCTCCCAGAGATCTGTGGCCACGGTGGTTGAGGTTTTTTTCTTTTAAGCCCCCTGAGGTGATGATGACTCATTGCAAGGTTAATGCATTTCACCTTTTACCAAAGCTACAGCCAAAATATTTCTCCACCTTTATGACTCACCTTTTTCCCAGGCCTGTTAAATTTATAGGAGTTTAGAGAAAATACACAGGGAAGGCTGTGGCAGTCCCCATCGCCTGCCTGTTGAGCACGGTTGTCCAGTGGCGACCTGGAACTCCTGTGTTTCCCAAGTTCAGGTTTCACTTGGACCTCAGGCCACCGAAGGGTTCCAATGGAAAATGCACTCCAACTTTTAGAAAGCTGCCTTTCCAGTTTCAAAGTCATAAAATTTCTCTGGTTACTATGAAACGAGGCTCGACATGATAAAAAAGAGGATCTATTATGAATCAGCCAGGGAATATTTTTAATTGTGGGGGATCAATAAGTCTAAGTCTTGAAAGGGCCTTTCAATGTCCACTCCACTCTCGCTTGGCTGTGACTCCCTAAACTTGACTTCTACAAATTTCCTACATTTATTCTTTGTTTTAGCCAACTGTCCTTCTCACATACTGGAAGCCTCACCACTGTACCTTTGGCCTTTTCATCTTTGCTTATGATCTCCTTCTCACACCTGTGATTAGATCCTCCCTTCTTCAAATCCATTTATCGAAACCTTAACCTTCTTTCCAGGCTCCAGTTAAATCCTATTTCTTTTGTGACATCTTTCTTGATAAAAATTGCTTCCTCCCTTTAGCTTCTATAAGTGTTCTCTTTTATTGCTTTTAAGAGCCTTTCTTTGCTAGCGGTTCTGTAGCTTCAATATATCTAAGTGTAGTTTTCTTTTTATTTTCTTAGCTTGTGACTCATGTCTTTCATCAGGTCTAGAAAATTCTTAGGCTTTGTTTCTTTGAAAACATTTTCTCCTCTCCTCTTTTTCTTTTTTTCTCTACTACTTTTTCTGGAACCCCTGTTAGATATGTATTGGGCCTTCTTATACTTCCTCTTAACTTTCATTACCTCTTTTTCACATTTTCTATCTCTTTCTGTCCTGTATTCACTATAATTTCTTTGGATTTATATTACAACTTTGATATTGTCAAATCTGCTGTTTAACTTTCCCACTGAGTTTTTTGTTTTTTTTTTTTTTTTTTTTGCGGTACGTGGGCCTCTCACTGCTGTGGCCTCTCCCGTTGCGGAACACCGGTTCCGGATGTGCAGGCTTAGTGGCCATGGCTCACGGGCCCAGCAGCTCCGCGGCATGTGGGATCTTCCCAGACCGGGGCACGAACCCGTGTCCCCTGCATCAGCAGGCGATCTCTCAACCACTGCGCCACCAGGGGAGCCCTCCCACTGAGCTTTTAAAAAAAATTTATTGAGATAAATTTTACATGAATAATTTACAAAAATGCATACAATTTATGCATATAAGCTCAACCATTTAAAATTTACAGTTCAATGTGACTTTTAGCAAATTTACCAGTTGCAGACACCATCATAAGCTAGTTTGAGAATGTTTCTATCTTGCCATAAAATGGCTCATGAGCATTTAGAGTTAATCGTTTTTCCCACCCCCAGCCCTAGGAAACCACTAATCTATTTCTGTCTCTATAAATTTGCTTTTTATGGACATGTCATATAAATGGAGTCATACAATACACCGTCTTTTGTGTTTGGTTTCTTTTACTTAGTATACTGCTTTTGAGCTTCTTTTATGTTGTAGCTTGCGTCAGTATCTGGATGTTTTCATTGCTGAACAGTAGTCCACTGCATGGATGTATCACGTTTAATTTTTCCTTTCATCTGTTTCCACTGAGTTTTCAATGTCAAAGACTACATTTCTTCCAATAAGTTCTATCTGATTCTATTTCAAGTTGGATTGGACAATTGCATTCGATCTAGTTGTTTTCTCTTACATTTATTTCATTATTTAACTTTATTTTAAACATACTTTCTAGTTAGCTTCTAATACTTCCATAACCTGAAAATCATAAGGATCTGAATCAGGTGCTTTGAGTTTATGTGATTCATGTCTATTTTGCCCTGTTTCCTCTTATGTTTGGATTTTGAGCTCATATTTTATGGGACTCTTGTATGTTCTGGATTGAGGTTTCCTGGTTGGCACACAGGACAGCTCTTTCGTAGGTTAATTTTTTGGTTTGGAGTTTCCTGGAACATGCTGTGGTGTAAAAATGAATACCAAACCTGTGAAAATGCAAGTCTGTGGTTAAAAATTCTCACAAAAGACTATTTTTTTCTCTCAAACTAGAGTGTAGGAGGAGACAGATGTTTTCTCATATTCTGCCTGTTTTGATTTTCTCACTGTTTTTTTTTTTTTTTTTCCCCTTCACCTTTTCTCTGAGGGTTTGGTTATTGGATTATATGCCAGTGTCTCAGCTGCAACTTTCTGACTCATGCAGGTCCAAGTCCTTGACTCCTGGTCTTGGAGACATTAAAACTAGGACCTTACACTGTCCTCTGGGACACTTGTGTTTTCATTTTACTCTTCATTTTTGGTGCCTTGTTTTATACAGGCATGTAATCACATATGCATTTAAGAAAGTATGTTTGTTCTATTTTATTTAGAATTTTTGAGTGTTCTATCACATGAGGATTTGCAGGATATTCAATGTGCTTGGGAACACAGATAGACATAGGTAGCTGATGCTTATCAGACATCAGTATGTCCACATCTGTGAGTTCATATGTGTGCTTTTATATGTGAAATGTCAGTTGCTTTTCTAAAAATGTGAGCTAACTTACCACTAGATCCAGCGTTAGTACCTGAACAGAGTAATGTATTTCTTTATAGGGATAAAGTATACTTTAAGATAAATTTTAAAGGTCACATTGAATGTTTCTACATGGTCAATGGCTTTTTTGAGCTTCTTGACTTGTGGTGTACTCTACGACACGGTAAATTTCTAGGAAATAATACCATAGTGATTGATGGATTTTATGGAATGTTTTGTATCTTTCATTTAATAGTTTTAGTAATAAAAAGGTATGCATTAAAATTCACAAACACTTTTGTATCCTAAGTGTTGTATGGCCAGAAGAAATGATCTTTTCTAAAGATCTTAATAATATAGCACACTGGGGGCCATAGTCTTGTCTAAACCAGGGAACAGAGTAGTTATCTCCTGGCAGTTCATTTCATCTTGAAGTTTCTGTTTTACGAAGGACATAATACTATCTGACCTTGGAGGGAACAAAGGAAATTATATATTTCCCCAGGTTGTCAATGCCAAATAAAAACAATCTTGCATGTTAAGTGAAGGCTTAACAATATCTTCTTGAAGCCTAATTTTAAAGCTTCGGGTATCTGTTTTTGAAAGTGTCTATCTTATTTCTCTGAATTTCTTAAGAACTTCCTCTCCAGTTTTTCCACATATTAGTTTCATAGGGCTGCCGTAATGAAGTACTGCAAACCTGGGGGCTTAAAGCAATAGAAATTTGTTCTCTCATAGTTCTGGAGCCTAGAAGTCTAAAATCAAGGTGTTGGCAGGGTTAGTTCTTACTAGAAGCTCTGCAGGAGAATGTTCTATGCCTCTCCCCTAGCTTCTGGTGTTTGCCAGCAATCCTTGTCAATCCTTGGCTAGTAGACACGTCACTTCAGTCTCTGCCTTTGTTTTCACATGATGTTCTCCCTTGTGTGTCTGTGTCTCCACATGGCCTTCTGATAAAGACAATAGTCATTGGATTAAGGTCCACTCTAATCTAGTATGACCTCATCTTAGTTAATTACAACTACAAAAATCTTATTCCCAAATAAGGCCACATTCTAAGGATCCAGGTGGACATGATTTTTGGAGGGACACTATTTATATTTAACCCAGTACAGTTCAGTACTGTGGGCTGTGAGCTGGCAAGAGGAAGCATAGGCCCTGGAAAGAGGTGGTCACCATTCCAGGCACCTTATCAACACTCTATGTATCGCCTTCCAGTGGAGGTGTAAAGGGCAACCTCAAAGATCCAGGGATCCCTAAATGTGGGGTTTCAATATAGAGGCCCTCAGAGAGAAATGTCTTCTTTATTGTGAAAAGCATTGGCAATTCACAGTAGTCAGATCTTGCTGGCTCCATCCACGTGGGCTGTCTGGTAAGGATGGAGCATGCTTACAAAACATGAAAAAGGACAGAGCTTAACTGTAAAATAAATATAGTTGGGGTTACCAGAAGGCTTTAATAAACAGAGAGACATTATTTTGCAAAGTCATCTTCCCTAAATCTTGAGGATTCCCAACATTCTCCTGGGCGGTTATGAATGTAAATGGAGCAAAACTGCCTTCAGTCACGACCCTCCACATCTTTCCCAGATTCCCCAGATCACACAGCTAAGAGCCCAGTGGTGTCTATAAATGTTTCCTTTAAAACACACACTCCCATCAAAACTAACCAGCATTATTAGAAAGGGAGAGTAAAAATATTCAGATTTTCTTAAAACCCATGAGAACTTAAACAGTTTTAATTTTTTTGGCTGGATTGCTGTGAGCAGTAATGTTTTTCACCAAGGGGCATTAAATGCCGGATCTCTATTCTCCCGTCTTGCATTTTTGTCCAGGCTACAAACCAGCCTCAGCTCTAGCTGCACAAACCTGTGGATTCCAATGAAGCTTCTTCACAGATCAGCATAACTCAGGTAAAAAAAAAGTTGCAGTGTGGAAGAGAATGCTTCTTGGAATTTATAACACTTCCTTACTTTGCTAACATTTTTAAAGAAAGTAATGCCTGACTGCCTGGGGGATTTTAGAGGAATTGTTGGCTACATACAAAAACTAAAAAATATGAATTAATTTAAATTCCATAATAGGTCCCTGTGGTTGCTGCCTATCTTAAAGGAAGGATTAGAAGAAGGAAAACATTTCATTCTATTCACCAAACATTATAGTTAATACTATTTTGACATGAAATCTTTGTTGATCTAATGTATTAGATGTAATAGATTTGTCAAAGTAGTTCTTCCTACCAGAGATCCTGATTTAAACCTCCTTTAAATCAACTTCAGTTGACTCAGTATGCTTACCCACAATGATTTTAATTCTGTAGAAATAATGACTTGGCTTTCCACTCAAGCTTTACCTTTATCTGTGCCTTTAAAAAGTTATCAAAGCCACTGGTACTGCTATTACACCAGCTAGACAGGAAAGCTCACGGAGAAAAATAGCGTGTGTTGATTGCATGGTTTCTTTTTAAGATTTGGGAATTTTCACATCAATGACCTGAAGCTATATTCCTGAGCTTGTTGGGCAGGCTTGCTGTTTCCTTTTTAAGCTCTGCAACTTCTCAATGTTAAAGCATCGGGTAAGAGGTACCACGTTACCTGAACTCATGATAGGAAGAGATGAAGCTAACGGTTACTCTCTTCTTTTTCCTAATAATCACTTCTTATTCTTAATCACTTCCTAAGGTTGAAGTCTAAGCATTTTTTAGTGAACAATATGTTTTGCTACTTTTCTCAAACTGAAAATATGTTTTGTTTATGGTTGTTAAAATAATTACAAAGTGTTAAAGAATTCCAACAATTATAGCAAAGTAATTAAGATATCCCACCCCCAAAAGAAAAAGTTTTTTAAATTAAAACATCTCACAGTGGGTCACTTTGAGAAAACTAGTGTTAATGTTTTATGGTACATACCCTCAGGTTTTTTTCTATGCAATACATACATTGCATAATCTATAATATGCTTACAGATTATATTTATAAAAGTTGTATTATACTATTTATAGAATACACATAATCTTCTTTTTTCACCCTGTGCTAATTCATGCATATCTTTCAATATCTGAATACAGATCCTCATCCTACTTTGAAACAGTCCCACAGAATTCTTTTATGGGTGAACTTTAACCACTTTCCCCTTGGTAGACCTGTGATTTTTCTATGTTACAAGCATGACATATATTTTGTGCATGTTATCTTCTCATCAACAGGCAGTTTACATTTTGTGCAACTTGAACCAGTTGTTTGTTGTCTTACATGTCTTCCTCCCACTATAAATACATTTAACCATCCCCAACCAATCATTAGTGATCTACGTTCTACAAAACTTAGCCTCAACCTTGAAGGGTCAGCAGAAGGGGAGGTGGATCTGGGTACCACTTTCCATCACTCCTTCTTACAGTTTACTGAGTTATTCTCCTTCTTACAGCTTACTGTAATATACATGTACATCAGTGGGTCCACACACATGTGCACGAATATACATATATGCATGCATATGCACACACACACCATATACAGGCATTCATATTCATGACTGTAAACATTTTAGGAAAATGAAGTTCTCCTTCCCTATAATGCTGACAAAATACATCTGCAAATATGCTGATTTTAACGTTTTATAGTTTGTTCCACATTTGAGTATTATCTTTGGAAAGTATGTTTCAAGTACTGATTCCAAATATGAAAAATATTTTGAGTATTCTGAAAAAATGAAAAATGGTAAAAGAATCATCTTTCAAGTTCTTCATTTTAGGGCTACATGCATTTAGTGCTATTGTTAGGGGAAAGTATGGTACCATGAAATACTATAGCATTTGTGCTGCAGATCATGAAATCTGACTCCTTACACCCTTCTCATTAATAGAATAGTGCAGTGATGACTTAGGTTTGCAGAGCACCATGTTCACTTGCGTTTTGCCTTTTGTTGTTATAATAGTCCTGTGAAAGGAGCTTGGCTGTGTTATAATCCACATTTCACAGATGAGGACCCTAATCCCCCAGAGGTAAATGACTTGTCCAAGGCCACCTCTATCATGGGGCAGAAGAGTCTTGGAGTCAGACGTCAGGGTTCTTTTCATCTCATCTGCGTTTCCAGTGTAGGTGTTACTTGTTAATTTATAACTCCATAAAGTATTTCTGTTATGATGGTTTTCCCTTACTTCAGAGTTTCGGTCCATAAGCACCATTTGGAATGAGATCATGTTCCTGTAAAACTTCTGTTAATAAAACTGTTCCACGACTGATTTGTTAAGGATCCGTCAAGCGTGAGTTTGCCTACCAGGTCCTGGGCATTTAAAAATGTTTCTAGGGGCCTGTTTAAGGAGAAAAGAAAGTTGTCTCTGACATGCTTTAATTTCTAATAACATCATCACTGGGCTGGTGTGAGTGCTAGCTGTGCATGGCCCTTCTTGCTCCATTTCTGGCTGGACTCTCTAATTATCTCTAAAAAACCATCTTTTTATTCATCTTTGCATTTATTATTGCATTTTATTATTCTATGCATTTTATTTTATTCATCTATGCATTTTATTACAAAAAATATAACAAATTATGCTTTAGAGGATCCTAAATCCTATATATGTTTAGCCATAATCAGCGTTAGCATTTAGATATATTTCTTCCATTTTTTTCCCCTGTCATGTCCAATTTTTTTTTTTTAATGCCTGCATTTGCTTTTGGTTAGTTTGTTTTTAATCTTTTTACTTTTTTTTTTAAAAAAGTTGAAGTATAGTTGATTTACAATGTTATATTAGTTTCAGGTGTACAACATAGTGATACAATATTTCTTATAGATTATATTCCATTTAAAATGATAAAATATTGGCTATATTCCCTGTGCTATACATGGCATCATTGTATTTTATTTAATTTATACCTAGTAGTTTGTACTTCTTAGTCCTCTTTCCCTATCTTGCCCCTAACTCTTTCCCTCTTCCCATGGGTAACCGCTAGTTTGTTCTCTGTATCTGTGAGTCTGTCTCAGTTTTGTTATATTCATTTCTTTGTTTTAGTTTTTAGATTCCAAGTATAAGTCATAGCAGAGTATTTGTCTTTCTCCGTCTGAGTTCACTAAGCATAATACCTTCCAGTTCCATCCATGTTTTTGCAAATGGCAAAATTTCATTCTTTTTTATGGCTTAGTAATATTCCATTGTATGTATACATACCACATCTTCTTTATCTGTTCATCAGTTGATGGACACTTAAGTTGCTTCCATATCTTGGCTGTTATAAATAATACTGCTATGAATATTGGGGTGCATATATCTTTTTGAATTAATGTTTTTATTTTCTTCAGATATATACCCAGGAGGGGAATTACTGGAACATATGGTAGTTACTAATTTTTGAGAAACTACCATACTGTGGAACTAGTGGTTGCTTCAATTTACATTCCCACCAACAGTGTACCATGGTTTCCTTTTCTCCACATCTTTGCCAACATTTATTATTTGTTGTCTTTTTGATGACAGCCATTTGTGTGAGCTAATATATCATTGTGGCTTTGATCTGTATTTCCCTGATGATTAGTGATGTTGAACATCATTTCATGTGCCTGTTGACCATCTGTATGTCTTCTTTGGGAAAATGTCTATTCAGGTATTCTGCCCACTCTTACTTAGGTTTTTTAAAAAAATATTGAGTTGTGTGAGCTCTTTATATATTTGGATATTGACTGTAAGGAGTCAATATATTGACTGTATTGTATTATACTACATATATATGTAGTATTTATACTATATGTAGTATAAATATTTATATATTTATACTACATATAGTATAAATACTACATATATATATAGTATATATATTATATACTGTAAGGAGTCAGATATATTATTTGTAGATATCTTCTCCCATTCAGTATGTTGCCTTTTCATTTCGTCAATGGTTTCCTTCACTGTGCAAAAGCTTTTCAAGTTTAATTAGGCCTCATTTGTTATTTTACTATTTCCCTTGTCTGAGGAGACCACTCCAAAAAAAGTATTGCTAAGACTTAAGTTAAAGAGTGCACTGGCTATATTTTCTTCTAGGAGTTTTATGGTTTCCAGTCTTTCCATTTAGGTCTTTAATCCATTTTATTTTTGTGTATAGTGTGAGAAAATGTTCTAGTTTCAATCTTTCACATGTAGCTGTCCAGTTTTCCCAACACCACTTATTGAAGAAGTTATCTTTTCCACATTGCATATTCTTTCCTTCTTTGTTGTAGATTAATTGACTGTATGTGACTGGGTTTATTTCTGGGCTCTCTATACTGTTGCATTGATCTATGTGTCTGTTTTTGTACCAGTACCATACTGTTTTGATCACTGTAGCTTTGTAGTATAGTTTGAAGTCAGAGAGCATGATACCTCCAGCTTTGCTCTTCTTTCTCAAGATTGCTTTGGCTATTTGGGGGTCTTCCCATGTACATTTTAGGATTATTTGTTTGAGTTCTGTGAAAAATATCATGGGTATTTTGATAGGGATTGCATTATATCTGTAGATTGCTTTGGGTAGTATGGACATTTTAACAATATTAATGCTTCCAATCCATGAACACGGAATATGTGTCTATTATTTGCATCCTCTTCAATTTTCTTCATCAGTGTCTTATAGTTTTCAGCATATAGGTCTTTCACCTCCTTGGTTAAATGTATTCCTAGGCATTTTATTCTTTTTGATGCAATTGTAAATGGGATTGTTTTCTTACTTCTTCTGATTGTTCATTATCAATGTACAGAAAAGCAACAGATTTCAGTATATTAATTTTGTGTCCTGCAAATTTACTGAATTCATTTATTAGTTCTAATAGTTGTTTTGGTGAAGACTTTAGGGTTTTCTCATCTGCAAATAGTTGCAGTTTTACTTCTTCCCTTACAATTGATGTCTTTTGTTTCTTTTCCTTGCCTGCTTGCTGTAGCTAGGACTTCCAGTATATGTCACATAGAAATGGTGAGAGTGGGCATCCTTGTCCTGTTCCTGATTTTAGAGGAAAAGCTTTCAGTTTTTCACCACTGAGTATGATGTTACCTGTGGGTTTGTCATAAATGGCTTTTATTATATTGAGATATGTTTCCTGTATACCAAATTTTTTGAGAGTTTTTAAATCATGAATCGGTGTTAAATTCTGTCAAATGCTTTTTCTGCATCTATTGAAATGATCATATGATTTTTATCATTTGTTTTGTTAATGTGGTGTATCACATTGATTAACTTGTGGATATTGCACCATCCTTGCATACCTAGAATAAATCCAACTTGATCATGACATATGATCCTTTTTACATATTGTTGAATTCAGTTTGTTAATATTTTGTCAAGGATTTTTACATCTATGTACATCAGAGGTAATGGTTTGTATTTTCTTTTATAGTAGAGTCTCTGTCTGATTTTGGTATCAGGGTAATGGTGGCCTCAGAATGAATTTGGGAGTGTTCACTTCTCTTCAATTTTTTTGGAATTGTTTGAGAAAGATAGGTATTAACTCCTCTTTATGTTTGGTAGAATTCCCCTGTGAAGCTGTCTGGTACTGAACTTCTGTTTGTTGGTAGTTTTTTGATTACTGATTCAATTTCAATACTAATAATTGGTCTTTTCAGATTATCTATTTCTCCTCATTCAGTCTTGGAAGATTATATGTTTCCAGGAATTTATCCATTTCTTCTAGGTTGTCTAATTTGTTGGCATATAACTGTGTGTATGTTTGTATTCTGTGATATTTGTTGTAATTTCTTTTTCATTTCTTATTTTATTTGGGTCCCTTCTCTTTTTTTCCTTAATGAGCCTAGCTAAAGGCTTACAAATTTTGTTTATCTTTAAAAAAAAAAACAGCTCTTGGTTTCACTGATCTTTTCAATTTTTTTGTCTCTATTTTATTTATTTCCACTGTAATCTTTGTTATTTCCTTTCTTCTGGTGACTTTGGGCTTTGGTTGTTCTTCTTTTTCTAATTCTTTTAGGTGGTACATTAGATTGTTTGAGATTTTTCTTGTTTCTTGAGGTAGGCCTATACTACTATAAACTTGCCTCTTAGAACTGCTTTTGCTGTGTCTCATAGATTTTGGAAATTTGTGGGGGTTTTTTTGTTTTTTTCATTTGTCTCAAGGTATTTTCTGATTTCCTCTTTTATTTCTTCATTGCCCCATTGGTTTTTTTTAGTAGCATGCTGTTTAGTGTCCATGTGGTTGTGTTTTTTCCATATTTCTTCTTGTAATTGACTTCTAGGTTCATACTGTTTTGGTCTGAAAAGATGCTTGATATAACTTCTAACCACTTAAATTTGTTGGAACTTGTTTTGTGACCTAGTATGTGAACTATCCTGGAGAACACTTCATGTGCACTTGAAAAGAATGTATTTTGGGGTGAAATGTTCTGTAGATACCTATTAATTTCAACTAGTCTAATGTGTCATTTAAGGCCACTGTTTCCTTATTGACTTTCTGTCTGGATGATCTGTCCATTCATGTAAGTGGGGTGTTAAAGTTCCCTGTTATTATTGTATTACTGTCAATTTCTCCCTTTGTGTCTGTCCATATTTGCTTTACATATATATGTACTCCTATATTAGTTGCATATATGTTTACAAAGTTTTTATCCCCTTCTTTTATTGATCCATTTATCATAATACAATGTCCTTCTTTGCCCTTTATTATAGACTTTGTTTTAAAATCTACTTGTCTGATATGAGTATTGCTACCCCAACTTTATTTTTGTTTTCATTTGCATGGAATACATTTTTCATTCCTTCACTTTCAGTATGTGAGTGTTTTTAACTCTGAAATGAGTATTTTGTAGGCAGCATATAGATGGGTCTTGTTTTTCATCTAATCAGGAATCCTTGCCTTTTGATTGGAGCATTTAGTCCATTGACATTTTATTTTGTTTTATTATTTTTATATATATTTTTTGTGGTATGTGGGCCTCTCCTGTTGTGGAGCACAGGCTCCGGATGCGCAGGCTCAGCGGCCATGGCTCATGTGCCCAGCCGCTCCACAGCATGTGGGATCTTCCCAGACTGGGGCACGAACCTGTGTCCCTTGCATTGGCAGGTGGACTCTCAACCACTGCGCCACCAGGGAAGCCCATCCATTGACATTTTAAGTGATTATTGATAGGTATGTACTTCTTGAAATTTTGTTGCTTGTTTTTGTTGTTCTTCTCTGTTCTCTTCTTTTTTCTTTTTTAGTTTCATCCCTTGTGGTTTGATGATTTTGTTTAGTGTTTTTTGTGTTCATTTCTCTCTAGTTTTTATGTATCTATTATAGGTTTTTTGTTTGTGGTTACTATGGAGTTCATATATATTGACCTGTAACTATATTTATTTTAAATTGAGATTCACTTAATTCAAACACATTCTAAACATCTCTACATTTTTATCCCACCCACATTTTGTGTTTTTGATGTCATAGTTTACATCTTCATGTCTATCCCTCAACTGTTTATTATAGTAATAGTTAATTTTAAATTTTTTATCTTTTAATCCTTGTACTAGTTTATTTAAGTGGTTGATCCACAGCCTTTACCAGTGGGATTTTTTTCTTCCTCTAATTTCTTATTTCTTGTAAACTTTTCTTTTTCATTGAAAGAAGACCCTCTAACACTTCTTGTAAAGTCAGTTTAGTAGTGATGAACTCTTAGTTTTTCCTTGTCTGAGAAGCTCTTTCTCCTCCTTTAATTCTGAATAATAGCCTTTCTGTGTAGAATATTCTAGGTTGTAGGTTTTTTCCCTTTAGCACTTTAAATATATCCTGCCACTCTCTTCTGGTCTATAAAGTTTCTGCTGAAAAATCAGTTGATAGCCTCTTGGGGGTTCCCTTGTATGTGACTCTTTGTTTTTCTATTTTGCTGCCTTTAAAATTATCTATATATTTTTAACTTTTGACATTTTGATTATGCTGTGTCTTGGTGTACGTCTCTTTGGGTTCATCTTGTTTGGGACTCTCTGTTCTTCCTGTACCTGGATATCTGTTTCCTTCTTCAAGTTCAGGAAGTTTTCAGCCATAATTTCATCAAATACATTTTCTATCACTCTCTCTTCTCTTTCTGGAACCCCTATAATGTGACTGTTAGTATGCCTGATGTCTCAGAGGTCCCTTAAACCATTCTCAATTTTAGTAAAAAAGTTGTTCTTTTTGCTGTTTTGATTGGATGATTTCCATTATTCTATCTTCCAGATTGCTTATGCATTCTTCTACATCATGTAATCTGTTGTTAATTCCCTCTAGTGTATTTTTCATTTCAGTTAGTGTAATCTTCAGCTCTGCCTGGTTCTTTTTTATATTTTATAGTTCCTTGTTAAAATTCTCACTGTGTTTATCTATTTTTTCCTTTTTCCTCAAGGTCACTTAGCATTCTTATTGCTATTGCTTTGAATTCTTTATCAGGTAATTATTTATCTCTGTTTCATTAGGGTTTTTTTCAGGGATTTTTTTTTTACTTGTTCTTTCATTTGAAACATTTTATTTTGTCTCCTCATTTTACTTAACTTTCTCTGTTTCTATGAAATTAAGTGAGACAGCTACCTATCCCACTCTTGAAGGCATTCCTTGTGTGTCAGTGTCCCATGCAGTCTGTGTGTGCCCTGTGGCTTTGGTGGGAGATCTGGATCTGAAGTGAGCATGGGCCATGTCTCCCCCTTGGGTGTGCTGGTAGCCACTACCTTGGTGAGAGATAAGGCTGGATGGAGTTGAAGGGGCTAGAGCCAGAGTCAGGTGCAAACAGGGGCTTCTCCTATGCTCAGTGGCTGTCACCACCCTATTGGGTGTGGCGTTTGGCCTGAGGGGCTGGAGCAGTAACCTTAACAGAGTTCTCAGGTGTGATGGCAGTTTCTGTCTTTGGTTTGGGGCATAATTAGGGCCTGAGAGCTTGGGGCTGAACTTCTGTGTTGGTTTCACTCCCTCCTCCCCAGTTTGTGTGCCTTAGTTAGAGGTTGGGTCAGGGCCAGAGGGGTTGGTGCCACACTATTGGGCTGGTTTTGCTCCTTTTCACCATGTACCCTGTCAAGTACACTGGCAATAGCAGTGACTGTCCTGGTCAGAGGCAGAGCCAGGATCCAAATAGGTTGTATTCCCTCCTAATGTGTGTACTCTTGTTGGCAATGGCAGCCTCTGCCTTAGTAGGGAGAAGTGCTGGAGAAAGAAGGCCTGGTGCTGGCTGGGGGGTGATGCACTGGGGTGGTCCTGGAAAGCCAGCCAGAGCCCCAGGCAGTTTTCAGTCTTCTGCTTCCAGGTGTGACTAGGAGTAAGCAAGTCTGAGTCCTTCAGGAGTGGAGACTTGGTTTCTTACAGCCCTCCAGTAAGCCCCACTGGTTTTCAAACCAGCTAAGAGGCTTCATCTTCCTGGTGTTGGACCCCAGAGCTAGGGTGCTTAATAGATGGCTTAAACCTTCACTGGGGATGATCTCTGAGCCTGTGACATACTCCTCTCCTCTTCTGTGTCCACCACTAGGGATGCGGGTCCCAACCAGATTGCTTCTCCTCTCTTCCTACCAGACTCTGTGTGGATCTTTTACAGCCTTGGTTGTAGATGAGCTGTCCTGCTAGTCTCCAAGTCGATATCAGTGAGGGTCGTTCTATATGTAGTTGTAGTTTTGATGTGTTAGTGAGGGGAAGTGAACCCTGTGTCCTCTTACTCTGCCATCTTGATCTTTTATGCTTTTGATGTGGTTTTAAAAATTTGGGTCATATCGTATTTTAAAACTTTGTGTCTTGTGTTTTTTTTTTTAAATTTTAAGTTATATCAGAAGCATTTCTCCAAGTCATTATGTAACTCAAAGTACATTCTTATGGTGGACTATTATATATAAAAAATATTTAACCTCTCTTCTATTTTAGGCTGTTATGGTTGTTTAGGCAAAACTGCAATGATGAAAGTAGGTAAACCTAGATCATTTCTTGAAAGTTACTGGCAATTTACATTTCTATTGGTGGTGTATGTGAATGTCTTTTTCATGGTCTCTTCTAAAAACCTCATTACCTTTAAATGTTTCATTAAAACTCATTGCCAATTTTATAAGCAAAAATGGTATTCTATTCATTTATTGGACATAGACCTGTTAGCTCTTCCAAAGTGTTTTAGGAGAAATTTCCAGCTTTCTTGCTTTGTGGCATTTTGCTTCTCTCTGTTTGGCTCATTTCCCTACCTCAGGGTGAAGGGAACGCTGTCTGGGTCCAGGGACTGTTGGTGGAGGTGCTGACTTGCACAGTCTCTGTTCCTTATCCCCTTGTAGGTTAGGAGAATGTCTCCCGTCTACAGCTCCTGGCCCAGCCCAGGCTCTATCCAGTAAGTCCTGCTGGACCGAGGAGGGGTCTTCTTTCCCTCTCTCTGCCTGCTCTTCTGACAAGCGGAAACACCCAGGTACACAATGAAACAATGCCTCTTCAGCATGTCCAGCTACTAGCCCATTCCTATAGCATTTTACTTAGTAGGTCTACAGCTCCCTGGATGCACTGTACCAGAGCTGCCTTTCTGATAGCTTGTTTTGGGGGTAGGTATTGCATTTTTATTGATGACAAAGGCAGAACTAATTGGATGAGAAGGAGAGAAACCGTCTCATAAAAAAATGATACTCCTACAATAGAAAGAGAGTTTTCAAGTTGCTTGACACTCTCGTCTTTCAGGGCTGACAGAAAGGGGACAAGCTCAGTCTCAGGCTCTCCTTTCAGGTGACAGGGTAGTCAGTTTCAGGTGGTCAAGAGTCACATGCTAGTCCACAGTGTGGGCTTAAGGTAATGGAAATCTTCTCTAATTCTGAGAGTAGGTTGGCCTCCAGTATCAGTTTTAATGTGAGATGTTTCTTCTTTCATTGGATATATCTTTACAGATGTTTTGATTGGAATGTCAGAAGGTTCTATCAGTGAATTATAACCATGCTCCTTAATTTTTTTAAATTAGAAGTTTCCACTTGTTTATTTTATTTTAATGGCAATATGTGCCATCTGGCACTACTATTTGTACAGACTGCATACCTTTATATGTTTCTCTTGCTTTTAAAGCGAAGAGGGCTTTTTGCCACCCAGAAAACATGTCATTCATTCTCTTCCTATGTTCTGTAGCAACATTTTGTACAGCAGATGGTTTTTCACACTCACTTCCTCAGAAGAACCTGCAAAGTAAGAGAGAGAATTGATATTTTTTTCCTCCTTTGGAGCACCCATCATGTTCATTCACCTCCATGAAGGCCATTAAACTCTCTGGGCAGTGGTCCTTTTACTCTGTAAGGCTTGTCTGGCCCTCATATACACCAGAAGGTAAATAATAATGCAACATTAAGCATCTTTGTTTCTTTAAAAAAAAAAAAAGATTCTGAGCTTGATGAGTGAAAATGGTACCTCTAAGTCTAACTTTTCTCTCTCTCTTTGTTTTTCTAGCCATGCCACGCAGTTTGCAGAATTCTAGTTCACCGATCAGGGATCTAACCTGAGCTCCTGGCAGTGAAAGCCTGAATCCTAACCACTGGACCACCAGGGAATTCCATAACTTTTCTCTTTTTAATTACTATAATTTTGTCATTTTCATGTATTGTCTTGGAATAGAGTTCCAGTTTCCTTGTTTATGAAGAATGATTTTGTTTTGTCTTTTTTATTTGTCCCAGGGAGGATTCTACCTTAAGTTCCTTATAACCTTCTCAGTTCCCAAATTATTTTTCTCATACTCCATCTGGACAAACTGCATGACTTTTTCTAATCTTCTTGCAACATCTTACCTCTCCTCAAAAGCTTTCCTTGATCCACCATACTTAAAAATACTCATAGTCTGATTTCTGTTCCCATTGCTCTTCTGATACTGCTTTCTAAAAGGCCATTCCTGACAACCCAAATCAGTGGAGTGCCCTAGTCTCCATCCTCCTTTACCCCTCTGAGGCATTTGGTACTTGTCATCACCTCTGCTTCACATGGAAACCTTCTCTCTCTTTGACATTTGTGACCTGGATTCTGCTCCTGAGGGAGATCTATAACATAGTGAGAAGAGTCAGGGTTAAAAAAGAGTCAGGCGTCAACATGGTGGTGTGGGAAGATGCTGAGTTAGCATCTCCCCACAACTAGGGTGTCTGCCAGCCGCTGGTGGGGAACCCTGATGTCCAAGGAGATGGGAGGAACCCCCAAGTGAACTGGTAAGACATAGGTAGACTGAGGGGGGAGGAGAAGTGGAGGCCAGACAGGATTGGCACCTCTGAGACCAGAGAGATCAGGACAGGCAGATGTGAGGGACCCTCCGGGAGGAGTGGGAGAGGAGCAGAGGGCATTTACCCTGCCCACTGGGGCACAGGGAACCTGCTGAGCTCCCAGGCCGGTACCCCTCTCCAAAGCCCCCTCTAGGTTGCATGGGTCCTTGGGAGCATAGGAGGGAGGCCGGGGAGATCAGGAGAGGCTGGTGGGAGGGGCCCTCTGGGAGGAGTGGAGGATGTTTGTCCCACCCACTTGGGCACAGGGAGGCTGCTGAGTCCCAGGCACATCCTCTGCCTTCCAAGGGCCCCTCCAGGCTGCATGGGTGCTTCGGGGCATAGGAGGGAGGCTGGGGAGATCAGGAGAGGCAGGTGGGAGAGGTCCTCCAGGACCAGAGCAGCTGGAGAGGAGAGGAGGGTGTTTGCTCTGCCCACTCAAGCCCAGGAAGCCTTCTGGGCTCCCAGGTAATATCCCTTGCCCTCTGAGACCAGGGGTGGGGGGCATGCCTGGGTCCCATCTGTTCCTTGAGTCTAAGCCCTACCCCCCACAGCACCCAGGGCCTTTTCCAGCACTGTGGGTCCTAAGCATAAGATCCACCCACCACTAAAACATCCTTTGCTTAGGCCCCGCCCTCCACAGCCAAGGCCATTCTCACCCTTTTTTTTTTTTTCTTTTTTTTCTTTTCCCTCCTCCTCTTTTGTACTATTGTGGTGCTGAGGTACCTCCCGGTTGTTGATTCACCTATATTTTTATTTTTATATTCTTTCTAACATATCTGTTAGTTTCCTAGTTTAATTTTATTTTTTACTTTGTTAGTGTTCTCGTTTTCTTTTCTTTTCTTTTTTTTTGCCACCTCAGGTGGCTTGGGGGATCTTGGTTCATAAGCCAAGGGTCAAGGTGAAGCTCCTGTGGTGGGAGCTCTGAGTCTGAACTGGACTAACAGAGAAACTCAGACCCCAGGGAGTAGTCATTGGAGTGAGTTCTCACAGAGGTCCTCATCTCAGCACCAAGACCTAGCTCTATCCAACAGCCTACAAACTCCCATGCTGGAAGCCTCGGGCCAAAGAACCAGTAAGACAGGAATACAATCCCACTCATAAAAAAAATTAAAAAATGAGATGCAAAAAATTATGTCACAGATGAAGGAGCAAGGTAAGAACCTACAAGACCAAATAAATGAAGAGGAAATACATAATCTACCTGAAAAAGAATTCAGAGTAATGATAGTAGAGATGATCCAGAATCTCAGAAATAGAAAGGAGGCATGGACTGAGAAAATACAAGAAATGCTTAACAAAGATCTAGAAGAACTAAAGAACAAACAAACAGAGATGAACAACACAATAACTGAAATGAAAAATGTACTAGAAGGACTCAATAACAGAATAACTGAAGCAGAAGGATGGATAAATGACCTGGAAGACAGAATGGTGGAATTCACTGCTGCCGAACAGAAAAAAGAAAAAAGAATGAAAAGAATTGAAGACAATCTCAGAGACTCTGAGACAACACTAAATGCACCAACATTCACATCATACGGATCCCAGAGGAAGAAGAGAAAAAGAAAGGGTCTGAGAAAATATTTGAAGAGATTATAGTCGAAAAGCTCCCTAACATGGGAAAGTAAATAGTCACCCAAGTCCAGGAAGCACAAAGTGTGCTATACAGGATAAACCCTAGGAAAAACACACCATGACACATATTAATCAAACTAACAAAAATTAAGTTCAAAGAAAAAATATTACAAGAAGCAAGGGAAAAACAAAAAATAACATACAAAGGAATCCCCATAAGGGTATCAGTTGATTTTTCAGCAGAAACTCTGCAGGCCAGAAGGGAGAGGCAGGATATAGTTAAAGTGATGAAAGAGAAAAACCTGCAACCAAATTACTCTACCCAGCAAGGATCTCATTCAGATTTGATGGAGAAATCAAAAGCTCTTTAGACAAGCAAAAGCTAAGAAAATTCAGCACCGCCAAACGAACTTTACAACAAATGCTAAAGAAACTTCCCTAGGTGGGAAATGCAAGAGAAGAAAAAGACCCAACAAACCCAAAACAATTAAGAAAGTGGTAATAGGAACATACATATCAATAATAACATTGAAGGTAAATGGATTAAATGTCCCAACTAAAAGACACAGACTGTCTGAATGGATACAAAAACAAGACCCATCTATATGCTGTCTACAAGAGACCTTGGGACACATACAGACTGAAAGTGAGGGGATGGAAAAAGATATTCCATGCAAATGGAAATCAAAAGAAAGCTGGAGTAGCAATACTCATATCAGATAAAATAGACTTTAAAATAAAGACTGTTACAAGAGATAGGGAGGGATGCTACATAATGATCAAAGGATCCATCCAAGAAAAAGATATAACAGTTGTAAATATTTATGCACCCAATATAGGAGCACCTCAATACATAAGGCAAACGCTACAAACCATGAAAGAAGAAATCGACAGTAACACAATAATAGTAGGAGACTTTAACACCCCACTTACACCAATGGACACATCATCCAAACAGAAAATAAATAAGGAAACACAAGCTTTAAATGACACAATAGACCAGATAGATTTAATTGATATTGATAGGACATTCCATCCAAAAGTGGCAGAATACACTTTCTTCTCAAGTGCACATGGGACATTCTCCAGGATAGATCACATCTTGGGTCACAAATCAAGCCTTGGAAAATTTAAGAAAATTGAAATTGTATCAAGCATCTTTTCTGACCACAACACTATGAGATTGGAAATCAATTACAGGAAAAAAAAACTGTAAAAAACACAAATACTTGGAGGCTAGACAGTGCGCTACTAAATAACCAAGAGATCACTGAAGAAATCAAAGAAGAAATAAAAATATACATAGAAACAGATGACAATGAAAACACGATGACCCAAAATCTACAGGACACAGCAAAAGCAGTTCTAAGAGGGAAGTTTATAGCAATTCAAACTCACCTCAAGAAACAAGAAAAATCTCAAATAAACAATCTAACCCTACACTTAAAACAACCAGAGAAAAAAGACAAAGAAAACCCAAAGTCAGTAGAAGGAAAAAAATCATAAATGTCAGAGCAGAAATAAAGGAAATTGAAACTAAGAAAACAATAGCAAAGATCAATACAACCAAAATCTGTTCTTTGAGAAGATAAACAAAATTGATAAACCCTTAGCCGGACTCATCAAGAATAAAAGGGAGAGGACGCAAATCAATAAAGTTAGAAATGAAAAAGGAGAAATCACAACTGACACTGCAGAAATACAAAGATTATAAGCGACTACTACAAACAACTATATGCCAATAAAATGGAGAACCATGAAGAAATGGACAAATTCTTGGAAAGGTACAATTTTCCAAGACTGAACCAGGAAGAATTAGAAAATATAAACAGACCTATCACAAGCAATGAAATTGAAACTGTAATTAAAAATCTTCCAACAAACAAAAGCCCAGGACCAGATGGCTTCACAGGCGAATTCTAGAAAACATTTAGAGAAGAGCTAACACTGATCCTTCTCAAACTATTCTAAAATATTGCAGAGGGAGAAACACTCCCAAATTCATTCTACGAAGCCACCACCACCTTGATACCAAAACCAGAAAAAGATATCACAAAAAAAGAAAATTATAGACCAACATCACTGATGAACGTAGATGCAAAAATCCTCAACAAAATACAAGCAAACAGAATCCAACAGCACATTAAAAGGATCATATACTATGATCAAGTGGGGTTTATCCCAGGGATGCAAGGATTCTTCAATATATGCAAATCAATCAATGTGATACACCACATTAACAAATTAAGGAATAAAAACCATACGATCATCTCAATAGATGCAGAAAAAGCTTTTGACAAAATTCAACACCGATTTATGAGAAAAACTCTCCAGAAAGTAGGCATAGAGGGAACCTAACTCAACATAATAAAGGCCATATATGACAAATCCACAGCAAGCATCATACTCAATGGTGAAACACTGAAAGCATTTCCACTATCATCAGGAACAAGACAAGGATGTCCCCTCTTGCCACTCCTATTCAACATAATTTCGGAAGTCCTAGCCATGACAATCAGAGAAGAAAAAGATATAAAAGGAATTTGAATTGGAAAAGAAGAAGTAAAACTCTCACTGTTTGCAGATGACATGATACTCTACATAGAAAATCCTAAACCTGCCACCAGAAAACTATTAGAGCTAATCAATGAATTTGGTAAAGTAGCAGGATACAAAATTAATGTACAGAAATCTCTGGTAGTCCTATACACTAATGATGAAAAATCTGAAAGTGAAATTAAGAAAACACTCCCATTTACCATTGCAACAAAAAGAATAAAATATCTAGGGATAAACCTACCTAAGGAGACAAAAGACGTGTATGCAGAAAATTATAAGACATTGATGAAAGAAATTAAAGATGATACAAATAGATGGAGAGATATACCATGTTCTTGGATTGGAAGAATCAATATTGTGAAAATGACCCTACTACCCAAAGCAATCTATAGATTCAATGCAATCCCTGTCAAACTACCAGTGGCATTCTTCACAGAATTAGCACAAAAATATTTACAATTCATATGGAAACACAAAGTACCCCGAATAAACAAAGCAATCTTGAGAAAGAAAAACAGAGTTGGAGGAATCAGGCTCCCTGACTTCAAACTGTAGCACAGAGCTACAGTAATGAAGACAGTATGGTACTGGCACAAAAACAGAAATATAGATAAATGGTACAGGATAGAATGTCCAGAGGTAAACCCAAGCACATATGAGCACCTAATTTATGACAAAGAGGCAATAACAAATAACATACAATGGAGAAAAGACAGCCTCTTCAATAAGTGGTGCTGGGAAAACTGGACAGCTACATGTAAAAGAATGAAATTAGAGCACTACCTAACACCATACACAAAAATAAACCCCAAATGGATTAAAGACTTAAATGTAAGACCAGACACTATAAACTCTTAGAGGAAAACACACTCTTTGACATAAACCACAGCAAGATCTTTTTTGAACAACCTCCTAGAGTAACAGGAATAGAAACAAAAATAAACAAATGGGACTTAATTAAACTTATAAAGTTTTGCACAGAAAAGGAAACCATAAACAAGACAAAAAGACAGCCCTCAGAATGGGAGAAAATATTTGCAAATGAAATAACAGACATAGGATTAATCTCCAAAATACACAAACAGCTCATGGAGCTGAATATCAAAAAAACAAACAATCCAGTTAAAAAATGGGCGGAAGACCTAAATAGACATTTCACCAAAAAAAGATATACAGATGGCCCAGAGGCACATGAAAATATGCTCGACATCACTAATTATTAGAGAAATGCAAATCAAAACTACAATGAGGTATCACCTCATGCCAATCAGAATGGTCATTATCAAAAAATCTAGAGGCAATAAATGCTAGAAAGGGTGTGGTGAGAAGGGAACCCTCCTGCACTGTTGGTGAGAATGTAAATTGATAACACCACTATGGAAAACAGTATGGAAGTTTCTTAAAAAACTAAAAGTAGAACTACCATATGACCCAGCAATCCCACTACTGGGCATATACCCTAAGAAAACCATAATCAAAAAAGAGTCATGTACCACAATGTTCATTGCAGCACTATTTACAATAGCCAGGACATGGAAGCAACCTAAATGTCAATCGACAGATGAATGGATAAAGAAGATGTGGCACATATATACAATGGAATATTACTCAGCCATAAGAAGAAATGAAATTGAGTTATTTGTAGTGAGGTGGATGGACTTAGAGTCTGTCATACAGAGTGAGGTAAGTCAGAAAGGGAAAAACAAATACTGTATGCTAACGCATATATGTGGAATCTAAAAAAAAAGAAATAGTACTAATGAACCTAGTTGCAGGGCAGGATTAAAGATATAGACATAGAGAATGGACTTGAGGACAAAGAGTGGGAGGGGGAAGCTGGGACGAAGTGAGAGTAGCATCGACATATATACACTACCGAATATAAAATAGCTAGTGGGAAGCAGCAGCATAGCACAGGGAGATCAGCTCGGTGCTTTGCAATGACCTAGAGGGGTGGGATAGGGAGGATAGGAGGGAGTCTCAAGAGGGAGGGGATATGGGGACATATGTATGCATATGGCTGATTCACTTTGTTGTACAACAGAAACTAACATGGTATTGTGAAGTAATTATACCCCAATGAAGATCTATTAAAAAAAAATAATCAGTCAGTTAACACTGCCATTAAGTTCTATCTGGTGCTGAGCAAGATGTGCATTTTAAAGCTTATCTGTTTGTAAAACTTGGCTTATAATATCTACCTCATAGATCTAATGAGATAATGCAGGTCAGAGCATTTTTATATCCTACTTTAACATCTATTCACTCATCAACTATGCTTTTAGAGCCTTCTATGGACCAGAAACTCTGCTGAGAATAAAGATGCAGTTGTGACTCTGTTCTTAGGAACTTACAGCTTCTTTTTTTTTTTTTTTGCAGTACACGGGCCTCTCACTGTTGTGGCCTCTCGCGTGGCGGAGCACAGGCTCCAGATGCACAGGCTCAGCGGCCATGGCTCACGGGCCTAGCCGCTCCGCAGCATGTGGGATCTTCCCGGACCGGGGCACGAACCCATGTCCCCTGCATTGGCAGGCAGACTCTCAACCACTGCGCCACCAGGGAAGCCCAGGAACTTACAGCTTCTTGGCGGAGTCAGTATGAGCCAAATAATTTTGCAGAAAGATGTATAGTTGCAACTGTGATAAGTTCTGGAAAGGGAAAACATAAGGTGCTAGGAGAGGATTTAGTGGGAGGATTTGATCCACCCAATCAGAGAAGTATAAAGGGCTTCCCTGAGGAGTGACCACTGAATTGTGAATGATGTGTAGAGGGCAACTAGGTGAAAAGAGGAAAGAAAATGTTCTCAGGCAGGGCAAAGGCCCTGAGGAGGGGAGGAACCTAGCAGGCCCGGGGATGGAAAGATGGCCACTGGGGCTGAAGTGCAGAGGGAGGAAGAAGGTGGTGAGGTAGGTGAGGATCAGAACTTGTGGGGATTTGTAGGCCATTGAATTTGGTATTATCCTAAGAGTGATGAGAAGCCATTGGAATGCCTTTAGCAGTTGAATGCTGGGCATTGCCAGTGTCAGATATGTGTAGCTCAGATCTGACTTGCGGTGTGGAGGGGATTGGAAGAAGGTCACAGTGGACCCAAGGTCACTGCTTCTTATTCTTTCCTTGTAATGACTGCTCTTCCTTATCTTGACCCCTAAATGTACTCCCTCCCTTCATGGTTTTTGGCCTTTATAACCTAATCTTAAAATTTTTTAAATTGAAATATAGTTGATTTACAATGTTGTGTTAATTTCTGCTGTACAGAAAAGTGATTCAGGTATACAAATACATACATTCTTTTTTTATTCTTTTCCATTATGGTTTATCACAGGATATTGAATAAAGTTCCCTGTGTTATACAGTAGGGCCTTGTTGTTTATCCATTCTCTATATACTAGTTTGCCTTTGCTAATCCCAAACTCCCACTCCATCCCTCCCCCACCCCATCTCCCCCTCAGCAACCACAAGTCTGTTCTCTGTATCTGTGAGTCTGTTTCTGTTTTGTAGATAAATTTGTGTCATATTTTAGATTCCACATATAAGTGACATCATATAGTATTTGTTTTTCTTCTTCTGACTTACTTCACTTAGTATGATAATCTCTAGGTCCATCCATGTTGCTGCAAATGACATCATTTCATTCTTTTTTATGGCTGTGTAGTATTCCATTTTATATCTATATCTATCTATCTATCTACCTATCTATATCACACCTTCTTTATCCATTCATCTGTTGATGGACATTTAGGTTATTTCCATGTCTTGGCTATGGTCAATAGTGCTGCTATGAACATAAGGGTGCATGTATCTTTCTGAATTACAGTTTTGTCTGGATTCTGTATCCTAATATTAACCACCGGCTGGATATGTCTATCTGGCAGCTCAGAAATTTGAGCACATTCCTTTAGTCTCTGTAGATGGAGCCTAGGAGAATACCTTCAACTGTCTAACTACCTTGGCCCTCATATCCCATCAGTCACATACATACCTAGTGGGTGATGGTCAACCATAGCACCTGTGTAAAGACTTCCTGGTTCATCAGGAGACTATCTTCCTGAGCCCCATCTTGGTCCTCAGATTTGCTCGGTTCCGGTCTGTCATACACAGCGCTGCTGTCAGATCAGTATTCCAATGGGCACCTCCAATTTTGACTTTTCTCTGCTTAACCTCCCCAAACTCTTTACATCTCTTCTACACTCTAGTCAAATGGATTTATTCACCATCCCCTACTTTTCTACCTCCATCTGTAGATGCTATGTGTGTGCTGATGCTTTCCATCCCAATGCCATTCTGCCTTTATTTCCATCTGTCGGAATCCTCGTCATCTTTTATGCCTCAGCTGAAATACCACTGTTGACAGGAAACCTTCACAGACTCGTCCAATCTTACATGAAGTGTCCTTCCTCTGAACCTCTTATAGTATTGAAATAAAGTACTCTCTCTTCAATGACACATGTCACACTGGGATATGTACTATGCACATATTGTATATATGTACATACTAAGTCTCTCTACTTACCTCTTTTCCCCTTGAGACCTGGGACCACATATTACTCACCTGTGTATTAGTTATAACACTCATATCCATGCTTCGTGCAAGGAAGATGCTCAATAAATATTTATCAAATCAGCATATCTATTATGATAAGTAATTATGCATATGATTCAAACTCACTTTTCTTTCTTCACTGCTGTGGTGTGTTTGCTGCATCCTTTTGGAAGTTTGGAGAAAATAATTTTTTTTTATTATTCTCCCTCGACTACTCCCTAGCTCTTTCCCATTTCCAAGTGTACAAATATGAGAAAGATATTCTTGAACTCTATGTTGTAAAGAGGAGAAAGCAAGAGGCAAACCAAACAATTCCTTTTACGTTTCATTCTGGTTAGAAGCCAACGTAAATTCTCGTGCTTCAGAACAAGCGTATTTCCTGCTGTGAAGGTTTGACTGTTTATCCTGGGACCCCTATTCACCACTGGCCGCCCTCGAACGACTATTAACCCCTACTTTGAGCCAGCAAACCAGATGTGGGTTTTTTAAGCAAATTATTGGTTACTTCACCACATGTAGTTTTCGCAGTTAAGTGTTTCCAGCTTCTCAGAGCATTCCACAGGAATAACATCATATTTTTCCTCCAACCTGTTAATTAACATAATTATTTATCATCCTGAAACCACAGCTCAAGTTTGTTAAGTGGTCGGCGGAACATATATTCACTGGATGGGACCCAGTGCTGCTGGAGAGTGAAGAATTCAGCAATTAAAAAAAAGGGAAGTCGTGTGGGTGATGGAGACACACTCCGTTCCTCCTGTTTCTTAGGAGGCCCATCATTCTGTGTTTGGGCTACACCCCAGCTATTGGCTAGACTTCACCAATAACTAGTCATCGAGTCAACATTTTTTTTTAGAATGAAGTTCTTTTCATGTGATCTTTAAGTTCCCACCAAGCTCCAGTATTTGAAATCTGTCTTTGTAGACCCAAAGGGTTCAATGGTGAAATGGGGTTAAACCCGATTTTTCTGCCGCTTCCCCAATCTCACGGGCACTTTCTTGGGATTAGCAGTGAGTTCCTCTTGACATTCTGCCCACCATACTCCTTCCTCAAGTTGCTGCTTTCCCATCAACTGGGAAAGAAGAATAGCACCTTTCCCTTTCAACAGCAGCTCTCAAAGTGTCTTCCAGGAACTCAGAGTGTCCCAGAGATCCTTTCAAAACTAGGTCAAAACTATTTTTATCTAAATGATCAAGTATTATTTGTCTTCTTCCCTCTTGTTCTCTCACAAGTGTACAGAGGAGCTTTCCAGCAGTTCTACATGGGATATGACAGCAGATTGAAAACAGAAACAGAAGGAGAACCCAGCTATCTTCTATGAAGCCAGATATGACATTAAAGAGACTCATAAAACTGCAAAACATGCCACCCTTATCACTAATTTTTTTTTTAATTTTGGAAAATATATCTATTGCACATAAAAATGTGATTTTTATATGAACATGTAATGTTTTATTGTTCCTTTTTAAGTAAATTAAGACAATTCTTAGTTTTAATTTCTGACATAGTAATCATCAATAAATATTATTTCCCACATAAACAAAAGTACTTTGGGAGTCTTAATAATTTTAAGACCGTGAAGTAGTGAGACCAAATAGTCTGAGAACCACTGTCTTTCACATATCATTTATTTGAAAAGTCCTAATGCTACCAAGCTTCCATTATTGTATTAGGTAAATAGCATGTTCCTTAGAAGTCAAGCACACCAGGCATACATAAATGTTTTAACACTTTGGCAAGGGTCACAACAAATGGTTCCATCTATAAGTTATCACAGTCAACTGAGATACCTCTCACAGGCCTGAAACCTGCTTGCTCTAGAAACCAACTTCTGGCATAGTTACAGTCAAAGTGCTATTAGAGGAAGCAGCTAAAGGGCTTGGATGAGAGTAGCTGGTGGCTATGGGCTAAAGAGAAAGAAAAGAGAGTCTTGGAATCTAGTTGATGTTTGGGGGAACACTCATCTGTAGGAATACTAGCTATCTACAAATTTTCTCCCTTCAGTGTTATTCCTTGAGAGCATAAAACCCATTTTTGGAATTCAGCTACTGCCTGCACTGTGGTTTTTGTGAAGACAATAATTAGTAGCTTGCAGTGGATTTCATGTGAAAGTCACAGTGGCTCCAGGCAGGACCAGAGATGGATACATGTCCAAAGGTTTAAGTAGAAGTTTAAATGACTGAACCACAGAATGTTTGGATTTGATTCCAATTTCCGTAAAATAGACCCCATCTTGACACTTCCTGTAACTATATTCTGCTTCTCTCAGAGCTCATTGACGAAAAGCCTTTCCAGCAAACAGTGGTTGATTAGCATATTAGTACTCACCCTCACCATCCCATTCTAAGACAAACCTCACACACCCACGGCCCAAAGTCATTTCCATTCTGTTTGCAGAAAGCAAATAATAGCTTATTCACACCATTTTGACCAGGGTCACAATCTCCGTAAGGGTAGAAAGAACTGTAGCAACTATTCAGTTAATAAGCTTTTCTTGAACTACTAGAAACATCTCATGATGAGGGTGTGTAATCAGCATTTGGGGGCTGGATTATAAATCCCTTTAAAATTAATATCCAGATTTCAATGACACATTGTTCCTTCCTGCTCATGCATTACTACAGCCTCCTTCAAAATTACCCTCAATAATGTTAGGAGTCATCAAGGGGTTGTCTTAGTTATGCTAAGGAAGATGCCCAATTAGCCTAGACAGTAACTCCTGAGTGTATTTGCTAACCATCTAACCCAAAATAGTACTCCTCCATCTTCAGTACTTTAAAAATGCTATTTATCATTATTTGAACTTGTCTTTTTTACATGTGTGTGTGTGTGCGTGTGCGTGTGTGTGTGTGTGTGTGTGTACTTACTCCCTCCTTCCATTAGAATAAAACTCCACGAGGCAGGAACTTGTCTTGCCTGTACTATATTCCTAGCACCTAGAACAATGCCTGGTGGCTCTCAGTATTGGTTGATCATGAGACTAAAGTCACAATACCTTCTCTGAAAATTCTTTTTCTCCAGGCACAGTCCCTCTTCTTTGATGGGGTCCACTTTGAACCTCAGAGTTTTAAGCTCTACTAACATTTTTGTTTGCATCTTAGCAGGGATGGACTCAGAGAGAAGCGAAAGGCAGGATTTCTGTCACTTAGGTGTCCATAGTCATCTGGGGTGCTGTATCAGTCAGGGTCCTGTGGGAAACAAGATAATTGGGTAACTTAAGTAAAGGGTAATAAAGGGACTATCTGTAAAGGTGTGGACAAGGTTTAAAGAATCAAATGGAGGATGCTGCCATCCACTTTGGTTAGTAAAGCCAGAGAGCTGTTATTACCCCAGAACCCCAAGAATGTGATCATAAAGAGAGGGCTACCTGAGAGGTAGGACCTGGGATGTTCAGGAGAGGAAATACAGCCACTTTGCAAAGTGCTCCCGGAATAGAGTCAGAATCAAGAAGTAGAGACAGAGAGGTAGAAGACTGAGGTGGGGGAGAGGGGAGGGAAGAGGAAGGGAGAATGAAGGACTCAGGGACCTGCATGGCAGGAAAAGAAACGACATGCAGCACAACATCTTCTGGATTCACTGTGTGTTTGTGATTGCTTGATGGTAACATTGCAATGTTCTCAAAATCATGGCAACCATAATTTCTGGCTCTATCCTGAAAAAGTACCTTGTAGGTCCTTAGGTCTTTGGAGTATTTGGAGCAGAGCATTTTCTAATATTAATTGTCTTTGTAGAAGAACTTGCAGGAGTCGTTATGCTAACTAGCCTGTGTACATGAGGGTAACAAAGATCCGCCCCACCCTCTACCGAGGATGAGAGGGACAGAATAGGTTGTGGGGCGAGAGACAGAAAACCCTGTCCTGCCCCATATAGAAAGCACGTTTTACAAAGTCTGGCACGCAGTGAGTGACAAACACAAGGTTGGTAATAGCTATATTAGATTCCCAACAGACAGCTTGAGTTTTTTAGATTTTCAAGGCCCCTCTTTGGAATCTTGAAGCAAGTGAAACTGGAATAAATAGTCAGAGCCCTTTCAGTGGTACCTCCCAGAGTTATTCTCAAAAGCGGCACATTCAGCCAAATTCACACGTAGGCAGTCCAGCTCTAATCCTTGGCTCTCAAAGCACTGTGGGTGCCCCAGTGTATCTCCTCAGTACTTGCTGACCTCAGGCACACCAAAGTCTGCTTCCTGCCAGCCATATGCTCTCTCTCTCTCTCTCTCTCTCTTTCTCTCTCTCCTGATGGCTCTCTCTGACTGTAGGCACAGGTAGACCAGAAGTACTGAGGAGTTAAACCTCAGGAGCATCCCTCCACCAATAGCCTAGACTCAGTGGATAGGTACTCCAGCCACTCAACCCTCAAGTGGGATAACCCCAAACCTGTTCTTCATAACCCCTTACCGTTTCCCTGGGAATGCTAGTTGCCCCCAGCATGGTCCTGCTCACTAATGCACCCTGCCCTGGCTTTCTTCCTTTCCCTGGCCCACTGTCCACTCCTCTCCTGGTTCTTTCTAGAATTAAGCCTGTTTGTACTCAAATTCTTGTCTGAGGGCTGCCTTGGGAGCAATCCAAGCCTAAGGTACTTCTTACTCTGATCTCCTTACCTTAAATCTCCCCCTTGCTTTAATATGGGAATCACTCTCATTGATTATTTATACCACAAAGTGAATTTAAGCCAATGTATCACCATTCCCAAAGTTTCTTACATTTTTAATGGGGAGGTCAACCAAATGCAGTCAATCGTCCTTCTTCATGAGCTGTAGGGGAGTGTTCAACAGATCTGACCTCCTTTTACCTAAGTCACTCCTCTGCCTTGCATTCCAAAGTGTTGCAAAACTGTCCCTCCTCTCCCACCAATAACCCATTGATTCTATCCTTTGGAAAACAGTTGCCTTTTGGAAAAAAACAGGAACAGAGAACACCCATATGATTCTTGTACTTCTGCTCTTTTTTCCAGTGCTAAGGTAGGTAGTCCATTGATTTTGTGATAGCAAAAGCATCGACGGGTTTTGCTATCACATTTGTGTGGATAACCTCTAAATCTGTACCTCTGCCATTGATTTCTCATCCAAACCCTGGTCTCCCACTGTCTACTTGAACATTTTTACTTATATGTCCTTTATTCTCAAATACAGCCTACTGTATTCGCATCTACTGATGCAAAAGGCAATTCTTCAACTTCACTTCAAAATGTCCCCTCTTCCTAAGTTGCTTATTTATACCAAAGGTAACACTATTCCTACAATCTTTCAGTTTTAAAATCTGTTCACATGTGATTCTTCCTTCTGCTTTGGCTCCTCAACCCTTTACCTCTTCCTAAGTCTTCTCGAACCATACAAGCATCCTTTTCAGGTTGCTCTATAAGGGGCTGGGCTAAATCTCCCCCCTCCCGCCCATATTCTTCATTCACTATGTCATTCTGCAGCTCAAAAAGAATGCCAGTAGCTCTCAGCTAACTTCAGGATAAAATCCAAACTGTGCATGCTTCTTTCTTCTTAAAAAAATTTTTTTTTAAATCTCCTCTAGTCTGACCAAAAACTCTTTACTCAGTTTATCTCTCTCTATTTCCCAAAGTAAATTTTCCTTTCCAACCGGCCTTCAGTTCTCCCTAAACATGGTCTTTCTTGTTTTGGGTTTTGCTCAAGACCCTTCCCTATGTTGGTAGGTGACATATCTTGAGTATACCAGGGGTTATGCAAACACTTACATTGTATGTTATCTCATTTGATCTTTACCACAACTCTAAGTGCTAAAAATTATTATTGCCTACGTGTTATAAGTAAAGAAACGGAGGAACCAAGAAAGCTAAGGTACATGGCTACATTATGCAGCTGGCAAAGGTAAAACGAGATGAGAACTCCCTTCTGCCTGAATACTGTTAAGAAAAAACCCAACACTTGGAGATCCTTTCAATATGGAATCCTTTCAATGTCACATTTGAGCACTAACAGCCTTCAACAGGAAGTGCTTCAGTCTTCAGGGAAATGTTCCCTTGTTTGACTTACAACTGAATATTTATTAGAACCCAGGTGCTGAAGTTACTTTAAATTAGTGAGGATTGTCAAGTTGCAAGTGATTTTTATGCAGATTTTTGTCCATTGGAAAAGGGAAGCCCCAAAGTTACAGCTTTGTTGTACTGTAGAACATTAACCAGTTTTGTTTTTAACTTAGCAAATTTATTTCAGTATTCTGACCCTCATTAGCAATATATACTTTGATTTCTCCTTTATTCAGCTGAGTCAGCTTTATTATACTACTGATTCCCTCATTAATAGGCTAAGTGGATCTTTGAAAAGTGTATACTATAAATTTTTATGAGTCATGCTTTTAACTTTTAGAAAATGATACTTTGACAACACAGAGCCTACACACTTAATTATTGTGCTTAATAATTTAGTGCTTCCCAGTTTCAGAATACCTGCCCCTTATACATATATCCAAACTTTCAAAATTAAACAAAGACTCATCAGTCCTCTTGAAATATTCTCTGAATATTCTAGCTCATGCCCATCATTGTCTTCTTAGAACTTCTAGAAAACTCATTGGTCTTAATGACACGCTACTTTAATTTTTACATTGTTGCCTATTTATCTCTTTGTATCTATATACAACTATCCATTTATCTATTATCTCCTTTCCAGGTGGATGGAGAACCTTATGAAGCATTCCTTCAAGAAGCTTTTGAAAGTATTAATATATTCTCCCATCCCTATGCTGCCCCCAAGGTGCTTAGAATAGTTTTGGGCACATAGTATATGTTCAATAAATAGACACAGAATAAAATTTAATTGAGCTTTGCAGAGTAGCCTTTGCCACAGCTCAGAATTCTCCTGATTTATATTTAAGCAACTCCAGACAAAACAGAGAGGTATTGTATCCAAGAACGAGTAGCCTTTAGGAAAAAATAGTAGTGACTAGGAAATTCTGTTATCACGCAAGGAGGGGAAAAATGTCTTGAGCAAGCCTAAGGTTAACTTTAGAATTTATCCACATAGTTAAACCTCATTCCACATGCCACTTTTCCAAAAAGCCAGCCTAGTGGCAGTCTGTGCCTTCTCTTTTCATCCACAACTCTGTTTAATTTCAAAACAAAGGCAGATAAAATATGCTAATACACAGCAAGTCTCCCCATTGCTATTCATTAGGAAGCCCTTTTCCAGTGTGCAAGTCCAGTCTTCCGTGAATTCACAAACAAATGATTGCCCTTGTTACTGGCATTCCACACCGGTGATAAAACATTGGAGTGAATCAGCCTTGGCCCAATTGTGTGAGTTTTCTTCTGGAAGGTGCTGCGTTCTTTGTCTTGAATATATGGGAGTGGATCTATGTGCACTTGTAGGTTGTTTTAAAATAAATGCCCTTCAACATACAGGGACATTAATGGGAAATCCTCTGAGACTTCCTTTGGGAGGTGGTGGTGGTGATGGTGATGGTGGTGGTGGTGGTGTGTTTTATGAGTTCAAAGTCTTTGCACTTAAGCTGGAGGAGCCTGCTGTAAGCAGTGAACTGTTTAACATGTCATGTGTTCCACAGCCCCTGACATCTTTTAACTAGAATAGCAGAGGGCTGGGAAAAGGAGCACGATGGAGTGCTAGCCGCCAAGAGAGAGCAGGATTGGAATGCTGGCTCTGACCACAAATTGGTACGTGGAACTTGTGTTTTTCATTAGGGTTGCTGTAGTAATGCTGGTTTCTAGCATTCCAAAGGATATTCAGACTTATATCAAATTAAGTTCTCCTTTAAAAACATCACTCTGTATTGGAACAACATGAAGGATTAGACTGCAATCAAGAAAACTCAGGAAATATAAAAAACTAAGGCACACTCTGGCCTTTGCTGGTGCCATTGGTGTGAATGTACAGTGTCCATTGTCCATGACTCAGTAGGTAATCTGCAATGTATCTGAAAGATGCAGTATCACCTTGGGCTTTTAATTGACTACTTAGCTCAAGTTTTTTTTTTTTTTGTTTTTTTTGATATTCTTAGTGGATTGTAGAAGACAATTCTGAGTGACCATAAGCAATTTATATACCAGAGCACAAATAAAGACATGAGAATATATTTTATACTGTGTATAAATAAACACTTACGTAAACCATGTATTTATTTAAATGCGCTTATATATTCATTTGTGCAACCTACAGCTAAAATCCCAGCTGGCAAAAATCAAGTAAAGAAACTTGTCTCTAATTCTATAATCAAACTCTCTTAATAAATCACTTCTCTCTCTCTCTTTCTATTTCTCAAACACACACACACCACACCACATACATACACATTTATAACTAAATAATAATATTTCTGAGCTCCCAAATAAGCTTATATACTAGTCAAGAGAGGCTTGCCATTGCTGCAGTAACAGACAACCCCCTGACCTCAGTAGGTTAACACAATCAGATTTTATTTCTCCCTCATGTAAAATCCTCTGTGAGTGTGGACAAATCTTCAGGACGGTTGTCTTCTGTGAGTTGGCTGAGCAATCCAGGCTTTTTCAATCTTATTTCACTTCCATATCAGCGCATGCATCCAGGACTGTAGCAGCAGGGAAAGAACAGTCTGGAGAGTCAAGCACAGTGATGATCACATGTTGTTTCCATGAGCATTTCATTGATAAAGGTAAGTCACAGTCCCATGCATAACTTCAAAGAGGTGGAGAAAAGAGATCCTCCCATGGGTCTGAAAGTAGATACTGGTGAGCAACAAAAAAATCTTATAACATGATCAATGTAATCTAATGAGTACAACTGATTTTGAAATCAATCAGCTAATCTCTCTTACACACACACACACACACACACACACACACACACACACACACATACACCTGTGTATGTGGAGATTTCAGGGGCACAAATGAAGGCCTTCCCTACTTTCCTCAAAACAGACTAACCCAGATTGATTGCTGAGGCCACTGCATTATTTCCCTGCAGGTGGGATATTTCTTTAACTGAAAGTTTACCATTCTTTAGGTGTTTCACATCCCATCAATATCCAGTCTTTAATGAGGAAGATTTTCTATTCCTTTCTTGAAATTAAGCTTTAAAAAAAAGGAATAACACAGGATTCTCTTTCTGAGTAAGAGTGAAGGGTGAAAAGAAGGAAAGAAAAAACTATGGGCAAGAGTGTGGGTGTTCGCCAAGCAGGACTCAGGGAACATATTTTGCTTCAGGCCAACATCCCTGGTGTAGACTTCCAAGTCCTTAAAAGGAACAAAGTGCATTTTTCAGCTCTGATGGGCTCAGTAGATGTGGGGAATGCAGTGGGCTTTCCAGGATCTAGAAAGGAGCAGTGAGGGATTCCATTTACAAAAGGCTTTCTTGGCAATGCCTCTCCCCCATGAAGGTTAAGAGAGAGGATTGTCGGGTAAGAAGAGAGGTGCTCTGTGTTTGGAAGGACTCATTCATGATGTCCAGATGCATTGCCAACAATGGCAAGCAGTTTTGTGTATGTCCACGACCCTGTATGATCCAGCCCCTGCCTCCCTCTCTCCAGCATTGTCTCAGGCCACTCTCCATCCCCTCATCACCTGCCTCCTAAGACTATGTTCCCACCATCCTGGACCTTATTTTCTTCCTTGAGTGAGTAAGTCTCCCTCCTGCATAAGCAGTTCCTATAAGCGCTTCTTCATCTCTCCTCCCCTGAGGAAAGCCTGTTCATTCTTCAGACCTCAGCTCAAATGCCACTTCTCAGGGAAGCCTTCTTTGATGATCAGGACCACCATTACCTTCATTCACAGCACTGTATGGCCTTCTTCCTAACAGCTTCTACAGTTTGTGATTATACTGTTGTGATGGACGGTTACAGTGGTTGGAAGAATATGTCTTTCCTACTAATTTATAAGCTCCTCGGGGACCACATCAGTTTTTCTCACCATTGTATTTTTATTCCCTATCCTAGTGCCCTGAACATATTAGTATGTCAATAAATATTGGCTAAATAAATGCAGTATTATACACATGAATGATCACAATCTCTCATAATTATATATCCTTATTTAGGTACCACGTACCTTTACCTCCATTTTCTAATTGTATATCATAATAGACAAGTTGAATGGTGAGAGATGCCCTCTGGTTGCGACTTGGGGCTGAGGTGGATGGTACCCCATAGCTATGACTGTCCATCCAGTGCTCTGACCCTGTGAAAGTTACCACACTCCCTTGGTTCCTAACCCTGTGTATGTGAAATAAGTGGTAGATTCAACATATATAAAGAGGTCCTCCAAATAAAGAAGAAAAAATTTAACACTCAATAAGCAAATGGACAAATATATCAACAGGAAATTGGTAGGAAAGGAAATATAAGTAACTAAAAATACATTAGAGGACATTATTCAATGGTGAAATGCAAACAAAAGTGGGTCACAAAAGTATTCATAATTCCAATGTCCAGAGTAAATTTTTAACTCTAAAATGTGATCTGGCCTTCCTCTAACTCACTCACTGTACGGCAGGAAAAAATTACATTAAAAAATACTTATCCCCATCTAGTACCTATATTCTATGCTGAAGAAATAATTTAAACAGTCCATCACAGTTATGCTCAATGGCTCTAGGTAGAAATGTTAGTGTCTTAGAGTTCTACCCACTTCCCTTATTTCTCTGCAAGAACTTTGGGTGTATAAAGAACATTATTGGGTCTTCATGGTGTGAGGTTAGCAAGGAGGAAGCCATAAATCTGAATGCTATGTCCATGTAAAGTCTTCTTCCCAGTCTCTCTGTCTACCTGTTTGGTGGGCACCCTGCTGCTGAAGTCTGTAGACCATGAACTTGTTTGCTTGCTCTGCTGACTTGGTCGTAGCCAGGTAAACTCAGGTTCTAGCTGTACCACATCTAGGCTCTCACTGACCCTCTCTGTGTCTCCCCACCACACCTCCCACCTGGACTTCTGGCCTGCTTCTTGCTGCTGCTGAGGGGCCACTTTGCCAGGCCAGAGTTGACCCCACAGCAAAACTGCTGGCTGCCGACTCAGCATCTGTGCTATGCTGGAACGCTGGGAGGCTCAGAATGCCAACCCCAAAGACGACACCCTCCAGGCTCTTATGTGAAAGTCTAGACTCAACAAGGGGAATTTTGCTGGATTGACCCAATAGGGGTGGGACTAGAGGAAAGTATTTCAAGATCAAGAAGAAAAAAACGCTGAAACCTGAGAAAAAAGAGGTGATATTTGGCCAGTCTAAAAGAAAGAAGGGGCTCCTTAGGGATGTCTGTGTAGGGATGACATCTGGATTCTGCTTCTATGCAATACCTGGATGGGAGCTGAACTGGGATGCTTGGGGGTTGGGTGGGGAGTGTGACTTAAGAGTGGTGACATTGAGAGCTGTTGTGAAGGACGCTTATGCCCACCTTTGTCCCAGAAATTTCAGCGTGTTCCCTGTGTTCAAGGGAGATACAGACTGGGGGGTGGGCAATGAACGTGTCAACATGATAGATCAGCAAGAAATAACAATAGAGAGCCCTGCTAGAATGCTCTGGAAGACACAAAACTTCAAAAATTAGTCCTGATGGTGTAAGCGTATCAGATACCAATATATTAATAATTAATTAAAGGTATAATATCTCAATATCTCCTGGAATGGAATTTCCTACCAGCCCAGTGGGATGGAATTCAGAACAGAGTACACTGTTCAGAAAGAGAAAACAAATGTGTTATTTCTTTCACTCTAGTATGTGGACGAAAGTTCTTGCCCACACATAGGAATGTAAATATATAAAGAGAGGTCAGGAAAAGAGAAGAATGAAATGGTTTTCAATAGTAACTTTTGTGGGTTGGGGGGTGTGGGTGGAATGGGGAGTGACGAGAAGGGCTTTTCTGGGTCGTATTCTGTATTTATCTTTATTGTTTGGATCATTGACCTCAAGACTTCATTCTTGCCTTACTTATATAATAAGAACATACATTCAAAAGAGAAAGATTGAGCCAGACGATATTTACACGTTTCTGGCAGCTCTGTGAGGCTATGGTGCTATGTGATGACTTCTTCCGAGCCCAGCTACAAATGAGAGTTGTCCAGCCAAGGCACACCCAACTCCTCACGTCCCCGTTCATCACCCTCTACAACAGGACCTCGTTGTTTTTCCAGATTTTACCTGTTAACCTCCCTATCTGTCCCTTAAAATCACCTGGGGGAGTTTTCAAAACACACCAGATACTTAGATCCCACCCCAGAGATTCTGAGTCAGTTGGTCTAGGGAAGGGGCCAGGCCTCTGTATCCTTCAAAGCTCCCAGCCAAACACAAAACCTTGCTGGACACTTCCTGGGGATCAGCATGGACACAGCAACTGTTACCCGCCTCTGCCTTTGTCCTGCTAGACCCTCTGCCCCCAACACAGTCCCTTCTATCTCCTTCTATCAACATCTTATTTATCCTGGAAGGCTCTTCCCAAATCCCCGCTCCTCTGAGAAGGCTTTGTCTCTCAGCTGTGATCTTTCCTTCCTAAGAACCCTCATTGGACTTTATTAGTCGTTCTTATGTGATCTTTATTTTGGCACATTTTATACTGTAGGTAGTTGGGTGTTTGCTTATACACCAGACTGAAAGTTGTTTGAGACCAGTGGCCGGGGTGTCCTCATCTTATCCCAGTACCTCAGGGGATAGAGAGGGCTCTGTACACAAACAGTGGGGAATTGAATTGCACTGAACTTTCACAATTATTTTATCCAAACTACATACACGTGGACTACATTACCTAAAGGTTTGTGGGAAATGAAAGGATCAATAGATCATATTAGCTTTCAGAAAAAGCACAGCTAAACACGTCTTTGAAAATGTTTTCTGAAGAGCCACAATCTTGATGCACTTACTGTTGTCACTGAGAGTTAGATGGAGAAACTGCCTGCTGCTGGGACAGTCAGGTATCTATTTGAATGGAGGGTCTTGGATTTAGGAATTCTGATTTCACTGAAATGAGCTCATAAATCTAATCTTCTTAATGTCCTCTAGGAGGAAAAAATAACCAAAATTTTCATCCAGAAAGTACAGAGGAAGTGAGTCCCAAAGAATTTATGAATGTCAGTTAAGTGGAAAAGAAGAAGAAGAAACAAACAAACAAACAAACAATATATATATATATTCTTTCCAAAATATGTACACACCTCACTCTCTGATTCCTGGAAATGAAAGTGCTAATGGGAGCGTACCCATAAAGAGGTATTGTCACCTGATCCATATTAGGATGTGAACTTAAATTGTACAAGCCTCTGGATTTAACTACCAATTTATAGGGAGCGCAGGGACAGATAAATATGTTAAACAACAGAACAGGGGTGCAACTGGTGAAATCCAGACTGAGAAACTCTACAGTATCCTGACCTGGTTGTGTCAACAGATAAATTACAAAAGGGCATAAAAAAGGTAGAGGGGTAAATTATAGATTAAAAGAGAACTTAAGAGACATTATCAACTCATTGCAATGTATTGCCTTTATTACGATCCTGATTCAAGCACTAAACTGTAAAACAAAAAGCATTTAAGAAACAAATAGGGAAATTTGAACACTGAAGATGTATTTGATAAAAGTAAAAATATTACTAGTTTTGTGATAATGGTATTATAAATATTATATTATTGTGTATTATAATACCATGTAAAATGTATTATGAAGTTTAAATAAAGAGATAAATCTTTATATTTTGGAGGAACAATGTAGACTTAAAATTATGTAGTGTCTGAGATTTGCTTCAAAATAACCCTGGGTTCTGTGAGTGAGGGTACAGATGAAATAAAATAGGCCATGAGTTAGTTCTTGAAGGAATACATGGAGTTTATGATATGATTCTCTGCTTGTGTCATATTTTGTAAAACTATCTAAAGTATTAACAAAAATATATAAGTATATATTATTCTAATTTCAGTAAAAGCAAATGACTAATAAACTCATACAATCATTACACTTTCAAAAATATCTGGGAATGGGTTTAATCATGAGAACTGACTGGTTTGCCCAACTTCTGTTTCCTTGCAGAGTAAAAAAATAGTACATATACAAGATAATAACAGAGGGCAGGGTGGAGGGAGAAGTGGTTTTGATTTAGGAAAGTGTTAGATTTGTGATCTTGTTAGATTTTTGGCCTAAAAGCTGATTAAAAGAGAAACTAGGGTTTCAAAAATTTAACGCAATTTGCCTCATGGTAAAAAAAACACTGCCTGGTAGTGATAAGCAAACATCTGGAGGTTACAGACTGAAAAACTGAGCAGAGAACAACTGGCTTATATAGACTTTTAAGCTTCCTGGGAACTCTAAAGGAGTTTGACAGAAATATAAGATCAGATGGAAATGCCAAATCAGGTGAGAGGCTGGACTGCATGCAGCTGGGACCCTTCACATATGGGTGAGACGTTGGTTGCTGTTCCATGATGACCATGGCAAAGATGCTCACAAGCTCTATTTCTTCAGTTTAATCATGCATATAAGATGAGAAGGAATCCTTAATCCACCTTTGAACATGAACTTCTGGAAAGTGAGAAACAATGAAGGAAATAATGATTAAAATGAATGCTGAGCTGGGATGGAGCAGGTAGACAGGGAAGAAGTCAGCATGACTCCATGCAAGAGAATTTATAATTCCTTCCACTACTCCCTGGATTTTCCATTGCTCCTGCCTATTCTCACAGCAGGGCATCAGCTATAGCGATCAATGATGACTATCCCAGGAAAGGATTATTACCAGAAAAATGAATTGAGAAAAGAGAACTGACTGAGTGATTCAGGACAAAGAAAAAACTCGTGGGGTAGCACTGCATCTGCATCATCGGACACAGACACTGTGAGAATGGGTGTCTGGGGCTTCAGGGAGTAGGGAAGGCAGCCAGAGAGGGTGAGTAAAGGGGGAGAGGCAGAGCCCAGCAAAAGTCACAGAAACGTGGTGGAGGTGACATCAGAGACTGCCCAGATTCCCTTCAAGCATCCACCCCAAAAAGCACACCTGGGGTCCCTTGAAGTCATAGCTGCACCATGCATCTTCTACATCAAGGAGTTCTCATGAGGTTGTCCCTTCTATAGCTGTGGAACCTCAGAAAAGTCTCAGGAATTAGAGCACTAGGAATGTCTTAAAGGTAGGGGACAGTGGAGGGTTGAGAGGCTTGGTCGAAAATTTGTAAAGAAGCAGTCAGACATCTAGATTCAACTGATAAATTGCCTGATGTGTACAGACTGGAGACGGGTTCTTAGAAATCTAAAAAAACTAAAAAGTTAATTCCAGGTAAAGCAAAATTTCGTACAAGAATGTCCTTTCATTACATTACATGGCTCAGTGTGAATAATATTTACATAGCCGTAATAATGTAAGTAATGAAAGTCCATTTATTTTTTTTTTAAAAGTAACATAGCTCTATTGGGAGGAAGGGTGGAATGTATATAGGAGAGGTGCATGGAGCTAAATCTGCAACTTCTACAGCATGAAGACAATGACTATTCAAAGGTGACTGGAATCAGGAAACAGTAGTATTTCAGCCAGTTATTTTGAAATATGGACATAAATATCACAATAAACATTAAAAATAGTTGGAAGTGACAACTATTTCCCCCTACAAAATGAGGGGAAAGTTAGTTCTAGCCACGTTCTTCTATGAATGCTGACACAATGAGAGACTCACTTATTAACTGGTGTTTTCTTCAGGAACAAAGAATCTGAGATGGGGATTTGGTAGAAGAGTAGAAGACCACAAATAAGGGAAATTATGGCATAAAAAGTAAAAGAGAAAGACAGGATTTTCAGTGACTTCCTCATTTTTGCTTCTTTACTTTTTTCCTACACAATAGAAAAGACAACCAAGAAGCAATAAAGAAAAAGTACAGGAAACTTTTTTTTTAACTAAAGATAACTGCTGGGTCAAATATAAAATCAATTTATCTAGCTATTCTACTTATCCATTTAAAAAATTAAAAACAGGACAAGTCATAAAAATGTTTCATAAATATAAAAATTAAAAATGTAATAATTTGAGGACATAGCCAGTTAAGGAAAGAAAGAGAAAAATAAGGTGAGGGGTGGGGAGTGAGAGATTATTGAAGGATGTAAGAGAGGGCCCGTGACAGAGAGAGCCAGAGCCAGAGCCAGAGCCAGAGGGAGATAGAGACAGTCAGGGAGTCAGAGACTATTGCTACCTAGAGGGTAATGCCCCAATTTTGAAACATTTAGGATACTGCTGTGAAAAACTAAACTTCAATCTCACAACTGTTGAGGTACTTGGGTGCTATGGTCTGAATGTCTGTGTCCCCCCACAGATTCTTATGTCAAAATCTTTTTTTTTAAATTGTATTTTATTTTATATTTTTTGGCTGCGTTGGGTCTTCGTTGCTGCACATGGGCTTCCTCTAGTTACAGCAAGCACGGGGGCTACTCTTCGTTGCAGTGTGAGGGCTTCTCATTGTGATGGTTTCTCTTGTTGTGGAGAACAGGCTTAGAGTAAATTATACTTAGAGTAAATTATGAGTTGAGCAATCATAAGTTGGGGACTGTCTGAATTTTGTTATAGCAGCCGGAACAGACTAAGACACTGTGCATTGTGTTAAGATGCTCTGAAAGGAAATGTCCTCATGAGTTAGAGGAGTCAGAAATTATATTAAAACTATTTAATAACTGATCCATTGAGGGCATTGCCACTGGTCAGATGAAATGAAGTTGCAGGTGTAGGAAAGGATTGGGTCTAAGCATCCTAAGGCCATCTGGTGCTGGGTGCAGGGATGAACAGTCCAGCTTTGGATTTAAGGGAACCTGGATTAGTGATTAGGAACTGAGAAGAAAAGATGATACTAGAGAGAGGAGATGGAGGCGCTGGCAGAATCAGGGTTGATATTTTTACCCCGCAGACTGTGGTAGCCAGCCTCCAAGATACCCCCATGATCGCCACCTCCTGGTACTCATACTCTTGTGTAGTTCCCTCCCATGATCATTTAGTGTTGGTCTGTGTAAGCAACAGTATATGGCAGAAATTATGGTATGTCACTTTTAGTATTCGGTTATAAAAGACTGCAGCTTCCATCTTGGGTTCTCCCTTGCTCTCTCTCATAAAAGGAAAAAAGAAATGTTGGAAGTGGTTGCCTCTGGAAAACTGAAATTGAGGTTAGAAAGCATGAGGCAGGGTTTGTTAGATTTCTTTCTTCATTCGGGACAGAGGGTGGTTATATCTGACCCTTAAGACATACACATATAATACTTAGAGTAAATAAATTAAATTTTAAAAAGTATACTTGTGTGTCAGTTAGACGATGGAAATAGTAGTTAATCAAGAAGAACTTACCTATGAGAGGTATTTTCAACCTAGATATACCACCAAGCTCAAGATAGATATTGGGAAATAATAGACGTATGTAAACTAAAATAGTACAATTTTTTTGTAAAACACATGGTATACCATTCCATATTTTCCCTATTTTAAAACATAAATGTAACCACTGACTTTTTAAAATTTGGTATTACTAAAATCTGTATATTATTTGACATTTGAGACTACTTTGAGGGCTTTTAAAAAATTCATACAAATGTGTGTTAGTAACTTTCTTCTATTTTTCTTTACATTGTCCCACACAAAGATAGCTGGTGAATAAGACATCAATTCAGCATTATTTCTGCAAGAATAAGGTATAGCAAAGCATCTGTTTATATCACCCATTTGAAGTCATAACTGTAAGTAATTAATGTAAATGTTTTAAAAAGCATGCTGGTTTTAATGTTATAAATAAGTGCTTATATATTCCAGTAGGCATCCATAATCACTTTATTTTTCTGAAGCAATAAGCTACTTTACTGGCATTTCCTACTATTTATTTCCTTGTCTTCCTTTTTAGATTTTAATAGATTGTAGGTAGCTATAACATATAGACATCTACCTTTTACAGGTCTTAGGTAGTTGTAATACACGCACTTTGTTTCCTAGACACTTTTGCTAAAAAGACATGGAAACTGACTAACAAAATATTGGTTAACTCAGGGAAGAATGTGTGTGGGTACCAGTGTGAGTTTAATATCATGCTGCAGGTTAGAAGTATGGTCTCTGAACATGACTCACAAATAATTATTGTGCTATGCAAAGAATATAGGCAAGTGAAAGATAATGGGTCACTTACATGTATTTGTAAATGTGACTAGTATGAACTGCTGTTCTCTGTTGGCCACTGAAATCACAGGCTTGGCAAGTGGCTGGCTGTGCATGGATTGGCAAGTTGAATATTTCATTATGTGGGATGAATACTGTTTTCTCTTTGGACTTTTATGCCTTTATAAAAAAAGTCAGTGAAGTGAATGCTGGATTTTTAAAAAAGAAATTAACTGTTGCCTTCTTAAGTAAACTTGATAAGAAAATCAACTGCAATTTTATCAGGAGATGGCTCCTTTTTTGATATGTCTTTCTGTGTTCTACTGTATGAAATAAATGAGTGGCATGAAATTTAAAAAAGAACTTACCTATGAGAGAACGTGTCATTTGCTACCAGAATACGTAGGAAGCCCCTAGCACAGTACCTGGGGCAGAGTGTGCTTAGTCATTGTTTTAGTTCCCCAAATCTGGAGGATTCAAATATATTCTGCCTCTACTGGGAGTCTCTTTGTTGAGGATGTGCTTTCACATTTGACATGAAAATCTGCCTTCATTTTCCACTTTGCCTTTGTGTTTGTATGCATGTGTGTATTGGTGTGTTACACCACTGCCAACCAAAAAAGACTATTAAAAATCATTTTGCTATTGAAGCATAACATACATATGGTAAAGTACACAGATCTTAAGGGCACAGCTTGATGAAATTTTGCAAAGTGAACATACCCGCATAATCAGTACTGTGATCAAGGAACAACATTACCAGCGGCCCTACCAAATAACTGTTCTCTCCATCCTCTCCAAGGTAGACTTCTAACTTCCAAACCAAATACAGTATGTATTCTTTTGTGTCTAGACTTCCCCTTCCCTCAATTGTTTGCTTATGTGATTCATCAATTGCCAGTTACCACAATTTATTTATCTGTTCTACTGTTGACAGATGAATAACGCTGCAGTGAATATTCTTGTCCGTACCTTTTGGTGCATTTTTGTTGAGCAATTACCTATAGGGGGAGCCACTATGTCAAAGGTTGTATACTTTACGGTCAGCCTTGTAACATTCACCAAGTAGTCTTCCAAAGTGATTTTTCCCAATTTGCAGTCCCAAGAGCTGTATATATGGCCATGAACTTCAATTTTGCCCACAATTGTATCATCAGCTTAAAAAATAGTGGGCACCTTGGTGAGTTGTATCTTATTATGGTTTTAATTTGCATTTCCTTTTTGACTAATAAGTAGAGAAATTTTTCATAAATCTCATGGTATTATTTTTTGACTTGGCAATCATGGTGCTTCTTGAATCCATGATTTGGTATCTTTACTCAGGTTTGGAAAATTCTCAACTGCTCCCATTTAAAATAACACTTTTGGGAAGGCTTCAAGATGGCGGAAGAGTAAGACCTGGAGATCACCTTCCCCCCCCACAGATACACCAGAAATACAACTACATGTGGAACAACTCTTACAGAGTACCTACTGAACTCTGGCAGAAGACCTCAGACCTCCCAAAAGGCAAGAAACTCCCCACGTACCTGAGTAGGGCAAAAGAGAAAAGAATAAACAGAGACAAAAGAATAGGGACAGGACCTGCACCAGTGGGAGGGAGCTGTGAAGGAGGAAAGGTTTCCACACACTAGGAAGCCCCTTCGCAGGAGGAGACTGTGGGTGGCAGAGGGGGAAGCTTCAGAGCCACGGAGGAGAGCAGAGCAACAGGGGTGCGGAAGGCAAAGCAGAGAGATTCCCGCACAGAGGATCAGTGGGGACCAGTGCTCACCAGCCCGAGAGGATTGTCTGCTCACCCGCTGGGGCGGGGCGGGGCTGGGAGCTGAGGCTTGGGCTTCGGTCGGATCCCAGGGAGAGGACTGGGGTTGGCGGCATGAACACAGCCTGAAGGGGGCTAGTGTGCCACGGCTAGCCGGGAGGGAGTCTGGGAAAAGGTCTGGAACTGCTGAAGAGGCAAGAGACTTTTTATTTTCTCTTTGTTTCCTGGTGCGTGAGGAGAGGGGATTAAGAGTGCCGCTTAAAGGAGCTCTAGAGACGGGCGCGAGACGCGGCTATCAGCGTGGATCCCAGAGACGGGCATGAGATGCTAAGGCTGCTGCTTCTGCCACCAAGAAGCCTGTGTGCAAGCATAGGTCACTATCCACACCTCCCTTCCAGGGAGCCTGTGCAGCCAGCCACTGCCAGGGTCCCGTGATCCAGGGACAACTTCCCCGGGAGAACGCACGGCGTTCCTCAGGCTGGTGCAACGTCACGCTGGCCTCTGCAGCTGCAGGCTCGCCTTGCATCCATAACCCTCCCTCCCCCCGGCCTGAACGAGCCAGAGCCCCCGAATCAGCTGCTCTTTTAACCTCATCCTGTCTGAGCGAAGAACAGACGCCCTCAGGCGACCTACACGCAGAGGCGGGTCCAAATCCAAAGCTGAACCCCAGGAGCTGTGCGAACAAAGAAGAGAAAGGGAAATCTCTCCCAGCAGCCTCAGAAGCAGCGGATTAAATCTCCACAATCAACTTGATGTACCCTGCATCTGTGGAATACCTGAACAGACAGCAATCATCCCAAATTGAGGAGGTGGACTTTGGAAGCAATGATATATATATATTTTTTCCCTTTTTCTCTTTTTGTGAGTGTGTATGTGTATACTTCTGTGTGTGATTTTGTCTGTATAGCTTTGATTTTTACCATTTGGCCTAGGGTTCTGTCTGTCCGTTTTTTGTTTTTTTTTTAATTACTTAAAAATTTTTTTCCTTAATATTATTTTTTATTTTAATAACTTTATTTTATTTTATTTTATCTTCTTCTTTCCTTCTTTCTTTTTTTCCTCCCTTGTATTCCAAGCCATGTGGAGACAGGCTCTTGGTGCTCCAGCCAGGCATCAGTGCTGTGCCACTGAGGTGGGAGAGCCAAGTTCAGGACACTGGTCCACAAGAGACCTCCCATCTCCACATAATATCAAAAAGCGAAAATCTCCCAGAGATCTCTATCTCAACACCAAGACCCAGCTCCACTCAATGACCAGCAAGCTGCAGTGCTGGACACCCTATGCCAAACAATTAGCAAGACAGGAACACAACCCCATCCATTAGCACAGAGGCTGCCTAAACCCATAATAAGGCCACAGATACACAAAACGCACCACCAGATGTGGACCTGCCCACCAGAAAGACAAGAGCAAGCCTCATCCACCAGAACACAGACACCAGTCCCCTCGACCAGAAAACCTACACAACCCACTAAACCAACCTTAGCCACAGACACCAAAAGCAACGGGAACTACAAACCTGCAGCCTGCCAAAAGGAGACCCCAAACACAGTAAGTTAAGCAAAATGAGAAGATAGAGAAACACACAGCAGATGAAGGAGCAAGATAAAAACCCACCAGACATAACAAATGAAGAGGAAACAGGCAGTCTACCTGAAAAAGAATTCAGAATAATGATAGTAAAGATGATCCAAAATCTTGGAGATAGAATGGAGAAAATATAAGAAACGTTTAACAAAGACCTAGGAGAACTAAAGAGCAAACAAACAGTGATGAACAACACAGTAAATGAAATTAAAAATTCTCTAGAAGGGATCAATAGCAGAATAACTGAGGTAGAAAAACAGATAAGTGACCTGGAAGATAAAATAGTGGAAATAACTACTGCAGAGCAGAATAAAGAAAAAAGAATGAAAAGAATTGAAGACAATCTCAGAGACCTCTGGGAAAGCATTAAACACACCAACATTCGATTTATAGGGGTCCCAGAAAAAAAGAGAAAAAGAAAGGGACTGAGAAAATATTTGAAGAGATTATAGTTGAAACATTCCCTAATATGGGAAAGGAAATAGTTAATGAAGTCCAGGAAGCACAGAGAATCCCATACAGGATAAATCCTAGGAAAAACATGCCAAGACACATATTAATCAAACTATCAAAAATTAAATACAAAGAACAAATATTAAAAACATCAAGGGAAAAACAACAAATAACACATAAGGGAATCCCCATAAGGTTACAGCTGATCTTTCAGCAGAAACTCTGCAAGCCAGAAGGAGTGGCATGACATATTTAATGTGATGAAGGAGAAAAAACTACAACAAAGATCACTCTACCCAGCAAGGATCTCAATCAGGTTTGACAGAGAAATTAAAACCTTTACAGACAAGCAAAAGCTAAGAGAATTCAGCACCACCAAACCAGCTTTACAACAAATGCTAAAGGAACTTCTCTAGGCAGGGAACACAAGAGAAGGAAAAGACCTACAATAATAAACCCAAAACAATTAAGAAAATGGTAATAGGAACATACATATCAATAATTACCTTAAATGTAAGCAGATTAAATGCTCCAATCAAAAGACATAGATTGGCTGAATGGATACAAAAACAAGACCCCTATATATGCTGTCTACAAGAGATGCACTTCAGACCTAGGGACACATACAGACTGAAAGTGAGAGAATGGAAAAAGGTATTCCATGCAAATGGAAACCAAAAGAAAGCTGGAGTAGCAATTGTCATATCACACAAAATAGACTTTAAAATAAAGAGTATTATAAGACACAAAGAAGGATACTACATAATGATCAAGGGATCAATCAAAGAACAAGAAATAAGGATTGTAAATATTTATGCACCCAACATAGGAGCCCCTCAATACATAAGGCAAATGCTAACAGCCATAAAAGCAGAAATAGACAGCAACAGAATTATAGTAGGAGACTTTAACACCCCACTTTCACCAATGGACAGATCGTCCAAAATGAAAATAAATAAGGAAACACAAGCTTTAAATGATACATTAAACAAGATGGACTTAATTGATATTTATAGGACATTCCATCCAAAAACAACAGAATACACATTCTTCTCAAGTGCTCATGTAACATTCTTCAGGATAGGTCATATCTTGGGTCACAAATCAAGCCTTGGTGAATTTAAGAAAATTGAAATCATATCAAGTATCTTTCCCGACTCCAACACTATGAGAGTACATATCAATTACAGGAAAAAATTTGTGAGAAATGCAAACACATGGAGGCTATACAACACACTACTTAATAACCAAAAGACCACTGAAGAAATAAAAAAAAAAAACCTAGAAACAAATGACAATAAGAAAAATATGACCCAAAACCTATGGGATACAACAAAAGCAGTTCTAAGAGGGAAGTTTATAGCAATAAAATCCTACCTTAAGACACAAGAAACATCTCATATAAACAGCCTAACTTTACACCTAAAGCAATTAGAGAAAGAAGAACAAAAAAAAACCAAAGTTAGCAGAAGCAAAGAAATCATAAAGATCAGATCAGAAATAAATGAAAAAGAAATGAAGGAAATTATAGCAAAAATCAATAAAACTAAAAGCTTGTTCTTTGGCAAAATAAAGAAAATTGATAAACCGTTCACCAGACTCATCAAGAAAAAAAGAGAGAAGACTCAAATCAGTAGAATTAGAAATGAAAAAGGAGAAGTAACAACTGACACTGCAGAAATACAAAAGATCATGAGAGATTACTAAAAGCAACTCTATGCCAATAAAATGGACAACTGTAAGAAATGGACAAATTCTTAGAAAGGCACAACCTTCCAAGACTGAACCAGGAAGAAATAGAAAATGTGAACAGACCAATCACAAGCACTGAAATTCAAACTGTGATTAAAAATCTTCCAACAAACAAAAGCCCAGGACCGGATGGATTCACAGGTGAATTCTATCAAACATTTAGAGAAGAACTAAAAGCTATCCTTCTCAAACTCTTCCAAAATATAGCAGGGGGAGGAACACTCCCAAACTCATTCTACGAGGCCACCATCACCCTGATACCAAAACCAGACAAGGATGCCACAAAAAAGTAAGCTACAGGCCAATATCATTGATGAACATAGATGCAAAAATCCTCAACAAAATACTAGCAAACAGAATCCAACAGCACATTAAAAGGATCATACACCATGATCCAGTGGCGTTTACCCCAGGAATACAAGGATTCTTCAATATATGCAAATCAATCAACGTGATACACCATATTAACAAATTGAAGGAGAAAAACCATATGGTCATCTCAATAAATGCAGAGAAAGCTTTTGACAAAATTCAACACCGATTTATGATAAAAACCCTCCAGAAAGTAGGCATAGAGAGAACCTTCCTCAGCATAATAAAGGCCATATATGACGAACTCACAGCGAACAACGTCCTCAATGGTGGAAAACTGAAAGCATTTTCCCTAAGATCAGGAACAAGACAAGATTTCCCACTCTCATCACTATTATTCAACATAGTTTTGGACGTTTTAGCCACAGCAATCAGAGAAGAAAAAGAAATAAAACAAATCCCAATCAGTAAAGAAGAAGTAAAGCTGTCACTGTTTGCAGATGACATGATACTATGCATAGAGAATCCTAAAGATGCTACCAGAAAAATACTAGAGCTAATCAATGAATTTGGTGAAGTAGCAGGATACAAAATTAATGCACAGAAATCTCTTGCATTCCTATACACTAATGATGAAAAATCTAAAAGTGAAATTAAGAAAACACTCCCATTTACCACTGCAGCAAAAATAATAAAATATCTAGGAATAAACCTACCTATTGAGACAAAAGACCTGTGTGCAGAAAATTATAAGACACTGATGAAAGAAATTAAAGATGATACAAATAAATGGAGAGATATACCATGTTCTTGGATTGGAAGAATCAACATTGTGAAAATGACTCTACTACCCAAAGCAATCTACAGATTCAATGCTATCCCTATCAAACTACCACTGGCATTTTTCACAGAACTAGAAGAAAAAATTTCACAGTTTGTATGGAAACTCAAAAAACCCCGAATAGCCAAAACAATCTTGAGAAAGAAAAATGGATCTGGAGGAATCAGGCTCCCTGACTTCAGACTATACTACAAAGCTACAGTAATCAAGACAGTGTGGTACTGGCTCAGAAACAGAAATATAGATCAATGGAACAGGATAGAAAGCCCAGAGATAAACCCACTCACATATAGTCACCTTATCTTTGACAAAGGTGACAAGAATATACACTGGATAAAAGACAGCCTCTTCAATAAGTGGTGTTGGGAAAACTGGACAGCTACATGGAAAAGAATTAAATTAGAACACTCCCTAACACCATAGACAAAAATAAACTCAAAATGGATTAAAGACCTAAATGTAAAGTCAGACACTATCAAACTATTAGAGGAAAACATAGGCAGAACACTCTATGACATAATTCACAGCAAATCCTTTTTGACCCACCTCCTAGAGAAATGGAAATAAAAACAAAAATAAATAAATGGGACTTAATGAACCTTAAAAGCTTTTGCACAGCAAAGGAAACCATAAAGAAGATGAAAAGACAACCCTCAGAATCAGAGAAAATGTTTGCAAATGAAGCAACTGACAAAGGATTAATCTCCAAAATTTACAAGCAGCTCATGCAGCTCAATATTAAAAAAAAAACCCAATCCAAAAATTGGCAGAAGACCTAAATAGACATTTCTCCAAAGAAGATATACAGATTGCCAACAGACACATGAAAGAATGCTCAACATCATTAATCATTAGTGAAATGCATATCAAAACTACAATGAGATATCATCTCACAATGGTCAGAATAGCCATCATCAAAAAATCTACAAATAATTAATGCTGGAGAGGGTGTGGAGAAAAGGGAATCCTCATGCACTGCTGGTGGGAATGTAAATTGATACAGCCACTATGGGGAAGAGTATGGACGCCCCTTAAAAACTAAAAATAGAACTACCATATAAGCCAGCAATCCCACTACTGGGCATATACCCTGAGAAAACCATAATTCAAAAAGAGTCATGTACCAAAATGCTCATTGCAGCTGTATTTACAATAGCCAGGACATGGAAGCAACCTAAGTGTCCATCATCAGATGAATGGATAAAGAAGATGTGGCACATATATACAATGGAATATTACTCAGCCATGAAAAGGAATGAAAGTGAGTTGTTTGTAGTGAGGTGCATGGACCTAGAGTTTGTCATACAGAGTGAAGTAAGTCAAAAAGCGAAAAACAAATGCCATATGCTAACACATATATATGGAATCTAAAAAAAAAGTCGTTTAGAACCTAGGGGCAAGACAGGAATAAAGATGCAGACCTACTAGAGAATGGACTTGAGGATACGGGGAGGGGGAAGGGTACGCTGGGACAAAGTGAGAGAGTGGCATGGACATATATACACTACCAAATGTAAAATAGATAGCTAGTGGGAAGCAGCCGCATAGCACAGGGAGATCAGCTCGGTGCTTTATGACCGCCTAGAGGGGTAGGGTAAGGAGGGTGCAAGGGAGGGTGATGCAAGACGGAAGAGATATGGGGACATATGTATATGTATAACTGATTCACTTTGTTGTAAAGCAGAAACTAACACACCACTGTAAAGCAATTATACTCCAATAAAGATGTTAAAAAAATAAAATAAAATAAAATAATACTTTTATAATTTTCTTTTTCCTTTCCTCCTGGGTCTCCAATTACTTAGAGGTTGAAAATTTCTACCATATCTCATGTCTTCCACTCTTTCCTATATTTTCTATTCTCTTGTCTCCTTGTGCTTCATTTTCAATATTTTTTTTCTGATCTAAATTATTCCCTTTCTAATATGATGTTAAAACCATTTGATGAGCTTTTAATATCAGTTATTGTATCTTTCAGTTCTAGGAATTCCATGTTTAAAGTATTTTCCAATTTACAGAAAAATTTTATCTCATTTCATTCTTTGAACATATTCAGCATCATGTTTTCAACTCCAGTTTCTGGTTACCATTTTCTCTTTGTTTTCAGTCAACTGATTTCAAGTACATTCTTGTATTCTTGCAGGCCTTTTTTAAAAAAAATAAACTTTTTTGCTTTGGAATATATGTAGATGTACAAAGAAGTTGTAAAGGTAATACAGAGAATTCATATATAGCCCTTATCCAATTTCAGTTTCTCCTAAGTAGGAAATCTTAGGAGAAGAGTACATCTCCTATCTTAATATTGTCAAAGCTAAGACACCAACATGGTACATTACTATCAACTGAATTCTAGACTTTACCTGGCTATTTTTGACAGTGTGACAGGCATTTAAAATGATAAATTGTAAAGATAATTTGAAGCTCTGGATATTACTATCTTTCTTCAGTGAAAATTTACTTTCCCTTCTTCTGGCAGGCTTCTGGGCTAGGGGAAGATCATTTTATTCCACACAGGAATAGACATAATCTGAATGTATGTTTCTGTTATCCTAAGGGGTGACCTGTTTCTGGTTTGCCTTTATCTGTTGGTGTAGCCTTTTGGAGACCCAACTAAAGCCTGGGATGTTTATCAAAGCTACTCCCCCCTTGATGGACCATGGACTTCTTTTTTTCCCTTCGTATATGTGAGACTCTTGAAAGTTCTGTCCTGCTTTTCAGCCTCTCAGCCACCATGTTCACTTTCAGAATTAGTAGTCAGCTTGAGGGGAAATGTGGCCCCATATATGTACATCTTACTTGCCTCAGCTTCTTTCTTTCAGATCTTGAATCTGCAAGTTCTCCCTGTCTTGGTTACTCTCCGATGCTTTCAAGTGGAATATATATGTAATATTTTAAATCCAACTTTTCTAGTTGTTCTTGGAAGGATGGTCAGCCCAAAATAACCTACTCAGCCATTACTAGAAGTTAAACTCTCAAAACATTTTTTTAATTTAAAAAATTTGTGGTAAAATATGAATACCATAAAATTTACCATCTTAACCATGTTTAAGTGTTATAGTTCAGTGACATGAAGAACATTCACATTGTTATGCTATCATCACTATCATCCATCCACAGAAGTCTTATTATCTTGCAAAACTGAAACTCTGTATCCATGAGTCAACAATTGTCATTCCCCCCTCCCACCAGCCCCTGGCAACAACCCTTCCACTTTCTGTCTTTATGAATCTGACTACTCTAGGTAATTTCTACTCTGGTCTCCTGGTGGCTGGCTTATTCCACTTAGCATAATGTCCTCAAGTTTCATCCATGTTGTAGCATGTGTCAGAATTTCCTTCTTTTTAAAGACTAAATAATATTCTATTGTATGTATACACCACATTTTGTTTATTCATTTATCCGTTGATGATCTGTTGGTTTGCTTCCAACTTTTGGCTCCTGTGAATGCTGCTATGAACATGAGGGTACAAATATCTGCTCGAGTCCCTGCATTCAATTCTTTTGGGTACATACCCAGAACTGAAATTGCTACATCATGTGATAAATCTGTTTACTTTTTTGAGGAACTGCCATAACTGCCATATTGTTTTCCACAGTGGCTGCACCATTTTATACGTCCACCAGCACTGCAGAAAAGTTCCATTTTCTCAACAGTTTTGCCAATATTTATTTTCTTTCTTTCCTTCTTTCTTTCTTTCTTTCCTTCCCTCCTTCCTTCCTTCCTTCCTTCCTTCCTTCCTTCCTTCCTTTTTTCTTTCTTTCTTTCTTTCTTTCTTTCTTTCTTTCTTTCTTTCTTTCTTTCTTTCTTTCTTTCTTTCTTTCTTTCTTTCTTTCTTTCTTTCTTTCTTTCTTTCTCTTTCTCTCTCTCTCCCTTCTTTCCTTTTTCTAAAATATAGATGAGCCATCCTAATGGGTGTCAGATAATTTCTCACTGTGGTTTAATCAAAATTGTACTGAGTCCAAGCTCATTCTGCTCACTACAAGACAGGCCAATAAATTAGGGACAAGCTGTTAGGGCAAGGAATAGTGACTTTATTTGGAAAACAAGCAGACCAAGAAGATGGTGGACTAGTGTCCCAAAGAACCACCTTACATGACTTAGAATTCAGGCTTATTTTATATTAAAAGGGGAGGGGACATGGTTGGTTGCTGCAAATTTCTTAGTGTCAGAATCCTTTGTTCTTGTAGCTGTCTACGCAGGGTCAGGATGTTCCTGTAAACCTCCAACAAGGCAAATGTTATTCTCTGTTCTGCAACTTTTTATGTTGATATGAATGGAAAATTACTATACCCTTAAAGGTCAGAGCCTTGAGAATGGGTTATCCTGTATTTTTTAGGCTAGAGGCAACATTCTTAACTTGTAGCAAACAAAAAAATAGTTTACAAAGGTTAAAGTAAAATAAACATATCCAATATGAAGTCAGATTTGTTATTCCCTATTACAAAAACACTGTTGATGTTTATTTTTTAAATTTACAGTTTGCACTTTATTTTATATATGTACATTATCTTTAAATGGAACATATATGTGTCTCCATAAATAGTGGACAGCAGGGGCTTAGCTTGAGCTGAGCCCCTGAAATTTTACTTGTCAGGGTCTTCCAGGTAAACTAATGTGACAGACCTGCTGGAAGTCTGTCTGTCTTGATGACACAAAGTCTCAGTTGAGGTTTCAGGTTGGTCCAATGCTGTCTGTCACTAATTTCTTTTTTTCCTTTTTTTAACATCTTTATTGGAGTATAATTGCTTTACAATGGTGTGTTAGTTTCTGCTTTATAACAAAGAGAATCAGTTAGACATATACATGTGTTCCCATATCTCTTCCCTCTTGCGTCTCCCTCCCTCCCACCCTCCCTATCCCACCCCTCCAGGAGGTCACAAAGCATGGATCTGATCTCCCTGTGCTATGCGGCTGCTTCCCACTAGCTATCTATTTTACGTTTGGTAGTGTACATATGTCCATGCCACTCTCTCACTTTGTCACAGCTTCCCCTTCCCCTTCCCCATATCCTCAAGTCCATTCTCTAGTAGGTGTGTGTCTTTATTCCTAACTTACCCCTAGGTTCTTCATGACATTTTTTTTCTTAAATTCCATATATATATATATGTTAGCATACGGTATTTGTCTTTCTCTTTCTGACTTACTTCAGTCTGTATGACAGACTCTAGGTCCATCCACCTCATTACAAATAGCTCAATTTCATTTCTTTTTATGGCTGAGTAATATTCCATTGTATATATGTGCCACATCTTCTTTATCCATTCATCTGATGATGAACACTTAGGTTGTTTCTATCTCCTGGCTATTGTAAATAGAGCTGCAATGAACATTTTAGTACATGACTCTTTTTGAATTATGGTTTTCTCAGGGTATATGCCCAGTAATGGGATTGCTGGCTTATATGGTAGTTCTATTTGCAGTTTTTTAAGGAACCTCCATACTGTTCACCATAGTGTCTGTACCAATCACATTCTCACCAGGAGTGCAAGAGTGTTCCCTTTTCTCCACACCCTCTCCAGCATTTATTGTTTGTAGATTTTTTGATGATGGCCATTCTGACCAGTGTGAGATGATATCTCATTTTAGCTTTGACTTGCATTTCTCTAATTAATGATGTTCAGCATTCTTTCATGTGTTTGTTGGCAGTCTGTATATCTTCTTTGGAGAAATGTCTATTTAGGTCTTCTGCCCATTTTTGGATTGGGTTGTTTGTTTTTTGGCTATTGAGCTCCATGAGCTGCTTGTAAATTTTGGAGATTAATCCTTTGTCAGTTTCTTCATCCGCAAATATTTTCTCCAATTCTGAGGGTTGTCTTTTGGTCTTGTTTATGGTTTCCTTTGCTGTTCAAAAGCTTTGAAGTTTCATTAGGTTCCATTTGTTTATTTTTTTTAAATTTCCATTTCTCTAGGAGGTGGGTCAAAAAGGATCTTTCTGTGATTTATGTCATAGAGTGTTCTGCCTATGTTTTCCTCTAAGAGTTTGATAGTTTCTGACCTTACATTTAGGTCTTTCATCCATTTTGAGCTTATTTTTGTCTATGGTGTTAGGGAGTGATCTAATCTCATACTTGTACATGTAGCTGTCTAGTTTTTCCAGCACCACTTATTGAAGAGGCTGTCCTTTCTCCACTGTACATTCCTGCCTCCTTGATCAAAGATAAGGTGACAGTATGTGTGTGGGTTTATCTCTGGGCTTTCTATCCTGTTCCATTGATCTATATTTCTGTTTCTGAGCCAGTACCACACTGTCTTGATTACTGTAGCTTTGTAGTATAGTCTGAAGTCAGGGAGCCTGATTCCTCCAGTTCTGTTTTTTGTTCTCAAGATTGCTTTGGCTATTCTGTGTCTTTTGTGTTTCCATACAAATTGTGAATTTTTTTCTTCTAGTTCTGTGAAAAATGCCAGTGGTAGTTTGATAGGGATAGCATTGAATCTGTAGATTGCTTTGGGTAGTAGAGTCATTTTCACAATGTTGATTCTTCCAATCCAAGAACATGGCATATCTCTCCATTTATTTGTATCATCTTTAATTTCTTTCATCAGTGTCTTATAATTTTCTGCACACAGGTATTTTTTTGTCCTTAGGTAGGTTTATTCCTAGATAGTTTATTCTTTTTGTTCCAATGGGAAATGGGAGTGTTTTCTTGATTTCACTTTCAGATTTTTCATCATTAGTGTATAGGAATGCCAGAGATTTCCATGCATTAATTTTGTATCTTGTTACTTTACCAAATTCATTGATTAGCTCTAGTAGTTTTCTGGTAGCATCTTTAGGAATCTCTATGTATAGTATCATGTCATCTGCAAACAGTGACAGCTTTACTTCTTCTTTTCTGATTTGGATTCCCTTTATTTCTTTTTCTTCTCTGATTGCTGTGGCTAAAACTTCCAAAACTATGTTGAATAAGAGTGGTGAGAGTGGGCAACCTTGTCTTATTCCTGATCTTAGGGAAAATGCTTTCAGTTTTTCAACATTAAGGCCGATGTTGGTTGTGGGTTTGTCATATATGGCCTTTGTTATGTTGAGGAAAGTTCCCTCTATGCCTACTTTCTGGAGGGTTTTTATCATAAATCGGTGTTGAATTTTGTCAAAAGCTTTCTCTGCATTTATTGGGATGACCATATGGTTTTTCTCCTTCAATTTGCTAATATGGTGTATCACGTTGATTGATTTGCATATATTGAAGATTTCTTGCATTCCTGGAATAAACCCCACTGGATCATGGTGTATGATCCTTTTAATGTGCTGTTGGATTCTGTTTGCTAGTATTTTGTTGAGGATTTTTGCATCTATGTTCATCAATGATATTGGCCTGTAGTTTACTTTTTTGTGGCATCCTTGTCTGGTTTTGGTATCAGGGTGATGGTGGCCTCGTAGAATGAGTTTGGGAGTGTTCCTCTCTCTGTTATATTTTGGAAGAGTTTGAGAAGGATAAGTTTTAGCTCTTCTCTAAATGTTTGATAGAATTCACCTGTGAATCCATCCGGTCCTGGGCTTTTGTTTGTTGGAAGATTTTTAATCACAGTTTGAATTTCAGTGCTTGTGATTGGTCTGTTCACATTTTCTATTTCTTCCTGGTTCAGTATCGGAAGGTTGTGCCTTTCTAAGAATTTGTCCATTTCTTACAGGTTGTCCATTTTATTGGCACCGAGTTGCTTTTAGTAATCTCTCATGGTCTTTTGTATTTCTGCAGTGTCAGTTGTTACTTCTCCTTTTTCATTTCTAATTCTATTGATTTGAGTCTTCTCCCTTTTTTTCTTGATGAGTCTGGTGAACGGTTTATCAATTTCCTTTATTTTGTCAAAGAACCAGCTTTTAGTTTTATTGATCTTTGGTATAATTTCCTTCATTTCTTTTTCATTTATTTCTGAGCTGATCTTTATGATTTCTCTCCTTCTGCTAACTTTGGGTTTTTTTAATTCTTCTTTCTATAATTGCTTTAGGTGCAAGGTTAGGTTGTTTATTCAAGATGTTTCCTGTTTCTTAAGGTAGGATTTTATTGCTATAAACTTCCCTCTTAGAACTGCTTTTGCTGCATCCCTTAGGTTTTGTGTCGTTGTGTCTCCATTATCATTGGTTTCCAGGTATGTTTTTGATTTCCTCTTTGATTTCTTCAGTGATCACTTCGTTATTAAGTAGTGTATTGTTTAGCCTCCATGTGTTTGTGTTTTTTACAGATCTTTTCCTTAATTAGTAACTAGTCTCATAGCATTGTGGTTGGAAAAGATACTTGATACAATTTCAATTTTCTTAAATTTACCAAGGCTTGATTTGTGACCCAAGATATGATCTATCCTGGAGAATGTTCCATGAGCACTTGAGAAAAATGTGTATTCTGTTGTTTTTGGATGGAAATGTCCTATAAATATCAATTAAGCCCATCTTGTTTAATGTATTATTTAAAGCTTGTGTTTCCTTATTTATTTTCATTTTGGATGATCTGTCCACTCTGAAAGTGGTGTGTTAAAATCCCCTACTATGAATGTGTTACTGTTGATCTCCCCTTTTATGGCTGTTAGTATTTGCCTTATGTATTGAGGTGCTCCTATGTTGGGTACATAAATATTTACAATTGTTATATCTTCTTCTTGGATCGATCCCTTGATCATTATGTAGTGTCCTTCTTTGTCTCTTCTAATAGTCTTTATTTTAAAGTTTATTTTGTCTGATATGAGAATTGCTACTCCAGCTTTCTTTTGGTTTCCATTTGCATGGAATATCTTTTTCCATCCCCTCAGTTTCAGTCGGTATGTGTCTCTAGGTCTGGAGTGGGTCTCTTGTAGACAGCATATATATGGGTGTTGTTTTTGTATCCATTCAGCCAGTTTGTGTCTTTTGGTGGGAGCATTTAATCTATTTACAGTTAGGTAATTCTCAATATGTAAGCTCCTATTTCATTTTCTTAATTGTTTTGGGTTTGTTATTATAGGTCTTTTCCTTGTCTTGTGTTTCTTGCCTAGAGAAGATCCTTTAGCATTTGTTGTAAAGCTGTTTTGGTGGTGCTGAACTCTCTCAGATTTTGCTTGTCTGTAAAGGTTTTAATTTCTCCATGGAATCTGAAGGAGATCCTTGCTGCGTAGAGTAATCTTGGTTGTAGGTTTTTCTCCTTCATCACTTTAAATATATTTTCCAGTCCCTTCCGGCTTGCAGAGTTTCTGCTGAAAAATCAGCTGTTAACCTTATGGGTGATTCCCTTGTGTGTTATTTGTTGTTTTTCCTTTGCTGCTTTTAATATGTTTTCTTTGTATTTAATTTTTGCCAGTTTGTTTAATATGTGTCTTGACGTGTTTCTCATTGGATTTATCCTGTATGGGACTCTCTGTGTTTCCTGGACTTGATTAACTATTTCCTTTCCCATATTAGGGAAGTTTTCACCTATAATCTCTTCAAATATTCTCTCAGTCCCTTTCTTTTTCTCTTCTTCTTCTGGAACCCCTATAATTCGAATGTTGGTGCATTTAATGTTTTCCCAGAGGTCTCTGAGACTGTCCTCAGTTCTTTTCCTTCTTTTTTCTTTATTCTGCTCTGCAGTAGTTATTTCCACTAATTTATCTTCCAGGTTACTTTTCCGTTCTTCTGCCTCAGTTATTCTGCTATTGATCCCTTCTACAATATTTTTAATTTCATTTATTGTGTTGTTCATCATTGCTTGTTTCATCTTTAGTTCTTTAAGTCCTTGTTACATGTTTTGTACATTTTCTCTATTCTCTTTCCAAGATTTTGGATCATCTTTACTATCATTATTCTGAATACTTTTTCAGATAGACTGCCTATTTCCTCTTCACATTAGGTCTGGTGGGTTTTTATCTTGCTCCTTCATCTGCTGTGTGTTTTTCTGTCTTCTCATTTTGCTTATCTTACTGTGTTTGGGGTCTCCTTTTTGCAGGCTGCAGGTTCGTAGTCCCCGTGTTTTTGGTGTCTGTCCCCAGTGGCTAAAGTTGGTTCAGTGGGTTGTGTAGGCTTTCTGGTGGAGGGGACTAGTGCCTGTGTTCTGGTGGATGAGGCTGGATCTTGTCTTTCTGGTGGTCAGGGCCACGTCTGATGGTGTGTTTTGTGGTGTCTGTGGACTTATTATGATTTTAGGCAGCCTCACTGCTAATGGGTGTGGTTGTGTTCCTGTCTTGCTAGTTGTTTGGCATAGGGTGTCCAGCAGTGTATCTTGCTGGTTGTTGAGTGAAGCTGGGTGTTAGTGTTGAGATGGAGATCTCTGGGAGATTTTTGACATTTGATATTACGTGGAGCTGGGAGTTCTCTTGTGGACCAGTGTCCTGAATTTGGCTCTCCCTCCTCAGAGGCACAGCACTGACTCCTGGCTGCAGCATCAAGAGCCTTTCATCCACACGTCTCAGAATAAAAGGGAGAAAAAGTAGAAAGAAAGCAAGAAGGAGGATAAAGGAAAATAGAATAATGTAAGGTAAAATAAATTAAAGTTATTAAAATAAAAAATAATTATTAAGAAAAAAATTTTTTTAAAGTAAAAACACAAACAAAAAAACTTATGGATTGAACCCTAGGACAAATGTTAAAAGCAAAGCTATACAGACAAAATCTCACACAGAAGCATACACATACACACTCACAAAAAGAGGAAAAAATAATAAATCTTGCCCTCAAAGTCCACTTCCTGAATTTGGGATGATTCGTTGTCTATTCAGGTATTCCACAGATGCATGGTCCATCAAGTTGATTGTGGAGCTTTAATCCGCTGCTCCTGAGGCTGCTGGGAGAGATTTCCGTTTCTCTTCTTTGTTTGCACAGCTCCCGGGGTTCCGCTTTGGATTTGGCCCTGCCTCTGCGTGTAGGTCGCCGGAGGGCGTCTGTTCTTTTGGGAGGTCTGTGGTCTTCTGCCAGCGTTCAGTAGGTGTTCTGTAGGAGTTGTTCCACGTGTAGATGTATTTCTGATGTATCTGTGGGGAGGAAGGTTATCTCCACGTCTTACTCTTCCACCATCTTCCCCCTCTCTCCTGTCACTAATTTCTGCTCCAAGCCCAGTCTCTCTTAGGATCCATGTGGATCCTAAGAAAAAGCTCACATTAAGTACAAACTAAAAAAGTGATTTTGATTAAAATCTGTTTATGACATTGCTTTGAGTCTCCCTAAAGAGCAAATGCACACACCCAGCAAGAAAGGAAGTCGCCTGGCTCTGAGCATAACTTTCAATGTGGGAGCAGCTCTGATTGTGAGACACAGAACATGTGGTCAGAGCCTGAGGGGAACCTGCCCACGTACTTGCTCTCCTCGCGTGGAAGCTGACTGCCTTCCGAGGGGCAGTGGGTCTGGTAGGAATCGTGCTTTGTGCTGCAAGTGACAGCAGCGCCTGGGGGATGTCAAGATAGTTCTGACCAGACTTGTTAGTAAGCTCATTCGAGCCAACCTGGATTATCTCAGAAATATTTAGGGGAACTTTTTATGGAAAATAAATTTAGAGCCAGGAGCAGAGGACCAGTTGGGTGAAATACAGAGTGTTATTGTTAATGTGACTCCACTTGTGCCCCAAAGCTGGTGAAATATAGGGAAACTTAAGATGCATGCAGGTAAGAGTTTTTGGATCTAGTTGCTAAATGCCTGCTAGCTGGAGCCTGCTGGTTTTAGCAGCTATTTGAGGAAATCTATCCTCTCATCCTTCACACACATTCCTGAGATATAAATCAACCACATTTCTGGAGGCCATTTCTTCCACAGCATTTCATACTTTGTTGTACTAAAACAACACCAACAACCCCCCCCCACCACGTTCGTATATTTTCAAGAAGGGATATCATATGTACCTAATGCTAAAATCAGCCTCAGGAGTTTACTTTCTTGAAACACTACAAAAGAAAGATTTGTCACAAATTACTTGCAAACTTATTATTGGTGCCACATAACTGTATAAGCAATGATTTCAGCAGAAAAACAATAATTGTATGCAGTTATGTCTAAGTACCAGCACAACCCCCGTAATTATCAATAATAATGGTAATCAAACTAGCTTACTGTTAGGCCCTTAAAAGTTCTTGGTTTAGATGTAATGTATATGTTAACTGTCTAAATACACTTCGAAACAGGCCAACTTTTAATGGCCAGTGTGAATAGACAGGAAAATTGTGGTGGTGATGGTGGTGGTGGTGGTGGTGGTGGTAGTGGTGGTATGTGTGTGTGTGTGTGTGTGTGTGTGTGTGTGTGTGTGTGTATCCAAGTTACAAGAAGTACTTTTTATATATGGGCAAAAACATGTGAATACAGACATACACACACTTTTATTAAGAACTTAGTATATGTATGTGTACGGCACAGTTTTTGCCCTCAATGGACATAGAAGCTAATTATATCTGGACACAGTGGGAGAACAGACCTTCCTAGGAGTGGGAAAAAAAAGTTGGGTTATAACTTGAAGTACCAGATGAGGTGGGGCTCAGATTTGTTTAGGCCTGAAGGGTTAGCAAGAATGCCAGCACCGAAGGTTAAAGCAACAAGGTGGAAAACTAGAACTGGTTGGCTTGAGATATCCCCAGAAAGCCAGAGGGAGAATCTTTGAGATAAATCTCCAGTTACCTTGGCAAAGAAAATGGCCAGAAGATTTCTCAGAGCAAGGGAGGGAGCTGACCTTGAAAAGTAGGACAACTGGGTTGAAATTTATGCATTAAGTAACCTACGTGCCCAAAATTATAGCATCCTTTATTTTCTATTACTGGACTCATCTTTCTCTGGAGTCTTCCAGCTACTGTAAACTTGCCAAATTGAAAGTAACCCAATCTCTGTTGGTTTAACTCAAGTTCAATTCAAGGTTAAAGTCTCTATCAGGATAACGCCTTTCCTTTCCCTCCCTACTCTGAGTTCCCAAACCGGAGGCTCTGGGTGGGGGTAGAAAGGGTCCTCCCACTGCCTCCTGGCAATAAGAGCTGGAAGAACCAGAAGTTTGAATGCTATCTGCTTGATCTTCACAGCTTTCTAATGCACTGGGGCCAGAGGATGAGTAAATGGTGCCATCTGGTTCTACTGGGCACTGGCATAGGCAATTGAAGCCTGCATGGCTGGGATAAGTTATGGTCTCTTCTCTCCTCATGGGTGAGGTGCCATGACTGATTGCTCTTGGGAACTTGTCCATCTCTCCAAGTTGATTAGGCCTAGACAGGCTTTCTCTCAACCATCCTTTGTGCACCAACTACAGCACTTGTAGAAACTGCTGGAGCCCTCACACCTGAAATGAAATGCAGGGAGACTAGGGAATGCCATTTTAGGCTCACCTGTTTAGAAATCTTGTACTGCCCAAGCTGTTCTACTGTGCTTGTGCAATGTTGGTTTCCATAGGAAAGTGGAAAGCCAGCTTGGATGTGCTGATTCCCCTCATTTATCTGAGATTTCCATTGGAGTTTCTATTGTCTCACCCTCTCCCTTTGGCTGACACTAAGGTTGTCAGGGACCCAGGCAGCATTCTAACTCTAGTCTTATCTCCTTCATCTCTCAGTCTCCTCCACCCTTTCCTGTGTATCTTCTAGGCCAAAGAGGCCCTTCCTCTTCTCTTGTGTTGAAACTCCTCTTCCTCATATCCACCTCCTTTTCCACCTTATATCCCCATGAAAACTCTGTTTTCTGAGTAGACCAGGACTGATATACTGGGGTACTTATTAGAGACATAAAGATGTATAAGGAGGAATTTAGAAAAAAAAAATTCTCCAAAAAGCCTGGCTTTTAGAATATTGTATTCTTATGAACCCAGAATAATTAGCTTTGTGAATTGAAGTGGTATGGTAATCTCATTATTTCAGGGATCCCTACCCTTCCTTCCCTAGGACAGTAGTCTTATGAATTATCCACAGTGGCAGGTGGGTCTCAAGGAATTTTACTTATTGGTGGACAAAAGGTACATTGACAATATTGTCTGTGTACCAACATATCCCCAGCTACTGAACAGATACACTTCTGAAGTTACCTTATCCATCTCTCAACCATGTTCTTCTTCTGTGTGTCAATTTTGAGGTAGACAATAAAAAAGGCAACTAATTATACCAAGGAATATGAACAAATGCACCTAATATATAATCCCCTGGAGTGATGTGTGAGTGCACATATACTCATAGGCTCTCAATACATTCTACTCCATGTTATAACTTGATATCAAATAGTACATGTCACTAGTTTACATTTTTAATGCTTTCCCTTGATGTTCAACCTTTACTTCCTTCTTCAAGCAGTGATGCAGATGAGATAGAATATCAGCTCTACATCAAGGTGAGGCTCTATTTCCCATAGGCTCTTTCTGAGTAATTATTTTTCCACCTGAAAAAAATTTTAAGGAATATAAATTATCTCTAGACATGAATGAATAGTTTTTGTTTTATAGGTGAGTTTAAACTCCAGAATACTCTTGCCTGAAATTCTTCCTATACACTGAATTAGATTTTCTTTTAAAGAGCAAGCCAAAGAGAAGACAACTGGAATTCCTGAAATCTGTCCATAAATAACAACAGTTCCTCTGGAGTTTATGTCTCAATCCTGAGTATTTCTACACTGTCCATCATCCCAGGCATAAAAAAAAAAAAAAGAATTTCATGGAGGTAAAAGATACCAATTTGTTGGGAATAGCAATCAGATTGTAGTGCCGTGATGTGCCTTATATTTGTTTAATTCAAATATATTCAAGAAATATCTATTATGTGCCATGCATTGGGCAAGGAGGATATGCAAAGATGAATTTATAATATTTTGGAATGATTAAGTATTAAAAAACCATCACTTACTACTACATAAATATTTGAACCTGTATTATGTTAGCTTATTACAGTAAATTCAAATATGTTTATTCAGTAACCATTGATCAGATATGGCTTTGTTGCTAAGGACTTAGGGCCAGGAGCAAGTAAGATAGTCTTAATTCATAATTATTTCTATTACTAATCTCATCATTCTTATCCCTCTACATACAGGTTTGATGTGAACCTTTTAAAAGTACAAGATTTATAACTATTTTAACAAAAGTCAGGAATAGATTATTTGGATTTGCCAGTCAATGTTTAATGAGATGAGCTTCATGAATATATTTGAAGGTGTTTTCATTGTTATTTATTTCAGAAGACAACTCCTAGTATTTTTAGTCTGGTAGCTACAATTCTCTTCTATTTGAAAACATTTTTTTTAAAAGTTTTTAAAATTGTACACTAGAAACAAGAAGACAGAAGCTATTCTGCTCTTGGTGAGGGAAGAGACTTACAGCATATATTAATAATAATAACCATGCACATTTGAATAGGTCTTTTTGTTTCACAACGTATACTTGCATGTATTATTTTACTTTATCTCATAATAAAGAACTCTAGCAATATTAAAAACATTTCAAGTAGGAAATGGACCATTGGTGTGGAAACATCAAAGTCATAGATTCAGGGTAAGGAACCAATTTCCTTCTAGTCTAAGGAATAAAGTCTCCCATCTCCCTTTCGTTTTTTTTTTTTGTACATGTCATGCTGGCCTTTTTAGTGTATGTGCCTTGTTCTTATTTAGATCATTGGAATATGTACTCTTTGAACCCATTCAAGAGCAGTTAAATAAAAGGAGATTTGATCCAATAAATCATAAATCTGTGAAGCTTCAAGCCAGGGAGAATTTTCTTCCCACGGACCACAGAATACATATTAATACTCTCCCATCCACAGCAAGATGTTCCTGCTGATTCATAGGAGGCCCTTATTTTATTATAGAACTGCACTAGCTGCATTATACTGTAGAACTGAGTGACGAAGACACTTGGAAGAGGGTAAGCAACAGAGGAAGGAAAGGAGGAAAAGGAAGAAGGAACAAAAAGAAAAGGTCAAAAAATTCTGTAATGAAGAAAGGGAGAAAAACAAATCAAGTGTGTGAGTGAGCAAGGGCCAAATCAGGGATAAAGGTCAAAGGACACTCAGCGTTTTTAGAAAGGATTGAATGATTTCTTCAAAAAAAATTTTTATACTCATATAGCTTGTACAATTTAAAAATAATCTAAATAGAAAACTTCAGATGCAATTGTGCTAATTTTTTTTTCTTTTTTGGTTAAGTCAGAACATTTCCATTGTTTTTTTTTTAACATCTTTATTGGAGTATAATTGCTTTACAACGGTGTGTTAGTTTCTGCTTTATAACAAAGTGAATCAGCTATATGTATACATATATCCCCATATCCCCTCCCTCTTGCATCTCCCTCCCTCCCACCCTCCCTATCCCACCCCTCTAGGTGGTCACAAAGCACCGAGCTGATCTCCCTGTGCTATGCGGCTGCTTCCCACTAGCTATCTATTTTACATTTGGTAGTGCATATGTGTCCATGCCACTCTCACTTTGTCCCAGTTTACCCTTTCCCCTCCCTGTGTCCTCAAGCCCATTGTCTACATCTGCGTCTTTATTCCTGTCCTGCCCCTAGGTTCATCAGAACCTTTTTTTTTTTTTTTAGATTCCATATATATGTGTTAGCATACTGTATTTATTTTTCTCTTTCTGACTTACTTCATTCTGTATGACAGATTCTAGGTCCATCCACCTCATTACAAATAACTCAATTTCATACTTTTTTGTGGCTGAGTAATATACCATTGTATATATGTGCCACATCTTCTTGATCCATTCATCTGTCAATGGACACTTAGGTTGCTTCCATGTCCTGGCTATTGTAAAGCAATTATGCTAAATATTAATAATGATTGATTCTGGGTTAAAATATGAGTTATTATTATTATTTCTTTGTTTGATTTTTTGCGCTTTTCATACCAGGCCAAACCAAAATAAGACTGAATGGAACTTCACAAACTTCTTTCTGGCTCTATTAGTGATAGCTGTCAACGTCGTCCCTTCTCGGGAGAAATCGTTTTATTTAGTTAGTGCACAAAGCAATCACTCACAGCCATGACTGTGTCATAAGTCAACAAAATTTGTTGAATACCTATTGTGTGCAACTTGTGCTGAATCAAAAAGAAGATTTAGGAAGTTCTTGGCAAAGCTGATTCAAATTTCTAATCTCTAAACTGAAGCTAATTTTTTCTTTTCCTGGCAAGAGCTTATATGCCTTTGGTTCATTTCTGGTCTTTGGAAAGTAGAACGTAGTATTAGTAAATGTAGGAAAACACATTCATGCACCCTGGAAAATTAGTGTTGATGCTGGTCATTTTCCAAATAAACAACTGAACTGAACTTTATTAAGATGAAAGACTTATTATAGTTAACTCCCAGAATTACTTGGTTCTGTCTGGGTCCTTGTTTTAATTGATTTAAATACTGAGTGATATCAAATTCCTGTTTCCCAAGTTCAAAGAGAAGTGGATGATCCAGAGAGATGAATGTTAATGATAAGAAAAGGACAAATTCAATACTCCCAGACTATCCAAATAAAAACACAATGTATTTTGATCTTTGGCCTACTTGCCAAGGAATTTAATCTCTAGTAACATAAAGCTTTTGGCCCAGGACTTTTAGAGAGGTGGAGTTGACCATTTACAAAAGAAGATAGTTGTGAATGATTTATACTTGTAAAAATAACTTGTAGCTCATTATTTATTCTTAAATAATAAACTCGTATTTATTTAAGACCGAGTCACATGGATGATATTGGCACGAGATTTACTTGCTTACTTAAATGCAGTTGAAAACCTTTCGCTTTTAGCCTTTTTATGCATTTTGCAAGCTGAAAGAGCCAGTTTCTTTAGTTTAGTACCAGTATCTAACAATACATTTTACAGCCTCTAGTCATTATATTGTGTTTCTATAGGGGAGCAGATTAACTTTTTAAAAAATCAATTGGATTCAGATCATTCTATTGCTCGTTGACTATCAATATAGTATGGGCATGGACCCATCCTAGAAGCAGAGTGTTTAAGAGTGAAGGCATTGGGGTTAGCCCCACTTAGTCCTCCTTGGGCAAAGCTCTTTCCTCTCTGAACCTCATTTCTTGCATCTGTAAAATGGGGATTGAAATATCTTCTTCATAAAGTAATTGTAAGAATTAAATGAGTTGATGTGGTGGGGGCGAATTAAGCCAGTTCTATAATGCACGTTTAGTTCTCAGTAAGGGGCTCATTGCTGTTTTATTATTGACAAAGGTAGTTTATTCAAAGCCAATCAATTCCTCGACTGTCCTTGCTGTAAATGTACCTAAAGCCATTTCTAAGCTGTGATTCCTTCCCCACCTCAAATGTCTCCTTCACGTGCTCATTCACAGCATGGCTAGTCAAATCTCTTATGTGGGTGTCATTTCCCACATCATCACTCTTTTCTTTAATCTCTACCAGATTTTTATCCCCTTTTAAACAGCCCCTTCATTATAAAGATTTCTGAGAGAGGAGGTATAAGGGTAATGGTTAGTCTTTTCTTTTATAGATTATGCTTTTGGTATACCGAAGACATATTTGCCTGGCCCATAGGTACAAAGATTTTTCTCCCATGATTTCTTCTAGAAGTTTTATAGTTTTAGATTTTGCATTTAGGTCTATAATCCATTTTGAGTTAATTTTTGTATATGGTAAAGTATGGATCAACATTCATTTTTATACTTGTGGTAGCCAATTGTTCTAGCACTATCTATTTAAAAGACTATTGCTTTTCCTCTGAATTATCTTTGTACTTATCAGAAATCAATTGTCCATATATGTGTGGGCCTATTTCCAGGTTATCTATTCTGTTGCATTATTCTACTTGTCTATCTTGACAACAGTACCATAGTATCTTGAGTATTGTAGCTTTATCATAGGTCTTGAAGTCAGGTAGTATTAATGTAAGTTCTTTAACTTTATCCCTCTTTCAAAGTTGTTTTGGCTATTTTAGGTCCTTTGCATTTCCATATGAATTTTAGAATCAGCCTGTCAATTTCTATAAATAAAAGCCTGCTTGGATTTTGACCTGGAATGCTTTGAATATACAGATCAATTTGGAGAGAATTATTATCCTAATGATACCAAGTATTCCAATCCATAAACATGCTATATCTCTTCATTTATTTAAATCTTCTTCAATTTCTCTCAGTAATGTTTGGTAGTTTTAAGAATGCAGATCTTACATGTCTTTTGTCATAATTATCTCTAAGTATTTTAATATTTTGATGCTATTGTAAATTATATTAAAATTTTTTTTTTCAGATTGTTTTCAGTGTATAAAAATACAATAGATTCTTATATATTGATCTGGTGTCCTGTCACCTTGCTAAATGCACTTATTAGTTCAGGTAGTTTTTTGGTTTGTTTTGTTTCTTTTGGATTCTGTAAGATTTTCTATGTAGATGATTATGTGGTCTGTGAAAATCTGGAATTAATGCATTGGCTAAACCCTGTATACTACAATATTGAATAGAAATATTTAGAGTAGATCTGCTTGCCTTGCTGCTTGTATTTACAGTAGGTTTTGTGAAGTCAGCATATCTAGTTGGATCTTACTTTTTCTAGTATGATAATCTCTAGATTTTAATAAAGATGTTTAGACCATTTCCAGTAAATACTACCACTGATATATTTGGATTTAAAGCTAAAATCTTTCTCTCTGCTTTACGTTATGCTATCTGTTCTTCGTTTTCTTTTTTCTTTTCACTTTCTTTTGGATTCAGTATTTTTATGAATTCCTTTTATCTCCTGTATTAGTCCTATTTTTTATATTTTCGTAGGCTTGGTATCTTTAGGGGGCAAAGAAAAAATCTGCTTTCAATGGCATTAGTCTCTCCATGGCATCACCTCTATAAATTAAAATCCTGTGGGTACAAATGAGACATCCCCTTTGTTGACTTCTTAGCAATAACTCTTTGCTGTATTATTTTAGTGGTTGACTTAGAGTTTACAGTGTGCTACATCTTTAACTTACTACAGTCTACCTTCAAGTGATATTATACAATGTTACATATAGTGCAACCACCTTACAACAGTATACTTACATTTCTCCCCTCCTAGCCTTTGTACAATTATTTTCATAGAATATTTTTACATATGTTATAAACAACATAATATGTTATTATTCTTTCTTTAAGCAGTCAGTTATGTTTTAAAGATGTTTAAGTAATTAAAAACATGTCTCATATTTACCCATGTAATTACCATTTCTAGTGTCCCTCATTCCTTTGTGTAGTTTTGTATCTCTCTCTAGTATTATTTTCCTAGTTCTTAAAGGATTTCCTACAAAATTTCTCATAATATAAGTTTGCTGGCAATAAATTCTTTTAGCTTTTGTGTTGTAAAAAAGTCTTTATTTTGCCCTCATTTTGAATATATATTTTCATTGAGTATAAAATTCTAGATTGAAAGTTGTTTCCTTTTAGTACTTTAACAATGTTACCCTACTCTCTCCTGTCTTGTGTTGTTTCCAATGAGAAATCTGCTGTCATTTACTCTATATTACTAGTTTTAAGCCATTAATAGTGGCATGTCTGGGTGGGTTTTCTTCATGTTTCTTGTGCTTGGGGTCCATTGAACTTCTTGGCTCTGCGGATTTATATTTTTTAAATCAAATTTGGAAATTTTTAGCCTTACTTGTTAAAATACTTTTCCCGCCATCCATCATTTAGAAGACTCCAATTACATATACATAGGCCAAGTGAACTTGTTTCATAGCTCACTGTTGCTCTGTTAATTTTTTCAGTATCTTTTTCTCTGTGTTTTATCTGGATAGTTTCAAGTTCACCAGTCTTTTTTTTTTTTTTTTTTTTGCTATATCCAATCTGATATTAATTCCAAGCTGTATATTTTCCATCTCAGGCATTGTAGTTTTATTTCTAGATGTTTGAATTGGGTTTTTCTTATATTTCCATGTTTATATTTAAATCTTTCAATCTTTGCCTAGTTCTTAAATATATGGAATAAAGTTACAATAACTGCTTTAATATCTTCGATATCCTTGTCTACAAATTCTGTCATTTCTGGGTCAGTTTCAATTAACTGTTTTTCCTCCTCATTATGTGTTATATTTTCCTGCCTATTTGCATGCTTGGTAATTTTTTACCAAACTGTACCTTATTGGGTCCTGGAAATTTTTGTGTTCTTGTAAACATTCTTGAGCTTATTCTGGGATACATTTATGTTACTTAAAAACAGCTTGATCCTTTTGGGTCTTGTTTTTAAGCTTTGTTAAATGGAGCCCGATCAGTCTAGGGTTAATTTTGCCCCAGTACTGAGGTAGGACTCTTCTGAATCCTCTCCACAATGCTCCATGAGTTATGAGGGGTTTTATTTGTTTGTTTGTTGTTGTTTTACTCTGGTCAGTAGAAACAGAAATTACTCCCAGGCTGTGTGAACTCTAGGGATTTTTCTCTCTGATTCTTTCAGTTGGGTACTTCTCTGACATCAGATAGTTTCCTTGTATACATTCACAATCAGTACTGAGCTGAAGAGTCAAAGGGACTATTTGAAGTAATTTCGAGCTCTGTCTCTTTGAAGGTCCCTCTTCTCTTGTATTCTCCCCTGTGAACTCTAGACACCTTGGCCTCACTAGATCCCAACCTGTATCTCCTCAACTCAGAGACCTGGATTCCTCTCCATGGACCATGACCTAAAAACTCTCCAGGCAGTAATCAGGGGCCATCATAGAAATCACCTCATTTTTTCCCCAGCTCTTAGACTACCGTCTTTTTTCCCCTAAATGTCTTGAAAACAATTTTTACATATATTTTTGTGTGTATGTTTCAAGTTGATGGGTAAATTTGGTCCCTGTTACTCCATCACTCACTGTGGCTTTGGGTTTCCTGCTTTGGAATAGGTTGGTACTTTCAAGGCTATCAGAAAAAAAAACTGCCACACTTCTCACCTCCATCCTCAACTCTCAAAGTCTCTATGTAAATTTATATTTATCTAATAAATTAATAAAGAATTTAGCTTTATAGTATTTATTATGTGAATTAATACAGTTATATCACTTCATTTATATATGTCAGAGGGTCTTGTATGATGCAATATATGTGAGGTGTTTTGGGGGAGGAAAAAGATTCACTGTGGTGCCCCCACTCATTTATTCTCTTTAAATGCCATATATATTGCAGCTTACACATATCTACTTAAGCAGATTGATGCACTATATTATCTAGTTTTAACTACATGATGCCTCTGAAAATGGACAATTAACTCAACAAGGTTCGGCAAAGACACCACGGATAGGAGATAATATAAAAACAAAAGCTTAAGAAAATACTTAAAAAAAAAGAAGGAAGATATTACACTTATTCTATTCCAAGTTTGAGGGTTTTATATACATATATATAACAGCCAAAATTTTGAGTTGCCTAACTCACACCTTCCCAGAGGAGATGGACAGAGGCGAGGCTCTGCCTTCTTGTTTCAGGTCTCGTACTGTGAACAAGTTTCCTTTTTGTGGATTATTTACTGCCATGTTTTTCATCTTTTTGTGCTTTCTGTTGGTGATTTTACTGTGCTTAACTGCTATCTACTGTTCCTAAGCGCAAGAAGGCTGTGATGTGCCTTCCAGAGAAAACATGTGTGAGATAAGCTTTGTTCAGGCATGAGTTATGGTGCTGTTGAAACACAAACGCACATAAAACAAGTTATGTATTTATTGGCTGATAAAAATATTGTGACCAAAGGCTCATAGGAATCTAACCATATGTTTTCTCTAGGAGCCAGAGTTCAATATTTGCTAGTTTAGTGTTTGGTGACTTAATAGACAATAATTGCTGCAAATAATGTGAACTGACTGCATATAAAGGGAAAACCCTACAAATCTAATGAGATTTTACAAAAAGTAGGTCAAAACATTAATATTATCAGGAAGTTTATTGAAAATTAGATTGCATGTACTAAAGTTACCAAGTGACATGCTTACAAAAATATAAGCTCTCAAGAACAATTGGTCCAGGATTTGGCAATCATCATAGTAATAACTGATTCAGAAAAAATTCATCAATGGATGATTGATGTCATCTGTGGATTACTATTTTCTGAGGAACAGAATATTGACTTAGTCTTGAAGTCTCTCTCCACACAATGCTATTAACACAAAAGGGAAAGTAAAGAGTAATTTTACAGTAGTGAAAAATTACGTGGCAGACACCACTTTAACTAAATGATCAAAGTTAACATCAAATGGAAGAAAATGACATCGTGTGCCTCTTGATAAAATGCACTGAAAAGGACACAGAATCACTTCTATGACATTTCTTCCAAAAATGTATAACCTGATTCTAATCAGGAAGAAACAAATCCAAATTGCTTGATTTTTTGAAAAATATCAAGGTCATGAGGAAGAAAGGAAGATTAAGGAACTGCTCCAGATTAGAAGAGATGAAGAGGCATGTGAAGTAACTGCAGTGTGTGATTCTCAATGAAATCCTGGATAGGAAAGGACATTATTGGGATAATTGGTGAAATTTGAATAAAGCTTGCAGGTTAAATAATAGTGTTCTATTAGTACTAAGTTCCTGGTTTTGGAGAGAGAATGTTCTAATTCATAGGGAATATGAACGGAAGAATTTAGATGTAAAGGAAGCCTCATATCTGTAACTTACTATTGGATAGTTCATAAAAAAATAATGTATGTTTATTCAGAGAGACTGACAAAGCAAACATATATCAGTAAAATGATAACAGCTGGGAGAAATCTAGGTGAAGATTATACAAGAGTTCTTTGTACTGTTCTCACAACTATTTCACAATAAAAAGTAAAAAAATAAATGGACTTTTTCTATGATGACAATCGTGATTAGTAGTATGCCATGTAGCAGATAGTTTTGGGGGAAAATTTCTATTTACTCTGGTCCTATTAGGAAAAGTGACATTTTAAACAATAAGTGGTTAGAGATGCTTTTTAAATAGAAACTTTGTCACAGAAAGAACATTTGGGGTTAGATATTTGAAAATATTTCTTATTATCATGACCCTTTAAAAACTTTGAGCATACTTATAAAAAATGCTGTATTTGCGCACTTGAATGAAAATGTGGTAATAACATTTTCTAACCTGTTGAAAAGTCTTCCAAATGTGGTGTTTCAGCAGAATTCTGTTTTAGATAATATTTCTTCATAACAAACAACTCCAAAACTAAGTAGTTTAAAATAATTTATGATTACTTTTCACAGTTCTGTGTTCAAAACCAACTGGATGGTTTTCACTTGGAGGTCTTACACACAGCTACAGGTACATGCTGAGCAGGGCTCAAGTCACTTGAAGATTTCTCATTCACATGTCTGGTGTCTGGGCTAGGTTGGCTGGAACATTTGAGGGCTGGCCAGGCATCTCTTTGCTTCTTTCTCCATGTGGATTGTTTGGGCTTCCTCATGGCATGGCAGTCTCCAGGTAGCCACCATCTGGTGGCTGTCTTTCCCCAGAGCCCGTGTTCTAAAAGAATCAGACAAACTCCAAGAGGCTTCTTCTTTTTTTGCTGTGTGTGGGCCTCTCACTGTTGTGGCCTCTCCCGTTGCTGAGCACAGGCTCCAGACGCGGAGGCTCAACGGCCATGGCTCACGGGCCCAGCCGCTCTGCGGCATGTGCGATCTTCCCGGACCGGGGCACGAACCCGTAAGCCCTGCATCGGCAGGCGGACTCTCAACCACTGCGCCACCAGGGAAGCCCCCAAGGAAGCCCCCGAGGAAGCCCCCGAGGAAGCCCCCAAGAGGCTTCTTATGGCCAAGCCTCAGAAGTCTGGCAGCTTCACTTTTACATTATTCTACTGGCTAGATCAGTCACAAACCAGCCAAGATTCAAGGGAACGAAAGAACAGACTCCTCGTCTCAGTAAGGAAATGACTTGCATCAGCAAGGAGGGAAGGAATTGATGGTGGCCATCTTGGTGAGAAGCTACCAACTTTTGAGTCTAATTTGTTAAAATACAGAAACTATGACAAGTTCTGATTACTCCATAAGGAAAACACTGATGTATGGAGAAATGGACATTTTCCAGTTAAACTTTAGGCAAAGACGATGATCAATTGGTGGATGGCATTTCAAAATGAATATCTTAATTTGGTCAGTACAGCCAACCATGTACTTCTTCCCTTTGAGTCCACCTTTGTGGGGTAACATCTTCATCTATGACAGATAATAAACTGAACTTAGAACCAGAGTTTTGAATGGTTGTATCAAAAAGTGTAGAGTCAAATTTTTTAAAAAGGAATATATTCAATCATTTTATTCTCACTAAATATTGCTATTAATAATAGTTTTATTGAAAGAAGAAACTTTTAATTATTAATAAATATCATAAAATACTAACTACTTTTTATCATCCCTTTTAACTTCCATTTTTATATATAATTTACATACATGATATACGTGTACATTTGCACATTAGAGAAAGACATGAAAGTATTGTGCTAAGAGCATAGATTCTGGAGCAAGATGCCTGGGTTTATTACTTGCTGTGTGACCCAGAACAGGTTACTTGACCTCTCTGTGCCTCAGCTCTCAATTCTAAGTAGGGGCAATGATAATACCCTATCATAGATTGTGAGCAGTATTTGAGTTAATATATAGCTTGGCTTATAGTATTTAGCTATAACTATTACTATTCAGCAATATCTTTTAAAATAAAAACATGCAGACCATTTGACCAAACGATTCTTCATCTAGGTATAACTATAGAGAAATACTCGTGAACGCCAGAGGCTTTGTACAAGGATGTCCATTGAGGCAACATTTGTAATAGGAAAAAAGGTGGAAACCATCTAAATGTATAGGGGAAGAGTTTAATAAAGTATGGCAAATAGATATGGTGGAATACTTCACAGTAGTTCCAAAGAGGAAGTAGATTTTCATGTACTGATATGGGAACATCACCAAATAGTAAGTTAAAAATCAAGTTGTGGCACAGTAAGTATGACATGATTCAATATATACAAAAGACAATAACAAAATTAAGCCATACATTTGTATATTTGTAGTTGTATATAAATATAAATATTTCTATTTGTATATAAATCTTTGCATTGTTATATAAGCCTATAAAAACATCTAGAAAGATATATGCCACACTTAGTTTACAGAAGAGTGGGTCAAACAGAACTGTGAGGTTTTCTGTACTTTATAAATATTTTATAAGAATGCATCCATATAATGATTATATAATTTAAGATATATTTAAAATATTTGTAAAAAGAGTGTGGGAGTCACTTATCTAGATTGTGGAAGGAAGACTGCATTGAACTTGACATGTGCACAATTAGTCTCATAATTAGTTACTTAATTGTGATCAGAATGGGGAAAACAGACAAGTGGGCATTTTGTTGTTCATTCTCAGACTACATTTCACCCATTACCTTCAATGTAGTAAGAAGAATTGTTTTTCCTTATTTTTTCAGCTAAAAAATGGTGGGGAGAAATTTTCTGAAAACATTTACTGTAGTCAGCAGCACAAACAGAAAATCTAAGAACTTATGCAGTTTGCTCCTTTCAAAATTCACCATCGATAAGCATTTATAAAATTAAAGAAACATTATCGATTAATCCCATGCATGGAAGAGAGTTTCCTTTAGCTACTGTAAGTATTCCACTCATTTCCTTGAGAAAAAAAGCAGTAGTATGACAGAATATTAAATTCATATCGTATATTATTCCTAAGTGAGAATCACTTTTCAAAAGTCCTGCTCGTAATCGTGTCTTGATATATAACTTTACTACATGCCTTGAAGTCATTGGCAGTTCTCCAAGGAGACCAAACAGAACTTCAAATATTATTTCAGACCACTGAGGGAAAGGGGAGAAGTAAGATTGATTTCGTTTTAAATGACTGGAGCCAGGCTCTGCAAGGGCTAGACTTTTTGCCTTATTCCTGTGGCTTTTCTTTGCCAATTAGGGAGCATCACCTGGATGAGAGAGTGGGCGCCGTCTAACAAAGAGGTGGGGAGAAGCGTGCTCCTCCAACAGCTGCCTGTGTGTGTCAGCCCAAGTTACAGAAGGGAGCAGCTGTGCCCCCATGAGAAAATCCACTCATATCTAACAGGAAGACAAGTGACCCCTGCAACTGCAGAAAAGCAACTTGATCCCCTTCTGGAAAGTGATGGCCTTTGCAGTTTTTACAGGGTTAGGGGCAGTCAGAGGAGAGACCCCATCCTCAAAATCTGCCCTTTGGGGGGGTCATGTGGCCCTGACAGAAACCAAACGAAACTCCTGAGCCACAGAAGGAAGCCTTTCCACGTGGCAGGTGCTTAAGGGCTTGTGGTTTAGGTGTTTGGCTTTTGGTGCCCGGAAGATGAGAGGGAAGAGGAAAAACGTGCTTTTGCTCTGCCCGGTTTCCACATGAAAGCAGAAATACAGAACCAGAGAGCTGGGAGCTCGGTGAGCGGTCATCATCCGCATGATGGTATTTCCTACAAGGAAATCTTTTCAAAACATACTGGGGGACCCTGTGTCGTGAGCAGAAAGCAGTGAGGGGCAGGGAGGGAGGAGAAGGCAGGTTTCAAGCCCTCAACAGTCCAGGCCACAGAGAAAAAGGATTCCTAATCAAAATGCTTTCATCTTAACCAGTGCCCCTGGGGATCTGGGGGCTCTGCTTCCAAGTGAGGATCATGGAAGGCATGTGACTAACAGACCAAGGTGAAACAGTATCCCTGCTAATACTGAAGCCATGTTCATGGAAACGCTGGATAGGTTTACCTCGTCCAGACATAAGGGAACCACTATGATACAGCCCTGGGACAGGACAATGAGGACTATTTCTGTTCTTTTGGTGTGTCTTTAACTGTTCTTAGTTTTTTTCAGATAAGCAATACACTCACGTGGTTCAATAACCAGAACATATTAATAATGGTACAGCCAAGACTGTCTCCCATCTTCCCAGACCCCATTGGGCAGCCACTTACTGTTAATTGTCCTTTCAGAGTTTCCTTATGCAGGTACAAACACATGCAAATGTAGATCATTGTCTCTCCTTTTATTTACTCAATGGCATGAAGTTATAGAGGGCTTCATTCCTTCTTTTTTTTTTTTTAACAATTTCATAACCTCCCATTGAATGGATGTATAAGAATTAATTTAACCAGCAGGCTGCTGACGGACATTAAATTGTTTCTAGTTTTTTGTGATTATCAACAAAGTAGCCAAGAATGACACTGTACATATGTCAATTCGATTCAACCTTATGCAAGTTTTCTATATAATAGATTTCCCAAAGTGGAATTACAGGGCCAAAAGGCACATGGATTTTGCAGATGTGTTTAAATTATTCTAGATGCCTATAAGCTATCTAGGATAATTTTCCACATTTTCACCAACAGTGTATATTCACACTTTGGACTTTTGCCCTCTGATCAGTGAAAACTAGTATCTCATTGTAGTTTTAATTTTGTCTTTTATAAATTTATTTATTTTATTTTTGGTTGTGTTGGGTCTTCGTTGCTGCTCACAGGCTTTCTCTAGTTGCAGCGAGCAGGGGTTTCTCTTGTTGTGGAGCATGGGCTCTAGGCGTGTGGGCTTCAGTAGTTGTGGCAGTAGTTTTAATTTTTATTTTTCTTATGAGTGAGGGTGAATATCTTTTTATATGTTTAAGAGCTATTTGTACTTCCTTTTATGTAAATGGTCCAATGCATAAAGTCCTATCCATACCCTTTGTCCATGTTTCTGTTGAGTTGTTTTTTTTCTTATAAATTTCTATTGAGCTCACCCAGTGATTTTTTACAATTTTTGGTTATTGTATTTTTCATTTTTAGATTTTTTTCATTTGTTTCTTCATTACATATTCTATTTTCTGTGACTTTCTATTTTTCATTTGTTTCAAGCATTCATAATTGCTTTAAAATTAAAACATTTATATAATAGCTGCTTTAGAATACTCATCAGATAATTCCAACATCTGTGTCATCTCAATGGTGATGTCTGTCGATTGCCTTTTTTCTTCTGAGTTGAGATTTTCATGGTTTTCAGTGTGATGAGATGAGGATTGTGTCCTAGACATTCTGAGTATTATGTTATGTGACTCTGGTTCCTACTTAAATCTTTTATTTTAGCAGGCAGTCAACTTGTTTAGGTTCACAATGCATGTCCTGGTCCACTCTGTGGGCTGTACTTCAAAGCTCAATTTCGTATTCAAAGACATGGCAGAGCTGTTCTGGTCTGCCCCACTGTGTGTTCCCCTGAGACCAATCTGAACCTGGGTGATGTTTCAGACAAGTGTTCAGCTTTTCTGACCTTTTAAACCTTTGTTGTGTTGCTTCTTACCTGTTTTATGTACAGGTCACAGAGAGTTCTGCCCAGGATTCCAGATTTAGGAAATCACTTTCTCTAGTTCTCTACTTTCCATAATCCTCCCGCATGTTCCAGTTAGGAGTGGGGGCCGGGGGCATCTCCTAGTTGTAGAAGGAGGGATGGCTAAGTGGGTTCTACCCACAGCTCCCACCTGTAACACCTGGTGAGGAGGGGGAAAAGCAAATCTTTTTTGGGCTGTTTACCTACAGAACAGCAGAAGGAAGGACTCATCTGGCTGAGTTGAAGGCTTTCAAGCCTTTATAAACCACGGTACCTCCATAAACCATGGTTATCTAGGTAGTAATTCTTGGATCAGTCCCCACATTTATCTCCTGAGGACAAACATTAATGCTCAGAAGCAGCTGGTTAAGCCCATAAGAAGGAAATACTTGAATAACTACCTCATAATATGCAAAGTCCTCTCCCACTAAGTCCTCGAATTTCACACTATTCTGCCTCTTCTAATATCCTGATTCTAAATTACGCTCCTCCAAGCCTGCCAGTCAAAGAAAGGGACCCATTGCTGAGCCAGCTGTGTCTCAGACACTTACCCCCCTGCCAATTCTTGAAGTCTCCCCCTGCAAGACTTAAGTATGTTCTCGGTCAAAGACCTTCACTTGGAGCCCTTTCTGTTTTTCCCTCTGTCTAGGTTCCTTTGTCTTATACTCACATCTCTCCCTTTTTAACAAACAAACAAAAAACCCCAGCACGCAAACAACAGCAACAACAAGAACAACAAACACACAAAAATTTCCTTCTATTTACTGCTCTCCTCTGGCTATCATCACCTTTCCTTTTCTTTCCAGGACAATTTTTTCTTTTTTAAAAAATTTAATTAACTTCTTAAAACATTTTATTTTAACTTTTCCCCATTTTTATTGAAGTGTAATTGACACACGTCACTGCATAATTTTAAGGTGTACACATAATGATTTTAATTACATATATTGTAAAATGATTGCCTCTATAAGTTTAGTTAGCATTTGTCATCTCATATAGATAAAATAAAAAAGAAAGTAAAAATTTGTTTTCCTTGTGAGGAGAACTCTTAGAATTTACTCTCTAAACTACTGTATATCACACAGCAGTATTAACTAGAGTCATCATGTTGTACATCCCATCCTTAGTACTTACTTGTTTTATAACTGGAAGTTTCTACCTTTTGACCACCTTCCTCCAATTTCTTCCCCCTCCCTGCCCCCCAGTAACCACAAATCTGATTCTTTTTTCCATGAGTTTGATTAGTTTCTTTCTTTTCTTTTTTAGATTCCACATATAAGTGAAATCACACAGTATTTGTATTTCTCTGTCTGACTTACTTCACTTAGTGTAATGCCCTCAAGATCCTTTGCTGTCACAAATAGTAGGATTTCTTCATTTTTTTTTTTTACATCCAACCAAATTTCCTAAAAGAATAATCCACAAGTCTTCATATCCCACTTCCCAGCTTTGGTAAACTCCCTCCACATCATTAAAAATATCCCATCAAGGTCCTCAGCAACCTGAACATTGCCAAGTCCAGAGAGAATATCCTGGTCCCATGTGACTCCTCACTCTTTCTCAAAACTCTCGACTTTTTGGCTTCTGTGACACTCCTCTCTTTCTCCTCCCATCCTTCTAACAGTCCTTGGTCTCCATCTATTTCTCAGCAGCCCATCCCTTCAACACAGATGATGCTGTGATAATGGCAATATTAATAAAAACCAACCTCAGTCTTTATTGAACTCTTGTACTAGGTTCTAGGCCAGGTACTTGGAATGTATTATCACATTAAATATCACATATTCTCACAACCCACATAAAACCCCTTTATGGAAATGTGGACCCTGAGAAATGTCAGGTTATTTGCCCAGGTTCATGTAGCTACTCCATGGCAGAGGACTTGGGTATCAGTTTCTCAAGGGACACATCCTTGGCCGGTTTCTCAGTTCACTTTGTATCCTCTCCTTGAATTATTTTGTCCATTTTCATCGTCTTTAATGAGTGATATCTGTGAAAAGTTTTTCCCAAACTAAGTTTCCAACTCCTATACCAAGCTTCCTCCTGAACTTGTCACTCTGGGTATCCCCTAGAAACATCCAACTCACAGTATATCTATCTGAACCCAACATATTACTCCCTCCATGTCACCTGATCCTCCTTCCATATTCTAGGTCTTGGAAGTGGGACAGCCAGCTTCCACCCAGCTGTACAAGAGACACACAAAGAACTTTTGACTCTTCCCCTCTCCGTTACCCTTCGTTTATCATAAAATATATTAATTTTTCTTCCTGGTTCTAGAATCCAGCTTTTCTTTAGTCTCTTCTTTTGATTATGGCAGTGGAGTCCTACCAGGTCTTTCTACTCCCATTTTATCTCTTTTAAGTCAGTAAGTTGTACTCCAAGAATCTTCTTCCCCCATAAAGTATAAAAATGACATTCTGGTTATCTGTTGCGATACAACAACCACATGAAGGCTTAGAAGTCTAAAACAAATTTTATTATTGCTCAAATTTTATGAGTTGATGGGGGCAATTCTCATTCAGGGTCTCTCATGAAGTTGCATTCAGATAGTGACTGGGACGGGAGTCTTCTAAAGCCTTGACCTTGACATTCATGATGGTTTCTGGCTGGGAGCTCAGCTGGGGTGACGACCAGAGCACCTACATGTGCCATGTACCTGTGGTTTGGGCTTCTGACAGCATGGGTTTGCTTCTAAGAAGAGGTATCAGGTCCGAAGAGAGTGTTCCAAGAGACCAGGCAGAAGCTCTAAGACGTCTTAAGACCTACCCTCGGAATGTTGCTTCTGTTACCTTCAAGAAGTTGCTTAGACCAGCCCTAGATTCAAGAGGAGGGGAATTAGACTCTATCTTTGAATGTGATGAGCACATGTACAGAGAGATAAGTCATTGAGGAGGTTATCACGGAGACTATTTAGCTCAACGACTGTATCATTTTTGTGTGCTGAACTCTTTCATTGCTCCCCAGTGAGTAGGAGATGAAGTCCAAGCTTTCTCAAATACCACACATAGACTTTCCAGGGTTTGCAACACCGGTTTCTCCAACATCTTTTCCTTCCACTCCCAGCCTCCCACAATTGTTGTTTGCAAATCCCTCCACCCCACCTCTGCCATAGACCTTAATGGCTATTCTCTCCTGTGATCCACCTTAAAATCCCTACCTATCCTCTCACTTGGTCAACTCCTACTTTATCCTTTAAGACTACGTAGACATGAAGCTCACCTGAAATCCCAGCTTGGGTGGGGTGAGTCACTTTTGTGGGCTCCTATTGCACCCTGGGTGCACTTATCATAATACTTGTATTGATATACCTGTTTATGCTTCTCTTTCCCTCATACTCCCAGGAGGTTAGCCTCTCGAAGGCAGGAACCAGATCCCCCTCATCTTTGCACCTTTGATACACAGTGTCTGCACAGAGGAGGTGCTCTAGGATTGGTTGACATGACTGTGTGCTCACTGTGTGGCAGATCTGAGTCTTCTCCATCATCCATGATGCGGTTTTTCTACATAGAACATTGCAGCACCTTTAATGCAAGAAAACAGGGAGTAGAGGGTGTGGCTGCTTTGTAATGTATCAACTTGCCTAGACTGACCTACGTTTCCCAGAATTCCTTCCCCTTTATGTTTCAGGTTAGGGTGGGCCACAAGAGAGTCTCTTGTGGCAGATTTGGAGGGAGGAAGTGAAGGAGCAGCCGGGATGTAGCTCACAGGTTGGTGCTTCTCTGCTGGCTCGTTTTGTTGGTGTGAGGGCAGCAGCCAGGCTTGCAACCGTTCCTCTCCCTCTGTATCCTCCTTCGGCTTCTCTGCCTCCTGGGACAGCTCTGTGATGAACGGCACCAACTTGTCCTACAGGACATCAACACCGCCAAAGTCGGTGGCAGCAAGAGTTGACATGGGTTTGTCTGTCCCCTTGGATTCCAGCTAGTCCTTGCTTCTCTACTGCCTTCACTGAGACAGTAGCCTTATAAAGACTGCCTGCTCAACTCCCACAATTTTCTAAGGTAAAAATCCTGTGAAAAAGATATATCTATATCTATATCCATGCAGGCATATGTACATATATATACACATATGCATACCAAATACATATATTACCGCCTAGTGATTCTGCTTATCTGATCAAACTATGACTGATGTGGGTGAAGGGAGGTTACTGGGCAAAATTTAAGACATGTCAAAAACAATGACAAGCCACCTGGCTTTCGTAATAACAGTTGCTGTAATAGAAATACAACCCATCAGAGCGCCGTAATAGCTCATGTCACAGGACAGCATCGGAGTTCACAGTGAGCCTTTGGAGCCAAGAAGCTGGATTTCAAGGCTGGTTCCTCACTTTATAGCTATGTTCATTGGGCATACTCCAAGCCTCGGTTTACTCATGGGTACAATAGAGGGAACAATTGCATGAGATAATCCACATGAAGTTCTTAGTATGTGACTACCATGTAATTAGTGCTTAAACCAAGCTAGCTGATATTAACCACGTAAAATATACAAATACTTGTATATATCACACTTGACCCTAATTTATATTCTATTGATTTACATTATGCCTATAATTCATAAACTGTCTTTATGAAGTACATGCGTACTCCATAAACTGAAGATGAGAGATTATAGTGCACTGTAGAGTTAATGAGTACAAATATTTTGAGACCATCCCTAGTCATTGATGGGTTAAAGAATTTATAGTAATAAATATAAATACAAGTATATTTATAGATATAAATATAAATAATGTCAGCAATATTAATGAGATGTCAATAATGATGTCAGCAATATTAATGAGATACAATCGATACATCATTACCATGATGTAGTCAGCTTGTGTTAATTATGTAACTTCTTCATTTCTTTTGCTCTTTCAGAAATTTCCCTTTAGCCCTAGAGTTTTAAATTCTTCCTACTTTAAAAATTGAATCGATCCATATATTTAAAACTGCTTTGTACATTTAAACCTTATGTTTGGCTCTTCTCCCCATGTTAACTTTTTAGGGAGTCATTTAAGAAGGTAGACAGAGTCATGGCATTCAGAGCCAGCTGAAATATCGATCCTTCTAGATGGCATCCGTGACCTACCAAAAACTTAGCAAAATGAGGAAATGACATAAATCCTAGAAGTCCCGTTGGCTCTCGGCGATGTCGTTTGCAGGGAGTGTGCAAAACAGAGAGTGAGGGAAGGTCTTGGAATGATTTGACTTTTTTACTCTTCTTGCCTTTTGGAACATTTGATTTTTTTTTTTTTTTAGTTCTCTGTTTATGAATTGAAAATGCTTTTGTTTATTAAGCTAATTAAATTATTTTAAGAACATAAACAATGCAAGATAAGGGACTCAAACATTGTGAGTCTCTCTGTCTCTCTCTGTGCTAACAAACGGTCCGTGTCATAATAAAACAAGTCTATTTCTAAATAAGGCAAAAACGACTGGGTCTCGTCTGGCGGAGCAAGACACCAAACACAGCGTCCCACTGTTTCTGCTGCCCCTGCTGCACCCTGGGAACTTCATGAAACCCAGTATTATGTAGCGGAGACCAAAGGTCAGTTCCCAGGCAACAAAAGACAATGCCCTTGATATTTGCTTATCACCCTTGAGTGAGTGGGGAAGGCTCTAGATCATGAGAATTTAAAGCAGCCCCTTCCCCATATCTGCCTGAGACTGTGATGATCTGAATTTGTACATGTTCTCACCTCATGAGCCTATCTATATACACCTTGAGAGAACTCCACAGTTTGTATTCCCACCTGGCATATAGGAGGCATTAGACATTAACGGTATTCTATGGAATAAAGAAACAATTTGAATTTTTGTTTTGGAAATGAAACTTCAGTTCAAACATAATCTCATATGAAGTCCCAATTTATAAGATAAAGCAAAGCCGGAGCCTTGGCCACTCCTCTTTCTTCCCCCTTGAGTAAGCTTCCTAGGAGTCCTTGGAACAGTAACTTGAAGATAAAAGATGAGATGAAAATTCTTGCATTTCTAAATGCTACTTTCTGAAAAACCCACTGTAATGTTCTTCAGGCCCAAGAAATGAGGGAGTGTATGTACCTTAGGCAGAGGCAGAAAGTATTCATCCTGCTTGCTGTATCTCTGAGGGTGCGCCTCAATGCCAGGCACTGCACGTGACTGATGGAGGCTGAGTCTGCTTCCTTACAGATTCTGAATCCCAGCCAGCACAAGTGGGGACTCCAAGGCTACCTCCTGAGGGATGCAGATCTCCAAGCCCAAGGCCCAGGGGCCTGATGCACTCCTGTCTCTTTCCTGCCTGTATCTCTCTCCCTTCTTATACATGGGCCTCTATCCATGGCCTGATTCGCCCCAGCTCCAGGGAATTCACCAGAAGCATTTATTTACCTAGAATCTAGGAGCACAATGGAAGCTGGGTAAATCAACATTTTTTAGGGACACGAAGGGAACTAGTATTTGAGTTGCTATTCTGGGGCACATACTCTTAGATCAAAAAGAAAGTAGGTACAGTGTAGAATATATTCTCTCTTTTCAAGGTACTCATGGTGTCATTGGAAAGAGAGTATGTGCCACCTTGTGCTATAGATTTATCCTGAGGGCCAGGTGGTATCATGGCCATGGAAGACCTGCTTGGTGCAAGAGTCAGGTTTTAACTATAACTGGGATCATCGATCGCTGTGAGCATGTGGTCATGATGCATAAGGCACAGTCTAGTCTGTTCATCTTAGTTTTTAAAGTACATTTCAGGAATCCAAGGAAACTTCTGTGTCATAATATCAAAAATGAAACTCAGGGACGAAGGATGATACTCTCTTGCTGTTAAGGGAGGACTGGGTTTCAGGAAGCAATGTCTCTGGAGGCGGGGTTCCCTCTTCTGTGAAGTCCACTTGTTGCTCTTTGGACCTTGTTGTGCTGGGTGATGCATCAGTCAGCAGGGTGAGACAGAGTGTGCTTGACTGGGTCTGAGCCTCAAAGCCGAATTCATGAAGATGCAGCCTCGTTTCTGACTTTGGCTCTCATTCCTGCCTTTCATGGGTTCACTGATAGCTTTTGTAAGTTAAATATCCACAAGCAGACACAATCTCTGGCAAGTTCAGCTGGAGCCAGGGAGACTAACATTCTAGATGGCTGGCTTGGTGCCCATTGTTTCCTGTTCGGATGATAGATTATGTGAACACCCAGATTATAGCCATGATATAGCTAGAGAGCTGACTTGTTGCATGTACAGTTGAGTAAATTTTTATAATGAGGATGTACAATTTTTCAAACATCAATTATGTTATGAGGCAAAATGATGTCTATTGCTTTGCATTCTATCAATGCCTCAAGATTGTGTCTATTGTACATTCTCAATTCTTCATCAGGAACCCTTATTTGGGGACATACATAGCATGTTTTTCACTATTTTTTAAAGAAACAATTTAAGCAAGCACTTTTTTGTGAAGAGCCTTCAGATAAGAGAGAACAGAGACCCTGGAAAGGGGTGTGTGATGGCCACTTTCCATAACTTTCTCTCACTCCATCTTAGCCATCATGCAGATTTCTGTTTTCTTCTTTGTGATGTTGCCTGAGCGGCATCCCAACGTGTCCCCTATTCTTACCTGGGGCTTGGAGAGCAGCGCCCTCCCAGGACGGGGAGAAAGGAGGAAGGGAGTCCACAACCTGGTCACTCTGACCTTTCCCAACTCTATTCTCTGGTTTGGTTTTCTCAGCACAATTGTGTCCCTCCCATCCCCTCTTCTTCCATCTTTTTTCTCTCTTCCCTTCTCCCCTCTTTCCACTCTCCCCTGCTCCAGACTCAGCCACTATGTTGGGCCAGGAGAGGATAGTTTCAGTGTGCTTCTTCTTGGAAATCTTTCTTTCTTCTATCTTTCTTTCTTCAAGGTGCTAGAGGGGTTGGGTGGAGGGGAACACAAAGTTCCAGATTCATGAAGGAAAGGAGTGCTGGTGGGACCAGGGCTGAAGCTCGCAGAGCTGGGGATGGAAAGACCACTCTTCGTTCTCAACGCCCCACTTTCAAAATGACCCAGAGAGGAAGCTGCAAAATTTCATCCTGCTTCTCAGAGGGCTGAGATGGCGTGACAAGAGCTGTGGTTGGAAATCAGCAGGTCGATGGTAAGGGAAAGTAGGAAGAGTGACAGTGGTGGGAGACACAGCATAAAGTGTCTCCAAGGAGTTCTCTCAGGGGGAATTGCTGAATTCCTAACTTCCAGCCCCTTGGAACACCCCATCAGCCTTCCTGGTGACTTTTTTTTTTTTTGCGGTACGCGGGCCTCTCACTGCTGTGGCCTCTCTCGTTGCGGAGCACAGGCTCCGGACGCGCAGGCTCAGCGGCCATGGCTCACGGGCCCAGCTGCTCCACGGCCTGTGGGATCTTCCCGGACCGGGGCACGAACCCGTGTCCCCTGCATCGGCAGGCAGACTCTCAACCACTGTGCCACCAGGGAAGCCCCCTGGTGACTTTTCTACTCCTTACTCCATGCCTAATCCCTGCTTTCCTCTCCCCAGGACAAAGCACCCTTTGGGCTACTTAGGTGGTGAGGCCCTTTACCATAGATCCTGCTATGGCATCAGGCAAAGGGTCTCAGGTTAAAACTGACCCCAAACCACCACAGAGGACTACCCCAGCCGAGATAAAAGGGAAGCTTCTTTCTCCAGCCCTCCCAGAGTTTTCAGGGCTGCCACCTGCTTGCTTCAGAGGCCTCAGTGCTCCCAGGGCAGAAAGGTCCAGGCGTTCATGTTCACATAGGCTGCGGCACTAATGGAGAAATTCTCCCGCCAGTCTACTGGGAGGAATAGCTCCTGAAACAGATTGTAAAGGGCTGGGCCAGGACTCGCTCTCCTGTGACTTGGCACTTAATGTACCTTTTTCCACTGGCAGGGATGGAGCAAGAGGCCAGGCTGCGCCCCTCAGATGATGGACGCCCTGCCCAAACCATGTCTGTGAGGCTCCAGTCCTGTGCTCCCCAATTCTTCAATCCTGCCCTGGGCCCACGAGGGGTTTATTGAGTGGAACTACGCTTGACACCGAGGTGGCAGATTGGAGGCCAACCTCGTGACACGTTCCGAGTGTGAAATGACTTAAATCTGGGGGCCCGGTTCCAGGAGTCCCAGAGGCATGATGCTGGTGCCCAGACAGCGGCTGTCCCCCACCGGCTGTGAATCTGTTTCCCCACCCCTGGGCTGCCTGGTCAATATCAGGGTGTTTGCTGCTGGATTTGCCCCGTGTCTCCCCGGGCGTCTGGGTTGCAGCGAGTGCACATTTCTGGGCTGCGGGGGATGGGTCGCCAGCCAGCGTGCTGGGGGCTCCCCCCTCACCCCGAAGTCGCAGCTGTGATGACTTCATGACTCTCACATGGCCCTGGGGCCGGGGAACAGGGCCGGGATTGTATTTGCAGGCTGCAAGCGCACGTGTGAAAGAACTGTGTCAGGCTAGACCTCCTGCCGCAGGAGTTTGTGAAAATCCGCTCTTAACTCCAGCAAGAACGCCTGAGTGCCCCTGCCCACTCCTCCAAGACCCTTCAATAGACTGAGTCCTGAGGTCCTTCTCAGCTGTGGGCCACGTGGAGGGAATGATCCACACTAAACCACCTTTAGGTGGGTTTTCAGGTTTTAGGGGAAATAATGACATTTTGCATTTGAATCTGCCAATGAGCCCACGTCTGTATTAGAGCAGTCCTGGGGAAAGAGATGGCTCTATTTCTCTTAGTAGCTTGTTTGCCTCTCCCCCGGAGAGATTCAGGGGAAGGGCCGTGGCCACAAGACCCTCAGGACCTTGCTTCACCAATGTCCGGATAGTGGGAGAAATGAGACTTGAGACCCCATGTGATGTGATTGTCAAGCTTCCTGTCATTTCAATGTGGTGACAGTGTTCCTGGCCATGACTGGATGGGAGGAGCTTGTGCCCAGGGGCCATCAGGTATGTTCATTGCAGCATTGTTTGTGATGGTGACAAATTGGAATAACCTAAGTGTCTATCAAAGAGAATGGAGAAATAAAATATGGTGTATTTAGATGATGGCATTGTATACAGCAGTTAAAACAGATAACCAGACTGGGCTAGGGCTCAAAAATGAAAAAAAAAATTAATGAGTTGCAGAATGATAACTACAGTATGAAACCATTTATGGAGAGAGAAAGAGAGAAAAGAAAACAGAAAAACCCTCATGAGGCCAGGCTGTGCTTTCTGTTCTGTGCTGTGCAGAGGCCCGGAAGCCTGGACCCCAAGCTCCAAACGGTCTATGGGAAGGTGAGAGGGACTGAAATTGGGGAAGGTGGTCAAAAGTTCCTTAAGTAAAAGTTCTAATGTTTAAGGGGAGAATGATTTCATTTATTTCTTATATAATTAAAAATCGATTATAAAATAGGGGAAAATGAGGTGTTAGTGGTTTACAAACTTAATCCACCCCGATTTAGCAGGTGTGGAGCTTTGTGTTTTTGACCTATTTGTAGGTAATTAGTGGTTTTAGTTCTTTTTTCTTTCTCTTTGCTGAGATGTAGCGAACTGATATGATAGAAAGGGTAGGACAAGATACCATAGTGTGTGTGTTCATAAATCCGCAAGGGGCTGTGTCAAGCGACACTCAAGGAAGTCCTTTGCTGAGCAGTTAGTCTGCAGACTGTGGCCTTGTTGAATCACAGGGTCATCACCTGTGATGACATCACAGGTCATCGTGACAAGCACCGGTGCCGCACTTATTGCTCTAACTGGGCTGGGAGAAGCGGGTGGGCCAGGTACCCAGGTAACCTGCATTGGACGTAGTCCTGACACTTCCCTTTGCACCTTCCACTTGGAAAATCTTGCAAGCAGATGCATGTTGGAAATTCACTTTACATGGGGGGGGGGTTAAGTGAATAATTTAGCTAAGAATAAACCCATATACACTCACAGGTGGTGATTGCTATAATTACAGAGATTTTCAAGCACAAGATATAGTTCTGTATGTGTGTGTATGTGAATTAATAATATAGAAGTTTAAAGATAAGAAAAGGAAAACATGCTTTTGCAGAGAACAACCTTTAAAATTAGGAAAGAAATTATGAACCTATTAGGAAATGGCTTACTGTGTTTTATAATCAGTACCAATAATATTAGTTGTGTTCAAAAATATTCTTTTCCTTAATTATAATAATTCCATTCACATTGTAGAAAATTTAGCAGTTAAAGAAAAATATAAATAACAAAATTGAAAGCAGACAAAAATGAAGCGGTGGATAGCTCAATGATTTGATTATGGATGTTTTCTTCTAGATTTTTCTATTATTGATATCACAAAATCTTCATCCTACTGGTGATATTGTTTTGTAGCCCATTTTTATCATAATGTTATTAATAATTGAAAGTCCATCACCCAGAGAAGTTCCCTTAATACACCTTTCTATTCAATTTCCTACTCACCCTAGGCCTTGGTGACCATTGATCTGATTTGTCACTATAATTTTGCCTTTTTCAAAATGTCATATAAATGGAATCATACTGTGTGTGGCCTTTGTGACTAGCTTCTTTGACTTAGCATAACACTTTTGAGATTCTTCCATGTCATTGCATATATCAGAAGTTATTTCTTTTTATTGCTGAATAGAATTTCATTGTATGGGTCTATTACAGTTTGTTTATCCAATTATCATTTTTAGGATTTGCTGAGTTTTGAAATCTGTGGGTTGAAGTCTTTCATCCATTTTGGAATATTCTTGGAGACTATTTTTTCAAAATTACTTCTGTCCAAATCTCAGTCTCTCCTCTCTGTCTGGGATGAAAGTTGCAGTGGCTACTATGTTTGCTTCAGTTCCCATACGTCTTATACTTTGTTCTGTTCTTTCCATTCTTCTTCTCTCTTGCTTCAGTTTGAGTCTTTTCTGTTGACTTTAGCTATGCTACTTTTTTTTTTAATCCTTGAATACTCATGATGATATTGCCATAAATAAGGTTGCGCAAATAGAACCTGAAAATTTACTCCTATCCTCCTTTTTAAAAAATTGAAGTATAATTGACAAACAATATCACATCAGCTTCAGGTGTATATCATAGTGATTTGATATGTATATACATTTTTAAATGATCACTACAAAAAGTTAGTTACCACCTGTCACCTTACAAAGTTATTACATGGTATTGACTATATTCCCCATGCTGCACATTACATCTTCATGACTCATTTATTTTATTAATGAGGTTTGTACCCCTTAATCCCCTTCACCTAGTTCACCCACCACCCTAACACCTTCTCCTCTGGTTATCACCAGTTTGTTCCCTGTATCTATGAGTCTGTTTCTGTTCTGTTTTGTTTATGTATTTATTTCATTTTTAAAATTCCACATATAATAAGTGAGATCATACAGTAACTGTCTTTCTCTGACTTAATTTCACTTAGCATAACACCCTCTAGGTTCATCCATGTTGTTGCAAGATTTCATTCTTTTTTATGGCTGAGAATATCCCATTGTATATATATACTCCTATCCATCTTTTGTTTGGTTAACTCTTAGTCATCATCTAGACTTCACTTCCTCAGGAATGCCTTTTCTGATCTCCAAGATGAGGCCAGATTCCCTGTTATACACTCTCAAAGCACCACATGCCTTTCCTTCTGAGTACTAACCAAAGTCATTATTTTGCTGGCATTTACTTAACTGTGGAGTTGTTTGTCTGCCTTCTCCTCTAGATCATAAGCTCCACAGGACAGGGGTTGTTGTGTCTCCTTTTTTGTTTATTATTGTTTCTCCATCTGTAGCCTGGTTCATAAAACATCATGGGATCTTAATATTTTTGAAATCTATATGGAATGTGTCCCTTTCTGGTTACTTGAAGGCCTGCCTTATCATAGCGTGGAGTACATCATCTGTGCCTGGACACCAAGCCACCCACCCTCGGGGATGGTCTTTACAGCAACATTTACTATGGACTGCCTCAGTGGACTTCAGAGGCCGAGGACAAACTGTTACGAAGTCTAAGCTCTCTCTGCTTGCCACACAACAGGCCACAAGGTGTTGAGGCAAGGAATATGACTTCATCCAGAAAGCCAGCAGACCAAGAAGATGGTAGACTAATGTCTCCAAAAAACCACCTTATTTGTGTTTGGATGCCGGTTTCTTTTATAGAATAGAGAATGGGGAGGAGATGAGGAAGTAAAGTGAAAAAGGTCATAAGATTTGCAAATGTCCCCTGGAATGGCCAGCCTAGGAGAGGAGTTGTGTTAATTTCTTCTTTCTTGCAGCCATCCACAGGTGGACAGGGTCAGCATGTTTCCCTGAACAAAGGCACTTTGGCTTAACATTCAGGCCGAGGGGCAGGGTTCCCCGAGGCAGACCATTATGTACAGACAGTATCCTTTTAGTGAACAAAAGCAGCTGAAGGCAAAGGTTACAGTAAAAGAAACAGATCCAACGTGTAGTCAGATTTGGCTCTTCCCTGTTTCAAAACCACTTACGCAAGGGCACATCAGAGAACCTGCTGTCATAGCATGGATGGAAAACCAAGCTGAAAGCAGAAAAACAATTTGAACATAACTGTTGCAGACAGCCTTTGGACTCATGGAAAACTGCTAGCTCTCTTGGCTGAATTCTTGGTTGTAAACTTCTAATTCTGTGGGATGACCTAGCAATTCTCATTTCTGGGAAACAATGGAGCTAATTCTCCGTTCTCCTGGTTTGCAAAGTATCTTCTGCTCTTTGTGACTACCATTAAGTTGCCATGCTGCCTTACTTTCACTACTGTGCTCTGGGAGGAGGAGATTTATTTGCCCTCCTTTCCTCCCTCCCTCCCTTTTCTTTCTTTCCTTCTCTCCTTCTTTCTTTCTCTCTTTCCTTCTTTCTTTCTTTCATTTGTTCTTTCTTTCTCTTTCTTTCCTTTCTTCTTTCCTTCCTTCTTTCCTTCTTTCTTTTCTTTCTTTCTTTCTTTCCTTCTTTCTTTCTTTCTTTCTTTCTTTCTTTCTTTCTTTCTTTCTTTCTTTCTTTCTTTCTTTCTTTCTCTCTTTCTCTCTTTCCTTCTCTCTTTCTCTCTTTCCTTCTTTCTTTCCTTCCTTCTTTCTTTCTTTCTCTCCTCTCTCCCTCCCTCCCTCCCTTCCTTCCTTCCTTCCTTCCTTCCTTCCTTCCTTCCTTCCTTTCACTTCTTCCCTTTTTCTTTCCCCTCTCTTTCTATATCTTCTTTCCTGGCAAAGAAAAAATATATAACTCCAAACAGTGAAATTAGTGTTTCAGCCTGGGGATCTCTACATATGCATTCCAGAGGACATAAAGTTTGAACTGGGTGAGAAAGTTGAAGTAGGATTTTCTGCATAATATATCTAATTGCACATAAAGTGGGGAACTTTCCATTTTTCCATATCCATGTATATGGACATTTATGAATCTACAGATAATAAGAATAGGGAAAAGAAGAAATAAATAAGCATAGCTAACATTTACTTATCACGTGCATTATCCCATTTAATATTCCCACATATCCAAACAGGAAGGTATTGCTAGTATCCATTTATAGAGAAAGGAACTAGATGCTCAATGGGAAACATCTCTCTAACTCTGAGAGGAAAATCTTGGAAGGTACCAGTGATGCTTTTAAAATTTATATTAACCCTTATTTTTATGGAAATGGCACTGTTAGCGAATTTAACTTGCCAGCACATGTCTCTGATCATTTCCTCTATTGTTGAAAACCTCCCAGTGGTCCCCTATTTTCTAACCAAAGCCAGGCAAGTTGACATATCATGGAACTTTCCAGGGACTTGCTGTTCTAGTGCACACTGGGAATTTCCAACTTATTTTCCCATGGAATGCATTTTCTCCTGGATCATCTTCCAGTTTTCCAGTGACCTTGGATATGCTCACCTGTAAAATAAAATGTAAGTACTTAAATCTTGTTCCTCATACCATAGTTTACTCATTTCTGGCTATCTTGAAAGTTTGATGGAGCCAGGCAGGTAATGTAAATGCAAGAAGCCACAAAGAATGAAGTGATAGGTGATAACTGACCTTCCACAGAGAAGGGAGGTCGGGAGCATGACCCACTAGAAAGTATACACCTGACCAAAGGAGCTTCCAGCTCTAGCTGAATGTTGTGAAATGTAGGCTCACAATGATGGAGATTTTGCTATCCCAAGAGAATTTGGAAGCTGGATTTTGATTTAAACTATTCTGATTTTTAAAGAATGGCAACTAATGCGTGTTTAAAATTCTTTGTGGGTGAACACTGTGAGCCAAGCAAAACACACACACAAACTGAGTTTGGCCAGTGCAACAGCTTGTTCGTGACTTTGACTCTACGTAATAAGATCTCTGCTTCCTTTTTCTGCAATAAAATGACACAAAATTGTTGAATATAAACTTCTTATTTTAGGGAGCAGTATACCAATTCTTTTTATTCATTTTTCATGATCAAATATAAACAAATACTACATACACACACACACACATTTGCATGTATACATATATGCAAATATAAACTGCAGTCACACCTACATTTGGCCAACACGTTTTCTAGATTCACCTCTGTGTGACCAGCCTTCGGACTGCTCTTCTTTTCCACATTCCCTAAAGAGCCACATGCAGTAAGAGACAGTGATCTGTACTCTTCAGTCCCAGGCTATCCACACCAGTGGTGATTGATTTAAACTATTTTTTATGGGATCTATTTGCATGTGGTATAACTGGTGGTGGTTTCTAGGTATCCATATGTTTGCACCTAATACCTTTAAAAATATCTGCAGAAGAAAATGAAAATTATATTGTAGGGTGAGCTTGTTTGCAGCCACATGGGTGAGAAAACTGGATAGAGGAAAAGATATTGATATTCTCCTTAAAAGGTCTATGCCCTGAATCCTGTTATAAATAGAGTTCTGGTTAAATACTAGTGAAGCACTCATTCGGTATGTGTGGGGATTGCTATTGGCATGTACACATTTTGGAGGATGGACAACTGAGAGTCTGATGTGGCTCTTACCATGGCTGAGCTCGTGCTGAGTCCCTCTCGCCCACCCTCTCCCACTTCATGCCTCCTGTATGAAGCTTCCTTTAACTGTCTTGCCCTCCCTACTTATGGAGGGCTACTCACTCCCTTTCCTGTAGTGCACATCTGGTGCAATGGGGGCACCCTATGGCAACGCTGTATGAGCATAAAATCTGCTTGTCCATCCCTCTCTTGGACATGCAAGCGTGAGAGCTCTAGGGGCAGTGTTATCTGTGAATTCCAGTTCCTTGCACTGCACCTAGCACACAGGAGACATTCAATAAACTGGAGTGAATGGTTATTTGAACACAACCTGGAAATTTAGAAAGTATCAGGTAGAATAACGACTAGAACCCTCTATCCATGGAATAGGAAGATTTGACATCAGAGCCTCCCATCACTTGGAGTGTTCACGTAGAAGTTGGATGACTGCTCTGGAAAGTATTTCTGTATGGAGTTAGGAGGCTGACTGAGAGCCTCGCCCAGGTCCCTTCTAGCTGTGAGATTTAACAAGCTTTCCCAGCTATTTGTTCTGGTGCCTGGGTAGTGGAGTTAGCGGAGCAGATACTGTGGACACTCCACTCTGTCCCCTCCCCCACCGCCTCAGCTTTACCATTTTTACACACGGGCATGACTGCCACCTGCCAGTACCTGCATTTCACTGCCTGGGGCTTTTGTCTGGCTTCTGGAGGCCACTCTACCTGCAGACACTGCAGGCTAGAGGTGCTGGAGGATTCACAGCTCCTGGAAGCATCCCTCAACCCATGAGTAAAGGGGGCTGGTGGATAAATACCCCAGCTTCGTTGCCTTACAGATGGGATACTGCTACCTGGCTTCCCGCCAGGGAGGTCAAGCTCCAAAGCCCACAGTGGAAATGAGCCTGATAATGCATGCTTTAAGGCCTTTCTTTTTTTTTTTTATAATTTTTAAACAAATTTATTTATTTTATTTATTTATTTTTGGCTGCATTAGGTCTTTGTTGCTGCACACAGGCTTTCTCTAGTTGCAGCGAGCGAGGGCTACTCTTCATTGCGGTGCTCAAGCGTCTCATTGCGGTGGCTTCTCTTGTTGTGGAGCACAGGCTCTAGGCATGCAGGCTTCAGTAATTGTGGCTCACAGGCTCTAGAGTGCAGGCTCAGTAGTTGTGGCACACAGGCTTAGCTGCTCTGTGGCATGTGGGATCTTCCCAGACCAGGGCTCGAACCTGTGTCCCCTGCGTTGGCAGGTGGATTCTTAACCACTGAACCACCAGGGAAGCCCATTAATGCCTTTCTTGTCTCCCTTCCCCACTGCTCTCCTGGTGGTTCCTGGGGTCACCTCCCCAATACATGACTTACACTTGAATTCTTGCCATGGTGTCTGCTTCTGGGGAAAACCAAAAAGATAGTTGGACTCTCAGCACATTCCTTCCATGGGCTAATTCAAGAGACACCCACATTTTTTTCCCAAAGTGGAATTCAATGCAACAAATAGCAGATCCCAGATAGAAGATTTAGAAGTCGCAGGGACTAGGGCCTTGGCTAGAAATGCAGCAGCAGGAATACAGCTGCATTGTTTCAGAAGCTAATTTAGAGCTCCCACACCTCAAAGCTGAGGCAATGTCTAGCACTAAAGCAAACAGTGTGATTGAAACTCTCCACAGTGCCTGACAAGCTCGGCCAGCAATTCTGTATGTGACACCCTTGGTAGCTGCTCTCATTACATGATACGGTGTGGTTTTCAAACGGCTTATGGCTGAATGATAGCAACAAGGGTTCAGGAGTCTCCAGAGATAATTGTGTGGGAACTAGGTAGGGAGACAGGTGAAAGGTAAATTAAAATCCTTGTGGATTGTCTTAAACTTGGAGCCAGTTAATATGCTGTGGCAGAGACGGCAGATTTTATGGTTATGAAACTCTCACATAACAGCCGGGGGTACGGTTTTACAGGATCCCTCATAATGACCAGGCTATTAAGCAGGAACTGGATCCCCCCCAATCCCCAACCCCCCCACCCCGCAACTGCCCCACCTGAGATTTCTCCAGGGAAAAAGCATAACTAGAGGCAAATACACGATGCCGTCCTGAAAGCAAATCCAACCCCGAGAGTGGCAAGTCTCATGATTAATACTGACCCCGGATACACCCAGCCCTAGGATGACCATACAAACAGCTGAGCCAGGAAATACAACATGAGCAATGCGTGACTAAGGAGGAAACCCAGTCCGCTGGGACGTGCTGTTGGAGGGAACGAGCCACAGAGCTTGACCAACGTGAAAGTTCTAGCTTGGCCTGGCTCCTGCTGACAAAATCTGTGATCAGAACTGGAAAGAATACATGAGTGGTGGATAAAGAGGCTCCTTTCATTCCCCTCAGCTAAAGAGGGTCTGTTGCTCTTCTGAAAGCGGAACTCTAAGAGATTCTAACGAAGGCCTCAAAGCTGTAAGCTGAGCACAGGGTCATTGGCACAGTGCCTCCTTTAACTTGACCAGAAGACTTTCCAAGCCAAGCCATGCTTTTATATGCATTGGAAGAGGTCTCTATGTCTGCCCGGTTCTGGGAGTCCAGACAACGGTAGAATGAAAACAAGTGGGGGAAAACGTAGTTTCAGTGGTTCCATGTCTAAATACGCCACTTGAAAAAGAGTCCATTTGTTAAAAACAAAACAAAAAACTTTAATTTTGTTAAAAGGCTCTAAATACGACTGCCACTGAGCCAGGTCAGGATTAACTCAATGTTTGGGCTGAGTCTTTGGTTGGCACCTGCTTATTTTATGGTATATAAGAATCGAGATGACAAATAAGCATGAACGTAATTGTTAACCATGAAATTCTATACCTCTGTCCCATCTGATTTGAGGACCTGTCTGCCCTTCACTCTTCCCAAAACCCTGCGTGGCAGGTATTTTCAGTTCGAGCTGGTCTAAATAAATCCCATGTTTGGGAAGGCTTTGCAGGTATTACCAATCTCAGACTCCTACAACATGGCATCCAGAAGGCCTCTTCCCGTGTCTCACTCTGCTTTCATCCGGATAGAAGGTAAGTCAGTGCTTTGATGTAATACCGGGCAGTGTCTTTTCTCCTCAAATCCAATCCTGTTTGCCTCAAACAGTTCAATTCAAAACGGCGGGGCTGTGTAGGGGGCAGGACCCTCTCTTACTGTCAGGTTGCAGAAACATGGTCATTAAATTTGGGTTTGGCTAACATGCTGAGCATTGACTCAATATCACATCCATAACTTTATTATATCTGCACTGTAACGCAGCATTTAGGAATCCCTTGTTTCAGGTAAAGAAACAACCTCTGTGAGCGCCACGGTCACTTGTCCCAGTTCCATCATCTGTCCAGGGACAGATTTAGAAAGAGCCAAGCTGGAAACCCTGCTCTGAGCCCCTAGTTCTTTCCATTACAGATGTTTGAGCAATAATTAATTAGGAATGACAGCAGAGAGGAAAAATCTAATGTACCAATAAACTTCATTTTCCTGGCTGCTCTTAAAAAAGCACAAGAGTGTAATTTGAACAATAAATCATTTCTTAAAAATACGACTTCTGAATTTTTTCTTTCTTGCCTACGACAGACTCCTGGTCTCTTTCTCGATGCGGCTGCTCTCCTTTCTCTGATAGACTTCCTTTCTCCTAATGTGTTTCAAGTCCCCTGACCATGTGTGCTGAATGGAGTAAAAGATAGGCAGTATTGCTTTTCAAATGTCTCAGGAAACCCAATATCATGCATTCACTGCTCACTGCACTGAAATGGAACTTCTAACTGCAACAGAGTACACTCCAGGCACTCATCAGCCTCAGACATCTGCAACCTTTCACATTCAAAACATCTGATTTTTCTTGCCTTCCATTGGGTACTTTTCTTTTTTCTGTAAGCATTGGGAAGGTTTTAATAAGGTGGTCCTAGCTGGCAAGGTCAGGGATGAAGGAGTATTTGATGCTGGTTTAAAGTTTGGTAAAGTAAATGATTACACAGTGAGGAAATGAGAACTATTAAAAAAAAGTTTATCGTATTATCCACTTAGGAATTATAGGAAATTTAGATTCTATTCTAATTACGATAATTTTGTTACAGGGTTTGGAACTCAGAACCTTAATTCAGCTTATGATCACTGAAATTTCAAAGTGAAATTTCACTGAGCCATATCAGATGTTTTGCGGCAGAGCCGTTCAAAACAGAATGCATGTGAGCTGAAATGGGGGGAGGGCATTGTCAAATCCTGGACAGTGAACGTACAGGGAAAGGAGATACTCTTAAGAAAGACCTAGGAAGGGGATGTTTCCCCCAGCTCCCTCTACCTCTGAGGGAGAAATTACGGAAGTAATTCCCACACAACGTTAAATTCTTCTTTGGAATATCCCACAAACTCCCAACATTTGCCACGTGGTTGGTTCATTGATTTGTGCATAAAGCTATGTCACATTTTGAAATCCCTTGAGAAGCATTTCTCAGGCTGCAAAATCCAGGATGTGGTAAGCAGTAATTGATTTTCATCATACAAATGGATGGGTTCTGTTATCTGAACCAAATAGACTATACATTCTAGAAATTTGTATTTTGGCTATATTTCTTAACAAATAATGTTATTTGTTGCTTTAGTATTATTTTTTATTGTTTTTTGTTGTTTGTTTTTTGCGGTACGCGGGCCTCTCACTGTTGTGGCCTCTCCCGTTGCGGAGTACAGGCTCCGGACGCGCAGGCTCAGCGGCCATGGCTCACGGGCCCAGCCGCTCCGCAGCATGTGGGATCTTCCCAGACCGGGGCACAAACCCGTGTCCCCTGCATCGGCAGGCGGACTCTCAACCACTGAGCCACCAGGGAAGCCCTAGTATTATTTTTTAAATAAAAGAGAGTTTGACAGTAATGAATTCTGTAACCATTTAAGGAAATGCCCAAATAGGGGAACTTATTGCTTCTCCAGAAAGAGACAAACACCTACCTTACTGGGATACTGGGTGCTGCCTGTAGGTTGAACCAGGATCATCCCTGATTGACAGCCTGTCCCTGTAGTTTCTTGTGACTTCACTCTTCCTGGATTATAATTCATCTACAAACCTAACTTTATAGATGCTTACACAAAGGTAAGAGGTATCAAATGCAAGCTTTATAAGTTTAGCATTTTGATGTCTTTTTCCATTTAGGGTTTCTTTTTACAAATACTGCAGAATCTACCTGCAGAAGCCAGGAGAGTGGCAGGAAGCTGGGGCAGCATTCTCTACTGAACTCTGGTTTTTGTCCCGGGAACCACGTCAGCTTCCATTTGGTGTCACTCTGCTCAGCTAACGCTGTCTAGACCAAATCCCAGGCCAAGCGTTCCCCTCACAAGGCTCCCGCTGTATTTCCTCCACTTCATGCAGTCAGTAGTGAGTGACAAATCTCCTACTGCTCCCATTTACTCCTTTGCACATGGGCTTTTACATCCACAGACACTTCATGGAAGATAAATCAGAGAGAACAGCACAGGGGCACAGCGAGCAGCCAACATGCTCAGCAACCTTTCCCTCTCATTCTGTGGCAGACCTGGATTCCTGGGTAACTGGGCGTTGGTATAGCCTGGAGGGTCTGAGAACTGACTGAAGAGGTAAAGGCAAGCCTTCAAACCCAACTACAAATGTGGTTTATTTATACCCCAGACATTTAAAAGTCCCCAGAGCTCAAAAAAAAAAAAATCACACTTTTAATTAAGGACATTTCCTTTTATGAGTTCCTGAAGGTAATGGCATTGTGCACAGGAATTAATAGTTTGGGGGATTTTGTTTAAGTACTGATCATTCCCTTACACAATTGAAGCCTATTTCATGGATCAATGTCTTCAGTTTTCAGATATCTTTCATCAAGACGGCCCTTCTTCTAAAGCAACAATTAAAGAAAAATTTGCTGATGTGAGTTGAAGGATTACAGGTGTCTGATGATGGCTTCAATAGTTATCAATATGCATTTAGAGAAAACCTAGCTGTCCAATGTGGTAGCTACGGGCCATATGTGGCTATTTAAAGTGAACTTTAAATTAGTTAAAATGAAATGAACTTTTTGGTTCTTTCGTCACACCGCCTCATTTCAAGTGCTCACTAGCCACATATGGCTAGTGGCTGCCATATTGGATATACAGATAGAACATTTCCATCATAGCAAAAAGTTCTATTGGATGTTACTGAGTCCTAAAGCGTGAAGGCAGATGGACTGCACAATGGATACTTTACAGATGTGGGAAGTTGTCAGCCCTTGGAAAGTGAGCACCTTCTTGTTAAAGAGATGAACAGTGAAAAGTGATGTTCTCTATGAGCATACTACCAAGATGGAACAGGGGTGAGAAGTCAATGCCAAAATAGAGTTATGGCATTCAAAGCTGAACGATCCTGGGCAGGAATGCAGAACCTAGTCCTATACCACGAGCAGACTTGGGGCTAAGAAATGAGTGATGCCAAAGTCTGTGGGAGCAAGAGAGAATAAAAGAGAAAACATACGAGCACAGTTGTGACATGGAGGGGATATAGAATTCTCAAAGAGTGTTAGTTTATTTCTGCTGCAACAAATTACTACAAACTTTCTCACTTAAAACAGCACAAATTCATAGTTATGGTTCTGGAGGTCAGAAGTTTCATTGGGTTGTAATGAAGCAGTTTCTTCTGGACCCTTTAGTTTTCTTGCCTTTTCCAGCTTCCAGAGGCCTCTTGCACTGCTTGGCTTCTTGGCCGCTTCCTCCCATTCAAAGTCAGCAACACAGCACCTTCGAATCTCTGCCTCATCCCTATTTCCATCTTCAAATCTCCTTCTCTGATGCTCACTTATAAGGAACCTTCTGATTACATTTCCCCCACCAGATAATCCAGGATCATCTCCCCATCTCAAGGTCCATAGTCTTAATGACACCTGCAAAGTCCCTTTTGCCATGTGAGGTGACATATCCACAGGTTTGGAGAATTGGGATGTGCACATCTTTGGGGGAGCATTGTTCTGCCCACCATAAGTGTGGTAACATCAAAGAGTCTGCTCAAAACCCTGAGACCTCACAGATATTTATAATTTAGAGGTCACCAAGCTTTCAAACCACAAGAAACAATTTATTAATTTATATTCCACCTTGTTCCAGAGATGAGTTAAATTTATAAAAACATATACATACAAGATAGAGCTTCAAATATAAATAGGATAAAAGGAGAAAGATGGACTGAGTAAGAATACAATGAGGCAAAGAATGAAGCTTAGAAATGTGCTGTGTAACGACCTCATCTCCTCCATTGTGGGAGTCTTAAAGACAGAAGACTCTGTAGAATCGAAGAGTATGTTCTAAATGTTACCACCAAGGGATTCAGACAAGGGGTGTAACCAGAAATTCCAAATAATCACACCCTGAAGGTCAAAAAAATAGAGATGGAAATTGTGGGTATAGGGCAGGACATTTTTTTTTAATGTAGCAGAATGGAATGGCATCCCCCTTTTCCTTTAGGTTTGGGAAGGTACATCCTCTATCAGAAGTGATGCAACGTGCAATCTTTCTGACAGTTCAACTCTATTTCAGGCCCTGACCTCAAGGATATGTAGCACTTAGAGTTCATCAAGCTTTTAGACCCTAAGAAGTTATTTATTAATTTATATTTCCCGATTCCAAAAATGAGTTAGCTGATTATAGCAATGTGCGTAATATAAGGTATGGCGTCAAATATAATTTGAGTGAAGGAAGAATCAGGAAAAAAATACAATGAGGGAAGGAATGAGGCTTAAAAAACATGCTGTGCATTGACTTGAACCTGTTTTGATTGGGTTGAACATATGGTCTTAACCTGATCATTTATATAGTTGGCAATGTTTTTGAGATGGAAAACAACAAAGGGTATCACTGAGAAAAGCTCTAGTTAGTCTTGTTACTAAAGTGAGACAAGAAATTCTTCCTGGAGTTCTCACATACAGAACATAATGTTTGATGTCCTCAACAATGTCCTATCCTTGAATGTTGGAGTTTTTTAAAGCTTTTTCTAATAATGACCCTTTATTTAGGCTTTTGGAATCCCCAAAACATAATTCATAAAAAGCAATTCTTCAGAGATCCAAGGAAATGAAATCTGTGTGCCTGGCTTCTTTCTGCTCCTCCAGAGTCAGGAGGATAGCTGAGAACGCCTAGAAAAACAAATTAACACTAAGCCTTCAAATAGTTTTAAATACTGTTTCTTTCTATTGGACTTTTGAATAAGTACTGGGCACATGTCGGCTTGACATCCTATTCTCCAGCTAGTACCTGGAGTGTGTTATTTCATGTTACCAACCGTGTCATCCCATCTCTGTCCGGAAGAAAGCTGGGATAGTCCCCACTGACACAGGCTTCTTGGAACATAACTATAAATCTCTTCCAGATCATAGGAAACCATCAGACAATTGAGAACTTAAAAAAGTTGCCCATATAGCATGTCCAAAGAGATCTGTCCTGCCACATGCCCCTTAGTATACTTAAGACAGACTACATTGGTCAACGCACTTGTCTCTACTTTGCACTGTGGTCAAATGGATATTACAGATGTTGAAGGCAGGTAATTAATGACAGGGGCAGTGCTTTGAGATGTGGCTATCCCAGATACTTCTGTGAAGGCTGTCAACTTCCCAGCACCTCATGTTTTGTGAAAGTTTAGAGACAATAGCATACTGGTGAAAACAAACCCATCTCTCCACTGCCAGCTTCCCCTCTCTTCTCCCTCCCATCCCTTTCCCTCTCTTCCCCCATATTACCTACTTCTCCTTCCTCTTCTTATTGTCCTCCCATTTTTCCCTTTGCCCAGCACACTGACAATCAAAGAACACCTTAGAAGTTCTGAATGCCAAGACATTATATCAAATAATTTTCATAGGGGACTGTTTTTAAAAGTGACGCTTCAAGAGTACACTTCAAGGTGGGTCATGGTGTGCCCTGGACAATCAGAGAACATTTTTAACTCAAGTATATAAGGTAACATATCTCATCCCACAATTTATCCCTACTGATCTGTACATAAAATGCAAGGGCAAGCACAGAGATTATAAAGCTGAGCATTGGCTCAGTGAGTGAATGGTATATTCTTGTTCTCAAATATTTCACTGCTATAATAAGTAAGGCAGCACAGTGGAGCTAGCTGGATGGGGTTCGTGCCAGGTTAGAAATCAGATGCCTTCGATTGTCCATGCACACCAGTGCTTCTGACACCCAAAATGTGGCCAAGGAGTGGTCCCCTTGTTCAGGCCAGCTTATGACATTCTAATGCAATCTAGAGCCTGCCTTTATCCCCATCCTCCAGAACCTGGGAACAGTGCAGGCACCGCATTGAACTCATCTCGCAGAATGGTGCAGAGGGGGCTATAAAATCTTCAAGCACATATTTGGTCATCTTTCTTGAACTTTGAGTTCTGAATGTGCACTGCAAGCTCTGCTAACAAGGGGGGCTAAGCCAGCCCAACACTTCAGGGATCTTTCCAGAAAGTTTCAGCCTTCCCCATAGTCCCTGGGGGAATCTTTTCTGCTACTTCTCATCTCCTGAGCAATTTAAGAACAACATACTCATTTGATTTGTAAGGTGAGGGCCTGGTGAAACTGTGAATGAAGTGTCTTGAGGGGAAGAAGATAATGTTTTCTAAGTGCCTTGACTAATATGTTCAGACTTGGTTCAGACGGGTCTGTGTAATTTGTTTGCTCCCATCATGGAGTCACAAAGGCGTCTCTGTCTTGCCGGGAGCACAGAGGGAGGAGAGGGACAGGAGGAGAGCCCATGCGAAGAGCACACCATGCTGTTTTCTCAGGACAGATGCTCTCTACTGGGAGAGAAGAAGCCATTGTGTTGGGTCTGTCTGCTGTGTGGATGGCACATGGGTGTACCCGCAGCCCAGGCCAGGGCAGACAGATGCAATCCCAGTGTACTGTTGGGTTTTGCTTTTTCTGGCAGGAGGGCGAAAAGAATGTTAATATTTTGTGACCACTGAGACAGATGTCCTATCTTTACTCAGTTCACCCTAAAGGGTTAAAAAAATCCCTTCATTCCTTCTTTGTTCTCTGACCTATTTAAGACTTAGAAGAGTAGAACCATCTACCTCCCTGGGGCAGGGAGAAGCTGCTTTCTTCTCAGACTTCAGATTTTAGCCTAAATGTCACTTTCTGAAAGACTCCTTCTCTGATCCCCAAGAAGTTAAGCCCCTTCCCTGACCCCCATGTGAATTTCGGTTGCAGCTTTTCCTGTGTCACAGATAAGGGGAGCCTAGTGTCAGGCTGGGGAACACAGATCCTGGAGGTGAGTTGCCTGGGCTGAAATTCCAGCTCTCCCATGGTCTGTGAAACTTTGAGAAATTTACTGCATTGTTTTATGCTTTAATTTTTTCATACATAGAATGAGAGTATTAACTGCTTCTACCTCATGGAGAAATTACAATGATTATATAGGTTAAACAGACATAAAGAGCTTAGTGCCTCACACAGGGAGGCCCTATATATATGTTCATATTACTATTAATATATTTGCTTACTTATTTATGGTTTCTCTTCCCCCCAAACTAAGCTTCCATTAGGGCACAGGTTATATATACATATAATTTTGTTTTCATGTTGAATGAAAGGGAAGACAAGATACCAATCTTCTATTATAGAAAGATACAGTATTAAATTAGAATCCCTGCCTCACACCATTTACAAAGATCAAGGATTAAAGACCTCCATGAGAAAAGTATAACAATCGTTATAAAATTTTGGAGAGTATCATTATGACCTTGGGGTTAAGGAAGGATTCCTTAAGCAATAAAAAAGTACTTATCATAAAAGAAATGATAAATGCATTAAAATTCTGTGTAATAAAAATCATCAGAAGCATAATGAAAAAAATTGCATTCTTAGAAAAATATTTGCAACCACATAGCTGATAGAGAATAAGTATTTGACGTACAAAGGAAACCTAAATGGTTAACAAACAGAAGAAGTTTAGCATCATTAGTTATTAGAGAAATACAAATTAATCCCAATAAATAACATTTCACATCCATCAATTGGCAAGACTTAAAATCTCTGACAATACCAAATGTTGGAAGTATATGGAGAAGTGGGGTTCCTATGCCCTATTAATGGGAACGTAAAATTTTACAAGTATTTTGGAAAATAATTGGGAAATGATGAGCACTGAGATAATTAGAGTGGCTTCCCTCTGGAGAGGGTGAGAGGAGATGGGACTGGCAAAAGTCGTACACTGTAAACTTCAAATATATTTGAAATATACTTTTAAATATTTAAAAATAAATATGACATAATATTAAGATTTACTAAACTGAGCTATTGGGGATGGCAATTCATTGTATTATTTTCAATTCTCATTTCTGTATGTGAAATACCTTTGTTATTTAAACAGCTAAAATAACTAAATATGAAGGCCTCAGAGATCATCTGGTGCAGTGGTCTCCAAACTCTGGTGCACATTCAGGCACTGCAGGGCTGATATATCACAGATCATGGGGACACACCCCAGAGTCTCCGATGCAGCAGGTGTGGGGCGGGGACTTGGAATCTGCATTCCTAACAAGCTCCCAGTAAGTGCTGATGCTGCTTGTCCACTTTGAGAACCACTGATCTAGCCCAGCTCTTTCATTCTGGAGATAAGGACCACATGACCAGAAAAGAGGAGTCATTTCATTTTTTTCCCTCCAAAAAGTACTTGTAGGGTGCCTGCTGTGTGCCAGGCACAGCTCCAGTACTGGTGATCCAGATCTTAGCAAGATAGACACGCTCTCTGCTGTCCTAGAGATTTTGCTCAGTTGGGGGGAAGGGAGGAGGGTGTGAACAAAAAGTAAACAAGATAATTTCGGACAGTGGCACGTTCTAAGAAGAATACCCAATAGGGTAATGTCAAAGGGAGAGTTGAAAGGGCAGGGGCATTATTAAATTGGCTCAGGTCTCTTTGAGGAGGTGACATTTAAGCTGAGATGGAAGGATGAGAAAGAAGATCTGGGGAAGTGAGCTCCAGGCAAAGGAGAGAGAAAGTTCAAAGCTTGGGGCAAGAAAGAAATAATGAAACCCCAGGGACTAGAAAACATATGAAAAGAAGTTTAACATCTTTGGTTATTAGAGAAATAACTAATTGCTGATTAGTAACTAACAAAGTAACAACTATTAAAGAAATAGTCACTCTTTTTAGATCATAGCAAACAAAAGGCAGACAGTGGGATGTGAAGTCAGAGAGGTAGGTGGGAAGGAAAGGAAAGGAGTATGAATTTCCTTCTCCATGGAGGCCCTGGGTGTTCTGACATCCAGGATTATAGGTTTGCCTCTCAATCCCTGGTGCCAGGTTCCTCCCACCAGCCCACACTGCATGGCACAAAACACAAATTAAATGCAGCCCAAACAAAACACAGCAACCCCATCTCCAACCTCAATGTTAGTGCATTGTCCTCCTTGTGATCTGATCAAGTAAATCCAATACATTTTTAAGGACAACCCCTTCCACGTCTAAAACATTTAAAGGAGAGTGTGACAACAATGGTCAGAGATATTAAACTGCAAATAAAATGTATGTTTCTCTTGTGTAGAGGTGTCTTTTTTCTCCTGAGAGCTAAGGTAACAGATTGCATCTATTACTAGTGAAAAATAATAGATTTATAATGACTCAGTCTTCTACAGACCATCAAAATGTCAAATGTGAATTTTATTGAAAAATTTTTACTTACCTTCTTAATTCATTTAGTCATGTGTGTATCAATCCTCTACTTTCCTTAACATTTGCATCTTCTTTAACTGGCAAATATGCGTCACACTCAGTTCCTCCTTTTTGACTGGGATATGGTCCATACCACAGTCTTAGGCAATTAAATATTTTTAAATGGTTATCAATGTCATCTTTCATGAACAAATTTCTCTTTGGTTTCTCAGTATTTTTATTTTGCAGCTGATATTTTTGGCCCAAGGAAGATGCTCAAAAAGTGCTTAATGGCTATATCAATGGTTGAATCTGTTTCAGAGTTTATATTATTATTAAATGTTCTTATTAAAAATTAATTTATTCAGTTGATACATGTTTACTGTTCATCTACTACATCTCAAAGCTCTTGGGATACAGCAAAAACAAACAAATAAAACCATTGTTATCATGGAGCCCACTTTGTAACTGAGGTAATATAACAAATAAATAAATCTATCATATCAGGTGATGGTGAGTGTGAAGGGAGACTAAAACAGCGTAAGTAGACAGAAAAAGAAGGAGGTGCATGGGGCTATTTTCAATAGAACAGAGAGGAAAGTTCTTGAATAATTTGACATTTAAGCAAGGCTCTGAATAAAGTTAGATGGACAGATATCTGGGAGAAGCAAGGACAAATGTCCTGAGGTGAGAACCCAAGTGGCTGGAGGTGAGTGGATGAGGGGGGAGCCACAGGGGACTAGATAGAGAAGTGGTAAGGGGGCCAGATCAGATAGGGTTGCATAGTCTATGGTGAAAACTTTGGATTTTATTCTGAAACAGATAGAGCTCCTGGTAGATTTTGGTTAAAGCAATAATAGGTTCAACTTAGATCTTTAAAAAAAAATCATTCTATATATTTATAAAATTTATTTTTTAATTGAAGTATAGTTGATGTGCAATATTATATGTTACAGGTGTACAGTATAGTGCTTCACAATTTTTAAAAGTTATACTTGATTTATAGTTATTATAAAATATTGGCTATATTCCTCGTGTTGTACAATATATCCTTGTAGCTTATTTCATACATAATAGTTTATACCTTTTAATACCTTACCCCTATATTGTCCCTACCCGCTCTGTCTCCCCACTGGTAACCACTAGCTTGTTCTCTATATCTGTGAGTCTGCTTCTTTTTGATTATATTCACTAGTTTATTGCATTTTTTAGATTCTACATGTGAGTGATAACATACAGTATTTGTCCTTCCCTGTCTGACTTATTTCAGTTAGCATAGTACCCTCCAAGTCCATTTATGTTGCTGCAAATAGCAAAATTTTCTTTCTTTTTTATGGATGAGTACTATTCCATTGTATATTTATATTTGTAGCACATCTTCTTTATCCAAGTGGCTGGAGGTGTGTGAATGAGGGGAGAGCCACAGGGGACCAGACAGAGAAGTAGTAGGTGGGCCAGATCAGGTAGGGTTGTGTAGTCTATGGTGAAAATTTTGGATTTTATTCTGAGACAGATAGAGCTCCTGGTAGATTTTGGTTAAAGCAATAATAGGTCCAACTTAGATTTGTTTTTGTTTTTAAAAAGCATTCTATATATCCATCTATTGATGGATACGTAAGTTGCTTCCATATCTTGGCAATTGTAATTAATGCTGCTATGAACATTGGGGTGCATGTATCTTTTCAAATTAGTGTTTTTGTTTTTGGATCTATCCCAGGAGTGGAATTGATGCAGCCACTGTGGAAAATGGAAACTTCTCAAAAAAATAAAAATAGAACTACCATATGGTCCAACTTAGACCTTAAAAGCACTCTCATTGTTGTGTTAAAACAGACACACACGTTGAAACGGAAGCAAAAGGATAAAATCAGGGAGAACATTAGAAGGTTGTTGCAGTAATCTTGGCAAAAAGTGATGGAAGCAGAAGCAGAAGAAGGGGGCTGAGAGGTGGCCATATTCTGGATACATTCTAATAACAGAGCCATGAGCATTTGATAGTATATTGGAGGAAGGATCTGAGAGAAAGGAGTCAAGGAAAGAAGATGTCAAGGATTTGCGCTTCAACAACTGGCAAGATGGAGTTTTCATTTACCTAGATGAGGAAGGTGGGGAAAAAGCAAGTTTGGGTGGGTAATCAAGAGCTGGATATATATCCAAGAAGGCAGGAAGATAAGTCTGGAGTTCAGGAGAAAGACTCAGGCTACAGACAGACATTTGGGAGCCATCAGGGTATAAATGGTATTTACTAGAAGAGATTATGTGGGGGTGTGTATAGATAAGAGAGGCAATTTGAGGACTGGACTCTGGAACACTCCAAAATTCAGAGATTAGGGGAATGAGAAGAATTCATTAAAGATATAAGAAGAAGGAGGCAGTGATGTAAGAAGAAAACTAGACATAAATGGTGCTCTGGAAGCCAAGTGAAAAAAAATCCTTCAAGAAAAAGAGCATGATCAACTGGCATAAATTCTGTAGACAGAACAAGAAAGAAGACTAAGAAATAACATTGGATTGGATTGACAGGAATTTTAATGGAGTGGGTAGAGACAAAAACCTGATAGGAAGATGTTCAAGAGAGAATCAGAAGAGATACTATGGGGACAATGAATTTAGAAAATTCTTTGGAGAATTTTTGCTGCAACAAGGTAGAGAAATGTGGCTAGTAGTGAATGAGGAAGGTGATGTCAAGGGAGGATTACACCTGCTCACTGGAATAATCAAAGTGATCAAAACAGAAATGGACTCTTGAGAGAGAAGGGCACAGTTGCAGGAGTGAAGCCCTTGATGACTTTGGAGAGGATGGAATCCAGTGTCTGAGGGAGGAGTGACCTATGGAAGGTATAGGGACCTCACTCATAGGAACAGGAGGGAGGTGAGGTATACGGGTCCAGATGCAGGCAGGTTGGTAGATTTGGAGGTGGGAACTTTTAGAGTTTCTCTTATTACTGATTCTATTTTTTCTTGAAGTAAGAAGGTCTTTACTTGAGAGAAAGGAATGAGGAATACATTTTAGTGTTTAAGGATAGAAAGGGAATTATGAAATAGTAGACTTGAAGATTGATAGTGAGAATTGATCAGGGAAACATGTAGCATTTCTGGCCCACTGAGGTTTGGTTAAGAATTTAGATCAAGACCAGACAGTAAAGCACAAAGTGTTTGGATTTAATCAGGTTGTGGCTAATGGAAGGGGAGATGGGGAAATGGAGTGATGGATAGTGCAGGGGACTGATTATAGTTATAGAGCATGGGATCCAAGTCAGGTCTGGAGGCAGAAGAGGACCTGAGGAGGTGAGAAGCAGTGAAAAGATAGGGGAGAGGAGCTTAGAGGTCCCAGGGGTCAAAGGGTTATTGAGCTTGGGCACTAGAGATAATGATCTGAAAAGATAGGAGCTGGTGGTCATAAGGTAGAGTATTTGAAATTGAGACGGTAGAGGGGGCTGCTTACTGGTGATGATAAAGTCTAGAGTGGGATGGATCATTTGAGGTGGGTGGATAAGGTGAGGGTGAAGGGCAAGCTCACAGGTGGTGGGGAGGAGGAGGGAGAATTAGGAAATGAAATTATTGAAAATGTGGATATTAAAATCCTCAAGAATCATATTAGAAGTAGCAGTGAAGAGAATGACAGTAAAACAAGGAAAAACTAAACTCTTCAAGAAACGAGGGAGAGTTATTAGGGGGTCTGAGGATGGAGCATAGTCTTATGGCCTGAAGTTCAAAGGAGCTGAGATGGTGGTGGGGAATGAGTATGGAAGGAGGATAAATGGCCCAGGAAAGACAACAAGGAACAAGGAAGACACTGATCTCACCCCCTCCCCCGCTCCCAGAGGCAAGTGGAGGATGGAGGGGCAGAGAATTTAAAAATAAGTAAGTAAATAAATGTCACTCCTCAAGAAGGTCGTGAGGGAAGCAGTATCTTCAGAGGAGAGCCAGGTGTCTGTTATGTCCAGTCGATTCCCATTTTTCATGGTAGTGATGTTCTATAAAGTTGTTGTGAACATTGAATTAGCAAGTACCATTGCTCCTAGGAAAAATATAAGCTCCTGGCCACAAGATTTTCATCAACTGCTCAATACACAACTGTGTTTTCTGTGTATTTCTGTTTAAAGACACCTTATTTAATATATATTGTTGATTCATTCACATTAAAGTTGTGGCCAACAACTCTAACTCATGCCTGAGCAAAGCTTATCTAATGCACATATTTTCTCTATAAGACACGTCACAGCCTCCTTGCTCTTAGGAGCACCAGACAGCACTTCAGTACTATGCTGGGGCCATTTTAAACAGTAGACTCACTAACACAGACCATAAAAATGTGAAAGAAAGTGGCACTAAATAGATCATGTTTATAGTATGAGAGCTGAAACACAAAGTCAGGGTGTTGCCTTGTTTGATTTTACCTGGAAATGTGTCAGGTGAATCAAACTTTTCGCCACTATGCACGTGTTCACAAATAACTGTGAAAACATTGTGTATATTGATTTGGGGGTTACCAATAAATTTTAGCATGTAGGCAAATTCGCAAATATGTTATCTGTGAATAATGAGGATGGACCATAGGTGAAAGGAGGTTCAGAGAAGAGTTTGAGTCATAGAAGATTCTGCTGATGGCCTTGAATTTCAGCAGACCCAGTAGAGGTGCTTGTAGGCTGTCAAAGGGATATGAGATATGGTCAGGTTAGGGGACATACAGAACTTCGTGTGGATGAGAAGACTGGTTGTGAGTGATGACTTGAGATCCTTGGGCTTTTTGACACACCTGAGACAAATAGAATTGCAGAAGGCAATGGTCTTTGGGAGTGGGATTATTTTGATGAGACTTTTGCTGTTGACATAACAAATCTTGCCCCCTTTCCATCTTTGTTTAACACAGTGCCACTTCTTCCTTTTTCCCTTCTTCTGCATCCTTTCTTCTTCCTCATCCTTCCTTCTCCTTGGTTTAACAACAGCCTTCTCAGAATTTCTAGAGGGATCAAAAAGAGAAGGATGGTACCCAGAGATTAAGAACTTCAGGGAGTGCTGACCCACTCTGTGGGTTATGCCCATGTGCCCTTGGGCTGCCACAAGGCTCCTAAGGGAGTCTGTGGTCTGCTACTACTGGTACAGCTGGAGCCACAAGAATAGCATATACCTTCCTCCCACCTTCTCATCACCCATGAGCCTCCCATTGGTAGAACATGAATTGGAACCCTGGTGGCAAAGGAATCTTAAAAATGTAGTTTCTGCCCCTGGAATACAGAGCAAACAGAGAAAGACAGGAGTGGTGATGAATACCAACAGATAATACTTGGTGTACTCTCGACTTCTCTGTTTCTCTCATATACTCCATAACCACATACATTAGGGAAACCCTGAAAGTATTACTTCAAAGTATAAGTAGAATAAGATCATTTCTTACTACTTCCTCTTACTAGTGTTCTGTTCTGAACCTGCATTTTCCTGCATGTGGATTATTGTAATAGCTTCCTAACTCCTCTTATCCCATTTCCATTTGCCCCCTACAGTCTATCCGTAATGCAATGGCCAGAGCGAAACTTTTAAACATAAATTAGATCACATCCTTTCTCTTCTGGAAGAAATCCCATTTTATTTAGAATAAAAGCCAAAGTTCTTACCAGCACTATCTGAACCACCCTTGGCTCTGACCCCACTGTCCTTGTCATTTCCTGTGGTCTGGCCATACTGGCTTCCTTGCCGCTCCTCGAACTCTCTAGTCCACTCCCACCTCAGGGCCTCGCATTGGCCATTCTCCACTTGAAACTATATTTCCTGGGGTATTCACACAGGAAGCTCCCTCCATCCTCAGGTCTTTGCTTCACCTTCTCAGGGAAGCTTACTCTGACTACCCTATTTAATATTGTAACTCATTCTTACCACCTCTTAGCCTAGCAGGACCTTTGGTCCTTTCCCAAAAGTTCGTAAGACATTTGATCTACACCAAAATATCCTGGACATTTGGTTCTTTTCAAAATGCCCACAAGACATTTCGTCCATGCCAAAAGGTTCCTGATATTTGGTCTTGTCCAAAACAGTTTGGCATGGACCAAATATGCTCATGGACATTTTGGATAGGACCAAATATCAAGGACCTTTTGGCATGGACCAAATGTCTCATGGATGTCTTGGACAGGACCAAATTCCTGCTAACCCCTCTTAGTACTTATGATCTCTCTTGCCTTGTTCCACTTTTGCTTTTTTTTTTTTTTCTATAACACTTAAATCTTTTAACATACTCTGTAATTTACTAATGTATTATATTTATTGTGTATTGCTAATCTACCCCCACTAGCCTATAACATCCGTGGGGGCAGAGATTTTTATTTATTTTGTACACTGATCTATCTCAAGCATCTAAACTAGTGACTGTCACATAGTGAGTGCTCAATGAATATTTGTTGAATGAATACATGAATAGTTGCTAGAATGGGACAATAATCCCTTCTGGAGATATGGAAATCAAATGGCCTATACATTTCAGAAATCTTTGTTCCTATTCTAGTGTTGTACAAATGAAACTTAAAACCTTCTAGTAGGGACCTCTGCGAGGAGCAGTATTGACTGGGATTGGCATGTGGGAAATACCTGAGTTGACAGAAATGTTTTCTATCTTGATATGGGTGATATTTGGAAGAAAATTCTTTCAGTTGTACACTTAAGATCTGTGTATTTTAATGTATTTAATACTTCAATAAAAGAAAACAAAATCCATGTGAAATTGAGGAATGCTAGGAAGACTTACCTATGAAGAATTCTCACTTTGATACTATGGGAGACAGACACTGGAGACTTTCTAAACCCCTGCGTGGAGGAAGATTAAAAAATTCTTGATCACAGCATCTCTTCTTTTTACTGGCTTTGGCATTTAAGATCTGATTGTATTTTTTTCTTTTTCTCCCAATCCCAAGTAAAACTAATGATCTTTCAAGTCGTTGAGTAAGCCCTTATATTTTGTTTTGGAGTGGTTGACTTTGGCTCAATGAGATATGTGCATGTCTGCGTGTATATGTGTATGTGTACAGGAGCATCTATACTTACTCATGTAGTATGGAGAGCAAGCCAGTTGTTTTATGTTATTGTCATTTCCCTGGCTTTAAAATAAATGAGTTTATTTAGATTTCTAGAAGTGAAACTGCTTCTGTGACATCTTTTGGCTGTTTGGGGTCCTTTGGGATTTGAGCTTTTTACAGAATTTCCCCTGTATGTGAAAACTGCAGGGAAGAGGAGAGCATGAACAGTTTAAAAGCAGGAAACACAGCTAAAAGCTAGATTTTAAATTCATTTCCATCTATTTATGGAAGACCTTTAAGTCCATCAGCCTTATTTGGGAAATTTCCTAGACTGAAAAAAATTTCTGCTTTTTCTATTTTCTTTTAACTCATTCAATGTAAAAGTAAAATAAAATCTACCACCAACACATTCTTTTCATTGATCAACGCTGTAGCACAATTCTCCAGAAAAGCTTTTCATTCTTGATCAGTTTTCTCATCAGTAGAATCAGATGCAGTAAGAGCTGGGAAAGCAACCTCAGAGTGACAAATGATCAAGCAGTGACTTGGTAATTCTTCTTACACCCTGTTTAGTGCCTAGTTGTTAAGGCAGAGAAGAGAGGCTAGAGGCAGGAATCAATTTTTCAGTTGAATATAGTATGTGCTTGGAATACTCTTTAATTATAAATAGTATAATTTAATTGTAACTATAGTGATGTAAGTTAGATTTCCCTTTCTGGAGGAAAAATCATGTGCTGTTTTCTTCGTCTGCTTTTGAGAATACTGTGTTAGTCAAATAGGGAGCAATGTGTGTGGGAAAACTTGGATGTGCCTCTCACCCACCATTCTGCCTTAATCTCCTCTGAACTTGACCGCATGCCTCTTTGGTCCATTTAGGAATAAAAATAAACTCTCTACTTCTCTCTTGATAATTCATGATAGTCTTCCCGGAGTCTTGATTAGAGAGGGAGCAGCAAGATGACGAATTATTTCCTTCATGTGGTAACTGAAGGGAAACAAAGTCCACACCATCACCCGCCTTCCTGGGTCTGTTCTCAGCCCATGTATCTATGGGCTGAGCACAGGGAACTGGCTCTGAAAGAGAGGCTGATGCCTGTTTTCCATGGTCTCGCCCCTCAAGAAAAGAGGGAGGAAAAAAAGGAAAACCAGAATCTTATTATCCAAAGGCTATTCTTTCTTCACTCAGTCTGCTTCATTTTGACGCACTTCACTTACCCTCACTAATTTTTGCTTGTTGAGCTCACTTATTTAAAATAAAAATACCTTCACAGAAATGGTTCAGTGCCATAGAGGTAGTGAAAGGGCCTGCACTTCTCCCAGATGCTTCCAGAAAATTTTTGCCTGGAAGGCGGTAAACATTCACAGCCTTCCTGGGGTCCAGGGGCCAGTTGATCCTGGGTAGTGAATTACTGCCCAGGTTCCATGGAAGGAACAGCCATGTGGGCAGAGATGCTTAGACTGCTGACATTTTAAAGGCTTTTGTGAAAGGAAAATGATTTGCAAGTGTTTGGCAAACAAAAGCTCTGTGTAGCTCTGTGCCACTTTCAAAGTCAACTTTAAACTCCTAAAAGTTCTATGTTTATGAGAACACAAAACTTTTATGCAGCCTGATGCTTACAAAGAGCTCCACGGTACTCTGTGTTCAAAGGTTGAGCCTAAAGACTGAGAATCGGGGTTTTATATTCTGTAGCCATGAACCTTGGCTGGAGCCCAGAGAACTGGGGATAAATCCAGAGGAAAGCAGACAGAGCCTCTTAAAGATGAATTTACTTGGTTTCACTCTTTCGGTTGCCTTTGGGCTGGTGCCTGTGCACACACTTTTGCAGTGGCGGCGGGGGGGCGGGGAGAGGATCAGTGAGTGGATGGCTCCGGCATGTGCTCCCCTGGAACAAGCAGACTGACGGAACAGGTGGCCCTTTTAAGTAGGTTCAGGCCCAAAGTGAATGGGCCTGATCAATTATTCAACATAAAATGATGGAAATAAACTAAACAGAAAGATCGCTCAGGTCTCCGTGCCTGTGGGAATCCTGGTAGTGATTGCAAGACTTTAACCAGAGCACCCCGCCGTCCTCGGCAGCCAGAGTCCTGGGTTAGAGCTGAAGAATCTGCTAGAAACTCACACCAATACATCACAGGTAAGCTAGATAATTGGGAAATTTAAAAAAAAACTGATTTCACAGACTGATAATGTAAATTAAAAATATTTAGAAAACCAGTTCTTTCATTTTAGAAAGGAGGGCACTGGGTCAGTTACTAAAGCTTTCCTATCTTCTGGGGACAGAGCTGAGAACAGCACTCAGGTCCCCCGGACTCTTGTTGGAGGACTCTGCCCCCATCAATCATTTGATCCAAACATCACACACAGACCTGCAAAGAGACTTCCTAATACCCAGAAACTAGCATCCCTGATGAAAAGAAATATGTCCTTGTCCACTTTCCCTTCACCTTGACCTTCAGGCTGTCTTTGTAACCTCTTTCCTCCTTCAAATATTTCTTTAAAATTGGGAGGTTGTAGCGGGTAGAGAGGCAAAGAGAAAAGAACATTTTAGAGCTGGAAGGGTGGGTCTAGAACGTCGCATTTGTTTCCTGGCCTCCTTTATCGATGAGCAAAAAAGAGGAATGCTTCTAGAAGGAGCTTTCAAATGTAGTTTCTGATTCAGTTAAGGTCTGGGGTGGGGCCTGAGAGTCTGCATTTCTACCAAGCTCCTGGGTGATTCTGATCCACAAGAGCACACTTTTGGGTCTTAAGGGAGTGGACCAAGTGGCCAGCTTCAGGTTGCATAACTAGTTAGTGGTTACTCCAGTGACTGTGTGTGTAGTGAATCTCAATTGATTTCAGATGGTTCAGACCCATGCAACTTTAAGCATGCTTCTTAAACTCTGAGTTATATTTTTCTCATCTATAAAAATTACAGTTTCATGGGATTCGTGACTCTTGTGTCTAGCCAGTGAGGATAACAGAGTCTTCATAGAGGCCTATATTCACAGTATATGGGAAAAATATAGAATTGGAAGCCCAGAGGCCCTGGGTGACCCAGCTTTGTGACCAAAGGAAACACTTCAGGTACTTCAGGCCTGAGTTGCCTTCCCTGAAATGAGAGGGAGATGGCCTGGGTCATCTTTAAGATTGCTTCTTTTTTAAGACAGCTTTTTTCTGGGCACACATGAAAATACAGTAAGAGTAACACTTGCCACGTGCCAGGCCCTATTTTAAAAGCTTTGCATATAGTAACTCATTTCGTCTTTACTACAACCCTGTGTTATCATCCCTACTTGACAGATGAAGAAGCTGAGTCCTGGAGAGGTTCAAGGTCATGCAGTTATAAGTGGAAGAACCAAGTAACATGGCTTCAGTCTGTGCTGTCACTGACCCAGTTAATAGCGATGGTTCAACTATAAGGAGGTTCTAGTTATAGATCTCCTTCATGTGTGTTATTTGAACCAAGTAGCCATATTGCGAGTTGCCATAATCACCATCATTACCCCCAACTTACAGGTGAGAAACCCAAGATTCACATAAGTAGCAAATGGAGAAACCAGGATTTAAATGGAGTCTATCAGAGTCTATCCTTTGCAAAAGATGTGCAAAGCAGTGCCTCAAACCTGCAGCTCTAACGATGAACACCAAACTCTTTGAGACGTGGGAAAGCTTGGTCTCCTCAGCTGATGAGCCTGGCAGAGATGGAGTCCACCAAGTATTTTTAACAGTTGGAGGCTTGTATGAAAAATTAAACATAAATTGATTGTCTAAATAGATTTATTGTCCACTAAACTTGCTATAGGTACTTGTTAAATGTAAGATGTAGTTACTTTTGGGTTTCCTATACAGGCAATACCATTTATAAATAATAAAATGTTTGGTTTTTTATTTCCAGAAAAAGAGATCCCTTCTAGTTCTAACATTCCACCACTTGGAACATAATGTTCCTAGTTTAAATAAGTATAGTGATGTGGAGTTGCGGTGTCTTTGTTTCTGCCGTATATCAATGGTCCATTTAATGCCAAGTTCTTGAACAGAAACAGAGCCCCATAATTATGCATATTTCTATGGGAAAATTTGTCCAGCTTCCTTGTTTCACTCAAGGACATATTCTTCCAAGACATAAGGGGTGAGGGGGAAAGTGATGGAATCTGTAGGCTTTTAACATTCCCATGGCTGGGAGTATTCTGAAGTTATACTTTTTTGTTCTATCACCCAAGTTGAGTACCCTAATTTGGGGACATAACCCCATGAGATCACCACTGGTCCCTTAACTGCCCATTATCCCAGTGATGATATGCAGGCACTGCACAGTGACTGCTACGTTGGGGCTGCAGCACGTGGGCTTGTCACGGTGAGGACTCTCACAATTAACTTGTTTTTTCAAAAAAGGAAAAAAAGGGCTTCCCTGGTGGCGCAGTGGTTGAGAGTCCGCCTGCCAATGCAGGGGACATGGGTTCGTGCCCCAGTCTGGGAATATCCCACATGCCTCGGAGTGGCTGGGCCCGTGAGCCATGGCCGCTGAGCCTGCACGTCCGGAGCCTGTGCTCCGCAACGGGAGAGACCACAACAGTGAGAGGCCCGAGTACCACAAAAAAAAGGAAAAAAAAAATTTGGACATCGACAGTTACCTGCTTGGTAGAGAATTATGTAACCATCCAAGAATGGTCAGATGTCCCTTTCAGAAAAATGCCCCCGAGACCTTTCTTAATGACATTTTACATATGTATGACCGATAGCATCTTTACAAACGATGTGTATTTCAGCTCATCTCATTTTGTCCTCACAGGAACTGGGAGAAGCAGGTGTCCCCTCCCTTCTGTAGAGGAGGAATTAAGGCTCCCAGCAACCGGGAGTCACTTGCAGTGTGACCCCATCAGGACTGCAGTTCAGGCCCCTGGTTTCTTGTCCAGGCCTTTCTTCACTCGACCAAGGCCATGACTCTAACATCCTACAAATGTCCTATGAAAACGTCCACATGAAATACATGCTCTTTTCTAAGTCTGTTTACTTCTGACCCTGTGGAAAGATTTGAGAGACATTAGTAACTTATTTTTGTATTTTCTCAAGTCCCTGTGAAGGAATGACTGTATCTGTAGTGCTTCTTTTCTGGGCCCTGGAAGGAATCCAAAGCTGTCTCTATGTTTTCCATTTGGCACATTTTCAAGAATCTCTTGCCGTTTCCTGGAGGTGGTCCTGCAGAACTCTATAGAGCGCCCCCTGACAGGTTGACCGAGGCAGGAATGCAGGCATCATGAAGCCTCGAAATAGAAAAGACTGGTGGGACGTGCAGGTGCACCCTGCTCTGTGCAACTCACTCTAAAGACAGGGGAAGGGCCCCTGAGAGAGGGACCACTTTTCAACAGCAGATAACTACCTGTTGCTTTGTCATGGAACTTTTATTTGCTTATTTGTTTTGAAACTTTTTTTAAAAAAAATGAAGTATAGTTGACTTAATTGTGTTACTTTCAGGTGTACAGCACAGTGATTCATATATATATACATATATATATATATACACACACATATATATGTATATATATATATATATTCCTTTTGTCATGGAACTTTTAAATAGTGAATGAATCTAGTGAAATTTTTAAAATACAATTCAACTTATGGAGAGGAATTCACCTTGACTTTCTTGAAATAGTCATAGGTCACAGGTTTGAAAAGCAACACTAAGAAGAAACAGGGAGACTTTCAAAAGAAGGTTGATGGTGAGCGAGCTTCTGTATGACAGAGTCTGAGCTGCCCCACATGCCCAAAAGCTCACAGTACTTCAAAGACCCAGCCAGAAAAGACCAAGGACAGGATGGGAGTCCCAGCTTCGCTGAAGCTTCAGAAACATCTACATTTACAAAGGGGTTTGCAGTAGAGGCTGCTGCCCATGTTCTTTCTGAAACAGGCCCAGAACGTGAAACTTTAAAAGGCAATTAATGGGTGAGTTTTAAATATACTGAGGATAGAAGACTCCCCTGGTGGCGCAGTGGTTGAGAGTCCGCCTGCCGATGCAGGGGACGCGGGTTCATGCCCCGGTCCGGGAGGATCCCATGTGCCGCGAAGTGGCTGGGCCCGTGAGCCATGGCAACCACTGTTACCTTAATTTTAAAAAGCAACTGCAGTCCTCATAATCCTCTCAAGTTTAAGTCAATCAAAGTGAAAAAGAAAAGGCCTTGCCTGGGCATTTCTACTTAGAAAAGCCTAAGTTTGAATCAATGCTTATGTATGAAGCTTGTTCCTGATAATTTGAGCACATGCTTGGTCCTTCCCTTGTTTTCCCTCTTTCCTTTGCTTCATATGTTGACAACCTTTTTTAAAAGGCATTGGAAGACCTTGTTGTTGAAGGATTCCTGTGGGCAATCCCAGAACTTTGGAGCTGGAAGGGAATCTAGCAACCACTCAATGCCTTTCACAAATGAGGAAAACCAAGAGCCGGGACTTTGAACCCATGTGTGCACTGCACAGGTGCTGGGCAGACAGAGCTCAGTCTCCCAGGTGCTGGGGTCCTCTTAGCCGCCCCTCCCCTTTCTTCTGCCCTCAGGAAGAACATGGTCTTCAGAATCCCTCTATATAAATGTGAGCCCCTATGGAGAGCACTTAGCCAGTTCCAAATTCAGAAGTCTAGGTAACAAGGCAGTTCCCTTCCATGTGTCTTTTCCATGAAGCACAATGGTACCTGTATTACTTTCCTGTCACTGTCCTAACAAATTACCACAAACTGGGTGGCTTAAGACAACAGTTTATTCTCTCACAATTGGAAAGGCCAGAAGTCCAAAATCAAGTTGTCAGTAGAGTTGCACTCCCTCCAAAGGCTCTGAAAAGGAATATTTTCTTGCTTCTTCCACTTCTGATGGCTCCAGGAGTTCGCTGGCTTGTGGTTGCATAAATCCAGTCTGCCTCCATGGTCCCATGGCCTTCTCCTTGATGACTCTGCCTTCTCCTTTTCTTTCCCTTACAGGAACGTCTGTCATTGGATTTAAGGCCAACTCATCTCACCCAAGATGATTTTCTCATCTCAAGATCTTTAACTGAATTACATCAGCAAAGATCCTTTTTCCAAATATGGTCACATTCACAGGTTCCGGGGTTAAGACATGGGAATATCTTTTTGAGGGCCACCATTCAACCTGCTATAGTATTCATGTAAATAGATTCTCAGAAATAGCCCTAAATCCCCAGTGTAAATACTGTAAATTCTATATTTGTGTTTCCCAGGGTAAGTTTCTTACACCTAGTTTTGAAGAGTTATTTTCTAAAATGAGTTTCATGGTGAGATGATTTTGATAATTTCGTATAGCAAAGTTAAGCAGTAGCAGCTTTTTTTTTGTTTTGCTTGTTTGTTTCTTTACAATTGGAATTTCTCAGAACCTTTAAGAAGCTGATGGACATTATGGCTTTTCAGAACTGGGATAATGATGCATGGTATTTCCCAGGTGAGTATGTTTTGTCTGGGTTTTCCAGAAAGCAAGGATTACGACAAGGCTTAAGTGCAAGCTTTCCACTGGGGATTATTTTCCAGGGAGGCAGAGTGAAGGGCAGGGCACAACACAGACAGATGGAGAGCAGTGCCAGGTGGGTCCTAGATCTGGCCACCTCTGAGGCTGTTAGTGGCCTGACCTCATGAGACAGCTCAAATTGCTGGAGGAAATGTATCTGGGGTCTTTCTACTGGGGAAGAGAGGGGGCAGCAGTAATCCACTGGCTTCCACCACCATTAGTCAAAGTGCCCCTTCACCACCCACGCAGGCTCTGCACGTCTAAGTGCCTAGCAGGTCCTCACCACATCCCCTGTTTTTGTGTAATTGCAGCATCGGCACCTGCAGGAAGTGGGTCAGAGCCTGCACAGAAGCGATCACACCATAGTCACTGGCTTGCGATCAGCTGAGGCTGAGAGAATCTGAAGCCATGCTTGAGAGGTGTCTGTTATGTTCCTGGACCCGTTAGTGGGAAGACATCCCAGGAAACAAGTGCTTCATGGAAGGCTCTTTGAGAAACCAATTTCAGTGTTAAATTGCTCTGATACGTTATTTCATTAACAAACTTGCTTTAATGCTACTTATGCTTCCTGGTATCACCACACACTCCCTCAGTTCTGTATTTGGGGATCACTGTCAATCATCTAGTCTGACAAAATACATTACCATGCCTTTTAAAATTTTAAGTCAGGAGAGAGTTCATTCTTGAAAGAACTGTTTATACATACTGGAAAGCACATTCCTGGAGCTGATTTAATTTTAACTTTATTTGTATTCATATCTGCTGACAGTAAGCTGTGAAAACTGGAAGATTTCTTAGGGTATGGACTACTTCCATTTTTGCTCATTCAGCCAATGTGGTAAATATCATCTTACCAAAAGAGAAGGGAAAAAGAATACACAGCAGTTTCTTATCTAGCTCAATAGGAGGGAAAAAGAGAAAAGAAGCAGCAAAAGCAAGATCATTGCCTGGTGCAAATTTTGGGACAGTTACATTACACAAAAGGATTGGAAAATGGAAATGTGTTCCTTTGAAATGACTGTAATCTGCTGAATGTTGAGGCTGAGAGGAAAGTAATGAAGGAGAACAAGGCAGGCGAGAGTATTAATTTTCTCTGATGATGGAGGCTATATAGTCACCTTTACAGGAAAAGATCCAGACATTGTGGAGGAGCTGATTTTCAAGAGACCCACTCTGCTTGCTGGAGTCCATTTTATGGATGGTTGGTTGGCATGAAGGAGCTGTGAATCACAGGGAGCCTGTGTCCTCTCCACAACAGCACCCAGGAAGCACAGGATCCAAACAGAGCCAGTAAAGTGAGAGTTAACAGGAAACCCTGAGATGGCAACATCAGTTCAATCTGGTTTTGGTGTTGCCATCAATGAAACAAGCTGGAATCATGAGCGTAGAGAAGGGGGGAGGCGTAATGGGCTGGTGGAGGGTGGGACAAAATTGTGTTGGCCCAAGTGTGGAAAAAACCCTGTTCTTTTTAAGACTCCTGAAATGGTCTTTTGGAAGCAGCATGGTAAACGGAAAAGAACCTAGACTTTTCAGCCAGTTGACTTAAAAATGAATTTCTGGATCATTTGCTAGTGAGCTGTGTAGCCTTGGGATAGTCATTGAGCTTCTATGCCTCAGTTTTCTAATCTGTAAAATGGAGAGAATAATACTATGTCATTTAGTGGCAAATAATAGAACACCCTACTCAATGTAGTTTAAACAATACAAGCGTACTTCCAGGCAAGAAGGTTCTGGGCACTCCTCCAAACATATAGCACAATAATGGATAAGGAAAAGGTATAGTTGAGGCTCAAAAGCCACATAAATATATCTAAAGACCACAAGTGGAAAAATAGTACAAGGTGCTTCAGGCCCAGAAGAAGGCAGTATTTGCTGGGAGTTTGGCCTGGGCAGCATTACTACATGGGGAAAAAAAAGAAAAGAAAGAAAAGGAAAGGAAGTATAGGCCAGATCAATTGGATCAATGCTTGACACTAGGACCTGGGTGGGACTCAAGGCTACCAATCTATAAGACTAGAGGAAAAAGAAACGGTAAAAGTTTAGCCTCTTGACCAGGATATGAGTCAATCCATCCTCACTTGGTAACTAAACCCATGATATGGAAACAGGGCATGGAACTAGGGCCTCAGAGGGTTAGGGAGAGAAAGTATAGAAGTCATAAAATTGTATGACTCTAACAATATAGCCTCAAAATACAAAAAGCAAAAACTGATATAAGGAAAATTTGACTAATCCCCCAAAACCCACTGGGATATTTTAATGTATATAAAATATGATGATTGGTTGAACAGACTTCAAGTTGACAGGAATATAGAAAGTATGGATAGGACAATAAAAAGAATATATGTTATTTTCAATTACACATAGGGTATTTATAAAAATTTACTATGTATAGGCCGCAAAGGAATTGTCCGCAAATTTCAAACAGCAATATCATATGAATAATGGTGTTCCAATTCAATACAATTAAAGTAGAAATTAACAAAAAAAAGAGAATAAAAACAGACACATATATATTGGGAAACTTAGAAATGTACTGCCAAATAATTCATGGGTATATTAGCTTCTTATGACTGCTGTAACCAATTACCACAAACCCGGGGGCATAACCCAATAGAAATATATTTTCTCACAGTTCTGGAGACCGGAATCTTGAAATTAGTATCACTGGGCTGAAATCAAAGTATTGTTAGGGCTGTGTTCCCTCTGGAAGCTCCAGGGGAGAACTTGTTCCTTGAATCTTCCAGTTTCCGGTGGCTCTGGACGTTCCAAGGCTTTTGGTTACATCATTCTACTTTGTGGTCACATTGCCTCCTCCTCTTCTGACCTTGGGGAATCTCTCTCTGCCTCTATCTTGTAAGGATACATGTGATGGTATTTAGGGGCCACCTGGATGTCCAGGATAATGTCTCCATCTCAAGATCCTTAACTTAGTCACATCTGCATTCTTTTTTTTGATCATATATCATTCACAGGTTCCAGGGATTATGATATGAATGTCTTTTGGGGGCCATCACTTAGTCTACCGCATGGGTGAAAGAGAAAAATTACAGTGAGAATTGTGAATGACAATACAAGTCATGTAGATCAAGACTTGTGGAATACAGGAAAAATCATACCTAGAGGCAAATTTATAGCCTTAAATGCGATTTTTTTTAAAGAACATTTAAAATAAACAACTTTATTTAACTCAACAAGTTGAATCAGGAATCAAAATACTTCCCTTCAAAAGCAACAGGCCCAGACAAGATTTTGGAAATTTCAAGAAGCAAACATTCCCCATCTTATACAGATCTTTTCAGAGTCTAGACCTAAAAAGGTCAGCCACCCACATAGTTTTATCAGGCTAATAGAACTTTGATATGGAAACTAGACAGAACAGTACAAGGAAAAATAATTATAGGCAAATCTCACTTATAATCATGAATGCAAAAATCCCAGATAAAATACAGCAAATTGAATTTAATAGTTATTAAAAATATACAATGACAAAGTTAGGTTAATGCCAGGAATTATAAGGCTGGTCAATACTAGAAAATCTCTCAATGCAATACATACCATTAACAGATTAAAGGAGGAAAATTATATAATCATCTCAGTAGATGCCCCAAAAGCATAAAGTATAAATTCTTCCTCATTCATGATTAAAAAATTAAAAGCATTTAGCAAAGAAAGACTGGAAAGAAGCCTCTGTAACCTGATGATTGGTGCCCATCAAACACCAACAGCAAACATCATCTATATTAATGGGATTTTAGAAGTTTCCCACCTCAGACTGAGGAGAAACTTGCCTGCCCTCACTGTTACTTCTTTGGCATGTCCAGGTTTGGGTGGCTTATGCTAGTTTGTCATTTGCCCTTAGAGTGTTTAGATATGCAAGTGCAGGTGGTAAAAGTATCAAAGCATGGCCTATAGTAGGCTTCTCTTCCTCCATTGTCATAGAGTCCCAGCCAGGCGTTCGGTAGCCCAGTTAACTCATATTTCTTCACATTGTGCGATACGCTGTATGTTCACGTGACTAAGTTCTCTGCAGTGAAACACGAGGAAGGGATGTGCAGTACATATGGGTCTGCATCTTAAGACATGGGTGTGCCCCTTCCAAACTCTCTGCCCCTTCCCAATGGCTGGAACTTGGAAGTGGCAGTGACCTAGCTTCAGCCTTACAGGTGATGACAGGTAATGATGGAGTAATAGGAAGGAAGGAGCTATGTTCCCTGATAGACCTTGTGGAACAGAACTGCCCCTCCCACGTGGAATGCTTACATTGGGGCTAAGTGATAAAGAAATGACAGTATATATTCTTGAAACCGCTGAAGCTTTGTGTCTTTTTGTTACAGCAGCTTGGCCTTACAACCAACAACCAACAATATGGGAATAATATTAAACACCACATCTGGATGGCAGTTAAGGACTTTGGGTCACATGGTGCTATAGACCTTCAACAGCATCTTTAACATTTGGTTTCTTTAAAAAAATGCAGAAGAGGGCTTCCCTGGTGGCGCACTGGTTGAGAGTCCGCCTGCCGATGTAGGGGACACGGGTTCGTGCCCCGGTCTGGGAAGATCCCACATGCCGCGGAGCGGCTGGGCCCATGAGCCATGGCCGCTGAACCTGCGCGTCCAGAGCCTGTGCTGTGCAACGGGAGAGGCCACAGCAGTGAGAGGCCCCCGTACCGCAAAAAAAAAAAAAAAAAAAGAATTCAGAAGAAAATACGTCAGTTTTAAGATGCTGGATTGTAGATCTTCTGACATTTGTTATATAATTTTCTATCCTTTTCTGAAGGTTTGATATACGCAATAATAAAATTGAAAGAAGAAAGTGATCAAGGGAATTTATTGCCTACAAGTATCTCCTGACTTTAAGATAATCTCAGTTCCATCACTCAGTAATGTAACCAGGAATTGCTTTATCTTCAACTTTGGTCTGCCTTCCTCTGGATTTTGGCTTCTTCTAAAATGCCCCTCCTGGACCCAAAATAACTACTAGCATCTTCTCGAATTCATGCTGCCTCATTCATTACAAACAGAAAAGACCATCTTTACCCCCAAGTAGATAAGACATCAAACTTTCATCAAACATTTGTTAAGATTTTATTCTTTGCCAAGTACTAGTGACACAGAAATGACTCAGACATAGTTGCTTAAGTGGAAAAGTTCAAAATCATAATCTGGACATCCAAAAATATTTATGCTTCTTTCTGCATAAAGATTGCCTTTTAAAATGCTCATACTCTTCAATTTGTGACATGCTCAGCAACTGACATAGACTTGGTCCCCATTCTACCTTACCTAGGCTCTTATGTCCATGAACATGAGATGTTTACACTTTCTTTAGTCATTCTCTCTGCTTTGAAAATCATTTCATTTCTTCTCCACTAGGCCAAGTTCTACTGTGTCTTCAAAGCCCTCCAGTACATCTTTCTAGGGAGCATCAAGAAATAACATCCATAAGCAAGTAAGTTTCTGGGGTGATTTCTCCCCAGCTACAATGTCATTGCTTAAGAGTTAGACTTGGTGGATATCACCTTCAAGCAAGTTCATTGTTCCCTCCTTTGTGTTCCTATAGCACTCTCTTTATATCATCAGTATGCTACTTAGATGCATGTACACAACTAACTATAACACGGCATGATTTCTCTTACACTGGGCTTATCCTTTCTTGAGGATAAGGACTCTTGAATATTCACCTTTAAGTTTTGGTCTTCTGGATCCTAACAGACACTTGTGGGAGAGAGTGCTGATTGCCTACTCAATATTAGTTCTCTTTTTCTTCCTCAATAATAGACTTGTGTTGAATATGTCATTAGGCTTAGTTAAAAAAAAATGTGTCCCATTCTTCCTTCCACGTAAAAGTGGTCAATGTACAAGTAGATATTTTTAGATAGGACTTCCAGGACAAATTTTTTTTTTTTTTTTTTTTTTTTTGCGGTACGCGGGCCTCTCACCGTTGTGGCCTCTCCCGCCGCAGAGCACAGGCTCCGGACGCGCAGGCTCAGCGGCCATGGCTCACGCGCCCAGCCGCTTCGCGACATGTGGGATCTTCCCGGACCAGGGCACGAACCCGAGTCCCCTGTATCGGCAGGTGGACTCTCAACCACTGCGCCACCAGGGAAGCCCCAGGAAAAATTTTTAAAAGGGGCTCACTCACCTGGGAGGCAAGCACCCTTCTCCCCTTTCCCCTTTCTTTTGTCTTTCTGTTCAGAGTTTGAATGCGATGGTTGAAGCACCAGCAGCCATCTTGTGATCATGAGTCAACCTTGAAGACATAAGCCATGTATTAAGGGTAGTGAGCAGAAATATAAAAAGTGCAGAAAGATAGAATAACCATGTAACCACAATTGTATTGCTGGGTCATCTACCCCTGGACTTTCTTATGTGAAAGAAAAACACATCTCCATCATTTTTAAGCCACTGTCACTTTAGGTTTATATTACTAGTAGCTGAACGTTATCCTAACTGTTATAATGCTTGATAAATGTTTACAATTAAAGTAATGAAGCATAATTTTCAGAAACTTATTCAACACAGGCAGCCTACACCAAAGGTAGCAAATCACTGGGCTGCAGGCTGAATCCAGAAACAAGTCAGGTTTATTTTTTTTAAGTTGCATTAATGGCCAACATCAGAAAGCTGAGCAATTTCATATAAACATTTGGATTTCTTCTTATTTAAAATTTAGAAGGTTTCGCAACATGGGGTCCACATTCCTGCCTGGCATGAATCGCTGAATGATGGCTGGCCCTTGGAATGTGGCCAAGGGTCTTTATTTCAGCTGCATCTCAGCCCACCTAGCTCCTCTCACCTAAGGGAGCTGCCTAGCCCCTATAGGCAATTAAATGGGTGACTCCAGATCTTAGCTAATGTCAAGTCCCAAGTTGGATTTTCAGCCTCTGATCGAAAGCATACTGTATCATTAGGTATCTACCTTACTTTCCTAAACACAGCCTATGTGAAGCCTGGCAGTGGGCACTCCTCCAGGTGAAGGGCCAGTATTATATTTGATAAAATGCTTTTTATTGCTCACTTTGGTTAGTTCAGTGCAATGCTAGTTGTGAACCAGAATCCCCCAGGAAAAAAATTTTTTTGAAATGCAGCTCCCAAGCCCCACCAGAGAATTTCTGAACCAAAATTCCCTGGGATGGGCCTAAGAATCTAAGAGATCAACGGACTTGTGGACTAGGGTGTGGCAACAATGGGTCCACCTGGTGCTCAGTTGACCTCCTCAGTGTATCACAACCACCGGCACCAAAGCCTCATGACTGAGAGACAGGGCCATTGGGGCCATTCTTGAATGATCTATCATTCATCTCTCCCTATCTGTCTCTCTATCTATCTATCTACCTATATCTATCTATCTACCTATCTATCAAGTTCTTTCTTACAGAAGAAAAATAAAGAGGAAGAGGAGAAGTGGAAAATAAAAGGGAAAGAGGAAGGTGAAAATAGAAGGAGAAAGGAGAAGAAGCAATCAGCAGAAGGTAATCAACCAGATGAGAAGGAGACACTAAACCAGGTCACAGAAGAGCTGTCAGAGGCCCCTTTGTTAGTTATGGCAAGAGGAAGAAAAAAGCACAGGGACCACAAGCAGCCATCCCCAAACAGCTGAAGCCCTCTGAAGTTGGCAGAGGCACCTCGCAAGGTCCTTTCCACAGGTGTTTGTTGAGTGACTAATGTAGGTGATGGGATAGATCAGTGAACAACCTGAGCCACTCTGTTCATGTCTTGCTTAGCTCCCCAGAGACAGACTGACGATAATCTCACCAGCAAGTAGACTTGTGATGCTCAATGGGGTTAAACTTACTCTCTAAGAAACTGAGATCAGATCGATGTTAACTATATAGAATCTAAGAAAAATGATCCCTTCATTGCACTGCAGTCTAAACTGCCTGATGATGCTTCGGAGGGTAGAGAGTTCTTTGTGCTTAAATGTCAGCTTTTAGGCAAAACCAGGTATGTTGTAGACAGATGAAAGTATTGGATGCAGGATTGGGCTAGATGATTTTGTCAAGACTGCCAACCAAAACTGCCAAGACTGCCAAAACTCGGTCATCTCTTATTTTCAGCCTCCCCTTTTGCAATATCCTATTTCTTCACAGAACTCTCCAGAATCAATGAGAGTTGACTCCATGGTGTAAGAGACTGGGTGGTAAGTAAAAGATTTTCCAAATAGTCTTGCAATGGAGTAACCAAAGTGAACTATTAGGTAAGTGATCACCTCTCTCCATGCATTACTCATCATTGTCTAGGTCTTTGGATTAAAAACCATATTTTAAGAGATGTGTATTTAAGACATAGAGGCACTGGAAGAAAGGGTATGGAGTGTGTGAATACTCAATACAATAACTATTTGAACGCCCAGATGCTTAAAGCAAGATGATAGTTACATCTGAGCCATCGAGCACATTGCTACAGTGATCACAAGAGAAACAGAGAGCCAGAGAGGGTAGAAGCTCCATTTAAGGTCAAAAGTGGCAAAGAGAGCATAATTTAGGATGAAAAACAAATATCCAGTGTTCTGTGCATCTTTGCACGACTTACTATTTCAGCAACAGTGGGAAACTTTTAAACCACTTATGTGGGGATCTTCAGTCAGTAATGAACTTTATGTTCACAAGGGAAATCTCTTTTCCCAACCTAATGTTTTATGGCCTAAGTCATGATAACTCATTTTTCCCCTAGCAATGTTAGTTTCAAAAGCGTATGGGATTCTGTGTTTCCCTAAAATGTGGGACCTCCACAAAATCCAGGCTTTTCCATTTCTCCTTAACAATCTGACATGAAAACTAAATGCATAAGAAGTTTGACCTTGTACAAGGGCAATCTCTTTTGAGTTACGGATGAGGAAAAAAAAAATCTGAAACACAGCAAGGAAAAAATTTTCCTCTGAACATTTTCATTTTTCAAAGTGCTGAAATCCCCAAACTGTTTAATGATTTATCAGCAAGCGTTCTCCCCAACAAAAATTTCTCTTCTAGCTTGAAACTAAATATGAAGAATTAAAGGAGATCACCCTCTCTCCGTTTCTCTCTTGGAGTGTGTGTGTGTGTGTGTGTGTGTGTGTGTGTGTGTGTGTGTACTTGAGATGATGCAAGAATTCTGCCATTAAAGACAGGTCAATGACACTCCTCTTAAGACTAAGTGCCATTCCTTTGGAGACTAGTCTTGCCATTCTAGTAAGACATGCACCCGAGCTCAGCACTTCACCTGAACAAAGGATGATCCATCTGCCTTGGGCTCAGTCCAAACTCTCCAACAGTGACAAAGGCCCGCTTGAGTCCTTGCGTCTTCATGGTTGTATTGAATTTCTCCACACAAGAGACAGGTAGTACAAATCACAGAAGAAAGGATCCCTATGTGAGCTCAGAATTTTTCTTTATTTCACAGTTAATGGGAAGCCAAAGCCCCAGGACACATAGTTCAATGTAGCCAGAGAGAATTTTTTTTCCTGTTCCTGCAGGGAGCAAGACAATGCCTGTAATTTCAATAAATCACTCATTTTCTCTTTTCAAAGGGGAAACTGACTTTAATGTTTTATGTATTTCAGGTCTCCCAGCAAAAGCTGGACCTGGGAAAAAAGGAACCTATTTTGGGAGGCTCCCATGAACTCTATGGGGTCACAAATCCGCTTTAGGAAATGATTGTTCCCTGGATAGTAGCCAAAGGCATGGCTCCTAAAGTGTCCAACAGCTTTCAAGGGTGGGAACCCGAGAGAGGATGATCTGAGAGAACTGAATGACATGCATTTGGGGAAACTGAGTCACGTGGGGGTCAGAGCATGTGATGTAGCAGCCAGGGGAACAGAATGCATTTCTGGGACAGAATTTGAACGTTAGGTGCTTGATTTCTACAGGCAAGATCTCTACTCAGTTTCACATAATAAGAAAGGAGCAGTGTGTTAAGTACTTTGTTGGTATGTATTCTTTACTTACCTAAGGCACTGTAGTTTAGATTTTAATTCATAAAATTAAAAAGAAATGTTTATGCTATGTCAAAATCTTTCAGAAGATTTCTTCTATTATGGAAGCTGGTTTCCTAGGATGAAAAAATGCCAACTCTGAGGCGCTCTGGGAACTTTTGCAGTGTGTGCCTCAGGCCCTGACAGTGCAGAGTGGGGCATGACACAGAGAGAAAGGCGTGTGCATGTCCTTTATAAGGAGTAAAGGTGACCTTCGGGAGTTCTGACATCTTGTTTTAATCACTGCCTAACTGTCACTCTCTTTCTTCTTTCCTCCCTTGTGCTTGTACCCAATTTTCATTTCACTTAAAATAAAAATTAGAAATATGATGACCAGTATGATCAATAGTCCTAAGGAATTAAAGTTCCCTGGGAACAGCCATCAACTGTTGACTACCTGCAGTTGGTATATAAATACCCCAGCTCCCCTGTCCCTCAGGTGGTGGTTCTACATGGGCTCCTAGAGTTTCCCCAGCAGGATTAAGATCCAGAGACACCCAGCGGAAGCTGATTTAACAGCATACTCTCTGTGCTTCCCTTCCTTGTGTCAGTCCCCTGCTCCCTTCCTAGTGTATCTTGTTTTCACCTCCCAAACAAACTGCACTTGAATTTTTATCTCAGCATCATCTTCTGGAGGGACCCAGAGTAAAACACATATATTCTGGGCACTGAAATGTCAACACATACCATCAGGTAATGGCCGTTCCACCCAGGGTTCCCCTGTCCAACAATGCCTGATGCAGTTCTGCATCATCTTCACAAGGACCTGAGTTACGTGGATTGGCTGAGTACAAGCTGATGCAGAGTTTGCAATGATAGCTATCACCATTTTACTAGAGTTTATCTTCAGCATAAACATGTAAACAAGAAAATGATTCTGTGGGGCAAGGAGATCAAAATGAGAGCTTCTTTTCATGAGAGGGCCAGGGAGCTAAGAGAACCAGCTTTGCACCTGTCTGGCGCATGTGTGGATTCTTCTTCCTCTCCCTTGTCCTGGTCAGCCCTGCTCTTCTGAGTATCTCTCATGTTCTCACCCTGCTCTGGGTTTTCATTGCCTGTTTCAGGATCTGCAACAGTCCTCATCACTCCCCATGGCCGTTCTTGGTGTTACCAGCTGCAGTGGCCCACAGCCCACTGGATGGGCAACACACTAATATATTTAATACTATTCATTGATGCTATTTATGAAGACCATGGAGCCGTGTTTTTCAAGGATTATTTTTAATCCTCACAGTACCTTGTGAGGTTGCGACTTGCATGCTCTCCCACTCCCCCCTCCTTCCAGGGCCATCTCTGGGAAGGTGGGTTTCTTGCAGAGGACAAAGGAGAGTCACTGAACCATTGCTCAAAAACATTTGAGGCACATGATGAAGGAGCCAGGAGGACATCTACCCCTTAGAGGCAGAGACTAACTTACCAATTGCCAATGTCATTCAGACCACCCTCACAGGAAGTGCAACAGAGAAGGTAACCAGGGGTATGACCAGAGACAAAAAGCAATTGTATCTTTTCAGAAAAGGTTGTGGTTATTTCAGGGATGACAATCAACCAGTGATCACTGACGATAACGATAATTACCAATTTCTAAATATCCACTTTGTGCCAAGAACTACACCAGATATTCTGATGTTGTCTCTAACCCATGCCTCCCCAACACCAACCCTAAAAGAAGGATATTTCCTCCCTCCCTCCCACCTCTATCTCTTCCAGTTTCTCTCTCTTTCTCCCTCTCCTTTCTTTCTTTCTTCTTTCCTCCTGTCCTCCTTCTTTTCTTTCTGTTCCTTTCTTCTTTATTTGTTTCTTTCACAGCTGAGACTACCAAGACTCTAGGAGGCTGGGTTATTCGATCAAGGTCACAGCTTCACCATAACAGAGCTGTGACTTGAGCCCAGGTGTGTCTGATTCCAAAACCCATATCCTCCCATGTATTCCTTGGAAGATATAAAGCTTCTAAAAATATGCACAGATGTCTGGAAAATGCTTTTAAGAAGATGGACATCCAAGCATAGGCCTTTCTAAGATAGAAAGTTAGAGAAATTCTTAAATGGCTAAGTATAAAAACACAAATTACTGGCTTTTCTGCATTTGAAGTTCTAGGTAATGCATTACAATAGTTATTGAGAACTTATTGAAACAACTAAACTTAAAAAAATGGCATTTTCTCTTCTTTTATGGCCCACTTATAAATTCACCCCCTCACGAAATAGCTGTTGAACAGATGCTATGTGTGTGTTTTCTTATAATAACTGATTATTGTCTTGCATCTGGAATATTCTGAGTTGAACCACCAACAATGTATTCGAAAAAGAAGTAGTCATTTCTGAAAGAATGATAGCCACACGAGGATCATTTGGCTGGGAATTTCATCCCTTGCCTTCATGGGTTTGACTAGGAGGCCCAACCCAGGACTGTACAAATACGGATCTGTTTTAAAGTTTCCGGTTACTACTGGCCATTTTTCTTTGTTGGACCACCATCTACAGGGTAGTGGGAAGCTCGATAGCTCAGAGAGAGCTGGTCACTCTTTAGTCATATATATAGTAAAACTTAGTGAAATTTAAATCCTGAGACTCAGAGCTTCCTTCCAAATAGCACTGAGGAGACTTGAAAGCAGCTGCTAGGCCCTACGGGAGGCAGAGAAGGGTAAGGCCTCTCCCTCTCTCTCCTTCCCTCCCTCCGCACCTTCTTCCTTCTCTCTCAACTCAGCACTCCCTCCACACTGGCCCCACCCAGAGAGAAGAGCAGAGAGCATCTGCTTCTCTTCTTTGTCTCTTGGGGACCTCTCCTTCCTCCCTACCCTTTACTTTGTTTGTCCCAAACAGTACCTGGATCTCTTTCCTAAAACTGAATGGAGGAATATGTTGCAGGGGAGGAAAACACATAAACAAAACAAAGCAGAATACCCAGAAGGAAAACCCACTGGAAGGTATTTCAAAACCACAGTGCCCATTACACTTATTTTTTCCACAATCTTCCCTCTTCCTCTTGAATTTAAGGAGCACGTCTGTGTTTTTCACCACTCTCCCCGGCACAATGCCTAGCTTCAAGCAGGCACTCAATGAATGTTTGTTGAAAGAATGAAAATCAGTGTGAAATACCAGTATGGTCTCGGGTCTTGAAGAAAGTGTACGATTAGGAGAAAAAGGTAAATGAACAGGGCAGAGCTTCCTGCCTTCAATGAGAAAGGACTGAGCACCAACGATGCACCAGACATTGCTGCTTGGGTTCAGTCAGACACAGTGAAGAATCAGGAATGTTTTCTGCCCTGAGTTGCTCAAACATTGGTGGGATAGGCAATGTAATGGATCACAGTTGTTTTGTTTTGTTTTTTTTAACTTGCCCAAATCCTGACATAGAGATAAGATGTTATAATGTTGTAATAAAAATAATGAGATGGGTACTTTCAGGTACTGGATTTTGTGAGCGAGAGTAGAAATTCTATCAGTTACCTGGGAAATTCAGAGAGGACATCTCCTCCCTAGTCACACTGAAGGTGAGGAAAGCCATGGATGGTGTTGTCTTCAGCATCCACATGTCAGGAACTCACGTGGCATGTAGTTTTCTTCACCTGTAAAGTTCTACCTAATAGCTGGGCTTGCATCAATTTGCAAGGTAGCTATAAAGTTATCGAAGTGCTGTGCACATTCAGAAACATTGCAAAAGGCAATATACAATTTTTTCAGTATTGGGTAATGAGTGGTGATAATTCTCATTGGAAATTTTTGATTTTTTCAGAGACTTAAAGTTGAAATTAGTGAAATCAAGTAGTTTTGCTTTGATGCTCTGCTCACTCTATACAAAAATGGACATTCTGTTGGGGAAGAAATAAGTGGCATAACTAGAAATATCTTCTGCTTGACCAAATTTTATACCTCGTGGGAACTGCTACAACAGCTTCCAATCTGACAGAAAACTTGGATTCTAAATGCTTTCTCTGCTTGAAGATACAGCGACAAATGGAAATCACACAAAACTTAGGCCTCAGAATATAAAAAAGAATCTGTAGACCAATGACGTTCCGTATAGTAGCTACTACTCACCTGTGGCTACTGAGTACCTGAAGCGCGTCCAGCCCAAACTGAGATGTACTGTAGGTGCAAAACACACCTTGCATTTCAAAGATGTAATTCTGCCAAAAAGGCAAAATATCTCATTACTAACTTTCAATATTTATTACATGTTAAAATAATAATATTTTGATTATATTGGGTTCAATAAATATATCACTAAATTAATTTTACCTGTTTTTCCTTTTTAAAATATGGCTACTAGAAAATTTAAAGTTACGTATGTAGCTTTGCACCATTATCTATTTTTTTGTGCTACTTTAGACTGTAATGTTTGGAACACTCTCTTTTCTTTTCTTTTTTTTTTAACAGGAATTGGGAAAGTTGTCTGTTAAGAGCAACTGACCTGCTTTAAAAGAAAATCATAATCACGTGGGACTAGAAAAGACACAATTCCGTTCTCTTCTGTTTTGTTTGGTAAGAGAAAGATATCTGAAACGTCATGCTCAACTGATTTCTTTTTTTTGTAGTACATGGGCCTCTCACTGTTGTGGTCTCTCCCGTCGCGGAGCACAGGCTTCCGGACGTGCAGGCTCAGCGGCCATGGCTCACGGGCCCAGCCACTCTGCGGCATGTGGGATCCTCCCGGACCGGGGCACGAACCCGTGTCCCCTGCATTGGCAGGCGGACTCTCAACCACTGTGCCACCAGGGAAGTCCTCAACTGATTTTAAAATTAAAAACAGGGAGCATAAATATCTTTTCCAAAAAATTGAATAAAGACTCAAAATCTACTTCAATTCATGCAATGGCTGATTAAGGGAAGAAAGAGAAGGAGAGAGACAGGAAGGGCGATGAAGGGGCAGGCTGTGGAGGAGGAAGAGCCTGGTCTTCCCTCTGAGTATTCTATACTCATATTTCCAAAAAACTTGAAGGAGAAAAGATATGCATATGAGACAAACAAATATCTTCTCGGCCCATAAGTCAATTATCCATGTTAATTATGGTTATTCAGATGAATTACCCCAAATGACATATATTGAGAGAACCAAAGTCTACACAGGCTTTGCCCTGTGTTGTGCTTTTACTTCCAGGAATAACAGAAGCCTCTTCCTTTGATCACAGTGGATTCCTCCAGTCTGGACACAGAGTGGCTGGGTCCATTCACCTTTCCCGCAGCACAGCAGGTTTGATCTGAGAGCCTCTCTAGCTCCAGGGACTCCCCCAGAGGCAGGCACAATAGAAATGGACTGCCAGCCCACCCCTCCTCGCTGCCTCTGCCCAGGGAAGAGGGCTTAAGGACTTGCCAGGTTTCAGTTCCCTCTGCCAGGGAAGCCCCTGGCACCCAGCCTTGGGAAGAGGTCTCCTTAGACTCGAGGGCGCTCACACATGAGCTCAGAGTGAAAGAGGGAAGGCAGGGGTCTCCGGCTTCAGGCTTTCTTCTCCATCTGCAGGCCCAGCAGTGGGGTCAGGGGCGATGCCGAGAGCTGGGCAGTTGCTGCCCGCTCTCTCTTGGTGTCCCCTTTGCTGGAGAATGCCAGCCCGTGGCCCTATTTCTACAGTGTCCAAAAGCAATTGATAAAAGCTCTGGTCAGAGGTCCTGGGCAATGGTTTCCACTACAGAGGCGAGGAAGTGAATTATAAGACATCCGCTTAATTTCAACACTGTTATTGCTGCTGTATATAAACAATACTTTAATTTTTTGTATCCTACAAGCAAACTAAAACAAACAACCACTCAAACAAACAAACAAGGAAATCGTTGACTTTTGAGAGGAAATTGATCCACGTGGTTTTACTTTGGTTCAAACTTCACTTTCCACAGATGAGAAAGCTGCTGCAGTAGCCAAGGTGTGAGTGACTCTCCCAAGCCACGTGGCCAGCTGGAATGTTCTTCCTGCTGCTCCTTTCAGCCCTCAGTGCTCCCCACTTGCTCACAGGCACTCCAAGGTAGTTTTGGCAGAGTGGGAAGGGAGGAAAATTCTGGAAACCCAGGTCCTATCTGTGAACACCCTTAGCTTTCTGATCTGCATGTACCAGCAAGGTTCATTCTACCCTGGAGGTGAACTCATATCTGGCCCTTCCAGGCCAACCTAACTCACCGTGATCGATCTGTTTACAATTCCTTTTCTAAGTGTATTAACTGCTGCCCACAGCACACTAAATATTTGCTGTGTTGGGTGCTACTGAAGTAACCTGTGAATGATTCCTGATTCCTTTACCATATGAGGTAGATGCATAAGCCACTTGAATTTGTTCCCAAACCTGTGTATGTCAGTTGTCCTTATTATTTTAACTGTCTAATTTAATTAGATATTACCAAATAAGTGAAAGATGAATTTAGCAAGAGAATTTTCTCAATGAAAATTAAGTTAAATTCTTTGAATAGTTATAGGAGAACTATAAAGCTTAAAGGAAAAAAATCTTAAAAATCTAGAGAGATTCTGTGTGTTGATCGTGTCATTGGTTTTAAGATTTTGCTCCCTTTAAAAAGAAATTAAAACTGGAAAGGATAGAATACATATTATTGCTATGGCTCATGTATGGAAGACAATGTAGAATTCCAATCAGATGTCCCCAGCTCAAAGAATAATCCTTGGTTCCTATATCAAATGTTGGCAAATAAATGTAAATGTATATGTTTTGAGTTAAATTATGCAAAGCATGTATCACTTTTTAGTGAGTCTCCGTAATACCTGACTTTTCTGATTGACCTACCATGTATCTGTCATGTCACAAAGATGAGAAGTAGACTCCACTGTAGAAATTAGGAAGCGAGAAGGACACATATGTATCTCAAAGGATGAAAAGTTAAGATTTTTGTGCCTTCTGTATGATTAAAGCAACCATTTTCATTGCCAGAAACCTTAAGAAAGTACTTTCCCAGACTTACTTTACCTTAGGCTTTTTAAGAACTAATAATAGAGAGTAAGTTTTGTTCCACATATTAAGTGCTTGTTGTCTTGTTTCTTTTTCTCTAAGACTAACCTGAGTGCTTGTAACATATAAAATCTCTACTAACTGCCTGAACAACCTTTCTGCTATAGAAGCCAATAAAGTTTTCTTTCTTCTCATTTATTTCCTGGTGATCTTATTCTAGGATGTTTGACAAAAAAGTAGTAAATAATAATAATAATTAGCTGATCAAATGATGCTTGAAGACAGTTTGGAGCCAGTGGCCAACATCTTGTTATGACTTAATTGAAGTTTGAATCCTGGGTCAGAGTTGCCTCATCTCTCTTTACAGAGATACTCCACTCATAGCAAAGTAATAATCCTCACTCAGACAAAACTAGACCCCTTCAGCCCGTTAGCAAGATGCTGTACTTAAAAAGAAGTCCGACATCCCCCTAAATGTAATTTAGAGCTTTACTGAAGTCTCTCAAACTCAGTAGAATATGAAACCTCTCTCCTGTCTTCTCAAAGCCCTATTCATCACAACAGGGAAATTGCCCATGTGCCCCCTTCTCCCTTCTCACCACTCCCAATCAAGCATCAACACTCAACCCAGGTTTCTCAGATTCTCTTCACCACCCCTTTTACTAGCTCTGAGTAAGAATCCATTATTTTCTAGTCATCTAGTAACTTTCTACCCTTTCCATTGTAAATCAAGCAAGTACAGGTAGATGCCTTTCATCATCATCTCCCCAAACTAATACACCCAATTCAATGATCTGCAAAACAAGGTTCAGGAATAGGCATTATTCTTCTTAAGTGCAGAAAAGTGGGAGAGGCTTTTAGTCCCTGTGGTATTTGGGCTTGAGTTCTGGATCATTTACATGAAGAGCACTGAATCTGACACGTGTTAAACTCCTGCCTCTTAACCCTTGACAACAGTCAAACTAAGCTTCTCTGCTTGTGTGATCTTGAGCATGTCTCAGAAGCACCCTGAATATGAAGTTCCTCAGCCTTAAATACAGAAAACGACAACTCCTCACAGGCTGTAATGATTAAACAAGATACTCATTTGCAGAGGGCTTTACACTGTAAAATCACTTTCTTACATTGTGAATCCATAGAATGGCAGATAGAAGACTCCCGAAGAGGAATTTTGACTCATTGAAAGTGATGTTCTGAAGTGTTCTCTGAAAAGGTGGGCTCATAGAATTGCATAAAACTTCCCTAGTTGAAGATGATAATTCAGTCTGAACTATTTTTCAAATGTTAAAGAATAAAAAAAATTTAAACATAAAATCCTGACTCATATAAAATTAAAAAGAATGCATGGCTAAAATTTTTATGTAACTATTAATTAAGGAGGGAACAAGTGAGATGGTACAACCAGATTAAAGGAAAAGGTGACAATAGAATCCTACCTCAAGAAACAATAAACATCTAAACAACCTAAACTTACGCCTAAAGCAATTAGAGAAACAAGAACAAAAAAACCCCAAAGTTAGCAGAAGCAAAGAAATCATAAAGATCAGATCAGAAATAAGTAAAAAAGAAATGAAGGAAACAATAACAAAGATCAATAAAACTAAAAGCTTGTTCTTTGAGAAGATAAACAAAATTGATAAACCATTAGCCAGACTCATCAAGAAAAAAAGGGAGAAGACACAAATCAATAGAATTAGAAATGAAAAAGAAGTAACAACTGACACTGCAGAAATACAAAGGGTCATGAGAGATTACTATAAGCAACTATATGCCAATAAAATGGACAACCTGGAAGGAATGGACAAATTCTTAGAAAAGCACAACGTTCTGAGACTAAACCAGGAAGAAATAGAAAATATAAAGATACCAATCTCAAGCACTGAAATTCAAACTGTGATTAAAAATCTTCCAACAAACAAAAGCCCGGGACCAGATGGCTTCACAGGCGAATTCTATCACACATTTAGAGAAGAGATAACGCCTATCCTTCTCAAGCTCTTCCAAAATATAGCAGAGGGAGGAACACTCCCAAACTCATTCTATGAGGCCACCATCACCCTGATACCAAAACCAGACAAGGATGTCACAAAGAAAGAAAATGATAGGCCAATATCCCTGATGAACATACGTGCAAAAATCCTCAACAAAATACAAGCAAACAGAATCCAACAGTGCATTAAAAGGATAATACACCATGATCAAGTGGAGTTTATCTGAGGAATGCAAGGATTCTTCAATATATGCAAAGCAATCAATGTGATAAACCATATTAACAAACTGAAGGAGAAAAAACATATGATCATCTCAATAGATGCAGAAAAAGCTTTTGACAAAATTCAACACCCATTTATGATAAAAACTCTCCAGAAAGTGGGCATAGAGGGAACTTACCTCAACATAATAAAGGCCATATATAACAAACCCACAGTCAGCATCATTCTAAATGGTGAAAAACTGAAACCATTTCCTCTAAGCTCATGAACAATACAAAGTTGTCCTCTCTCCACACTATTATTCCACATAGTTTTGGAAGTTTTAGCCATAGCAATCAGAGAAGAAAAAGAAATAAAAGGAATCCAAATGGGAAAAGAAGAAGTAAAGCTGTCACTGTTTGCAGATGACATGATACTATACATAGAGAATCCTAAAGATGCTACCAGAAAACTACTAGAGCTAATCAATGAATTTGGTAAAGTAGCAGGATACAAAATTAATGTCCAGAAATCTCTTGCATACACTAATTATGAAAATCTGAAAGAGAAATTAGGGAAACACTCCCATTTACCATTGCAACAAAAAGAATAAAATACTTAGGAATAAACCTACCTAAGGAGAAAAAAACCTATATGCAGAAAACTATAAGACACTAATGAAAGAAATTAAAGATGATACAAACAGATGGAGAGATATACCATATTCTTGGATTGGAAGAATCAACATGGTGGAAATGACTATACTACCCAGAGCAATCTACAGATTCAATACAATCCCTATAAAACTACCAATGGCATTTTTCACAGAACTAAAACAAAACATTTCACAATTTGTATGGAAACAAAAAGACCCCCAAATAGCCAAAGCAATCTTGAGAAAGAAAAATGGAGCTGGAGGAATCAGGCTCCCTGACTTCAGACTATACTACAAAGCTACAGTAATCAAGACAGTATGGTACTGGCACAAAAACACAAATATATATCAATGGAACAGGATAGAAAGCCCGTAGATAAACCCACACACATACGGTCACCTTATTTTTGATAAAGGAGGCAAGAATATACAATGGAGAAAAGACAGCCTCTTCAATAAGTGGTTCTGGGAAAACTGGACAGCTACATGTAAAAGAATGAAATTAGAACACTTCTTAACACCATATACAAAAACACACTCAAAATAGATTAAAGACCTAAATGTAAGGCCAGACAGTATAAAACTCTTAGAGGAAAACACAGGAAAAACACTCTATGACATAAATCACATCAAGATCTTTTTTGACCCACCTCCTAGAGAAATGGAAATAAAACCAAAAATAAAAAAATGGGACCTAATGAAACTTAAAAGCTTTTGCACAACAAAGGAAAACATAAACAAGATGAAAAGACAACCCTCAGAATGGGAGAAAATATTTTCAAATGAAGCAACTGACAAAGGATTAATCTCCAAAATTTACAAGCAGCTCATGCAGCTCAACATCAAAAAACAAACAACCCAATCCAAAAATGGGCAGAAGACCTAAATAGACATTTCTCCAAAGAAGATGTACAGATTGCCAAGAAACACATGAAAGGTTGCTCAACGTCACTAATCATTAGAGAAATGCAAATCAAAACTACAATGAGATATCAACTCACACCGTTCAGACTGGCCATCATCAAAAAATCTATACACAATAAATGTTGGAGAGGGTGTGGAGAAAAGGGAACCCTCTTGCACTGTTAGTGGGAATGTAAATTGATACAGCCGCTATGGAGAACAGTATGGAGGTTCCTTAAAAAACTAAAATTAGAACTACCATATGACCCAGCAATCCCACTACTGGGCATACACCCTGAGAAAACCATAGTTCTAAAAGAGACATGTACTACAATGTTCATTGCAGCTCTATTTACAATTGCCAGGACATGGAAGCAACCTAAGTGTCTATCGACAGATGAATGGATAAGAAGATGTGGGGCATATATACAGTGTAATATTACTTAGCCATAAAACAAAACGAAATTGAACTATTTGTACTGAGGTGGATGGACCTAGAGTCTGTCATACAGAGTGAAGTAAGTCAGAAAGAGAAAAACAAATACTGTAAATTAACACATATATATGGAATTAAAAAAAAAATTGGTTCTGATGAACCTAGGGGCAGGACAGGAATAGAGACGCAGATGTAGAGAATGGGCTTGAGGACATGGGCGTGGGAAGGTTAAGCTGGGACGAAGTGAGAGAGTGTCATGGACACATATACACTACCAAATTTGAAATAGATAGCTAGTGGGAAAAAGCCGCATAGCACAGGGAGATCAGCTTGGTGCTTTGTGTCCACATGGAGGGGTAGGATAGGGTGGGAGGGAGGGAGGGAGACGCAAAAGGGAGGAGATATTGGGGATATAGGTATATGTATAGCTGATTCATTTTGTTATAAAGCAGAAACTAACACACCATTATAAAGCAATTATACTCCAATAAAGATGTTAAAAAACAAAAATTCTAAAAGGTGGACAAGTGGCATTGTTAAAGTAATGAAACACAAGGCCATTAGACTAAGGTGTCTCTACTGCCTCAGCAACCTACGTAAACAAACTGGACCCTAAGCCAGAGTCAATTCCTAGAAATCCTCAAGGTTAAGAAATTGAAACTTAAGAAATCCAATCACAAATAGCCTTTATTTGGGCTTTCCCAAATAAGGCAACAACTTAAGCTATAGCCAATCCAATGATTTTCCTTGCTTTGCTTCCGAGTCTTCTCCATAAAAGTCTTTCCCGTAGCTCCTGCTGATAAGTGCCTCTAACAACTTTTGTTTGGAAGCACTGTTTGCTCATATAAACTCTTGTAAATTTTAACGTGCCCCAGTTCATCTTTTAATAATTCATCAGTGGTCAGGAATGGTCAAAATAAATCTGCATCCTAGTTGCAAAAGTGGCTTCTTGGTGGAAAAATGGGGAGATAAATCAATTGTGCATCCACTAGACACCATACTAGTTCTCATTATTTGCTGATTTAGTATTTGCATACTCACCTACTTAATAAAATGCATGAGTTAGAAAGCTTCATTCAGGCATGAGTTATAATGCTGTGGGCCATGAATTAAATGTTAACATAGCTCCAAAACAATAAAAGACATAGATAACCCAGAAGGGTTACCTAGATAGAATACCCAGTGATTTTTTTTTGCTCTTTCAGTCTTTCACGATTTTTTCCTGACATAGGAAAAATCCGTTGCTTCAGTTGTTTCAATTAAGCAAGATTAACAGTGGTTGTCAGACTAAGAAATAAGTTCTTTTAACATTTCCACTTATCTACTAAGACCTAATTCTCTAACATTTAAAAATAATGTGACCCCATGCATTGTAATGCCATTTATATATGTCATATGAGATGGATGGAGTCAATGCAGGTGAAGGTGAAGTAAGGTACGAGGTGGACATAGAAGTTATCTCTTTCAACCCTGGAACTTCTCGAGGAAGCAAATAAGATGACGGCTATTTTGCAGAAGAGGAAACATAAATGCTAATAAGTTAAATAATACTAAAGAGGACACAAAATGGATAAAAGGCTTGGATCCAGTTCTTCTAGATCCAAAACCAGAGCTCTTTCTACACCCAAATACCCTCTATGTTTTATCAAGTGTTTGGAAACCACTTGTTTCACCTTTTTCCCTGGGTTGCTGTTGAAGTCTGGAAAGTTGATTTATAATCTCAGTTTATTATCTCAATGTCTTTACAAAGCTGTATTTATTTGTTGATTTATTTTCCTACAGTCTTAACTTTGTTTTTTTCCCCCCTCAAAAGCACAAGCAAAGGAAAGGAGCATTGCTGGGCTTGGCTCTGAGAAGGAAAACAAGCTACAAGGCTAAAGAATCTAAGAGGTACTTAGAGAAGCAGAAGCTGAGAGTCTCAGAGCATGAGAAATTCTCATAAATCATGTGTGGTTAGATTTTTTTAACTGTGTCTGCGTTTCCTAGCTATAACTATCTCAGTCATCTCAAGAAGCCAAAGGAAGAAACAGCTTACATAACTGTCAATTCTTTTGACTTTTGGATTAGTGCCAGTGTTCAGTAGCTGAAACAATTACTCAGAAGTTACAACACCAATATTTCAGTCTCTCAGCTCTCAATTTTTAGAATATCTGTCTGTGTGCTCATCAAAACTGTTCTTAAGTCTCTATAGTACTACCTGGTTAGATAGATGGATAGATAGATAGATAGATAGGTAGGACAAATACAAACCTACCTACATAGATACATAAGCACATAGTTGCACAGATAATAATGCCAAATGGATCCTGAAGTTGGTCTGACCCTCATTTACATGATATACATCATATTAGAGGACTTGTTATTGCTGTGGGTATAATCAATAGATCCAAATTTTCATATATAAGTAATATACAAAGAGGCCAGTTTTAATTCATCTCCATAAGCACATGGCAAGAAAATGAACCAAAGTGACTAAGTACTCAAGGCAGCAGAAAATCACTCATTCCATAAAGGAAACCATGGAAGGTTTCTATATGCATATTTTCTTGTATATTTGAATTATTCTGTATTTGGTGTCATAAAGAAAAATCAAAGGCAGCTGAGAATACACTGACAGGTTATAACGTTGTGTGGGGGCTTTTTACTTAGTTAAGCTGGTTCTGGGTTAGATAGAGTTGGCCACAATGTACATTTCTGCGTGATTTGGAAGGTGGCAGTGAAGGGAGGGCCATTACACCCACAAGGTCACTGCAGGGGGCCAAGGGCAGCTCCACATGTGTATGCGGATCTGCTTGCCCCCCACGGTGTCAAGAGGCCGCAGCTGGGCCTCAGATGCCTCGGCTCCTGCCCATCTCCTCCACCCCGACTCTGTGGCCTGGGCCAGGTGCACATGTGGTTTGGCGATGAAGGCTGCCAGCTTCTTCCTGCAAGTTACCCACATTGCTGATGTTGGAGGTGGGGAGAGGGCTGCAGGCTGGAGTTTGTCCTCATGGATTCCAGTTTGCCCTTGGTCTTCTGCACTTGACACCCAGCTTTACTTTTCCAACTTCAAGCCCTGCTGACCTGCAGCCCTTTGAGGACCAACTGAGACACAGAGCAATATCCTCTTAAAGACTCCTTGACCAGCTCCCACCTGGTGGGAGGGGCCTGACCCTTAATTCATATCACTCATGGTGGCTCTGCTTCCCCAACTGCACCCAGACGGATCCACCTGGTTTAATAGCAAGAACGACTTTAAGTCAGGAGATTGGATTCTCACACTGGCTTAACAGCTGCCTAGCTGTGTGCTTGACACATCACCTGACTTCTCTGTAACTCTCGTTTGTTAGATCAGATGAATATTAGTGGCAGCTCCAGCTCAAGGTTTGAGGCAGTTAGTGAAACACTACCACAATATTTACAACTTACCGAGACATTATATTCAGAGTTTTACACTTCGTAAAAAGCCAGGAGATTGTTTTAGTCACATGAGGCCATCTAAGATTCCTTTTTAAAACTGACTTCGTTTGCTGGTATTGGAGTACTAGCCTTTTGTCATAATGTTTTAAAATATTCATCAAGATGAGACAAGTGCAAATGATAGCGTGTCATATGACTAATTACAAAAATTCCCAGTGCATAAGTGTCTGTAAAATGGCTAAGAATATTTGCTGTCTTAAGAGTTGGGTTGTCCTGAATACCTGTAAATGTCTGACTTGCAGGAATCCTGAAACTGAGATGCAGAACACATATATGCTGAATTAATGAGTGTGAGGTGGGCAAGAGAATGACCATGAGTCATTGGATAGCCCTCCTTTCTTTGCCCTGCACCTTTTTGGTAGTTTCCCAGGATATCTGTCTTATCAGAGCCATTGGGAACAAGTATTTCCCAGGAGCTCTTTCATTTTTATGCATCAAATAGCAAAGATGAAACACAAAGTTGGAATAAAAAGCAGATTGAAATGATTGCAGGATGGAATGGGGCCTTCTGACAACTCCTTTCAATAGGATGACAATAGGGTGAATTCTAGCAAGAGTCCCCTCCATCTCTTAGTGAAAGGCGGCATAGTGAAAACATGGTGGTGAGAGACTGGATTCCTCACCACTATCTCTGTACCATGATACATCATCAAAGAAACAACAATGATGTTGATAAGAGCTACTGCAGTAATACCATCTTGCATTTCCAAGGGACCCATATCTGAGTTGCTTTTGTGCTCTTTCTCCCCCCACCCTCCCATTTAATGACACAGATGTCTACAATCCAAACGCACCTGTGTTTAGAAACATAAGGTTCATTATGAGAACAGAGCACTGATCTCCTCTAGACCGTTCCTCTGTCATGAACAATGGCCACATACATAACTGCAGAGCCAGCAGACCCAAAATTAACCTCCTCGATGGCAGATGCATTCTTGGACTTCAAAATTCTACACCAGTAGGAGCAAATTATAGGCTTAAGGGATTTATTTCTTATTACATGAGGAATGCATGCACACTGATTCTTTTCCACGAGTGATAGATCAACAATGGCTTTCATTTAAAACACAAATATCTTATTTAACAGAGAGGATGAAGAAGGGGACAGGGAACAGGGTGTTTAGGTGACTCTCCAAAGGGTTGGAGGAGTCTAGGAAGCACCTCTTAGGGGTTTATTACAAAGCAAGAATGAAATATTTTTACTTCCTAAGTACTTAGTTCAAGAGTTAGGCAAATATGTTTCGGGGCATCTAATTTGTAGCAGGCACTGGGGCCATTCTTGAGGAACTTTTAGTCTGGGGAAGAAGAATAGTTTCCTCAATCACTTCTCTTGTCTCTCTCTGCCATCCTTAACATAGCTTGCAACATCAGTCATTAGGGTGGCCTTTTGTGTTACCAGAAAATGTGGCTAATTTTGGTGGAACAGTTTCCAACACAATCTCTTGGCAAGACACAGAGGGCTCGGAAACTAGTCGTGGGTCATGGTGAGTGAGTCGTAAGGTATATATTCCAGGTCACCTGGGTTCAGTGTGTTTCCTCATCAATTCAACGGTAGTTGAGTGCCTACTAGATAGATGGGCTTGCTTATATTCCAGGAAGGCAGGCAGACAGCCCACAAATAAATAAAGTAGAAAATAATAATAGTTATAAGTATTGGGAAGCAAATATAACAAGGAGATGTGACCAGATGAATGGCAGGACATTTTAGCTACAATGGTCTAGGAAGTCTTCTTTGGGGAAGTAACACGTAGACTAAAAACTGAATGGCAAAAAGAATCCAGTAGTATTAAGATCTCAGGGGAGTTCCTCCAGGTAGAGGGAATTGAGAGTTCAAAGGCCCTAAGAGGAGAAGCCATTAGGTCTGTTGATGACACAGAAGGAGAGGTAGTGTGGCTGGGATGGGAGCTGGTGTTGGAGAGATAAAATAGTTGTGTAGGGTCTAGTAAGCCTGATATGGAATTGTAATTTTAACTTATTTCTGTGTTTCTTGAACTTTTGTGCATAAAATTCACCTGGAGTGCTTGTTAAAACACAGATTGCTGGGATCCATAACAAGAGATTCTTTAGTGCATCTGAGGTGGGGACTGAGAGTCTGCATTTCTCCAAGCTCCCAGATGATTCAAATGTTGCCTGCCCACTTACCATACTTAAAAAAAAACTTTATTGATATATAATTCTCATACCATACAAGTTACCCAATTATAGTGCAGAATTCATTCTTAGTATATTGACAAATATGTGCAAACCACAGTCAATTTTAGAACATTTTCATGAACACAAAGGGAAACCTTGCATTCTTCAACTACTACTTCCCTCTTCTCCCCACATCATCCACCCCTCCCCAGCTCTATGTAATCACTAATGTACTTTCTGCACCTATAGATTTGCCTATTCTGGACATTTTATATAAATGGAATCATATAATATGTGGTCTTTTGTGACTGGCTTCTTTCACTTAGCATAAAGTCTTCAAGATTTATCCACGTTGTAGCATATGTCAGAGCTTCTTTCCTTTTTATGGCCAAATAATATTCCACTGCATGGATATACTCCATTTTTCTTATCTTTTTGTCTGTTTATGGATATTTGGGTTGTTTCCACTTCCACTGACCATATATGGGTTGACACCAATCTAGAAGCAATTGGAAGCCACTCACACCAATTTACATATTTAAAAGACCACTCTGCTTGCTGTACGGAAAATGGGCTGCAAAAAGAAAGGAGTGGCAACAAGGATGACGGTTGGGAGGCTACTGGTTTGAAGGCAAGAGAAATTGGTGACCTCAATTAGGAGTGGTAATATTAAAGATGGAGAGAAGTGGATGGGTTAAGAATACATATGGGAGGCAGAATCAACAGGATTTATTGATGGTTGGAATATAATGGAGTGAGGGCAAGAGAAAAATCAATAGAATGCCTGGATTTGGAACTTGAGCCACTGGGAAAATCATGATGCTGTTAATTGAAATGAGAGAACTGTTTTCAGAGATTTCTGGGATTCCACTGTTGCTGTGGGCATTAGGAAGGTGTTTGTCCAAAGAAATATCTCCCAGCAATAGAGAAAATTTTTGTTGAATGTCTACTAATTCTATTATTTCTTACTACACCACCAGAGCAATTGTGAATGTTGCTGTAATTTGTGTTTGCTGTGTTATTTGAGAATATTTGTTTTTGCTACAGAAAATAAATGGGATGGATGTATGAGCTAGCAACTTATGAGGAATATACGGAATTCATAAGATGTGTTAAATACAGATTAGGTGGTAACCTGGGAGACACGTTATATGTAGACAAAATGAGAAGAGCGTATGTATAGTAAATAAAGATAGAAAGGAAGAAAGGACTAACAGACACCAAATATTCATGAGATATATGAGGCTTTGAATATTTACGATGTACTAAATATGCATGAGGCACACAGACACTCAATATTCATGAGGTCTTGCATCAGCCACCCATTAGTGACATTTGTCATGGTCCCACATTCCTGTCCCCAAGAAAGATAGATAAAATCCAAAGATGTTTATCAAGCTAACCGACAAACTATAGCTTGCATCTCTCCAATAGGTCAACCGAATATTGTTGGCTCTAGGCCCCTTCCATTCATTGGGCCCCCTCACTGAACCCTTAACTCTGGTCTTCATAACTTGGCTGTCATGGGAAGGCTGATGCAGCAAAGAGGAAGAGAGAGACAGGATGTAAAAACATTGCATAACAGAAGATTCTGGGAATGTGGTCGTTCCACCCTTACCAAAAGTATGTTAAATTCTTACCCCATCTCTGGCTTCTGGCTATATATTTTAAATTGACTTTAAAAATTTTATGATTCAAGGATGTTAATTTGGTCTGTCAACCGTTTCCTTATGTGATCACCAGAATAGCTGCCTGGTAATCTATTTGAAGATTACCATTGCATCCAGGTAATTCCCCATGGGAAGTTACAAACTGTCAGGTATCAGAGCCCAAGAGAGGAAGAAGATACTGTCCCAGGGATCCAGGGATTAGCATGGCATGGATATTCTTTTCAGTGTATCAATCTTATTAGTTGGACACCAGTGCTAACTTTAAAACTAAAGATTTCCTATTATTTCTCCCATATTAACCCAGCAATGCCCTTTTGTGTGAGGCCAGCTAATCTGAAATCAGATGCATATGTAATATTCAACTGCATTAATTATCACATAAAACACATCCGTAAATCATCTACACCAGAGGTCCCCAACCCCCAGGCCGCCGACCAGTACCAGTCCACACAGCAGGAGGTGAGTGGCAGGCGAGTGAGCGAAGCTTCATCTGCCGCTCCCCATGGCTCCCCATCGTTTGCATTATCACCTGAACCATCACTCGCATTACCGTCTGAACCATACTCCCCCCACCCTCCGCCCCCATCCGTGGAAAAATTGTGTTCCACGAAACTGGTCCCTGGTGCCAAAAAGGTTGGGGACTGCTGATCTACACAAAGTAGCTACAACTTCAACAGCTCCAATGTGAAGTGTTTAGCACAACTGTGACAACTTACAGTAAATGCTGAATTCAAGAAACAAAACCAAACCCAGTTGAAAAATTGAAAAAGAAATGTCCAAGGATGACATCTTCCTTACTAAAGCCTGAAACCCCAGAAGAGGAGAATGGCCTGAAGCATTAGGGCTGACCAGAACCAGAACCTGAACCATGGCCAGCCTTCCCTCTCCCTCCCACCACCCTTTAAATTCTTCTTGTGGAATGTATGGATAAAATTTTACAAAGTACAAGATTTAACCTTATTTTACATGCCCACAGAAAGCTGTAGAAACTCCAAACAAAAATGTGTTCATTACAATAGATAAATATTAGTGAGCTGGTTGGAAAATAGTTCAGCAAAGGAAAGGAAAAAGTCAGAGAATGCAAGAAAGAAAAAAGAGAACGTTATCCTAGAGACAAGAAGCTCTTGGCATTTAAAATAAAATTTTCCATTTGAAATCCTTCTCTCCCACAGTGGAATTTCAGAGCTCTCTAACACTTCTGAGCAGAACCCAGGTTGGAAGGTGAGGAAAGGGAAAATTTTTCCATTCCAAGTTCCCACCTTTCAAATCTATTTCCATTTCTTCATTTGGCACAGTCAATATTGGATCTGCATCTTGGTTCCACGTCCATCTGGGAGAACCATTTGGCTGAAAGAGGAGGATTAGCAAATGCTTCCCAGATTAGTTGTGTCATATTACATTATATAGGCATTTTGTCCACGTTTTTCAGAAAAATAAAAAGAAACCAGTAAAATAAAGACAAGTACTTATAACAGTGGTCACACTGACTTTCACTGAAGAATAAGTTTCTATGTGCTTTTACACATCATCTTATTATTCCATCCTCACCACAGCTCTGTTTGAAAGATAAAGTGAGATTATATATCTTGTCAGGAGTCATTTCTGAGTGATGCTTGAACCGTGCTTTTATCCTAGAGAAGAGTTCATCTTGCATGCTCATGTCTTTCTCCATGGTCTGTTGAACTTTGTGAGCTAGGTACACTGATGTCATCTGACACTGTGCAGAGACGGCCAACAGTACACCCACCTTACCCCATTCAGGGACCACAGTGCCACCACATATGAGTCTCAGCATTGAGAATGAATGATGTTACTGTGTGGAGACAACATAGCTGTCCTGGGCTTCAGTTGAGAAGGGAGGAAAACAGAGTCTTCTTCTTGAGTGAGACATTAGGTTCCTGACCATAAACTAGGGTGAGTGGTAATGTTAAAGACAGAGAGAAGTGGCCATGCCACATGGCACAGAAAATCTCATTTGGATAAATGATTAATTTCACCCATGAGAGAGACGAGAGATTTGGGAGTTTGACACCTGTGCATATTTGGGTGGAATGGGACTCTACAGTGATAAATGAACAATTACCAAACTAGTAATGAAAAATGCAGCCTTAAATAGATAACTAATGAGAACCTACTGTATAGCACAGGGAACTCTACTTGGTGCTCTGTGGTGACCTAAATGGGAAGGAAATCCAAAAAAGAGGGGATATATGTATACGCATGGCTGATTCACTTTGATGTACAGCAGAAACTGACACAGAAGGGTAAAGCAACTATACTCTCATGAAAGAAAGAAAGAAAGAAAGAAAGAAAGAAAGAAAGAAAGAAAGAAAGAAAGAAAGAAAGAAAGAAAGAAAGAAAGGAAGGAAGGAAGGGAGAGAGAGAGAGAGAGAAAGAGAGAGAGAAAGGAAGGAAGAAAGGAAGGAAAGAAGGAAGGAAAGAAGGAAGGAAGGGAGAGAGAGAGAGAGAGAAAGAAAGAAAGAAAGAAAGAAAGAAAGAAGAAGGAAGAAAAATGCAGGCTTCTTTAGTAGCTTCTTGTATTGCTGAATTGGGGTGGGGGAAACCAGTGTTGATGGAAGTATGTTTCTCATTCAAATGCATATACCTTCCTCTCTCCTTTTGCAGTTTCTGCACAGTCCCCTGGGAACTGAACTTGGCACAGTGGCTTGGACTGCCTGCTCATCCCACACCAAGGGTGCTGTCAGCACTCTGAAGATAGCCTGATAATCATATTTGTTTTGGCCTCTCAGCCGCAAGGGCAGATAGTCATCATGCTGATTGGAAGGGATGTGTTGTGACAGGGGAAGGGCATGAGCCAGAGCTAGCCAGAAAAGAACACTGGGTGTTTCCACACAAAATAACTATTTCTAGAAACGTTCAAGGAGCCACTAGAAACTTTCTAGAGGTTTCTAGAAAGAAATGAGGTGGCACTGTGAGGACCAGAAGTCATCTCAAATTCACGGTGCAGTATGACCAAGTTTGGGTGGAGGCCAATGAGAATATGACCTGGTGGGCACAGCCCTGAGGCAGGGTGGCTTCAGATCCCATCACCTTGGAAACTTGATCCCATCTGTTTCTGTGGTTCATCTGGCCAGTTTGGCTTTGGCATCCAACCAGAAACTCCTCTTGTAAGGAGCTACAGGGAAACATTTGCAGAGGGCTCACTGTGCTTCTCAGATGACCCTGGAGTTCCTGGATCTGGTTTAGGTCTTTCCTTAGAATTCAGTATCTTCCAAGAGAAAGGGTGGGCTGGGATCGCACAGGGTCACTTCTTCTGGTCTTGGCAGTTCAACTTTTCTGCATTCCCAAGGAGTTCCTCACTGGATGAATTACTTCCTCTTACGTGATACAAATCAGAGAATATTTGGTGGGCGCCTATTTGGCACCCCATTCTATGGGGGATGGGCACCAGGAGATAAGAATCCTCAAGGATCTCACCACCTAATCATGAATTTAAAATTAATTGGATTGGGGCTCCCATGCTGATAATCATTCTGTGATATGGGAATGTCTCTGGACCACTTAATAGGACTCATAAATGTGTATGCTGTAATTTCTACCAATACTTTTGTTTTATAGCTTAGTCCATAAGCTTACATGTTTTAGCTTCTTAGAGGCATACCAAATTACCATAAACTGGGTGGCTTAAAACAATAGAAATGTATTCTCTTACAGTTCTGGAGGCCAGAAGACTGAAATTAAGATGTTAGCAAGACTACACTTCCTCCAGAGCTCAGGGAGAGCTTTTATTCCTTGACTTCTAGCTTCTGGAGGTTGCTGGCATCCCTTGGCTTGTGGCTGCATCACTTCAGTCTCTGCCTCTGTGGTCACATAGCCTTCATCCCCTTCTTTGGATGTCTCATTCTCTGTGTGTTTGTCTTATGAGGACACGTGATTGCGTTTAAGGCCCACCTGGATAATCACAGACAACCTTCCCTTACCACGATCCTTAACTTCCTCACATTGGCAAAAAAACTTTTTACAAATAAGGTCCCATTCACAATTTCCAATAATTAGGATATGGACCTAGCTTTTTGGGGGCTACCATCCAGCCTACTGCACCTTGTATTGTGTAGCTTTCAAAGAGATTTCACATACATCATCTTATTTGATCATCTTAATAAATTTATGATCCTGGAGCTTGCAAACAGTAATCCAACTTTGATTCTTCCTCCCAGCTTTGATTTCAAGATATAATGTTCACAACTATGGGCTCTCCAGACTTGAGTTTGTCCTAAGTGGTCAGAGACAGCTCCTCTCATGCTGACCTTCATCATCTTCTTCTGCTCCAAGTCAGTAACTAAATACTCAAGCTTGTTCCTTCCAATCTCTCTCCTCTTGTTGCTTATTTGTATAACTGAACAGAATGAGACTAGAAGGCAGAAGCATAGAACACTCAATTTAATGTTTATTTCTCACTTTCCACTGTCAAGCAGACTATGAAGTCTTTTTTTGGCCTCTGACCACTATTTCTTTTCAAGATCTGTTAGTGGATATGTTAGTTTTCTATAGCTGCCGTAACAAATGACCACAAGTTTAGTGACAACACAGATCTACTATCTTACAGCTATGTGGGGCAGAATTCTGACATTATCTCAACAGGGTAACATCAAGGTTTTGGCAGGCTACTTTCTTTTCCGAGAGCTCTGGCCGGGGTGGGGGGCAGGGAGCAGAACTCACTTGCTTGCCTTTTCCAGCTTCTAGAGGCTGTCCACCGTCCTCGGCTTGTGGTCCCTCACTCCATCTTCAAAGTCAGCAATGTGGCATCTCTCTGATCCATCTTCTGTTGTCGCATCTCTCTCTCTGACCACAGCTAGGAAATATTCTCATATGATTAAATTGGGCTCATCTGGATAAGCCAGAATAAACTCCCATCTGAAAATGTGAACCCTTAAGCACACCTGCAGAGTCCTTTATGCCATACAAGGTAACATATTCACAGGTATCATGGTTAATTTTATGTGTCAACTTGATTGTGCTAAGGGAAACCCAGAAAGCTGATTAAAAAAAAATGATTTGTGGATGTGTCCGTGAGGTTGTTTCTAGAAGAGATTACATTGGAATCAGTACAATGAGTAAAGAAGATCACGCTCCCCAACGTGGGCGGGCAGCCTCCAATCCACTGTGAGCTCATATAGAACAGGAAGGCAGAGAAGGGGCAAATTCTCTCTTCTTGAGCTGGGGCAGCCGTCTTCTGCCCTTGGGCATTGGGGTTCCAGGTTCTCAGGCCTTCAGATTCTGACTGACCTATACCACTGGATTTCCTGTTTCTTCAGCATGCAGATGGCAGATTGTAGGATTTCTCATCTTCCCTAATCAATTTTTAAAATACATCTCCTCTTACATAAACAAACAAATAAATAGATAAACAAATACATAAATAAAAACTCTGGAGAGCCTTATAATACAACAAGTTCCAGGGATTAGGGTGGGGGCATTCACAGCAGATGAGCCTCAGGTCAAGCTGATAGAAAGTGGCAATCTTATTTTTCCAGGCATGGATGCAGCTAACACACCTCAGCATAATACATCTACATAGGGTCCTTCACCTCTATACAATGGGAAAGTGGTCTCAGCTGTGGCTCAGGACAGTCAAGACTGGCATCGGAGAGCCCACGAGAGAGGGGGCAAAGCCACCCAGAGCACTGGCTGTGGCTCATGGCAGTGCTCATTCGTGACCCTTCCTTTTCCTTCTCTTCCCCCCTCCCCTGAGCTAAAAGATGCTGGAAAACATTTACTTGGAAGGTTTGTCTTTTTCTCATCATTAAGATAAAACTTGGCATCTCTTATCCTAGCCTGCTTTTATGGATTCCTGCTTATACCCCCAGTCCCCTGCCAGGACTGGGTTTAGCCGACGAGCCCTCAGGTTCTCTTTTTCCATTTTTCACTCTTTCATCATATTAGCCAACAGTGACTCGCTTAAGGGCCATGAAACATTCCTGTAAGAACAGGCCATTGTGTGTTATCAATGGAGGCTTCAGAAACCTCCTGGTCAAGGCTGGTTTTTTTTTTTTTTAAATAGGGAGGAGGGGAGTTTCTGTCTCAATCAGACAATGAGGACATTATCTTTATTTAAGAGAGAAAGATCACAATAAAATCTGAGACATTGCTTACAGTTTCATCCTCATATCAGCCATATGTTGGATACTCGTCTTCTAAAGAGCCCCAAACAATGGGAAAAGGAAGGAAAAATAAAGCGAAGAATAAACCCTACTTCCACAAAGTAGTTTTCACTTAAAATTTGCTTTTTAGCCTGTTTTTCCCTTGACACACACATGCACACAAGAATAAGGCACGTAAGTTCTTGATACAACTAAGTTATCATAATACCTCTATTCTGAAATAAAGCATAAGTACCTTATATTCAAAAGTTATCCTTTGGATTCACGAACACAGTAAGATTTGTAAAATAGATAAGTGGTTTCAGAAATATTCATGCTACTGATCATTTTTGATTGCTAAATTTCTTACTTAATGATATGAGTGAAAAAGTAGATTTCAACATCTCATGAATATCCTCTGGAAAAGTGAGTTTAGTCCACAATTGGATAAGTGGACTATATTCCTTTCTTCATTCATCTGAACATTTCCACCAGTTGGAAGAACTGTGCTCAGTGTTGGGGATGAAGTGATGATGAGGCCCATCCCTGCTTTGAGGATTCCATGGTTTATGATGACATAATTAATGACTCACCACTTTGGGCATTCTTACAGCATAACATTGCAAGGGGAAGCCTAAAGGTTTTGTGCAGGTCTGTAGTGGACTGCTGGTTTGTTTGTTTGTCTGTCCAACACCCCCCTCCCTATTCTGGTAATAGCATCTTGATTGTCCTCCAGGGAAATGCTCCTTCCTCGCTCTGCATCTGTGTGGTTTGGGGCAGGGCTCTACCTAACTCAGGGCCCCAAAGATGGATGCATGACCCAGGCTTAGCCAGTCAGAATACCCCATCCTTTCTGGCAACAGTAATGTGTTCAGGAACAAGCACATACCCGATGGATTTAACGGGACAAGAATCACTAACTTTTGTACCAAACATCCCCAAATCTCAGTGTTCGGTTTCTCTCTCACAAAAAACCCAATGCATATGTTCCTGATCAAGTGGCTCTTCAGGATGGCTTCCTCCAAATGGTGACTCAGGAATCCAGGCTCCTTTCAACAATGGCTGTGTCACAACCTGGGACCTCAGAATCCCCTGGGCCCCTGGAACTACGTGCTGAATCCTCTGTACCAGCCAGTCAATGAGTGGAGAGGGAGGTCATGTGGAGATCACTATGCATGACCCAACCGAGATGCAAAATATAGGTTAACTGTATGCCCAGGAGGAAAAGGAAATAATTGGGGGACCACATAGTATTAAATGATTCTGCCACACCCAAGTTAATCACAGCCAAATTCTGGAATTGTTCTTTCTTGACATTACAAGGAAAGGATTTTGAGGGAGGCATAGGAGGAAAGGGGAAAGTTTACTAAAATGATAGAATCATGTCTGGACCTTATGGCCACTGCAAGGGAAGAACTCACCTGAGAAAGAAGTTAAGGTGAAAACCAGAGCTGAGAGATGGAGATGGCCCAGGGCCTTGACAGGTAAGGTCAGCAACATGCCTAAGGCGCAAATATACGGAGACAAAGCCCTGCAAGCAGGCTCTGGCTCTCAGGGCCCTTTAAGAGTGGGGTCAGCACTTACACAACTCAGTTGCCTCAAAACCTGCACCCTAGACACCCAGCATGCCTCCCTCCAGACCCCGCCCTGAAGTAGATAAATTCCTGGTGGTATTATTTGAACCCCTGGATCCATCTAGAACCTGTCCCATACCTTGGAATTTTCAGCCACATAAGCCAGTAAACATACTTTTTACTTAAACCCTTTTAAGTTGTTTTTTGTGTCTTACTACCAAAAGGATTCTGATGAATATGCATTAATGTCAAAGAGAACCAGTGCAAGGTTTTAAACAGGAGAGTGGCACCGTCAGATTTGCGTCTTCAAAGAGGCCACTGTAGTTGCACAATTTGTCTGCAACACACACCAGCCGTTCTCTCTGAAAATAGGCAGAGTTATCTCACCTCTAAGTAGATCTTTCTCTATGTAATTAATGTTCATCTTGCCATCTGAATCCGTATCTGAATGCAAGTGCAAAAGATTTGTCTCAATCAAAATTGCCTTTACATTTGATGCTTTCGAGTTTCCTGCTTTTAGCTCAAAGTCTTTGAAGCTGGTACTGCAAGCAAGGGTTCTTCTGTACCTTTTCTAGTACCTCCAGGACCAATAAAAGTTTCAAATCTTATAGCAGAAAAACATACTGGAATTTTAACACCGAGTCTTAGGAAAGTGAGTGAAATGAGTGCTTGCCTTTGGGGATTAAATTTGACGTTGGGAAAGAACCAAAAAGTTTACATACTCTTTGTGCAGCACTGCCAACGTCACTCCCATAGTTGGCCCCAGTGGGGCAGTGGTGAACATTACCCTAAAGTCCAGAAAGTGGAATAGAATCCACTGTCATTGTAAACTATATCCCTAGACACTGACAGTCACTACCGACATTTCTTTCCCTTGCTCTCCTTGGTGTTGGAGTGTGTGTCACGAAAGTGCCAGTGTTTACATAAAGGTAACAACGGTAAAAAAAAAAAAAAAGGTAACAATGGACACAAACAGGACAGTGGGCCTTTGACATAACAATACTGCTGCTCTGGGCAGACAGAGGAGCCAGGTTGGGGGCGGCTAAGGCAGGAGCGAGCAGGCAGTGGTGTTTCGATGAGTCAGTTTTTAATGCAGATCGATTTCTGTTTACTATATGCCCTAGAATATTGTGGTACATGCTGCCTTCTTATTATCAAATACCAAAATTTCTTCCTGTCAGTGGTTTCTTAATTTTCTAGAGATAGAAAGCAGACATTTCCCTTGAAGCTGTTTCTACTGATAAGTATCCCAGATCATCTCAGGAATTCCAATTTATCTTATCTCCCCAGCAATACTGCCAAGGGAAACATCAGACGTCTCATTTAGAGAAGCCAGAAGGTCATTTGAGTTCATATAGGAAATGAACAGTATGTATATACTTTTCCATTTCACCATTAATTTTGGTTGCAGACTGTCTTCGGATATTAACAGGTGATTTCTCCTTTGAACTTTGTCTTTGGTCATGGTGTCTCTCCATAGATTTGAGGATGGTATTAGGAGGCTTGGGTCTGCTGTCCTAGGGGAAAATCCCTTATGTGTTCCTGGTCTGACTTGCCCCAGTAGTAAAACAGAAATAAAGCCATTTTCTTGTCAGGATCTCTGAAACACATTGCTACATTGCCTTATAGTTTTATTTTAAAATGAATCTTCTTGAATTCACACCTTTGTATTTTCTACCCTAAAAACTCTCTACAATAGACTTCTCCTTGTCTTAGACTGTTTTATGAAAATTTTATGAAAATTCTAGAGTCAAGCCACTATCCCCTTCTAAGAAGAGTTCCAAGAGGTAGATGCAAAAGCTCTTTGCTTTGCATTACTTTTAATCATTATAATTCATCCGGGGATCCCTGGAAACTCTTTAGTGAAGACATAATGAACAGTTATATGCTTATGGACAATCAAAACATAATTCTATGCTAAACATATGGATCTGTTGTCATTAATCTAGGTATTTACCTCGGCTTATCTCATCTTTACCCAAAATACTATTTTGTGCTAATGGAGTCTACCTGTATTCTAGAATCAGAAAGAATTCCTTTTCCTTCACTTAAGGGCTTGGAAGAGGAGACAAGCAAGGATGATGAGCCCATTTTGGAAATGCATCAAGTTGTGTTTGGTCATACAAATCCCTAGCCATTTACAAGGTGATTTGTCAAAGTGGTGTTTACCCCACTTGGAATGGCTTTCCTTTGGATTCTCGAAAGCCCTCTCATCATAAAAGGCAGGATTCCGGGTCCCTGTCATTCATTCATTCATTCATTCACTTGTCAAATATTGATTAAGTTCCTAATATGGGCCAGGTGCTGTTCTAGGCACTTGGAATGCACCGCTGAACAAAACCAACCAAATTTTCAGCCCTCATGGTGCTGACATTCCTCTCTGCAGCCTTCACTGGTCTCTCTTTCCTCTGAAGTTGCAACACTTATAGCTGAAACACTGAATTTAATCCTTACCCATGTACTCTTATGTGTGGTGCCCTAATTATTTCATGAGCTAGACTTACAGCATTGAGTTAACCTTTTGGTCAGCCAGACTTGGTCACATCTCACCTGACGGGGCCTTAGCTTGAGCTAAGTCACAAACTCAGCCTGATTTTCCTCATCTGTGCAACGGGGAAAACAAAACTATCAAACCCACAGAATTGCTATGAGGATTGCATGAGATATTCATGCAAAGTACTTAGTCCTGCGTGTAGCACACTGAAACACTTTTATTTTTTCATTTTATTTTTATTTATTTATTTATTTTTGGCTGCGTTGGGTCTCTGTTGCTGCTCACCAGCTTTCTCTAGTTGCATCGAGCAGGGGCTACTCTTCGTTGCAGTGCGCGGGCTTCTCACTGCAGTGGCTTCTCTTGTTGCGGAGCGCAGGCTCTAGGCAAGCGGGCTTCAGTAGTTGTGGCACGCGAGCTTAGCTGCTCTGTGGCATGTGCGATCTTCCTGGACCAGGGATCGAACCCGTGGCCCCTGCATTGGCAGGCGGATTCTTAACCACTGCGCCACCAGGTAGGTCCCTGAAACACACATTAAAATGTTAGCTATTATTCAGTGTTGAGTATGAAACACTCTACAGATTCAAGTATTCAAGAAATATCTTTAAAACTGCCCTCATCTTCATCACACTGGGCAGAATAGAAAGTCATTTTTAGTCATTGCTGTGACTTCTCTCTCTCTAGATTTCCTAAGAATTTGAGAGACTTCTGTTTGGAATTTGGGGGGAGGGAAGGGTCTCTCATGTCCCATTGGTCACAATCACCATGATACTGTTGCCGTACAGTATGGTGGCTTTCAGCTTTGGGACCACGCATAAGGCTCACAATCTTTGCTAAGGCTGAGATCCCAGTTCCTGGGACCCTTATAGGTCCCTGTTTCCCCAAACTCAACACTTCAACCTGCTTCTTGGTGCGGGGGAAATCTCTGCTTCTCTCTTTTTGCCCTTGAAGATACACCCCTTTCAGTCCTTTGTATCAAGGACACCCAGAAAAATGTCGTCATCAATCCAGCCTTTTACAAAAGCAAGAAGAGATAGACTACTTGCTTCCAGAAGCTTCAGTTTCCTGCTCTGCCACAAAACTCCCCTGAGGCAAAGGAGCCCCTCTGGAAGCAGGGAGGGGTCTGGAAAGGGGTCTGTAGTGAGAGCAGACTCAAATGAATATCTCAATACTTCTCCTGCAACATCGGGTTGTTCTTTGCAGTTGGGGCTGTGCCTTGTGCCTTTTTTGTCATGTCACCTGACAAAAAACACTGAACATAGGGAACAGATGTGGAATGAGTGAGCTAGGCCCATTCTGTGCATGTCTGAGTCAGATTGAAATGGATGTGACTTAGTTCCAGGACTTTGATCTGTGAGTCACAGGCCCATGGAGTCTCCACCTCACATCACTCCAGATGGCATCCCGTAAAAGGCATGTCAGCCTTGGATCTCGTTCCTGGAGTGGGAGACACACTTCGTCTCCCAACAAGGGCCCATCGCCTGGACTCTGAGCCTTTCTCCCCTTTACTTTCAGCAAGTGTTGTAATTAAATAGTACGACTCGTATTTGGTGAGATACCCAGTCCCATCCCCTGATCCTTGGGACACATAATTCTACCCCTGACTGTAACATCATTCCCATCTCTTTCAAACAGTTACTGTTCTTTGTTTCCTTTTAGGTAATTTGCATTCGATAGAAAAGTTGCAGACTTTATCCTAGAGAGTCATCCAAGAGCCATCCAAGGAAAAGGAGAAGCACATTCAGAAATATTTGTTCAGCGTCAACAGAAAAGGAAAGAATATATTATTACCAACAGATTTCTTCTATAGCCGATTAGAAGGTATGCATCGTTAAGACCTCTTTATGATTTGAAGTGGAAAATTTTGGGGAAAAAATACCCAGAGGGATAAAATTCCTTCTGATTCCCTTTGTAGTTATTAAGAGGACAGACTGTAACCAAACCACGGGGTAAGAACCCCAGCTCCTGCACTCATTGTCTCTAGGACCTGGGGCAATGCACTGAACCTCCCTGGGCCTTCATTTCCTCGCCTGTCAAATGTGTGTGATGATGGTGTTGCTCTTAGTACGGCAGCAAATGCTGGTGGCCCCCTTAAGCCCCCTGGGCGCCCTCCTCTTGAACACCAATGTCTTCTTACTGCAGCTTACTGAGCCTCTCTGGAAGGGGCTCTTGGACCACTCAGCCACATGTGAGGCACGCCAGGAGTGCCATGGAGCTAATGGCCCCTGGGAGCAGCTCCTCTAACCAATGAAGGAAGAGATGGGTAGGAAATACTCCAGCTTTCTTGTCCCTGTGGGGAGTCTCTGAGGCGTCTGTTCACCATCCTCTCTCAGAGGCCCCCAACAGAATCAAGCCCAGCTCCCCACAATGGTAACCGCTCATGAATGCACCCACAGTGGCTTCTTTTCCTTCCCAATCTCACTCTCCAACCTGACAAAAACACCTTGGAATCACCTCCCAAACAAACTACTTCCTCTAAATTCTAGTCACAGGGAAACGTAACCTAAGACAACTATGAAGTAATTCATATCATAAAACGCTTAGATCTCTTCCTTGCTCAAAGTAAGCACTACATAATTATTGGTTAAACCAAGAAAACAATAATAAAGTAACTATATGTAAGTTATTTTGCCAGCCTGAGATAATCCAACAATAGGGTAACATGTTTTACTGGGTTGGAGTTGGCAGGGAACCCAAGACCGAGGGAAAAATAACGCCTGAGAAAGAGAGCATCTGGTAACATAAGATTCAGTACCATTTTTTGTGTATCTATTATGTACAGAACAAATATTTTCAATAGCAAGGGTAAAAGATGAGCCCTCGTATTTTCCCTCCAGGCCCAGAAATTTCCTGACATGTACATATACACATATTCACAACTATATACATATGTATTTATAGATCTGTACATTCACACTCAACACACACAATCCTACACACTACAGGAACACAAGCATACACATATTTACATGCTTTCTTTGATGAGCAGTGATTGGGAAGGCCATGGCCAAGGGCAGAGTAAGTTTCTGTAATAGGCACGTATTGTGTTGTATTGTACTGTATTGAGCTGTTACGGCGCAGCCATAACCATGTGTTAAAATATTGGAATACCTCCATACCAATTGGTCAGTAGCCACTGTCTTTCCTAGTCAACTATTTACAACATTTCATTAGCAGAAAGTGTAGTAGTAAATGTGCAATAAAGTGTTATAATCCCTAGTCCAGAAATAATTGGAACAGATTTGCTAATGTTGTCATGCTAAATTTATCTTTAAATGAACAGTACAATTTTATAAGTGACCAAGCAACTCACCATCAAGAGTGGTGATTTTTGTTACGGGAGAGGCCACAACAGTGAGAGGCCCGCATACCGCAAAAAAATAAATAAATAAAAAGAGTGGTGATTTTTGTTAAGCATAAGGTCTGATAACCCTCACCTGGAAATACAGTAATAATAATGAAATAAAATAAAACAAAATAATAAAAACACCTTCAAATTAAATAATAAAAATTTAATTTGAATTTAATTAACATTGAGCAAAACACCATCTATTACATTATTGTTTTTAATGTGAATTTAATTGATTCTGCAGTTTCTTTTGTATTTAACCTGAGAACTTATATCAAGCCTAAAGAGGTAATACCTAGGTTTATGTTCTTATATATTTAAGTGACATTATAATAAAGATGAATTGAGTTGGGGTCCATGGCATTTTTCTCCCTTTACAAAAATTTCGTATCCAGGTCTGGGAACACAGAGCCTGTGGGCTTTAGCACCCAGCAACCCAAGTTTGCATCCTGACCGTGCATCAGACACCAGCTCAGTGTCTTGGGCAAGTCAGTTTACTTTCCTGAGCCTTTGTTCCCTCATCTTGAAAACAAAGCTAATCTCTCCCCCACCCCACCCCACCCGAACAGGGAGTTTTTAAAAGATGATGTCAGCAAAGCATCAGCCTCCTTCCAGCTGGGAAAGGGCATTAGTAAATGTAACTTTCCCCGTGTTTTCCCTTTCCTCTTCACTGAGGAGATGGGTCCTTTTCGTCAGCTGTTTGTTTTGTTTTTTGTTTTAACCTGTGAGCGTTAAAAAGCGAGTCAGGTCTTTACCCCGGGAAACTTGAGCTTCTCAGCAGGGCCCCTGCATAATCTTAGGGGACCCAGCGCAACATGAAAGTGCAGGGCTCTGTTCCAAAGCAGCAAACAGTGCTATGGAAGGTATTAAAATAGAAACCATTTCCTTTTTTTTTTCTTGGCTTCTATCTGCCATGGTGTTTATTTCCTAGTTAATGGCACGCCCCCTTGGGCACCAGGATGCCCCGAGGTGAGCGCAGACCCTCATGAACCCCCGGGGGCCCGCCGTCAGACCGTCGTGTGTGCGTGCGCATGCGCAGCGTACCAGCTGCTGCGTTCCCCCTGCCCATCCCCTGGGCCTTCTGCTGTGGCCACCGTGCGACACCGCAGCTGTCCCCATCCTTGTGCCCAGTTCCCCGCCAGGGGCACTTGTTGGGTGGGAGCTGAAGGAGGCTGGGGAGGACCCAGAGCTCTGGAGATTGGGGAGGGGAAGACCCAGAGCATGCCTGAAAGAGGCAGTGGGAAGCTGGACCTTGTATGAACAAGCTTTCAAGATCCAGTGCATACTCAGTGCACTCATACTCCAGTGCACATCAGGCTTCGTTTACAAAACAAAGTGGAAGATTAGATTATTAGGAATTTCAAGATGGCAACTGCAGAGTACTGAACTCTAAGAGCGACACTTCTGAGAGCAGGACCCTGTTGCCAATGAAGGTGGCCAGTAGGCATGCTTACTGCCGTGGTTATTTCCCTAAGGACTTCACAGAAATCAGAAAATTCATTTCACACATGAAAAGACATGCATCCGAATGGGAGGAAATAGAAGGGTTCCAGAAGGGCCATGGGTGGCAGAAGCTAACTCCTTCCACAGCACGCCTGCCGCTGCCCCTCCACCACCCGGAAAACATCAGGCACTACGACCAACTGGCTAAACTCAGATCTGAGTAGGTGTGTGTCGAGGGCAGAACTGGCTGGGCCATATCGGACATAGCTGAAGTGGGGTGTGTTTTCCTTCTGTCATGCACAGAGGAGCAGTGTTGCTGTCATGGGAACCGTCACCCTCTTGACAGCCAGGATTTCCCCTGATATGACCCATCCAGGCTGGGCTCCATTGATGCATTTTTGGTTGCTTTGTTTTCTGTTTTGGTTTCCATGCATTCTGTGGCCAAATATAGGATGAGAGATCCAGAACATTCCAAATTTTTCAATTCTGTTTATACATAATGAGTCCTAAAAAGAAATCCAACAAAGTTCAGGCTATGAACCACCCAAAAAGCCAAACTGAATTTCAGTCCAGAATCTTCCTCCCCCAGAGTGAAGACTTTGTAGCCCCAGCACCTAGCATGGTGCCTGCACAGGGTACACGCCCAGTAAAAATGTTTGTTACGTGAATGGCTGAGGGAATGATACACTGATCTAAGCTTTGGTGTTCCCTGTTGCCGCAGTTTCCTTCCCTTCACAGTACCTAAGGCAAAGTAAGCAAAACAAGTATTATTCCCCAATGCACATATGAGGAAATGGAGGCTCAGGAGGGTTAAGTGCCCAAAGTTATCGGGCTGGAATTAGAATATAGGTTTCCTGAACTCCAATGTAGGGCTTTTGGCTTCTAAAGTAAACATAGCAAAATCCCACTGTCAACTTGAATGTATGTTGGCTGTGCCGACAGCCCTACTTTTCTTAGCAAGGCACATTTACTGTTATCTTTTAAGTTGTATCTTATAAGTTTTGTCTTATAAGTTACCCCTTTGGTGAGCCAGAGAGAGACAAAACACATTCTGGGGGGGAATCATGTTTCACTAGCTAGAGATGACGGTGAGCTGACAAAGGAAATACTTTAAGGGGATCACTGTCATTATCATCATCAAAAATGCATTTTTGAAGGACATAATTAGCTATGGAATTGTCTCTCCAGTGTCCTTTTGATACAGCTACTAGAGAAGCCCCCATTTCTGAGCAACACGTGCTTACGGAGATGGGGGAGGGCAGAATCACGATTATAGACCCAAGTTCTGGAACTAAACATGCCAAATTCCTGCTCTGCTACTTATTAAGTGGGTGACCTTGGGGGAAATTAATCTCTCTTGGCCTTAGTTTCTCGTATGTAAAATTGAGATCATAAAAATAGAAAACTTGGAGGGTGGTTGTGAGACATTACTGGTAAAGCGCTTAGCAGGTCCCTGGCATGTGGTTAAGAGTATCATGTGTGTTATCTACACTAATGAAGGCAGATGACTGCAGGAAGGAAGGGGAGCATTGCCTTCGGACATGGATTAATCGATGAAATATTCCCCTTGCATATAGGTCTTGGCACATCTGCGTGTGACAGCATGAAAATATTAAATTCCCTTGTCCAGATGGCTAAATAAATAAAGTACATCAACTCAACTGAAATAAAGGTGCAAAGTTCTGTATTTTCAGCTCACTGTTAGTGGCTTCTTTGTGTTTTATAGGACACAGACATAGGCACTAAGCTTGCCCCTAGATCTCAAGACACAAATCCTTCTGTGTTTTTTTTTTTTTTTCTTTCTGCATGTGAAAAAAATCAAACTTGCTTTCTGGCCTTTTGAAAGACAGTTTCAGAAAGTAAAGCTGAGATAGAAAAAAAAAAAACCTTATTGTTGCTAAATTCATCCCCAGCTGTGATTGGGAATTTCATTGAAAATAAAAGTTCTCAAGATCATTTCTAGCGGAAAATTAATTATTCCAGGTTTATGTTTCCTTAAATGTATGCATGAGGTAGAGTCTCTTTCTACAGCTTTGAAATGTACAATTGCCTGTGATCCTATTTCTCATATCCTACCACAGAAATCTGTTACTCCTTGCTTAGTTTTCCTCCTTCAAGATAAATCATCTGAAAGGCAGGATGAAAGGGGATGGCGGGGCCAGGCCAGCAATATTTAGACAAGTGGAATCCAACCAACACTTTCAGGTCCTCTCCTCCTACAAGCCCAGCTGTAGCTGTAAGTGTGAGCCTAGTATCCCCATAATAATTGCACTTCCATGTAAACAGATCTCACAGAGACTTTAGAATGTACACACCAATTTGCTCATTTCTGCTGTGTGGAGAGCAAACAAAGCTATCCAAACCTTTGTTCACATTGCTTTTCTTCAGAGATAAAACCTATTAATGGGTATCTAGGTATAAGGACCCATTTGATTAATGCTAAACCTCCAAATAATAGGAAAAAACGCAGTAGCTGGAGAGAGGACAAAGTAATTTAAAGTATATTTTGTGGTGTACTTATTCAACAGATACTGAGAAACTTCTGTTTTCTATAGTGTCCTAGGCTTTGGGCATGGAGCTCTGAACAAGACAGACATAGTCCCTTCGTTTTAGGATACACAGGTTAATGGGGAAGGCAGACAGTAAACAGATCTTTTAGGAAACACATTTTAGGGACATATATGCCAAGATAAGCAAACAAAACAGCAGCACCTTAATCTTCTTACGGAGGAGGAATGTGCATTGTCCTACCATGAGAACTGGGAATTAAATCTAAGACTCAGTTTCTTCATCAGTAAAATGGGAGTGATTCTACTTACACGTTTATGGTGAGGCTCAGATAGTGAGCATTAAGTTTGATTTTCAAATTTGGATAGTATGAGTCTTTATTGAGTTACTATTTTGTATCAAGCAATACACAGAGAACTTCAACAGAAAATTCCCCATCCAAACTTCACAGGACAGCCCCTGGGAATTGGAAGCAACACCAAATGGAAGAATTTCATACTAAGAACTGGTTCCACATGGACTTGTTGCCTTTGTTGGAATATGAGAAGAAAATAAGCCAATTTGGAATTGTCCCAAATAAAATCATGCTGTTAACTTTTTATTCTCACATTCACTAAAACTGATATTCCTTCTTTATTTCTAACTCTCTGTAATTTGCCAAATTATGTTGGAATTAAACCAGTTCTGATTTGCGGATTTCTTTTCTAAGGAAGATGGTGATTCTCTTTGCTTCATACTTGCATGTGTAGGAGTCAACCAAGATTTGAAAAATCAATTTGAAGCGGACACAGAGAAGCCTTAATTAATGGTTCAGCTTTTAGAGCTTGTGAGTCCCTTTGATGATTGGTGAGTCCCTGCTAACTTCAATTAACTCAGGGGAGAGATACATGGGAATTCAGAATGTGGCTACCGTTAAGAATTGGCCCACGTAAAAAATGATATCGTCTTAACGTATTTTTTACCCTGTGCGTCTGATTCTTGGCCATTACAGTCATAGATATAAACAAGTTTCTGCTGTTCAGCATAAGATTACCAGTTTACTCACCCTTGAACAAATGGTCAGGTGATGCTCCGTCTCACGCAACATCAGCAAAATTTTGATTATGCTACTTGCCTTCCAGGAGAGAAGTGTCAGAGGAGGGAGGAAAAAAAGCTACAATCTTTGAATGGTAATTAAGTTCCTCCATGGTCTCCCCAAGCACTGCCTATCTTTCCACCACTTTTATGTTCTAAAAAAATTACATTATGAACACACACACACACACACACACACACACACGCACACAACGATGTATCAAAGTACTCCACATTTAACATCATAATTACGCATTCATATTTAGAGTATGCAGTTTCCTCCTCCTGAAGCACTTCTCTCCATATTCTCCCCATCTCAGAACTTTATTTTTCAAGTTTCAGCTCAAAAGTCACACCTTGCAAGACCTCCTTGGATCTCCCCAAGTCCGGGTGAAGTTGCTTCAGATTCTCTACTCCCCTGCTCAGAGGGTTTCTGCTTACCAGGGTACTGGGTGTGTGGGGTGGTGGCCACAGATACCCTGCATTCTGGTTCAGACAGAAAATACAGCCACTGCCCATGATCCAGAAGAAGATGGACTGCAGTTAAGGACATGCTGACAAGGCAGAACAGCTTTGATTAGAGGAACCTCACCGAATAATCCACATACTGATTAACTCAGCCTCAGGCAATCAAGAATCCACAGTGTTTCATCCTCTCTGATTGGGCTCATGGCAGCATCTGTCTGTTGCCAAGTCTTGCCATCCTTGTACCAACTCCGGGGCGCATGCCCCATATTCATTCTTGTTCCCCAGGCCCTAGCATACCTACCATTGATGTTTTAGGGTTCTAGTAGTGAGAATTTGTGCCAGTGATTCCAAAGTTTGCTTGATTTTGAGTCCCACGGCCATAGCCACATCATGTGATGGCTTGCAACCAATCGGGGCAATACCAGCACCCACCTTCTCTTGACCTTGGTAAACACTGACCTGTTCTCTGTCCTTATAGTTTTGCCTGGTCCAAGTGCGAGATGAGTGAGATCCTACAGTACACAGCCTTTGGCTTCAAAGGCTTTATGTTTGCCTAGCATAATGTATGTGAGCTTTATGCATGTTGTTGTATATATCGGAAGTTCATTCCTTTTTTTTTTTTTTTTTTTTGCGGTATGCGGGCCTCTCACTGTTGTGGCCTCTCCCGTTGCGGAGCACAGACTCCGGACGCGCAGGCTCAGCGGCCATGGCTCACAGGCCCAGCTGCTCCGTGGCATGTGGGATCTTCCCAGACCGGGGCACGAACCCGTGTCCCCTACATCGGCAGGCGGACTCTCAACCACTGCGCCACCAGGGAAGCCAGTTCATTCCTTTTCATAAGTATGTTTTCAAGTACAACTCTAGACCATCTCTTAACCTGAATTGTGCCTAGCTGATCTGTAAAAATTGTATTCTTTTTTCTGTCCCCCATGCCTCTCCAAAGTCACATGGCCTTGTACTTTTCACTGCAGTGACCACCGTTCATCCACCATGCTAAGCTCTATGGTTTAATTATATTTTAAAGTGACCCCAGAGCAGGAAAATTGATACCTTTGAATACCTAAGAAGCAAAGGCTTTTAAGAAGATGTTTTCTGCCCTCTTCTAAAAATATTCATGATGTCATCTTGGGTCCAAGGTGTCCTCTGGGATGTGATTTAGAAGGACTTGAACAAGGCTACACATGAAAGTATTTTCTCCAATTATATTTCTTCTCTCTTTCCTTCCTCCTTTCTTTCCTCCCTCCCTCCCTCCCTCCCTCCTTCCCCGCTTCTTTCCTTCCTTCTTTCCTTCCCCCCTTCCTTCCTTTCTCTCCATCTCTCAATTTTTTTCTCTCTGTTTTTCTCTTTCTCCTGGTAAAAAGTATCTTCCCACCTGGAGCAAATCAAATAGGAAACTGGTTTTTAATTTGGATAGCCTCAGAATTTGTAAACATTTTTTTTCTGGATCATCTGCTGGCAGTCAACAAACACAATTTCCATAGAGTGTATAAAGTGGTGATAATGCTCTGAAGAATAATAAATCAAGAAAGAGGATAGGAAACACCTGGGGAAAGGCAGTCAGTGAGCGTCCCTGCAATAAGCCATGCAGATGTCTGTGCAAAGCAGATTCCCAGCAGATTCCCAGCGAGGACCAAATCCCTGAGGTAGAAACACACTGATGTATTTCTTTATAATCCACTTTGCTGATTCTTTAAAAGGTAATCTTTTGGAAGTTTCTGACAATAGTAACTGTAAACACTGTTGACCTTGAACAACATGGGTTTGAACTGTGTGGATCCACCACTTATATGCGGCTTTTCTTCAATAGTAAATAGTACAGTATTACAAGGCTGATTGAATCCATGGATGTGGAACTGTGGATATGGAGGGCCGACTATAAGTTACACAAGGATTTTCAACTAAGTGGTGGGTTGGTGCCCTTACACCCTGCCAACACCACCCTCTCCCCATGCCCTGTGTTGTTCAAGGATCAACTGTATTAAATGTCTTTTGGATTAAAGAAGAAACTTAACACAGTAGTAATATCAAGGGCCACAGAAAGCCCTGCATTTTATCCTCACCGAGGCATCTGTAATCCCGAGGGTGATGACCTGGTCGGTTTCCTTTGACAGCATCTCTGACCACTAATCACAAGCTCTGATCCCAGCCTCTCAGGCTGCCTGGTGAGATTGCTGACTCTGACCCCACTTTATTTTTAGTTGAATCAAGGTTATAACAGACACACACACACACACACACACACACACACACACACACACACACACACACTGAGTGAATGACCTACAAACTCTCAAATCAAAAAGTCAACTGGAAAAGATGTCTGTGGGTGTGCTGTTGCAAAATAGAATAAATTGTTTTCAGGACTTATGACTACTTTTTAGAAAGACAGTCTATCATGTACTTTCCCTTTTTTCCCCATGTTTCATGCTGCCGTCTCTCTGAAATCTCTGTCCAGTGCTCCTGAATTCCCCCACCATCGTTGATATCAGCCAAATGATCTGGAGGGAAGATCTTCAACTGGAGTGTGTAGTTTCACTATCGAGTTACTTTGTATGAGAGTTTGGGAAGTAATTCCTCAATGGATCCCCTGCTAGTGCCTACCACACTTGAGGTGTTTTTTAAATAAAGCATTCCTGAAAAACTTTACATTCTGTAAAATCATGCGCTTAAAATAAGCGGGCTTATGAATAAGAGGAGGGTGGCAAAGCGCTCAGTGCTGATGCCCTGCATATCTAGAGCCTTAACAAAAGCAATGACTTGAACCCGGGGAAGGCATCATGAATTTTGTTGGCTGCAGATATTAAAAATGAATAAAACCAGTAGACTGAACCTGGCAGCAATCCATTAGATTGGATCACAGCTGCAGGAACTGAGACCAGGCTGGTGGAAGGGGCAGCTGCTAAGGTGAGAGCAAGTGCAACCTGCCCAGAGCCAATAGCATCCTCACAGCAGGGAGCCCGTATCTTGGGGGAGAGTGGGGGAGAGTGGGGGAGGGGCAGGAAAGATGGAATGCAGGAATTTGTGTCAAATTTTCCTAAATCATAGATGAAAGGGCTTGTTCCACAAGTACAGCAGCCAGGTTGAGAGATTTTCCTTCCCTGTGGAAGGTTAAAATTCTACTCTTCTTTGCCTCCCATTGTCCAGGAAAATTTGTGTGTGAGCTAACACGAATTTCCTGTTACACTGGTAGCACTTCCCTGTTTACCATTTGTTTGTGGCCTTCTTCACATTACAGGAGCCACACCTTGCAGGAAAATACACTGTATTTGACCTGTTAGAGATTGGATTCTCTTAAATTAGCAAAAAGGTAAAGGGTGTTGCAGTGGTTACAGAATAAGAATGGTGACAATGATAGGTCCTATTTATTTAGTGCTTTCCGCAGGCCAGGCGCTTTGCTAAATATTTTATAGATATTATCATATTTAATCATTGCAGCGATCCTATGTCAGAGGAATTTCTATCCCTATTTTACCCATGACAGAGTTGGGTCTAAGAGAAGTGCGGTAACTTGATCAAGGTCACCTTGCCAGGCATAATGCAAAACTCACAACTCATTTCCAAACCTCATGCTCTTAATCATCTCTTGCTTGATTTTGTGAACTTAGAGCTAAGTCTTAAAATGATTATTAATTAAAAGATGGATTTGATACCAAGAGAAAATTATAAAGTAGACCCCAGGCTACAGAGCTCTTCTCTGGATAATAAAACTGAAACATTTCTTATTTTTTTTAATTTAATTCAAAATTTTTAATTGAAGTATAGTTGATTTACAATGTTGTGTTAGTTTCAGGTTTACAGCATAGTGATTCACATTCTTTTCTCTTATAGGTTATTACAAAATATTGAGTATAGTTCCCTAAAAGCATAATTTCTGTGCCCCTTTTGCCTCAGGTTTCCATTCTCTGCACACCAAAGAGACAGCTATCCAATCTTAGTGGTATGTGAACACCATCAAATAAGGTGGGCTTAACACATTGTTCTGTGCTGTATGTTAAATGCACTACAAACAGAATGCCGAGAAGGGCTGTAGGAGTCTTAGAGACCAGACGGAGAATGTAAGACTAAAATACCAGATACATAGGGACAAAGAATTGGAAGGTTTAAAACAGCAAATGATTAGTCTTTGCTTTTGCCCTTTGTCTATTTGGCTTAATATAACAGAAATGTATTGTCTCACAGATCTGGGAGCCAGAGCTCAGAAATCAAGGCATCAGCAGGGCCTTGCTCTCTCTAAAGATGTACGGAAATCCCTCCTGGCCTCACCTAGCTTCTGGTATTTTGCTGTCAATCTTTAGTGTTTCCTGGTTTGAAGCTGCATCAAGCTAATCGCTGCCTAGGTCATCACCTGGCATTCTCCCTGTGTCTCTGTCTTCTTATAAGGGCACCCGTCATATTGTATTAGGGGCTACTTTTTATGACCTGCTGCTTTTGTGACCTCATTTGAACTTAACTAATTGTATCTACAATAACCCTATTTCAAAATCTGGTCACAAGTTGACGTACTGGGGTTTAGGGCTTCAACTGATCTTTTTTAGGGACACAGTTCAACCCATGACATCATTTGATTCATTTTTATCTAAGCACTGAACCTATTGCTTACCTTTCATGGCATGGAATAATGCATCTGAGAAATAGCTCCTTTATTAAATCCTGCATTTATGCCTCCATTACTAGTCCCTGAGTACGTTTGACAACTGCTTTTAGAAATGCTTAAAAACGTATATAAATTAACTACAGAAAGAGATATAATCTCAAATCTCAGTTACACAAAGAACCTGGAAATAAACACCAGAGAGGTCCAGAGCTCCAAAAATTAAGAAAAAAATTAGGAAAAAGTTGTCAGTAGCATATGGAATAATAAAAATGTTGCCAATGGAACACTAAGGAGTTAACCTTATTCTCTTCTTTGAACTTATCAGCTGATGCTTCAGAATCAGCTACCCTTACATAACATATTATTCTCGTAACTCTTGGCTTCCTTCTGGCATCAAAAATAACAGGAACATAAAAAAAGTGGAAAAAGGAGGAAGAGAGAATTTTGAAGTAGTGGCAGGAAATAACTGTACCATAACAATTAGCTTTATGTACTTAGTAATGTATAACCTGGATTAAAAATGAAAACAAATTTTATAATTTTCTATTATTCCAAATGCTAAATCAATAGAATTGGCTCTAGATCCATTTAAGTCTTTAGAATACCTTGAGAAACTTCTTCAATTATCTTATCAACCAATCATTCTACACTTACTGTATTTATTTATGTTTTCTCATAGTTTATGGTCTCAACAGTGACATGTATGAGGACCCTGGAAGCTGAAACTAGACACCGAGTGGTTTGTGTCGAGCCATATTATCTAATATGGGTAAAAATTTCAAGAGAGAAATAAAATTTTGAATGAAGAAATAAAATAAAAATAATGATTTTTAAAATCTCACATTAAAATATCCTCATTGTAGTAGCTCAGTGTGATGTTCTATAAAATTTGGGAAATTTATCAACAATCTAGAGGTCACAAAGTAAACCGAAAAAAAAGAAAAAAGAAAAAAAATAGAGGTCACAAAGTAGATGAAGCCAAATCAACCCATAATCTCAATTCATCTGTATGTATCTCTATCCATTTCCCATCTCAATCTCTGTATCTATCTTCTTATAGGCAGAAAAATATGGATGTAAACTGTATACATACTCCTATGGATTTCCTTTTTCTATTTGCTTTGTTTTTGCCTTCAATTTTTTACTGTGATTCCCTTTAAACACTTCAATATTTTGTCACCTTTAAAGGAGAAAAAGAATTATGAAAAAAAGAAAGAACCATAAGAATTTGGAGACATGAGGTGTTAGATCCTTAAGGCTGATTCCCTCTGACCCAAGGCTTTCTCTTGTACACTGCTAATTCTTATGTATACTTGTCTGATCTTTTTTATGTTTAATTAATGCACTAACTTTTCTTTTAAGACTAATTAACACAATAATTTACACTTCTTTTCCTGAGATAAGTGAGGGGGTCTGATTTAATGTGCTACTTCCCTCTCAATCAGGGTATAAGCAACAGAAGAAGTCTGATCTAACAATTTTTATAGAGCACATTATAAAATATTCTCCTATTTAATCATTATAGCAACTCCAGGAGCTAGATTTCTTTTTTATCATCTTCATTCTGTAGTTGAGGAAACACTTATACTTTTATTCATTCCTATACAGACTCAACTGTGTAGGAAAAAATTATGTTACACATCATTGGTTGTCTCTTACAAGACTGTACTTCAAGACCAGCACAATGTGTAGGTAATATAATCAACAGTGAGCATGCGAGCTTCTTAAATTTTTTCTGTACATACTGTAACTCAGAGATGGGAAAGAAAGAGTTCATTGCCACATCTTTAGCTTTTTCTTAGTTTTGTAGATGTCAATATGCAAATTTAATCCAGGAAAATCTTCATTTTAATATTTGAATACAAATAGTTATTTTTCCTTATAAGTAATTACATAAAAGGTAAAAATCATAAATTTTAAAAAGGAAAGAGAAAATTTATAATGCCCACAATCTCACTACCTAGACAATAGGCAAATGTGTTCGAAAATCTTTAACGTGAGTCTGTGTTTGTGTTAACAATGATAGATTCATTATTGTTATAGAGTATCTTTTTCTAAATAATATGCGTGTGACTTTTATGTTAATAAATACATATCTACATTATCACTCTCACTAAATGAATATTTTCCCACTGTATGTGTTACATAATTTATTTATCAGTTGTCTACTTTTTAAAATAAAAGATATTTTACATCAGAGCTGGGCATGTGTAACAAATATTGTATGTGAAGGAGAGAAAGGGTAGTTATAAGGATATTTCAAAGGAGAAGATTAAGGAGAAACATCACAGAATTCCAAGTCTAAGATTAGTTTGCATGAAAGACCCAATGATGCAATATTCAAATATGGTTGAAGTTCAAGGTCATGGGGGTCTCTGTGTTGTGGCTGGTGCCATGGGGAAGGTGTCAAGGCATAATTTGCCAAACATCTGTGTTTTCCTTCCATGCTCATCCATGTTTAAAACAATCCAATGTATGGTTTTTAGCTCCAACCAGGAAAAAAGAAACAGGATGTTTTAGAGGTGACAATATTTTGGTGTTTTTTCAAATACTTGACAAGTAACAAATTTGACTCAGGGCTCGAATATTTACCTTATGAGCAATGCTTGACACCACATTTCTGTAGTGTCACTGACGATAAATCACGGCAACCCCTTGCTCCTTCAACTCCTGCTCTCAAAATTTTACCCTCTGCACTCAAAAGCCGAAAAGATTAGAAGGCAATTTCAGATAAATTTCTTGCCAGTCAAAGACTTGCTGCTTGTTTTCCGAAATTTAGAAAACAAATCAATTCAGATAATCCTTCCTCCCTTGCTGTCTACACTCGATAGTTGAATATTCAATATTGGAACCAGGAATTTGGTATATTGGTTTGAGGTGGATACATTAATCAACTCCCAAATGCATATTTCATGGGGGAGGAAGAAGGTTGGAACAAAACAGTGGAGATGTGAGAAACCTCAGTAGATCTTTTTGTTTAACTGTGACTAGGCAATGAAATACAAATTAGTGAAAAGACCTATCACTCTGTAAGAGAGTTGAGAAATGACTTGGGAAGTGGCAATGAGGAAGGAATTATATAGAGCAGAGAACTTCTGATATTATGGTAAATTCAAAAAATCTCTTCTCTTTAATGAAATTAGTTTAGAATTTCCTACTTTCCTTCCTCACCCCATCTTTTTTGCATCCCCTTTTGGTTTGTTGACCTGTTTATTTATTTACTTTTTTCATAATCTAAGTGACTATTATCATTGTCTCTGCGTAATGTATTGTATTATCTGAATTCTTGACTCAACCAGCAGCATAAATGAAATCAAGGCAGCTAGTGAAACCAGAATTCGCTTCATAAACATGGAAACATCTGGAAGGCTTTGGATATTATTTTGCTTCTTCAGCTGGGGGTTTGTTTGCCCTTTGCTTCTGATCTGCTCCTAGATTTTCACTTATGAGACAAAAAATACTTTGACTAAAGCAATGTTTCTCAACCTTGCCGGATCATGAGCATTGCCTTGGGACTACTTGTTAAATGCACAGACCCAGGCATCATTGAATCAGAATTTCTAGGGAATTGGTTTGGAAATGTGTGTTTTTACCAAAGTCCCAGATGATCCTTGTGATCAGATGAGTTCAGGGCTCACTGGACTAAGACATGGACTTTTGTGACATGATCTAAAAGCAAGTCTATCCATGAGTCAATGGTATGGAGCCCCCAGTGTCTGTAAAGCATGAACAGCTCAAGTGATTCATGTGAGACTTTCCTCAACGTCATGAACTTTAGCACCATCATTCGCAAGCTTTAATGTCCACCATTGAAATAAACTGCCGATTTCCTGTCCTGCTCCAGAAGATTTTAAATCAGTAGTTCTGGGGGAGGGCAAAGAATAGTTTGAGAAGCACTGATAAATTTAATGTCATCCATCATCCCTGCTTGAAGACCAGCTTTAGGCAAAATGCTAAAGTAAGCATGATTGTTTGCAATTAACTCTCTCTCTCTCTCCATCTGTCTCTTTTTAAGATTTGAAGTAACCTTACATTACCTCACAAGGGTTTGGATGCTCATGTCCCATCAGGAATCTATCCTCTTTTCCCCCAGTGTTTCATCCCTTCTTCCCATTTCAGCATACAAACTCTCAGACAATCCTCTCCCCCACACACACCTAATGCTGAGGTCTCTCTAAATTTCTCTAGTCCATAAAGATATCTCCCTTGAGCTTCAGATCTTTTCATTGGAAAACCATCTAGAGACTTGCTACCTGGATATCTCAGGTGTGCTTGAAAATTTGGATGTTCAAACCATATGCTGTCCTACTATGACTATCCACTCACTTGCCTAAGCAGACACTGGGCATTTTTCTTGATTCCCTCCATTTTTTCTAAATATCACACTCATAGGGAAGTCTTGTCAATTCTTTATCAAACACACCCATTTGCCTGAGTCAACTATTACTGTCCAGATTCTTAGACCAGTTCCTTGATTTCTTCCTCCCACAAAACAAAACAACATACAAGCAACATACAAACCCTGTTCCCACCTCTCGCTTTCCCTTTCCAGTAAATGACACCACCACCCATTCTAGAATCTCAGCTTGGAGTCTTCTCCTCCTCTCTACCCCTCCCTACCTGCATCCAATCCATAAGCAAATTCTCTGGATCTTACCTTTAAAACATATTCCAAATCTGAGCATCTCTCCCTCTCTCCGTTGCTACCACACTGGTCTTAGCCACATTGAATGTTGCCTCAAATACTGCAATGACTTCTCTTTTTAATTTTCACTCTTGCCACCACCTGGTGACCATTCGCCATAAAATAACTAGAATCATCATTCTGAAATGTAAACCATTGTATCACTTACTCCCTTTCCGGTGGCTTTCCACTTACTTAGAATAAAATCGAATCTCCTTTCAATGGTCTCCTAGACCCTGTATTATCTGGCCATGCCTGCCTCTCCTTCCTCATTTTCTACCCTTGCCCCCCTCCCATTCTCTCTGTGCAGCCACACTGGTCTTCTTACTGAGGTCATTTGCTCTTAATGTTCCCTCAACCTGCAACCCTTCTCCCTGAGGTCACTGGGGCACTGACACCTTCCCCTCAGGTCTCTGTTCACCAGTCTCCACCTCAGAAAGTCCTGCCGCCCCAGACTGGGCTACTCACAGTGCCACTCAGCCCTGGGACAGTCCCCATTTATGCTTCTTGCCCTGGCATCCTATTTGATTTGGCATTTGTTCCAGATTTTTTATTTTTTTGCAGTATGCGGGCCTCTCACTGTTGTGGCCTCTCCCGTTGCGGAGCACAGGCTCTGGACGCACAGGCTCAGCAGCCATGGCTCACGGGCCCAGCCGCTCCGCAGCATGTGGGATCTTCCCGGACCGGGGCACAGACCCGTGTCCCCTGCATCGGCAGGCGGACTCCCAGCCACTGCGCCACCAGGGAAGCCCCTATTGTTTTTTTAGTTATAGAAAGGTGTAACTATTTTAGCCTGACTCCATAGTTGGCTCCCAAGATTCTGCCAGAACCAGAATCTTGGCTGCATGAAAGAGTGGCTCTCTCTTCATCACAAAGCAAATGTGTGGAACAAATGAATAAACCTCTCACTGATCTCTCTGCTTCTGATTTTTCTCTTTTAAATCCATTCCAGTTGTAGAGTATGGAGGGTGCATTTTCAAAAGCATGTTGCTCTTTGCCAGGACAAAGGTGAGGAAGGCCAGCACTCAGGATATAATCTCTAAGGAGGCACAACCATTTCCTTATAAGTTGCGTCTCTAATTTTATTTTTTTGGTGACTGCTTTAAGGTTTACAACTTGTATCTTTAATGTATTACTGTGTATCTTCCAAAATATTATAGCACTTCAAGCCTATAAGAACCCACAACTGGATGCTTCCAGTTCCAACTCAGAATAGGGGCCTGCATGCTGTGCACGACCCAGAGAGTGGGTTTCACCTTAACTGTTGTTAAGCCACGCATCCTGGCCCTGATTGTTGCATTATTGCTCTGCTTAAAACTGTTCTGTGAAATCTAAAAATAGAGCTACCATGTGATCCTGCAATCCCACTCCTGGGCGTATATCCAGAGAAAACCATAATTCGAAAAGATACATGCACCCCAATGTTCATTGCAGCACTATCTACAATAGCCAAGACATGGAAACAACCTAAATGTCCATTGTCAGATGAATGGATAAAGAAGATGTGGTACATATACACAATGGAATATTACTCAGCCATAAAAAAGAATGAAATAATGCCATTTGCAGCAACATGGATGGACCTAGAGATTACCATACTAAGTGAAGTAAGCCAGACAGAGAAAGACAAATATCATATGATATCGCTTATATGTGGAATCTAAAATAAAATGATACAAATGAACTTATATACAAAACAGAAATAGACCCACAGACATAGAAAACAAACGTATGGTTACCAAAGGGGAAGGAGGTGGGGAGGGATAAAGGAGTTTGGTACTAATAGATACACACTACTATATATCAAATAGATAACTAACAAGGACCTACTGTATAGCACAGAGAATTATACTCCATACTTTGTAATAACCTATAAGGGAAAAGAATCTAAAACAGAATTTATAAATATATATGTATATGGGCTTCCCTGGTGGCGCAGTGGTTGAGAGTCTGCCTGCCAATGCAGGGGACACGGGTTCGTGCCCCGGTCCGGGAAGATCCCACATGCCACGGAGCAGCTGGGCCCGTGAGCCATGGCCGCTGAGCCTGTGCGTTCGGAGCCTGTGCTCCGCAATGGGAGAGGCCACAACAGTGAGAGGCCCGCTTACCGCAAAAAAAAAAAAAAAAAAAAAAAAATATATATATATATATATATATATACACAAATATATACAATCACTTTTTCTGTACACATGAAACTAACTCTACATTGTAAATCAACTACACTTCAATTAAAAAAAAAAAAACCACCTTTCTGTGAAATCTCTATGTCCCTCAGTGTAAAGCTCAAGCTCTCAGTGCCGTGTATAAGCTGTGCATCATCTTGTCCTTGCTTACCCCTGCAGCCTCATTGCTCCCCACTTGACTTTCTTATATTTTAAATGCTTTCTTATATTTTAAAAGCATGGAGTTGGTTCTTGCTTTTTTAACCAATCTGACAATCTGTCTTTTTTTGTTTTAAGAAACTGACTTACTGAGATATAATTCACACACCATATAATTTATCCATTTAAAGTACACAAGTCAGTGAGTTTTATTATATTTATGGAGTTTTGCAACCGTCACCACAGTCCAATTTTAGAGAATTTTCATCCCCACCCCCCAAAATCCTATACTTAGTAGCAGTCACTCCCCGTTCTGCCTCCTAAAGCAGTTCTATGCAGTCACTAATCACTTTCTGTCTTTACATTCGCTTATTCTGGAGGTTTTATATAAATGGGGTCATACAATATGTAGTCTTTTGTGACTGGCTTCTTTCACTTAGCAACATGTTTTCAAGATTTATCTATGTCATTGCATGTATCAGTACCTCATTCATTTTCATTGCTGAATAATATTTCACTGTATGAATATATCATACTTTTTATCCATTCATCAGTTGTTGGACATTTGGATTGTTTTCATTTGGAGGATATCATGAATAATGTTGCTATGAACATTTGTGTACAATGTTTATGTGGGCCTACGTTTTCATTTTCTTGTGTATACACTTAGGAGTAGTATTTGTGGGTCATGTTCACTCAAATATTTTGAGGAACTTCCAAAATGTTTTGCAAAATGACTATGTAATTTTACATTCCCACCAGCAATGTATAAGGGTTTCAATTTTTACATATACTTGTCAACACTTGTTATTGTCTATTGTTTTGATTATAGCCATCCTATTGACTATAATATACCATTTCCATATTAGTTTTTTTTTTAAAACAACTTTACTGGAGTTTCATATTACTTTTATCTGCCCCATGTGTTCCTTTTTTTCCCTCAAAGCTCTTTTCCTGTCTTCTTCTGGACTCATTGAATACTATTTTTATGCTTCTATTTTATCCACCATTGCACTGTAAGTTGTACCTCTTATTTTACTTTTTTAATGATTGCTTTAAGGTTTACAATTTACGTCTCTAATGTAGTACTGTCTATCTTCAAAAAATATTATAATACTTCAAGTGCAGTATAGGAAACCCATAACTGCATACTTTCAGTTCTAACTTCCTATCCTCTATGCAATTCTTGTCATACTTTTTATTCCTACGGATGTTCTAAATACTAAAATGCATTGGTACTGTTTTTGCTTCAGACAATCAAGTATACAGAAGTTAAAAACGAAAAAGTATCTTTCATATTTCAAATCATTTTCAGCACCCTAATTTTCAAATCATTTTCAGCACCCTTCTTTTTTTGTTGTTTGGATCCACATTTCTATGTGGTACTATATAGACTCCACCCTTCACCCCCTGGAAGCCACTGCCCTTAGACACTGATTACATGAGCTTTAGTAATGGGAGGCAGAGTATACAGCAGCCACTGCTGGTAACCTGCCATCATCCCCTCACCTCATTTCACTGCAAACCTGCACAGCTTCTTAATGCCAGTACCTGTACCTCTTTACCTGAAGGAGTCCTCAACCAAATACCAATACTGAAGAGTATTTGTATTAGACAGGGTTCTCCAGAGAAACGGAACAAATAAGATGTATACGTGTATGTGTGTGTGTGTGTGTGTGTGTGTGTGTGTGTGTGTGTGTAAAGCAAAGAGAGAGATTTTAAGAAATTGGCTCACATGATTGTGGTGTTGCCAAGTCTGAAATCTGCAGGGCAGGTCAGCAGGTTGGAGATCTAGGGAAGATATGTTGCAGTTTGAGTCCAAAGGCAGTCTGCTAGCAGTCTGTTTCTCTTAAGGTCTTCAACTGATTGAATGAGGCCCACCCACATTTTAAGGGGTAATCTGAAAGTCTACTGATTTAAATGTTAATCAGATCTAAAAACAAAAAATACATTCATAGAGACATTTAGACTGGTTTATGACCCAATATCTCAGCACTCTAGCCCAGCCACGTTGACACAGGAACTGAACCATCACAGCATTCATGTTTAAGTTCCCCACTCCCTCCTGCTGGTGTGAAAACTCTGAGTTGTGTTGTACCATTTCCCAGAGTTCCATGTAGGGAGTAAGCTCCCATTGCCTACAGGGATGACTCGCTTGATAAGGCAGCATTTGTTGGTTTCATTCCCTTTGCTGTCCCACCTACCCACCCTTTTGCCAGTGTCTCTTGGAGTCCTTTTCAAAATAAGCTCCTTGCAATTGAACTTGTCCCTCAGTTTGCCTCTAAGAAAATGCAGACTAAGTTATGGAGCATGGAATCACCACAATACTACATACAATAAGGGATTTTCCCTTAAAAGAAAAAGAAGGTTTTGACTGCTGGACAATAAAAAATTATTTTTCTACTAAGGCACAGGTATAATAGACATTATATCTCTATTGGACACTCCTTTCTGAACCAATCACAGTATTTTTTAATTATGTCACTAATGGAAATTAAGCATTTTGAAAGTTAGAGAAGTATTTTTTTATTTGAATTATAATAATAGATCTGAGACAAAATTATTATTAAAGGAATAATAATGCCTTATCTATTAATATTAAGGGAATTTATAAATTGTGAAAAGAATGTAGACGATTTTATGGAAAGCTTAAAAGTATGATAAAGGAGAAGCCCAAATTTTGTGCCAAGGAACTAAACTCAAAACTGTAGAATAAAGATCTCAAGGCTGGAGGTTTTGTCTATATATGTGTACTTCTATTTTCATTTATTAGGCAAAATATATCATATAATCATGTCAGGTGAGTGTTTTGGTGTTTTGCCGATGCAGGGGACACGGATTCGTGCCCCGGTCTGGGAGGATCCCACATGCCGCGGAGCAGCTGGGCCCGTGAGCCATGGCCGCTGAGCCTGTGCGTCCGGAGCCTGTGCTCTGCAACGGGAGAGGCCACAACGGTGAGAGGCCCGCATACCGCAAAAAAAAAAAAAAAACAGAAAAACAAAAAACTCCTCCTTACATATCAGTCAAAATGGTCATGAGCATTCGGCTAACCTGGTCATCTCTGATTGAGTTTTGGTAAATGGGCTTTCAGCACATGACTGTTGAGATGAGGGAGACTTCTCTGGTACATTTGATAGCCGGTAAGCAATCTCTTTAAAGAAACCAACAATTGAGTTGAAATTAGCTGGCCCTCTCTCTCAGCACAGAGGCCTGCTATCACCACCTCCTCCAGATGCAACTTCTGGCAGAATGAAGGGATTTGTGGGTAGGGCCTGCTAAACCCATTCACTATAACCCGCGGGATTTTCCATCAGTGTGATGTCATCACACCATAAATAAATAGTAACATAATTGTATTCCCTTGTACTAGCCTCTCTGAGTCTCAGTTTTCTCTTCTGTAAAATGGAAAGAATAGTCACCCCTACCTCAGAGGGCGATGTGAGCATTAAATGAGATAGTATGTACAGAGTGCTTAGTTCAGCACCTGGCTCGTAGGACTTCTCAAATCAGCCCCAAAGAGGGCAGAGTGACTATGTCACTTTATTGATTTGCATAAATAATTCTTTTCAGTTCTTTCCTTCACTTTGCTTACTGTAAAGATCTCGATATATTATGGCTGTTCCATGTCCTAGAACTCCAAAGACCATCAATATCCCAAATACTTCTGTTATCAATGTGATCATTTTTGCAGAGAAAAAACATTTTAAAGTTCTCCATGTCACTGGTTTCTAAGGTGAGTTTGGGTATGCAGGGGATAGCAAAGATACTCCATTGGGATGAACAAAGAAAAATTAGAGTTTCTGTACCAGTTTTCTTTCTTTTGCATTTCATTTTTGCATTACTGCAGTAGGATGTATAGGATTTATAAATAAATGTACTAGTATCGCAGAGGCTTACTGTTCTGGGTGTACAGTCACAAAGTTTTGGAAGTCATTGGTATAGAACAGGAGTTGGCAAACTACAGCCCATGGACCAAACCTGGCCCTTGACTTATTTTTATAAATAAAGTTTTATTGGGACATAGCTATATCAATTTCTTTACATATTTTCAATGGCCACCTTTGTGCTATAACGGTAGAGTAAAGTAGTTGCAACAGTGACTAGATGGCTTACAAAGCCTAAAATGGTTGCTAACTGTTACTTTATAAAGTTTGCCAACCCTACTCTGCAGGATGGTTTTATAGGAGGAGGAATACAACACACACTGCTACCTGGTTTTGAATACCTTTTCACTCCAGTATTATCAGATCCACCAGGCAACTCCAGAAGGTGGCTGATGTTTCCCAGCCTGTTACTACTCAGAGATTGGTCCACGGACCAACAACATCAGCATCATCTGGGAACTTGTTTGAAATACAGATTCTTAGGACTCACCTCAGACTTTTCAGAATCTGCCTTTGAATAAGTCCCATAGGCGATATGTGTGAACATTGAAGTTTGAGAAGCAGCAGTCTCACCTCTATAACTCTCAGGTCAAACATTAGTGGACTACTTGGAACATCCAAAGTACCTTAAGTGGATATTAGTTTTAGATTTCTTATTGTACGTATATTTGCTTCTGCAGTGCACTGATGAACTAACTGACTTGCCATATATGTATAGAGAATCTGGGGAGCTGGCATGGTCTGGCTCTCCTCCAGTTCACATTTATATATGGAAAGGCTAAGTCAACCATGTATAAGCTTTGGGGCCTCTCTCCTTTATTAAAAGAAAAAAAAAGGCATCATGGGCTTAAACCACGGTGATGTGTTCATTGATGGGGAAACTTGTGCTGAGGAAGGACTACTGACCTCTACATTTTGTTGTCCATAGTGTTTTAGTTTTTTGTTTTTTTTAACTAAAGTACAGTTGATTTACAACTTTGTGTTAGTTTCAGGTGTACAGCAAAGTGATTAAGTTATACACTTATATACTTATTCTTTTTCAGATTATTTTCCCTCTTATAAGTTATTACAAACTATTGAGTATAGTTACCTGCAATATACAGTAGGTCCTTCCTGGTTATCTATTTTATATACAGTATAGGAGTGTGTATATGTTAATCCCAAACTCCTAATTTATCCCTCCCCCTCCCTTTCCCCTTTGGTAACCATAAGTTTGTTCTCTATGTCTGTGGGTCTATTTTTTAAATTATGACAATTCGTAAGAAGATTAAAGACAGGTTTCCCTATCCTCCACCTCACAAAGAAGAAATGAGTGAAGGATTCACCCAAGGAAAGCAGTGAAGGACAGAATGAACTTCCTAAACACACAAGCTGACCCACTGGGTCAGCCACCTGGCCCGGGAGCCCGAAGGCCCTTCTGATCAGGTCCGCTGTGCCTTCTGGGTCAGAACCAGTCAACCCCTTCCTTCCTTGAGGTTCTGTCATGGGGTTTTCAACTTTCCTAATGAAGTATTAATGAGGTGGGTGTAATATATTGAATAGAGTAAGGCAAACTTGCTGGGCCTGGAGTTGAGTTATGTTTCCTAAGGGGAAAAGAAAGTTATGAAATAAATTATCCCCTCTTTAATTAGCAGCTTTGGCTAGTCGACTTGAAATGGCTGAGCAAAGAGGGAAAATAAGCCAGGAGTTTAGCCAGAAACAAAAACACGGGTCTCATTTGCTGCTCATTGAGAGGTTTATGCAGTTTGGGGTGAATGTGTCGGGGAATCTGAGTCAGTTACTTGAAGCACCACAATGAAATGCTCTCCCTCTGCTCCGGATCAACCCTAAAGCAGGTTTCTTTCCCTTTTTATTCCAGTGTTATGTTCAAAATGAAAAAAAATCTCAGGAACACTAGGGAGAAGAGGAAGCTAATTAGTACACATTCCAATGTTTCCTATTTACCTGTTTACCCTCCTGCTTATCTGTACCAGTGGGTTTTCCTTCTGTGTATCACTTTTACTTTCTCAGCACAGAATGCATATTCTCCGATTTTAACAGCACAGGCTGCTGGCCATCATTTCATCTAAGCCAGAGGTATAATGCTCTGTGTATGATCAGTACCTTGAAAACACATGGCATTTCAGCTCAGGTCAGCTTTGTCAGGGCCTAGTAGAACGTGCCAGGTACTGGGCCAAAGGGACACGAAAACGAGTGTGTGAGGGAGGGGGGCACAGGTGATGTTAGAAGAAAAGAAGAATTTTTGAGGGTTCATGGGAAAAAAACAATCCATTATGGAGAAATCTTGACTTTTTTACCATACTAGTGAGAGTACATTTGCATTATTTTCTTCATTTCACAATATAGATCATGCTCAAAAGAACATTGGCTCACTGCCTTCCCCCTGCAAAACTACCCACACCTAAAAACTGCACAAGTAAAGTGTGTGTGTTCTTCGTCCTGCTATTTCTCAGCAGAGCCCACGCACACCTTGAGACTCTAGTTTGAACCCCACCTTCCAGGGGTTAGGATCCACGTTCTGTGGCCAAAAATGGTTTCCTGCCTTGAAGAAAAATGACTGAACAAGCTTTGTGTACGTGGCTGCCCAAAACATTTTGGTAAGCTAAATGTGAACGAGTCAAAAACATGTGGATTACATTCTCTTGAATATACCTGAAATTTTATGAGAAATGACTCTGTCCCCGAGCATTCTGTTCTCCTGAACTTTCTGTCTGGACTCCACATCTTACCGTGATTCCTGGAAGGGGCGAGTTTGGCCTGGCATTTTCCCACTGATGACGTGAATTTCTTAGAAACCGTAACGTCTTTCCTGCCTCCTGTTGGCAGATTTTGGGGAGGGGTCAGCCCACAGGAGACCACTCTTAGCTTCTCAGTCATCCTTTCCCTGAATGGTGGTTCCCCACCACCTCCTCCCTGGAAACAGAGGAAGCAAGGATTTCCCATACTTTCTTGAGAAAGTCTCATCCCCCTAGCCCAGGCCTTGAAGAAAAAGAATTACCCTCACAGCTTCCCATTTTAGAGAGGAGGAAAGAGAAAGGATCTGAGACATTTTCTTCTGCTACAGAGCTGTCATGAACAAGTTTGTAGCTCACGTTTTCTCCTTACTTTCATCCTGTCCACTTTGTCAGCTAGTACTTCATCGTCATGAAATTCAAACCGTGATATTCCAGGCCCTTCCATGCCTTGCTGTGGAAGAAAAAAACCGCTTTCCTAGAGGCCAATGTCTCTCCCACCCCCTTGATTAAGGCTGCTTGGCCCACCTGCTGCCGAGAAAGCAGAGGTGATTCAAACATGGGCACGGCCTCTCGGAGCTGGGGGCGGAGGGCTCATTTGAGGAAGAACAGACCACTAATAAATTGCACGGTCATTACCCTTTATGCATACTTGTTCTAATAGGTGTTGCAGATTCCTGCCTCCTAATAAGGAAAGGAAGTAGAAAAACACATAAATTCTCTCAAGGGAGTCAGACAGCCCAAAGCCACGTTCAACAGCTGCAAATGTTACCATGAGCACAAAAGCAAAACAGGGCTTAAAGAAGTGATACATTGCCAGGGATTCTGGCAAGATTTCCTTGGATCCAGACTATGTTTTGTGCTGTTTCAGTTGAAAAGAAGAACAGCAGGCCTGCCTGCCGCATGTGATGGAATTCAGAGATTAAATAAACAATGGCATTAATTGATCTAAAAGGGATTCATTGAATGCATCCCAATGTTTGCCTTTATACCATAGATTTGTTTGTTTGCTTAGTTGCTTATTTTAACTTTTTCTTTTACCTCTCTCTCTCTCTTTTTTTTTAAGTCTCAGCAGTTCACGTTTTGGCACAAGATGGAGGGTTCTTTTTGTTTGTTTGTTTGTGTGTTTGTTTGTTTTTTGCTTTTTTTTTGGTCCCATGCCACAGTGTCCTTAGGTCTAAATTTTGAATGTTTGAAGGTTTGCTTGGGTAATGTTTTGTTCCCCTCCCTCCCTTCTTCCTTTCCTTCCTCTCTTCTTTTCTAAGATTTACTTTCTCTGGGTTGATCTGGAAATTTGTTAGAGATGTGCTATACTTATTTATGGTGACAGCAAAGTGGAAATTCAGGTGCCTTTAAGAGGTCATTAGTCTACCCCCCTGAGAGTTTAAGGGCTTAAGAAGAAAATCCATGAGAATATATAGGACAGGAGTTCAAAGTAGACCCCAACATCCAGGGCAGCAGATATGAATTTTTTGTGTATTTTGATTTGGTCCAAATTTGCTTTTGAGTTTTGTTAATTAAGACCCAGTCTTTCCTATGAGCTACAACTAGTTTTTCACAAAGAATGTGTTCTAAACTTTATTTCACATTAACTGTTCTGTTTCATCTAGTCTTTCTCACACTGATTTGGGGAAGCTACTTTTGAGAAGAATGTTTGATTCTGATTTTTTTTTTTAAGTAATTTGTTTCATTTAGTTTTGTACAAAGTGATGCTGGAATATTGAGTTCCTGGAGGGTCCCTTTTTTGAATAAGATGCAGAACCCCACAGAACTGAATGCTTCATTAAACAACGAGGAGATTTCCTCTATTACTTCCCAATATTTTTTTATGCTTCTTCTGAAATGCAGTATAAGTGAAAGTCTCCTTTACCCCCTTCTGGGGACCTTTGTCCCTTTTCCAAACCATAAAGTTAGTCCAGGAAAACAGGAAGTCAGGCCTACACTCAGTTCTTTAGTATCCAGCCAGGCATTTTTCTTTATTTCTCCATTTTGTGTCATAGACAAGGAAACCAAGATACTTTACGGAGTTTCACATCTAGCCGAGGACACATAGGCAACCATGGCAGAAACATAATGACTTAAACCCCAAGGCCAGTGATCCTCCAAATGTTCCAGGAAATTCAAGATTCCAAAACAGGGTTTCAGATGTAGAAACCTTCAATTCCAAATAAATAGCTTTCGGGAAACTATCTGGCAATATCTATTAAAATGAATAATACATGTAGTCTTTGACCTAGCACCTCAACTTTGTGGTAACTTCCTTTAAAAATAAATGCCATAGTATATTTTATATATATATATATGTTTATATCTATCTACACACAGACACACACACACACACACACACACACACACACACGATCCTCACTGTTCAATGAAAACATTCTAGTCTGTAGGGTTCTGCATAAATGAGTTATGCATAAGGTTTAATTAGAGAAGAAAGAAAAGTCATGCCAGGTGGAGACCCCCTCAGAGAGGGAGAGATGCAGCAGAGGAGGGGCTGTGAGCATCTCACCTGTATTTGTAATGTTTTATTTCTTCAGGTGGATGGTGTTAGTACAAGAGGATCATTATGTTACTCTTTACACTCTTGTACGTCTGAAACATTTCAAAATGAGTGTTGAGTTTTACAATGTTTTGAAGCCTAGAAGTTGGTAGGTTATTACAGAGTATTACAATCCCAGTGGGAACCACTGGGTGAGGGAGATGGAGGACAATATCCCTAAAGATGTCACACTTACCTCCCCCAAGTTGGGCCTCCCCACTGCTCGCTGTAAAAACGTATCATGACATCCCAGAAAAGCAAAACATTTTAACTTTTGAACACACGATGGTTCATGAATCATTATAGTTTGTGAATTAACAATGGCATAAATTGATTGAAAAAAGATTTGGTTATGATTATTGTAAAACATAGGTCACACTTCTATTTGCTCATGTAAACATCACAACTGCTTGTCGCAATAGAAAATGCAATGAGCATCATGTCATAGAAAGCCTGTTCTCACTACCAATAAACAGGTCGATTAGATGTGCTCTCCCCCTGGCTCTACCACAGTGACACAGTAAGCACTTAACCATGGACTTCAGGGGTAAACAAGATGCCAGAGTTATCTGGTATAACCCTGTCCTTCTGCAGGGATTTTAAGGAAGCAGATTCAGAGAGTTTGAATGACTCCTTCCCGTCCCTACCTTCTGAATTTTGCACTGTATCACACCTGTCACCGTAAATCAAAGGGCCTCTCCCAGCCTACTTGAATTAAACCATCATCCTAAAACATCAGCTTGCTTAATTATACTTAATTCCCTAAACTTTCTCCTGTGGTAGGACAGGAAGTGCAACTAGATATTGCTTTCTCTTGTAAATATTTGGAAGAGCTGTACTAGAGTGTTAGAATGAGTGTCTATTCCCAGTCAGAGGAAGTTGCCTTTCAGTGGTGGTGAACTACGGCCACTTGCCCCCAGAACGAGTCATCTATCACTTTACTGCGGAACGAGCTGTAACATCTAGAAGGTGTTGCTCCTCTTAAAGGCTCAGAATACTACTCGGAAAGTTACTTCAAATACGGTTTATTGTCATGGTCAAATCAACTCAATGTGGCTGAATATAACTGCTATGTTATTTGAATCTTTGTTTATATATGATGACTGACTTTTCATTAGCATGGATGTGTTATACTGTAAAATGTTGTGACTTCTGTCAGCAGCAAGGAAGGGAGTGATATTGCGAAGTGCACTAAAGCCATCCCCAGGAGGCAGGTTGAATAGGAAGCGCTCAGGCAGATATGCTGGTCTCCTGCGTGTCCACTCTCAAAGGGAGAGGAAAGCAGGAAGAGGAAGCTGCCCCCAAAGAAAGAAAGAGAAAACAAGGCAAAGCTGGACAGAAGCAGGCTCGCGGAGAAAGGACATTTGATCAGACAACTTACAAAGCATGATCCAGATGCCCTGACAGCTGATGAGATGTAAAACTGTGTTTTGTTTGTTTTCTTTTATCTCACAAGGACTCGTTCTTATCAGCTGAGGTAGAGCACAAATACTAAGCAGAAGTAAGCCAAGAATAATTCTAAGATACGTATGCAATGACAGGAAAGTATTTGCCTTACCTTTTTCTCCTACCTGTGTGTGACGCATTCATTTATTTATATTTGGAATGGAATGCAGTAATTTGTCATATCTTTATTCCACAACTGAAGTTATCCTTTTCCTCCCTGAACCAGCATCTCCTCCTGAATTTTCTCTCCCAGTTGGGGCACCCAGTGCAGCGAGGCCCTCCAACCCGTAACCCTTGAAACTCTAGGAGAACTATAGTTTTGCTCACTCCCCAGCAACGCACCCTAAACATTTCTTCTTGAAAAAACGAGGCGTAAGATCGCCTCTGGAAGCAATTATTGGTTTCTTTAAAGTCAGCTTTATTAAGATATATTTACATATCATATATATACCTTATATATAGATATATAAAATTCTTACCATTTTTAAGTGTACCATTCAGGGGTGTTTAAAATATTCACAGAATTGTGCAATCGTCAGCAATATCTCATTGTACATCTTTATCACCCAGAAAAGAAAGCCTGTGCCCTGTAGTGGTCACTCACAACCCGCCCTCAGCAACCACTAATCTACATTCTGTCTATGGATTTGGATATGCTGGATATTTCATATAAATGTTAACACATAACATGTGGCCTTTGGTGTTTTGTTTCTTTCACTGAGCATAATGCTGTGAAGGTTCAATCATGTCATAGCATGTAAGAGTACATTTCTTTTTCTGGCTGAATAATATTCTATTTTATGGCTATACCACATTTTGCTTATCCACACAGCAACTGATGGATGTCTAGATTGTTTCTGCTTTTTGGCTACTGTGAGCAGTGCTGCTGTGAACACTTATTTACAAGTTTTTGTGTGGACATATGTTTCAGTTCTCTTGGGAATATACCAAGGAGCAGGATTGCTGGGTTATAAGGTAACTCTATATTTAACATCTTGAGACATTTTCAAACTGTTTTCCAAAGTGGCCACACCATTTTACAACCCCACTAGCAAAGTAGGGAGGTTCCAATTTCTCCTCATCATTGTCAATGTTTGTTATTACCAGTCTCTTTTATTTTAGCCATCCTCATAAATTGTGAAGTTATATCTTGTTATGTTTTGATTTGCACTTCCCTAATGACTAAAGATATTGAACATCTTTTCATGTGCTTGTTATCCATCTCTGCATATACTCTTTCAAGAAATATCTATTCAAAATGTTTAGTTATTTTAAATTGGGTTATTTGTCTTTTTACTGTTGGATTATATAAATTTATATATTTTGCATTCACATGCTTTATCAGATATATGATTGGCATATAAGGTGTAGGTATTTTCTATTATCTTGTAGATTGTCTTTTCAGTTTCTTGATGCTACTATGTGCAGCATAAAAGTTTTTAATTTTGATTAAGTACATTTTAGCAGTCTTTTCTTTCATCACTTGCGCTAAGAAACCACTGTCTAATGTAAAGTCATGAAGATTTATCCCTATTTTTTTCTAAGGGTTTTATAATTTTAGCTCCTACATTTAGGTTTTCAATCCATTTGAGTTCATCTTTTACATGGTGTGAGGTAGGAGTTCAACTTCCTTTTTGTGCATGTGGATATCCAATTTTCCCAGCACCATTTTTCGAAAAGACTATTCTTTCCCTGTTGAATTATCTTGATACCTTGTAGATGATCAGTTGACCCTAAAAAGGAGGATTTATTTCTGGATCTCAATTTTATTCCATTGAACTATATTTCTATTCCCATACCAGGAGAACACCATCTTAATTGCTATAGCTTTGAAGTAAGTTTTGAGGTCAAGAATTTTAAGTCCTCTAACTTTGTTCTTTTTCAACACTGTTTGAGCTATTCTGGGTCCTTTCCATTTCTGTGTAATAAAGAACTTGGCTTGCCTTTGTCCCCAGTTCCTGGGAGGTAACCTCTAAATCCTTGGAATTTCCTGAGTCAAAGAAGTATCTTTTATTCATGTTGGGTCCCTGGGACCACACCTGATAGTTTATGCTAATGAGGTGACTCATGGTGGTCCCTTAGATAGTTTATGCTAAGGAGATGACCCAAGATGGGTGTTGGTCATTCCAGAGAGACAAACCATGTGATTACAGTGTTGAGGCTTTGAGCCACATGATATCAGCCCAACCCCTGGGAAGGGGAGGGGAGCTGGAGGCTGAGTTTAACCACATAGCCAATGATTCAATCAATCATGCCTTTGTAATGAAGCCTCAGTAAAAACTCTGAATACTGAAGCTTGGTAAGATATCCCAGTTGACAATACTCTGAGTATGGTTACACTTGGATGCTAAGAGGATGGTACCTCCCTGAGGAAAATGGAAGCTTTCCATTTGGAATCCTCCTAGATTTCACATGATGTGTCTCTCCTTTTAGCTGGTTCTAGTTTGTAACTGTGATCCTAAGTATAGCACTTCCTGAGTCCTGTGAATTGTTTTAATGAATTTTCAAAACTGAGGATGATCATGGGAACCCCTGAATTTGTAGCCAGCTGGCCAGAAGTTAGGATAGTCTTGGGGATCCCCGGAATTGTGGCTGGTCTCTGAAATGGGAACAGTCTTTTGGAGAACTGTGTCTTTAACCTTGAGTTTGGCTAACTCAAGTTAATATCCATATAAATTTTAGGATCAGGTTGTCAATTTCTGCAAAAAAAAAAAAAAAAGGCAGCTGGAGTTTTGATAAGGATTGCAATGAATCTATGGATCAATTTAGGAAATGTTGCCATCTTAACAATGATAAGTCTTCTGATCAATGAACAGAGAATGTCTGTACATTTATTTAGGATTCATTCTTTCAATAATATTTTATAATTTTCATTGTACAAACCTTTTACCTCCTTGGTTAAATTTATTCCTAGATATTTTATTCTTGTTTTTTTTTTTTGCGGTACGTGGGCCTCTCACTGTTGTGGCCTCTCCCGTTGCGGAGCACAGGCTCCGGACGCGCAGGCTCAGCGGCCATGGCTCACGGGCCCAGCCACTCCGCGGCATGTGGGACCTTCCCGGACCGGGGCACGAACCCACGTCCCCTGCATCGGCAGGCAGACTCTCAACCACTGCGCCACCAAGGAAGCCCTATCTTATTCTTTTTGATGCTCTTGTAAATAAAATTGTTTTCTTAATTTTATTTTTGGTTGTTCATTTTTAGTGTATAGACTACAATTGATTTTTGTATACTGATCTTATACCCTGCAACCTTGCTCAACTCATTTTTTTAGTTCTAATAATTTTTTAATAAATTTTCTATACACAAGATAATGTAATCTCAGAATAGAGATAGTTTTTACTTCCTCCATTCCATTCTGGATGTCTTTTAATTTCCATTTCTTTTTATCACCTAACAACTCTGGATAGAACTTCCAGTAAAATATTGAAGTCCCAAGAGTAGACATTTTTTGTCTTGTTTCTGATCTTAGGGAGAGAGCATTCGCTGTGGGTTTTCCACAAATGGCCTTTATCAGCCTGAGAAAGTTTACGTCTATTCCTAGTTTGTTGAATTTTTTATTAAGAATACCTATTGTTTTCTGAAGAGCCAAAAAGAGGAGATGAATGAAACACCCTGTAAAACAACAAATATGAGATGCTCTTTCATTTAGCTAGTTCCTTCTTCTCCATTCAAGTTGTGGCTCTTGAGGAGGGAACCCCTGAATCATAGACAGGAGTCAACCGGGCTGCCCTTAATTGTGTACAAAGAATATGAGGAGATAACCCCCTCACACCCACATTGACCGGCATCCAAATCATCTAATCAAGAAAACATCCAGTTAAAGTGCTCCTGACTTCCGACCTGATGAGCAGCAAAGGGGTCTTGAATCAAGAATAACTATTTCAGGGAAGTATTTTTTAGTTCAGAGAAAGCTCCTGCTTCTTAATGGTCAGCAAATTGTCTCTTACTAGGACATTTTTCAACTTTTCTTCCCCGAAATGGTAGATACTTAAGCAAAGGAAAGAGAGAGGACTGAGAATTGGGGGTTCATTTATTCTCAGTGGTGGCTTAGTCCATCCTTCACGGCATGCACTAATTCTCATAAGCATGGCCTTTTGTAGTCCCCTGGTCCCAACTACACAAGAAGGGAATTTAAAAAGGAGATTCAGAGTGAGGAACTTTACCAGAGACAGCACTGACTAGAATATTTTCTTTAAAAAGACAACTCTCTATCATGCTATTATTGTTTGCATCATCCCAAGTGTGCAATGAAATATTTCTTTTCATCCCCTGCACAGGCTGACCAAATTTAGAGACCGCCATGTGAAGCTGTGTCAGGGCTCAGTAACTCAGAGTGCTCTGACCAACTAAGGTTGCCTGGCAAGGCCAGAGACACAGGAGGAGACGTGGTGTCCTATCTCAATTGTTCCCTCAAGGTAATTAGTAGTAAACCTCTCTTCAAAAGGTTGATGTAATTGTTGCAAAGGAAGCAAGATAGGGAAGCTGAGGAGAAATGTTTCCTGGTCTAGGGAGGAGAAGGGAGGGAGAGAGGAATTACATTTGCTGTAGACTAAGAAAAGAAGCAAGAAGAAGAAATGAATGTAACAAAGAGGGATTGAGAATTGACTTTGAAGTTTAGCTAGAGTTCCATAGTTGCAAACATTTTTGGATAAAATGCAGAAAAAAAATATTTGCTTTTCATGATCCAGGAGACTTATAAAAATGACTGCCTCAATTCTGATACCTTTCACATTGTGACTCCCACTGCTGTGTTTTTCCGAGCAGATCGTGACATGGTTTTGAGACTTCAAAAAACTCAGGTGCTGAGTCTCTTTTAAACAGGTCTAGAACTGGTACAGGTGTAGAAGGAAAGTCAGGGTCTTATTTTCCTCCCTGACCACTTCAATTTTCCCTGACTGTAAGAGAGACCATTGGAAAGTTCAGGTTGGGACAGAAACCAAGCAACACCTCCCAGACGATGCCAAGACAGGCCAGAGCTCCTGGAGTCACACCATTCATTGCACGAGCAGGTGTTGTGTGAACTCTAAAGCAGTGTTTCCCACTCTGTGCCAAGGAAGGAGGTCAGAACGAGTGATGGGAAAAATAAAAATACCAGTTCGCTGTTGCGGGATCTACACATGGAAGTTTGAGTGAATCACGTGCTCTCTAAAGACGGCTAGACAGGGTTCTAAATCCTGACTATGCACATGTAATTTAGAAAGCCCTGGACAATGTTTTTTGTTTTAATTTTTATACAAATTTTAAAGGTTACTTTCCATTTACAGTTATTAAAAAATATTGGCTGTATTCGCCATGTTGTACAATAAATCCTTGAGCCTATCGTACACCCAATAGTTTGTCCCTCTCACTACCCACCCCTATACTGCCCCTCCCCACCCCTCCCTAATGGTAATAACTAGTTTGTTCTATATATCTGTGAGTCTTCTTCTTTTTTGTTATATTCACTAGTTTGTTGTGTTTTTTATATTCAACATATAAGTGATATCATACAGTATTTGTCTTTCTCTGTCTGACTTATTTCAGTTAGCATAATGCCCTCCAAGTACATCCATGCTGTTGCAAATGGCAAAATTTCATTCTTTTTTACAGCTGAGTAATATTCTACTGTATATCTGTACTACATCTTCTTTATCCATTCATCTGTTGATGGACACAGGTTGTATGGACAATGTTTTATTTAACTTTAATATTTCCTCATCTGTGAAAAAGGGATAGTAATAGTACCTGACTCATGAAATGATGTGTATAATGAACACACAATAAGGTGTGTGTGTGTGTGTGTGTGTGTGTGTGTGAATAAAATTTTTGTATATATTTTACCAGATTTCATGAGTAACATTTTGGGCAGTAAGGATAGAAACACTCTAGTGTAGATTAGAGTTAATTTCTTCAATATCAGGTTTTTTAATCTAAATAGGAATTAAATATGAATCAAAGAAAAGATTAATTTCAGGATGGAGAAAAACGACACTGTCTTAAGAGGGGCTGTGAGAGGTGGGAAAGAAAAGCTGGGAGAAACAGGAAAAGGTGCTTTTTCTTCTCTAGCAACAAGAGCACTTGGCCGACTCACTCGGCACCCCAGTGGGGCCTGCCTGAGGACTCCCAGTGTGGTGTCAACTCTGGGGATGAAAACCCTTGGCTAGTGGAGAGCCCACTGCAGGACTGAGTCTCACTGAGACCTCAGAAATTTTGATGTGTTCCTGATGACACAAATGATGATATATTCATGTGCTCACTTGACATGTAACTTCTTGAGCTTTCTTCAACATTTGTGAAAGAGTCACTGAATCATCTTCAGTTGCAAAACTGGAAAGATAGAGGTTAGGGGCTCTGTGTTAACTGTTCGGAGTCTGAACCTGAGCTAAAAACTCCCAACTTTCAGCTGGAAGGAGCTCTTGATTTACAATCACACCAGGATGGATTACCTGAAAACTCAACCTTCAGGCAAACTGTGATTAACTTGACCAAAGACATCTGGGAGAGCCATCGATGGCCTGAAATTATGACCTTAGTATTCTGGCCTGAAACTAGACACCACTGGAATTGCCTTCCTGAAAGACTCCAGCACAGAGGCCTTTGTTTGGTATTCCAACAGCTTTTTTTTCTTGGAGCAGTTCAGTAAAAAACACCTCCACAGGGACAGTCCATGAAGAAACAACCACGACTTCCCAGCTTAGCAGAAATTGCTTTTTATAAAACAAGCTCCATCTTGCTCAAATCATGAGACAAAAAAAAATGAATGCCTCGATAATTAGCAACCGCTGAATAAGTAGGTTTATCAGAGCAGTGAACTAAATATAAAATTTGGTGCTTGAAAAAATCATATGCTCACAATTAGCTAGGCTTTCCTGCTGATACTGTAAAATCGCAACAGGCTGTCAGGATTCATTTTCGGTTGCTGTTATCAGCAGTGAATAGAGGTTGGAGTGAAATGCGAAACAGACTTACAGGTGCTAACGTAAGTAATTTATCAGTGTGAGGCAGGCTCCCTTTTGTTCTCTGAAAAGCCTTGGGAACTTCTGTGCCTTCTTTTGTGCCAGGGAGTTGACAATCCAGCAGCAGACACAGAAGTAGGACTTGAAAAGAAACTAAAGAAATAAAAAATCAATGAGCCCTCTCACCCAAAGGTGACTTTCAAAAAATTATTTGGGCATAAAACTAAAGTTTTAGACCTGTCAAATATTGATATTTCCTCTATCTTTCCTTCTCTCTCTCAGCTTTGCCCTCTAATCTGGGTCTTTTGGTCCTCAGGGAACTTGAATGATTTTTTGTCTCTGCAGGGTGCAAACCCCCATGCCTGTAAGGGCAAGAGGCCTGCAGAGCTTGTGCCCTTGGGCTGAGAGGACTGAGCTCACATTCACAGAAGAAAAATCAGGTTCACCTATTCCCTTCCCACTTGGACCACCTTGAGGGCACAGAAAACGGGTGAAATGAGAATATCTAGATTTATAAAATTAAGTCAATGTTCAAAAAAAGACAGAGCCAATAAAACAGGTGAAAAGGTAAAACTATTTGTGTCCATGAACTTTCCAAGAAAACTGCTGTGGTGGCTTTTCACATTTTAAAAACCAAACTCATACCTTCAGAGGAAAATAAACATAAATTAGGGGATTATACTGATCTCCGAAGAATAACGGAGAGTATTAAGTAGCTTTGGGAGCGCTGAAAATTTTACTAGAGTTTAAATCCCTCAAATGAATTGAAAATCTTTTGTTTTAATGAGAAAGAACAAATGGACATGGCTGGTAACAAATAGTCCCACTTCTTGGATGAAGTTCTCACATAGGAAGGGACAAGGGAACAGGTGTGGAGAGATGAGCTATCGGTAGCTCAAAGCTGTTTTGAAATATGCTCATCAATTTAGTTTTTACCCTCAACTTCCCTTAATTTTCCCACAATTTATTTCTTAGTATACCTTTCCTAGTCCTTAAACTTCCTTCCCCAAAGATTTTTAAACATGAAAATCAATTTTGAAATAAAGATTTGTTTTTCTATGGGATTATGAAGATTTTTGTGTAAATAATCTAAGTGAGAACGTTTAGTTTGAACCCTTAGAGGTTTTAGTAATTTACAAGGAATGGAGAGTATTTTCCTAAAGAAAGCACTGTTGAAATGCAGGCATACCTCATTTTATTATGCTTTGCAGATATTGAAATTTATAATTTGAAGGTTTATGGCAACCCTGTGGCATTGAGCAAGATTATTGACGCCATTTTCCAAGAGTATTTACTCACTTGGTGTCTCTGTGTCACATTTCGGTAATTCTCATAATATTTCAGACATTTTCATCATTATTATATCTGTTAGGGTGATCTGTGATCAGTGATCTTTGATGTTACTATGGCAACCCGGGGAAGGCTCACATGACGGTTAGCATTTTTTAGCAATGAAGTATTTTTTCATTAAAGTATAGACATTGTTTTTTAAGACATAACTTAGTTGTACACTTAACAGACTACAGTTGAGTGTAAACATTACTTTTATATGTACTGGGAAACAAAAACCTCACGTGATGTGCTTCATCATGATATTTGCTTTACTGCTGTGATATAGAACAGAACCCACAATCTCCGAGGTATGCTTGTACAACAACTGACAAGGGCAAACGTGTTCCCGAAGAGTATTAATTTGTTGAATACACTTTAAAAGTGCTAAATTCAAATTACAGATTATCAGTAAATTTTGGTGATTTTTAAAAAACATATTCAGGCTTCATTTTCTGAGGTTTCTTTTTGGGACCCCTTGTTAAGATTTTTCTAATCTTAGAGCGTCTTAAGAGACTCCAGGATTTCAACTGACTTCCTCATTAGCCCCTTTCCTTTTCCAGTCATATGGGCTTCCTGTGCTGGCAGGAGTAGGGAATAGGAAAGCATCCTTGGTCTAAAGGAAGAAAGTTCTTTCTGTAATTGATTAGAGCTGCCCCTCCCTCACTCTTTAAATAACTTTGAAAAAATGTTTTTAAATTTTTAAATCCTAGATGATTTCTGACTAAAAACGTGTGATTCATCTGACATCATGTTAAAAGAGCACAGGATGGTGGGAGTGGGGGTGGATTTAGTCTTAAATCACAGTTTCATTGGGCAAGTCACCACGGTAGCAGCACCTTGCTTATCTACAACCTGGGGATAATATGCATTACATCACCTTACTGACGTTAGAACCCAAATAAAAAATGTCCATTGAAGGCACCTCACAGATGTGAAAGTGCCTTCTAAACAGGAGTTGTTATCAGAGCTATTTGTGGGAGGCAAGTGAGGGGGGTATGTCAGAGCTCAATTGTAGAAATGAGCAAAATTTGCAAGTTAGATCAGGGCTCCAGACTCTTCTTTTTGACAGTCACTGAGTAACTCCAGCTCTTACCATGGATGCAAAGTGTGGTTCCTACAGATATAATCTCCCTCTTCCGTGATGAAGCCGACACACAGATTTCCAGAGAACGTGCAGTTGGGCCTTTATTTCAGGTTCATGTGATCTTTTCTCACCATACAAAGTCCACAAGGGAGAAAGTCTGGGCATCTTTCTCTAATCCATTCAGCTCCTTCCCCTGATTCTTGCCATGAATGTGGCAGGACTGGCAGTCAATTGGCACACACTAGGAAGGCCATGCTGTTTGTTAAATATTGAAATACTGACATAATGGTTGATAAATAATGGTCATTTCCCTGAACCCCGCTGAGTGCTTCCCCTGACACACAAAGCTGGTGACCCCAGATCTTCCCTAAGCTTTTTTTTTTTTTTAACATCTTTATTGGGGTATAATTGCTTTACAATGGTGTGTTAGTTTCTGCTTTATAACAAAGTGAATCAGTCATACATAATAAACATATGTTCCCATATGTCTTCCCTCTTGCGTCTCCCTCCCTCCCACCCTCCCTACTCCCTAAGCTTTGACAAGTAGGGTGACACTGTTATGGTTGGCATACTTTCTGATAATCAAAACCAGCTGGTTAAAATTTTTAATATGAACTGTGGGGTGAAGGGCCTTAGTCTTGGCCGTCACTATCTTCAGTTCTGCAGTTGGCAGCGTCTGTCCTAATCCTTGGACCTTATTCCTTATTCCCCTAGGCTTCATCCCCTCAAAGGTCCAGCCTCTTTGTGTCTGGCCTCCACTGTAGATTTTTTCAGTCGATCTCTGTTTAGTTGGATTCCACTGATGAATGTAGGAGTATGGAAGGTGAAGGAGGTGAGAAGCAGAGGCATTCTGCAGCGTAGTCACCAGATGGAGTGTCCAAAGTCAACAAGATCCTGCAGAAATCAAAGACTGAGCCTCTCAAGGTTACAAACATTGTAAGATGTCACTCCAAGTAGTGTTGAAAGCAGCTCTTCTGCCCCTTTCCTGTTTACCCACTTCTGTTCCCCTCTAACCTTAAAAGAACCTAATTATAGGAATGAGATCACTAGGTAATTTAACCTAACTCCTGACTTATGCTCTCCTGAACGCACAGCATGCCTTGCCTAACCTGTTGATTCTTTTCCTAGATAAAAAGAAGAATCAAGAATCAAGTAGTTAAAGAATGACTACCTTTCTACCCCCAACAGCCCCTTTTGCAATCCTGAAGGCAGATCATGCAGGCAAGATAACATCTGAAGGAAGAGTCAGCCAGTCTGCACTCAGTGGAGAATGACACAGAACCTCCTGCCTCCATGATTCACTGAGATTCTTCCCCCTTTTTCCCCTTTAAAACTGTCATGGCTGAGCAGAATCTTCGCAGTTGGTCTCAGGACGAGTCCAATTCCTCCCCAGATTCCAGGCTTTTCTGATTAAAGCACCTTTCCTTTCTTTCTTTCTTTCTTTCTTCTTTTTTTAAAACAACAGTATCTTTATTAAATAAACACCAATTTCCAAACTTGACAACAAATGACAAGTATTACCTACAGTGGTGGAAGCAATACAGAGATCCCACCACAGGTGAGTAGTTTGTAGGCAGCCACTGGAATTGATCTTTTTTTTTTAACTTGTACAGCGTTTTTATTTATTTATTTATTTATTTATTAACACCTTTATTGGAGTATAATTGCTTTACAATGTTGTGTTAGTTTCTGCTTTATAACAAAGTGAATCAGCTATACATATACATATATCCCCATATCTCTTCCCTCTTGCATCTCCCTCCCTCTCACACTCCCTATTCCACCCCTCTAGGTGGTCACAAAGCACTGAGCTGATCTCCCTGTGCTATACAGCTGCTTCCCACTAGCTATCAGTTTTACATTTGGTAGTGTATATATGTCCATGCCACTCTCTCACTTTGTCCCAGCTTACCCTTCCTCCTCCCCGTGTCCTCAAGTCTATTCTCTAGTAGGTCTGCATCTTTACTCCCGTCCTGTCCCTAGGTTCTTCATGACCATTTTTTTTCTTTTTTTTTTTTTTAGATTCTCTATATATGTGTTAGCATATGGTATTTGTTTTTCTCTTTCTGACTTACTTCACTCTGTATGACAGACTCTAGGTCCATCCACCTCAGTACAAATAACTCAGTTTCATTTCTTTTTATGGCTGAGTAATATTCCATTGTACATATGTGCCACATCTTCTTTATCCATTCATCTGTCGATGGACACTTAGGTTGCTTCCATGTTCTGGCTATCGTAAATAGAACTACAGTGAACATTGTGGTACATGACTCTTTTTGAATTATGGTTTTCTCAGGGTATATGCCCAGTAGTGGGATTGCTGGGTCGTGTGGTAGTTCTATTTTTAGTTTTTTAAGGGACCTCCATACTGTTCTCCATAGTGGCTGTATCAATTTGCATTCCCACCACCAGTGCAAGAGGGTTCCCTTTTCTCCACACCCTCTCCAGCATTTGTTGTTTGTAGATTTTTTGATGATGGCCATTCTGACCAGTGTGAGGTGATACCTCATTGTAGTTTTGATTTGCATTTCTCTAATGATTAGTGATCTTGAGCATTCTTTCATGTGTTTGTTGGCAATCTGTATATCTTCTTTGGAGAAATGTCTATTTAGGGCTTCTGCCCATTTTTGGATTGGGTTGTTTGGTTTTTTTTATACTGAGCTGCATGAACTGCTTGTAAATTTTGGAGATTAATACTTTGTCAGTTGTTTCATTTGCAAATATTTTCTCCCATTCTGAGGGTTGTCTTTTCATCTTGTTTATGGTTTCCTTTGCTGTCCAAAAGCTTTTAAGCTTCATTAGGTCCCATTTGTTTATTTTTGTTTTTATTTACATTTCTCTAGGAGGTGGGTCAAAAAGGATCTTGCTGTGATTTATGTCATAGAGTGTTCTGCCTATGTTTTCCTGTAAGAGTTTTATAGTGTCTGGCCTTACATTTAGGTCTTTAATCCATTTTGAGTTTATTTTTGTGTACAGTGTTAGGGAGTGTTTTAATTTCATTCTTTTGCTTGTAGCTGTCCAGTTTTCCCAACACCACTTATTGAAGAGGCTGCCTTTCCTCCATTGTATATTCTTGCCTCCTTTATCAGAAATAAGGTGACCAGGGCTTCCCTGGTGGCGCAGTGGTTGAGAGTCTGCCTGCCGATGCAGGGGACACAGGTTCGTGCCCCGGTCTGGGAAGGTCCCACATGCCGCGGAGTGGCTGGGTCCGTGAGCCACGGCCACTGAGCCTGCGCGTCTGGAGCCTGTGCTCCGCAGCGGGAGAGGCCACAACAGTGAGAGGCCTGTGTACTGCAAAAAAAAAATTTTTTTTAATTCAAAAAAATAATTTTCAAAAAAATATTGCAAAGGACCACATGTAAAAACCAAAATTATAAATTTATTAGAAGAAAGTAAAGAAGAATCTCTTTACAGTCTTGATATGGAGAAGTTTTGCTAAGAAAGATTTAAAAAACCCAGAATCCAGAAGGGAAAATAAAATTGAATTTGATGACTTTAAGAGGAAAATTTCCTGCACTATGAAAGATACCATTAACAACATAAAATACAAACAAATAAATTTTAAAAACCAACTTGGGAGAAAATATTTGCAAAACATACAACTGTTAAAGGAAAGGCAGACCAATCATCCAGTAGAAAAAGGGTCAAAGGGTACAAGTAGTTAATCCACAGAAGGAAATACAAACGGCCAATGAACACTTGAAAAGGTATTCAGTCTCACGAGTAGTCAGGAAAGTGCAGATGAAAAGAAAATGTGATACTGTTTCTGCCAACCTGGCAAAAATGGAAAAGATTGCTAGCCTCTAGTATTGGCATGCTACAGATTCCCTTGCAGCCTGCTTCAGGGCGAGTACATTGGTAAATTTTTATAAGCAAATACTGAAATGTAAAACATGTGAATTACTTTATATCTATAGACAAACCCCTGCAGCATTTACAGCGACAGCTGGCAAGACACAGAGGGTTGAAAGCATCTAGGACCTGGTTACTTTTCCTGAGTCTGGAAATTACAAAGGATAGTGAGTAAGGAGCACCAGCAATGAATGGGTCCAAGAGAGGACTGTGGGAAGAACAGGAAAGTTAGCAGAAGGAGGAGCCTTCAAATGACCAAGGGAAGGTCCTAATGGGACTTCTCTGATGCCCGGGGCCAGGGGCTGGGGCGGGGTCCTGGGCTGCAATCAGCTCACACACATACCTAGTTTATTGCACCTATATTTCCATGCAGCAGCAATTGCCTGAGACTCTGGTTTGCTGCATCGGCACAAATTACTCCCTATTGTTTATACCTGGCCAGTGTCAGGCATTCCTATTCCTGTAATGGTCCTGTAAAAAGCTTCAAAAATGCTTGTCCCATGTCCTCTGGATTAAGTCCACATTGTTGTAAGCTTGCAGCAAGAGAACTTGATAGAGCAGGGGTGTGAGCTGATTTCCCTCTTCCCCCATCCCTCTCTGTGGACTTGCACCTGTTTGGAAAAGTACCTGGACCCATGTGGAGCCCAGAGGGTAAAATAATACCCGAGTAGAGAGGAAGAAACCCACCCCCCATAACGTCCAAAGGTCACCACTAGGACTGTCCTGGGGAGCAAGTAGGTGACTAACAGCATGGGGAGGGGAGCTATCCGTGGTTGGCTGGCCCCAAGGTAAAAGATGAGACCTCCCTGTGGGCCAGAAAAGGCCAAATGAGGGAAACTTTCAACTTTATTTTGTGTTTAACATAATTTTTATCATGTTTCAATGAGGTTTACAGAACACACAGGACACTGACCCCTGTCTTCTGGAAGTTTACCACTGGGTCCCTGAAATAGAGAAACACAAACTCAGTGGATGGCTGCTCCACCCTTTCCATTGCTCAGCCCGTAAGTACTTGGATGACCTCATCTTTTTCTTCTCTCTTCCCCTCACACCCAACTCCCATCCAACAGCAAGCCCTGTTAGCTCCACCTCAACAACAGGCTCAGTGTGACCATTTCCCATTCCCTTGCTCTGCCGCCAGCCTGGTCTAAGCACCTGCATCAGAAGCACTGCGATTACTTCTTCCCTGGTCTCCCTGCTCCTACCCTTGCCTGCTTCCATCTAGTCTCCACATTGCAGCCAGGGTGATCCCTGGAAGTCAGGTCAAGCCAGTCCTCCTTTATAAATCCTGCTATGGCTCTCATTTCAAAGGGAAAGTCAAGATCTCCACCTTGGCCTAGGAGCCCTACATAATCTGTACCCACCCCCTACCCTTGCTCTCTCTGACATCATCTTCCACAGCAGCACCCCTCCCCCACTCTCTCCAGCTGCAAGGCTGTCCCTTGAGCAGCCGCCTCTCCCTTTCTCCCTTCCTCCTCAGGACTCTGGCACCATTTATTCTGCCTGCCTGCGTCACTCCCTTCTCTTGACTAATCCACTCCCCTTTTGCAAGTCTTTACCTAAAAGTCACCTTCTCAATGAAACTGACCCAGATTCCCACCCTCCCTCCCCTATCTAAAGCTGCAGTCTGCATTCTCCTGATCTCCCCTGTCCCACTCTGTTTTTCCCATAGCACCTAACATACTACATATTTTACTTATTTATTATGTTTATTCTTCACTGACTAGAATTTAAGCTCCACATGGACATTTTTGTTTGTTTTATTCCTTGATGTAATCCAGAGAGGTTAGAATGAACGAATGAATTTATTAAAACGGTCATTAACAAAGACTGTGTTTGTTAAAGCATAAATTAGTGTTAAAAAAATTAACAAAAGGGCGATCTCATGTTTTCTTAAATAAATGTATATCACCAAGGTGCAAGAAGACTTAATTTGGGGATCATTTTGCCCTTTCAGGCTGAATGCAGACAGTTCAAGGACACATGTGTGCAATTTAAAGATGGAGCTCTTCAAAATAAAAGACAACACCCAACTTTCTGACCTTCTCCTGAACTTTGGCATTTGTTTATCCAAGAAGTCAATTGGCTAAAGTATTTTGAATTCCACTTCAGTAATTCATAAATGCTTTTGATTACTGTGGTGATTATTTAAGGACAAGAAAATAAAATGCAAGAAAAGAAAATTAAATAGGTATTAAGTACTTTTGAACAGTGGATTCACATGCTGTCAGATCTAATGCATGTCAAGTCATGCATTTTCCAGCTGTTTTAAGTCTCAGAGCAGAGTTGACACTGTCTTGAAAACTGTGTTCCTACAAAGAAGATTATTAGCACCAATTGGGAATACTCAGGTTGGCTCCAAACTGGCTAATCTCAGAGCTGCTGCTCCAGGAAAGACTTTTTCCCATAATTACAGGAGATTGCAACCATGGAAAAATAAAAGGCAGGAGAAAGGGAGAAGCAGATATTCTGTAAATGTAATCTTGGTTAGAGAGAAAGAAACAATTGACACAGAGAAAACAAAGCTATCATCTCTCATCCACAAACAAAATTCAGTCCTGCTATTTTATTCTGTGAATATCTGAAAATGAGATAGTAATTGTTCACATCTTTAAGTTGAATAAAATTATCTTTTGTGATTTCTGACAACCTTGATTTGTTTAGGGTTTTTGTACATGAGTGCATAATTATTTTAAAATATTTTACTGTGTTCAGGTTTGGGGTGCATATTTCAACATTGTATTTTTTTTTCTGGTTTAAAAAAATACATGCTTATGTAGAGAATTTTTCTCTACAAAGAGAAAAATGAAATCACCTAATATCTCACCATGCAGTTAACTTTTCGGCCTTCTTTCTTTTTTTTTAATAATCAAATGAATACATTTATTTATTTATTAACATCTTTATTGGAGTATAATTGCTTTACAATGGTGTGTTAGTTTCTGCTTTATAACAAAGTGAATCAGCTATACATATACATACGTTCCCATATCTCATCCCTCTTGTGTCTCCCTCCCTCCCACCCTCCCTATCCCACCCCTCTAAGTGGTCACAAAGCACTGACCTGATATCCCTGTGCTATGTGGCTGCTTCCCACTAGCTATCTATTTTACATTTGTCGACCTTATTTCTTTTCAGTGTTTTTTCAGTGCTTGTATAGTGACTCCAGCTCTCCAATCAAATTATTAAGAGGTTGTCTCTCTTCTCTTCTCAGGGACCTCTGAACCTTCTTGACATTACCAAGAGATCAGGCCCCTTTTATCAGCCCTTTATTGAGAGAAAACCAGGACTTTTTACCATTGACTAAAGGGCTACTTCTTGGGGACTGTTGCCTTTGTTGCAGCCAAATTTAGGTAGTACAATGCAGGAGACATTGCAGGGAGGGAGGTGGGGACCTCAATCAGGTTAAGAGGGCCTGCCAGTCTAGAACATCTACCGCCACAGAAAACTTGAGTCTCGCTATCACGGTCACTGCCATTCTGGTAGAAGCTTCCCTGGAGGAAACCTCACAAGCAAAGGAAGCTTCCTTTGGTGATGTTGCTCAGGCCTTGCAACTGTAGACTGGCCTCCCTAAAGTCATGTCACACTTTCCATTGACCCTCCCCCCCACCATGAGATACACTGGGTTTCTGTAGAGGCACATCCATGTGCAGAGGTATCTGGGTCAGGAAGGGGCTAATATCAGCCACACACTGTGCTTCAAACCAGCCTTTCCCTTCCACAATCAAAGCTCTGCTACTGGGTTCAATCCCAACCATCCAATACAAACACAAGCAGCATATCAGTGGAGCTCTGCAGTGGGAATATCGGAGAGGTTGCCCCACCGTGTCCCTAAAAATCTGACCACACAGTGAGATGTTATAACACTAGAAATAAGGAAGGATGCCTTTCCCATTTGCCTTGTAAATATCACTGACTCCTAGTTTTCAGTAAACTGTAAAGTCAACCCATCTCTTCTGTTCTCCATCTTTAATTTTATCTGAAATGATTCACCCCAGATTGCTGAAAGCCAGTTACTATAAATTATTTTTCACTTATTAAAAAACAGTATCAAAGATCACATTATAATTGAAGGCAGTTTTAAAAAGTAACAAAATGCAGGCAATGAGTGAACATCATTGTCAGTACAATTGGTTCGTTATCAAATGGCAGTTAGCTATGGCTTATTCATGATGGTGTAAATAGCATCTCCGCTGTGAGATCGTGCACTCCAAGCAGAAAAACATTTTAATCATCAGGAAATGATGCTTACAAAAACCACCGAACAAAAAACTTGAACGTTTGGAAATATATACAAAATTTTTTAAAAGGATGCATTAAAATAAACATATATATGTGTATATACACATATATTCATATACATTTAATGTACATGTGTATGAATATACAAGCTCCAATATTTTCTTTCTGCCTATATATATATTTTGATTTTGAAAATTACTTGCTAAAGAATATACTTTCTACCATTAAATAGGTTACAACTTAACATGGGTATTATTGACACAAATAGAAGAGATTAATTCTACAGAGAACATCTAAACCATGCATGCAAACAAGCAACCAATACTCATGAATAAATAAACAAATAAAATATGTACACAGTTTATGTACAACCTTTGATTTCATACCTGGAGGTTCTATAGAAGAAAAAAGATAGGGAGAAAGAACTTTTATTATTCAGGGAAATCACGGTGCTTCAAGAAACATGTGAAGGAAGGAGTGGAAGTGCTGGACAAAGCATTGCTGGGATAAAATTACTGGCATGAGAGAGTGTGGGTGATGACCTGGTCTTGTGAGTGAAAAACCACATGAAATTGTAATGCAAACACCAGATGGCCTACGACCGGGAGAGTGGTTTCATAGGTCCTAGGAAGAAAAAAGACATTTGCAGGACATTTACAGCCCATCTTCTTTCTAGATTATTGAGAAAAAAGGTCAAGTTTCAATCTATATTTACTCTTTATAGAGTTCCTTCAAGTAATAGTGCTACAGACCAATTCTCCCAGAAGGGATAAATGCAAATTTGCTGTCCAATAAACTTAAGAGTATTTCCATCAGTGACTTCCTCCCTTTGAGGGGAATAATTACCTTGGGAGTTAAACAGCACATAACTTTGCAGAAAACTTAAATTTTCATAATACTGACAGACAACGTCAAGAGGGGCCTTTTGAAATAGTTGGGAGCAATGCTGGGAATTCCAAGTCAAATTTTTCTACTCTAAATTTATGAATCCTTCTTCTCAGTGTTACTTGCTCCCCATCTTTCGTCCCCACTGAAGATGTCCATCCTATTATCATAAAATGTTCATGAAAATTTCTCCTGGAGGTATCACTCCTTCTCTCTGTTTCTATCTGTTCCCTTTTCCTCCCCATCGAAGTCCAACCAACATGGTGACCTGCACTGGGTTTTACTGGCCCTTTAGAGGAAGATGGAGGAAGGGCACAGTTCCACTGATACACATGAGCTCCATCAAATTTCTGGAACTTTCCCTGAAATGTTTACACTATAGGCACCTGGAGCACATTGACTTTCTCTCTTCAAATGTTTAGGTTTTCTTCTGCTTGGTAGCTGCTCTCTGCTCCTCACTTCCTGTCTTAGGTCAAGATAAATGAATTTTCCACCAGGAAAACCATTTGAATCTCTGAGGGTTTAACCCCTAATTCACGCTATCTAGTCCATTGCCTTTAGTTTTTCGCCAGCTCATTTTACAACACCTTGACTGTTGCCTTCTGCAGTTCTGTATCCACATGAGCTACAAGTCTTCTGAAAGCCCCTTCCTATACTACTAGCTGCCTCATTGTACCTCTTCTGTATTCACTTCGCAGATAGAGGATCAAATGGTAGAAAGTTTTGACCAAACAGAGAAGAGAATGGATTATATGGGAATTAATTATGCAATCATTTATTTTACTCTATAGAACATGCCTTCTGATATTTAACCACTCTGCTCCATCACCCATGCAAAGGAAGCATCTTTCAAAGACACCTCAGGAGGGCTTTCAGCCCTTGGACCTGGTTTAGATATAGAAATATTACAGAGTGATCTGGGTAATCAGTTTCCAGTATGGTATAATCTGGGGGTTTGGAGATGTCTTCTTTATCTATCACAGTCCTTAGAATGTTATCAATAAAGATTTATCCTTTTGGGTTAACATTATCATGATAATATATTCCAAATCTAAAACTGGGACCTACCGAGTGTATGACACACAGGGACAGAACAGATTATGTTCAAACAGATGAAATGCTCAAAGAAATGTATGTCCCTATTCTGTAAGTATGAACAAATTACTTGAAGTGGTATTCCTCAAAATGGCATCATTCTTACCTTGATGTGAATTAGTCTTATTATAAAATTACTCTCCTGCTTTCAACTACTTGCAATAAAGGGAAGAACATTTTTCAAAATGAAGAAAAGATTATCATGAAGTACAGAGCTTTGTCCCCAGCAGGCTTGGCCTGGCAGAGAATACGGACATCTGGGTAAATGATGGTCAGGAGGTCGGAAGGAAGGATTTGCAAAATGGGTAAACTGTGCCTTCGCTCCTGTAGACCGTATTCTCCAGAAAGCAGGAAAGCCAGTCACCATGTTGCTTCTGAGGTCCCAGAGGAAGTGCTCAGGGTACAGCCTTGTGTCTTCTCCATCCATAGTCTTGGCCAAAAGCATAAACCTCTGAATAGTGCTTCCTGGTTTGAAGTGACTTTTGTTAATAAAAAGCTGAAAACAAAAAAAAAATAAAAAGGGCCATTGACTAGGGGAGCTAGATACTAGCCAGTCCCCCCACCAAACCAATGGTAGGTTAATAGACTTCTTAAAATCACTTTTATGGGGAGGTGTATTTAATAAAGTTGAAAGTGCAATGAAGTTTTACAAGACATTTTCTTTTCTTCAATTGTGTCATTTATTGTGTTGCTTAAGGGGAAAACTCTTTTATACTCTTGCCAAAAAGAAATGTAGCGAGAGGACTAAAAAGGAATGCTGTCCTTTGGATTCTTCTCCGGATAATCCAAAAGGAAAGAATTGGCAAAATGATATTGAAATAATGGTGGATAGTCCTGCTGGCCCCATATTGGACTTTATCTTGAAAAGACTGTTTATTAGATTATACAGGGCTCTTAAAAATTCAAAGAACTCTTACTTTGACAAAACATTTTTCCATCATCTGGTTAGAATTCTTGAGCCAGTTAGCTCAGATCTGCTATTTCCTTTCCATGTGTTTTGCAAACCATGGGAAGAGGGAGTCATTATTTTGCAGGAGTCAGGAATGAGATGCAATTATGGGGGCCTGTGCACAGGATGGATGATATCGTCCCCCAAGCCAGCCAGCATAGAAGACCACTTGTCTGCATTCGGGGGCCGCTGATTGAATTTGGCCTGGTGTATCCTAAAAGGACCTTATCGGCCAGCTCTCCTTGTCTGTTTATTTAGAAAGAAACCATTGTGTGATGTGGTTATTCTAATGAGGACTGCAGAGCAAGTACTGCTTTTGACATGATGAATCTGCAGTGTGCATGTGTGTGTGTGTACACACACACACACACACAGAGTCCCAGAGGCCCTCTGCCTGGTATGTAGCCTCAGATGGAGGCTTGTGTATCTGAAATTCAAGCAGATAGATTTGGAGTCAGCCAGAGGATTTGCCATCCTCAGTCTTAACCCACAATATTTTGGGGGGACAGTTTAGATTCAGAAATCCAATGTGTTGGAATGTTGGAATAACAGCAATTTTTGGTAATTTGCCTGAGTGTGCATTTGTGCTTTCTTTGGCCTAATCTGCTTAATTGAGACCTGAACTCTGGCTGGCCGCCAGCATTCACAGAGCATGTGGGCACCAGATTGATTTACCTCTATTTCTGTCGACTGAAAAATGACATTCTTCCCACTCCGTTAGCCTCTCACCCTGGGGAAAGTCATATATTGAATCCACTTGCCTGAAAATAAATTAAAACTTTAAGTAAATAAAGACAGAAAGTGAATGTACCCATTTTCACACTTACCCCTCATTCTCTAAAAATCAAGATATGTTAACAAGGACTCCATCTCAAAGGAAAATCAGTAGTGAGCAAAAATTTGTCCTTATTGAACAGAAGAGGGTTCATTTGGAAAGAAAGAAGTATTCAAGCACATGTTGACATGACTGTTGAGCAGCCCCCATGTTCAAGCAGCAACAGGAACTCCAGACAAAGGTCTCCCAACTTTACTTAAGTCCAGAAAGGGAGAGAAACGTGTGCACAGTGAGCTTTCATGTGCGCCAGCATGAAAGAAGGTCTGTTTTAGCGATGCAAGCGATGTGCCCAGAAAGAGAATTTGTTTTGTTCTGGGAGGTGGGAAAGAAAGGTTTGTGGAGGGGCCTCATCTGAACTGAACCTCTTCCCATCAATAGCAGCTGCGTACACGTCCTGACATGGAAGAGCACGAAATTGAATACACTTTCCTTCCCAGTAAATTGGAACATATATATGTATATGTACATATGTGTTTATATGTGTGCATGTGTATATATATACACAAACACAGAGTAACTGTTGGGTGTTTTCAACACTAACTTTAAAATTGTATCTCATAAATTGTTGAGGCATTGTGATAAATTTAGGAGAAGAAAATAGTTGATAATTTATGATGATGTATGTATTGCCTTAACTATTTTTCTATACTCTAAATTAGCTGTACATATATACATATATACACTATAAGTTTACACAAATATATATATATATATATATAAGCATATATATGCCATTATTGGTTAGGTTTCTATCTTTTTAGATATCTAAATTAAACGTTTTATTCAAGAATAATTGACCTACAATACTATGTTAGTTCCAGGTGCACAATATAGTGATTCAATATTTCTTTACATCACAAAACAATCACCATGGTAAGTCTAGTTACCAGCTGTCACCATACAAAGTTATTAAAATATTATTGACTATATTCCCTATATGGTACATTTCCACTCTGTGACCCATTTATTTTTTAACTTGAAGTTTGTACCTCTTAATTTCCCTCACCTGTTTCACTCAACCCCCGCCCCCGCCCCACCCTGCCACCTCCACTCTGGCAGACTGTTCTCTGTATCTATTAGGTTTTTTTGTTTTGTTTTGTTTGTTCATTTGTTTTGTTTTTTAGATTCCACATATAAGGGAAATCGTATGGTGTTTGTCTTTCTTTGTCTGACCTATTTTACTTATCATTGACCCTCTAGGTCAATCCATGTTGTTGCAAATAGCAAGATTTCATTCTTTTTTATGACTGAGTAGTATTCCATTGTATACATATACCATAATTTCTGTATCCATTCATCTATTAATGGACACTTTGGTCACTGCCGTAACTTGACTACTGTAAATAATGCTGCAATGAACGTAGGGATGCATATCTTTTTGAATTGATGTTTTCATTTTCTTTGAAAAAAATACACAGAAGTGGAATTGCTGGATCATATGGTGGTTCAATTTTTAAGTTTTTGAGGAATATCCATACTGTTTTCCATAGTGGCTGCACCAATTAATATTCCCACCAAAAGTGCACATCCTTTTCTCCACATCCTTGCCATCACTTGTTATTTGTTTTCTTTTTGATGGTAGCCATTCTGACAGGTGTGAGGTAATATCTCATTGTGGTTTTGCTTTGTATTTCCCTGATGATTAGTGGTGCTGAGCATCTTTTCATGTGCCTGTTGGCCACTTGTATGTCTTCTTTGGAAGAATGTCTATCCAGGTCCTGTGCCCATTTTTTAATCAGGTTGTTTGTTTTTTTGATGTTGAATTATATGAGTTCTTTGTATGTTTTGGATATTAATCTCATCAGATATGTGATTCGTAAATGTCTTCTCCCATTCAGTAGGCGGTCTTTTTATTTTGTTGATAGGTTCCTTCACTGTGCAAAAGCTTTTTAGTTTGATGTAGTCCTATTTGTTTATTTTTGCTTTTCTCCCCCTTGCCTGAGGAGACATACGCAAAGAAAAATATGCTAAGCCCAATGTCAAAGAGTGTACTGCCTATGTTTTCTTCTGAGAATTTTATGGTTCCAGGTTTTACATTTAAGTCTTTAATCCATTTTTTATTTCTGTATGTGCTGTGAGAAAGTAGTCCAGTTTGATTATTTTGCATGTAGCTCCCTAGTTTTTCCAACACTGTTTATTGAAGATGCTGTCTTTTTCCCATTGTATATTCTTGCCTTCTTTGTCAAAGATTAATTGACCATAAGTGTGTGGGTTTATTTCTGGGCTGTCTATTCTGTTCCATTGATCTATGTGTGTGTGTTTGTGCCAGTATCATACTATTTTGATTACTGTAGTTTTTCTTTACAGTATAATTTGAAATCAGGGAGCATGATAGCTTCAGCTTTATTTTTCTTTCTCAAGATTGTTGCAGCCATTTGGGATCTTTTGTGTTTCCATACAAATTTTAGAATTATTCTAGTTTTGTGGAAAATGCCATTGTTATTTTAATAGGGCTTGCACTGAATCTGTAGACTGCATTGGGGAACATGGTCATTTTAACAATGTTAATTCTTCCAATACATGAGCACAGTATATCTTTCCATTTATTTCTTCATTCTTCACTTTCTTTCTTTAATGTCTTATAGGTTTCAGTATACAAGTATTTTACCTCCTTGGTTAAGTTTATTCCAGATATTTTATTCTTTGTGATACAATTGTAAATAGGACTGTTTTATTAATTTCTCCTTCTGATAGTTCGTCATTAGTGTATAGAAGTGCAATAGATTTTTGCAATGTTACTGAATTTGTTTATTCTAACAGTTATTTTGTGGAGTCTTTAGGATTTTCTATATCTAATCTCATGTAAACTGCAAATAGTGACAGTTTCACTTCTTCCTATCCAATTGGGATTCCTTTCATTACTTTATCTTGCCTAGTTCCTCTGGCTAGGACTTCCAAAATTGTGTTGAATAAAAGTGGTGAGAGTGGGCATTCTTGTCTTGTTCCTGATATTAGAGGAAAAGATTTCAGCTTTTCGCCATTAAGTATGATGTTGGCTGTAGGCTTGTCATATATGGCCTTTATTACGCTGTGGTGCATTCCGTCTGTACCCACACTGTTACAGATTTTGAACCAGCTTGCGTCCCTGGAATAAATTCCACCCAATCATGATATATGATTCTTTTGATTATTTTGTTGAATTTAGTTTACTAATATTTTGTTGAGAATTTATACATCTATGTTCATCTGTAATATTCCTGTAGTTTTCTTTTTCTGTGGTGTCTTTGTCTGGTTTTGATAGCAGGGTGACACTGGCCTCACAGAATGAGTTCAGAATTATTCCTTCCTTTATGATATTTTGGAACAGTTTGAGAAGGAAAGGTCTTAACACTTCTCTATATGTTGAATTCACCTGTGAACCTGTCTTGTCCTGGACTTTTGTTTGCTGATAAACTTTTTACTACAGATTCAATTTTATTATTGATAATTAGTCTGTTCAAAATTTCTGTTTCTTCCTGATTCAGTTGAGAAATTTTATGTTTCTATGAATTTATCCATTTCTTCCACATTGTCTGTTTTATTGGTGTATAGTTGTAGTAATCTTTTTGTATTTCTGTGATGCTGGTTGTAACTTCTCCTTTTGATTTCTGATTTTATTTATTTGGGCCCTTCTTTATTTTTCTTGATGAGCCTGGCTAAAGGTTTATCAATTTTGTTTATCTTTTCAAAGAACAAGCTCTTAGTTTCACTGATCTTTTCTATTGCTACTTTAGACTCTATTTCATTAATTTCTGCTCTGATCTTTATTATTTCTTTCCTTCTACTAATTTTGGGTTTTGTTTTTTCTTCTTTCTAGTTCCTTTAGGTGTAAGGTTAGGTTATTTGATATTTTTCTTGTTTCCTGAGGTAGGCTTTTATTGCTATAAACTTCTCTTTTAGAAATGCTTTTGTTGCATTGCATGGGTTTTTGATCATTGTGTTTCCATTTTCTTTGTCTCCAGATATTTTTTTTATTTTCTCTTTGATTTTTTTCAATGACCCATCTGTTGTCTAGTAGCATATTATTTAGATTCCATGTGTTTGTGCTTTTTACAGTTTTTTCTTGGTGTTGATTTCTAACCTTATATTGTTGTGGTTGGAAAAGATACTTGTTATGTTTCCATCTTCTTATATTTATTGAGTTTGTTTTGTGGCCTAGCATGTGATCTATTCTGGAGAATGCTTCATGTGTAGTTGAAAAGAATGTGTATTTTGCTGCTTTGGGATGAATGTTATATATATATATATATATATATATATATATATATATATATATATATATATATATATATATATCCCTCTGGTCTGTGTCATTTAAGGCTAGTGTTTCCTTGTTGATTTTCTCTCTGGATGATCTATCCATTGATGTAAGTGGAGTCTCATACTATTATTATATTACTGCCTTTAAATTTGTTAATAGTTGATTTATGTATTTAGGTTCTACTATGTTGGGTGTGTATCTATTTAGAATTATTATAACTTCTTATTGGATTGATCCTTTGATCACTGTGTAAGGTTCTTCTTTGTCTCTTGTTACAGTCTTTGTTTTAAAGTTTGTTTTGTCTGATACAAGTATTGCTTCACCAGCTTTCTTTTCATTTCCATTTGCATGGAATGCCTTTTTCCATCCCCTCACTTTCAGTCTGTGTGTGTCTTTAGCTCTAAAGTGAGTCTTGTAGACAGCATACACATAAATCATGTTTTTGTATCAGCCACTCTAGGAGGGTCTAGTCCATTTACGTTTTTATTACATAATTATTGATAGTTATGTGCTTATTGCCATTTTGCTAATTGTTTTGGAGTTATTTTTGTAGTTCATTTTTTTTCCTTTCTTTTGTTCTTTGCTCTCTTCCCTTGTGATTTGATGACTACATTTAGTGTTATGTTTGAATTTCTTTCTCTTTTTTTTGTGTTTCTATTATAGATTTTTTGTTTGTGGTTACCATGAGACTTATGTATATATGATTATTTTAAGTTGCCAATCTCTTAAGTTCAAAAAATTCTAACAACCTGCATTTTAACTATCTCCCACTCCACGTTTACTGTTTTTAACATTATATTTTTCATCTTTTTGTTTTGTGTATCCCTTAACTACTTATCGTGGTTGATTTTACTTACAGAAGTCACTTTAACATTTCTTGTAAAGCTGGTTTAGTGGTGCTGAACTCTTAGCTTTTGCTTGTCTGTGAAATTCTTTATCTCTCCTTCAAATCTGAATGATAGCCTTGAAGAATATTCTTGGTTGTAGGTTTTTTCCTTTTCATCACTTTAAATATATCATGCCACTCCCTTCTGGTCTGCAAAGTTTCTGCTGAAAAGTCATCTGACAGTCTTATGGGAGTTTCCTTGTATGTAACTAGTTGCTTTTCTTTTGTTGCTTTTAAGATTCTCTCTTTATCTTTAATTTTTGCCATTTTAATTACAATATGTCTTGGTATGGACTTCTTTGGATTCATCTTGTTTGGGACTATCTGTGCTTCCTGGACCTGGATGTCTGTTTTCTTTCCCAGGTTAGGGACATTTTTAGCTATTATTTCTTCAGATAAACTCTCTGCCCCTTTCTCTCTCTCTTCTCCTTCAGTGACCCTTATAATGTGAACGTTAGTAATGCTTGATGTTATTCCAAAGGTCTTTTAAACTATCTTCATTTTTTAAATTTCTTTTTTTCTTTTTTCTGTTCAGTTTGGGTGATTTGCACTACTCCATCTTCCAGTTCACTGATCTGTCCCTCTGTACCATCTAATATACTATTGTTTCCTTCTAGTGTATTTTTTTATTTCAGTTATTGTATTCTTCAGCTCTGTTTGGTTCTTCTTTATACTTTCTAACTCTTTGTTAAAATTCTTACTGTATTCATCCATTCTTATCCTGAGTTCACTGAGCATCTTTATGATCTTTGCTTGAACTCTTTATTCGGTAGATTGTTTATGTCCACTTTGCCTAGTTCTTCCTTGGGGTTTTATCTTGTTTCCTCTGTCACCTCATTTTGCTTAATTCTCTGTTGTATTTCTAATAAGTCAGTGCAGTTATGTTTCTTGATCTTGGAGAAGTGGTCTTACGAAGATATCCTATCTGGCCCAGCAACACACTCCCCTTTGGTTGCTAGGGCTACATGTTCTAGAGGTACTCTCTATGTGGGCTGTGTGGAAACTTCTATTGTGGTGGGACTACTGTGGCTGCTCTTGTATATGGGGCTGCCCCCTGGCCAAGTTGGCTGTCAGTCCCTGCCTCATGCAGAGGTTGCTGGCCCACTGGTGGGCATGGCCAAGTCCCAGGGTGGCTGGCTGCTTGGCCTGGGTGGTCCTAGGTCTGATGCCCACTGACTGGTTGGTGGGTAAGCCCACAGTGCTAATAGGGTAGAGGGATGACTCCAAAATGGTGCTTACCTGCACCAGTGTTCTCATGGTAGAATGAGCTCCTCCAAATAGTTGCCACCAGTGTTTATGTCTTCAGGGGAGTTCCAGTTGCCTCTTGCCTTTCCAGGAGGCTCTCCAAAATCTTTAAGTGGGTCTGATTCAGTTTCCTTTCAAATTACTGCTTCTGTGCTGGGTCTTTGAGCATGTGAGATTTTGTGTGATCCCTTTAAAAGTGGAGGCTCTGTTTGCTACAGACCTCTGGCTCTCCTATACACAATCCCTACTGCCTCCAAAGCCAACCATTCTGGAGAATCATGTTTCTGGTGCAGGACCCCCAGACTGGGTAGCCTGATGTGGGGCTAGGACCCCTCACTCTTTGGAGAGAACTTCTGTAATTGTGATTTTCCTTCCATTTGTGGGTCACCTTCCTGTGTGTATGGCTCTTGGCTATATGCATTTCCACCCCTTCTACCCATCCAGTTGTGACTGTTTCTTAATATTTTTAATTGCAGAAAATCTTTTCTGCTAGTTTTCAGATCATTCTACAATAGTTACTCTGTAAATAGTTGTAATTTTATTGCGCCCATAGGAAGAGGTGAGCTCAGGGTCTTTCTACTCCACCCCCTTGCAGGTTTCTATCTTTTTTATTGAGAGAATAGACATAATTTTTCTATGTCTATGGCTATATGCTGTAAAGGAAACTATTAGCTTTCTGTTCATTTATGTATTTTTTCTTTCAGCAACATTACTACAAAGGTGATCTGCTTTACTTTCAAATAATATGGCTGGAAACACTGGCACTTTCTTCAGCTGACAACCTCTATGTCTGTGGTTCATACATGGCAGCTTCATGGTGAGCTCAGTGCAACCAGCCATAATGGAGTCTAACTTTCCTTGTTCAAATCCTGGCTCTACCCCATTCACCATGCCTGATCCTGAAGTTAGTTAAAGCATTAATTTTTTCATCTAAAAAATAAGGATGGTGACTATACCTGTGTCATAGGGTTGTTACAAGTCTTCAGTGAGACAGTATATGCAAAACATTCTTTGGTACATTCTTTGGTACAAAGTGAGCATTCAATAAATGTCACAGATTATTATATACACAGGGAAATAAGTAGACATAACATATAACTTAGACAATAAGATTGGTTTCCTTAGAAATATTTTACTGTATTTCACTAATCTGTATAATAATTAAATTATTAGAATATCATAGAGAAAACAGCAGGCCAACACTTCCTGTTCTACTTGTAGTATTGATTTTCCTTCCAGATCTGCCATAATTCAAGTCCTGTTCATTTAAGTGCAGGGGGATTTGTAAAGGCCAATGAGGGTTGCCATTCTTAGTTGTTATAGCTCATCAAAACAGATTTAACATCAGTGGAAATAGTATTTTGAGGATCTTATTATCCATAGTGCCTCTGATGAATCATCACAGATAGGTCCCCGTAACTATACAAGGCATTCATGTAAATGCAATAAAAAACGGTCATTGCTAGATATTTTGGTTTTTAAGTCTTTTCCACAGGACCGTGATCTTTTTGAAGATGGCCATACTTATCACAGCACCTCCCACAGCACATGACAGCACATTTGGCTTATCTAGGACTGTTGCCATGAATAGGGAAGAAACAAACACTGCTTCCTATTGTAGGGTGCAGGTTATATGATATGTGACTCAATCAGTTTGACTTAAAGGCACAGAATTATGTGCTCTTCGCTTGATTACAAATATTCAATGACTCTCAGAAAAATCAAGCCCAAATTCTTTAATCTGTGTAAGAAAGGGAAGATATATACAGTCTTTCTGTAATAAAGTATGTTAGGTTCTGAGAACACAAATAGTAGATACTCAATATTTGTGTTAGGGAACAGTGTTAGTACCACAGGGTCTGGCGTGTTATCTTATAGAAATCTGTGAGAAAGAATCCAAACCTTTTGAGAAAATAAAGCATAGACACTCATGTCGGTGATAATAGGTGCTGTTTTCTTGAGAAGAATTCCAAAATAAATTAAAATATTCAGTTAATAAATGTTCCATTCAGTACATGGGGATAGTTTCAAGCTATTCCCATTCACATGATGAAGACCTTCTTGATCACCCTGGCCTCTGATGACCCAATTCTCTACCTTCTAGATTCCTGGAGCCATGGTTGTTTGTGTGCATCCCCTGGCTCAGGACACCGTATAGAGTTCACTGTTTTCTGTGAAAATTCACCAGCTTCCAATCTCGATTCTAAGCTGGGTCCAACCCTGAACTCTATTTCCCTGTGATTGACTATGGCCCAATAGACATGAGCACCCTGCCATCACACAATTCCTTGTCAAGTGAGCACTTCATTTACGGTAGGTTCTTTGCAGCTCAGAGCACTTGGTATGTGGGGTTTTCATGTTTCTTCAGGAGTGACAATGTTTGATTAGCATTATCAAATTGTACTTTATTGCACTGTAAGAAATTCCCTCAGGAATGTAGATGAGCTTACTTATGTTGTATGCCAAACAAGAGCCATCTGAGTTACTTGAGCTGAGTTACTATCTGGCAAGTGAATATTCTGCCCAGGGGTTAATCTGGGTGGGAGTCTCTCCAGTTTATGTTTTATATCTGTGTAAACCTACCGGCCAATCAGAAAGGAGATAACTAAATTCAGTGGAAATTAGTAACATAGAAAACAAATATAAAAATAACATATTTATGAATAAACAAATATACCATAAGGAGACTTGAGAAAGATAAATGTGGGTTATTTGAAAATACTAATAAAATAGATGAACCTCTGGTAAGATTAAACAAACGTGTTATTTAAAAAAAAATAGAAGATTGAATTTCCACTCTCAGTCAAGATGGAGTATGAGGAACAGGATCTACAAAACCACCTGAAACAACAAACAAACACAACAGAAAAAATATATGAAACAATCGTTTTCAACACTTTGGACATCAGCAACAAAGGACAGTGATCCCTGAGAGACACAGGAAAAATAAGATAAGACCTAGGATTTTTCCATATTTGTGCACTGCAAGAGATTCCAGGCCACAGCATGAGGATGAAGAGCACAGGAGGGCGCCCAAGTGGAACGGCTGAAGCTAAACATCTGGATAGGCTAAGGTGGCTGGAGTTTACTGGGCAGCATACAAAGAGGGTAGCTGCATAGACAGAGAACTCCAGAGATCTGTAGAGGTTTTCCTTTATACAGTCAATGGAGTAGTGAGCAGTGCATGTCTGTGAGGAGACTACTCAAGCTTAGGGAAAGATCTTCCCAAAAGACTCAGATACAACAGTGCCTGGCATGCACACAAGATTGGCAGTAGTGTCTATTCCTACCACAAGACAGGAAAACAACATAATTCATCTAGCATTTAGTAGAACATTTAGAAGTTGGGATAATTAGCACTAGACTAAACACTGCTCTGGTCCCAATGAACAAATATTAAAATCAAATGTCTCCAAGTAACTCAACAACATCCCAGAGAAAAGATAAAGGATATTTAAAAGAATGCAAAAATATCCATCATGTCTGGCACCCAATCAAAAATTACCAGGCATGCAAAGAAGCAGGAAAGTTCAAACCATAATGAGGAGAAAAATCTATCAAAAGTTTATACATTGCAAAAGAAAAGATCAGTTAACTTGAGAACATAGCAAGAGTCACTATCTAAAGTAAAACAGAGGAAAAAATTTCTCAAAACAAAAACAAGAAGCAGAGCTTCACTGAGGTCTGAGACCACATCAAGTGGCCTAATATGCACAAAATTGAAGTCTCCAAAGGGAGGGGTAAACAACTTTTTATAAAATCATGGCTAAAAATTTTCTAAATGGATGAAAAACTATAAACCCACAGATCCAAGAATCTCAGTGAACCCCAAGCAGAAGAAACAATAAAAACCACAACAGGTGTAGCATAATAAAACCACTCAAAATCTGTGAAAACAAAAAGTCTTAAAAGATTTTTTGTTGGAAATAATGCAAACAAGAAGGCAGTGAAGAAACATCTTTAAAACACTGAAAGAAAAAAACCTGTCAACCTAGAATTTTATATGTAACAAAAGCATTTTTAAATGAAGAAAATAAAGAATTTTTCAAATACACGAAAGCTGAAAAACTTATCACCAGCACCTTCACTCAGAAGGAAAATGATAACAGATGGAAATATAGGTCTACACAAGGGAATGAAGAATTATATAGTGGACACTTCCCAAGCGACTTTCAGAGCAGTTGTTTCTTAAACATCATTGTCCACTTGGGGGGACTCAGTTCTTAGAGGGTTTTGAATTGGCTTCTTCCTAAAGCATTGTTATCTTCCTGACTGATCGAGAAGAAAATTAGAATAAAAAGAAATGGTTGTAAATTTGGGGGGAAAAAACAAAAGCATGGTACAGCCTTTTTATCACCTTGCATTGGCTAAACTACCTCTTCTGAATTTTTGTTTAACTTTTGAGTCAAAAGCATCTTACCAGTAAGTATCAATATCATATACATCATTGTGAAAATAATATTGCTATGAGATTGTAAGCCATATATGAATGTTTTATACAACTTTCGGGTTTACATTTAATCCTAATGTGTTCTCCTCCTTTCACATCTATTTATACTATATTCCTATTTACTAAAAGGGGAGTGGGCTTCTTTATAGAGCGCTTTACTGTTAATAAGTCAACACCTGTTCTAAGTCTGGGATGTTCTTTTTGTGAAAAAAATTCAAAATTAAAAAATTACGCCTATGTAGATAAGTATATAATTTCTCTTATTATTTAAATCTCATTAGAATACATTGAATTCTAAAAGTTCTCATAACAAGGAAAAAACATTTTTTTCTTTTTGTATCTATGTGAGATGATGGATGTTACCTAAACTCACTGTGGTAATTGTTTGAAAATATATGTAAATCAAGTCATTATGCTGTACACTTTAAACTTAAACAGTGCTGTATGTCAATTATACCTCGATAAAACGAGAAAAAAATGTAAAACAAAAAATAGAAGTAAACAGGACTTCATTGTTTAAACAAAAATAATTCCAAAGTCATGTAAGGTTTACAACATATGTAGAAGTAAAATGTATGGCAACAATAGCACAATTATTGGGAGGGGAAAAGTGGACATATACTATGACAGAGTTCTTATATTATATGTAAAGTAAATATAACATCACTAGAAGGTGGACTGTGATGAGTTAAAAATGTATACTATAATCCCTAAAGCAAGCACTAAAATATCAAAACAAAGAGTTATGAGTAAGTCAACAAAGAAGATAAAATTGAATAAAAGATACAAAAGAAAGCAAAATGTGAGGAAATATGTATACCTTATATATGTAAATATAAAGATACATCAGGAAAATAGATGGAAAAAGACGTATTATGCTAACACTAACCAAAACTACAAGTAGAAACAGACAAATTCACAGTTATAATTGGAGATATCTGTATCTCTCTTTCACTAACAGATTATAGCTAATAGACAGAAAACCAGTAATGATATAAGAGAGTTGAAAAACGCTATTAACCACCTGGCCCTAATTGACATTTACAGAACACTGCACTCAAGGATAGCAGAAAACACATTTTTTTTAAGTGTTCAGGGAACAATTGCCAAATAGAACATATTGTGAGCCGTAAAACAAGTCTTAACATACATAAAAGGATGCAAGTCACACAAAATATTATCTCTGACCACAATGGAATTATATTAAAAGTAAAGAACAGAAAAATATCTTGGTGGGGAGGGGAAGAATAAAAAGAAGAACGTAACTTCATTCTGATTGAATTTAAAAGGTAATAAAGCATGATCAATGAAAGAAAGGATTAATATATTAAAAAATTTCTGCTCTGTGAGAAAAAAACACTGTCAAGAGAATAAAAAGACAAACCACAAACGGGAAAATATATTTGCAAAAGATATATCTAACAAAGGACTATCCAAAACATACAAAGAACTTTAAAAACACAACAAACAAGAAAACAAACAACCCAATTAAAAACTGAAAGAAACAACCCAATTAAAGAAAACAAACAACCCAATTAAAAAATGAGCCAAAGACCTTAAGTGACACGTTACCAAAGAAGATATACAGATGGCAAATAAGTATATGAAAAGATGTTCCACATCATATGTCAAAAAAGAAATGCAAATTAAAACAACCATGAGGTACCACTGCACACTTATTAGAACAACAAAAAGCCAGAACACTGACAACACCAAATGTGGACAAGCGTGTAGAACACAGTAATTCATTCATTGCTGGTGGGACTGCAAAATAATGCAGCCACTTTGGAAGACAGCTGGCTTCTTACAAAATGAAACTTTCTATAGATCCAACAATCATCTCCTTGGTACTTACCCTAAAGAGCTGAAAATTTATGTCCATACAAAAACCTACAAACATATGTTTATAGTAGCTTTATTCATGATTGCCAAAACTTGGAAGCAACCAAGATGTTCTTCTGTAGATGAATGAATAAATAAGCTGATGTATCTAGACAATGGAATATTACTCAGAGCTAAAAAGAAATGAGCTATCAACCCACGATAAGACACAGAGGATTATTAAATGCATATTATTCAGTGAAAGAAACCAATCTGAAAGGCAACATACTTTATAATCCCATCTATATGGCATTCTGGAAGAAGTAAAACTATGGAGACAGTAAAATGATCAGTGGTTAGCAGGGGCAAGGGGAAAGATGAATGAATAGGTGGAGCACAGAAGATTTTTAGGGCAGTATAAATACTCTGTATGATACTATAATAGTGGATATATGTAATTATACATTTGTCCCACCCACAGAATATACAGCACGTAGAGTGAACCCTAATGTAAATGATGGACTTTGGGTAATGGTGATGTGTCAATGTAGGTTCATCATTTATAGCAAATATACCACTCTGGTGCAGGATGGTGATAATGGAGGAGGCTGTGCATGTGTGGAGGTCAGGGGTATATGGGAAACTTCCTCTCAATTTTTCTGTGCACTGCTCTAAAAGAAAAACAAGTCTTTAAACAAGTAATAAGGAGTTATTAGATCAACTTTAAACCAGTAGATTTGAAAATTTAAATGAAAAGAATTTCTGGAAAAATAAACTAGACTTAACATAAACAGAATAACTGGTTAAAGAATGGAATCAATATTTTTAAATCTTCCTTCAAAAATCTCTAGGATTAAATAGTTTCATGGTAAAATTAGCTAAGTATTCAAGGAACAGATATTCTAATAATATATAAATTTTTCCAGCCTGTAGGAAGAAGATACTTTCCCCAACTCATTTGTGAACATTGTAAGATCTTGACACCAAGTAGGCAAAGAGTAGTACAAGACAGTAAAGTTATGTACCAATCATATTAAACCATTAACATTTTATAAAAGATATGACCAAATGAATCCAGAAAACAAGACTGGCTTAACACTCAAGCACTAGTCAAATTAAAGGAAAAACTATAGTAACAGAAAGCAGATCAGTGGTATACTAAAGCTGGGTAAGGATGGTTACTGACTACAAAGGGCCATGAGGGAGCTGTTGGTAGTGATGCAGAAGTTATAAACCTTTTTGTTGCATTGTTTGCATACATTTACCAAAGTCCATTGAATGGTATACTTTAAAATAGTGAGTTTTATTGTATATAAATTGTACCTCAATAAACCTGATTTCAAAATACCAATCAAAATGATAAATCTTTTTAACAAATTGAAAGAAAAAAAAACATGATTATCTCAAAAAAGATGTAATGGAGTCAAACTGACAAAGTTTAGCATTCATTTATTTTTAAAAATTTCTTAATAAACTAGAAATAAAAGAAGATTTCTTAACCTCATAAAAGATATCTACAAAACAATTAGGAAGAACATACACAATTATGAAAGGCTGAAAAAAAGATTAAAAAATCAAAGGCCAGATTATTCCAAATATTGAAGACCTTAAAGGAGTACATCAAGACATAAAAGAAATAAAACCTGTAAAGATTGTGAAGGAAGAAATAAAACTCTCACTATTTGCTTACAATAATATTGTATAGAAAATCCAAAAGTGTCTATAAACATAGCTCTTAGAAACAGTAAGACCTCTATGGAGACAATCATGAAATTTTATTGAAAGAAGCCACAAATTAATGAAAAAATATATCATATTCATGGATTGGAAACTGATCTATAGATCAATAAATTTTAGTCTTCTTTTTTGACACATAACAAATTAATTTCAAAATACATGAAAAACACAAGTGTGCAAGAATCTCCAAAACACTCCTGAATGAAAAGGAAAACTGTGAGGTATTTGCATAGTTTGATACCAAGAATTACTATGAAATTATCGAATAAGACAGTGGGTATCACTGGAGAAAAAAACATGCATATATAAAATTTTGATTTATGACAGAATAAACATTACTGTTCAGTGAGGGAAATGATGGGTTTTAAATAAATAACATTAATACAATTGGAAAAAATTAAATTGGACTCTACCTCAAAACACACACAAAACTCAATTCCAGGTGTTTTACAGCCTAATTTTGAAAGGGAAAACTATGATAATGTTAGAAGATAAGAATAACTTATTTCTCAAACAAGATGCAAATTTCGCAAGCCATACAGAAAAATATTGATATATTAAAATATATTTTAAAATATCTGTTAATGAAAAAGTAGCCATAAGAAAATGGTAAGAGAAGTAAAAAGCTGGGAGAAGACGTACATTACACATACTCTTGACAAAGATCTAATATCCAGAATATATAATGAATTTATATGAATCAATAACAGGCAGAAATAGAAAAATGAGAAAAGACATAAATAGGCATTTCACAAAAGCAGAAACATAAATGGTCCATAAATAAAAGTGTCTGAACTCATTACTAAGGGAAATAAACATTAAAATCTAATGAGATATCATTTCTCACACCCCATATTAGCAAACATTTAAAAAGTCAGGCAATAATAATAGTTTACAAGGACATGGAACAACAGGAACTCTCGTAGAGTGTGGGTAAGAATATAATTTGGTTCAACCACTTTCACAATTGTTCAAATAGGATTTTCACATAGGGTATGTGTATGTGATTATTTCACATATATATCTGTATATGAGGAGTACACATGTACCTATGTAACTTAGCAATTCCAGCAAATATATATACCAGAGAATGTCTTGTACATGTGTATCAGGAGTCATGCTAAGAAAGTTCATGGTAGCTTTATTCAAAAGAGCAAAAATTAGAAACAACGCAAATGCCCAGCAGCAATAGATTGGATAGATATATAGAGATATGCTCATACAATAGACTATCATAAGTCAATGAAAGTTAGGGAACCTCAGCCATACACATTGATATGGATGAATCTCACAATCATATGATTAAGAGAAGGGAACACATTGCCAAAGACTTCATGCCCATGATTTTCTTTATGCTAGATTCAAAAATGGCAAAACCGACCAATTAATTTTCTTAATAAAAAAATTCATACAGAATTTAGGAATGGTTGCTTTCTGGAGGTGGAAGAGGGAAATTTATTAGGAAGAGGTATCTAAGGCAGGGGTCAGCAAATGTTTTCTATAAAAAGCCAGAAAGTAATTTTTTTGGCTTTGTGAGCCATATGGTCTCTGATGCTACTACTCAAATCTGCAGTTGTAAAAAGAAATCAGCATAAACAATATGCAAACAAATGGCCATGGATGCGTTCCAATAAAACTTTATTTACAGAAACAGACAGCAGGCTGGATTTAACCTGTGCTCCTGATCCAATGTATTAACAATGGATTTATGGTTGTTCAATGATTTTATTAGAGTATATGCACACATGCACATTTATACATTTATATATATTCACTATGCATGCTGTATGTCATAGTAAATTTTTTTTTAATAATCTAGATATATGTTTTTTAAAAATTCCCTAAGAGACCCTAACCAACCACATATTGACTTCTTAATCAGACCATCAGGAGTGAAAGATCCCACTGCTAAAAGGTAGAGAAGATGTGAATCACACCCAAACTTCACCCAGTGCCTGGCACATAGTATATATCAGTGTCTGGTATTATTATTATTCTATTATTATTATTATTCCCAGCCATCCTAAATCTTGGTAGCCATTCTCCAATAAAATTCTTCCAGCTTTACACTCTGCTTCACCTCTATAGATGGGACTAGTCTTCCCTCTGTGAAGGGGCTGTCACCAGGTTGTCACTAGCACCTTTAGAATACCTTTGAATGGTATCTGAAACTGGACTGTTTAGGCTCAGTTCATCCTTCATCACATAGTAGCTGTGTCACCTTGGACAAATTACTTAAATTCTCTGGTTTTAGTTTCTTCATCTGTAAAATCGGAACAAAAAAGTATTTATCTCAGGGTTGTAGTGAGGATTAAATTGCTTAATATGTGTAAAATGCTTAGAACAGTGCTTAGCACATGGTAAACAATTTATACATTTTAGTTATCATTATCATAAACAACTTGAGATTATTCCATTACACCCAAAATTTTATTATTGTTTCTTGTCATTGTAGAGACTGCCTCCCTTAGAAATAGGGAATTGTATGACACAGTTATTTCTTATCTATTAAATAGTTGGATTTTTAAAATACAAACATATACCCTAGCATAATTGATTTGAGTTTTATTTTCATGTGTTTTACTTCTCTCACTGCCCCCTTCATTTCTTATTTTTCTATTATTGTTCACTACAAGTATGATAAAAATTATCCACATCTGTTATTTATCTTTTCATCCTGGGGCAAGGCAAATGTGTATAGTTCCCTCAACATAACAGGAACCATATGGGGCCCATGGAATTATATGTATTATCAGTTTACAAATTCAAACTTTTCCAAAGGTTGTCCACAAGCAGCCCAGGGTTCTTGGGTGCAAGAGTTTGCACTGCGATGTTTATACTCCGCAAACATGTTGGTATAAAATGTGCTTGCAGCTGGTGCCTCATCAGAGTGATTGAGATTAAAAGTGGTTCCTAGTGGTTCTCAAGCTTTGCTGTACATTAGAATTGCTTCAGGGGTTTAAAAAATCCCTGTTCTCAGGCCACACTTCATACCAATTAAATTCAAATCTGTTGGGTAGAATCAGTGGCATCAGTATTTTTTTCTTTTTAATTTTCAAGGCGATTCCAATGTGCAAGCAATTTTGAGAAACAGCAAGAGCTTAAAAAAACAAAACAAAAAACTTTGCATTATTTAGTCACTATAGGGAAATGCCAAAAGGCCAAAACATGCTTTCACTTGGTGCTATTTCTTGCCATCCTGGTTAGGCGACGCACAAGTCTGGGTAAAAATTTCATCCTACACAAATCCCAATTAGTATCCCTGAAGGACTACACCTCACGAATGTCCTTCTCAGAAACAGCAAGCACTGATTTGACTAAGCTCAGAGGATTTAATCTTGCTGTATTCGAAAGAAGAGAGACTGAGAGAAGAAACTCAATCCGTTTGTCCAATTTTCAAGTCAATTGCTATTCACTCAACAAGTTACATCCTGGACTTAACACAAGCTCTGTGTCTGTTACGCTTAATCACATACAGTTGGCCTTCAAACAGAGATCAGAAGGTGACACACAAGGTACGTTCCAGGCACCAGCTGGCTCCAATTCAGTGTCCTGGAAAGAGCTGTGCTGAACAGTGGGTCACTTTTCAGAGGATGGCCCACTGGACGCCTCTCAGAAGACAATCTGCTTTGATCTCGAAGGGCATGCTCACTCTCATGAAAATCTCTGGGTCCCACAGCTCCCTACAATGGGCTCAGTGTCTATAGAATCCTTTCCCAAGTTTTCTTGTTGCAGAGAAACAATGAGGCATTTGAATTTTCTATGAAGAGATGTGTTGCCATCAAGAATTGGATCCCTCATCATGATTTCTTTAAAATAGAAATAATATTTCAAACATTAACTCTCCTTTGATATATAAAGTTGTCTTGCTGCATAGAACTGACATATGATTGGTTCAGGTGAGAGATTTTAGTGATTACAGATTATCTGTAAAATGAGGGACTATGCTTTGAAATGGTATAATCTCTGAGACTGTTTCTGGTTCTTAAGTTTAAGGTTGTCTGATTCTGAGCATCTAGAGGTAGCTTCATGTAGTATAGTTGAAGTCAGACAAAGGTTAAAGTACCAATTTTACTATTTATCTTAGGCAAATTACTTATTCTTCCTGGGCCTCAATTCTTACACTTCTAAAAAGGTGCTTATCATTGTAGCCTTTCTAAAATCAGGTCTGAACCCCAGCCCCAGCAAACTCAGCTATGTCATTTTGAACAAGTTACTTAACATCCCCATGCTTCATTTCCTTTCCTTATACAATTGCAATGTTTACAGTGAATATTTCATAAGGTGATCATGGGGATTAAGTAAGTTAATGTGTGTTAAACTTGGCACAGAATCTGACAAATAATAAACATTTAAATATAAAAACCATTGCTATCACCATCATCATTAGTGTAAAATGAGATTGCATAAATAAAGTAATTATAGATACTTGAGACATGTACACTCCCATCCTCCTTGTCTTCCCTTATTTCCAGGAATCCTCAATCCCCAAATTCGTCTTAATACCTGAGACCAAGCCTGTGGGAGCCTCAGTCTGAGCTGAGGAACCAGGGACAAACAGGGAAAAGGAATTCTTTATATCTCTTGTTCCAACTCCTTTCTTATTTCTTCCTATTTTCTGAAACTCTGTATTAGCAAAATAAACTTAGAGAAAATCTAATCTTTTCCTTTCTTTACCTAAGCCACTCAATGCCTAAGAAAATCTTCATTAGTTTTCCAAAAAGGTAAATTATAAATTTCCTCTGCAGGGATGAGCAAATAGAAACAAATTACCAAATTTTTAAATTGAAGTATAGTTGATTTACAACATTATATTAGTTTCAGGTGTACAACATAGTGATTCAATATTTTTAGAAATTATACTCCATTTAAATAAAGCTGTTACAAAATAATGATTATATTTCCCTGTGCTGTACAATATATCCTTGTTGCTTATCTACTCTATACATAGTAGTTTGTGTCTCTTAATTCTATACCCTTATTTTCTCCTTCCCCCCTTCCCTCATCCTACTAGCAACCACTAGTTTGCTCTCTATATCTGTAAGTTTGTTTCTGTTTTGTTACATACATTCATTTGTTTTATTTTTTAGATTCCACATGTAAGTGAAACATAAAGTATTTATCTTTACCAGTCTGACTTATTTCACTAAGCATAATACCCTCTAGATCCATCCACCTTGTTGCAAATGACAGAAGTTCATTCTTTTTTATGGTCAAGTAATATTCTATTGTGGAAGATCTTCCACATCTTCTTTATCCACCTATCTGTTGATGTACTCAGATTGTTTCATACTTGGCTATTGTAAATAATGCTGCTATGAACACTGGGGTGCATGTATCTTTTCGAATTAGTGTTTTCATTTTCTTCAGCTATATACCCAGCAGTGGAATTGCTGGGTCATTATGGTAGTTCTCTTTTTAGTTTTTGAGGAACCTCCATACTGTTTTCTATAGTGGCTACATCAATTTACAGTCCCACAAACAATGTACTAGGGTTTCCTTTTCTCCACATCTTCGCCAACATTTGTTACTTGCAGACTTTTTGATGATAGCCATTTTGAGAGGTGTGAGGTGCTATCTCATTGTGGTTTTGATTTGCATTTCTCTGATGATTAACAATGTTGACCATCTTTTCATGTACCTGTTGGCCATCTGTATATCTTCTTTAGAAAAATGTCTCTTTAGATCTGCCCATATTTAAATTAGGTTCTTTGAGGGGTTTTTTTATATTGAGGTGTATGAGCAGTTTATATATTTTAAATACTAACCCTTTATCAGTCATATTATTTGCAACATTTTCGCCCATTCAGTAGGTTGTCTTTTTGTCTTGTAGATGTTTTCCTTTGCTGTGCAGAAGTTTTTAAGTTTAATTTGGGTTCCATATTTTTTTATTTTTTCTTCTATTTCTTTTGCTTTAGGAGACAGTTCCAAATAAATATTGCTACAATTTATGTCAAAGAGTGTTCTACCTATGTTCTCTTCTAGGGCCAGATTTATTAAATGCCCAGAACTTAAAAATGTTATTTAGCAGTTCTAAGGAATCAAAAACAATATCCTCTCAAGAAACAGAATTACTATGTGTAATATGTCAGGAAATGAGCTTAAGAAAGTCAGAAATTCATATTTTTGATAGGATTTAGGAAATTATTAAATACAGAACAGGCAGTTAGAAGAGGGGAAAATGCAACTTGAGTTAAGAAAAGACTGCAAGAAGGTAAAAAAAATATTTATGTAATTTAAAACCCCAAGGATGGCAGTGAGAAGCTGAGAGTATATTACAGCAAAGAGAATCAGTGATCACAAACCCACTTCAAGAAAATCATCTAAAAAAATACATTATCTTTGTTTGTATTTGCATGAAAATAACTTTGAAAAGTTACATAAAACACAATAAAAGTAATTAAATATTGTGCGTGGTGGTAGTGGCTAAGGGTAGATGGGAGTGGAAAGGGAGAGAAACTTCTGCCTAAGAATCTATAAGAGAAATCTATATGTATTTAACTTTTGAACAAATTGAATATGTTACATATTCAAAAATATATAAAAACAGTGAAAATTCTATAAACATGTTATTAAGAAATATTAGGGTAATATCAGAAGAAAAGACGAGACTTTAACATGGCTCTGGAGAGAATAAGTACTGGTAGTGTAAGGGATACTGTCATATTTTTTTCAAAGCTTGTAACTTTTGACTCGTAAAACTATGTATATGCATTTTATATTAAAAAGAAAATATAAATTAAATCATTCTCCCAGAAATTAGAAGGAAAAGAGAGCTATAGATATTACCAGAAAGAAAAAACAAATCAGAGGGAGAAGAAAGAATCAAAGGTATGATAGAAGAAAAGTGTATTTAACTGAAGAAGTATTTGTATTATTAGAGCAAATGGGCTCACTAAATATAAGGCAAAATAAACAAAAAAGGGACAGGCACCAAGAAAAATCCTAGGGAAATATTTACATTTCAGAGAGGATATTAAGCTGGCAACATTCTCCACAACAATAATAAATTACGGCCATGCTTTTTCCTTTTCCCATCTTCAGTACCTGCAATATCTTAATGGCCAACATTTAAGGTTTGCTAAGATCTAGGCACTGTGCTTAGGGTTTGCATGTGCCTTTTCACTGAATCTTGAGGACAACACCATGAGATCGGAATCTGAGTATCAGAAATGATAAATAACTTGCCGAAGGATTCAAAACCAATAGCTGAAGTCATACATTCCAGTGAGATGGTCAATACTCCTAATCTCTGCATCTATAGGCATTAGAAAAAAGGTAGTAGGTCTCAGCTTCAGTGGCACATTGGAATCTCTTAGATAGCTTTTTAAAATCCTGATGTTGAAGCTTCACTCATAAAGAGTTTAACTTAATTGGTCTGGGGTTAGGGCCTGGTTATTAGATTTTATCTAATAACATTAGATTCTAATCTGAAGCCAGATTTGAGAACTGTTATATCAGAACAAAACTTAGGGAATTTTGAGGATAAAAATGTGTTCAAGGAGACCTAGGAACAGATGAGACAAATGAGACTCTTAAGAGCAAAATTTAAGGGAACACCAAAAAAATCAGCAACCAAGAGAAACAATGTTTTAGTGTGAAATAATAAAAGATAAAGAATTATAATCCATGATGCACAAAATATCAAAATTTCAAATTGGAGGGATCCAATGCTGTACTTGTATGACTCACCTTCCTAAACTTGCCCCTGATAGATCCTGTCTTTATTTAAAATTTTGATATTTTATGAATCATGAATTTTTGTATTAATTTTGAGTTTTTAAAATATTGAGTGGTTTTGTATTGTTTTTTTTTCTGTCTTACATGAGTAATAGGAAAAAACATATCTACTCCATCTTCCTGGATGTCCTAAAAAATGTTTTATACCTAACCAAACAATCATTCATTAATTGAAAGCAACTGAAAGTCATCCTCAGGAGTAAAAGGCTTCATAAAAAGTTTCATACATATACCTCTCCTTTAAAAATTGCTCAAAGAAATAGTGCAATATATTCAAGATGGGGAAGAGCTAGTATTATCTTCAAATACTAACGAACAGTAAAATCAGAAAATTCACAATTTAGTCTAGATAATTATAGTTAATGTAGATATGAAGCATAATGCAAATGTCAGCAATAAGTCTTGAAATAGAAGACAATGTAACATAAAAGATCAATGAGCTTTATCCAAAATCCTAAATAATATCAGTAAAAATTAGGAAGAAGTTTAGGGAGGAAAGAAAGCATATCAAATGTATTAGCTTTCAAAGAGCTCTTATTTTTTATTATTTTTTTCTTTATACTTTTTTAAGATGAAATTTACATAACATGAAATTATTCTTTTTAAAGCAAACAATTCAGTGGTGTTTAGTACATTCACAATGTTGTGCAGTGACGACTTCTACCTAGTTCAAAAACATCTTCATCACCTTAAAAGGAAACCTCACAGCCATTAATCATTTGCTCCCATTCTCCTTTATCCAAGGCCCTGAACCATTAACTGTATCCTCTCTCTATGGAGTTACCTATTCTGGATATTTCACATAAATGGAACAATACCATACCTTTTGTATGTGGCTTCTTTCACTTAGCATAATGTTTTTAAGGTTTACCCTTGTTTTAGCATGTATCAGGATGTCATTCTTTTTTATGACTGAATAATATTTCATTGCATGTGTATACCACATTTTGTTTACCCATCCATTCATTCATTGATGAACATTTGAGCTGTTTCTACCCTTTGGCTATTGTGAATAGTGCTGCTATGAACATTCATGTATATATATATATATATACCCATTTTCAAACTCTTAGAAGAAAACATAGTGGTATATCTTCATGATTTCAGATTTAGCAATGGATTCTAAGATATGGCACCAAAAGCACAAGCAACAAAAGAAAAACTAGATAAATTGGATTTAATGACAATGAAAACTTTTTATGCTGCAAATGATAACATCAAGTAACTGAAAAGGTAATTCACAGAATGGGAGAAAATATTTACAAATCTGGATACAAGGGACTTGTGTACAAAGTGTATAAAGAACTCTTAGAACTCAACAAAAAAATAACAAACAACCCCATTTTTTAAATGGGCAAAGGACTTGAACACACATTTCTCCAAAAAAAGATAAACAAAGGGTCAAAAAGTACATGAAAAATGTTCAACTTTTTTCATCATCAAGGAAATGCAAATCAAAGCCATAATGAAGTACAACTTCACATCCACTGCAATGGCCAGAAATTTTAAAAATGGAAATAAGCATTGTCAAGTTGTGGAGAAACTGAAAACTTCATACATTGTGGGTGGAAATGTAAAATGATTCAACTACTGTGGAAAAATTTGGTGGCTCCTCAAAAAGTTAAACATAAAATTACCATATGTTTCAGCAATTCCACTCTTCAGTATATACCCCTCAAAAATTGAAAACAAATGTTCTTCACAGATTTAAACATGTAAATATTATAGTATATTTTTAGGTAAAAGTTAATTGTTAATAGAATAAATACATGGGGTTAAAAAAAGGAAATTTAGCAAACACATAAAACAGAAAACAAGAACAAAAAGATTGATGTAACACAACCGATATTTCTTAAGAAAATAAATGTAAATGGCTTAAATACTCCCATAAAAAAAGAACAAACAAAAACATTATCAGAGTAGTTCAGCTTTTGAAGTCTGTTTGTTTGTTTTTATAAAAGATGCACCTAAAACAAAATGATTTATAAATTAACATTTATAAATGAAGAAATGGACCAAAATGTTTTAGACAGAGATATTTTGTTTTTGTTCTCTTAAGCTACCAAATTGCCTACAGAAGTGGACTACCAGGGAACCATCAGCTAATGAGTAAGTTAATGAGTTGTCAATTTGGGGAAACTTTAAAATTACAGGAAGAATTAAAAATAGCCTCTCAATTCTATGTCTACCGGATGCCCCAAAGCCTGGGTCAACTAAAAAACTTCTGATAATTCCTTCATAGAAAATTATGAGCACCATCCAAGTCAGGGTTTATGCAAATAAAACAGAATCAGATATGACTAAAAGAATTTCACGGTCTTGGATATTTGGTTAGGAAAACTTCCTTACAAGTGTTAGCAAAAGGATCTGAATTCTTTGGCCTCAAAGTTTGGCCTCATTCATTCATTCAACTAAGGAATGCCATCTTTATGCAGGTCACAATACTAAATTCTGGGAATTCAGCAGTGAACATACATACCTTGAATTCAGACAAAGTCTAGTCTTCACAGGGCTTATATTCTAGTCAAAAGAAACATGAAATAAACAAGAAAAGCAAAGAATAAATAAAATAATTTCAGATAACACTAAGTGCTACTAAGAAAACAAAACAGTAATGGGTTGGAAATGCCTGATGTGAGAGTCACTTAACTCTGGTGGTGATGAAAGTCGTCACTGAAGAGACAACATTTACATGGAAATGTTGAAAATGCAAGAAAAGTGCAAGAAAATGTTGATAATACAAGAAACGGGCAGCCATGCCGAGATCTCAGAAAGATCATCCAGGTCAGCCCTGGGACTGGAAGAGCTTGCTAAATTAGAGGAACAGCTAGTGATCTCTGCCAGTCAGCCGCTCTGATCAACAAAAATCCATATGATTTCTGCTTCCCAGACAAAGAACAAACTCACCTACACTTCAATGGAAATATCCAAATGCTGTATCCATTCAATGCATGCAACTTAACGTCCGTGATCTCTAGGTGATGTGCAATTCTTTTTTTTTTTTTCACAGAAAAGTCAGAATTAAATTTTATTTCACGTTGATAGAAACGGTGAAAAAGATTTACATTTTCCCACGTTACAGCACAATATTTCAATGGAATATTTCTTGCCATAAATTAGATTTTGCTGATTTGTGTAAGTGAAACAACAGTTGATGTGCAATTCTTTCAGTCAGATCCAGTTTTTGTTCCCTAGTCCATAAATTAAATGGCAAAGAATTTGCTCCCCCCACTCATCACACTCACATGAAATGCAGTGGTGGGGCAGAGATAGGGTAACCACAATACAAACTCAGCAAAGAAAAAGCATGGGAAAAATGCAGCTGTCCCTGGTCCATAACAATGATGGTCTTCTGGGCAGGCATTAGAAAGGCAGATCCCCTGTCCTCATAGTGATTTTGTAATTTTTATTTTTATTTTATTTATTGAAGTATAATTTATTTACAATGTTATGTTAGTTCCTGGTGTACAGCAAAGTGATTGAGCCATTCTTTTTTCAGATTCTTTTCCATTATAAGTTATTATAAGGTATTGAATATGGTTCCCTGTGCTATACAGTAGGTCCTTGTTATTTATCTATTTTACATGTAGTAGTGTGTATCTATTAATCCAAAACTCCTAACTTGTTCCTCCCCCACTTTCCCTTTTGGTAACCATAAGTTTGTTTTCTGTCTGTGAGTCTATTTCTGCTTTGTAAAAAAGTTCATTTGTTTCATTTTTTCACATTCCACATATAAGTGATATCTCTGTCTGACTTCACTTAATATGATAATCTCTAGGTCCATTCATGTAGCTGCAAATGGCATTATTTAATTCTTTTTTATGGCTGAGTTGTATTCCAGTGTGTGAGGGTGTGTGAGTGTGTGTGTGTGTGTGTGTGTGTGTGTGTGTGTGACATCTTCTTATCCATTCATCTGTTGATGGACACAGGTTGCTTCCATGTCTTGACTATTGTAAATAGTGTTGCTATGAACTTTGGGGTGTATGTATCTTTTCGAATTAGAGTTTTCATTTTCTTCTGGATATATGCCCAGGAATGGGATTCTTGCTAATAAACTCTATTTTTAGTTTTTTAAAGGACCTCCATATAGTTCTTCATAGTAACTGCACAAATTTACATTCCTACCAATAGAGTATAAGGGTTCCCTTTTCTTCACACCCTCTCCAGCATTTATTATTTCTAGGTTTTTGATGATGGCCATGGTGTGAGGTGATACTTCATTGTTGTTTTGATTTGCATTTCTCTAATAATTAGCAATGTTAGCATCTTTTCATGTGCCTGTTGGTCATCTGGATGTCTTCTTTGGAGAAATGTCTATTTAGGTCTTCTGTCCATTTTTTGATTGGGTTACTTATTTCCTTTTTGGTTTTTGATATTGAGCTGTATGAGCCCTTTGTGTATTTTGGGAATTTAGCCCTTCTTGGTTGCATTGTTTACAAATATTGCCTCCCATTCCGTGGGTTGTCTTTTCATTTTGTTTGTGGTTTCCTTTGTTGTGCAAAAGCTTGTAAGTTTGATTAGGTCTTAATGTTTATTTTTGCTTCTATTTCTTTTGCCTTGGGAGATTGACCTAAGAAAACATCGCTATGATTTATGTCAGAGAATGTTTTGCCTATGTTCTCTTCTAGGAGTTTTATGGTGTCATTTAAGTCTTTAAGCCATTTTGAATTTGTTTTTGTGTACAGTGTGAGGGTGTGTTCTACCTTCACTGATTTACATGCAGCTGTCCTGCTTCCCAACACCACTTGCTGAAGAGACTGTCTTTTCTCCATTGTATATTCTTGCCTCCTTTGTTGAAGATTAATTGACCATAGGTGTGTGGGTTTATTTCTGGGCTCTCTATTCTGTTCCATTGATCCATATATCTGTTTTTGTGCTAATACCACACTGTTTTGATTACTGTAGCTTTGTAGTATTATCTGAAGTCTGGGAGGTTATGCTTCCAGCTTTGTTCTTTTTCCTCAGGATTGCTTTGGCAATTCTGGGTCATTTGTGCTTCCATATAAATTTTAGGATGATTTATTCTAGTTCTGTGAAAATTGTCATGGGTAATTTGATAGGGATTTCATTAAATCTGTAGACTGCCATTTTTAACAATATTAATTCTTCCAATCCAAGAGCATGAGATATCTTTCCATTTCTTTAATCATCTTCAATTTCCTTTATCAGTGTTTTATAGTTCTCAGCTGATAGTAATTTGACAGTAATTCTACCCTCTGATAGGAACTTCCCTGTCAGTTTCACTCCATGACTCCTAGAGAAGTTCTTCCTTGTTATTTCCCTTCCATGGATACATCTGAATTATAGAAAGTTCTGAGTATACGCTCCTTGAATAACATACATTTTCAATTTCTTCCTACAAGTATAAGTTTAAGGGTGCAAAGATTGTTTTATGGCTTAAACAGGACTCATGGTTTCTTTGGCCATATACTTTCCTCAAACACTTAGAAAGATTCTAATTTATCTGCTTCCATACGAAGTTTTTTCATGGACATTATTCTATAGTTGCTTTATCTCTATGCTTCTTCTCCCCCATACTTCCTTTCTCAATTTACTTTAAGACCTTCTGAAACATGACTTAGCTTAGATGGGCAGTAACATGCTTATAGCTGAGCATTCTTACTGAGCCTCTGTCACATGAAGGCATTTTAGCCTTACTTATTTCCTACTCTTGGGTCCAGGAGCAAGTGGCTTCTCCAACCTTGCAAGCCTTTAATTGATAATTGGAAATCAGTCAATTCTTTAATCAGCTCATCTCTTCTTGCAATCTCTTTATATAAACCAAATGTAACAGCAAGTAACACACCATAAGATTCTAACTTCATTTTCAACAGACTCAGTAGACCTGTGGTCTGCCTTATAAGTTTTTGCAGGCAGCAATTTTACTAATTTTTAATGTTCTGTTACTACATAAGCTGGGTGTCTATCTTTCCACCCTGTTTTATTTATATATCTCCTCCATCTAACTTTTTGACCAAGTCAATATCATCTATATTAAGTTCATATCATAGCAACATCTTCTTTCAAGGTATCAGTTTCTATATTAGTTATGGCAGGCTAAGTTGTGATAAAAAGAAGCAGTCTATTAACCCAGATGAAAGAGGATGGTGGCTTAGACTAGAATTAGCAGTGGACGTGATAGGACATGGTCAAATTCCAGATAAAATTTAGAGGCAGAATCACCAGGACAGGCTGATGCATTGCATATGGAGGTACTGGAAAAATAGATACATAACCTCCCAGGCTTTTGGTCTGCATAAATGGGTGAATGGTAGTCCCATTTTCTGAAATGGAAATATCTGACATTTGATCTAAGATATGAAAAATAAGAAGGATCGAAACAAACAAACACTTATGGGAAGAATATAGAGAAAAAAAAAACGATTAGTGTAGAGATGTCAAGAATGAAAAGAGCTTGGCTTATTTGTGGAACAGAAAGAAGGTCATTGTGGCTAGGTTGAGAATATATTTTTTCTTGCCACTGAAAAAAGATCATTTTAATTTGCCATTATTAAAACTATAAGACAATTAATATACTTATATGATAAAAACAGCATGAGAGATTATCAGTTTTAAAACTTGCTGAAATTGTTTTATAATATAAAAATATTTATCTATGAGATAGATGATATCAAATTATTTTCTGAGGAGTTAGTTTTATATCATTTGGGGTACATTTTATCATATCCTTAAATAAGGCAGGTGTATTAACCACTGTACGTGCATTTAAAAAGGATGACAAGTATTAAGTTCAAGTCCTCATCTACTAGAAATAGAACTTAACTACATAATTAAATTCTTCAAGTAATTAAAAATTGATAATGTTAAAATTTGATATTTGATTCCAAAAGTCAACAAAATCTTAACTTAGTTTACCTATTGTATTTCACACTGTTGGCCAGAATTTAACTGTGTTGAAATACTTAATTGTTGAAATTGTATGGAAGAACCCTACAGAACAAGTGGAATGCTGAAAATTATACCACTGGGCCTGAAGCCATAGAACAAGGTAGGGGCTTATAGGAGTGGCTTTAGCAGGAAAGTCTTATGAACCAAATTTGGATGTTGGAGGCTTTGGTTAGCATGAATTACCGACACCAAATCTTTTTGTCACATCTTCTGCTGTGTCAGTGTAGACACTGCCTAAGTAGGTTGCTATGATATTGAATTATTTTTGGCATGAAGACCACTTTCGTATGCTAAATAAATATGTTCGTACATCTCCCCTTCTCTTTGAATGTAATGCTTCTGTGGTCTAATGGAGATAATTACAGTAATTTGTATTCATAGAAAACATTTTATTCACGAGATTTCAAGTACTTGAGCAGAACAAACAACTATAATAATTTTCCCAGGTCCCTGAAGTCCCAATTGCATTGGAGCTTGCAGTTTTCCAGGGGCGCTGGGCCAATTCAGATACCATTCTGCCTCCACCCCTTTTCATTTTCTCTCACATTAGAAAATATGCTAAAGAACCATGCACCACACATTTTCTTCTGAGAACTCTTTTTCCACAAAGGAAGTGTCCACAGAGGTTCATGTCCTGTTTGAAGCCTTTTCCGATCTTTCCTTCCTCCCCCACCCGCACACGACCCAGCACACTGACAGCAGAACTAACTTCTTCCTTCATTTCAACCTCCATTTTACCCTGTTCAAACCTTGGCATAGTAAGGTCTATGAGCTTTGTGCTTAGGAAGTCCTGGATGTGAATTCTAGCTCCTCCACTAACTAGTTGTATGCATTTGGGTCTCAGTGTGCTCCTCTCTAAAATGGACACAACAACCAGAATGATCAGAAAGAACTGTATTGAAGATCATGAGAAACAGTGCAAGATAAAGAACTTAAGACAAGCCTGGTGCATGGGAAGTGCTCACTCACTGGTAGCCATGCATAGCGGCGATCCCAGTAGTTGTCCTGGTTTCATCATCATTGTATCACTACTATTTTGGTCATTTCAATAGATTTTTTTCATACACTTGTTCACATGTCTTTCTCTACTAGATTGTCTCTAAGGCCCATAATGACAGGCCCCTGACCTATTTGGCCTTATTTTCCCAACACCAAGCACAGGACCTCCATAAATGTTGATTGAATCTGTGAATGAACTACTTTTGCCCACAGTTATTATTTTCAGTCTTTTTTTTTTTAACTTTCTAGACAACTTATAATCCTCAAACCATCAACAAATGGCAGTTTAGACTCAGTTCCAACCGGCTTTCCCTAGCAAGATATTTATCCAGTCAAGGACACTGACAGATTTGAAATTCTACTCATGCCAAAAAGATAAGTCAAAAGAGCTCACAGCCAAGGGAGGAGAAAGGAAGAGCTCGCAAGAAGAGTTCTACTTATGGCTAAGTAAGATCACCAAATCCTTAGTAATGAGAACAGTTTAATACTGTTTCTTATATGAGTTGCAACATCTTCACTATCAATTAATTTTTAAATTTTATTTGTGCCTATTGATGAAATCTCATGGACTCTCAATGTGATGGGATCTGAAGGCCCCAAGTAGGTCTGATGGAATGTGTGAATTTTCTCTGTAACAACATCAACACATGCTTAAAGGAAGCTTCCATTTGGTGAAGACTCCACGGCTCCCCTAGAGAGCATGTATATTAACAGCTATAACCAATGTAAGCTGTATGATTGCCAGGTGTTTACTAAATGACAGGCACTTTCTAGATGCTTTACGTATGTCGTTCATAATCCTCAGAGCAGTTCTGAGAAGCAGACATCAGAGAATCAGTAACACTTTTAGTTGCAGGTAAGAAAATCTTGGACTTAAATAGCTTAAACATTAATTATCTCATATGACAACAAATATGAAGATGGACAGCCAAGGACTCATTCAGCAACTCCACAATGTTACCAAAGGCTCTTCAAGCTCATTCCTCCCACCATCTTTAGCACATTGGTTTCATCCTTGTGACTGACACCTCATGAATTCAAGTTGGCTGCCAGTTCTCGAGGTGTCACGTCCACCAAGCAGCCCAAGTGAGAAACAAGAGACAAATGCCTCTTTCCTCTTGAGGCCCTAACTTAAGAATTCCCTTTCCACTTCTTTGGGCAGAAGTGTAGATTATTTATGCTCATCCTAGAAGCACTCACTGGTGAAGGAGAATGGGATTTTTATTGCTGTCTTCAGTCAGAATTTGTCCACTGGGCCTGGATCTTCCCTGAGTTTGAGAGATCTCTGCCAGTTATCTGAACCCCAAATCTAGGTCCTGTTTATACTGATCCCAAGTGGAATAGAAGATTTCAGTCTTCAACAGCACCATCAAATTAAGAATATCTGAGGCTTGCAGAAAAAGAGGGAAGATCCTTAGGATCAGGGCATTCCTGAAAAAGCAAATCAAGAGAAGAGAGAAGAGAAAAAGTATTTTTTTAGATACTTACTATAAGCCAGGAACTGTGTTATTCACTTTATCTCAATAAGATTCAGAGCAATTGGTTTTTCAGAGAAGGGCCCAGAGAGGTTAGGTAATTAGCCCAAGATCACACAGTATTTCAGTGTGGTACAGTAATTTGAAAACAAGTATTCTAATTCCACAGCCCATGACCTTTGCATGTTACTGCCCTGTCCTTTTGTATAAACGCACACAATGAGACGTCTGGAATAAAAATGTGCACCAGGAGCTGGAAAGTCTGAAATCAAGCAAAGGTTTGCTGGGGGAATGGAGATAGAGAGTAAGTGGGTCGCCCAAGAAGCCCTTCATTCCTCTAATTGCCTGGTCTTATGTTTTCAGATTGAATTGATTGTCTTGCTGCCCATTTATTGGTCCCTCAGACTCAGCTCTGCTTCTGACAATTTCCCATAAACTGTCAGGATCCAAATTCTTACTTATTTCAAAGGAGCATACATTTATAGCCACGTGAAAAACTTGGTCGCTGTGGGATGTGTGGGAACTGGTAGAATAACTCAGATCACTTGCGTTATATGGCAACCCTCATCTTCTCACCTGACAGTCTCCCTCTGAGATATCATCTGGGTTTGAAAGTGGAAATTAATTTTGAGCTACGGCATATTAAAAATGACCTCTGCAAAGTTCTTACTGCCATATGCAATTCTCTGTGTGGGAATTCTCTGTTACTAGGGCTAATAGAAGCGATAAAAAGTTCTGAAGAGCAAGCATCAAAGTATCTTTTGAGAAGCTTCTAGGGGGAGTAAGAATGAGGAGAGATCTTGCACTTATCAAGGCTGTGTAGGTAAGTAAAGCTTCAGAGGCAGGCAGATTTGGTTTGGTTTGCCAGCTTTGCCACTTACTGGCTTAAGATTATCAACCTATTTAATTTCTCTGACTTCCTTATTTGTCTAAACAAGACTGACAAAATTGACCTCGCAAGTGTTTGTGAGGCAAAACTAAGCACACTGCCTGGTACACGGCAGGTGCACACTCTTGTCATCTCCCCAGGTTCCCTTCTGAATTGGCAGGTTTCTGCATACTAGGACCAGGACTAAAATGCCAACCAGCTCCAAGGCTGGGAGTTAGATGAAGAAAAGTTAGTAAAACCAAAGCCCCCTTTAGCATTTGGTAGCCATCAAATAGGAGCCCCTGATGTCATAGGTGAGAGCCTGACATTATGGCTAAGGGAAGCCAGTTGCCCAGAAGTGGAAAAATTGTCTGGCAATTAGGAAAATTTATAGATATTTCTCAAAACTCCTTGGGTCCTGGGTTGGGGAAAGGGTAGTGGTATGTGTTTTATCAAAAGCTCAAATAAATCCAGGTCCCATCAGAATCACTGTTCAGAGATGTGAGAAGACAGGGAGACAACAAAAAGGCAACGAGAAGACGATGAAAAGTAGTATTTTGCAAGGTTTTATCAGTTGAGATGGCAAGCAGGCACGCACTCTATTTCTCTGTCTGCTCAGGCGAGCCTCTGGGGCTAGAGGGAGATTCATCCTCCCCTCACTTGTTTTTATACACAGCCTCCAAAGGAAAGATTTGCAAGATCTTGTTTTTTCACAAACTTGGATACCATCTCACTCGGTAATCCAGAAAGCAGATGTTTTTAACTCAACCTTGGAAATGAGAAGTGAACGTCATTTCTTTCTTTCTTTCTCTTTCTTTCTTTCCTTCCTTCTTTCTTTCTTTCTTTCTTTCCTTCTTTCCTTCCTTCCTTCTTTCTTTCTTTCTTTCTTTTTTTCCTTCTTTCTTTCTTTTTCTTTCATTCTTTTTTCTTTCCTTTCCTTTATTTCCTTTCCTTTCTTTTCTTGTCTTTTCCTTCCTTCCTTCCTTCCTTCCTTCCTTCCTTCCTTCCTTCCTTCCTTCCTTCCTTCCTTCTTTCTTTCTTGATACGGAAAGTTTTGCACAATTTAAATATATTCTACCCAAGGAATATTTCAATTCAGGGTTTCACTTTGGCTTTATTTTTCCTTCTTTGCATAGATTTCCAATTTAATAGGGATACTGTAATGCTTTGGCACAAATAGCAAAAAAAAAAAAAAAAAAGCAAGTACTTTTCCAGTACCAAATTATTTGCCCTCTTTGTCTTGACGGTGTCACCTGACCCCCCTGGGAAGGGTTGGATTTCTGCACATCCATCACGCCCACTGAGGCCACGTCAAAGCCCTGCCTAGCTTCTCCCTTGTGCATCTATGGCTGATTATTCACTACACTGTAGGCTGAAGACCAGAGCCTGAGATGGAAAAGGTGCATTCCTACCCAGCCGCTCAGGACACTGAACCTTTTGTGAGCCAACTCTACTCTCTTTTTCCCATAACTATGACCTTCCATCACTGTTCAGAGCCATTTCAAGTGTGAGCTTGTAAGGTATCACTTTTCCAGAAATTTTGTCCCATAACCATCGGCTTTCAGATATGAGGAAAAAGATATGTGTGTAATAAAGCCAAACATAACAATGCATCAGGATTCCTAAGTGCATTTTGCAATAGCAGATTGTGTTGCATGTCAGAGCTGACACATTGTTAATCTAATAAAAGCACACAGGGATTTCTCTAAACCTTGGCCGTGCACACATGAAAATGCTATCGGACCATTTGACATTTTGTTTGAGCTCATCGTCTACCATCTTGAAAGTGCTCCAGCTTTCCTTTTGAAAATTCTTTCCTTATATGTTGAAGTCAGATTTCTATAAATTCTGTTTTTATATAAATTTATTTGTTTTTGGCTGCATTGGGTCTTTGTTGCTGTGCAGGCTTTCTCTCGTTGCGGTGAGTGGGGGCTACTCTCCTTTGCGGTGTGCAGGCTTCTCATTGAGGTGGCTTCTCTTGTTGCAGAGCACTGGCTCTAGGTGCGTGGGCTTCAGTAGTTGTGGCACATGGGCTCAGTAGTTGTGGCTCTCAGACTCTAGAGCACAGGCTCAGTAGTTGTGGCTTACGGATTTAGTCGCTCCGCAGCATGTGGTATCTTCCCGGAACCAGGGCTTGAACCTGTGTCCCCTGCATTGGCAGGCGGATTCTTAACCACTACATCACCAGGGAAGTCCCAGTTTTCTATAAATACTTAAAGGAGCAAAGGTTTAACTGACCAGAATCAGAATCATAAGTAGTCCTGGAAATTCCCTATCACTGCTTAGGCTAAGAATTTGGAAGGAATGGAGGAATGAACCAAACTATTTCATGTTTGAGATTTTTTTTTTTTCTGAAATCAATGAAGGCATTCTTTGCTATCATACATGATAAAAGCATTGAAACTGGCTAGATTTCCTTTAGTACCTTTCCCTAATTAAACCAGTTCTGAAATGTGTATTGTGCACAAGCAGAGTACCAGGGATTGCACACTGGTGCCCTCAGGACCACGTCATAGGGTAGCACAGAGAGGGTGTGAGACAGTGGAGCTGAGGGAATGCTGCCTGCAACGTGAGCGTGCTCTAAAGGGCAGCCACGACTCCACTCCCATGAGAATGAAGTGTGGCAACATTTTCCGATTTTTTTTTTCCAAGAAAAGTCAGAAATCCTGATGCTTAGGTGGAATCTTTAAATGTTGGCAACTAATTCCGATTTTTTAAAAAAATCTCTTTACAAGAGAAATAGTCTGACTGCTGAAATCGGCCTATATGATATCAATTTTTAACCTTCACAACAGATTAGGACTTGGGCCTTCGTCCCATAGGGCCCCACAGTCTGGGGCTCCCTAGGTGGGGAGTCCCAGTGACCTCTTCCCCATGACATCTTGGAGAGTCTGTCACTCATCCTTCTGCATGGACCATGATCTAACCAGAAGGCTGCTTACTCACAATGCATCCTACAGGCCTTCCACCACGGTCAACACTCATTGGGAGTTGACTAATTATACAGTTATTCGTTTTCTATGGGTTTGTAGCAAATTACCACAAATTTAGTGGCTTGAGACAACATAAATTTGTTACCTCACAGTTCTATAGGTTAGAAGTCTGATGCGGTTCTCACTGGGCTAAAATCAAGACAGGGCTGTATTCCTTTCTGGAGACTCTTGAGGAGAATGTGTTTCCCTCTTTTTTCCAGCTGTATGAAGCTGTCCTCTTCCATTGACTCATGGCCCCTTCGTTCATCTTCAAAGCCAGCAATGGCAGGTGGAGTCCTCAGGTCACATCACTCTGACCTTGCTTCCATATCACATCTTCTCTGACTCTAGCTCTCTGCCTCCCCTTCCTTTTTTGAGGATCATTCTGATTACATTGGGCTCATCTCAACAATCTCCCTATTTTAAGGTTCTCTGATTGGCAATTTTAATGCCCCTTTGCCATGTAACCTAACATACTCACGGATTCCAGAGATTAGGACTTGGACGTCTCTGGGGGCCATGATTCCGCCAACCACACAGAGGAAGATCTGTTGAGATTCACATGGAAGAAACTGAGGTTGAAGCTCCAGAACAGAAGCCACAGGCTTTTACCCTTAAGGAAATCACTTTCCATTGACTCTCTGGGAACCCGTATGATTGACAGCAAATCCCTGCGAACTTATGATATGGTTGCTTAGCTAATTTGAGAGCTTTCCGGGCTTTTGCTTCTCATCAGCATTCCTTCTCTTGTTGAGTTGGGGAACCATGGGCTGCCACCAGTGTGCCCAAACGAGAGTGCAAACAGCCATGAATGGGTCAAAGAGACTACCACAGGATGAATATGGGTGGAACCAAATGTTCTCGATGTCTGCTTTAAATGTTTGTTTTTCCAGAATGTGTACAATGGCTTTACTCACCTTTCACAATTCCTGTATCTCACAGGGCGTGTCAGCATGACATTCATTCAGTCATTTTTGTATTTGAACCACAGGAAGTTTTCTTCAACTGATTTCTCTTCCTTAATCTTTTGAGGCTCACCATTTAACCACTTGCTTTGCTCCTTTGCATGAAAAAAGACAAAAAGGTTCAGGTAGCAAATGCCATTTTCTGTCTACCTGCTTAAAATCCTAAAACCAAGGACTTAGTTTTATTTTTGTTTGTCTTTTTTTTTTTTTAATAATTTACTAAACTTTATTGAAAGGCTTCATTATGTGTAACATTGTTAGGTCCCGGATGGGGAGACTAAGAGAATATTCGAAACTGAATAACATACCCCCTCGTCCTCATTCCCTTATCAAATGTACAACTGAGTAATAGAGGTAACAGAGGAAGAAGGAGGACTGGCTGCTGGACAACAGAGAATGCTCCAGGGGGCTGCAAACGGAACATGAACTTCAAAGTGCCAAATGGAACATTGCTCTTATTATCTGGTTTTCTGCCATTCCAGTACTGTGATGAAAAGGAGAGAATATTCCAAGTTGGGTGGCAAGTTGAATGCAGGATGGGAGGTCAGAGTCAGCGCTGTGGGTGAGGACAAGAGGGTAATCAAGGATGGGGCTCCCTTAGATTTCGTCTCATTTTGCACATTTGTCGGCCAATGCCTTACTCAAAACTTTTATCATGGTCCTAAACATACGCCAACTTGTGAAATTCAAGAGATAAACATATCCTCTCAAAATAAAATCATAAAATTATTAATGTTGGTTATCACTTTCACAAATAGATTATTGTATCATAATTATTTGAAAAGAAGCCTGTCTTCCCCTCTAGGAGAAATTTTGAGGAAGAAATGGATTCTGATTTACCTTGTATTTCCAAACTTGAGTCATACTTAGCACCTTGTAGGTGCTTAATATGGACATGATTTGAATTCTACTCTGTACCCCATCACTTAACATCACAAAAACACAGGGCTAGGCAAGATTTTGGCTCCCTGACCTCCACTCCCTTGTGTTCTGCCTGTGGTTATGTTATGCAATTAAAGTTGATAATCAGCTGACCTTAATATAAGGGAGAGTATCCTGGATTTCCCAGGAAAGCCCAATGTAATCACATGGGCTGCTAAGGGCAGAGGGGAAGGTAGAAAGATGAAGCAGAAGAATCAGAGAAAGAAGAGATGGACCACATGAGAAGATTTATACATTTCTTGTTCTGAGGTTTAGAGACCATGTGTAAGGAATGGAGAGAAGACTTTAGGAACTAAAGGTAGCCCCAACCAACAGTCGGGAAGGAAACGGGGACTTCAGTCCTACAACCACATGGTACTGAATTTTGTCAATGACCTAAATGAGCTTGAAAGTGGATTCTCCTCCAAAGCCTCCAGAAGGAATGTAGCCCTGCTAACGCCTTGATTTTAGTCCAGTGAGACCAGTGTCAGACTTCTGACCAACAGAACTAGAAGTTAATACATTTGTATTATTTTAAGCCACTAAGTTTATGGTAATTTGTTATGGCCACAATAAATAACTAATGCAAACACCAATTGTAGCTTCCTCAAAATCCTTTCATAACCATAACATACTTGGTCTTTCCAAAGAGAAGTGCTCCCTCCCTCAACTTAGCCAAGAGCAGCTATTACCCATTCCCTTCATCCTGTACTCCTAGAGTAAGAGGACACTCATAGTAATGTTAGCCCTGTCTCTTTGTCAGCATCTTACCTGAAGCAGTTAATTGTAAGTTCCTTGAAAGTAGAGAACAGGTATTAGTCATCTTTATCTCTTGCTGTATAAGGCTTAAGAGAAGCCATTTATTTCTACCAAAGAGATATTCAAAACCCATCTGAGGGAGAGGTTTAAGTAGTCCTGATCAGAGGAGATGTTTTTTCAGACTGGATCTACAGTGGGAAATCTGACAGTAGGGCAGGAGTGCTGAGCTCCAATCTACCAAACCCAAAGGAGAACCAAGTCAGACAGAGCAACTACTGTAGGAACCCAGATACCTGGATCCAGGGATTGAAGGCAAGAGCACGTATGTTGGGAACAGTGGGGAAGGACCTGGGGGATTGCCTAAAATGTCTGCTGGGTGGGAGATTCACCTATTGGGCCCACTGGGATGTGATTGACCTGACTTAAAATGTCCAGGGCAGTGTGGGTGATGTGTGTTCAGAGAATGCCATTTCCTTAGCTGGCAAGTGACATCCATCTCCCTATCACTGGACCACTATCGAGATACAGCTTCCAGCCAATGTATTATCTCTGGTATTCTAGAGATTAACTCCACCTACAAAGAATTCTAGAGTCAAATTTACAGTGGGCCTTGCATTACCTCACTTGGTTCCATAATCAAAGTCTAAACCTTCAAAAATAATGTGTCCCGTCCCTTCCAATCTCGCCTCTCCATGCCCACCCTCACCACACACAAGCACTTGGCTTTAACTTGGAAAGTTCTATTGAAGAGCCCACCTTCCTTTGAGATATCAGCTAACCCCAAGATCCCTTTTGGTTCTGTCTCATAAATGCAGATTATCACACTTCTCAGCTCACCAATCCCAAGTGGTAGCCTCTCCAGCCAACTTACCCCATGGAAATTTATTTTAAACTCTTTCAGCAGAGAGAAATATTTGGGTCTTTGCCTGTTTTGCAAAGGCTGAGAATCAAATTACACACTCAGAGCTTCTGTTTTTTTAATATTATATGTCTGTATTATTTAAACATACATGGAAAGTAGCATTTTTCCCCTAACAAACTAAAGCTTGCTGGCGCCAGCATTGCATTGGTGACTGTGACCATTGTGTGGGTCGTGTCACCAAGATGCAGTCAGAGGTCTCAGTGAAATAGTCTGAATGCACAGTATGGAGCCAAATTGGGACATGGAATGTGGGCCTTCCCTTTGCTTTTCTGGAAAGGGATAATTACTGAACCCCCAAAGACTTTCCATTAATTACTCAAATGTCACATCCTCTGTCTCACGGTAGGCCATGGTAGTCCCTCAGATACTGATTTGTTATTCTCCTTATATTGGTGGAGATTCTTTTTAATTAAAGGATTTTTCCATTCTCTAATCTTTTTTTAATTTTAAAAAACTTTCTTAGCCCATGTATCTAAGCCATGTAAGCACATGTGTTTTGTGATGTGCAATGTTTCAAAAGGAAAAGAACAAGATCCTTTGAACATATTTTCCTAGCATCTCAACTGATTAACAATCTATTTTATCTTCCATGTCTGTGAATAGTTTGCAAATGATGTGCCCCAAGTCTTTTACCCCTAAATTTCTCATAGTGTCATTAGTGTAGACTTCACTTGGGAATTGGTGAACATTTGAGCAGCAGCTGCACTGGTTAATAGTTCCACAGTCCAGGGAGAAAAAGTTAGCTGAATAAATTAATAATGTAAAAAAATCTTTCAGAGGCTTTTTTAAAATAATGATTAATTTAGGCTGATTATTTTTAAAATTATTAATTAATTAATTTATTTATTTATTGGGTCTTTGTTGCAGTGCATGGGCTTCTCATTGTGGTGGCTTCTCCTGCTGTGGAGCACAGGCTCCAGATGCACAGGCCTCAGTAGTTGCAGCACGCGGGCCTAGCCGCTCCGCGGCATGTGGGATCCTCCCAGACCAGGGCTTGAACCCACGTTCCCTGCATTGGCTTGGTGGACTCCCAACCATTACACCACTGGGGAAGTCCTCAGAGGCTTTTTAAGACCAGTTAAGAAAACAAGCTATTCACAACCACTTTAGATGAATTAACATTCTAAATTCTAATAACACATTTATTAATTTGTTTTATTAAGAAAGTCATTTCGATTTTCCCTGCTAGGAAGCCCCTTATTAATATAGTTTAAGTTATTATGTTTACCTGAGATAAGTAAAATTATATATCTTAAATATTTCACCTCACTTGATGATGCCTTGACTCCACCTTTTGTCTCTTTTAATTTGAGGTATAATTGACATATAACATTATATTAGTTTCAGGTATACAATATAATGATTCAGTATTTGTGTAAACTGACATGATCACCACTAGATAAGTCTAGTTACCATCTGTCATCATACAAAGTTACAATTTTGTGTGCATGTGAATAAAGAAAACTTTTAAGATGTAATCTTTTAGTTACTTTCAAATATGCACTACAATATTATTGTAATGTATATCATGCTGTACATTATGTCCCCGTGACTTATGTATTTTATAATTAGAAGTTTATACCTCTTTACCTCCTTTACTCATTTTGCTCCCCACCCCCAATACCATTCTAACAGGTATGAGGTTTTGTCTTATTGTGGTTTTGATTTACATTTCCCTGGTGATTAGTGATGCTGAGCATTTTTTCATGTACCTATTGACCATCTGTATGTCATCTTTGAAGAAATGTCTATTCAGATCCTCTGCCCATTTTTTAATCAAATTGTTTTGTTTTGTTTTCACTTTGAATTTTATGAGTTCTTTATACTTTTTGGATAATAACCCATTATCAGATATATGATTTGTAAATATTTTCTCCCATTCAGTAATTTGTCTTTTCATTTTCTTAATAGTTTCCTTTGCTGTGTAGAAGCTTTTTAGTTTGATGTAGTCCCACTTAATTCTTTTTGTTTTTGTAGCCTTTGCTTTTGGAGTCAAATCCGAAAAATCTTTACCAAGACCGATGTCAAGGAGCTTACTGCCAATATTTTCTTCCAGGAGTTTCATGGTTTCTGGTCTTATATTTAAGTCTTTAATCCATTTTGAATTAATTTTGCATATAATATAGGATAGTAGTCTAGTTTCATTCTTTTGTTTTTTCTGTCACCAGTCAGCAAAACATCATTTATTGAAGGGACTGTACTTTCCCAGTTTGATATTCTTGGCTCATTTGGCTATATATTTGGGCATATATGTAAGGGTTAATTTGTGGGATATCTATTCTTTTCCATTGATCTATGTCTCTGTTTTTATGCCAATACCATACTGTTTCAATTACTATAGCTTTGTAATATAGTTCAAAATCAGGAAGTATGATGCCTCCCACTCTGTTCATCTTTTTCAATATTGCTTTAACTATTCAGTGTCTTCTGTGGTTCTATTCAAAATTTAGGATCTATTTCTCTGAGAAATGGCATTGGAATTTTGATTGGCATTGCATTAAAATCTGCAGATTGCTTTGGGTAATATGGACATTTTAACAATATTAGTTCTTCCAATCCATGAGCATGGAATATCATTCCCTTTATTTGTGTGTTCTTCAATATTTTTCATCAACATTTTATAATTTTCAGTGTAGAGTCCTTAACCTCTTTGGCTAAATTTATTCCTATGTATTTAATTATTTTTGATAAAATTGTAAATGGGATTGTTTTCTTTTTTTTTTTTAATAGGAGTATAGTTGCTTTACAATGTGTGTTAGTTTCTGCCATACAGCAAAATGGATCAGCTATATGTGTACATATATCCCCTCTTTTTTGGATTTCCTTCCCATTTAGGTCACCACAGAGCATTAAGTAGAGTTCCCTGTGCTATACAGCAGGTTCTCATTAGTTATCTATTTTATACATATTAGTGTATATATGTCAATCTGCAGAGTTTTGTTGAAAAATCAGCTGATAACCTTATGAAGACTCCCTTATATTTTATTTGTTGCTTTTCCCTTGCAGCTTTTAATATTTTTTTTCTGTATTTACTTTTTGTTAGGGTGACTAATATGTGTCTCGGCATGTTTCTCCTTGCTTTATCCTGTATGGGACTCTCTGTGCTTCCTGGACTTGATTGACTATTTCCTTTCCCACATTAGGGAAGTTTTCAACTATAATCTCTTAAAATATTTTCTCAGACACTGTCTCTTTCTCTTCTTTTTCTGGGAGCACTATAACTTGAATGTTGTTGCATTTAATTTCGTTCCAGAGGTCTCTGAGACTGTCCTCAATTCTTTTCATTCTTTTTTCCTTATTCTGCTCTGCAGCAGTTATTTCCAACATTCTATCTTCCTGCTCACTTATCCACTCTTCTACCTCAGTTATTCTGCTATTGATTCCTTCTAAAGTATTTTCAATTTCAGTTATTGTGTTGTTCATCACTGTTTGTTCTTTAGTTCTTCTAGGTCCTTGTTAAACATTTCTTATATTTTCTCCATTCTATATATGAGATTTTGGATCATCTTTACTATCATAACTCTGAATTCTTTTTCAGGTAGATTGCCTATTTCCTCTTCATTTATTTGGTCTTGTGTGTTTTTAACTTGCTCCTTCATCTGCAACATATTTCTCTGTCTTCTCACTTTCCTTAAATTATTGTGTTTAGGGTCTCTTTTCTGCAAGCCATAGGGTTGTAGTTCCTCTTGCTTCTGGTGTCTGTCCCCAGTGGTTGAGATTGGTCCAGTGTCTTATGTAGGCCTCTTGCTGTAGGGGACTGGTGCCTGAGTTCTGGTGGGTGTAGCTGGATCTTGTCCCTCTGATGGGCAGGGCCACATTAGATGGTGTGTTTTGGGGTGTCTGTGGGCTTAGTATGACTTAGGCAGCCTGTCTGCTAATGGGTGGGGTTGTGTTCCTGTCTTGCTAGTTGTTTGGTGTGAAACGTCCAATACTAGAACTTGCCAGCCGTTGGGTGTAGCTGGGTCTTTGTGTTGAAATGGAGACTTCTGGGAGAGCTCTCTCTCATTAATATTCCCTGGGGCTGGAGTTCTCTGGTGGTCCAGTGTCCTGGACTCAGCTCTCCCACCTCACAGGCTCAGGCCTGACCCCTGGCAGGAGAACAAAGACCCTGCAAGGAGCATGTCATGGAAGAAAAAAAAAAAAAAAAAGAACATGAACAGACAAACAAAACCCCTAAGACAAATGGTAAAAGAAAAATCAAACAGGAAGAAACACACATACACACAAACAGGAAAAAAAGAAAGAAAGGAAACAAAAAAGAAGAAAGCAATCAAAAAAATAAATGAACCCCAAAACAAAAACAAACAATAGAAATTAAACTAACAAAAAAAATCAAAAGCAGAAAGCAAACTAAAAAAAAGGCAAAGAAAGCATAAAACAAACACACAAAAACAATTTTAAAAAGATAAAAGCAAAACCAAAGAAAGAGGAAAACAAAAAGATAAAACACAAAGCAACAAGTAAGTAAAGTAAAACTAGAAAAATATAAAATATAGTTAAAAAAAAGAGATAAAACAAAGCAAGACAGAAGAAAAAATAATAATAATAAGGAAAAAACACAATATAATAAAAAAGTAAAGTAAATAGTAAAATCTAAAATATTAAAAAAATAAAAGCATAAAAGAAAGAAAAAAATTAAAAGAATAATAGAAAAAAAGAACAACAACAGAACAAAACAAATCAAAAGAAATAATAGTGATAATATTATCACTCAGCTGTCTCAGCTGACCTCAGCTGTCAGTGTCCTTGCTCCCACAGTGAGTCACAGCCAATCCCTGCCTCCCCAGGAAGTCCTCCAATACCTCTAGGTAGGTTTCTGGACCTGCTGTGGGCACTGTGGGGCCAGCTGAGTTTCTGACCTGGCCCAATTCCCATGTGTATTTGCCCCCAAATTCCACAGTTGTTAAAGCTAGACCAGCCTCAATTGTGGGAGCACTCATCTATTCTGATATTCCACAGATGCATTGTTTACCAAGCCAATTGCAGGGATTTAATCCATTGCTCCTGCAGCTGCATGGAGAGATTTCTGTTCCTCTTCTTTGGTCGCACCACCCCTGTGGCTCAGTTTTGGTTTTGGGCCCACCTCTGCATGTGGGTCACCCTCAGGCCTCTGTTTCCTGCCCAGGCAAGAAGGGGCAAAAGCAATGGCTGATTAGGGCACACTTACTCTGGCCAGGAAGAGGGATGGATATGGCAGCCAAAATTGGGATGTTCAGGGAGTGCCTGCAGCGGCAGAGGTTGGCAAGAAGTTGCAATAGCCTGGCATGCATCATGCACTCTCCTAGGAAAGTTGGCCCCAGATCGCAGGACCCTCAGTAGTGGCGGGCTGTGCAGGCTCCCAGGAAGATGTGGGCAGTGCCCTGCACTCGCTCTCAGGACCCTTGCTGGCAGCAGCAGCAGTGGTAGCAGTCTGAGCCAGCCTGGAGTCTGAGATAGCAGCTGCAGCTCGCACCCACCCCTTGAGCTCATATAGGTGGTGCCCTGTGAGTTCACTGAGGAAGAAGTTCTTATGGCAGGCCCACCCCTCTCTTCATGCACTCCCTAACAATGGTCCCTTGCTTCACATAGGTTGTGCCCTGTGAGTGCACTGAGGAAGAATTTCCTATGGCAGGCCCACCCCTCTCTTCATGCACCCCCCAACAATGGTCCCTTGCTTCTCTGGAAGGCCCAGGCTTCTTCCTGGACTCCCTCAGCTGTAACACACTACCCCTAAAGCTGTCTTCATGCAGCCGACCCCAGTCCTCTCCCTGGGGTCTGACCTCTGAATCCCTAGCCTCAGCACCCAGCCCCAACCTGCCATGTGGGCCAGCAGACAAGCATCTCAGGCTGGGGAGTGCCAGTCAGCACTGACCCTCTGTGCGGGACTCTCTCTGCTTTGCCCTCCACACACCTGTTGCTGCACTCTCCTCTGAGGCTCTGAAGCACCCCACTGTCCCTGCCAGTGAGGGGGCTTCCTAGTGTGTGGTAACTTTCCCTCTTTCACAGCTCCCTCCCAGAGGTGCAGGTCCCATCCTGATTCCTTTGTCTCTTTTTTTTCTCTTTTCTTTTGCCCTACCCAGGTATGTGGGGATTTTCTTGCCTTTTTGGAAGTCTGAGGTCTTCTGCCAGTGTTCAGTAGATGATCTGTGTGAGTCATTCCACATATAGATGTATTTTTGATGTATCTGTGGGGAGAAGGTGAGCTCCATATCTTAATCCTCCACCATCCTGAAGGCTCTCCAGGATTGTTTTCTTAATTTCTCTCTCTGATAATTTGTTGGAAGTGAATACAGGTATGAGAGATTCTTGTACCCTGCAACTTTACTTAATTTGCTTATTAGCTTTAACAATGTTTTGGTGTAGTCTTTAGGGTTTTCTATGTATAAAATCACATCGTTCACAGAAAGTGACAGTTTTACTTCCTTCTTTCCAATTTTGATGGTTTTATTTCTTTTTCTTGCTTAATTGCTATGGCTAGGACTTGCAATACTATGTTGAAAAAAGTGGTGAGAGTAGGCATCCTGGTCTTGTTCCTGATCTTAGAGAAAAAACTTTCAGTTTTTCACTGTTGTGTATGATGTTAACTGTGGGCTTATCATATATGGCCTTTAATATGCTGAGATACATTTTCTCTATATGTACTTTGTTGAGAGTTTTTATCATAAACGGATGTAGAATTTTCTCAAATGATTTACATACCTGGAATAAATCCCACTTGATCATGGGAGATTAAAAGGATCATTATAATCCTTTTAATGTATTGATGAATTTGGTTTGCTAATAATTTGTTGAGAAATTTTGCATCTAAGTTCATCAGAGATATTAGCCTGTAATTTTCTTTATTTGTGGTGTTCTTGTCCAGTTTTGGTATAAGGTAGTGCTGACCTAATAAAATAAGTCTGAAAACATTCCCTCTTCTTCAGTTTTTTGGAAAAGTTAGGTTTTAAAGAGAAGGATAGGTTTTAAATCTTTTGAATGTTTGGTAGAATTTACCAGTGAAGACATCTAGTCCTGGATTTGTGTTTGTGGGAGACTTTTGATTACTTATTCAGTCTCCTCACTAGTAATCAATCTATTCAAATTTTCTAATTTTTTTTATGATTCAGTCATGGAAGATATTATGCTTCTTAAAAGTTATCCATTTCTTCTAGGTTGTCCAGTTTGTTGGTGTATAATTGTTCATAGTAGTCTTTTATGATCCTTTGTATGTCTGTGGTATCATTCATAATTTATCCTCTTTCGTTTCTCATTTTATTTATTTGAGCCCTGTCTCTTTTTTTCTTGGTGAGTCTAGCTAATGGTTTGTCAATTTTGTTTATCTTTTCAATGAACCATCTCTTACTTTCATTGATCTTTTCTATTGTCTTTTTATTCTCTATTTTAATAATTTTCACTCTGATCTTTTTATTTCCTTCCTTCTACTAATTTGGGCTCTGTTTTTTTCTTCTTTTTCTAGTTTCCTGAGGTGTAAAGTTAAGTTGTTTATTTGAGATTTTTCTTGTTTCTTGAGGAAGGTCACTATTGCTATGAACTCTACTTGCTGCACTCCATAGATTTTTGGTATGTTGTATTTACATATTCATTTGTCTCAAGGTACTTTTTACATTTTTCCTTTGATTTATTGTTGACCCATGAGTTGCTCAGTAGCATGTTGTATTATTTCCATATATCTGTGATTTTTCCAGTTTTCTTCTTGTAATTGATTTCTGTTCATATCATTGTGGTCATAAAATATGCTTAATATAATTTCAATCTTCTTAAGTTAATTGAGACTTGTTTTGTGGTTTCATATATGATCTATCCTGGAGGATTTTCCAAGTGCATTCAAGAAGAGTGGGTCTTTTTTTTTTTTTTTTTTTTTTGCTGCTTTTGGGTTGAATATTATATATCTATATATCTATCTATCTATATCTATCTATCTATGTATATGTATATATATATATATATATCTCCCCCTATTAAGTCCATCTGATCTAATGTGTTATATAAGGCCAATATTTCCTTATTGCTTTTTCTGTCTGGATGATCCATTCATTGATGTAAGTCCACTACTATGATTGTATTGCTGTCAATTTCTCCCTCTAGGTCTGTTAAATTTGCTTTATATATTTAGGTGCTCCTATCTTGGGCGCATAAATATTTACAAATGTTATAACTTCTTTTTGCATTGACTCTCTCCCTTTTTATCATTATGTAATACCCTCCTTTGTCTTTTATTACAGTCTTTGTTTTATTTTTTTTATTTATTTATTTTTTAATAGAAGTAATTTTTATTTTTTTTATTTTATTTTTTTTACATCTTTATTGGAGTATAATTGCTTTACAATGGTATGTTAGTTTCAGCTTCACAACAAAATGAATCAGTTATATATATACATATGTTCCCATATCTCTTCCCACTTGCGTCTCCCTCCCTCCCACCCTCCCTATCCCACCCCTCCAGGCGGTCACAAAGCACCGAGCTGATCTCCCTGTGCTATGCGGCTGCTTCCCACTAGTTATCTACCTTACGTTTGGTAGTGTATATATGTCCATGCCTCTTTATCACTTTGTCACCGTTTACCCTTCCCCCTCCCCATAGCCTCAAGTCCATTCTCTAGTAAGTCTGTGTCTTTATTCCTGTTTCACCCCTAGGTTTTTCATGACTTTTTTTTTTTTTCTTAAATTCCATATATATGTGTTAGCATACAGTATTTGTCTCTCTCTTTCTGACTTACTTCACTCTGTATGACAGACTCTAGGTCCATCCACCTCAGTACAAATAGCTCAATTTCGTCTCTTTTTATGGCTGAGTAATATTCCATTGTATATATGTGCCACATCTTCTTTATCCATTCATGGGCACTTAGGTTGTTTCCATCTCTGGGCTATTGTAAATAGAGCTGCAATGAACATTTTGGTACATGACTCTTTTTGAATTATGGTTTTCTCAGGGTATATGCCCAGTAGTGGGATTGCTGGGTCATATGGTAGTTCTATTTGTAGCTTTTTAAGGAACCTCCATACTGTTCTCCATAGTGGCTGTATCAATTTACATTCCCACCAACAGTGTAAGAGGGTTCCCTTTTCTCCACACCCTCTCCAGCATTTATTGTTTCTAGATTTTTTGATGATGGCCATTCTGACTGGTGGGAGATGATATCTCATTGTAGTTTTGATTTGCATTTCTCTAATGATTAGTGATGTTGAGCATTCTTTCATGTGTTTGTTGGCAGTCTGTATATCTTCTTTGGAGAAATGTCTATTTAGGTCTTCTGCCCATTTTTGGATTAGGTTGTTTGTTTTTTTGTTATTAAGCTGCATGAGCTGCTTATACATTTTGGAGATTAATCCTTTGTCAGTTGCTTCATTTGCAAATATTTTCTCCCATTCTGAGGGTTGTCTTTTGGTCTTCTTTATGGTTTCCTTTGCTGCGCAAAAGCTTTTAAGTTTCATTAGGTCCCATTTGTTTACTTTTGTTTTTATTTCCATTTCTCTAGGAGGTGGGTCAAAAAGGACCTTGCTGTGATTTATGTCATAGAGTGTTCTGCCTATGTTTTCCTCTAAGAGTTTGATAGTTTCCGGCCTTACATTTAGGTCTTTAATCCATTTTGAGCTTATTTTTGTGTATGGTGTTAGGGAGTGATCTAATCTCATACTTTTACATGTCGCTGTCCAGTTTTCCCAGCACCACTTATTGAATAGGCTGTCCTTTCTCCACTGTACATTTCTGCCTCCTTTGTCAAAGACAAGGTGACCATATGTGCGTGGGTTTATCTCTGGGCTTTCTATCCTGTTCCATTGATCTATATTTCTGTTTTTGTGCCAGTACCATACTGTCTTGATTACTGTAGCTTTGTAGTATAGTCTGAAGTCAGGAAGCCTGATTCCTCCAGCTCCATTTTTCGTTCTCAAGATTGCTTTGGCTATTCGGGGTCTTTTGTGTTTCCATACAAATTGTGAAATTTTTTGTTCTAGTTCTGTGAAAAATGCCATTGGTAGTTTCATAGGGATTGCATTGAATCTGTAGATTGATTTGGGTAGTAGAGTCATTTTCACAATGTTGATTCTTCCAATCCAAGAACATGGTATATCTCTCCATCTATTTGTATCATCTTTAATTTCTTTCATCAGTGTCTTATAATTTTCTGCATACAGGTCTTTTGTCTCCTTATGTAGGTTTATTCCTAGGTATTTTATTCTTTTTGTTGCAATGGTAAATGGGAGTGTTTTCTTGATTTCAATTTCAGATTTTTCATCCTTAGTGTATAGGAATGCCAGAGATTTCTGTGCGTTAATTTTGTATCCTGCTACTTTACCAAATTCATTGATTAGCTCTAGTAGTTTTCTGGTAGCATCTTTAGGATTCTCTATGTATAGTATCATGTCATCTGCAAACAGTGACAGCTTTACTTCTTCTTTTCCGATTTGGATTCCTTTTATTTCCTTTTCTTCTCTGATTGCTGTGGCTAAAACTTCCAAAACTATGTTGAATAAGAGTGGTGAGAGTGGGCAACCTTGTCTTGTTCCTGATCTTAGTGGAAATGCTTTCAGTTTTTCACCATTGAGGACAATGTTGGCTGTGGGTTTGTCATATATGGCCTTTATTATGTTGAGGAAAGTTCCCTCTATGCCTACTTTCTGGAGGGCTTTTATCATAAATGCGTGTTGAATTTTGTCAAAAGCTTTCTCTGCATCTATTGAGATGATCATATGGTTTTTCTCCTTCAATTTGTTAATATGGTGTATCACGTTGATTGATTTGCGTATATTGAAGAATCCTTGCATTCCTGGAATAAACCCCACTTGATCATAGTGTATGATCCATTTAATGTGCTGTTGGATTCTGTTTGCTAGTATTTTGTTGAGGATCTTTGCATCTATGTTCATCAGTGATATTGGCCTGTAGTTTTCTTTCTTTGTGACATCCTTGTCTGCTTTTGGTATCAGGGTGATGGTGGCCTCGTAGAATGAGTTGGGGAGTGTTCCTCCCTCTGCTATATTTTGGAAGAGTCTGAGAAGGGTAGGTGTTAGCTCTTCTGTAAATGTTTGATAGAATTCGCCTGTGAAGCCATCTGGTCCTGGGCTTTTGCTTGTTGGAAGATTTTTAATCACAGTTTCAATTTCAGTTCTTGTGACTGGTCTGTTCATATTTTCTATTTCTTCCTGATTCAGTCTTGGCAGGTTGTGCCTTTCTAAGAATTTGTCCATTTCTTCCAGGTTGTCCATTTTATTGGCATAGAGTTGCTTGTAGTAATCTCTCACGATCTTTTGTATTTCTGCAGTGTCAGTTGTTACTTCTCCTTTTTCATTTCTAATTCTATTGATTTGAGTCTTCTCCCTTTTTTTCTTGATGAGTCTGGCTAATGGTTTATCAATTTTGTTTATCCTTTCAAAGAACCAGCTTTTAGTTTTATTGATCTTTGCTATCGTTTCCTTCATTTCTTTTTCATTTATTTCTGATCTGATTTTTATGATTTCTTTCCTCCTGCTAACTTTGGGGTTTTTTTGTTCTTCTTTCTCTAATTGCTTTAGGTGCAAGGTTAGGTTGTTTATTCGAGATGTTTCCTGTTTCTTAAGGTAAGATTGTATTGCTATAAACTTCCCTCTTAGAACTGCTTTTGCTGCATCCCATAGATTTTGAGTCGTCGTGTCTCCATTGTCATTTGTTTCTAGGTATTTTTTGATTTCCTCTTTGATTTCTTCAGTGATCACTTCGTTATTAAGTAGTGTATTGTTTAGCCTCCATGTGTTTGTATTTTTTACAGATCTTCTCCTGTAATTGATATCAAGTCTCATAGCATTGTGGTCGGAAAAGATACTTGATACAATTTCAATTTTCTTAAATTTACCAAGGCTTGATTTGTGACCCAAGATATGATCTATCCTGGAGAATGTTCCATGAGCACTTGAGAAAAATGTGTATTCTGTTGTTTTTGGATGGAATGTCCTATAAATATCAATTAAGTTCATCTTGTTTAATGTATCATTTAAAGCTGTGTTTCCTTATTTATTTTCATTTTGGATGATCTGTCCATTGGTGAAAGTGGGGTGTTAAAGTCCCCTACTATGAATGTGTTACTGTCGATTTCCCCTTTTATGGTTGTCAGTATTTGCCTTATGTATTGAGGTGCACCTATGTTGGGTGCATAAATATTTACAATTGTTATATCTTCCTCTTGGATCGATCCCTTGATCATTATGTAGTGTCCTTCTTTGTCTCTTCTAATAGTCTTTGTTTTAAAGTCTATTTTGTCTGATATGAGAATTGCTACTCCAGCTTTCTTTTGGTTTCCATTTGCATGAAATACCTTTTTCTATCCCCTTACTTTCAGTCTGTATGTGTCTCTAGGTCTGAAGTGGGTCTCTTCTAGACAGCAAATATATGGGTCTTGTTTTTGTATCCATGCAGCCAATCTGTGTCTTTTGGTGGGAGCATTTAGTCCATTTACATTTACGGTAATTATCGATATGTGTGTTCCCATTCCCATTTTCTTAATTGTTTTGGGTTTGTTATTGTAGGTCTTTTCCTTCTTTTGTGTTTCTTGCCTAGAGAAGTTCCTTTAGCAGTTGTTGTAGAGCTGGTTTGGTGGTGCTGAACTCTCTCAGCTTTTGCTTGTCTGTAAAGGTTTTAATTTCTCCATCAAATCTGAATGAGATCCTTGCTGGGTAGAGTAATCTTGGTTGCAGGTTTTTCTCCTTCAACACTTTCAATATGTCCTGCCACTCCCTTCTGGCTTGCAGAGTTTCTGCTGAAAGATCAGCTGTTAACCTTATGGGGATTCCCTTGTGTGTTATTTGTTGTTTTTCCCTTGCTGCTTTTAATATGTTTTCTTTGTATTTAATTTTTGACAGTTTGATTAATATGTGTCTTGGCATATTTCTCCTTGGATTTATCCTGTATGGGACTCTCTGTGCTTCCTGGACTTGATTAACTATTTCCTTTCCCATATTAGGGAAGTTTTCAACTATAATCTCTTCAAATATTTTCTCAGTCCCTTTCTTTTTCTCTTCTTCTTCTGGAACCCCTATAATTCGAATGTTGGTGCGTTTATTGTTGTCCCAGAGGTCTCTGAGACTGTCCTCAGTTCTTTTCATTCTTTTTTCTTTATTCTGCTCTGCCGTAGTTATTTCCACTATTTTATCTTCCAGGTCACTTATCCGTTCTTCTGCCTCAGTTATTCTGCTATTGATCCCATCTAGAGTACTTTTAATTTCATTTATTGTGTTGTTCATCGTTGCTTGTTTCATCTTTAGTTCTTCTAGGTCCTTGTTAACTGATTCTTGCATTTTGTCCATTCTATTGTCCATTCTATCTCCAAGATTTTGGATCAACCTTACTATCATTATTCTGAATTCTTTTTCAGGTAGACTGCCTATTTCCTCTTCATTTGTTAGGTCTGGTGGGTTTTTATCTTGCTCCTTCATCTGCTGTGTGTTTTTCTGTCTTTTTATTTTGCTTATCTTACTGTGTTTGGGGTCTCCTTTCTTTGCAGGCTGAAGGTTCGTAGTTCCTGTTGTTTTTTGTGTCTGTCCCCAGTGGCTAAGGTTGGTTCAGTGGGTTGTGTAGGCTTCCTGGTGGAGGGTACTAGTGCCTGTGTTCTGGTGGATGAGGCTGGATCTTGTCTTTCTGGTGGGCAGGTCCACGTCTGGTGGTGTGTTTTGGGGTGTCTGTAGACTTATTATGATTTTGGGCAGCCTCTCTGCTAATGGGTGGGGTTGTGTTCCTGTCTTGCTAGTTGTTTGGCATAGGATGTCCAGCACTGTAGCTTGCTGGTCGTTGAGTGAAGCTGGGTGCTGGCGTTGAGATGGAGATCTCTGGGAGATTTTCGCTGTTTGATATTATGTGCAGCTGGGAGGCCTCTTGTGGACCAGTGTCCTGAAGTTGGCTCTCCCACCTCAGAGGCACAGCACTGACTCCTGGCTGCAGCACCAAGAGCCTTTCATCCACAGGGCTCCTTAATTTGGGATGATTCGTTGTCTATTCATGTATTCCACAGATTCAGGGTATATCAAGTTGATTGTGGAGCTTTAATCCGCTGCTTCTGAGGCTGCTGGGAGAGATTTCCCTTTCTCTTCTTTGTTCTCACAGTTCCCAGGGGCTCACCTTTGGATTTGGCCCCGCCTGTGTGTGTAGGTTGCCTGAGGGCATCTGTCCTTTGCTCAGACAGGACGGGGTTAAAGGAGCCGCTGATTCGGAGGCTCTGGCTCACTCAGGCCGGGGGGTAGGGAGGGTCACGGAGTGCGGGGCGGGCCTGCGGCGGCAGAGGCCGGCGTGACGTTGCAGCCTGAGGCGCGCCGTGCGTTCTTCCGGGGGAGTTGTCCCTGGATCCCGGGACCCTGGCAGTGGCGGGCTGCACAGGCTCCCCGGAAGGGCGTGTGGCTAGTGACCTGTGTTCGCACACAGGCCTCCTGGTGGCGGCAGCAGCGGCCTTAGCGTCTCATGTCTGTCTCGGGGCTCCGCACTTTTAGCCGCAGCTCGCGCCTGTCCCTGGAGCTCTCTCAAGCAGCGTTCTTAATCCCCTCTCCTCGTGCACCAGGAAACAAAGAGGGACGTAAAAGTCTCTTGCCTCTTCGGCAGGTCCAGACTTTTCCCCGGACTCTCTCTCGGCTAGCCGCGGTGCACTAACGCCCTGCAGGCTGTGTTCACGCCGCCATCCTCAGTCCTCTCCCGGCGCTCTGACAAAAGCCGGAGCCTCAGCTCCCAGTCCCGCCCGCCCCGGTGGGCGAGCAGACAAGCCTCTCGGCTGGTGAGTTCCGGTCGGCCCGATCCTCTGCGCTGAAATCTGTCCGCTTTGCCCTCCGCACCCGTTGCTGTGCTCTCCTCCGCGGCTCCCAAGCTCCCCGACTCCGCCTCCCGAAGTCTCCACCCGCGAAGGGGCTTCCTAGTGTGTGGACACTTTTCCTCCTTCACAGCTCTCTCCCGCTGGTGCAGGACCTGTCCCTATCCTTTTGTCTCTGTTTAGTTTTTTCTTTTGCCCTAACCAGGTACGTGGGGGGTTCCTTGCCTTTTGGGAGGTCTGAGGTCTTCTGCCAGCGTTCAGTAGGTGCTCCGTAGGAGTTGTTCCACGCGTAGATGTATTTCTGGTGTATCTGTGGGGAGGAAGGTGATCTCCGCGTCTTACTCTTCCGCCATCTTCCCGGAAGTCTCTACAGTCTTTGTTTTAAAGTCTATTTTGTTTGATATGAGTATAGCTATCCCGGGTTTACTTTGGTTTCCCTTTGCATGGAAAATCTTTTTGCATCACTTCACTTTCAGTCTGTGTGTATACTTACAACTAAAGTGAGTCACTTGTAGGCAGCATATATAGGGGTCTTGTTTTTATCCATTCAGCCACTCTGTGTCTTTTGTTTGGAGCATTTAGTCTAATTACATTTAAAGTAATTATTGGTAGGTATGTACTTATTGCCATTTTGTTAATTGTTTTCTGGATGTTTTATAGTTCCTCTCTCTTCCTTTCTTCTTCTCTTGCTCTCTTTCATTGTGGTTTGATGACTTTAGTTTTATGCTTAGATTCTTTTTCAATTAACTTTTGTGAATCTACTATAGGTTTTTGCTTTGTGGTTACCATGAAGCTCACATTCACCAGCATATGTACATATATATATATATATATATATATATATATATATATATAAAGTTGATAGTAACTTTAGTTTGAACGTATTCTAAAACTCTCCATTTTACTTCTCTCCCCATTTTATGTTTTTCTTTTTTTTTTTTTTGCGGTACACGGGCCTCTCACTGTTGTGGTCTCTTCCGTTGCAGAGCACAGCCTCCAGACACACAGGCTCAGCGGCCATGGCTCACGGGCCCAGCCACTCCGCGGCATGTGGGATCTTCCCGGACCAGGGCACGAACCCGCGTTCCCGGCATCAGCAGGCGGACTCTCAACCACTGCGCCACCAAGGAAGCCCCCATTTTATGTTTTTAATGTCACATTTTATATTTTTTAATTTTGTGTTTGTGTATTCCTTAACTAATTATTGTACTTTTAGTTATTTTTACTACTTTTGTCTTTTAACCTTTAAACTAGCTTTAGAAGTGATGAATTCACTACCTTTACTATATATTTACCTTTACAAGTGAGATTTATACTTTCATATGTTTTCTTGTTACTAACTACTTTCCTTTCTTTTCAGCTTAAAGAAGTCACTTTAACATTTCTTATAAGGCCCATTTAACTTTTACTATTCTGGAAAGCTCAATCTCCCCTTCAATTCTGAATGATAACCTTGCTGCATAGGAATTCTTGCCTGGAATTATTTTCCTTTCAGCACTTTGAATATATCATGCCACTTTATTCTGGCCTGCAAAGTTTCTGCTGAAAAGTATGATTATACTCATTTGGGTATTCCCTTTTCTCTTGCTGCTTTTAAGATGCTGTCTTTAACTTTTGACAATTTTAGTTGTGTGTTGGTGTGGATATCTTTGGGTTCATCTTATTTGGAACTGTCTGGGCTATCTGGATCTGGATGTCTGTTTCTTACCCCAGGTAAGGGAATTTTCAGTTACTATTTTTCAAATAAGTTTTTTTGCCTCTTTTTCTCTCTCTTCTCCTTCTGGGACCCCTATAATGTGAATATAATTCTGCTTAATATTGTCCTATAGGCCCCATAAGCTATCTTCACTTTCGAATTTTTTTTTTCCTGCTCTGTTTGGGTGAGATTCACTGCCTTGTCTTCTAGATCAGTTATCCATTTTTTGCTTCATCTAGTCTGCTGTTGAAACCTTCTAGTGTATTTTTCATTTCATTTATTATATTCTTTATCTCTGTGATTTCTGTTTGGTACTTTCTTATATTTTCTATCTCTTTGCTGAATTTTCACTGTGCTCATCCATTTTTCTCCCAAGGTTAGTGAGCATCTTTATGTATTACTTTAAACACTTTATCAGGTAAATTACTTATCTCTGTTTCATTAAAATTTTCCTCTGAGCTTTTATCTTGTCCTTTCATTTGGAATGTTTTCCTCATGTTTCTTTATTCTCTGTGTTTGTTTCTCTGTTTTAGGTGAAACAAATACCTCTCCCAGTCGTGAAGGGTTGGCCATGTGTAGGAGATGAATCTTATTTTTCAACATTGCCTTAGCTCTTGATTGGTCCCAGTTGTTAAGGGTGTGACAAGACTTGTTAGTGTTCCAAAGGGATGGCCCTCAGTCAGCACCTAGTTTCAAGCTGATTGGAAGTCAGACCCTTAGGCAGCAATTTTTAAGGTATGCAAATATATACAGTCCCGTGGTACTGAAACTGTAAGCCTTGCTGGTCTCCAGACCAGGTAATATGGAGGTGTCCCTGCCTGACAGTTGCAAAATTCAGGGCTCCAGGCTAGTGTAAAAGCTCCTTTCTGGGAGGTACCAGTGATCGGTAGTAAGGCTGACAGAGGATGCTGAGATTTTGTCCCCCAGCTATGTTACCTGAGAGCATTCCTGTAGCTTCCAGATGTGTGGGAAACCTGAAGCCTGTCCCTCAGGATAAAGCTCCAGGACAAGTAAATAGGCCTTTATACAAAAAGACAGGGGTGTGTGTTTCAGTCTGCAGTCTGTGCAGTACCCTGGAGGGTGGTAGCCTGCCAAGAACTCTCTCTGATTGTTAAAGTCCAATGGGACCCAGGAATGCAAGCCCCTCTGGCCACCAGAGGCAGGCAATCAAGGACTGTTCCCCAGTGTATATTGCACATGCCCACTGGCTTTAGTAAGGCAGCTGGAGAGACAAAAAACCATGAGTGCTGCTGGTACTAATAAAATAGAGGGAGAGTACAAAAAGGGTGCCTGCCAGCCCCTCTGTTCCCAGAGAGCCCCAATAGGTCCCTGCCCCTTCGGCAAGCACTTTAAGCTTAGCATACGAATCTCCTTCACATAAGTTTTAGAAGCTTTTCAAACTGTTGCTTTTGCACTGGGCCACTGGACAAGTGAGTCTTCACACAAGTCCTTTAAGAGCGGTATCTCAGTTCCATACAGCCCTTTGGGTGTCCTGGATGCAAGCCTCTCTGGTTTTCAAAGCCAGGCACTTTGTGGGCTTGTCTCTTTGGTCAGGTCCCAAGGGTTGGGGTGCCAGGTGTGGTGCACAAAATCCTTGTTCCTCAGGGAGAATCTCCTGATTTGTGAGATCCCTCCAGATGGTAGGTTGCTGTGTTAGAGGTGGGGTTTTTGGTGAGATTGTGTCTCTGCCTTTCCTTCCCATCTTAGTGTGGTCCTTTTATCGCTTGTTGTGAGGAGCCGTTCAGCTAGTTTTCAGTTCTATTTTAGAGGGAGTTGTTCCATATGTAACTGTAGATTTGGTGTGTTTATGGGAGGAGGTGAGTTCAGGATCTGCCTATGTCACCGTCTTGCCCTGCCCCTGCCCTGCAACTCCATCTTCAATTATAGTCAAAATCTGTTCAGCGCCTCTCCCTCTCTTTCCACTAAGAACCCCATTTGACTTCTAACAGCCTTTGTTTTGCTTGACAAGTGTTGCAAAGTCTGAGTCCTTGCTTAATTCATCTATACCCCAAGTCCTGGCTTGTTTCATAGGATGGCTGTAGAGAAGGACAGTGGTAAAATGGAGCAGCAAAATCTTTCTAAGCATGCTGTTCAGCTAATGCTCTTACAAAGTAGGCCTTACGCGCTTCTTCACGAGTGGAGGAAGGCACTCCCATTTTTGGTCCATCTGCTCCTTGCCACAGTGTGGTAAGGAGCACCTTAAATGTAGTACCTTATTTCATCCACCCAGGACTCCTGTGATGAAAGTACCACTGTCCTGATAATTTTCTCTTCTACTTAGAAGACTAGGGATTTAGGCTGAGGACCATCTGATCCCAAAGATCATATGAATATATGTAAAGAAATTGGTTCCTTAAATCTAATAAAACATCCAATGAAATACAAAATTCTTAAAAGAAAAGCAGAAACAATTTCACAAGCCTACCACTTTAGTGGAACTGAACTTATTGTTGAATTTAGGGAAAGAATTGTCTCACCACTAGTACTATAAGCAATAGTTGTAGTAAATAGTTTTGAGAAAAATGATAATGGAGTTTTAATAATCTTTGTAAGCTAAATATTTCGGAGATAGCTCAGGTGGAGATTAAGACGGGGTTGTTTCTCCTTTCTCTTTTGAGAGCTCCCCAGGGAGAGTTATTTTCTGATTAGCCCTTGTATGGGGTGGGGTGGTGAGTCATTGTTGTACAGTAAGACCAGCTGGGCTTGTAGTAGCAATGGGAGAACAGCATTGCTAGAATCTTCTTAGAATGAAGAAAGTCAGTCACAACCAGCCTCTCCCCCCACCACTCCACTCTTCTATGCTGAGTAACAAAGATATTGCTCCAGCACATTCCAGATGTCATTCCCTCTGCCTGGGGAAGTCACCTCAACTTTTAACTCAAGCATCACAAAACACTGTCCTCCAGAAAGTTTTCCCTGCTTCCTTGATATGACTTCTCTTGTTTCTGTTCTACTCCTCAACTCCACGTCTGCCTCACCAGGGCAGCTGCCTCCATGTATTGGAATCCCTGGTCTGCATGTTTACTTCTCACTAGATATCAAACCTTTGGAGTGTACACACTGCCTTTTCAGCTTGGCATACCCATGGCTTTTTTGAGTCATTTTGCATGTTTTGGGAATGAATGACACTCATCTGAACCCATTCTGAGGTCTATAAACCTATGTTTAAGTAATAAAAGTAAAAGACAAAAGGGCAAAACTGTTACCCTTAGTGAGTTGATTTTTAATTGGACTATGGAATTCTAGAGTGCTGATAGAACTTTGTGTTTCGGGGTCTCACGTTCCTTATCTATAAAATGTGAGAGTTGAAATAATGAACTCTCGGTGATGTTATTCCTCCCATCTCGATCCAGTCCAGTTTTCCTTGTATCACAGGTCCTACCAATAGAGTGTTTCTAGTCTAGCCTTGACTTTGTAGCCAAAATCTTAGCAATTTGAATTTCAGGAAGGTCATTGAGCCCTAAATCTCAATTTCAACATTTTTTATTGATTTTGTTTAAAAGAAATGGTCACCAGGAACATTACAATTCAGATACGAAATACCGTCAGATAATGAAGACATAGATTATGTGATATTGGAAATAATAAAAGGAAAACCTTCCTTCCTTCCTTCCTTCCTTCCTTCCTTCGTTCCTTCCTTCCTTCCTTTCTTTCTTTCTTTCTTTCTTTCTTTCTTTCTTTCTTTCTTTCTTTCTTTCTTTCTCAAACTGTGGCTGTCTGTGCTGCAAAATACTCTTGTGATATAAAATGATATCAGTGAATAAATATCCACAATATCCTGAATTATAACCTTCAAAATTTAAGTTTTGTTTTAGCAAAGGAAATATATGTGATCTTAAGATGAGTAAATAGTTATTGATGATTAGATTCAATATGTTATGGGACAGGTAAAAGAATGAATGAATTCCACTTTATGAATCTAATCTAATCATAAAGAACAAAAAATGCATTGCAAAAGAAAAATCACTGTATACAGATAGAATTTCTTTAGGCCCAATTTTGTCTTGCAAATAGCAGGAAGAAAAATGTAACTTCAGAGCATATCATAACCAATTCAAAGGAAAGACTTCCTTAGATGTAAAATCAAAGTATCTTACAAATTAGAAGATATTGTAACTATCTCAATTTCAGGCATATGGAGAGAATTTGTATAGTACACAGCTGTCTTTACATTGTCCTTTTTGTTACTATGAAGTACAGTAAAAGACCCTGATCCCTGCAGGAATGAGATATGTTCCTTTTTTGTCGAAGAGAGTTGCACTTTCATGATTTCCCACAAAACAGCTGCAAAAATACCTACAGTAGGGCATCTGGAATTCTTAAAAGTGACTTGAGGATTTGTGGCTAATGAAACTTGTGAAATAACACTCACCATGTTGTAAAAAATTACCCTTAACCATTTATTAGCATTCTTTAAGACAAAAATAAAAGGTGCCCTAAGCACATTAGCCCAGCTTGATTGGAAGAAAATGCTAAAGTGACAGACATCGTATAAATAGATGCCTTGCCAGAAACAGATCTTGACATTATAAGACATATCAATATCTTTTAACAGTTATGAAGAACAGTGTGGTAAAATCCCACTGTGATGGCTGGAGCTTAAAGTGTTTGATCAGACTTTAGAGCATCATCAGTAGTAACTTACATGTTCTTTAAAAATGTGGTTTCCTGTTGAGACCAAGCACGGTTCCCAGAAAAAAAAAAAAGGAATTCTCTTAAAGATGTTTTTCATTTTTACCTCTCACAAAACAAGACTATCAAAATGAAAGCAATGGCTTTTCCATGAGAACTTGGGTCAACTAAACCATGTATTGTTCCATTTTAAAATGAAACATCTGGCTGACTTAAGAAGAAAACAAGCTTAATTATTTCTGAGTATCTAACAGAGAGAGGTTAACTTTAAAATCTATATGTCTTTCCAAGGTGGACATGGAAGGAAAAAGAAAAACTGTGAAGTTATTTTTGACTCAGGAAAGTAGATCTGGAGGTAATTTAGTGAACACAAATTACCACTGACAAGGGAAGAAATAATTTATTCTCCTGGTGAGTCTTTGAGTGGGCAGCATGGAGCTGTCAGCAGGGAAAAGGCATTTGGATGGATTTAAAAACAATTTAAACCCAAGTCCAAAATCCTATAAGAGATCCAGGACATCCTATGAAGTTGTGAGACTCCTTAGAGAAGTTTCATTTCTAAACTGAAGCATGAGGGTGAAACTATGAGATATAAATTCAGGTGGAGAAGAGTTTATAGCTGGGAGATAAACAGATTGAGGGATAGCAAATCCTAATGTGTTTCTTAATAAATTCTTCTCTTTTAGCCTCATTTCCGTTTTTTTCCTGGGTCCTCAATCTAACAGTCTCTACTCACCAGAGTATTTATGGATGTCTACTTGAAAGTCCTTCCTCAGCTCTGTGTGCTCCTCCTGATGGCTCCCTCCCGTGAACCTTGGCTTCCTTCACTGATGGCCACTACCAGTCATAATGCACTTGGAAGGGTGTTGTCCTTTCCCTGATGGAACCATGGGACATGGATGGGATAGGACATTGATTTGATACCTGCCTACACTTCCCTTCAGTTTCCTGTTTCCTCTTCTCCACTTGGGCATCACTTAAGACTGCAGGGGTAATCAGATTTTCTTGAAGGTATAGAGGAAGATGCTGCAGGCAATTAAAACCTAGAAGAAAAAAACGTATAACTGTATTCTCAATCCATTTTCTCCCATAGCTCTAGGAAGAACTACTCAAAATGGGAAGGAAAAGCATCTCACAAAGGGTCTCCTTGGGGACACACTCAAGTTATTAACCTCGGTCCCCTGGCTTGCACCTCTCTCAACCATTTCTTCTTCCAATCTCCATGGTGTGAAACTCCACACACTTTCTGGGAAAACCCAGTCCTCCTCAAAGTCTCCTCTTAGGGTCTGTCCTCTTCTCCACCCAACACTATATTTCCTCCAGTTTAGAATACTCTCTGGGAAGAAGGGGACATGAGAAGGGAACCATGATTGCTGGTCTTTGGAATTTTAAGTCTTGTAGAGTGTAGCCCTCTAGCCATTAGCCCTCTTCACATGATGGAGCCACCGTTGAGTGGAACACACATACTGACACATATCACAAGGACATATTTTAAATCTCAGAGAGAGCATCACCTAAACTTATAAGGAAGAAGAGGAATAATTATCAGACTGCCTCATAATTTGCAAAACTGCCTCTCTCACAATGGAGTTACACTTCCCTGTGTCACGCAGAGCACTATTACTGCCACCCCTGAATCCCTAACAACTTCCTCCTCTACTCTTCTCTCTACCATCTACCGGGAATGACCATATAGCTTTGGTCAAATCACTTCTTTAACCCCACACATTTTTATCACCCACTTTGAATTTGCCAAATAACTCAAACTCTTATCCAATGATCATCAAAGTTGATCCCTTTCTGGGGTAAGAAAGTTACAGTAACACCAGAAATTATTTTGTTGATGAAGATTCCATATCCAGTTATCATTCATCTAATTAGAGAAGTTAAAAATTTGAAAATCGACGGTAACTCAAAGGAAGCACTGGAGCTCTGTTCTAAAGACCAAATGCAAGAGGCGCTGAAAAGAACAGCACGTTTTCAACAACCCTTCATGCAATGCCCATGTTTCTGCAGATTGAAGTGATCGCCTCATTGTTCAGCATATTCTGCGACTCAGACATGTCCTGTCTTTAGCTCTGTGACTCTTTCCCTCTTTCTTGGGAGGAGGTATGTGTGTGTAAGTAGTAGCAGTAATAGAAGGAGTAGTAATAATAACAGTAGATGTGTGGACTGGAGCGGGGAGGGGGTGGGTGTGCACAGGAAAGAGCCACCACGTGCTTTTCATGGCAAAATGGCTTAGAAAAGGCAAATATTATGTGGAACCAGAAGGACCACAGATCTATACATTCAGGACCTACATTAAGCAAACTTGTCAGTGTTGTTTTCTCTTTGTGTCTTCCCAGGGAACAGATTATACAACAAATTATTTGCTCAGTGATCCCACAAAATTAGGGAATCAGAAAGTCACTCACACTATCTACAGTTTCTTACTGTAACTTCTTGGGTTCATGCTTCTGCATCTATTTTTTAAACTGGTGTTGACAGGGAAGAGGGAGTTGGGGAAGGGTATCTGACAACTTTGGCCCAGGTGGAGGGAGAGGAGGCTGGAATGAGCTGCTTGAGGTCTCATTTCAATCACAATGTGCAGGCAATTACTTGTGCAAATGTGATCCACTGAGTTTACACCAGGTCGCTAAGAACTGAGTATGCATTGGTAGGGCATTTGTTTTCAAGGCTATGTAAATATACTGTGTAAGAAAAATGGAGAATTAATCTCTACTTTAAGAATAAATCAGTAATAAATTCATAACTTAGAGTTAGTTCAATTGTATTGTGAAAGATAAGTCAATTACATAACTAAAACAAAGACATTTGACTGTTTCAAAAACTGATATAATTTAGTGTCTCAAATATTGACTAAGATGAATGCAAAATGATCAGGTGACTTTAATATTCCACTGGCTCTTAATAGAGCTCTTTAAAATGAGCTCCATTAATGGGTGCTTTTTTCTTTCAAGGATAAGAACATCACTTCCCAGCCAAGACTTTGAGTTGTTTTGATAGTTCTTTGATCATTCCCAGAACTGTTAGGGAATTCTCAGTTTAAATCCCCTGAAAAAAAAAAAAAAAACAGGTACTCATAATCCAATATTTGATTATTTTAATGGGGCATTGGAGGTTTAGGTAGAGTTTAGGAGGTGTAGGTAGAGCCATGAAATCCAAACAAACAATTTAATTCTGCAACTCACTTAATAAAATTAGTTCCAGGACACACAAATCACTAAGTTGGGAGAGGACCTTCTAGAAGAGGTTATAATTAAAGTAAGAGGGCTTCTCATCAAGACAGGGCCTTAGGACTTTGGCTCTGAGGTATTGTCTTGTTTCCAGGAGAAGGATATAAGCTTTACACATTCTTTGAACCCATCTTCCCTGTTTAAAAGAAAAAAGGAGAGCAAGAGGGAGCTAGAGCCGGAGAAAGAAACAAAGAGAGGGAGAGAATTTTAAGGAAACTATGATGCATAAGGGATAAAAAGAAAAAATATCTGCTGGATAATTAGCAAATTCCTTCACAAAGAGAACATTTAAAACTTTAAAGCTTTCAACACCAACTAGACCACATTGTTTCCAAAATACTGTTTACTATTGTTTTCTATTTTAAATTCACTCAATTCAGGACCTTCTTTAAAGAGGGAAGTAAGGGAAGAAGTGGAAAGAAGTGCCCTCTTCTGTAACTACCATTTGAAATCTCAATCTGTTGTGAAGTTTTTGTATATTGTGTCACCCAAGAGGGGAAAAGAGCTTTAAATATGATTTCCAAGCTTGCTCAATATTCAAGTTTGCTCTTGACGTAAGCCAAATTAATTTGATATGCAAATGAACTACTTTTTAACAAAGCAAGTAAACTATATGTTTCCTCTTCTTCAGTTGCTAAAGTTAAGGGGTGAATTGTATTTTTAACTGAGCAAACATGAGAGCATGGTTGGGTTCCATATCCAGTGGGGAAAATGGAGAACTGGTGGCCAATTAGCCTACAAAATTGGCTGAATTTCAAGAAGAAAAATGGAGGTGAGGTAGACTTTCATATTTAATATTTTGAAAGTAAAATATACTTTAAGTATAAAAGGATAAAGATAGGTAAGATAAGGAAAGGAAGCTTACTTCCTATCTGAGCAAAGAGATGAAAACAAATTCAAAACCCTGCAACCCCTCCTCACAGGGCCAAAGCAATAAGAAGGGATGTGGTTCCCACCCCTAAGGCAACAGGAGAAGCAGGAAGTGGAGAGAAGCAGGAAGTAGTTCAGGCAACAGCCTCTGGAATGACCATGGCCTTACCCATTACTGTTCCTTGACTGTTACTCTGTCCTTCCTCTCCTCTTTCTTTCTCTTCCACTCCTTCCTTCTTTTCATGCTCTCCTCTGATACTGCATTAGGTCTGCTACATCCTCCACTAAACCCGCAACTGAAATTCAACAACCTCTTCCACTCTAAGGCTAACAAAAGGAGGAGGTTTGAATAGAAAGCAAGACTCTGGCAGTATCAGGGAAGAGTCGTGAAAGATACTCATTACTCCAAGCTCTAACTTTCACCTCCATGAGAAATCAGATGATTTTAGTCATTAAAAATGCACGATTTCTTGGCATCGTTCAAAATATCATGATTTATAATATAAGAATTTGCATATGTGTCCTTTGGTAAATAAAATATGTACAACTCTTCAGTCAACACAGTTTATTTGGGATTTATCCTAATCAGTGGCTTATTTCCTCATTTAAACGTCATGAAAAATTGCAAAAGCCTCCTCTCACTCCTCCCGTCTTCTGTCTCTTCCTCATTCTTACTAGTAAATTTATCTGGTGGGTGGACCTCACAGACCTCATAGGTCAATGACTGAAGTTCTTAATGACCCCTTGGGTTCAATCCCCATGTACTTATAGTGAGGGTGGGAGGAAACATGTGGATCACCCACCTTTCTGGATATGATCCTGACTTTTCCTGCTAAGATAATCAGTAGAAATAACAGTTTAGTTGAGTAAACTTGTTCATACTCTCTGAGAATATATGCCAGTAGGCAATCTGATGACACCACCACAGGAAAAGCCCTGACACTGACACTGTTCAAACAGGGACATTAATAAATGTTTCTAAGTATCTCCTTATTATATGCAGGCAGAAAATTGATTGAGACAATTATATTCCACTGACCTGAAAAATTGTTTTTTGCAGATCTCAACTTTTTAGACCCTGGCTGTGTAACAATCAGTAAATTTTTACCTATGTACCTGCTTTGTGCATAGTAGGTACCCACTGAACACTTGTAGAAGTGAAGGACCCTCACTCCAGATCTTACTAAAATCTTATATCAAAGGCAATTCATACATATATGAAACAATTCCTGAGTGACATAAAAAAATGCCATAATTATACCTGTCAGGGTCCAACCAGGAAAACAAACCACTCTGGGTATGTAAGGCAGATGAAATTTAATTCCTTCTGTAGATGATAGAAGTTGAGAAGCAGAATCCAGCATGGTGGTGCAACCCAGAGATTGGCAAGAGCCAATTTGAGACCCTCTCTGAGTCTGGAGGAATAGAGAGAAAGATCACTGTTAGCTTAATACAAAGTCAAGGTCGCGGGAGGCAGGGAGACTCATGGCAGCCTGGTGGTTCTACAGACATGGGAGAGACACAGTTCTGGCAGTGGATATTGCCCAAGGCAAAGAGGGAAGGGAAAAATATTTTGGTTTCCCCCTTCTTTCCTACCCCACTATCTCACCCCAGTGCCTCCCTTGAGCCACATCCTGCTGGAAGACAATTGACGGAGAAGCCTGGGAAACACAGGCCACAGGGGTAAACCTCCCAGTGATATAGAGCAGGGCAGAGAAGAAGAAAGGCAAGGAATGAATCAGAACAGATGGCCTAGATCTGGCACCATGATGGGGTGTTAACTTAGTTAATATTAACCCTGAGTGCAAAATAAATTCAGGAAAAAGTATTGTTCCTGACACATTATACCAGGAATGCTCAATATATATTTACACGTCACACACATACGTCAGGATGACTCAAAGAAGTCACCAAGAAGGTTGTATGCAAAACTGGGAATAGGGACATTTGGGATAGCATCCAATAATTTTAGAGTTATTTCTCTGCAGTGTCATCTAAACAATCAGAAAGGGTCACTCTGCACACCTGTGAGGTTATTGGGATCATTACCCTGAATCCAAGACAGCTAACTACTTAGTCTTCATTCTCTTTAAGAAAGCAAAACTTGGCAGGCCTGGGAAACCTGCAGTCTGCAGGTCACCCATCTCTCTCCAAGCCATTTGCACAGCTTTCTGTGAGCCTACGGTGTTGGCTTGTGGCTAAACCACAATTCTGAGGCAGTTGGCAAGCGGGGGCTGTGCCAGGCTGACTTCACCATGATGATATCAAAGTTGGGGTTGGAATGCCAGTCTCAACAAGCTGGTGTCAAAGCCAGCCCCCCTCCTCCAACCTGCTGCGTCTGTTGGCTGGAATAATTGGCCAACTTAATCTAGAGACTAAAGACCAAAGGATTATTTAAGGCCCCAGTAAACTAGTTTCCCAGTACCAGCTGCTCCAAGTAAGCACTTTGTATCATCTCACATACAACGAGGCAAGATTTTACAGTCAGCTAGATCTAGCTCCAAATCCCAGTTCTTTTGCTTACTAGCTATATGGCACTGAGCAGCTCAAACTTTCACCTGTAAAATAGGCAGGATGAGTTAGGATTAAGGGCACAGTGCACATGTAAGCCCAGTACTCCATGTAACACACACTATGTGTTCAACCAATGACACCTACTGTTAAGTGTGAATGTTTAGTAAAAGTTTTTCATTGGTAATAATGACAATCCATGAAGGAGATAGTTTTGCAAGGTGGAATATTGGGCAAGCCACTAAAATAAAATTACAGGGCAAGTCGCCAAATCAGTTGCACATGGATGTTTAATCGATGTGTACTTTCCTTGCTTGAGACAAAAATGTCCCCTAGTCTGCTTACCTGAAACTCGAGGCCATACTTTCCACACTCATGATGGCAATCCTGATCCATAAAGTCAACAGCCCCTGCAAAGGAACATTTCAAAGTGGATCAGTAAATAGGAACTCCAAATTAATACCATTACCCCAACTTCATTGTGGCTGAGAAAAACCAGCCTTAAATATTTTTCACTTCCTATATGTAGATTGTACTGTACTGACTGAATGATATGGAAGCACTAATATTTGCTGTAGTAAAACTGTGGAGACTAGGAGTTTCAAAGATTACTATTTGCTCATGCTGCCCGCACTCTCTTATCTGTTAAGTCTAGATATTTCTCTCCCCCCTCTTCTCTTTCCTTTGCTCCTCTGCTTCTCCTACTGGTATTTCTTCCTTCCCCTGTCTGCTCTCTCACACACATGGATTGCTCACCATGAGATGAGACGTATTTAATTGTTCATAGCAAAGCATGCAACAGGCCATCTAAAAATGTGATACCTATCCAAGTAATTATATTAACGATCTTGTTATTTCAAAATTCAAGAAATCTGCACATAAGAACAGACCAAAAACTAAGCAACTGCTTTTCTTTCACAGGGTATGTTGACATATTCAGCAAATAATTTCCAAAACACTATGTGATGTTTGAAGTTGTTTTTCTATCTAAGACAATGTGTGTGGCTTTGAAAATCACATTTGTGCAGTATGTTTTTGAAGATTGGCTTGCCAGGTGACCAGAAATAAAAAGCATGTCCTTAAAATTCCCTCCTCCAAGGCCTATCTCCCCCAGTCGAGGGGGTTTAGTGCATTCCATCTTTACATTTTTTGCTCTAATGCCCTGTGTGGCCTTGCTCAGTTTAGATTTGAACCCAGTTCAAAAAAGCACAAGTCCAGGAAAAGACTGTGCAAGAGTTTTGTGCTTATGCTGCACTGTACATTCTTAACAATACTGGCCATTTAATCCATAAACGTCAATCTAAATTTTATGAGATTACCAATCAGCTTCTAAGCAAATATTACAAATTTAGAGGGAAAAATAGAGATAATACTAAATAAAGCAATGTTTTCCCAGAAGGTTATGTAAGACAATGAACACAAGTGCATTGATGAAATCAGCAAGGCAAACATTGGTGGGGTGTCTACTTTGGGCCTTGCACTGTTGCAGAGGAACACAAAAGTAAGCAGGATTCTAGACCTTCACTCAGAAAAATTCTGTTTTAGTACCAAGGGCTTTGTTTTTCTGGGGCTTTATCATAACCGACTGCAAATTATCAGTTCATAAGAAGATCACTGTGTAATCTCTCTTTACCCAAGGATGTAAAGACACTGATCTTGGGGAGTACAATACAATTCACGAACCACTTAATTCTGTTTCAAATTTTATTATTAAGTTTTAAATATGGGTGAGAGAAGAGTATTTTTATTAACTAATTCTTTAAAAGTACTATATTTATCAGTAGAAATTTTATCACAGTAATGATAAAAGCTAACAATTACTGAGTGAGGTCAACTTACTATGTGGCTGGCACTGGCCTAGTTCTAAGCATTTCACATACAATCACTTCTTTACTTCCCAGAATAGCCTTTGAGCTGGGGTTCAAGCTATCTATTGCTATGTAACTAACTAGCTTAAATTCAGTGGCATAAAAGAATAACCATTTTTACATGTTCGTGGATTCTGCGGATGAAGAAATCAGAGCGGATAGAGGAAATCAGACAAGGAGGAGTAGTTTCTACAGCACATTTGTTTTTTTAAACATCTTTATCACTCCTTCCATGGGATGGAAGGAGTGTCAAAGAATTTGTGACCACATTTGTTTTTTTAAACATCTTTATTGGAGTGTAATTGCTTTATATTGTTATAAATTTCTGCTGTATAACAAAGTGAATCAGCTGTACGTATACATATATCCCCATATCCCCTCCCTCTTGCATCTCCCTCCCACCCTCCCTATCTCACTCCTCTAGGTGGTCACAAAGCACCGAGCTAATCTCCCTGTGCTATGCGGCTGCTTCCCACTAGCTATCTATTTTACATTTGGTAGTGTATATATGTCAATGTGACTCTCTCACTTCATCCCAGCTTACCCTTCCCCCTCCCCGTGCACCAAAGTCCATTCTCTACGTCTGTGTCTTTATTACTGTCCTGCCCCTAGGTTCTTAAGAACCTTTTTTTTTTTTTTAGATTCCATATATATGTGTTAGCATACAGTATTTGTATTTCTCTTTCTGACATACTTCACTCTGTATGGCAAACTCTAGGTCCATTCATCTCACTACAAATAACTCTATTTCATTTCTTTTTATGGCTGAGTAATATTCCATTGTACGTATGTGCCACATCTTCTTTATCCATTCATCTGTCAATGGACACTTAGGTTGCTTCCATGTCCTAGCTATTGTAAATAGAGCTGCAATGAACATTTTGGTACATGACTCTTTTTGAATTATGGTTTTCTCAGGATATATGCCCAGTAGTGGGATTGCTGTGTCATATGGTAGTTATATTTTTAATTTTTAATGAGCCTCCATACTGTTCTCCACAATGGCTGTATCAATTTACATTCCCACCAAGAGTGCAAGAGGGTTCCCTTTTCTTCACACCCTCTCCAGCATATATTGTTTGTAGATTTTTTGATGATGGCCATTCTGACCACTGTGAGGTGATACATCATTGTAGTTTTGATCTGTATTTCTCTAATGATTAGTTATGTTGAGCATCCTTTCATGCGTTTCTTGGCAACCTGTATATCTTCTTTTGAGAAATGTCTATTTAGTTCTTCTGCCCATTTTTGGATTGGGTTGTTTGTTTTTTTGATATTGAGCTGCATGAGCTGCTTGTACATTTTGGAGTTTAATCCTTGTCAGTTGCTTCATTTTCAAATATTTTCTCCCATTCTGAGGGTTGTCTTTTCATCTTGTTTATGTTGTCCTTTGTTGTGCAAAAGATTTTAAGGTTCATTAGGTCCCATTTGTTTAGTTTTGTTTTTATTTCCATTTCTCTAGGAGGTAGGTCAGGAAGGATCTTGCTGTGATTTATGTCATAGAGTGTTGTGCCTATGTTTTCCTCTTAGAGTTTTATAGTGTCTGGCCTTACATCTAGGTCTTTAATCCATTTTGAGTTATTTTTGTATATGGTGTTAGGGAGTGTTCTAATTTCATTCTTTTACATGTAGCTGGCCAGTTTTCCCAGCACCACTTATTGAAGAGGCTGTCTATTCTCCATCGTATATGCTTGCCTCCTTTTTCAAAGTTAAGGTGACCATAGGTGAGTGGGTTGATCTCTGAGCTTTCTATCCTGTTCCATTGATCTATATTTCTGTTTTTGTGCCAGTACCATACTGTCTTGATTACTGTAGCTTTGTAGTATAGTCTGAAGTCTGGAAACCTCATTTCTCCAGCTCCGTTTTTCTTTCTCAAGATTGCTTTGGCTATTTGGGGTCTTTTGTGTTTCTATACAAATTGTGAAATTTTTTGTTCTAGTTCTGTGAAAAATGCCAGTGGTAGTTTCATAGGGATTGCATTGAATCTGTAGATTGCTTTGGGTAATAGAGTCATTTTCACAATGTTGATTCTTCCAATCGAAGAACATGGTATATCTCTCCATCTGTTTGTATCATCTTTAATTTCTTTCATCAGTGTCTTATAGTTTTCTGCATACAGGTCTTTTGTCTCCTTAGGTAGGTTTATTCTCAGGTATTTTATTCTTTTTGTTGCAGTGGTAAATGGGAGTGTTTCCTTAATTTCTCTTTCAGATTTTTCATCATAAGTATAAAGGAATGCAAGAGATTTCTGTGCATTAATTTTGTATCCTGCTACTTTACCAAATTCATTGATTAGCTCTAGTAGTTTTCTGGTAGCATCTTTAGGTTTCTCTATGTATAATATCATGTCATCTGCAAAAAGTGACAGTTTTACTTCTTCTTTTACTATTTGGATTCCTTTTCTTTCTTTTTCATTTCTGATTGCTGTGGCTAAAACTTCCAGAACTATGTTGAATAACAGTGGTGAGAGTGGGCAACCTTGTCTTGTTCCTGATCTTAGAGGAAGTAGTTTCAGTTTTTCACCATTGAGAATGATGTTGTCTGTGGGTTTGTTATATATGGCCTTTATTAAGTTGAGGTAAGTTCCCTTTATGCCTACTTTCTGGAGAGTTTTTATCATGAATTGGTGTTGAATTTTGTCAAAAGGTTTTTCTGCATCTATTGAGATGGTCACATGGTTTTTATCCTTCAGTTTGTTAATATGGTGTACCACATTGATTGATTTGCATATACTGAAGAATCCTTCCATTCCTGGATAAAACCCACTTGATCATGGTGTACGATCCTTTTAATGTGGTAATGGATTCTGTTTGCTAATATTTTGTTGAGGATTTTTGCATCTATATTCATCAGTGATATTGACCTGTAGTTTTCTTTTTTTGTGATATCTTTGTCTAGTTTTGGTATCAGTGTGATGGTGGCCTTGTAGAATGAGTTTGGGAGTGTTCCTCCCTCTGCTATATTTTGGAAGAGTTTGAGAAGGATAGGTGTTAGCTCTTCTGTAAATGTTTGATAGAATTCACCTGTGAATCCATCTGGTCCTGGGCTTTTGTTTGTTGGAAAAATTTTAATCACATTTTCAATTTCAGTGTTGTGATAGCTCTGTTTATATTTTCTAATGCTTCCTGGTTCAGTCTTGGAAGGTTGTGCTTTTCTAAGAATTTGTCCATTTCTTCCAGGTTGTCCATTTATTGGCATATGTTGCCTGTAGTAAGTTCTCATGATCCTTTGTATTTCTGCAGTATCAGTTGTTACTTCTCCTTTTTCATTTCTAATTCTGTTGATTTTAGTCTTCTTTTTTTCTTGATGAGTCTGGCTATCAATTTTGTGTATCTTCTCAAATTACCACCTTTTAGATTTACTGATCTTTACTATTGTTTCCTTCATTTCTTTTTCATTTATTTCTGATCTGATTTTTATGATTTCTTTCCTTCTGCTAATTTTGGGTTTGTTTTGTTCTTCTTTCTCTAATTGCTTTAAGTGTAAGGTTAGGTTGTTTATTTGAGATTTTTCTTCTGTCTAGAGTTAGGATTGTATTGCTATAAACTTCCCTCTTAGAACTGTTTTTGCTGTATCCCATAAGTTTAGGGCCATCGTGTTTTCATTGTCATTTTTCTAGGTATTTTTTTGATTTCCTCTTTGATTTCTTCAGTGATTTCTTGGTTATTTAGTAACATATTGTTTATCCTCCATGTGTTTTTATTTTTTACAGTTTTTTTTTTGTCTGTAACTGATATCTAGTCTCATAGTGTTGTGGTTGGAAAAGGTACTTGATAGTATTTCAATTTTCTTAAATTTACCAAGGCTTGATTTGTGACCCAAGATATGAACTATCTTGGTGAATGTTCCATGAGTACTTGAGAAGAAAGTGTATTCTGTTGTTTTTGGATAGAATGTCCTATAAATGTCAATTAAGTCCATCTTGTTTAATGTGTCATTTAAAGCTTGTGTTTCCTTATTTATTTTCATTTTGGACGATCTGTCCATTGGTGAAAGTGGGGAGTTAAAGTCCCCTAATATTATTGTATTGCTGTCGATTTCCCCTTTCATGGTTATTAGCATTTGCCTTATGTATTGAGGTGCTCCTATGTTGGGTGCATAAATATTTACAATTGTTATATCTTGTTCTTGGATTGATCCCTTGATCATTATGTAGCCTCCTTCTTTGTCTCTTGTAATAGACTTTATTTTGAAGTCTATTTTGTTTGATATGAGACTTGCTACTCCAGCTTTCTTTAGATTTCCATTTGCAAGGAATATCTTTTTCCATCCCCTCACTTTCAGTCTGTATGTGTCCCTAGGTCTGAAGTTGGTCTCTTGAAGACAGCATGTATACAGGTCTTGCTTTTGTACCCATTCAGCCAGTCTGTGTCTTTTGGTTGGAACATTTAATCCATTTACATTTAAGGCAATTATTGATATGCATGTTCCTATTACCATTTTCTTGATTGTTTTGGAATTGTTATTGTAAGTCTTTCCTTCTCTTGTGTTTCCTGCTTAGAGAAGTTCCTTTAGCATTTGTTGTGAAGCTAGTTTGCTGATGTTGAATTCTCTTAGCTTTTGCTTGTCTGTGAAGTTTTTAATTTCTCTGTTGAATCTGAATGAGATCCTTGCTGGGTAGAGTATTCTTGGTTGTAGATATTTCCCTTTCATCACCTTAAAAATGTCCTGCCAGTCCTTTCTGGCTTGCAGAGTTTCTGCTGAAGGATCAGCTGTTAACCTGATGGGGATTCCCTTGTGTGTTATTTGTTAAATGTTTCTTGTATTTTCTTCATTCTCTTTCCAAGATTTTGGGTCATCTTTACTATCATTATTCTGAATTCTTTTTCAGGTAGACTGCCTATTTCCTCTTCATTTGTTTGGTTTGGTGGGTTTTCACCTTGCTCTTTCATCTGCTGTGTATTTCTCTGTCTTCTCATTTTGCTTAACTCACTGAGTTTGGAGTCTCCTTTTCGCAGGCTGCAGGTTCATAGTTCCCGTTGTTTTTGGTGTCTGCCCCCAGTGAGTAAGGTTGGTTCAATGGGTTGTGTAGGCTTCCTGGTGGAGGAAACTGGAGTCTGTGTTCTGTTAGATGAGGCTGGGTCTTATCTTTCTGGTGTGCAGGACCATGTCCAATGGTGTGTTTTGGGGTGTCTGTGAACTTATTATGATTTTAGGCAGCCCCTCTGTTGATGGGTGGGGTTGTGTTCCTGTCTTGTTAGTTATTTGGCATTGGGTGTCTAGCACTGGAGTTTTCTGGTCATTGAACGAAGCTGAGTCTTAGAGTTGAGTTGGAGATCTCTGGGAGACCTCTCCCCAGTTGATATTACATGGGTCCAGTAGGTCTCTGGTGGTCCAATGTCCTGAACTTGGCTCTACCACATCAGAGACTCAGGCCTGATACCCAGCTGGAGCACCATGACCCTTTTGGGAAGTCTGAGGTCTTCTGTCAGCATTTAGTAGGTGTCCTATAGGAGTTGTTCCACATGTAGGTGTATTTTTGATGTATTTGTTGGGGGGAAGGTGATCTCCATGTCTTACTCCTCCACCATCCTGAAGGTCCTTCGTGGCCGCATTTTTTAAATGCTACATATTGTTCTTATTAATACCTGCATTGTACAGTAGGAAAACTGAGACATGGAGATGCCAGGAAACTTGTCCGGAGTTACATATGGAGTAAAAGACAGAGGCAAAATATAAATCCAACCCACCCAGTTCAAGAGACCATGTTCTTTACCAGGACTGTGCTGCCTCTAAATTCAGTCTTGCAATTCATTCAACAAATGTTTTATGAGAGATTGCTATGTGCAGTCTCTCTTCAAGGCTCTGGGAATACAGCTCTAAATAAAGTAAACAAATGCCCTTCTCTTGGCGTTTTACACTCTGCTGACAGATAGTTGCAGACAGATAGTAGATAAATAAACATATAATATGCCAAGTGAGAGAGGCTAATTTAAAAATAAAGCAAGATGGATAAAGAGTCACAACTAGTTACTCGATCATGTCATTTCATGCAGGGTGGTCATGAAAGATCTCTGTGAAGAAGTGACATTGACCTGATTGGAATAATAATAATAATCTCATGTAGATTTCTGGAAGAATAGCACTGAATTCAAGGAATAACACTGCAGAGGCCAAAGGCTCAACAGAGGAGGAGAGGGAGTGGGAAGAAGTTTAGGTCAAACAACTTTAGAGGGAACAAACAACAAGAACAAAGAGTCAAAGTTGAGAGCTTCCTTGCCCAATACAAGCACCGACTTGCCAGCTTGAATACCTAGTGCAGACTGTTCCTGGGTCAGTGAGAGGAGATGAGGTTGGAGAAATACTAGAGACCTAGACCTTGTAGGTCCACTATAAACTCCACTATAAGGAGTTTGGCTTTTGCTTTGAATGAGCTGGGGAACAACTGAAGCTTCCGAGTAGAGACATTTCATGATCTGAATAGACTTTAAGAAGCAAGTGTGGAGGCAGGGACCAGTTAGGAGACTACTGTAATAGCTTAGGCTAAAGATGATTTTGGGTTGGATCTGGATGACAGTGGTGAAGATGGAGGAAAATGAAAAGGTTGTTGGTCAATTTTGAAAGTAAAACTGAAAGGTTTACTCATGGGACTGTGGGAGAAGTCAAGAATTGCTTCAAAGTCTTGTCTTGAGCAGTGGAGAGAATGGAGCTGTCACTGGCTGAGATGGAAGGAGCTAGGCAATAAGAAAGTTTAGGGGAGAGTAAAATGAGGGCTTCTGTGTTTGACACGCTATGTTGACAATGACTCTTGGGCCTCCACGGGGAAATGTTGAGGAAGCAAACACACGAGTCTGGAGCTAAGGGAAGCAGCCTGTCTCAAAACACTGGAGTCATCTTTTCCTTTTTTCTTTTATTCATCATTTCCAACCAGTCACTAAATATGGTCAATTTTGCCTCAAAAAATCTGTCTCACCTGACCTTCTTTCACATTCACTGCCACCTTGATACAGCACAAGCACTTCCCACCCGGGGTTCATTGCAACCTCATCTTACTCAGTACCTCTGTCCTTCCTCCCTTCCATCATTCCTAACAATTGCCACCAGGTTAGTCTTAAAACTCTGATACCTTTTCATTCATCTGCCCCCAAAGCTCCCTGAGTGTCTATGTTTCCTTAGCAGTAGTGCTCAGACTCCAAGGTATAGATGAAATCACTGGAGACAGTCATAAGTACAGATTCACAGGCTCCACTACCAGGGAATCTCCTGCAGCTCCAGGAGCAGCCCAGGGAACTTTATTTATGAAATAACCCAGGAAGTTTGGTTCAAGTTTAAGATACATTGTTGTATTAGACAGTGTCTGTCCATATGGGGTTCTCACCTCAGCTTAGCTGGCGAGTCCGTGAAGGACAGGAGTGATCTCACACTTGGTCTGAGTTTCCTCACCTAGAGTGGCACAGTGCCAGACACACTGCGGAGAGACAATGACTAAAAGAGTTAGTTGCACAAAACTTCATGAGTTTCTTTTCAAGAGCAGCTTTTGAAATCCTGTGGTACCTTACCTATGCTCACAGATATTAGATCAATGAATTCTCTCTTCTGTGTTTTGATTTAATTTAGTCAATATGCTTAGAACTCCAGGAGTCTAACTCTTCAGCTACTAATTTCCTAACCCAAATCCCAAGTCCAAATGTGTGCTTCCCAGTGGGATGACCACATTCCCCTCAGCAACCAGACCTGTAAGACCCAGGCATTGAATCGGAGCCATTTCTAAGGCAGGTGTGGAAGAAATCACTCTGTTAGTGCCCAATTCTTGTTCTACTAATATTTTTCCCAAATTACTAACTAACAATTTTCTACTAGTTAATGAACACTTACTAGTTACAAGTCACCGTGTTAGGTATCTAATGTCCCCTAAATTCTACATGTAGGTAATATTTGTTACCCAGATTTTATGGATTAAAAAGCTTGAGTGTCAGAATTGTTAACTAACTTGCGTAAAATGTCTGATTAGCCCATGGAAAAGCTGGGATTCAAACCCTGTCTCTCCCCAGTGCTGGTGGCCATAGCCTCCTCTGGAGAAATCCCCATTCAGTTACTATCAGATTTCTAGGAAAACTCTTTGAAAAAGTTGCTTTTACTTGTTTTTTTTCCACTATTCCCTCGTGTTCTCCTTCATTCCCTAAAATCAAGTTTCATCCACCATTTTTTTAACAAGGTCACTCAGCCCTCATTTTATCTGACCTTTCGGCACCACAGGACATGACTGATCACCGCTTCTTCTCAAAGTGCTTTTACGTTTGGCTTCACACTCTCCTGTTCCCCATTGTACTCCCTGGGGCTCCTTCTCTCTCTAAACTCACTCCTTAGGTGATCTCATCTAGTGCCTTGATGCTAAATTACATCTCCTGATTTGATATTTTCAATCCCAGTCTTTCTGTGATTTCCACGTGTATGTATTCACTTGGTTGTTCAATGAGCATCACAAATTTAGCTTGCTCCAGGAGCGCTTCTGATTTCCCACCCCCAAAACCTGGTCAGATTTGATCAGAAAAGTCAGATTAGAGCCTGGAGCACTCCAAAGGCAATAGGAGAGGGAAGAAGTTTCAGTTCCCCAACATTGTGCTTGGCCATTGGTGGGGTACGGTTCAAAAAATTAGGCATAAATGGAATCATGAGCATCATTTATGTAGAGTAATTCCATGACTCACTTCCACAAAACATGAGTTCTCATTGAGCCTGTTACATCACGTCCGGGAGACTTCTCTACACATAACATAAGATGGATATTTTATTTAGAAGCATCTTTTTGAGACTGATTTCATGTGGAGAGAAAAGGTGGGCATTGAGAAGAGGAAGGGATAAAAGCTAAGTGACTCCAGAGCCTGATTTTATACTATAATCCATGCACACAGATGTAATATAAGGATACAATGTCAATCTCATGGTCTTAACAACTGAAATAAAGACTGGCCTCACGGGAACTAGAACTGGACCAATCAATGTAAAATGAGGTGCCTCTATCCCTCCTTCAAGGAAGCATATGGTTACCTGTTGCTTCACTTTTTATCCTCTGTGGACCATAGGGTTTTCCTTAGCCCTGCTTCCCTCTCTTCCTCTCTCCAGCTAAATTTGTTCTATTTGCACATGGCCCATCCTGTCATCCAGCCCTGACTCAGCCCCCCACGTTTCAGTCCATCTCTGTGTCTCCTGGTTCAAATCTCAAAGAGAGAAATCTGATTGGTTAATAGACAACAATGGGTTGGCTGACCTTGAGTCAGATGCTTATATCTGTGGCCAGTGAGAGTGGGACAGTGTTTTTCAAACATGGATATCTGGACTCACAAGATCCATGAGCTTGGGCATTTCCCAGTGAAAGGGACTATTTTATAGTAGGTTTCAACCTAGTGCAAATTCTGTAGTTACAAGTTGCAAAGGAGAAAGTTTATGTTTTCCTGATATGCACTTCCTGAGAATAAACTTTACATATGATGATTAGTAAAAATTAAATAAATAGGAATCAAATACTTTGAAATCAAAGCATCAAGGTTAAAAAAAAAAAGGAGAAAGGATTGAAATTAAAAATAAAGGAAAGAAAAGGTGGAAATCAAGAGGAAGAGAACAGAATGCATCAAATGAAATATTTCCCTGAGTGTGTGTTCATTTGAGACTAGTGAATCAGTAAGGAAAAAATGAATTGGGGTTTTGGAGAAACAAAAATGCAAAAAGGAGGGAAAAAAGGGAAAATATTAGTTGGATTATAGCCAGTTTTCCAGCTCCAGACATCTGGAGCCAAAACAAGGAAAGGTGAGGCACTGTCCTTTGCTGCAGCTCTTGCCTCCACGGGGGCTGGTTACTCAGGATATTTACATTAAATTAACGTGGCTGGCTATGGCTGTGTTCAGCACTTGGATACGCGGTTAAATAATCAGTGTGGTTTGACTGCTGGTTTCTTTACTGTGGTTGAATAATTGGCGTTGTCTTGGTTGCAGCTACTTTAAAAATGTGTATGTGCACTTGTTTCTCTTTTTTCTCTCTCTTGAGCAATTTTGACAAGCCCTTGGCAGAAAAGTGGCTGACTGGCTTTTAAAGGGATGCTTTTTCTCCTTGTCATTTATGCTTCCCCAGATGTTTTTCAAGGATTTGAGAATCTTAGAGACTTTTCTTCCTGGGATCTAGATGAAGCTATGTCAGGAAAGAATTCAGTTCACTTCTTTTGTTTGTAGCAGAGATAAGACTGAGCCTAAGGGCATCTGTGGTTTTCCAGAAATGGACTCCCCTTTTCGAGTGATGATTCACGAGGTCCTCAGATCCACCATGAGAATGGGAAAAGACAATTACAATGACCCTTGGATAAAACAACCCTATGGGCGGGCATTTTCCCCCTGTGCTAGTCATTGCTAGATGTCTAAAACCTAGAAGAGTCCTCGATATGTAGTAGGTGCTCAATATTTGGTAAATAGAGGATAGTAACGGTAAAAATTTATAATTCAGGATTGACGTAACTTCTATTCCAGAAATTTGCTTCATTTAGTCATTTTGTTGATTTGTTTAACAATTGTCAAATTACCACAAGCTGTCCTGCCCTGGGAAAGCCACTCCTCTCCAGATGGCTCTGTCTCTTCTCATATCCCCAAACCCAACCATGACTTCAGGCAAATGATGATCAGGGCAATTAATCCTCTCTCAGCAGCAAACTGACTGGGACAGGAGCATCAGGAGACAGCACAAGTCAGGGACAAACCTCAACCTGACAACAAATTCCAATGATGTATGTATATAAGTCATGGATGAAGCCAGAGTCTTTAACGGCTACTCAGAAACTACAGGTTCTCAGGGTTCCATAGGATAAGGAACCCAATGCTCCAAGTTTGAAGTCACATACAGAGAGGAAACTAGTGCTTCAGAGTGGGAAGTGGGAAGGAAAGAGCAAAGCGTTGTTTTTCAAATATGTCTCATCAATAATAGGGTATGTTCACCTCTACTAGAAGTCTAGAATATGCATTTTATGTATGGGAGGATTCTTTAGAATTCATTGATCTTGCTATTTTAATAAGAAGTCATTTCCCTTTATAAAAGGCATTCTTCAACATCTTTTTTAAGAATTACTGACCAAGTGTAGGGAAATTCCCAGGAAAGGTAAACCTCTAAGCCATCACCCCTACACTGTGCTGGGTGCTGTGGAAGCAAGGTGGGGTGATGGCCAGGGAGACAAGCTTAGCAGGTCACTTTCTGGGTGTTCTCACTTATTAGTTTTGGCTGATGTCAGATCACTTAACCTTCTTCAACTTAAATGTCATCAATCTTTACCTTATTAATTTTCTGAAGACTTAAATAATAATGTTTGTCTTATATATAACAAGAGAAAGTAAAATTAAAGTTACAATGAGGCATAATTTTCATCTATCAGATTGGCAAAGATCCAAAACTTAATAACATGTTGCTTTGGCAATGATGCAAGCAGACAACACTCCCGTACACTGGCACAACTTCTATGGAGAACAGTTGACCTATTGAAACAGCACGTAAACCAGATGAAACTCGTTTTGCCTCCTTAAATAGGTTGATTGATTAATTAAACCTTGAGTTATTTTAAAGAACAGCACTGTGCATGTGCAAGTTGGAAGCCCACGTCTCCAGGATGACCTGGGAACTAAGAATCCTCAGTCCACTTAACTCAAATAGAAATGCTGCCACCAGAGTCCTTTATGAAGCAAGAAATACTTCAGTAAAGAAAATCTGACTTCCAACAGCACAAGTAGCTTATATGGACCTATTCAAGACTAGCCAATCATCTTCCAACTTTGAAATTCCCCCAACCCTTTAAATTTCACCCTGAATCCTGGATCAAGGAAATTTAAATCCTGCCTCCTGTCTCCTCGCCGGTCAACCTCACAATAAAGCTCTTTCTTTTCTCAAAAGCTGGTGTCTTGGTACTGGCTTCTGTGCACATGGGGCAGTGCTCTGTAACACTACCATAAATAGATGGAACAATCTTCTATCACAATCTATCTATCACAATTGATCTATCATAATTTAAAATGTACCTCCTCTTTGATGCAGTAATTTCACTCCCTAAACTGTATCCTCTAGCTGTATTAAAGTACTTATGAAAAGATAAATATGCAAGGTTATTCACTGCTGCATTGAAACAACAAAAGATCGAACTTTAACTGCTAGTCAGTAAGGGACTGGTTAAATAATGTATGAAACATCAAAAAATGGAATACTATGCACCCATCAAAAGGATAAGCAAGATATGTCAGTGCTTTATGAAGTGATATGGAACAGTGTCCAAAATATATTAAGCGCAAAAAAAAGGCAAAGATCATTGTTTAAAAAGATTTATTTTATATACATATATAATATCTCTGGGAATGCATACAAGAAATTGATAACAGTGGCCGAGGGAGGTGAGTCCTTGGGTACAAAGGTGAGTGGAGGCTTTCTGGATATAGTGAACTTTTTTATACCTTGTATGTTTTGCACTATATACATATATTTCCTATTCAAAAATACATTTAATAATCTAAAAAAAAACTGGGAAAAAAAAAACACTGTGAAAGGAGCTTCGGTAATTAAATGTATCAATATATCCATGCATGAAACAAAGGTCTATAGCATAAAGCCACCCATCACAAACTCCCCTCATTAGAAGACTATCGGAACAGAGTGCTGACCCAGGTAAGAACTCAATAAATATTTCTGTGATGGATAACTGAATTATATGAATGATTCTATTAATATAAATGGTTAATCATTGAGGGAAATGTGTACAATCTTTGAATTCAAATAGCATGTATGGCCTCAATTTATTTTTTTAATGAACAAAAAAGGAATACTAAATATGGAAGCTTTAAATGAAAAGATTCAACTTAACATCCCTTCTAGGTTAAAACAGAATGCTTCCAGAAGATTTTCAGGGCAGTTAAACTATTCTGTATAATAATAGTATGATATAGATTGGTCAATACATGACATTATACATTTGTCAAAACCCATAGAATGCTCAACACAAAGAGTGAACCCTAGTGTAAACTATGGGCTTTAGTTAATAATAATGTATTGATATTGGTTCATTGATTGTAACAAACATACAATACTAATAAAATATGTAAATAAAAAGGGGAACTGGGCAGGGGGAAGGGGGCGGGGGATATGTGGGAACTTGGTACCTTCCAATCAATTTTTCTGTAAACCTAGCAGTACTTATAAAAAATAGTTTATTAATAATAACAACGATAAAAGAACAAAGTTGGAAGATTTTTTAAAAAATACTTCAGGACTTAGGGACAGGGCAGGAATAAAGACGCAGACATAGAGAATGGACTTGAGGACACGGGGAGGGGGAAGTATAAGCTAGGACGAAGTGAGAGAGTGGCATGGACTTACATATACTACCAGATGTAAAATAACTAGCTAGTGGGAAGCAGCCGCATAGCACAAGGAGATCAGCTCGGTGCTTTGTGACCATGTAGAGGAGTGGGATAGGGATGGTGGGAGGGAGACCCAAGAGGGAGAAGATATGGGGATATATGTAAATGTATATCTGATTCACTTTGTTATAAAGCAGAAACTAACACACATTGTAAAGCAATTATACTCCAATAAAGATGTTAAAAAAAAATACTTCAGCTTCCCGGCACATATAGTTAGGCGCTCAGTAGATATCTTTTGGCTTCAACTGAATCAAAACCAGTGAAAAATGAGCAGGTAAGTGTGAAAGCAGCTTTAAAATGTAGGATGAGTGTGAACTCATCTGTGATATACTTGATAGAATCCTGGGATACACATTTCATTAAAAAGCATTAAATAGTTTGTAATCTTTATTAGTCAATAAGATCATAGATTTTTTTCCCCAAAATACTCTATGCAATACATACTTTTAGCAATAAAGACGTAAGCAATTCTAATGTTAACAATTCAAACCAAATTGTTTGAGAAGCGTTAACCACACACTGTGGAATTTTACATTAGCTTGCTGATAGATAATTTTGCAGTTGAAAGTTTTTTTGTTGGGGGCGTGGGGTGGAGAGGGGAAGCCTATTCCTTTTATATAGATTTTTACAAAATAAAAAGCAAATTCTTAAGACAATTGATAAGTTCTCTAACAAATTATGTTATTAATATTTAGATAACAGTTGATCCAGGTTTATGACATAGTTACAAAAAAGTTTCTTCTTGATATCAACAGTGAAAAACCAGATTTTAAAACAAGGCCTGGCATAGCTTTGAAACATTGTATAATGCCCACTAACGAATTGGCCCCAATTATGGGAGAACTTAAGATGCTATGTCCAAATGTGTATAAGGCGCTACCTTGGAAAAATTACTTTTTGAGGAAAACTGTACTGACTGCCAACCGCAAGCCACAGAGAGTAAAGCGTATTGTGCCTCAAATGATCTATTTGGATTTTAAATCTCTGTTTCATTAATATCTCTCTTTCAGAAAGTATGAAAGTCAAGTTTCCTGAGAATTGGAGCACCTGCTGATTCTGTGAGATTTCCTCTTGTTGAAACCCAGCCAGCATCTTTATCTCCCAAAGCAATGGTGTGGAGCTTGCTTCCCACCCCCTGGAGAACAGCTGCTCTGTCTGCTCTGAGCACAAGCTGGGTCGTGCTGTCACTTGGCATCCTGGGGTTATTAACGACGTTCTTTGAAGAATCAGAAGTTTGTTTCTTACATTTTTATTAATCTTCACACAGTGGTGAGCCCTTAAGCTCCTGCACCTAACACTAATTAGCCTCTAAAACCAAATAAAATAACTAGTATCAACTTCTCCAACGACCTGTGGTGAAAGATCAGGTTACTTTTTCAATCCATCACATAAAAATAATGAATAAAATTAAAAACGTGTGTATGCTCTACCATGATCTTAAGGTCCCAGTGTCTTTGTGGATATAAGGCTGCCATCACCTTCCTGAAGGGGTGGGGCAAAGCGATCTCTATCACCTCTTTATCAAGGGGGCTTTGTAAAGATGATGTGAAATGATAGAAGTTCATTCAAACTTAAATGCAACAAATTAACTGATTTTTTCTATTCAGGATCGAAAAAACACCGCCCTGTCAAGTTCCCCAGCCTATTGCACTGCTGGCAGACATTTATCTGCTCAAGGTTAATGCTGTTGGTCTCCATATTCTCTAGCTTGGAAAAGTTCGTATCTGCAGAGAAGACACCATATCACCCAACTTAAATGATACCTACAAAATAGAAGTCCCCAATTTTTATTATTGGATTCAACAGCCATAAAATTATTCTTCCAAATTGTTATAAAAGTATCAAGTATGTCACTCTCACATTCTCAGGGGCCACTGAGGAACAGTGCATGGACCAGGACCAACTCATGGAACGCGTTGGTAGAGCCCTGGCACAAAGGACTCTTTTCTTCCGATGACACTCTTGGTTTTCCTTCAGGGGCTTCCTCTCTCTCACTCCTAAGGTACATGGGTGCACGACCTAGACCAAGTGAGGTTCCAGCACTTTGCCTAGAACTTTTTGGGAAAAAAGTACTTTTGGCAAAAAAAGTATTTCTATTGAGATTGCTAGAATATACACAGCATCTTTCTTACGTGTTTTTTTTTTTTTTTTGTATTATTATTGGAAAGATTCTCAGTAGTGGGCTGGGACAAATGGTTGTATTTTACATTTATTTTACATTTTAAAGGTGTAGCTACATCAGCTTCCAAAAGGATTTGCATTTCCACCAGTAGTGTTTGGAGATATCCTTAGAACTACTGTCACAGTTCTTCCACATTTTAGCCAGTCTAGTGGGTGTTAAAGTGATATCTCATTGTTTTCTCATTTCCTTTGATCTGACTACTAATTAATTTAAATATTTTTTCACTTGTTTGTTGACATATGGATTTGCACTTCTGTGAACTTTCTGTTTACATCTTTCCCCATTTTCTCTTAGACTATCTTTTTCTTATAAGTTTATAAGAGCTCTTTGCTTATTAAAAACTTGGTCTTTTGTCATCTACTTTATAAATGTTCTTTCCAGATCTTGGTATGTCTATTGACTTTGTCTCTGATTATCTTTTCCATACACAACTTCTTAATTTTTTATATAGTCAAATATGTATGTTTTTGTTCCATTATCTTCTGATTTTCCAGTCTTGGTTATAAGAGTCTTTCTAAATTCTAAGATATATGGCATAGCCTAGATTTTCTTATTTGATTTTTATTTTACTTTTTATATCTAAATTTCTATCTGGAATTTGTATTTTTATAGTTCCTCTTAAATGGATGGCCAGTTTTTCCAGCGTCATTTATTTAAGAGACCACACTTTTCCCACTGATTAAACCATAACCTTTGTGAAGTAAATATACGACAAAGGTTATGGTCTAATCAGCACCATACTGATTTAATTATTAAGGCTATATCATATGTTCTGATACCTCTCATTTCAGTTTTGTAATTTTCTTAGGTATTTTTAGTCATTAATTTTTCTATATGAATTTTAACATAATTTCATCCAATTCCAAGAAGAACCCTGTTGAGATTTCAACTGGAATTGCATTAAATTTATGTATTATTTGGGAGAATTAGCATTTTATTTTGTGGATACTTTTCTATATATTCAGATCTTATTTTCATTCTCGTAATAGTATTTTATAACTATTCATATGGGTCTAAAGTCTTCCTTATAAAATTTATTCCTAAATATTTTATATCTTTTGTCACAAATATACAGAAAGTATTTTTCCAGTTTTCTTTTCTAAGTGTTCATGACTAGAGTACAGAAAAGTTCTTTTTATATTCATCTAGAGGTAGGGACTTTACCAAATTTTCTCATTGCATCTAGTGATTTTTTAAAAAAGCATCTCGGGTTTTCTAAGCATGCAATTATTCCATTAACTATGTCAGTTAGGGATGGGCAAGTTATGCTGTAGTAACAAATAATATCAACATTTCAGGCGTTTATCACAACATAAGTTTTTATTTTTTCACTCATGCAAAAACTGCTGTGGGTCCAGGACAGCTGTGCTCTAGAGTATTGAATTTGCACCATAGGCTGTTTTGATCTTCTAGTCCCACCCCCATCCCTACCCCCAAAACAACTGGAGGCTTCTAGGTTCAGCAGGGCAGGGAAAGAGAGGGCAGGAGGATATAAATGCCTCATCTTAAAAGTGCTGGATGTCACTTCCAGTCCCAGCCCACTGGCTAGAACTGGTTACATCATCCTGCCCAACTGCAAAGGGAGTCTGCATGGCCAAGAAAAGGTGAGGACAACCTAAGTATTGACCAACACTAGTAATGTTGGCCATGTTTGCTGAGAGAATTTTTATATCTTCTTTCCCAATTTTTGTGTCTATCATTACATTTTTTGTTCTTATTATATTTGTTAAAACTTCTAAGGAAATACTAAGTAATAATGGCATTGACTGTCCCTGTCATTTCCAATTTTAATTCAAACGGCTCTAGCGTTTTGTAACTTTGGTTTCTGGTTTCTGTATGTTTTACATCGTGTAATTAGTTTCTACCTATTGCTCCCTTGCCTGGGGTTTTTATTAGCAATGGCTGCTAATGTCTTTTCAGCATTGTCTGATATGATCATATCTTTTTCTCTTTTAATTTATTGGTACAGATTATGTGGCTACATTTCCTGCATTTGGATCTCTAGGATAAATCCCTCCTGGTCTTAGACTGCTATTATTTTGAAACTTTGATGTGTCTCAATATTATAGTGTCTGCATCTGGGTGGGTGGCACCCCAAACAGCTCATCCACTCAACCACTGACTCATCTGACCGTGAGAGCCAAGTGCACATGATGAGAAATCTGGGAAGTCAGCTGCCAGCTGATATTACAAAGAGTATGTGCACACAGAGAGGATGGTGTTGACGTTACATGTATTATCCAAGGAATAAGGGTTCTGTAGGGGCCAGAACCACTTCTCTGACAAAGAGACAAACATACTAAAGGCCCAGATTAAAAGCAGGATGGCAATGCCATGACTGATGCTCAGAGAGAAATGCCAATTTGTGTTTATTCGCGTGCACGTGTGAGTGTATGTATGTGTGCCTGCATGTGTGTATGTGAGTGCATGCATATATATGTGTGCCTGCATGTGTGTGTCTGTGGGTGAGAGTGCATGCACGTGTGTTTGAAGGTACAGGCAGGAATAGATGGGGGTAAGTATTTGGAACTGGTTTTCCAAACTATTACATCCTGTAGTTATGGTCATGACCTTGGGCATTCTCCTGAAGAGTAACTGGAAGTTTTTAACTGGAGTAGTGATTTGGTCAGACTTAGCAGCAGCATGGAGGATTACTTTAGAGGAGTGATTCCAAAATGCTGTCCAAAGTTGCAAAAGCTTCCGAAGTTTCCCTTGTGTAGTAACTTTCTGTTGAAATGAGAAGAAAAATAGGACAATGTATTAAATTCTTTAAAAGTCTAAATGCATTCAATTTAAAGGCCTCTATTCTCCAGTTATTTCCACCCTGCCTTTGTGGTTTCAAAGTTCCCTTTATTTAATAAAACACTAATGTTAATAGTTGGTAGTAAGGATTTTTTAATTTGTTTGTTAATATTTGGCAAAATTAATAAGTTAGTATCTTTTTTCAAAGATAATCCAAATTTTTTTTAAAAATGAACTGATCTATGAAATCCCCAAGTCTGGGAACCACCGGCAGGATTATTTAACCAGAAATATACCTTTGTAATTTTTTCCCAAAATACGCACCCCTGGGCCTTGGGGAAGAATTCAAGTGTAACAGAACTTGTACAGGTATACGTATTTTTCAAAAGCCTCCCAAGTGATTCTGAGACACTTCCCAGGCTAAGAACCTACGATTTAGAGAAAGAGTTGGGAAACACCGAGTGGTCAGCAATGGTGAGAAACTCTAAGAAGCCAGGGCAGTGGGAATACAGGAAGGTTGGATGTGAGAGACTTTTTCTTAGATGGAATTAATAAGACTTGGAATGGTCCTTGAGGGGGTTGTAAGGAAAGATGGAGTTCAGGAGAAGGCCTCAGATCTTCAGCTATGGGCATGACCCAACTTGTTGTGCATGAATGGGGTTCCCATCCATACGAGATTCCCATTCTACTTTGTTCCCAAGAATTCATTCCTCTTAAGAAAGCAATGGAGAGATAAAGAGAAGACTTGTAGAGAGAATGGGGTAGACCTGCAGGATATGAAGTAGGATTAGAATTCTAGAGTAGATGTTGTTTGGTTTCCACTGGTTGTCTGCCACCATGTATTCATATTTTCTAGTCATAAAAACAAAAATAAATAAAACAGGTGAGAGGACACCTATGACTTAAGCCTTCAACTAAGTGGTAAGCATCCTAGCCACCCCCCCAATGGCCAGCTGACATATTGCAAAGTCCCCAAAAGGGCACAGATCTGCTTCTTATGGTTTTCTATCTGCCATATTGCTAAGCACCAAGAGGTAAGCGGTGCTTATCATGTACCTTTTGTTCTTTCACTGAACCACTCAACACTCTGGGAATATCATGTTCTCTTTTAAGGCTTCAGAACTTTTCCATATTCTTTAACCTCTCAGGGTCTCTGTTCCCTTTTCTATAGTATAAGTGGTTTTGACTAGTTCTGAGTTGGCTAATACAGAAGATAAGAAATAAGTTCTGATCTTTCACGCATTCAGCCTATCAAATCTTTTATTGACTGCCTGTGATGGGCCATCAGTTGGATATGGGATGTGAAGAAAAAGGAAGAGTCCAGGTAGATCTTTGACCCAAGTAATTGGGTATGATGGAAAGTGTATATGTGATTATCTATTGATGCATAACAAAACCACCTCAAAACTTAGTGCCTTAACACTACATTCTTTGTTATTTCTCGTGATCCTTTGGGTTGACAGGGCTAAGCTGTGCTGTTCTTTCATGGGGCAAGACCAGAACTAGGGTGAGGTGAATGAAGTGTCTAGGGTACAAGATATAAAGTGCACTCACTCTCAAGGTCCCTGCAGCATCACGATGAGAGTGAGTATCCCATTAAATTTTGTACCTGGTGCCTCACTCCCCTCACCCTAGTCCCAACCCTGGGTTGGGGTTTCTCTCATGTGCTTTTCTTCAGATGGCACCTGTGGAGTCATCTGAAGCTTCCACTGGGCTGGACATCCAAGATGTCTTTTTCACTCACATATCTTATGCCTTCCTCACTCACATGGCTGAAAAAGCTGGGAGCTGCCCAGGCATCTCTTTCTATCTCCATGTACCCTCTCCACATGGCAAGCCTGGCCTTCTTTGCAGCATGGGAGTCTCAAAGTAGTCGGATTTCCTACATGGTAACTGGCTTCTCCAGAGCAAGCATTCCAAGAGGCCCAGGTAGAAGCTGCAAGGCTTCTTGTACCCTCTCCAAGAAGCCCCAGAGTGTCAGTCCCTATCACTGCATTCTATTGGTCAAAGTCACTAATGTCTGCCCAAGATTTAAGGGAAAAGATGTTAGACTGCCTGATCTGAATAGTATGGATATAAAGGGATGAAGGAAATTGATGGAGACGAATTTTGGAGAATATATACCACTGAAAGACCAGGCAACAGGGCTTCCCTGGTGGCGCAGTGGTTGGGAGTCTGCCTGCCAATGCAGTGGAGGCGGGTTCGTGCCCTGGTCTGGGAAGATCCCACATGCCGCAGAGCAACTGGGCCCGTGAGCCACAATTACTGAGCCTGCGCGTCTGGAGCCTGTGCTCTGCAACAAGAGAGGCCGCGATAGTGAGAGGCCCGCGCACCGCGATGAAGAGTGGCCCCTGCTTGCCACAACTAGAGAAAGCCCTCGCACAGAAACGAAGACCCAACACAGCCATAAATAAATAAATAAATAAATTAAAAAAAAAAAAAGACCAGGCAACAAACACATTTTGGGGGTGGGAAATCAGAAGTCCTCTTGGGGTAAGCTAAGTTTGTGATGCTCATTGACCAATCAAGTGAATACATACACAGAGAAATCAGTGAAAGACTGGGATTGAAAATATCAGTGTAATTTAGATGTAATTTAGAATCTAGGCACTGGATGAGGTCACCTAAGGAGTGAGTTTAGAGAGAAAATGAACCCTCAGTGAGTACAATGGGGAACAGGAGAGTATAGAGTCCCAGAATCCAAATGAAAAAGCACTTTGAAGAGAAGCGTTATCAGTCATGTCCTGTCGTGCCGAAAGGTCAGATAAGATGAGGGCTGAGAGGTGACCATGGATCGGGTAGAGCAAAATTTCAGTCATCCTTGATGAGAAAAATGGTGAGATGAATCTCAATTATAGTGAACTGAGGGGAGAGCAGACAAAGTGAGTAAAAGCAACTTTTTCAAGGAGTTTTCATAGAAATGGGATAGTTACTGAGTGGGGACTTGAGGTCTAGGAAACATTTGTTTTGTTTTAAGATACAACAAAGTATAGCTTATTGTAGGTGGATGGGCATGATACAGTAGAAAGGGAGCTAAAAAAACAGCAGAAGTAATTGCAAAGAACGTCTTGAGCAGGTGGGAGGCAACAGCACCAAGACAGACTGGAAACACAGGAGGTGGTGGTCGATGAAATGACATTCCAATTAGAGATTCTGAATTGGAGACTTTCGAGGTAACACAGTTATGGTAATACCTAGATCTAGGGTACGGTTAAGAGTTGGTGCATGAATGTGAGAAGTCAAGGAACTCAGAGGTTGGTTGTCATGAAGAGTAGTGTGGAGAGAAAACCAGTGAGCCAGATGCGGAAACCATGAGGAAAAATGCACCCCTGAGGGAATTAAGCCCGAATGCCCAAATGCACCAGGGATGGCGCTGTGCTGTGTCCACTGGACTGAGATAGAGTTGTGTGCCCTGAATGTCCTCCCCACGCTGTTGCCTGTTAGTGTTGACCACGAGGGGAATTCTGCACCAGATCTGTAAGTGGCAGCAGCATCACATTCTTTGTAAGCTCTGAAGGTGGGGGAGGCCCTAGCGCTGTGGCAGCTGGCTCCCTTCCTTGCTGATTTAAAGCTCCCCTTGGGTCAGCACCTGACCTGAGCTTCCCAAACTCCTGCCACTTTCCTACATCAGCTTCTCTGAGTCCTGGACAAAGTGCGTATCAGCTCGAGGTTTGAAGGTGCCAGCTTCCCCTACGAGTCACCCCCTGTGGCACTGAGGTTGGAAGTGATGAGGGAGATGCAAGTTCCAGTTCACTCCAACTGGTTCCAGTTTTCCTCACAGGTTCAAGGTCCAGCTCTCCTTTCCAACCACCTGTCTGGCCAACCCCAGTGAATTCAGGCTCAAAAACAGACACAGAAGCAACAGACTGCACCGCCTACTGCCCAGCTACCACCTTGTGGGAGGTCCCCTCTCCATAATAAATCCTTCACCTGTCTTGCTCATGGACTCTCCTTTGTGGTCAAGCCGTGGCTGATACAGCATCCGCTGTGATGGACCAACTTCTCCTCTGCGCCCAGAGTGGTACTGTTACTGAACCAGGTTCATTTGCCCGACATGCAGCAAGGCAAACACTGAGATGCCAAGGTTTGCAGCAAAGGGCTTATTCACAAGGCAGCCAAAAGAGGAGATGGGAGAACAAATCTCAAATCTGTCTTTCCGAAGGAGAAGGGCTCAGGGTATCTATGGGATATAGCTGAGCTGTGCGGAGAGTGAGGAAAGGTGATTGGAAATAAGAAAAAGGGGAGGTAATCATCGTTTTGCACAGGCGCAACTAAGCTGCAGGCGTCTTCGTGAGACAAGTGTTCAGAAAATGGCAAATTAGCATGTTCTTAGGGTGGAGTTTTCGGCTCTCCAGTATCAAGAGGTCATGCAGCAGACACTTGAGCATGCTCAGTTGGTGGATGGGTGGTCTTAACCAGTCTTTACCAGCTAGAGCTCAAACTGGACACAGTTGACTCCAAGTTCCTGAAAAACAGCTTGAGCAAACATCTTATTGTTTAGGCTACATGACACTTGAAGGACATGCAAATTTTTTGTAGCAAAAATTAAAGCAAGCTTGGTCAGTGAAGGCAGATTATCAGTTTAATGGATCTAACTGATGTTGACAATAGGTTTCAGTGCTGGTTATGTACCATCCTTGAGAGAATGGAGGAAACAGCCACTCAACTCATTTTATGTCTTCTGCGGTTCCCAGGAGCAATCCTAGTTGAGGGTTTCCTGGAGGAAAGGTCAGTAGGCGACTGTTGGAGTAGCTGACAGCCATTTATAGAAGCTAGAAGTTTCCAAGGAGGAGAGAAGAGAATAGTTTGGAAGTGGGAACAAGGCAGGAACAACAGCCTGTGTACCCCACTTCGAGGGCTGGTGGGAGGTGGGTTATGGAAGAAAAATCAGCCAGGACTGAAGAGGGCTAAAATGGAGGCTGTGCCTCAAAAGACCAGCTGGGATTTGTTTTCCCAGGTTTACTGAGATATGATTAACATATAACATTGTATAAGTTTAAAGCATACGATGTGACAATTTAATAAACATACATATTGTGAAATGTGTACCACAGTAAGGTTAGTTAACACATCCTTCACCTCACATAATTACCATTTTTTGTTGCCGTTGTTATGGTGAGAACATTAAAGCTCTACTCTCTTAGCAACTTTCAAGTGTACAATACAGTAGAGTTAACTATAGTCACCATGCTGTACATTACATCTCTGGAACTTATTCATCTCATAAGTGAAAGTTTGTACCCCTTCACCAATATCTTCTCATCTCCCCCAACTTTCAGTCCCTGTCAACCACCATTCTACTCTCTGTTTCTATGAATTTGGTTAAGACTCCACATACAGGTGAGATCAGATCGTATTTGTCTTTCTCTGTCTGATTTATCTCACTTAGCATAATGCCCTCAAGGGAATCCGTGTTGATGCAAGTAGCAAGATTTTCCTTCTTCTTTTTTCCCCCCTATGTCTGAATCATGCTCCATTAGATACACGAACCACATTTTATTCATCCATTCTTTGTCTATTGATGGACACTTAGGTCATTTTTCTATCTTGGCTACTGTGAATAATGCTGCAATGACCATGGGATTGTAGATATCTCTTTGAGATAGTGATTTCATCGCCTCTGGATAAATACTCAGAAGTGGAATTGCTGGGTTACATGGTAGTTCTATTTTTAATGTTTTGAGGAAACTCCATACTGTTTTCCATCGTGGTTGCACAAATTTACATTTCCACTAACAGTGTACGAGTGTTCCCTTTTCTCCACACCCTCACCAGCATTTGTTATCTCTTGTCTTTTTGATGACAGCCATTCTAACAGGTGTCAGGTGATATCTCACTGTGGTTTTGATTTGCATTTCCCCAATGATTAGTGATGTTGAGCATCTTCTCATGTATTTCTTGGCCATTTTTATGTCTTCTTTGGAAAAATGTCTATTCGAGTTCTCTTTCCATTATTTAATCAGATTGTTTATGTTTTTGTTATTGAGTGGTATGAGTTCCTGTTATATTTTGCATATGAATCCCTTATCAGATACGTGGTTCGCAAATATTTTCTCCCATTCTGTAGGTCCCAGCCAGTTTTACTTAGAGCAAGAATGTGGAGATCCAGCTCAGAAAGCAGGCCGGGAACATGGGAGATTTTGCTGAGAACAAACTGAGAGCTCCAGGGGAAGTGGGGTTTTGGGGGGTGGGGGTGGGGGGAAAGCTCACGATGGGAATCATGACTTAAGCTTAAGTCAGCTTAAGGGATGTACAGAGTGATATGGGGATTAGTGTCTGGGTGATGAGAGATGGCTTGGAGGTCTGGTGGCTATCAATGAAAACCTGGATGTGAGGCAAGGTGGTACTCAGTCTCTGGGGCTGAGGGGGGAGGGAGCTCATTCCTCCTCCTATCTCATCATCATAGCCTCCTTTTCAGCCTTGGTCTTTCTGGCAGCTGACAGCCATGCAGGCCTGAAATGCCATGAGACTGGGGTCCTGAGGTGACCCCAGAGCTCTCAAAGCTCTCAGGCCTTGCTGAAATCTTACTGAGAGCTCTATCAAGGCCAGGATGAGGCAAGTTTTTCAAACAACAACAACAAAACATGTGGACCTCTGGAATAGGTGTTCTCAAAAGTTGGTTCCCAACAGGCAGCAGCAGCATTCCCTGAGAACTTGTTAGAAATGCAGATCCTTGCCCCTCACCCTCACCCCAGTCCTCCTGCATAAGGAACTCCAGGAGAGGGCCCAGCAATCTGGGTTTGAACAAGGCCACCAGGCGAGTCTCACACTCACTAAGGTTTGAGACTCACTATTTTAAAGGAACTCAACAAAACATTGGCTTAAAATGCAGCTGACTGTTGATGTTGTTCTTATGAGCCTAAAAATCACAGAGTATTAAAAATGAAAGGACTTTTTCAAGTGTCCAATCTGGCCTTGAACCTTACAGGTGAAGGGTCCATGCCCCAGAAAAGTATTGTGGTTGGTTTGAGCCCTCCTGGCAGGACGGAGATTACAATTCCAAATAACCAAACCAAAGACAAAAACAAACAAAAACAAAACAAAACAAACAAACAAAACAAAAACAAACCCAGAACCTGGGAAATGGTTGTTCTAATGAGCCATACAGTTGCAGCCTTTCTCTCTCTCTCTCTCTCTCTCTCTCTCTCTCTATATATATATATATATATATTTAATATAGACTGCGATTGTTGTTTGTGTGTTTTCCATTATTCAAGTCAGAGCAACAGGGTCTGTCTCACTTCAACCTGGCTCTTTTGAGGTTTGTTTGGTTTAGTGTTGTTTTGGGGATTGCAGAGGTGCAGCTTCCTAAGGCAGACCCTGAGCCTCTGAGGAATGCAACAGGCTCCGCAGGAACAGGAGGCTTTTCTGCCGCCGAAGTCTGCAGACGCTGTGTCTCTATTCTAACTTTTGCCATTCCCATCTCACCGGGCCCCCGGGGACAGGCAGACAGCCGAACTCCGTGCGCACTGGAGCCCCGGCTCCCTCGGCTTCTGGAGAGGAGATTTAGCCTTAATTTTTGTGACAGATGGAGTTGATAGTCTCTCCACGGAAAGGGGAGGAAAAAAGCGCCAGTTTTTGACAGGCCGCAGACGCCGGGTGCCTCTGGTGGTCGAAGGCTGCGTTGCGCCGCAGTTAAGGTAGTTCGCAAACTCCCACGCCTGGATCGCAGAGGCTGCTGTACCTGGGCGGTTTCCCTTAAGCCGAGAGAGATTGAAACATGCGCTTTAATAGAAACCTTGGAGGGTACCAATTTATCCCCTTCCTCTATGTTGTGACTGCGGCCAGATGGTACTGCTCAATATCCCTAAAGATTTTTAATACTATTACTGTTTTTTCATCGCCGTCCGTGTTAGAAACTTATATTCTTTAAAAAAAAATTAATTTGGCTTATTGGATTTCTGGCTTGCAATTGGCAATGATGTCTGACCCCAGGGCCATACTTGTCATTGGCGACAGGGTGCTGGGGGGTGAAGGGGTGGTAGAGAAAGGATTTGCAAATATCTCATCAGTATCTCCCTAACTAAAGCGTGTGCCTCTTTCTTGTGTGCATTTGGATTTTTTAAGTTTAAACATCCCGCATCAAATTCTCTGATTTCTCTCCTCCCCCTGTGATGATCAGGCAAGATGCGGATCTCGAAAAACAAACAATTCTGAATCCAGTAGAAAGCACACATGGGGGCCAGGGACAATTAATAAAAGTACCTAAAAAAAAGAAGAAGAAGCACCAAACAAAAAGGACCGTGGACGAGCCGGTTGCAAACAGCTGCCCCTGAGCTCTGCCCTCTGGTTCTGTGCTCCAGCAAGGGCTCCATATCCGAGCCTCCTTAAGAGTAGGAGGAGCTCCCGGGCCTCTGTCAGGCTCCTTAAGCCGCTCCTTTCAAGCCCTGAATGCCTGAATGTGAGCTGCCCACCACCCTCCCCGCCCTCCCCCACTCCGCAACCCCACTCCAGCGGCTCGTAAAAAAAAAAAAAAAAAAGTTTCAACAACAACAGGCGGGACCAATAGCATCTCGAAAAGCCGGGAAAGGGGGCCGAGCAAAGGGCGAAAGAGAGTGGAGAAAGGAGAAAGCGGGCAGGCTCGGAGCGCGCGGGGCCAGGGCTCGGCGAGCCGGAGGAGCGTTGCTAATGTTTTTGTTTGTTTGCTTTTCCATGCATGCATAATGAGGGGGCACCGCGGCACCACGCGGGGGCTCCCGGCCCACTTTTGTATTTAAAGCCTCGCTGCGAGCGAGTCCGCAGCCGGGCTCAGCGGATCCGCTCCCCGGGCTCCTTGTCACCCGAGAAGCCGCCGCCGAGGGAAGCCCGGGAGCCGCTCTCCGGCCGCGCTGAGTTTCCCGTTCTCCCCGCGCCGCCCGAAAAGAGCTCCCCGGAGCTCGGCCGAGGCCGGGGTCGCCGCGGGCGGAGGGGGAGGGGACGCGGGCGGCCGGGCCGCGGGAAGGCGGGCAGCGCCGGGACGCGAGCCAGGAAGCGGCGCGATGCGAGAGCCCGCGGCGGCGGCGGCGGCGCGGCGCTGAGCCTGGGAGGAAGGAGCCGCCGCGGCCGCACAACGGATCTGCAGGCGCGGAGCAAAATGCACCCACGGCGCCGCGCGGTCCCGCAGCCCCGCCGCGACCCCGCGGCCCGCAGCCCCCCGGGGCGGCAGTGAGCGCCTCCCGCCACTGCCGGGGGCCGACCGGAGGGGTTCTCCGCGGCCTTGCACTTCTAGGAAGCCCCTGCAGTCCCAGCGAGAGCCGACCTTCTGCAAGCAGCGGGGCACCAGGCAGCGGCGCGCATGGATTTATGAAAACACTCATGCAAGAAGTTGGCAGGACTGGGGCAAACTTTTCCGCCGGCTCCGCGTCCGCCGCTCCCCGCGCCTCGTGTCCTTTCCGCTCCTCGCCCGGCGGCCGCCGCTGCCCGCGATGGTGGCAGGGCTGCTGGGCGGCGGCGGCGGGGCCCGCGGGGGGACCGTGCCGGGCGCCTGGCTGTGCCTGATGGCGCTGCTGCAGCTGCTGGGCTCGGCGCCGCGGGGCTCCGGGCTGGCGCACGGCCGCCGCCTCATCTGCTGGCAGGCGCTGCTGCAGTGCCAGGGGGAGCCGGAGTGCAGCTACGCCTACAACCAGTACGCCGAGGCGTGCGCGCCGGTGTTGGCGCAGCGCAGCGGGGGCGACGCGCCGGGGGCCGCCGCCGCCGCCGCCGGCTTCCCGGCCTCGGCCGCGTCCTTCTCGTCGCGCTGGCGCTGCCCGAGCCACTGCATCTCGGCCCTTATTCAGCTCAACCACACGCGCCGCGGGCCCGCCTTGGAGGACTGTGACTGCGCGCAAGACGAGAACTGCAAGTCCACCAAGCGCGCCATTGAGCCGTGCCTGCCCCGGACGAGCGGCGGCGGCGCGGGCGGCCCGGGCGCGGGCGGGGTTATGGGCTGCACCGAGGCCCGGCGGCGCTGCGACCGCGACAGCCGCTGCAACCTGGCGCTCAGCCGCTACCTGACCTACTGCGGGAAGCTCTTCAACGGGCTTCGCTGCACCGACGAGTGCCGCACGGTCATCGAGGACATGCTGGCCGTGCCCAAGGCGGCGCTGCTCAACGACTGTGTGTGCGACGGCCTGGAGCGGCCCATCTGCGAGTCGGTCAAAGAGAACATGGCCCGCCTGTGCTTCGGCGCCGAGCTGGGCAACGGCCCGGGCAGCAGCGGCTCGGACGGGGGCCTGGACGACTACTACGACGAGGAGTACGACGATGAGCAGCGCGCCGGGGGCGCGGGCGGCGAGCAGCCGCTGGACGACGACGACGGCGTCCCGCACCCTCCGCGCCCGGGCGGCGGCGCTGCTGCGGCGGGCGGCCGCGGGGACCTGCCCTATGGGTCCGGGCGCAGGAGCAGCAGCAGCGGCTGCCGCTCGGCGACCCGAGGCGCCTGGACCCCGCTCGCCTCCATCTTGCTGCTGCTGCTGCTACCGCTGCTCTTTTAACACTCGCGGCCCCCCGCCGTCGGCCACGGGAGGGTCGGCGCCGGGGCACCTGTGGCTCGGGAACAGAGGGGTGGTCGGGGGTATTTTCCAAAACGTTTTCTAGGTGGTTTCTGCCTAGCCGGTCTCCCCGCCTTGACTCTTGGCACGACCTTCGCCTCCTCTCCCGAGCAGGACTTTTTGGACATCCTCCCCTGCCCCCATTCCGGGTTCCAGACACTCCCCGCAGAAACCAGCCTAACTCCGGACCCCCGACATGAAACGGGCCTGGGAGGACGGAACCGTAGTCCTGGACTCCGAAGAGAGGATGCTGACCAGTGGGGTCTTAAGAGTTTCAAGGGACTGGGTTCGGAACAGGGGTTTTGAAGGAGGATTTATATTTGCAGAGGGGCTGTTTATTAGCGTTTCTCCTGCGAGGGGGGGAAAAGTGCCGGTAATCGACTTTTATTGTGGCCAGTGAAGACATTGCAATCGTAACCAATTCATTCGTTTAGTCTTGGTATCCGCGCCCAGAATCCTCAGTTTTTTTGGGGGGGTGGGGTGGGGGGCGGGCGGGCAAGCATGAGAGGGGTTAATTTTCCTTAATTAGTTTTGGGTAAATTTTAGCCCTTAATTTCATTGCCACCACTCTGATCTCTTAGCACATTTCTTAGGATTAAGGATCCAAAAATTCTGATCTAAACAGTTGCTAGTGGTGTTGAACAATGCAACTTTATATTTAAAAGAGCTCTGCACTGCCATCTATGAAAGCCTCTTTATGATGTTTGTTTTGTTGTCATTATCTTTACATCAAGAAATTGTACGTACAAATATGCGGAGAATATATATTGCCTCTGCTTTTATCAGGGCGCTCACCCCTGGTACTTCGTATATAAAATGTATTAAAACTGGGGTTTGTTACCAGTTGTTGTATTTTGTATATAGAATTTTTATAAATTGTATGCTTCAGAAATAATTTATTTTTTAAAAGAAATTAAAAAACTTAAATCCGCACCCATGGTACACCTTTCCTCCCTGAAATGTAAAGAATCCGTTTGTCACCAGGGATCCAAAACCACAGTCCGTTGTGAAGTGTGCTCTATCTAGAACAATTTTGAAATGTACAGTGTATTTTATAGATTTGAAGTTAACATTCTTATTTTCAAGAGAATTTATGGACGTTGTAGAAATGTATAAACGCATTTCCAAACTGCCTTAAACATTGTATTTTTATAGACATTGTTTTTTAAAAAAAGAAGTCCTATGTTTTAAGTAACGGTGGCTTTGTGTATTTTTTTGTTGTTATTTGATTTTATTAAAATGTGTACATCAGTAAAGAGTTTTAAATAATGAATATGGTGTAGTTACTTTCCAGAGTTACATTGTGGTTAACCCAATAATGGGTGAGGAGGGGGGTGGAGGAGCCACTGGGAATCTATCAACCATCAACTGAAATTAAAATACAGTACAAGACAAGAAATGAGGGCTATTATTTCTGCCTTCAATATAATGAACAATTAGACATCTGTAAATGAGGCAGCTACAAGATATAATTTGACTGGTCTCCATTGATATTTACGTTTGTGGAGAGGCTTCACATCATTTGGGACTAACCCAGACATTTCTTTCCCCTCCCCCTTTCCACTGGGACCCTCCCCTTGCCCCCCACCCTCCGGAGCGTCCTCTCTGACTATTAGACATTCTCATACAATCAAACATGCCAATAACATCTGTTATCAATAGGTCTCAGGAAACCTGGGAAACTCAACTTCAAAGTCATTTTCGCACTTTGAGTAAAAAAGTACAAAATTTTGTTACAAAACATTCGGGCGGGCAAAAGTAAACATACTGGGGAGAGGAACAATTACCAGAACTTGTAATATTGTTGTGAGGAGTTGTTTAGCAGTGGGCTGAGGGCTGGGCTCCTGCCAGAGCTACTGATCTACACTCAAACGCCCTTAGATAAATAATTACACTCTTAAGCTGTGTCGAGTGCTGATACACTTGACCTTGTAAATAGAAATGTTTGCAGTAGGAATAAACTCCGGCATTGGAAAATCTTTTAAACATTAACACAAAAGAGAGCGCTCTGTCCTCTGGGGATTTGAGTCTGAACCTCGCCAAGCTAGGCACTTGCAAGGGGGAAAAAAAGTTTATTTATCTTCTATTCCTGGTGTTTATTTAAAGCTTTTCATTTTAAACTCGGTGATTGGAAGGCAAGTCAGGAGTTTAAAAGTCACCACAAATAAACTTTGTCTGAGGGGTCGACAGATTAGCAAGATCTCGTGTCTCTTTATATGATATTAACATGTGCTGAGAAAACACAACCAGATTTCTCTGCTGCCTGAAGTAATTAACAAAGCTATGCCCCCTTCCAACTTCCTCCCACCCACTCCCACCCCCTACTTTCCAGGTTCTTTTGCCTCTAATTCACTCTCTTCCCAGCTTTTATGGAGGGCTTCGAGGCAATTCTTATTGCGTCTAAAACCAAGATTCATATATGCATAGCATCAGAAAGTCTGAGATAGTTGTGGTGTCAGACCAGCCCAGGAGAGTGGTGTGTGGCTAGAACCCCGTCACCTGAATGGTTGAGTAAACATATTGTTAAAATAAAGCTGAAAGCGTTGTTTCTTTGGGAAGTGAACAAAGAGTATTCCAAGAGACTTGTGAATGAAATCAGCTTTCTTTACAAAACGACGAGTTAGCAAATGCTTCTGCGTTTGTCCTTAAATATATTTAAATCATCTCCTCCTCATGTTATTTTAACACATTCTTGACTAAAAGTTAAGTCTTTGTCCCAGTAAAAGGCCCAGTTTTCCCCAGTAAGAAGTAAAAGGCATTAGCACTAGAAAAGGCTTGATAATTAACTGCTACAATAAACTCACGACTTGATTTTACAGGGTCCTGTCAAAAGCATCTGCCCGGAGTAAATCAACACAGCTCGCTCTTGGGGAGTGAGGACGTGAAGCTTTATGCTTTCTTCCTTGGAGAAAGTGAACACTGATCGGTGGTCCATTTTAATTTAAACAGTTCTATGCTGGAGCCCTGGGGCCCCTCATCCCTCTGCAGACCTAGTAGATTGCAGAACAGGTTGCTGAGATGTTAGGTTACGGGATTGGAGGTTGCCATCTGTTCCTAGACCGAAAGGATTTTTACAGTTGTTGACATCTGTAATATCTCACGGTGTCTGGGGAGCCTTTGGAATTTTGGACATTTGAGATGGCCAAATGTCTCATGGACAATGCCTGGAAGTACCATTACGGAAGGCAAAGGTATCCCTGACTTTTCCCGGAGATCTTAAAGAGCGCCAGACTTCTAACAGAAGTCTTCCAGAGTGAGAGCAACTCCTTTTGGATTTCATAGAAAATCTGTGTCCTCCCGGCTGCCCCCATTTCCCCGTTAGCAGGTTTGCATCCTCAGTGACAGTTTGTCTTTGGAGGCACCTCAGTGACAAATGTTTAAGGGAGTGTGGGACAATGGTGGAGAACAAGGGGGCAGTTCATTGAGCTGACAGTGACCATACAGTAAATGGAAGGAGGTTCAGGCTTCACTGCTCACCCAAGGACACGGCAACGCTTTTGTGTATGACCACAATGGACATAACATAAGGTCTCTGTTTATTTTCAACAATATCTAGCCATGTACGCGGGCAATATACGTATGTCAAGTGAAAAAATGGCTGGAGGGAACTAAATTCTTGCACTAAGTGATAGGACATCCCTTAGCGTGGGCAGGGCCCTGACCAATGTCCATAAGTAAGGAATAGCTCCTGGTGCCAACTGCCACAAACTTAAGGGGACGCCACGCTCTGACACATCTGGGGTGCACTGCAACTCTCCCACTGGGGTCCACATGGGTGAAGACGACTTAGAACCAGCAGTCTCTCTTGGTTGAAGAGTCAAGAGAAACCACATGGACTGGAGGGGGTCTCTTACTCACCACTCCCAACATATGCACCCCGACTCCATCCCAGCAATGCTGTGTTGTATAGAATAAAAAGAGGGGGAAAGTGACAAGAGAACTTTCAGAGACCTCAAACTCTGCATTGAAAACCTTTCTACTTTCAACTTTACCTTGCATGATTAGTTCACTGGTTTCAACCGTGGAAGTTCTCAAACGTAACCTCGTGTGCCCCTTTTCGAGCCTGTAAAAAGAAAAGCACACATTATTTGGTTTTTGACCTCTTATACCTAGGACCTTCTGAAACACTGTCAGCTGACCCGGTTTCTCCCAGCTCCCCAAGAACAAGGTTGTTGGGAAGCATCGTGTTACAATGGGAAGCATCGTGTTACAATGCCTATGGCCCAACAGCAGTTCCCGTTCCCGGAGGCTTGGGTTTCCAGTGGGTCTTGCAGCCTGTGGGTTAAGTAAAGTTGGAGGTTACTGTATTCTATTGGAGGGGTTGCTTCTGCTGGACAGTTGAACAGCTTCACCCCTGACTATTTGAATGACATAAGTAATGTGCTATTAGCATAAATACCTTCTAAGGCATCCATTTAATCAATTTCTTAAATAACAGAATGATCTACTACAAAATAGTGGACTGTATACACTATATTTTGGCACAAAGATGGTCATTCTTCCACTAGTAACCAGGGGCTCTAAATAAATGATTTCAACAATGTTTTATTAAAGGACGACAAGAGCCCTCGAGCTGCATTAATCGGGGAGAAGTCGAGTGGCACTTTTGTTATGGAAATGTTAAGCACATAATAGCACTGCCAAACAATGTAGACCCACTTCATTCTTTCAGCCATGCTGACACCTCTTAAAGAGGAACGGCAGGGAAGGATGTGGGAAAGATCTGCTTTGCGAGGAAGCTTTCAGCTAATATTTTGGAGGGCTACCTTCAAACCCTGTGTAATATGCATGCAATGGAAGCAAGAAAGGCTGCTGAGAGACTGGAAGGGTTTCCTTACCTTATTTCAGGAGCTTGGGCTCCATAAGAAAATCAAATGTCTACGTTTTTTGACATGGCATTTGTCAAAATTATCTTTTGGTGATTTTGTAGTGCTGCGAGTCCAATTTTATAATGTGGATCAAAGACAGTTTCTCTCAATGGTGCTGATATATACTGTATGTAGCTTTACCGAGTTCCCCTTAAGCAAACGGTGAGTCTGCAAACAGGTGAAAACACACGTCACCAAGGACATCTTCAATCTGTAACAAAAAATAAAGGCATATTATCTATTTCCAGACTTTATGGACACCATTATATTCTCTGGTTATTAATATGAATTTTTCTAAGTTTATTTCTATATTTAAATATAATATATTTGTGGGTTCTTGGATGGCAGAATGGAGTCATATCTCACAACCAAATCCTATTGTATATTTTGATCCCTGATCAGATGTTACTAAGTACCAAAATAAGGAACAATTCAGTGAGATTTGAGGACTTTCTCATAGACACCTCTGTTATGAAAATGCCAGTCAATTAACCTTAATTTTAACCCCTGTCTGCTGTTACCTATCAGGTAGTTACACCTGTTTGGAGCATCCTTCTGTAGTGAACATTGAAGTAAGCTCTTAGGGTGACTAAGACCTATGTCTGTAACCCTGAACAAGTGAGGGGAGGGGAGGGGAAACAAAAAGAGTTTGCTTGGTTCCATAGGCATCTGTTGAGGGGCTACCAGTGTGTACATGATGCGGTCTCATCCCTGCACAAGCTGGCCATCAGGATGTGTCCTTTCAACCTCAAATAGAGAGCACAGAGGAGGATGATTGGATGACTTAGCCCGACTCTGGGTGTAAGGAAACTTGGAGAAGGCGACACTGAAGCTAAGTATGAGGACAGGAATGGACATTAGCAAGAACAGTGGGGAAGACATTTCCATCAGAGGGAACCACATGTCCTAAGACATGGAGGGATTGAAAAGCATAGTGTGTGTGTGGGGGGGCAGGTATGATCGTGTCACCACCAAAATATAAAGTGGGAAGTAACAAGGTTGGGGCTTGAAAGAAGGGCTAATACCAGGTCACAGAAGCCTTGAATGTCATTCTAGGCATTGACATTACCCTGCTCAGTGCCCATGACAGGAAACCTCTGAGAATTCCCAGCTGAAGACTCCAGAGGTTTACCTTCTTGAACAGAGTACGTGATGGTTTTAAGGCATGAAGACCAGAGACTGGGACAACAGTTACTGCCAGGTCCCATAAAAAAAGAAAGTCAGGCAACTGAGCTAGAATAGTGGCAGCAGGAGGAGGGAGAAGGCAGATTCAAGACACTATGACTGGTCAAACATGGAGCGTTCAGGGAGGGCGGAGGCTAATACGACCGCTGGACTGCTGGGTTTCTGGCTCAAAAAACTGGTGGATGATGTCATGTTCCGTCCTCAAGGAAGAAAGATTGAGGGGCTAGTTGTGTTTGACGATATAAGGAATATCCAGTTGGCGGTGCACTGCAGAAAACCAACTATAGGGCTGAAGCTCGAGACAGGAGTCGGACTTGGAGAGTGGTCATGGTGAAGACTTCTAGGAGTGAGGTACCCAAAGAGTGCGGAGAGAAGAGGGCAGTGGGCAGAGGAAGGAGTGCCCAGGAAAGGAATCCCAGAAGGGAAAAGAGAAGGTCAGAGACATCTTAGGAGGAGCAGGAATATGAAATCATGAAGCTTCTGGACATGGACAACTAAATTTGCAAATGCTTAAGAAACCAATACTATTGCTTAGAAAGAAAAATGAATTCACTGGAGTTCTAAGAAAATATGTGACCAAAATATTCTTCATTATAACAGTAGTAGTAATCACAATTATAATCACAACTAACTGTAGGGAAATAAAAAGTACCAAAATATGCCACGGCAGTAATATAATAGTAATAATAAAAAATAGTGATAGTTAATATTATTGAGTGATTATTATTATGTGCCGCACAGTGCTGAGCATATAACATTTCATCGTTACAGAAACTTCATGTTGTTTTTATTATTATTTCCATTTGACAGATGAAGAAGCTGATGTTTAAGTAAATTGACCAGTGTTATTCAGTGCGTAAGTTGGTGAATATACAATCTAGGTCTGTTTGTGTCCAGAGATTGAGGTCATAGCTTTTGTAACATATTGATTCTCAAAAGGTATATGGTGGCATTGCAGGTAACTATTATTTTCTTCCTTATATATTTATATGTTTCCCAAATTTTATCAATGAGTATATATTACCTTACTCTCAAATTTAAATGTGGTTTAACTAGTAGTATTCAGAACCACAAGGAAGAAATAAGAAAGCGTAGTTTCACACCTGTGATAACTGCTACCTTTACTTACACTTCAGAGGGCTGTGCCCACCCTTCCCTTCTGCTCAGTCTACCTCAAATTCTCATAAAGAAGTGATCTTTTATGAAGCCTAAAATAATTCAAACTGTAAAATTACTCTATTTGAAAAAGCACATGACAAATAAAAATAAATCGTAAAAACATTGCTTCTTGTTAGAGCAAGAAAAGTCTCAAGAGATCTTTTATTCATCAACTCATTCATTTCTTCATTCATCCATTCATTCAATCAATGTTTTCTGAGCACTTACAATGGTCCGAGTGACACTCTAGGCACGAGGCATACAGCAGCGAACCAAAACGTGAAACTTCCTGTCCACAAGAAGTGCAGGCCATGCTAGAAACCCGTTTTCTGAACTTTTACCCTTGTGCTTTGTGGTCTTGTAAGAAGACCATTCGTTCTTCCTCGGTTAAAGAAGGACCACACCATCTTCTGTCTCTATATCTGTTCACTAAGCGTTTTGTTTATCTTTCCTTTCTCAAAATGTGTTTGTGCCTCACAGACACGTGTGGGGAAATATAAACTTTCATATGTATGGCTAATCATTCTGGGTTTTTTAAATATGTTTTACAAGTGGAAGAATTAAATCCCATAATTTCCAGTTCATTGTACAGTTGTCTTCTTCTAGGAAAGTTCTGATAGAAGAGTTAAGCCCAAAATTATTATAGCACTTTTAGGAGCTGAAGTATGCCCTAATTCTTGACATGTGCCTAAATGAAAATGTATGATTATATTCCAGCAGAACAAATTATCTGTGAGTAAGTTAATCACAAACTTGCGTATTATTTTTTAAAATAACCATTAGTAAGCTCTAGAAATAGACAACAGGCTCATATGTCATTTAAATTGTCAAATGGAGTCCTTGTTCACTGTCACGCTACTGTTTTTTCTTTTCGCAAAATTCAGTCTTTGGAAACAAATAGTACTTTTTTTAAAAAAGAACTGCTGATATTTAGGATGCTGGCAGGAAATTGGTTATTTTATTACTTGGTTTCTGTTCATCACAGACCACCCCAAAACTTAGTGACTTAAAGCTGTTATCATTTATTTGTTCACGATTTTGTTGGTAGGCAATTTGGACTGGACTCAACTGGGAAATTCTCTGCTGACCTTTTCTGGGCTCACTTGGCTATGGTTAGCTGGGGGTCAGGTAGGGAGAGGGTGTGTTCTTGATGGCCTCATTCACATGACTGGCAGTTGGCTGGTGTGACAAGGGCAGCTGAGACATGTGTTCCTTACATCTAGCAGGCTAGCCCAGGTTTCTTATTATGACAGCTGGACTCCGAAAGCACCGAGAGAAGGAAAGCACCAATGTGCAAGCACTTTTCAAGCTGCCACTTGCATCACATTTGCCAATGTCCCCTTGTACAAAGCAAGTCACATGACCAGGCCCAACTTCAAGGGTAGCGAGATAGACTCCACATCTTGATGAGAAGAAAGGCAAAGTCCAGTTGCAAAGGAGCATGCACTCAGAGATGGGAAGAATTATAGAAGCCAATTTGTAAACACTTCCTCAATAAAGAATATGTTCCTAGAATTCTGCTGGCATGATAGGAAGAAAAAAATGGAAGAGAGCAATTTATAGCTTTAATTTTCAGAATTTATAGAATGGTAGATCCAAAAAGCTAAACAAGGCCTGAAATAGTATTCTATTTTTTTATTCACAAAAACTTGCAATGTGATATGATACCTAGTAGGACCATTTCTTCACTTTCTTCTACTTCAAGACGTTTTACTTTACGTAACACTGTACTTTTTGTTTCCAGAAGAATTTTAGAATTAACTTCTGAAATTTCTTTAAAAAGCCTTTGTTGAAACTTTGATTGGGATTGGATATAATTCATAGATCAATAGGGAGACAAATGGTAGCTTTATAATAGTGAGTCTTTCCATCTTTCCAATTAGATAAATATTATATTGATCCATAAATAGGTCTTACTGTAAATTTTATATCTTCTTTTTTATTCAGGTTTTGTTTATTTCTTTTTAGATTTATTTCTAGGTACTTCATAGTTTCTGTTGGATGATGATGGTAATGATCATGATGATGATGATAATGATGATTACATTGCCTAATTCGTCATTACTGATTATAGGAAACTTGGGTTTTGTACGTTGTTCTTGTATCTAAACACCTTGTTGAACTCTTATGGGCTCTAGTTATTGGCAGGAGACTCTTTGATTTTCTAGACATATAAAAAACATATTAACGATTCTCAAACTTTTTGGTCTAAGGAAGATTTGTACTCTTAAAAATTACTGAAGATTTTGTCTATGTGGGTGTGAAGAGTTAGGGGGCACAGTTTCTAAGACTGCTCTGATTTCTGACACCAGTGCAAGTTTGAGGTTCAATAATTCACTAGGAGGACTCACAGAACTCAATGAAAGCTGTTATACTCACAGTTATAGTTTATCACAGGGAAAAATTTCATAGAGCAGAATCAGGGGAAGTATTATCTGCAGAGCTCCCATGCTCTCTCCTCATGGAGTCAGGATATATGTGAAAATACACGTAGATTATTGCCAACCAGGGAAGCTTGCCTGAACCCAGGGTTCAGAGATTTTTTTGGCTCCGTTATGCACGCATGATTGGTTGATTGATTGATCAACCAATCATGAGTACATAATGGTTGATTGACTGTGGTTGATCTCAGTCTCCAGGTCGACTGATACCATGTGACCCATAAATCACATTATTGGCCTTTCTGGTATAGCCAGCTCCTACTATAAGGTGTGGCCAGCCCCTATCTTAAATGACTTCCTTACTACCTGTTTAGCTCACCACCTCCAAGCAAACAAAAATTACCTCCTAGAAGCTGAAGGCAAAGACCAGACCTCTTTTGGGGCAAGGTTATCCCAGTGGGTTATGTATATCAATATTTACCATATTATAAGTCAGAGCAGATATATTTTAAATGTAGAATAAATAATTAAAAATAATAAACCTATTACATGTTAACATAAATAATACATTTTAGTGGAAAGTAAATCTATTTTCCAAAAAACAAATTAGTAAGAAGGCAGCTAGATTTTTATATCTGCTTCTGCATTCAATCTATTCCAATATGATACATGAGATACCTTATATACATATGTATATGTGGATATATATAAGGCAGGAATAACTTAATTGTCTTTTCAGATAATTGTGGATATTCTTCTTTGATACACAACACTTAATAAATGGTAGATTTTTAAAGGTTAATTATAAGGTAGATCTGAAACCATATCAATAGACATTTCATAATCTGTGATGTTAATTCTTCTATCTTGACATTTATATGGAACTTTCATCCATGCATGATTTTGTAACACCATCCATTGGTCTTTTGAAAAATATTTTTTATTGAATTATGAAGATAATTCAAATATCAACACATATTAATTTATAATATTAAATAAACAATGTTTGTTAGTATCACCACCAGTCTCATCATAAAATTCTCTAATTATTGGAATTATATTAGGCTCATAGTGCAGGATACAAGTTTTCCAAAATTCTCATTTTTGCATGCAAGATCAAATGTTATTGTTGGCAACAAATCCTGTTATTTTCCTTTAATTGTGTTTATTTCTAATAAAATGTTTGCCAAATATCCAAGTCTGAATAAAAACTAGTTTATCTTTCATTCTTTCCTGTAAAAACAGTGTTCAATGGAAAATGGCTAGTTCAGTTCACAACTCAAGCAACCACACAGGTGTTTTTCTTTGAGAAAAACATTTAATGCAGAAGAAATATATTATGTGTTCTTCCTATTTTGTCATACAGAATATTAAAAAGATGTGTACTCAAGGGTAGAATTTAAATAAAATTTCTATTGTTTCATTAAGGACGTTCTTATGTGACACCATCAAATATTTTTAGTATAAGTGCATGGCAGTGAAAAATATGACTACTGGTATAATTTTGTGCAAGTGCCCTGATTTGTGCTAAATCACTATCAGTTTTAGTCACCACTGCTTTTGCTCCACCATCAAATGTCAACACAGTGAAAAAGGAAAATAGTGTCTTGGGATTATTATGAAAACAGTTTTGACCTCGTGATATGCCTGAAAGTTATTGGGGGATGCTCCAGGAATCCATACATCACTTTTTGAAAACTGCTGCTACACTTTTTCCTTTCTAATGTTTATAATGTTTATACCTCATAATTAATTTTCATGTCATATTGCCCTGGCTAGGATTGCCAGTACAATGTTAAATAGAAAGGCATGATAATAGGTGGCCATTCTTCTTGTATGCTGAAACTAGGCGTATTAGTTCTGTTTCTATTATGATGCTTGATATAGGTTTCTAGTACATGCTTAATGAAATTAAGGAAAATTTTTTTCGGTTTATTTATTTTCAGTTTATTTTTTGTTTATTGGTCTATGAGAAATTCTACTTCATGAACTATTGTTGGTGATTTATACTTTTACAAAATAAAATCAATTTCATCTAGATTTCTAAAACATTTCTATACATTGTATAAACTATTCTCTTTCAGATTTTTAATATCTAAATTTTGTGTTTATGTTTTCCTTCTTTCTTAACCTTTTATGTGCCTTCTCTCTTTTGATGTTTTGTTCATGTTGTTGTTATTTTTTCAGACAATAAGTTTTGAGTTTCATCTATGAAATTCATGCTGGGATTGTTTCTTCTGTTGTTAATTTTTGCTGTATCATTACTGATTTCATACTTCTTACTTTGCTGGGTTCTTGAGCTAAATGGTTAGCTTATTTATTTTTATTTTTTAACCATTCTAATTAGTTGATTTCTTGATACAACTTTTCCTTTGTGCAACTTTTAGGTCACATCCTACAGGCTTTGATGAGCTATTATTTTATTGTGATTCATTTCCAAAGAACACATACTTCCCATTTTGATGGGTTTTTAACCTTATATTATCTATGTTACTTTCTAAAGTTTTTTAAAGATTTTGGGTGTTATTTTCTCATTTTATAATTTTAATTAAAATGAGTAATGTACATAAGCTTAATAATTTCTATTGACACTTTTTGCAACTTAATGTGATTTTATTTATGGCTGTGAATATGATCAAATTTTATATATATTTTAGGTACATAGAAAAGGAAAGAGTAATCTCTGATTTTGTTAGTGTTCTTCTTTGTAACAGTGTGTTAATTTAATTATCTTAATTCTATATATTTCTTTTTCTGTTGTTTTCTTAAAGAGATAGGTTAAAGTCTCTCACCATGTTGTGGATTCATCTATTTCTCCTTCTATTTCCATCAAGTTTTGCATGTATATTTGAAGGCATGGTGTTAAATGAATTTAGGTGCATGACTATTTTATGTTTATGGCAGAAAATAACTTTTAACAATATCAAACGTAACTCTTTGCCCTTTTACTGATTTTGGCCTTTAATTCTATTTTGTCTCAAAATAATTGTTGCTATACGTGCTTTTATTTTGTTAATTTATACTATTTACTTAAAAAAATAAACTTCAGGGCTTCCCTGGTGGTGCAGTGGTTGAGAGTCCACCTGCCGATGCAGGGGACACGGGTTCGTGCCCTGGTTCGGGAAGATCCCACATGCCGTGGAGCGGCTGGGCCCGTGAGCCATGGCTGCTGAGCCTGTGCATCCGGAGCCTGTGCTCCGCAATGGGAGAGGCCACAACAGTGAGAGGCCCGTGTACCGCAAAAAATAAAAATAAAAATAAACATAAAATAAACTTCACTTTGCTTTTTCATGTTGCAAAGTAATACATATACATTGAAATTTAGAAGATACAGTTAATCAGGAAGAGCAGAATAAACACCCATAATAATAACACCTGGAGATAATCTATGCATATTTACATATAATCTTTCAATATCTATATATTTAACAAAATCAAAATGTACATTTTATTTTGTAATTTGTTTAATATACTTACATTCTCCTTAACACTATTTTGGGAGGTGATATAACTCCTTAAATCTCCTCCTTTTCAATATTTTGTGTTATTTTATTTTAGTTCTTATAAAGAGCACATAATTGGTTAGGGTAGATTTTATTTGATTGGTTAGTTGATTGGTACTACTTTTTAATCTAATGGAGATTTTATCTTTTCATAAGGGATTTATGTTTATTTACATTTACTGGTTATTGGTTTGTTTCAATTTATTCTTACCTTCTTAGTTTGTGTTTTAAATTTACCATGCTTTCCTGTTTTGTTTTGCTTTTTAATCTCACTACATTGCCTTTGTTGGATTGATCACGTCTTTTTATACTGTTGTTTTGCTGTGTGCCCCCCACACCCACCCCAACTCTCCCAATTGTTTGAAAGTTATACATTTCACTTCTATTTTTTCTAGTGTTTATCTTAATATTTAATCCATATATTCATTATTTTCTCTCAATGTTTAAGGTTAGTCCATATTGTCCTCCTAAAGAAAAAAATCACTTTTCCTAAGACTTTCTTCCCTCCACCCAATTCCATGTTGTGTCATAAATTGTTTGCTCTGTTTTGCTATTCACATTTTTTCTTTGCAATCCATCTTTTCTTACAATTAACAATACATATTAATGGCTTTTTTTTGGTGGAGAATAGCAAAATTGAGGTAATCAATTATATCTACCCTTAGAGAATTGTTATGAGATAAAAGCGAAGTAAGAAAACTTATTTGTCCAGGTAGAACCAAATTTCCTTTTAGGGAAGAAATGGTCTATTTAGGAAGAATCTTGATAAGTTATTGGGTAGGGAAATGCAGGGGAGGCTCCAGAATGGAAAGCTTGACTAGAGAACACAAAAAGATATTTCAAGTGCTTTTTATGAGAAATAACCATGATGTTTGGTGAGGAAATCAGAAGTGAGAGTAGAAGAGAATAAGAAAGTGGAGACTGAGATAAGACAGAGAAACACGGCAAGAGACGGAAGCAGGGTGTGACAGAAATAGTGGATGGACTTACAGAGAACAAGGACTATCTAATATTCACTTTAAATTATCGGCTGTATGGAACTTACATACATACACTTCACTGTTATTTATAAAACTCCTGTAAAAATATACCCTCCTTGATGCTCTTGACTTTTGTTAAGTAATAGAACTGTGGTTCAAGAAGACAAACTGTGGTTTGTCTCACTATAGGTTAGTGTTGGAGTAGATAAACAGATCCAAGATGCAGAGAGAGCAGTGAGAGTACAGGAAAAAGAGGAAATTAGACTTAGAGGGGACTAGAAAAAAGTGATGCCCTGGGAATTGAGCAGGTTCTTATAGAAAACCCGGGACTCCCTACAGAACTAGGAATGGAGGATTCATATCTTAATGTGAAAGGACATGGGCAAATGGTCAAAGAATGGCAGCTGTTACTGTCACTGGGAAATGGGGACAATTTCAACCCTACCTTCCTCAGAGAGAAAAATGCATACCAAATGAGTTCATCCTATGAAATTAATGCTGTACTATAGATGCCCATTCAAACCTGAAGTGCCATTATGATTATTGGACCTACAAATTATGCTACCCTAGTGGCAGGAATAGAGTCAACTTAAATGTATCAGGCCCCCAGGACTTCTCTTCTTCACCTTCAGATATAAACATTTCCCTCTGGGAAGGAGGTAGATGTAGCTTTCATTACAGATAACGTTTAAGGATTCTTTACATATGATGCTGACATTTAGTCTCCCTTGGTGAGTTTCATTTTAAACATTCCTTTTTCATTTCAGCTTGTATAAAACATCCCAGAACGAAGCCAAATCTTTGGAATACATTCTTTTTGTCAACTAAGCACATTCCAGGCATGCCATCTGACTTTAATTTGTTTGTGATGCCACCAGCGAGAATGGTTTCACTAGGAAACAAATATGCTTGGTCTTAAGTGAGGTCTTAGCCCTTTTGGGTTCTTCGTTCAACCAGTATTTATTAAGTGTCTCTGTGTGCCAGGAACTATGCTACATACTATGAAGACAATGTCACAATTATCATTGTCATCATCCTCATCATTGGTCAGCAACGAATAGCAAGTAGAGGGACGGCTGGGCAGTGGTGCGAGTTACCCAACAGTTCTATCAACTCTCTCCCAGCCCTCCAAATAAATATTAATATGAGCTACAATGAAAGTGATGACATGCTTGCTAATTCAGCATGATTTCAAGACAAGTTTCCCAATCTCCCTTGTCATTGGCACCCCTAAGGTCCCAGATACAGAAATGTTGAGATGTCGCCGGTAGCAGCAATTTCTCCAGCCTCCTCATTAGTTCCTCTGCTTTCCCCAATTTCTCTTCCATTGGCTCCACTCCCCAGTGATGGCTCTTACCCACCAGTTCAGTCTGTGATGCTGTTGGACAGTCTGCTCCACTCTTGATGTGGCTGACATTGCAGGGACACTTCTGTGCACACAGGTTTCAGAGGGTGACAAGCTGGCCTGGGCCTGACATGGGCCTCCCAAGCTCAAGTGTCCCTGGTGCCTAGTTGTCCAAGATGGGGGATGTTATGGTTGAATTGTTTCCCCCACAAATTCATATGTTGAAGTCCTAAACCCCAGTACCTCAGGATGTGGAACTTATTTGGAAATAGTGTTGTTGCAGATGTAATTAGTGAAGTTAAAATTAAGTAATACTGGAAGGGACCAAAATGACTGGTGTCCTTATAAAAACGGAAAATTTGGACACAGGTGCACACATACAGGAGAACCTGTAAAGATGAAGGCAAAGATAGAAGTGATGTTTCCACAAGCCAAGGAACTCTGAAGATTGCCAGTAAACCACCAGAAGTCAGGCGAGAACAGACTCTTCCTGGCCACCTTGAGAAGGAACCAACCTGTGGACACTTCGATCTCAGACTTCTGGTTTCTAGAACCGTGAGACGGTTTGTCCTTTAAGCCACTCAGTTTGTGGTGTTTGTTATGACAGCCCTAGTGATCTAATACAGGATATTTGAGAAGGAGCTGAATTTAACAGAAGGATACAAACTTTCAGCTATGAGATGGATAAGGCCTGAAGATCTATGTAAAATGTGGTGATTAGAGTTGATAACACTGTACTGTATAAATGAAATTTGATAAAAGAATAGAGCTTAAATATTCTCTCACACACACATACAAAGCTATAACCATGAGGTTATGGATGTTTTAATTAACTGGGTGAAGGGAATTCTTTCACAGTGTGTCTGTATATCAAATCACCGCTATTTACAATTTAAATACCTTACAATTTTAATTGCCAATTATATCTTAATAAAGCTGAAATTTTTTTTAAAAAGGAAGTTGCATTTAGAGGGGTGACAGGGTTGTGGTTAATATTTTGGGTTTTTTGTTGAGAATTCTGGTACTGTTGGTATACTCTTTAGTTAGACTTCATTTTAGAGAAAGCCTAATTATTCCCCCTAATGCAAACATCATATCATATAGTGATAGCACATTATGTATGATAACAGCTCCTTCCAAGGTCACATGTTGAAACTTATCCGGTGTTTCCCAGACCTTAGTATGCACAAGAATCATCTGGGGGAACTTGTTCAAAGTGCAGATTCCTGGGCTCCACTCCTATACCTACTGACTGAACCTGATTCTCCGAGGGCAGAAGCATGACAATCTGTGCTTTTGACAGGCATCTCCCCATTACACTTTGAGGAACATCAATATGAGTTGAAGGAGTGATGGGATTTCATGCAAAGTCTATTGAATGAGGTGGAGGCATCTTTTGGTGTAGTTTTATGGAGAGTCCTGAAAATTGCACTGTAGAAGCAGTAACCCTTTTAGCTAACATCTAAAAGAATATCCCCAAAGTACTTATTAGCATCTTCAGTTAAAATGATCTTGTAACAGAATCCCTCTCCACAAAAACCACACCATCATAGTTTAATGAAGGAGAAAATTACTTCTAATTGGGTTTATTTCCCCAAGTAAAGGCAAGAGTCAAGAAGAGCCAGAATAATTCAATAAGTGTTCAGCTCCCTTCTAGGCATACGAGAAAAAAGCAGTGATTGAACCATCCCTGGCCTCACTGAGCTTACACTCTAGAAGGGAAGGTAAACAAGAAACCAAGAGCAGATGAGAATTTTAGCCCCTACTGTCACTTACTCTCTTACACTGTGAGTCTCAGTTTTCCTTACGTAGAAAATGGTTACATGGAGATATTAAAAAAGACATCTAAAATTTATGTATATGTGTAAAATTCATGAAGTTTTAGAAAACAAAAGGATGGTACAATGATTGATTAACTTAAACATCCTATTAGAGATTTAAAGTTATAGTATTACTCTGGAAAATAGTACGCTAATACTCTCTGTGACTTGCCCGTTCTTTCATAGACATTTTGTCTGTGAATTCTAATTAGAAAAAGGAAAGAATTGACGATTGGATGGTGTTCATTGCTCCTTTTAATAGGTAACACCCAGGACAGAAATGTATTTCTAATTTCCTCAGTTATCCTAACATTTCTACAAGGGCCACAGAGATCAAGTTTCAAGAAAAGTTTTGACCATTGGTTTTCAAACAAGATGGAAAAGTGTTAATAAAAGAATTAACATTCCAAACCACATGAAAAAGTAAAGAAAATAAGAATTCCTGTTCATAACAACTACTAACTATTAGATTTCCACGTTATTCAATAAAGTTTAGGAGACAAATAGCAGGTAGAGGGTAAAACAGGCTGTATTTTCAGTCTAAAGCTAATTCAATTTTGCTAGACGGTGCCAAAATGTAAGTTGCCCCAGCGAGCACTGTCATAAAATCTCACACAATTACAATTGCATAAATTGTTTTGCCAATGTTTACAGAGATATTTTCTTTTAATATCCATAAGTGTGTATTGCTCAAAACCCAATACTAGACTTGAAAATAGAACTTTGGGGAAAAAACAGCAATCCACTCCAAACAGGAAGAGCCAAACTATATATAATAAAACAGCGAAGCTTGTTTTTCTTCTAAGTTCCCAGCCTCTTATTTCAGGGTTTTGTGTGGCATTTTAGAAAGAATACCGAAGACACGGTTCCTAAATCCACGGTCATTTTAAGAGGATACAACATGCCTATTAATAATTGTATTACTCTTTTATTATTGCTAAGAATAATGATGGGCTGGAAGCATTGGCCCCTGAGCCGAATTTATCCTGAAATGTTTTCAATTAACTCTTGGCACCGGCAGGAAAGCATCAAACCTTTCCCAGGCTGAAATATGGAAAATCTGCAGGGAACATCTCAGCAGGAGAGGAATTTCATTAAAACGAGCACATCATAATCCAACGACTTCTGCTCTCCCTCTAAGCCTCCCTATTGATAATGAGTCCGAGGCGATTTTTATGGATTTGCAAAGAGAAATGACTTCATAAGATCTTTTCAGGGAGGTTGCTTTGGGCCACGCCTTTGAATGATTATCTGCTCGCTGATGAAAAAATAGTCATTTAGCTTGACTGTGATGCTGGGTAAGAGGCTGGGCTGAAGGGTGTTGAGCTCAGATTCAGCCTGCAGACAGCGGCTTTCTGCAGTCACCCTAGGATCTGACACAGCAACAGCTTTTCCCAGGTCTCTGCAGAGTGACATTCTGCTATAACCTGGGTTTTGAATGACCTGCTTGTGGAAGTGAGAAGCAGGCTTCTAAAGATCAACCACCATACAATCTACCAAATTTCAAAGGTGTAAATTTATTTCAGAAAAAGTTCAATTGCCCTCCTGGATGGGGAGGGATTGGAAACCACTGAGGAAAGCAATGCAGGGAAGTAAATGAATTTATTTATGGGTTTTAAAAATGAACATTTCTGTCCTCCACCTCCTACCCCAACTCAGCTTTGGATTCCCTTGTTAAATGTGTCATGGGAAAGAAAAGAAAGCCTCAGTTTCCCCACCTGAAAAATCATGACAATGTAATACTACAGAGGCAGGAAGTACTGTGAGTATTAAGAGATATCACATAGGACAAAATGCTCAGCAAGTGTTATTTGTTAGAATATTTTTTTTGCCATATTAAAAAGTAAAATATCAAAATACTTGACCAGTAACCCTAAAACTGTCAGGGGCATCAAAAACAAGGAGAGTCTGAGAAACTGTCACAGCCAAGAGGAGCCTAGGGAGACATGACAGGTAAATGTAATATATCCTGGATGGGATCCTAGAACAGAAAAAATTTTAGATAAAAACAAAGGAGATCTGAATAAACTATAGACTACGGTCAGTAATAATTTATCCATGTTGGTTCATTGATTATAACAAACGTATCATACAAATCTAAGATATCAAGCAATAACAAGGGAAATTGCAAGAACGGGTAAATGAGTATTCTCTCTACTATCTTTTCAATTTTTCTACAAATCTAAAGCTGTTCTAAAAAATAAAATCCATTCAGACCATACTACAAAGTTACAGTAATCAAGACAGTATGGTACTGGCACAAAAACAGAAATGTAGATCAATGGAACAGGATAGAAAGCCCAGAGATAAACCCACGCACATATGGTCACCTTATCTTTGATAAAGGAGACAAGAATATACAATGGAGAAAAGACAGCCTCTTCAGTAAATAGTGCTGGGAAAACTGTACAGCTAAATGTAAAAGAATGAAATTAGAACACTTCCTAACACCATACACAAAAATAAACTCAAAATGGATTAAAGACCTAATGTAAGTAGGTCTTACATTAAAATGTAAAGTCCAGACACTATAAAATTCTTAGAGGAAAACATAGGCAGAGCACTCTATGACATAAATAACAGAAAGATCCTTTTTGACCCAGAGAAATGGGTCAAAATTTCCTAGAGAAATGGAAATAAAAACAAAACTAAACAAATGGGACCTAATGAAACCTAAAAGCTTTTGTACAGCAAAAGAAAATATAAACAAGTAGAAAAGACAAGTCTCAGAATGGGAGAAAATATTTGCAAATGAAGCAACTGACAAAGGATTAATCTCCAAAATTTACAAGCAGTTCATGCAGCTCAATATAAAAAAAACAAACAAACAACCCAATCCAAAAATGGGCAGAAGCCCTAAATAGACATTTCTCCAAAGAAGATATACAGATTGCCAACAAACACATGAAAGGATGCTCAACATCACTCATCATTAGAGAAATGCAAATCAAAACTACAATGAGGTATCACCTCACACTGGTCAGAATGGCCATCATCAAAAAATCTACAAACAATAAATGCTGGAGAGGGTGTGGAGAAAAAGGAACCGTTTTGCACTGTTGGTGGGAATGTAAATTGATACAGTCACTATGGAGAACAGGTTGCAGGTTCCTTTAAAAGCTAAAAATAGAACTACCATATGACCCAGCAATCCCACTACTGGGCATATACCCTAAGAAAACCATAATCAAAAAGAGTCATGTACCACAATGTTCATTGCAGCTCTATTTACAATAGCCAGGACATGGAAGCAACCTAAGTGTCCATCGACAGATGAATGGATAAAGAAGATGTGGCACATATATACAATGGAATATTGTATATGGAATATTACTCAGACATAAAAAGAAATGAAACTGAGTTATTTGTAGTGAGGTGGATGGACCTAGAGTGTCATACAGAGTGAAGTAAGTCAGAAAGAGAAAAACAAATGCTGTTTGCTAACCCATATATATGGAATCTAAAAAAAAAAAAAAATTGTTCTGAAGAACCTAGGAGCAGAACAAGAATAAAGACGTATACGTAGAGAATGGACTTGAGGACACGGGGAGGGGGAAGGGGAAGCTGGGACAAAGCGAGAGAGTGGCATGGACATATATATATACACTACCAAATGTAAAATAGATAGCTAGTAGGAAGCAGCCGCATAGCACAGGGAGATCAGCTAGGTGCTTTGTGACTATCTAGAGCGGTGGGATAGGGAGGGTGGGAGGGAGACACAAGAGGGAGGCGATATGGGGATATATGTATACCTATAGCTGATTCACTTTGTTATACAGTGGAAACTAGCACACCATTGTAAAGCAATTATATTCCAATAAAGATGTTAAAAAAAAAGTCCATTCAAAACAAACAAAAAAGTCAGCATTATTTGAAATTATAAGGTAACCTTTTATGGGTAGCATTCTATCCTACTAAAAGTGAGATCATGTACACATTTTAGAACAGGTGAATAAAGAACATTTATTTAACACACACACACATACATGCACACACACAACACACCACCACATGCACACACACACACACACACGCTCACATATGCACACACGTGCACTCACACACGCACAGAACCTGCTCCCACTACAGACGCAGAATGCTGGTTATCTCACTGTGGCTTTTGTGGAGTAGGATTCAGAACACTTGTTAGTCAGCTACCTATGTGTCTCATGTGCTCAAGCCATTTCAGCTGTCACGTCCTGGTGGACAGCTCTGGGCCTGCTCTGTCTGTGTCCATTCTGCATGTCCAGTTCCCCACAGGACAGACTTTCTCTGGACTTTGAAACTAAACAGAAAATGGGTGCATTCTGGGGGTGTTTCCTCATGACACACCCCCTCCCAGCTTCATAGGACGGATGAGAACACCCCAGGCTGCTGGAAGCAGTCTAGTGAGGGACGTTCAGAGAGTCTTAGCCTTCCACATTTCCGGGCCCCACGTCCTGCAGTTCTTCCTTATTGATGTCATATCAGTCTCTTCCATCCATTTCACCCTACTTACTGCAGTCCTCTAAACTGTCCTTTGAATAAATGAGATTATTGCAACATCCTGCATTTGGTCTTTTTGCATCCCCACAACCTTTCCCAAACAGTACTTTCACTCCATCACTTGTAGTAGTGTGGCCGGCTCTTCCTTTCCTAAAGCAGCAGTTCTCAAGTTTGCATCCAAATGACCTGCGGGAATTATTAAGATGCAGATTTCTAGACTCACCCAGAATGTCTTCAGTTCTGGTGATCTGGGGCAGAGGCCTGAGAATTTGCTGACTTTCCCAGGTGATGCTGATGCTGTGGTCAGGGGACCACACTTTGAGAATCACTGCTCTAAAGTATCTACTACAAACCCTCTAGTCTAGATGTTAGTATTTCTCTCTCTATTTCTCTCAACCCTCCTTAATTCCACTGCACAGTCTCCCAGGCACCTGCCATGTCTCCAGTTTTTCAGCTGCACACACCTTGCTTGCACACTCCCATTCTGCTCCATTTCCTTATGTTGGTTTTTCCCTCTCCACCAATCCCTGTTTTCCACCCTTTGAAAACCAATTTGGGTCTCATCTGTTGCAGGCTCTTTCTCAAATAAACTTATCTGACCCTTTGGAGTTTCAGAGTATACCCTCCCCCCAGAGCACACATACAACCAAACAAATAGGCAAGCTCACCTTGAACCACAGTTGATTATGTGCAGAACTCTGCACATGGTTCTGTCCCCTCCACCCTAAAATCCAGACTTAGTGAACCAGCATCTCCAGAGGGAGGGCCCAAGAGGCTGGATATTTTCAAAGTGCCCAGGCCTGCTGGTGGTGTTTGAGAGGTTCTGGTCTACACCTATACCCTTTATTTTCTCAACATTTGTTCACTTCTTTTTTTTTTTTTTTTTTTGTGGTATGCGGGCCTCTTACTGTTGTGGCCTCTCCCGTTGCAGAGCACAGGCTCCAGATGCGCAGGCTCAGCGGCCATGGCTCATGGGCCTAGCCGCTCCGCGGCATGTGGGATCTTCCCGGACCGGGGCACGAACCCGTGTCCCCTGCATTGGCAGGCAGACTCTCAACCACTGTGCCACCAGGGAAGCCCCCGTTCACTTCTTAAATCGTGGAAATTGGCTTCTACCTACCTCAGTACTCTACTGAAATAGTTTTCTTAAAAGTTTCAGTGATTTTCTCATAAATAAATCCAATGGTTTTTCTTGCTGATTACAGATTCCTCCTTGTTACTTTCTCCACTCTTGGCTTTCCTGTCACAGGCTCATTTTGGTTCTCTTAGGGGTCTGCTATTCTGATTCTTCTCAATTCTCTCATCCTATAGTGTATACATTGACCAAGACTCTAATGTTACCCCTTTGCTTTTCACCCTATATATGCTTCTCTTTGGAAGTTTCATCACCTTGCATTCCCTCAACGCCCACCTCTATGCAAGTGATTTCTTGAGCCATGCCACAAGCTCAGACTCCCTTAAGATTGCCCCCTCCATTTCTGTCTGCTCACTGGATGTGTCCAACTTAGTCAACATTTCTAGAACTTTCCTTATCGCCCTCACATAAAAAACTTTTCTTCTTCCTATGTTTTTTATTTATATTAAGGCTGCCACCACTCTCAAAGAAATCTAGTCACCTGGTTTTGATCTATGACATCAATCAGCTTTGACTTTTTGGTCTGCCCCACACCACACATCTAAGATGTAGGGAATCTCACTAATACTGACGTTTCCAAGGACTCACACCGTTCCCTCATCCACTTGTGTTGTTATGACTCCAGCTCAGACCTCATTACACACTGGTATTGCCTCGCTGATGTACTGGACTCAAACACATGCTTATCCAATCCTTCCCATAAACTATATTCCGTTGTATGTACACGCACATGTAGATGTAAAATGAGACATCTCTACCTCATTTTAGCCAAAGGATTTGTGGCAATGTTCGTGAATACATGCCATAAAAGAGAAAATGTAAGGGATAAAAGTCAGAATCATGGAAAATAGACATGAGAATGGAAGACCAAGGTCTAGGAGAAATTCATTGCAGAAATACAGGCCATGTGTTTAACCTAGTAAAAATCAAATGGCAGATTTGCACTGTGTGTCCTGGGAGCCAAGTAGAAAAGGAAAACAGTTAGATGATTCCATTCTCTATAAAGACAAAACTGAAGAGTTTCTCGGAAGCAGCAATGTGTCTGGCACTTCATTTGAGAATAAAATTTCCCAAATGAAAGTTTCTTAAACTTTCCATCTTAAACTTTTTCTAAACCATAGCTCCAATCATAATATTTTTCTGTTTAAAACTTTTAAAACTATCCTCCCATAAATTGAAATACAAATTGCAAACTTCTCAGACTGTGACCTGAGCTTGGGGGAATGATTAAATACTGTGTTATCTTTCCATCTTCCCTCTCATCCCTCCCTTGTATGTTCCTGCATTCCAGGCAAACAGAATTATCCCCAGTATCTGGTATCTGCATCCACCCCAGGCTTGTCAGGAATGCTTCACCCCCCCGCCACCTTGCCTTCTCCTTGGAACTTTCCCTAGTTCTCTCTTCTAGTTTTCTCTCCTTTCTAATTCTTCATGACTGTCTGTGGCCCTCTGGCTGGTTTTGCTGTCCTTCTACTTCATGCGATGAATTATGTCTCTCCTAGTGGACCTTCAGCTCTTCCAAAGTAGAGGCTGAGACTGCTGAGCCTTCCTCAGCAAAGACCATTCTGTTGACGACCCATTTGCTAAACACTTAAGCTCAGACTTTGAAATGTGAGGAAACAGATGGAATTCTCGACGGGTCTGTTCAATATGAAAGTGTAAATTTCCCAGGGATAATGAAAAAATGTATTTATTCATTCCACTATATTCCAAACAACATAGGAAGCGTTAAATTGGTCTTTGTTAGTTTGTTCTCCTAGGAGGAAAGTCAAGAGTCTTCATTTTGGACATCTGCCTTAGGGCCCACAAGTTAAAGCCATCTCACTCCTCAGGAGCTCACCTAGGTGTTCAAAGAGTAGTTTCCAATGAGTGAATGGTTCTTTGTAAGCTCCAGATTTTCTTAGGTATGACATTTGCAAAGTCATGTGAGAACAAAACTATTTAACTACTTCTTTCTTATATTTCTTTCCATTATTTGTAACAATACGGTAACATGGAATAATCTGGGATATGGAGAAAAAAAGTACTTTCCTTCTCTCTTTACTAGAAATGTCTATAGCTGATTAACAGATGATATTAACTTACTGAAGCCACTCTTCACCATCATAATTTGTTTCATAATCTCAAATGATGTCAATTTGATACAATAGCTTTCTGTCTCAGACCCTCCAAAACCTTTCCTTCTTCCTTCCCTCCCTCCCTCTCCTTTCTTTTAGCAATCAGAGTTTGAGCAATGAATTCTCAAAATCCACATCCATTCCATAGTCCACTGAACTTCACTTTTTGTAAGTTTTGTATGTGTTTTCTTAACTCATTTCATTCTTGTCACAACCCTGTAAAAGCAGCCCTACTGTGATCACATTTTATAGGAGACCACACACAGAAAGGCAGAGTTACTTGCTTTCTATCACAGCGAGTTTGTGAACACAGGCTGCCTGGTCCTAGAGTCCATGTTCTTAACCTTGACACTCTACAGCCTAAACTATACCTAAATACATTATGTGGTGCCCAACTCTACCCAGCTGATCATTGCTTCCACCCTAATTACCTCATTCAATCCTCACAGCAGCTCCCTGTGGCCTGCAGAATGGATGTTACTATTAGTCCATTTTGCAGATGAGAAAACTGAGTCCAAGAGAGGGAAAGTGATTGTCTTAAGGTTTCAGGTTAGATTGATGGTTGAGCTGAAGCTCAATCTAAGAAGCTCCTTGTGCCTGGTATTTTTCCAATATATATATATATTTTCCAGTAAATACATTATTTCATACATATATGAAACATCTCTGTGTAAATAGCTTTAGTGAGGCATAATTTACATACCATGAATTCACCTATCTAAAGTGTACAATTCGGTGGCTTTTAGTATTTTCATAGAATTGTGCAACCATCATCACTATCTAATTTTAGAACTTTTCATCACCACAAAAAGGAACCTAGTACCCATCAGTAGTCATTCCTCATTTATCCCAATACTCTCTTCCTCTCTAGTCCTAAGGAATCACTAATATACTTTCTGATTCTATAGATTTACCTATTATGGACATTTTATATGAATGGAATCATACAATATGTGATCTTTTGCGTCTGTCTTGTTTCACTTAGCATAATGTTTTCAAGGTTCATTCATATACCATCTATCAGTACTTCATTCCTTTTTATTGTCAAATAATGTTTCACTATGTACATATACCCAATTTTGTTTACCCATTCATCAGCTGGTAGACATTTAGGTTGTTTCCTTTCCATGTTTTGGCTATGATGAATAATCCTGCTATGAACATTTGTATACAAGTTTTCGTGTGAACATATATTTTCACTTGTCTTGAGTGATAAGTGGAGTGGAAATGCTGAGTCAAATGGTAACTCTAATGCTTAACTTTTTTAGGAACTGCCAAATTGTTTTCCAAAGTAGCTGTACCACTTAACATTCCTGCCAGTGATCTAGACAGTTCCACTTACATTACATCCTCACTGTCACTAGCTATGATCTATCGTTTTTATTTTAGCCATATTAGTGGTATGAAGTGGTATCTCATTGTGTTTCTGATTTAATTTCCCCAATGACTAATGATACTGAACACCTTTTCTTGTGTGTATTGATAATTTGTACATCTTCTTTGTAGAAATATCCATTCAAGTCATTTTTCTATTTTTAAATTGGATTATTTATCATTTTTGAGTTGTGAGTTCTTTATATATTCTGGACACAAGTCCCTTGTACCTAGATTTGCAAATATTTTCTCCCATCTGTGAGTTGTCTTTTCAATTTCTTTAGGCTATCATTCACAGCACAAAAGTTTTTAAATTTTAATTAAGTCCCATTTATCTGTCTTTATGTTGTTGTAATACCTAAGAAACTATTACTTAACACAAATTCATTAGATTAACTTTGATGTTTCCTCGTAAAAGGTTTTTTGTTGTTTTTTTTTTGCGGTACGTGGGCTTCTCACTGTTGTGGCCTCTCCTGTTGTGGAGCACAGGCTCTGGACGTGCAGGTCCAGCGGCCATGGCTCATGGGCCTAGCCACTCCGCAGCATGTGGGATCTTCCCGGACCGGGGCACGAACCCGTGTCCCCTGCATTGTCAGGCAGATTCTCAACCACTGCACCACCAGGGAAGCCCTGCTTGTAAAAGTTTTATAGTTTTAGTTATTACATTAGGTGTTTAGTATATGGTCCCTTTTTGATTTATGTTTTGTGTATGGTGTGAGATAGGGGTTCAACTCTAATCTTTTGCATAGAATATCCAGTTGTCTCAGTATCATTTGTTGAAAGATTATTGTTTTCCCCATTGTATTATCTTGGAACCCTTGTAGAAAATCAAATGACTATAAATATATAAGAGTTTATTTCTGGATCCTCAATTCCATTCCATTAATCTATATGTCCATTGTTATATCTTACTACAGTTATATAGTAAGCTCTGGATTTGGGAAATGTGAGTCTCTCAACTTTGTTCCTTTTGAAGATTGTTTTTGGCTATTCTGGGTCCGTTACATTTCCATAAAAATTTTGAAATCAGCCTGCCAATTTCTTTTTTAAAAAGTCAGTTGGTATTTTGATAAGGATTGCATTGAATCAATAGATCAATTGGGGGGAGTATTCCCATTTTAAAAATGTCAAGTCTTCTGATCCATGAACCTGTGTGTCTTCTCATTTATTTAGCTCTCTTAATTTCTTTCAATAAATTTTTGTATTTTGGTGTACAATTTCTGTTGTTAAATTTATTCCTAAGTGTTTTATTTTTAGTGCTATTCTAAGTGGAAATATTTTCTTAATTTCATCTTTTATTTTCAGAATGTGCATTGGTACTGGAGAGAAATACAATTGATTTTTTTACATTGATCTTGTATCTTGCAACTGCAATGAAACCATTACTTATAATATTATTTTTGTGGATTCTTTAGGATTTTATATATTCAAGATTATGTCATCTGTCAATAGAAATAGGTTTACTTCTCCTTTTCCAATCCAGATTGCTTTTTATTTTTTTAAACATATTTATTGGAGTATACATGTTTGTATTAACTTGTTAATGTGACGTTTGGTAAAGGTTCTGTAAATCTTTAGTTAAGGTTAACTTTAAGCAACCTAAGTGTCCATTGACAGATGAATGGATAAAGAAGATGTGGCACATATATACAATGGAATATTACTCAGCCATAAAAAGAAACAAAATTGAGTTATTTGTAGTGAGGTGGATGGACCTAGAGTCTGTCATACAGAGTGAAGTAAGTCAGAAAGAGAAAAACAAATACCGTATGCTAACATGTATATATGAAATCTAAAAAAAAAAAAAAAAAAAAGTCATGAAGAACCTAGGGTCAAGACAGGAATAAAGACACAGACCTACTAGAGAAAAAAAAAAAAAGCCATCTGGGTAATCCAGATGGCTTTTTTTTTTCCTTCCTAATTGCCCTGGCTAGAACCTCCAGTACGATGTTGACTACAAGTGGCAAGAACAGATATTCTTGCCTTGTTTCTGATCTTAGAAGAAAGCATTCAGACCATAAACATTAAACATGATATTAACTCTGCATTTTTCATGGGTAGACTTTTCAGGTTGAGGAAGTTCTCTTTTATTCCTAGTTTGTTGAGTGTTTTGTCATGAAAACCTGCTGGAATTTATCAAATGCTTGTCCTTCATCTATGTAGATGGTCATGTGGTTTTTGTTCTTTATTCTATTGATAAAACTGATCTTTCAGATGTTAAACAAACCTTGCATTCTGGGATAAATATTACTTAGTCATGATATATAATCCTTTTAACATGTTCATGGATTCAGTTTGCTATTTTTTGAGGATTTTGGCAGCAATAGTCATAAGGAATATTGGTTTATAGTTTTCTTTTCTTGTGATGTCTTTGTCTAACCTTGGTATCAGGTTAATACTGGCCTTACAGAAGGAATTTCTGATTTTAAGATGCTCTTTTACTTTTGGCAGTATGATTATGATGTGTGTAGGTACAAATATCTTTGTGTTTATCTTACTTGGAGTTTTGAGCATCTTGAAAATCATTCTTTTTCATCAAATTTGAGAAATTTTTTATTCTATTTCTTCAGATATTCTATCTGTTTTTCCCTTTTTCTCCTTTGCTTCTGGGACTCCCGTTATGCATATGTTGGTATACTCAATGGTGTCTTACAGGTTTCTGAGGCTCTGCCATTTTTTTCCCATTCTTTTTATTTTCTATTCATTAGACTGGATAATCTCAATGGACCTGTCTTCAAGTTCTCTGATCTTGTTTCTTACAGTTTACCTTTGCTGTTGAGTTTCTTTAAGGCATTTTTCATTTCTGTTATTTTATTTTCAAAACAAGAATCTCTCTTTGGTACTTTTTAATGTAATTTCTATGTCTTTGTTGATATTTTCTATTTTGTGAGACACCGTTGTCATAATTCCTTTAACTCTTTACACATGGTTTCTTTTAGTTCTTTGAACACATTTAAAATAGCTGATTTAAAGTCTTTGTCTAGTAAGTCAAGTATCTGGGTCTCCTTAAATGCACATCCTGTGGACTGTTTTCCTTTGCTTCCCCTCCCCCGATATGGACAATATTTTTCTGTTTCTTTGCATATCTTATAACTTTGTTGAAAACTGAACATTTTAAGTAATATAATGTGGCAATTCTGGAAATCAGATTACCCCCATTCCAACCCACTCTTTGTTATTGCTCTGTTGTTATAGCTGCTGCTTACTCACTTAGTGACTTTCCTGGACTAATCCTGTAAAAGTTGTATTCTTTGTAGTTTGCAGTCACTGAAGTCTTTGCTCAGTTAGTTTAGTGATTGGATAATGATTGGTTAGAGATTTCCTTAGAGACCTTTAAGCAATAAGTCTTCCATTCTTTGCAAAGTGTGTGTGTTGGGATATACACTTGATGTCCCAACATTTTACAGCTCCACCTTAGCCTTTACTTCCTGCTTTTGTACAGCTGCAAGGCTCAGCCAGAGGTGAGAATGTGGGGCTCTTTCAGGTCTTTCCTGGTCATAAGCACAACCCTACATGCACAACTCTACATACTTATAGCCTTGTAGATTCCCAGGAATATGTCAGAGCTTTTCAAAGCCCCCTGTGGATATCTCATTCCCCAGTTCTTCTTTTTACATTTTGGCAAACATCTTGTTTGCCCTAACTGATATACCAGCTTCAAGTAACTGCAGTAGTGAACAACTGCCTCTGATTGTTTTCAAAAAATGCACTGGGGATAGGGTGTTTTTGGTGGAGTGAGCTCTAGGTCAGGTTAAATGAAGACACAACTTTGCAAATGGGGTTTTCCATGGAGCTGCAAGTCAAGTCAAATAGTGACTGTGCTTTAGGGATGGAACTTCAAACCTGGACTTCCTTCCTCATGGCTGTCACCACGGTTGTGAGGCTACTGGTTTTCAAGGCTACTGTGGAGCTGGGGAGAAGGGAATGAGAGTAGGTCAAATTAAAAATAATGCAAATTCTGCTGTTCTTAGTAATGTTTATCAGTTTTTTTTAAAAATCAGATTTTCTTGAATAAACCTTCTTTAGATTCTTGCAGGCCTTTGGTTAATTTCCAGAGTTATTAAAATGTTGATTTTGACTACTTTTATCAGTGTTTCTGTTCATTTTATGGAGAAGTGAGCTTACATATGTTCTCTCCACCATTCTGTAAATCCCACTATCCACTGAACTTCCGAAAGTTGATCTTTCACATCTTAAATGGGATTAGATGAGCCAGAGACAAATATCTGTAATAACCAACCAGTTCCCTGGCACTGATATTCTCCTTTTCTGATTATTTCCATAAACAGAGTTGTCCAATAGTGCTAGATTGTTCACTTTGTTGTTATATACCAAAATTGGAAATAACTGCAAGAGATATCACCTTCAGTCCACTTACCACAGTGAACTAAAATGAACAGATATCTATGCTAAACCCTTGAAAACGATAGCATTACTTTGGAGCCACTTGGGTACTCATTAAGCAGTCTGGAAAGTTAGCACATCCCTACTTTCCTTCAGTTGAAAACAAGTTAGATAGTAGAACTAACTAAATTCAGGTAATAGGGCAAAGAATAAATTTAGCATACTAAAACCTGTCCAATAGAGTAGTGCTTTGTCAGGGTGTGTGTTTTGCCTTATGTACCAGTCATAGATACATAAAATATATCCAAGATATTCTCCTCCTAATCCCCAGAACCTGTGATTATTTACCTTACAGGGCAAAAGGGACTTTGTAGATGTGATTAAGGATTTTGAGATGGGGAGAGTAGCCTGGATTATCCAGGTGGGTTCAATATCATCACAATGGTCTTAATAAGTGAAAAAGGAAGCAGGAGGGGGATAGTCTGAAAAGGAGTTCGAAATGATCCAATTGCTGGCTTTGAAGATAGAAGGGGGCTGTGAGCCCAGGAATGTCTGCAGTCTCTAGAAGCTGAAAAGGGAAGGAAATAGAATCTCCCCCAGACCCCCCCATATGAAATCTTATTTTTTAGCTCCACGAGAGTCATTTCAGATTTCTGATTCCAGAACCATAAGATAATAATTTTGTGCTGTTTTAAGCCATGAACTTTATGATAATTTGTGTAGCAGCAATAGAAGACAAATTGCATACCTTTATGGACATTTACTTTATGCAGGAAATTCTAAATGTACCTGCTATACAATAGTTATAGTCCCATATGCTTGTGATGAAATAACTGTAGGGGAAAGCAAGCATGGAAGGGAACAGTGGAGAGTTGAATGGCTTGTAAATGCAGCTAGGATGCAAGCATATTGTAGAGTTTAAATGCATTTTTTTTTTCCTGGCAGAGTAATGTTTTCAATAACCTCTTTTTGTTCAAGGTATATCTAGAACCTAGCGTGAATTTAGAGTCTAAAACAGTTTATAAAATGTGCAGAGGAACTTCATTCACATCTTCATTTCTTATGCCTATATATAAGAATTCTTCTCAGGGATTTCTGCACTTGCTTGCTAACTCTGAGAAGCAAGGCTGATTTGGGTCACTGCTTTCTGTTTCATCAGGCCACATACCCACCACTGCCATCTTGCTTGCCTCTAGCATCATCCCACAATTTATGCAGAATACTGAACCAGATCTTCTCCAACAATTTTTCCATTGCAAATACTGTGTGGAATTTGCCTATTGGCAAAGGTAGAAATTTGCCAGAGTTTTTGTTAACATTGTGTGTGGGGTAGTGGGGGATGGGAGACTGCAAACTACTCCTGCATCATCTCAGAGACAACAGAGTTGCACATTATTAGTGAGACTAATAATTGCCCCAACTCATTGCAAGAAGGTGAATTCTCTTTCTAAAGAAATCACTGTTTGCAACTTTTAAGAATTTAGGCCTTAAAGACCACATATGTGGGCCATTCTTCATGTGCCACACTCTGTCTACCATCTATCATTGGACCATTTTTTTGTTTGTTTTTGTTTTCTCTCCTGTGCCTATTTGGGGTATTAGTCACTAATGATAGCACACAATTAAGGGGAAGGTAACTTGAAGTACAAAAGCCTGAGAGTATATATCAGGGGATGAATAAGGAGAAGGAAGGGGAGATAATATGGAAAATGGCTTTTGTAGGAGAGTCTGTTCTTTAAAAGCATATACACTTTCTCAACCTTCGAAGCTAAGAATTATAAAAACATCTTTCTGTTACACAAGTAACCTGATACTTATACTTATCCTCATTCTCAATTTTTTTTTTTTTTTTTGCCATCCTTCTCTCTGCAAACAGACCTCCAGTGAAACACACATATAAATACATGGTCACCCCACATTTATATCTCTGCCAATTCTTCCCTCACATGTAAACTTTAGGAAGTTCCATTCTAAATAGTTTTCAAATCCAAGCTGCCACTTTGATTTCATCAAATCAAGCCCTTGTTGAGATCAAACCTTTGAAATGAGAAAAGATTTTTAATCCATTTACACCAGATGGGGTCCAACTCTCGAAGTCTTGAGAGCTACAGGATTAGAATTTCTCAAACTCTTTCCATACTCTTATTTCCCACATACCCAGCATATTTTACAGCTACTTTAATCAAATTGTATCAGCACTTGCATTTGAACAAAATCAGGGAAAGAATGTTCTCCATAAACTAGCCTTGCTGTAACTGTTGGAGTACTTTAGTGACAAAACGCTGCCTTTCTCTACAGGGATCAGCACATACAAATGAAAACAGGACTTATTGAAGATAAGTTTGAAGCTAAGCCTTTCAGTAAGGGGTAACAAAAATTTTTTTTAAACGACAGATTAGAAGAGAGGTATTTTTGTAATAAGCTTGAAACATTTATGTGAGAATAAATGGATGAAAGCAGCAAGTTTCTTCAACTATAGCTAGTGAAATTCTGAATTTATAAAAGCATTGTCTAAAATTATTTTGTGTTCATTTTCATCAAGACAGAAATATCATTTGTCATGGAATCTGCCCTTGATTTAATTATTTTACGAACGGCACCTTGAAGAATGGTTAAATTTCTCGTAGCTTCCACTTACTCTGCAAAGCCATTTCCCTTTTTTTCTGCTGGCATTTGCCAGAGAACAAAGGTGACACTTTACGTTCCCTGATTCAAATGACAACATAAGGTAATTTGTGAAGTTATGTGCTACACAAACAATGCCAGATAATCTAGGCTTGGCAACAAAACCCATGGCATGAGGAGTCTGGGTGTTGTAGTGGGCAGACAGCATCTCAGTCCCTCAGAATCTATGTGACAAGCACAGATGCCTCTCCAGAGCCTACTTTGTGACTCCTGAGATGTGATCAAAGCACTACCTGTGAGAAGGAGCCCTAAGGGTGGTAAAGGCTATTTGTCATTTGTGGCATGTACAGCCGAATCTCTTCCAACATCATCTCAAGCTTAAGCAAATAGACGCTAGATTTAAAACGTTTAGTGTCTCAGGATGAACAGGTAGTTGGGAGCTTACATGTAACAGGTAATGTATGAAAAATACTATGCCTTGGGGCTTCCCTGGTGGCGCAGTGGTTGAGAGTCCGCCTGCCGATGCAGGGGACGCGGGTTCGTGCCCCGGTCCGGGAGGATCCCACGTGCCGCAGAGTGGCTGGGCCCGTGAGCCATGGCCGCTGAGCCTGCGCGTCCAGAGACTGTGCTCCGCAACGGGAGAGGCCACAACAGTGAGAGGCCCGCGTATCGCAAAAATAAATTAATTAATTAATTAAAAAAAATATGCCTTAGAAATGTAGAACCTTGTCACTTGCTGGCTAAGAGCACAGAGGGAAGGGAAGAGTTAAATAAATATCTGGGAAAGCAAAGAGGGGTTACCACAACGAACATCAACTGAGCACTTGACTGCTTAGAAGAGTCCTGAGGAATTTTATCCCAACGAGCTTTAGTCCCCCAAAGTCACTTCTGTCTCTTGGAAGGTCAAGGTGAGTAGGAGACGGCAGCTGACTTGATCAGTCCACTGAGCGTCCCCTCAGGCCTCTCTGTGTTGAAGCACTTCAGGCTGGCTCCCAGTGCAGCACTAGGGCCTTTGCTGGAGAGTGTTGGAACCCACTTTACCTACAACACTAAGCCTGTTGCCCCTTAACCATGACACAGAAATGTGGGGCATAAGTACCACACTCCCTTTGCCCCTTAGCTGGGATCATTCTGCAGTAGGTGTTTTATACTATTTCTAGAGCCTTCTGGTGAGATTATGAATCACTTGTCTTTGGTATTAGGAGGCTTAATAATGCACCCCTCTGTGAGTGCCTTCCCTTCCGTGTGTCACCTCCCCGTGCCTGTGGGTGCCACTCCTTACGTCTCAAAAATACAAAACCAAAAACTCTATGCTCATAAACCATGTCTCAGGTTCTGCTTCAACCCTTTTAGAATCATTGAGAAGGGGGCACTTGGTTCCCTGGTCCTCAAGTGGTTACTAGAAGTAGGGTAGAAAGAAAGCTGAAGAGCGAAGAAGGTTAGAAACAAATTGGGGACTGGAGGACTGGGTTACACCATGTAGAAATAGTGGAAAGAAACTTTCCTGAGCTAAAACCCCACTTCCATCCCTTAACAGGCAGGCACGGTGGGCAAAGTGCTCCTGTTACGGAGCCTCATTTCTAAAGTGTAGAGAGTGCCTCCCCTTGGGAGCCCTCGGAAAAGATTTATTTACAGGGAGGGCGGTTCCCAGCAGGTGCGCCATACTTGATGCCCCTTCTCAAGCTCACTGGGCTCACTCTGCACAACTTCACGGTTGCTCTGGGCTCCCCCTAGTCTGCGGTACCTCACTTGGAGAATGCCCGGCTCAGAAGGGCAGGAGGACTAACATGTGAAGAAACATTGGACCAGTGGGAAAGATGGAGCGCCCAGATCAATGCCACCGTCTTCAAGCAGAAGCAGTCAGGACGCTTCTCAGGAAGTCTAGGTGGAATTGAACTACATTGCCCACCGCGGCAACCTTGACAATGCATTCTTATGTTGGCCCTTCTTCTGGGGATCATCACACCCCAAATTACCTGCTTGCAGCCATGTCCTTCTTTCAGGGCCTCTTCTTGGGGAAATCCACACTAAGACACGTGAGTTGGAACTTTTTAAGGTAACGTCATATTTGAGATAGTGCTATGCAATCAATAGACATCAGTAAAATCCTGGGAGACCACATTCATTCAAATAAGAGCACCATTGTGGTGGCCACCTGAGAAGCTCCACACCTCTGTCTGTGCTCCTGGGTAATTCACACCAGTTTTGGATTTGATTTCCTCTTTGGAAAGTCTTCAGACCTGCTTCAGAGCTGCCTGAGGACCTTAGAGGGTAGTTCTTTGGGGAAAGGAGAAGGAAGTTAGGGCTTGTGCAGCCACCTGCCTCCTTGGGACTTAGATAAAGGGCAGCGGGACCTGGTCCACACACACAGGTGATCATGTCTCTATCCACAGGGGTGAGCTTCAGGGAACTCTCCAATGTCAGGGTACCCACTGTCCCCAAATAAATAAGGAGTCACCTTGCAATATCACCTTCATGTAGGCTCCTAATCAGTGACCATTGTTTTACATTTGGTTCATAAACTAAGAAAATTAAAACTTTGCTCTAGTTTTAGATGTTCCCTCAAAAGCACCTAATTAACAAATAATAATAACATAAAATGTGACGGCTTTAAATATTACCATCACAGTTGAGTCTCTACAAAACTCTTTTGCTTTTCATCATACAGTCATCACTGCTTCCACATCAACAATTGCTTTCAACTTCACGAGGTGGCTTTATTTAATTCATAGCTCTTTAGCAGGAAAGTGTTTCCTCAGGTGGGACCTAGGTGGTGAAGACAGCAGCCAGGGAGCAGGGTAGTGTGTGGGCAGAGAGGTCCCATGGCGGATGCGGCCCCTTAACCCATAGAAAGTGCTCTCCGGACCCTCCCCAAACTGACAGCTCATTCCTCCCTTTCACTTCACTGAAGAAACACTGGAGAAGGGTTTAGTTTCTCACATTGTAAACATTTCTCCCACCTCCTGGGGAGATGCTGTGAATATGCAAACAGAAGAATGTGGGTTTCTTTATTTAGATTGCCTTCAAAATTGTTTTAAGTAGAGGGGCCTATATTGACGTGAAGCTAAGGTGCAGTTTTATCTCTCTGGATGTGAATATGTACTATGTGTTGAGGAGCCATGAGCGCTATTAAGAGGCCATATATGTATGTGCCCTGTTTACACATCAGGGAGTGTGGGATGGAGAGGTGATGCTCATAGGTTGCTCCAACTCTCTTTATATCCCCTCTCCCTGAAAGAGAAAAGAGCAGCGGCCACAGCCAGGGCAGTGTTTAACTTTGGAAGGCAACTAAGGCTTCAGCTGCTCTTGACCTCGGAGGGTCATCTCCAAGCAGACGGGCTGTCCAGAGAAAGGGGGTGAATTAGGACCAGGAGGTGGAAGGGAAGGGGCGGTTGTCCGTTTAGAGAAGGGTGCTGCTTGCGTGCTGGGCTGCTGCAACAAATTGCGGGGGGCGTTCAACTCAGATGGTAGGCAGGAGAGAAAAGAGAAGGAGGAAGAGGAAAAAGGGGGGGAAGGAAGCAAAAAATGTGGGAGCAGGGTGGAGAACAAAAGGCACTATTTTGATAGCTCTTCTCTGAAAGGCCCATCATCTCCATTTACTGTGGCTCAATAGCGGGGCTCAGAGCACAGCCCCGTGGGCCAACTTGTGCCTCTCTGGGGAGGGGATGTGCACTTCCCAGGAGGACCGTGAAAGAGCAAAGAGGAAAGAGTAGGAGAGGCCAGCAGGAGGGAGGAGAGGGGAGAGAGAGAGGGAGTGGGGAGAGAGAGAGGAGAGAGAGGGAGAGGGGTAGGGAGAGGGAAAGGGGTGGGAAGGAATAGAGAAAAAAAGAGAAAAGGGTGGGGGAGGGGAGAGAAAAGAAAGGGGAAAACCCCCTTGCTGACACGGGGCATAACTTAATTTTCACGGTGCTGGGACAGCTGTATCGTGTAATCTGCCATGGCATGCCGTTAAAGCTTCAATGACTTTACTGACCCAGAAGGGAAACTCAGACCGTGGAGAGGCTTTTGAAAAGAAGTGGTGATCTTTCACGATTTATGAGCTTGTCTTAAAGAAACAGACTCCACTCACTTTAAATTAATCACCCTTTCCAGGATGCATAGAAATCGGGGTCTCCGTGCTGCGCCTTGCAGTGGCCTTGAGAGCTGGGTCCGCCTCGACCCCGCGGGGCGGCCGGGAGGTGCAGGTGGTGGCAGTGATGGCAGAGGTGGAAGGTGGAGATGATGGAGGCTGCGGAGGTGAAGGCGGTGGAAGAGAGGTTTTTCTAGGCGGTCGCCTTCCCGAGACGAGACGGGTGCCCCCGCGGAGGCCCGGGAAGCGCGAAGGGGTGGCTGGGCTGCAGGAACTGTAACTTGCAAAGGAGGAGCTCAGGGTCCTCGGGAGGCCGGGAGGTCAGAGCAGGGGTAGCTGGCAGGGGGTGGGAGGAGGGCATGTGTGTGGTGGAGAGAGGCCTTATTCGCGTTCTTGGACTTGCATTCATTGTGCAAGAAGAAAAAAGAAACCAGGAGAAATATAAGGCATTTCACACCCTGATGAAATGCGAGACCTCCCGTGTGATTAAACCGCTGAAAGGAAAAGTGGGGTATTACCAGACCCACTTTATCCTCTATCATTTTACACATTTCCGAGAGCAAAAGCTAAAATCCTATCCTAATGTGCATATACTTGTTTAAATTTTTGGCAAAATGTATTTCCCCAAAAGGGACCTTTTGGAGACCTGACAATCCTAAAATAATTAGCTGTAATATCCAAGTAAAGAATCCCAAGACAAGAGGTATTCTTTAACCAAGCAAAATATTGCATTTATCTTCAAAACACCTTAGCAAACCTTCGAGCTTTCTCTGGGCAACTGAATAACCTCTGCAGAGGGCAAACGAGTCTACAGTAAGGAGTACCCTGCATAAGGCCTTCCCTTGATTCCATTTGGGGGTTGCCTTTTTACCTATTCTGTATGTCAGGGGGTGCTGTGTTTTAACACATTTTGGAGCCTTTTGCTTTTCTTTCATTTCACCAACAGGCTGCCGTCAAACAGCTTCTGATGTAGTGAAGGCTACTGAGCTCCTAAATGCTCTGCCCCTCAATAAAACTTTTTGCTGGTGGTAGAAATGGGATCCAGCTTAAAAAATTGGGGGGACAGCGGATAGATTCAATCTGTTCTTCCTATTTTTTTTTTTTTTTTTTTTTTTTTTGCGGTACACGGGCCTCCCACTGTTGTGGCCTCTCCCTGTTGTGGCCTCTCCCGTTGCGGAGCACAGGCTCCGGACGCGCAGGCTCAGCGGCCATGGCTCACGGGCCCAGCAGCTCCGCGGCACGTGGGATCCTCCCGGACCGGGGCACGAACCCGCGTCCCCCGCATCGGCAGGCTGACTCCCAACCACTGCGCCACCAGGGAAGCCCTCTGTTTTTCCTATTTTTGATAAAATGTTGTATCTGGTGTCTGGACTGTGATTGGAACAAACTCCCTTCTTAAAAGATGGTGTTGGTCCATATTTTAAAGTCTGGTGGCAGTCAACAGACTTCTAAGGACTCATATACTGCGATGATGGAAGAGAACAAAAGCAGTGACAATAGTTCTTGGTCTTGTGGGATGCTCAAGCGTGGTGCCACCGAGGTAGCCCTGCACCCTCGGACATGCCCTAATCCTTCTGAGCTGTCAGCGAGCAGGTGCATCTCCCAATGAGGACTGTCACCGGGCGTGCACTTCTTCTGCCCACCACCAGTCAGGGTTCAATGATTTGAATTTTGCATTTACAAGCTGCAGTACCATCACAGCATGTTATACAGAGTTTATGCATTTTGTATAGATTTTATAGTTATTCTGTTCACCTTAAAAATTAGGCAGGCAGGGTGAGGGAAATCCCTGATGACAGGTTTCTGTTCCTGACGGAGCATCAGACTCACCTGGGAAACTTTATAAATACAGAGCCTTGCCTGACCCGGACACACCGGGTCAGGGCTTTTAGGGTTGAGCCAAGGCAGCATCATTAAAAAGAAATTTTTTTTTAATGTATTGAGTTGAAATTCTCATAAAAAAATTAACCATTTTAAAGGGAACAGTTCATTTAGTGTACTCACAGTGTTGTGTAACTACCACCTGTATCTAGTTCCAACATCTTCCATCACTCCAAAATGAAACCCTGGTCCCACTAAGCACTTCCTCCCCTTTTCTCTTCCCTCCGGCCCCTGGCAACCACCAGTCTGCATTCTGTCTCTGTGGGTTTATCTATTTTGAGTATTTCATGTAAATGGAATCATACTGTATGGGATGTTTTGTGTCTGGCTCAGGCATGCGTGCTTTGAAGGGGTGTGTTCCAGTTGGAGGACTCAAAATGGTCCCTCTAAAGACAGATACAGCTTTTTCTTTGAAAAGTTTTCAATTTTAATTATTATCAAACAACTTTACACATCAACCACAGAAAATTTAATAATTCCATTTACTTCACAATCCATCTTGCAGCAGCAATTTACATTTCTTTATGGTCTCTGGATTTTTATGTACCTATGTGGATTTAACTTATTGTAATGATGGAATAAATTTAAAATTTTGCTCTACTTGCAGTTATTATTATTTTCTATATACTTCTATGTGTGGCTAATAGTTATATTTGTTTACCTCTTTAGGCTGTAAAATTTATCATTTTAATAATATACTATAATTTTCCAAACACATTTCTATTTTTTTCTACTTTTCGATATTACCATCCCAAACATCTTAGTTCTTGAAATTGCTAGGATGTTTTGTATGACTGGCATCTTCTTAGCATAGATTTCCAGAAATAGCATTATTGAATACAAAGCACAGATTAAAAAAACATCTTTTCCTCATTAATGAAGTAGTTCATGTTTGTTCCAATCACAGCTCTCAATCAAAGAGCATTTAACACTTACAGTGAAATAAAAGACCTCAGCCTTTTTGTGTGGGCTTTGTCGTGTCACACATTCAGAACAGAACAGTTTCTCATATCAAAGTGCATAACACACCGAGGCAGAGATGGCATGTCAATGCAATGTGGTCCACCATGGGGGCTGGTCAGTCTGTGCTTGCCAAGATCTTACAACAATCCCCTGGGATCAGATTCAGGAAAGAAGAGAGGAGACTGTGTGAGAGAATGAGCTGCCTCAGGAGAGCCTGTGGTTCATTGCTCCTTAGAAAGGAGCCTAGACATAGGACACTGCCAACAGGAGCCGTGAATAAAGATGCTTACTCCGTCTGAGTGTGGGAGGCCATTTTATAACATCATTAAATAGTCAACGAAGAGCACAGAGTTGGTGTCGCTGGAAGTCTTAACCTGAGAGTTCAATGATAATAGCCTCATTACAGGGAAAAAAAAGTTATTCTTTTATATCCACAGAAGGGAAGGTGAGGCCCTAAAGCTACTTGTGAAGGAGCAGATCAACCATGAGGAATGTATTCCATTCAAGGAGATACTGTTAAACAACCAGGTGTGAAACATTCCTAGATGTTCTCTGAGACACTTAGTCTTAGAAGGAGGGAAATAATAAAGTCACCTTTAACTTGAATCTATTTATTGCATTGGGGTATTTGAAAGCACAAAATGTTCAATCTGCTTAGGGACAAGTTGGGGAGATGAATCATTACAATTCCAAATTGGTCAGAGCTAAATTTGTATCAGGGCGGATTTTGTGTAGACTAGAAATGGACCACGAGGTATTTATTCAAAAACATGTCGTCAGTGATTGTAATCAATCTTCTTCTCTCTGGAGGTGTTGGCTGCACTATAACAGGGCTTGTCTGTTGAGGAGATAGTAATCAAAAGCATTGAAAGTTGATTCCTTCCCATGCAGATTTTCTGGAATTTTCTCATGCTACATGGAGACTTTAGACTTAAGGTGTGGAGCTGTATTTTACAGATTTTCTGGGTCAAGAGGCAGAGCATCAACTCGATATCAGGAGACCTGGAGTCTCTAAATTGGCCTCCCCTCTGAGCTTCCTCCTTTTGCCTCTCTTTGATAGGGCTTCCTTGGCATCTCTTGGATTCTTTTCTCCATGACCTTGGCCTGCCTCTAGCAGTGGTTTCCAATGGCAATGACTATGGCCCCACTTCCATGAGACCTTATAGCTTCAATGTCCAACAACGTCCTGACTACAACTTTGGAGTCTTTTAATTCAAACTTTTGATATAAAGATTGGATGCCTGTTTTCATACAGCCACGCATCACTGTGGTCTAATCAAATATGGCCAAGAACCAAAGTCACCAGGCATAAACATGGCCACTTAAGCCATCTCTTTAGCCACTACCCCAAAAGTGGCTTGGGCAGGCATCTCACTTCAGCATTCAAGTTTTTTTTTTTTTTTTTTTTTGCCTTCAACTCATTCACTTGTTTATTCATTCATTCATTCACTCAACCAAAATTTAGTGAGTATTTGCTTTCTGCCAGGTGCTAACTGGACTCATCACTGTAGTTATAAAATATACAAGACACTGTCCCTACCATCCAGGAGTGCTCCATCTAGAAGACGTGCACTTAACTGGTCTTGGAGAGGATGGGAAGGTGAGGAAGGTGAGCTTGGAGTAGGACTCAGGTGAAATGTGGTGGAGAGATGACATTTCACATATGCGTAAAGGCTGAAGGGTATCAAACATCAAGGTATGTTCTGGGGACTGTCAGCTGCCTATTTGGGGAGCAAATGCACTTGTGGCTGGAGGAGAGCTTGGCAAGGAGCAGAGCATGAGGGTTTCATATGCCTTGTTAAGTAGCTCGAACTGTAGCCCATTTTCTAACAGGTGGATCACAGACCCCTCCAGGGAATCAGGAAGGTGTTCCTGGAGATCAAGGCATTAAAGGTGTTGGGGGATATACTTAAAGTTTTGTTAGAAACAATCAACAAATGAGCTATTGTTTTTATTCCCTTAAAAAGAGGACAGTGAGTGTGACTGACAGTGGATGCCAATAACCCTGATGAAAATTATCACTTGGTTTTAAAATTGTTTTGGTTTTTAGTCATACAAAGTTTATGGATCGTTGGTTTGAGGATGAATCATAAAGAACAAAGGTATCAAAACACAACAGACTAGTGAGGAGCATAAAAGTGAAAATAATCCCCCAAAATTGCCTCCAGACGGCCATCACCATATCAGTATATTTACTGATTGTGGAACTCATTGTGGAAAGAAGACACTGGCACTTATAACCGGTGTGGCTTTACACTTACTACTAATAAAGATCTCTGACACTTATAATGTTTCATTTGTATAATGATAGTAGACAGTGACCTGAAACCTTTTCTTTCCTCATCTTTTAAAAGCCAAACAGAAAAATTATTGAAAAAATAAACACCATAATTTTTAAGTGCAAATTCAAGAGTTCCAAATATCAGGCCCTAAAGAGACTTTTATGTCAATTGTGAAGTTGCAACAAGTTTGTTCAGTTTCAATCTGCAATATATAAGATAGATTTTTACCCAAACCAAATATAATACATCACTTAGTAATATATTCATCAACAAATAATGTTTTTCCTTACACACGATGAATTTATAGGCACCTGAGGACTTGGGGCTTATTAACTGGGAAAAAGTCAAAACTTATCTTTATGTACTACTGACGTTATTGGTTATTGATTTTTTATGCTAGAAATGAATTTTACAACCTGTGCAAATAGACTTACACATAAAATAAATACTTTACTTGAGATGATTTTTATCACATTCCATAAAAATCAAGAAATGATTAAAAATGTTCTTAAGGGGCTTCGTTAGATTACACATTAGAATGAAAAGTGTTTTGGCAACCGACAAAAGTTGGAGCTGCTGATGAGGTTAATGGGAAGCCAACAGAAATTTTAAACAGGAGAAGGATTTGACCCAAGAAGGGCACCTCGGTCCCCTCCTGGTGCTAGCGTCCTCAGCTCTGTTCAAAGGTAGGTTTCAGAGCATATCGTACAACATTTACCAGAGGACAGTTTGATATTAGAAAATGTCCCTAACCCCCTGCTTTGAGATGGATTGAAATTACACAATTATATGCACTAAGTTTCCAACTGACTTTTGTCCTACAAAAAGTCAAAGAAGTGGCCAGTGAAGAGAGTGTTGGGAATTCATTCTGCACTAGGGTTAACTTCCCACAAAGGATGTCTTTTGTAGGGGGGAAATTGCAACAGTGCCACAAAAAAGGAAGTCGTCACATTATCTGGGCCCAGGAAACTTGAGCACATCTGGAAGCTGGTGTTTTAAAATGTAGGTTTTGTTGTTATTCAGGAATGGTGAGGTCAACAGATCAGAAAATGAATATCAATGGGCAAAGAGTTACTCACGGTTCCCAAGAGGAGGAGCCATGCCACACTACTCAGGGCCACATGGGGAAGCACCAGGGTCAGGCAGGAGGCAGAGGGAGCAGGAGGAAAGGGTGGACAGAATCTTGATTGCGGTTTCTGCGGGAAGGAATGGGTGAGGCAGTGCAAGCAGGTTTAGGATTGGCTTGTCTGAGTAATTTCAGTGGACACTGGGGTGTAGGGAGTGTCTCTAATTGTCCGGAATCTGGCTGTGGTGTGATCAGGGAAGGGAAATAGTGGCCTGGAGTGTGAGAATCCAGTAAAGGAGGGGGGTGGATATGGGCTCTGGATTGGTTGGTTTTCATTTGAAAGACATTCTCACTGGTTTACCCTTTACTGTCTCTACTGTAGGAATTGGAGCCCTCAGAGGGGCAGTCCCTCCCATGTCAGCAAGGCCCCTTGATGATAAAGCCTCAGAAATACAGAAAATAAAAGGTCTCAATTAACACAACTGGTCACTTTAAAGACACCGAATAAATGCCAAACCTGGTGACTTGGATTGACTCTGATGGTGCGTGGAGGGGAAGGTGAAGGCAGATCATGAGATGTGGTGCATCTCAGCTCCTCGGAGTAATCCACCAGTTGCTTCACCTTCGTCACAAATGCATGTTAACCTGCATGACTGTGTCAGTCGTGTGCATGACTCTGTCCAGTTTCTCTAACAGCACAGAACCCAGAATTCCTTTGTCAGACAGGGGGAGAGATTGTGCTGGTCAGAAAAGAAATCTGGGCCACACAAGCCAATCCTGGTTCTTCTCTCTAGGATTCACATTTCCATTCATGTTTTTAGCTGAAAACTTCTGCTACTGCCCTGTTAGCTTCAAGGAGTGGCTGCTCTTCGTTTAACCCATGTGTGTTCCTCCCTTATAATTGGCTGCACAGCTGTAATGTTCAAAAAGACTTCTTGAGGCAAGGAGAGAACAAAGGAGAAAAAACGTAGACAATATCTTATCAATTTCTGGGTTATAAAATGGAGATCACTCATCTTTAGCCTGTGATGCATCCCAGGGGTCCCCTTCTGCCCAGAGCCCAGGTTGTGCCCAATGACGGAGACCATTTCTAACCAACACTACCCAGGAGTGAACTCCTCAACATTCAAGTTTCTCAAAGTAAAAACCAAGAGAAGGAGCCTACTTTGTCTCTTCCATCTACCTCAGTCCCAGTCTCCCAATTCCTGTTTCCTGTCTAGGGAATCCAGTCTTTATTTGGGGGAATGACCTCACCATTAGGACGATTCTTGGCCCACAGATATTTCACCTTACCCCTGCAGGTCTCAGCAGAACAAATGTGTCTCAGTAACACATAAAATTCAGAATTCTAAGCTGATCCCCAAGATTCAAGCTCCCTGGGACTTGTGATTATGATGAAATTGTCACCCTATGACTGGGCTATGTTATATGGATGGCACAGTTGACATGAAGAAATGGAAACTATCCTCTGTGGGCCTGACCTAATCAGGTGAGCCCTTGAAAGGGATTAGGCTCTTCCTGGTGAAACAAATTTGAAGTACGGCGGGGATTTAACATAAGAATGAGTCTCGGGCTTCCCTGGTGGCGCAGTGGTTGAGAGTTCGCCTGACAACGCAGGGGACACGGGTTCGTGTCCTGGTCCGGGAGGATACCACGTGCCGCGGAGCGGCTGGGCCCGTGAGCCATGGCCGCTGAGCTTGCGCGTCCGGAGCTTGTGCTCCGCGACGGGAGAGGCCACGGCAGTGAGAGGCCCGCGTACTGAAAAAAAAAAAAAGAAAAAATGAGTCTCCATTGTTGGCTTTGAAGACAGAAGGGGCCATATGGCAAGGATTGTGAGCAGCCTACAGGAGCTGAGAGCAGCTCTCAGCAATGAAACTGGGAACCCAGCCCTACAACTGCAAGGAAATGGACGTGAACTTGGAGGAAGGCACCAAGCTCCACTTGAGAAAGTAGCCTGGTGGACACCTTGATTTTAACTTTGTGGGACCCTGAACAGAACACCTAGTCACTGCGCCTGGGTGTATGACCTAAGAACCGAGACATAATAAATGGGTGCTGTTTTAAGCCGTTACATTATGTTTGTGGTCACTGGTTACGCAGCAACAGAAACTAATACAAAGTCCAACCTCCTTGAGCAATATGCAGACATCTAAGCAGGTCATGATATCCACACAGTCTGTTGCAAAAGAAGAATTGACGTTAGTGGGTTCTGTTGTAAAATTATTCAATGTGCTCTTGGATCTGCCATGCAAATGACAGCTGGAGTCTCTTATTTACAATACAAAACCCACTGCCTCTTACCACAGAGTTGTTTAGGTGGGTTTAAGAACAGGTAAGTCACCTGAATGGGTATCACCACGCACCCTGATTTCCAAGAAAAAGGACAATAAAGAGTACAAGGAACATCTTGAAGTGGATTGTTGATGGAGACTACTTACCAGAATGGCTGGATTTCTCTCCTTTCTAGATGGTAAACAAAAACAGTCTGTCTTGTCAAATTACTTAACAGTTGATGCCTTCAATCTACTTCTTTTCAAACAATGATGAAGTTAACAAAGTATTCTGGGTGCTGCTGTCTGTTTTTAATCCGTGCCCCAATTCACTAAGAGATCTGCCCAAGAACCTAAGAGTTGGGTTCGTGACACTACAATTGAGGTCACAAGGCCCCGTGTCGTACAAGACTAAATGGAACCATGTGGCACCACCATATTACCAGAGACAAGGCGGGCGGGGGTCTTCCCAGGTGGACTTGACAATACAGAAATGGTTTTCAGTCTTTCCGAGCCAACATATATTGACATGGTGGTGTTCGCATGTGTAACCTAGGCATACCCAGATGTTCCATGCCCTGTGAGCAAGGATGAGATATTCTGTGGGCTGTGTGCAGTTCCCAGTGTTAGCTAAAGTCCCAGCCCATTGCAAGTATTACTTTAGAGAGCCTTATGGCATTGATTTTCAGCTATAATTCCTGAGGATAAACAAAATAAAGGGAGCACACATTTTTTTTTTCTGACTACCAAAACTGCTGACGAAGAGTCACCTGATGTACTCACATTCACAGTTTCCAAGAAGAGTTCTCAGGGCTGGTGAAGAGATATTTAGTTACAAAGGGAAGGATACCATGTGTGTCATCTGTTTGAGTTCAGTTATGCTGCCTGATTTACATCAGCACTAAATTATCTCTTGTGCAATTCCACAGAGAAAGCTGTGACCTTCTTAAAGTTTCCTGATCTCTTTGCGCCTTTCCTTGTCGTCTAGAAAATAAAGATAATTCCTGTCTCATAGGACTGTTGTGAGAACTTAATGAAACAATGTGAGTAAAGCAATTTGCACAATTATCGGCACCTATTAAAAAATAAGTGAGAGCTATCTTCACAACCACCACCATTATCACCAACATCATCGTCACCATCACCATCATAAGCACCATTATCACTGCTACCACCACTATCATCATCACCCATCATCACAGTCATCATCATTATCACCACCCATCCTCACCGACATCACCATCACAGCTTCATCATCAGTATCACTACCATCATCATGACCGTTACCACCATTATTATCAACATCATTATTCAAAAAAAGTGAAAGCTTCCTACTGTTTCATCTACCTTATTTCATCTAGCTTTAAGATTACCTTAAATATATCGTTATTTACATACTAGAAAAATGTCAAACCACCAAGACAAAAGGCATAGTCAGTATAAAAAAGCCCTCATAGATGTCTAGCTTTCCACTCCAAGGTCATTGCTATCATCTGAAAAATTTATATGTTGAAATCCTAACCCCCCGTGTGGTGGTATTAAGAAGTGAGGCCTTTGGGAGGTGATAAGGTCATGAGGGCAGAGCCCTGATAAAAGGGACTAATAACCTTATAAAAGAGGTTTGAGAGGACTTCCCTGGTGGTGCAGTGGTTGAGAGTCCGCCTGCCGATGCAGGGGACACGGGTTCATGCCCCGGTCTGGGAAGATCCCACATGCCGCAGAGCGGCTGGGCCCGTGAGCCATGGCCGCTGTGCCGGCGCGTCCGGAGCCTGTGCTCTGCAACGGGAGAGGCCACACCAGTGATAGGCCCGCGTACCGCAAAACAAAAAACAAACAAAAAAAAAGAGGTTTGAGAGAGCTCCCTAGCCCCTTCTGCCATGTGAAGTTACAGTGAAAAGACAGTGTCTATGAACCAGGCTCTGGAAAGATGTACAAGGTAACTGCTAATGACAGCTGCCTCAGTCTGTGTGGTGGGACGGAGTAGGTGGCATAGCCAGGAGAGCAGGTCTTGATTTCCACTGTGCGCTCTCTTGTACCTTTTGGAATTGTATATCATGTGCAAAACAAAACAAGAAAGCATACTAAATAAAGATGACATCGATGCCATTTTACACACAGGAATCAAAAGGTGAGGTGCGTATATAGCAAAACCTCCGTTTCTATTCTACCTTCTGCTTCTCCTATCTCCTTTACTCCCATTCCCCGGCTCTTTTTTGTCTAGTTTACCCCCAATGGGATTAACTTGAAACATGCAATGTAAAAAAAACAAATAAAAATATTCCCCCCAAAATGCAAAACAGAACAAGAAAAGAGAGATTTTCAGAATTAAGAGAAGGCTATACAGAAGTCAATCTGAATATGCTGGACTTTTGGAAAAGATTTTATAGTGAGGGAGGAATTACTGTCTTGTCTCCCTCGACACAGCTTTTCTTCCCCTCTAATTTTGTATTGAATGCTTACACAGAGGCAGGGGTGGAGGTGGTTATGGCTGCAGGCGACTAAAGCCACGCCCACAGAACAGATAGTCTCAAGGATGATGAGGAAGGAACTGCCAAATCAAGATGATTAGTCTGGGCTTCCCTGGTGGTGCAGTGGTTGAGAGTCCGCCTGCCGATGCAGGGGACACGGGTTCGTGCCCCGGTCCGGGAAGATCCCACTATGCCACGGAGCGGCTGGGCCCGTGAGCCATGGCCGCTGAGCCTGCGCGTCCGGAGCCTGTGCTCCGCAACGGGAGAGGCCACAGCAGTGAGAGGCTCGCGTACAGCAAAAAAAAAAAAAAAAAAAAAAAAAAAAGAACTAACATTACATATAAGCAATTGGGATTTTCTTCATGATCTATAAATGGAATATATAAATTATGATCATCCAAATCATTTGTGAACTCTCTGCTTGATCAAGAGGATCTCACAGTCACTGTTACATTGTGCATGCATACATGAGTGAAGACAGGTAAATGGGCATTCGCCCACTGGACTGTGGTCTAAAAGACAGTCATTGGAAAGCATGATGCCACGTCAGTCATGGATTATTTTAACTATCTGTCAGTGAGTGTTCGTAGAACCTCTTTGTGTTTACTGCTCCTTTTCCCATGTCTCATGGCTTACTCTTGGCTACTTTACAGATATATAAAGTTTTGTGAGACTACTTTGCCTTTTGGGAATGTTCTGCAGAGTGGCAGATAATTCTGATATTTGAACCAAAATTCCCATTAATTTTCTCATGGAACAAAATAGATTGGTGGTGAATTGAACCAGCCTGCATTAGCGTGACTTGTACAGTGGTAGGACTCTGGGGCTTAAGGGATCTTCAGATGATCCTGTTCAATCTTTCATCTTCCTACTGAGAAAACTAATCTTTGGAACAGATTGTTATGTTCCCAGGATAAGGCAGCAAAGCTAAGATGGAAATTCTGACTTCCTGAACCCTGATTCAGTATTCTTTCTCTTTTAAAATCTAATTGACCATGTTGTTACTGTGGCTATCTTGTACTCTCCTGGGAATAGTCAGTCTCTGAATGATTTCCAATAATGTGTGTACAGTATATGTAGTTACATAAAAGTTGAGAAATATTTGATCCCTGGATGTACTTCATTTATTTCTTTTTAAATATTTATTTATTTAGGCTGCACCAGGTCTTGGTTGCGGTGCTCGGAATCTTTGTTGCAGCATGCAAAGTTCTTAGTTGCGGCACGCGTGCGGATCTAGTTCCCTGACCAGGGATCAAACCAGGGTCCCCCGCATTGGGAGGGTGGAGTCTTACCCACTGGACCACCAGGGAAGTCCTCCCTGAATGTACTTTAAAGTCACCTGGCTCATAATGTTGTTTTTTTTTTTTAATTTTTTACTGCTGTAATTATCGATGCTATTCTGTTTCTTGTGGCCATTCTGTTCCTTCAGTGACCTCTGAAACAAAATAGAATTGTGACAGGTAAATTACTGAGCTATTAGTGTGTGTGTTCTCCCATCTTGGTATCATTTCCTTTCTGTTCCTAGAAGGCCCCTTGACGTCCCTTGCCACAGGAGAGGATGGAGACGCAGAGTCAAGAAGATGGAGGGAAAAGGTTCCCCCCAAAGAGAAAGAGATGGAGGTGATGGGGTTTCTTGGTCCATGAGCCTGTGGTGAGGGTGAGGCAGGCAGTGAAAGGATGGCGATGGGTGGTCCTTTGGGATAGACAAGTACCTCCCACTCATTTCCTACCCAAGGTGGAAACAAAGATGCTAGACTTCAGGATCCTTTATTGGCTTGGCCAATACCAAAGCTCCTTCCTCCCAACATTAGCTCTGTCTGTGGTGCCTGGGAAGTTTGCACAACCCTGTAGGATGTCTGGGGAAGGCCTTAGATGAATTATCTCTTGCTATGGGACAAACCACCCCAGGACTTAGTGGTTTAACATAACAAAAATCATTTATTTTGCACATGAATCTGCAATTTCTGTTGGTCTCTGTTCCACCTAGGGTCTGCGGGAGCAGCTTGAGTTAGGGCTGGAGAATCTACTTTCAAGAATCTCCTTTCAATCCGCCTGGCTGGGGATTTGGTTCTGGCTGTTGGCTGGGAGCCTGAGGGTCGGGGGCTAAGGATCGCAGATCCTTAGATCTTCTCCGCACAGTGTCTCCAAAGGCTATTTCGGCTTCCTTTCATGGCGTGGTGGCTGCCATCTAAGAGCACGTGTCCTAAGAGATCCAGAGAAACTTAACTTCGGAAGTCACAGGGTGTCGCTCCTGCCTCTTCAGGTTCTGTGGGAGGGACATCAACCTCATCTCTCAATGGGACAATTGTCAGAACCACACTAAGTGGGTGAGATGAGGCATCTTGGGCAGGTTTTGGAAAATACAGTGTGCCACACCCCCAAACCACTCTGATTGAATTTGTACCAGCCCAGCACAGTGTCAAACTCAACTTGGTCAAAGTCATATCGTTTCTTACACTTCCCAGTGTGTATAGAAAGATGCATATCATCTCAATTTATGCCAAATCATACTTTATTCTAATTGTTTGCCAGTAGATTGTATTTATGCATAATGATGTATAGAACATGTTTCAGAGGTACTTTCTTTTCATTTTATATTTATTTCCAATGGACTCTTTAATATTTTTTGTCCCACAGATTTTTCATCGAAGTGTTTATCTTTTATCCGATAAATCATAGGCTCATATTATTTAACCATCATTTTACAGTGTAGTCCTTCCCCAGTTTAACTTGTAGTTTGCATTTTAACATTGCTTTTCTAAAGGTTGGCGCATCTGTAGGTCGATTTTAAGATGGCTGGAGAGTTCATTGATTATAAATCTCTCTCTGGCAAACAACCTCTGACATATTTATGAAGACAAAAATTCTTTTTTTTTTTTTTTTTTTTTTTTTTTTTTTTGCGGTACGTGGGCCTCTCACTGTAGTGGCCTCTCCCGTTGCGGAGCACAGGCTCCGGACGCGCAGGCTCAGCGGCCATGGCTCACGGGCCCAGCCGCTCCGCGGCATGTGGGATCTTCCCGGACCGGGGCACGAACCCGTGTCCCCTGCATCGGCAGGCGGACTCTCAATCACTGCGCCACCAGGGAAACCCAAAAAATTCTTTAATTTATTTACAGTGAGTCATCTCAGCTAAAACTCATAAAAGCCAATGTGTGATAGTCCTTTACTTTGTTTAGCCGGTCTAATGGATTTGGAACAAACCCTTAACTCAGAGGATGATCCTGTGAGGAAAATCATTTGAAATGATCACTAAAAATCAAAACAAACCGACAGATAAGACTTCCCTAAAATGCCTCGCACGCACGTGGTCTCTCCCTTCTTTTCCTGAGAGTCTTCCTTTCAAATGCAGATAGTACAGGGGATTCGGGAGAGGTCTATTCAGTGAGGTCCCTAACACCTTACTGGGGATGCTGCTGGAAGAGAAACATAATAACAGGGCTGGTGTGTGGCGTGGTGTTCAGAGATGGTGCAGAAAGACAAACTCCATAGCTGGCCTCTTTGCAGACTCCCAGTGGCTTACTGCTTTCTCCAAACGACCTTTGCCTCTAAAGACAACATGTGGGTCATCACTATTGTTGATATGTCTTGGATTTAGATAAAGATATATGCACACCTTGTAAAAAAAAAATCTTTTATAACGAACCAGCAGCTTACATCCATACCTCCTTTCTCTGACCTGAATGGAAACAGAAAATGTCTGCTAGGCTTTGGTAAGAATGCTGCTTTAATTTAACCCTTGAGGTCTATTGCACAGGGTGAATAATTTCAGTGCCATTTACCCTCAGAGGCTGGTTCATCAACACCAAAACTCCCCCACCCCGCCCAAAGCATCTTATGTGTGTGGACAACACCCTTCGAGGTCTAATATCTAAAGTGACATATGACAGCAATTTTTCAGGATAAGAGCTCAAGAATTCTAGAGGAGGGGCCTCTCCGAGTACCTGCCTGGCCCATGGCCTCACCTAAGAAAAAGTGGCTTGGGTCCTGGGTATCTATGAATCCACCCACAGAGGAATAGATTAGCCAGTGAGAGAACGTCTCCCAAGTAGCTCCTCTGAGAGCTGGCCAGCTGGCCCAAGGTGGATCTGCCCGACGGGGCTAAGAGACCCTCTTTACAAGCTCACTTGAAGCTAGAGGGGTGATGATGGGAGGCCGACTTACCCTACCCCTAAACCTGCAAAGAGTTAGAAATGCATAGGCAGGGAAAGCAGAAGACACCAAGTTAGCAGAAGCCTTGCACATTCTGAACATTCAGGGAGTCAGAAGTTACGGGAAGAGTAAAACCTAGACCTGTGATTCTTCAGACTTTAATGTGCACACACGTCTTCTGGGCATCCTGCCAAAATGCTGATTTGGATTTGATAGCGCTGGGATGAGGCCTGAGACTCCACATTTCTAACAAGCTGCCAGGTGATGCCAGATGCTACTAGCTCAAAGGCCACCCTGATAGCAAGCGTCCAGACAAGCAATAATTCTCAGCCTTGGCCGTGCGCTAGAATCACCTGAGAACTTCATAAAAAATGCAGTCTCTGGGGATGGGACGTGGGCATCAGTCTCTTAAAGCCTCAGGTGATTCCAACGTGCGGCCAAGGTTGAAAAGCACTGTCTGAGAGGGATATTAGTTGATGGTTGAGGAGCAGTAGACCCTGAACCAACCCTATCCCTGAGGGCCCACAAAGGAGCAGAAGGTATCCATTTCCATGGACGTGACTACTACACTTCCATATGCTCTGGTTCCATGACTTATGCACTTCTGTTTTCACCACCACCGGCCCAGGAAGCCCAACATATCTCCGTTCCTAGAACTGAGGGAGCATTTAGTGAGAATGACAATGGTAATCTTTCCTTTCCTTCATCTACAAAATGTACAGCTGGGGCTGGAGGGGTCTACATGAGCAATCCAAAGTCTCATGGGTAACCGTGTTATTTCCCACAGTCCTCTTCATACCACCACACATTCCCATTCTATGCACTGATATCTTTTACAGAAACATCCTTCCCCTTCTTTTAAAGCAAGTGAATAGATGTTTCAAGCCATAAATTTATGTACGTCTAAGACCGTGCCTAGCATGCAACTTCATCATGTCCATTCTCTGACTCTTCTCAGCAGAAAAGAGCATCTCTAACATCCAAAGGAGACAGAACCCACTCGTGTAGCTGTGAAAGCAGTTTGAGAACCCAAGACAAAATTCGCTGATCTCTTGAAGCAGGAACAGTTTTCTCCAAAATAACCAAGTATTTCTGTTGATCTCAGAGTCAAGGGAAATGGAGGGAAGTGTAAGGTAACGCACCGGTCTCTCAGGAGCAAATATTCTGACTATACAGGATCAAAGGTACTTAAGTGGCTCATTTAGATAGAGACATAAAGTAGTTTGGAATGAGACACAGAGTTCAAGTGGTGAGAAATAATAAGCCTTGATTTTCGGCACCTTAAATCCCAAGATAGACATGTACTTAATAAGAACACAGTCTGGGCTTCCCTGGTGGTGCAGTGGTTGAGAGTCCGCCTGCCGATGCAGGGGACGTGGGTTCGTGCCCCGGTCCGGGAAGATCCCACATGCCGCGGAGCGGCTGGGCACGTGAGCCATGGCTGCTGAGCCTGCGCGTCCGGAGCCTGCGCTCCGCAACGGGAGAGGCCGCAACAGTGAGAGGCCAGCGTACGGCAAATAAAAAAAAAAGAACACAGTCTGTGACATCATATCAGAGACCAAAGCCTGGGGCTTCCACTTCCTACCTTTATAAATTTGGGTCATATCAGTTTCCTCCTCTGTAACTGAGGCAGTGAGTTTATTTGTCTGGGGTGGGGGATAGATGAACTAAGTGCCTAGCACAGGGGAAGTGGTCAATCAGTGGGAGCCGTTGGTACCCATTGTTAGAGAATGGAAAATTATTGAAAGCAGGGGAGTGATGTGAACAATACCAGGAAACATGTGTGTTTTTAACATCTTTATTGGAATATAATCGCTTTACAATGTTGTGTTAGTTTCTGCTGTACAACAAAGTGAATCAGCTATATGTATACATATATCCCCGTATCCTCTCCCTCTTGCGTCTCCCTCCCACCCTCCCTATCCCACCCCTCTAGGTGGTCACAAAGCACCGAGCTGATCTCCCTGTGCTATGCGGCTGCTTCCCACTAGCTATCTATTTTACATTTGGTAGTGTATATATATCCATGCCACTCTCACTTCCTCCCAGCTTACCCTTCCCCCTCCCCGTGTCCTCAAGTCCATTCTCTACATCTGCGTCTTTATTCCTGTCCTGCCCCTAGGTTCATCAGAGCCTTTTCTTTATTCTTTAGATTCCATATATATATGTGTTAGCATAAGGTATTTGTTTTTCTCTTTCTGACTTACTTCACTCTGTATGACAGACTCTAGGTCCATCCACCTCACTACAGATAACTCAATTTCGTTCCTTTTAATGGCTGAGGAATATTCCATTGTATATATGTGCCACATCTTCTTTAGCCATTCATCTGTCGATGGACACTTAGGTTGCTTCCATGTCCTGGCTATTGAACAAATTGACACAGCCACTATGAAGAAACATGTTTTAAAAGATGAGTGTGGCAACAGTGTAAACCCTTTGGAGGAAGCTGTACTGGGGAGGAGGTGGTAAATGAAGAGGCAAATTCAGAAGTCCAGGAGTAGAGTGTTGAAGGCAGAATTGATAAAGCCTGGGGAGTTTGTTGAGGTTCAGACAGATGGGACAATAAATCCTCCCAGGAAGGTGGAGAAGTCAAGGATGATGTTGGGGTGCGTGTTCTGGGTGACCACGAGGATGGGTTGTAAGGCTTGCAAGGAGCTGGAACACACTTCACTTACCTCTGCAGGGCCCCATCCCCACCCCCGCAACATATACAAGCTGGAAGATGCCGGAGAAATGTCTATATGCAGGCTGTTCCTCGGGTCACATCCACGACATGCATGCTGCATCGTTTAATCATAAAACACTGCCAACAAAAAGGTGTTTTAGATTACAGGTCACACACCTCCAAACATTAGATAAAACTTGAATAGTATGAGCTTTTCTCTTGCTCTTCTGCAGTAGAAAAAAGAATTTTAAGATGTAAGAAACAAATAAACAAAACCAAGCCAGAGTTCGAAATAACCTATTGAGGTGCCTAGAGAGATAAATAAGCTTCAGAAAATAAAAATTTTACCCACTTATTAGTCCTCATGCAGAGTAACCAACAAGTACCAATTCTGAACCCTTTCCCCACACCTGAACTTCCCCAAGATTGTGGAAATTCCAAGACTGAGTGTCTCTGGGGCTAGCTGGCTAAATGGGGAGGTCAAGGAAGGTACGTCCTTATGTTTCTTCTTCCAACACAGCAACGTATTTTTTCAAAAGTTCAGTGGTTTCTATTTCAAGGTAAATATGTCTTATTATTAGTAGTTTCCCTTCATATTTGTTTTTTCCTGAAGTGTTTTGAGATCCCCAATACAAAGCATAAGACATGAAGTTTGTACATTCCTGCTATTATTGTTCATAAACTTGATATGATGACACGGTTTTGGATTTTTCCACCTTTTGTTACAAAAAAACAAGTTACCAACTTCTCTATAATTTTTTCCTGCCTATCATTTTTTCATTGAATCAAAATATTTACATCATTTGTGTTTTTAATTAATTCACAGATATTTATTGATTTGTTGGCTGCTTTTCCAGACAATAAAGTGGCAACCACTATTTTTCGAGTGGAATCAAGTGAACGTTATTGTAACTCACTCTGGGTATATACATAAAAGGGGCAGGGGACTACGGAAGGAAAATTGATTTTCTATTTCTTATTTTAATAAGTCATAGAAGTACAAATAGGAGAACGATTACCAGCATTACCAATATTAATTTACTAGGAGTAGATGAAGAACAAAGCAATGAGGAACCTCAATGGCAAGAATTTCTCAATGTCTGTAATATTACTAATTCATATTTCCCTTGAGTGAACAATTCCCCTCCAGGGATATATCCTATGGATACACTTATAAGTGCTCAGGATGCATTAGCAAGTAACTAGAGAGTTTCCAACTCTGTGCTGGGTAATATGCTGGCCAGACAAGAAGAAAAGGATATACTGGTGTCTGTTGAGTGAGACAAGGTGGGGAGGTGGTTTGCAGTTGTGACCCAGGATGCTAAGAGAAAAGTAGAGGGAGGAAGAGAGGTGCCTTCGAGAGGTGGAGAACCATCACAGTTACGGGAATTAATTAATTCCCAGGTTTATGCTGCTCAGCACAGAGGTCTGAACCAAGACCTCTGGGTAGAAGTGAGAGGAAGGCAATTATAGCTCATCCCTCATAGTAACTACTCCTTCCATTTTCTGTATTTGATGCCTTGACATCTGGGGCAGTGCAGGGACTGCCCCTCCCAGGGCTAACTAATTCCTGGAGAGAGCAAATGATTTGCCTGTGAGTGTGCCCTTCATATGCAAACCAGCCAATCCAGAGCCCACACTGCAATGCACCCCTTCTATGGGGCTCTCATACTCTTGGCCACTATCCACCTACTCTAATCACCCCAAAGCCAGGTACCAGCTCCTTTGCCCCAGAGCCCACTGAAATTATTCAAACTAACCAATCCTAAACCTACCTACCCTTCCTCACCAGTTACTTCCCATGGAAACTGCAGTAAAGGCTCTTGCCCACATTTCCCTCTCACTCCTTCTGCCTCCCTATCAACCCTGGTGCTTCCCCTTGTGGCCCTCTGGGGTGTGCCACGCCCGCTGTTTCTAAGAATCTGTGGGTATAAAAACTTCTTTTATGACAGTCATTTCTGTAACTGGGTGTCTCACCGTACTTGATTAAAACAAATCTTGGGTGCATTTTAAAACATCCCTGAAAAGAACTTTCAGATAACTAGATGTCTTTGGAAATGAAGTGGGCCTCCATGGATATAGCAGTTCCCTGTCCTGAAGCAGAGTAATCAGAAGCCAGCAGTCCAGAAAAGGAAGTTTAACAGATTGTATGTGTGTGTATTGGGGAAGGAAGTTAGTGTCTCAAGTAACTTTTAAGTTTCCTCTTATGTGTATCACTCTGTATAATCAGACACGTGCAGTATAAGTCCTAGGTCATGTTACTTATTTCTGTGCCTATGCACTTATATTCAGTTGTATGCTATGTTCTGAAGAGTGCCTGGCACACTGCTAGTACTTATAAAAGATTAAGCCTAATGAAATCTGATATCATGCTCTTCTGTCATGAGTAGCTATATAGTGTGTCATTTTGTAAGTGTTCCTAATCTGTCTTTGTCTGGCATGTTTGCCTCAAAATATTGGTGGCGCAGGTGAGATGGAGAGCTTGGCAGAGAAGGGAGGTCAGCATTAACTAAGCAGGTTAACAATTAGCATTAACTCGCGTTGGGGTTGGGCTCCTCTCTCATCTGGAACTCTTGTGAGGAGCTTCTTACTGGCAGTTACAAAATCACCTCCAAGATACAGGATACAAAGCCAGTTAGAAAAGCCAGAATACATACAGGAGAAAAATATGACTGGAGTTTGGGAGCCAGAAGTAGGATTTGGTAGAAGTGTCAGAGCTGAGCCTTTAGAACCTAACAAGGAGGAGATCAGAGCAAAAATCAGAAATCAGAGCAACTTATAAAACAACCTTGGGGTTCCCTTGGCTGATGGATAAATGTGTGATTCCTGAGGGTGTCAGGTTGGCCCAAAGGATCAAACTGAACACTGTCTTAGGCTGGGTTCCTCTGGGATCATATTCTGAGTTGAAGGCTTATTGGGGAGTGTTCTTGGGATCATGGTTTCTAAGGAGGTGAGGGAAGCAAGATGGGGCAGAGGGAGAAAGTTAACTGTGATGTGATTGCAACCAAGAACCTCAGGTGATCCTACAGGTAGTTCTGGAACTGGGGTAGCTGTTTAGAGTTACCCTCAATCGAGACAAAGAAGCTGGGCTTTTGTACCTTCTTGTTGGATTTGGGCTACTTTGGGGAAGACAAGGGCAGTTCATGGAGATGCAGCTATGAACATGAGCAGCTGGCACTCAGGACACCTGGAGGAGTGAACACTTCCGTTCCGGGATGGGATCTGGGTGACACGTCCACTCAGCATCCCATGAAATAGAAAACTGGCGCATACTATTTTCGGAAATGTGGATTTTACAGCCAGTCTTTCCTACCTTTGTCTCAAAGTAGCATCAAAAATATTAAGCTCTGCTGGACCAGGAAATGGGATGGTCCAAATCTGTCAATGATGGGCTCTTGTAGCTCTTAGGAAGGTCTGAACAATCCACATATTATGGGGACTCATAGCCCAAGAAGGTTACTCTAACCTGTAACTGCTGACTCGGCTAAGCCGGGCAGCAGTGCCACAGTAGACGACACCGGTGTCTGGCTGGGAAGGGGTTCCGTTAATAGCAAAATGAAGGACCCGAGGTGGTCACCTGAAATGTGCTCATCGGATACAAGTTATCCTTCCTGGGAATCCCTTGCACCATTTCCCAGATTCCTCTGACTCCAAAGCATGATGATTTCAATCAAGACCCGGGGAAGCAATGCAAAATAATCAATTGGAATTTCTCTGCTGCTTCCTTGCTTGCCTCCTGCCCCATCCTCCCCAGCACACATGCAGACAGACACGCACAAGTACAGTACTGTTCTACCATATCCTTAATTTTACAGATCTCCTGCTGAAGTTTCTGACTAATGGTAAGTTATTTGTTCAGAAAGATTTTATGGCTCTCATAAAACGTCAATTACAGTTTTAAAATAACTTGTAGTTTTTCTGTAACATGATGCTGCCATCTTGGTTCCCAGAGGGTGTATTAAATTCAAGTAGCAATAACAAATCATTTAAGCAATAAATAAATAACCTGAGACAGAGTGTTGTTAAGAGTTAATAGTCTCCCATACACTCAATAGAGGGTGAGGCTTCACTCAATTAAAGTGACCCCGGGAGGAGGGGGGGCAGGGGCCAAACTGCACCCAGTCGTTTTGTTGAAGGTATTCAACCCGCACACATTCATTTCCTTCTTTATGTTGTCTCTTTTCAGCAGGGAAGGCTCTCTGCAGTCCCTGGGTCCAGAGAACAATTACGGTACAGTCTCAGAGAACAGAAAGAAAACTGGGGTCATAAATATGTTAAATGGGTGCGTGGGTTTAAGTGGCTTTGTAAACGGAACACGGAGGGAACCTCAGACTAATTAATGAATATGAAGCAGTGGGAAAGCTGGGGGGTTTAGAGGAACAGTCTTGCTGTGGGGTGAGGATACGACATCTGTATAATTATTTTCCCCCAGGAAGGTGCACTTATTTATTTTAGAAATTTTTTTTTATTTTTTTTCAAGATGTCAAAGTGTCTCGATGGAGAATACCAGATGTGGGTGAAAAAAGAGAAATCCTGTTTATACTGTATTTTCTCCAATCAAATTATAACCTTGGCCTGAAAGGATGATTTTACAGAATTTTAAAAAGTGTTGTCCTTGTATTTTGAGAAAGAAACATCAGAAAAAGGAGGAATTACATACTTTTTATACAAGATTGCAGCCCATTCAAATACTCCTTACCTAGTAAATGGCCTTTGCTAAATAAATTCCATTTGGATCAAAGCAAAGATTAAGATTTTAGGATGTGGCATTTCCATATGCTCTAAAATATTTCAGGTTTTCTGTTTGGAGGGTTTCCTATTTTTCCTTTTGTTCTTTCTTCATCTTTTTTTCATTTTATTAGCACAAATACATTTATTTTGGAAAGTTAAAGCCTGCCTGTATGTCTCATATAGCCCATTTTGAATTCACAAATGACTTCTTGAGCTAGGGCTATGTAAGGCGAGCCAGCGCTGGCACTCTGAAAATGTCCCTGAACTTGGAGGATGCTTACAGTGTAAGGGCCAGCCAGAGATCAAGCACCAAACAGAGGCCACAGAAGAGATACAAATGGACAAAGGGTAGGAGAGAGAAAAGAGAGAGGGAGAGAGACTGAGACACAGAGAGAGAGACTGAGAGAGTCAAGGGGAGATGGGAAAAGTAGACAGGCACAAAGCCACAGAGGGACACCAAGGTAGCACGAGAAAGAAAACGAAAACCAAAAAATCAAGAAACAAAAGAAAAGTGGCTGGCACAGACCTCCTTGTTTAATTGATTAAATGGCTGAGCTGTGAACAACGGACTAAATTGAACCATTGATCTAATTCAGTTGTTAAGATACTAAAATGAGCAGACTAACTGCTTGTTTGGGGGGCGGTTTCAGTGATCTTAGCTGCAACATTGAAAAAAAAGCCTTGCTAACACCTTTCTATATTGACAAAAGCAACTCATTTTATTTTTATTGCATTCAAAGCTGCAGAATCACTGAATTATAATCTGTAAATGTATTTCACAAGTGACATTTATTCTTCAATAAGTTTTGTTAAACACCTACTACAGGAATGGCAGGATAAAGGTTTTGTGCAAAGAATACAAAAATGCTTGAGAAACTATAATTGTCCCTCAATATTAAGGAAATGATATTCAGGGTGACATGATAAACACACGTCAAACTAAATTTATGAAGTCAAGAACTGAACAGCACAAGAAACTATGTAAGTGATGTCACAGGAGAAAACAATCAATTATCCTAATGAGCGGTACAGATTACAAATGTTTTGAGGTCTGAAAAGAGAGGACTTACCAGGAGTTAGCATAATCTGATGGTTCTATGAAGACGGATGACTTGCTTTGAGTTTTCAAGGACCTCTGATTCCCCAACTAGGTGTAGAGGAGAAGAGGAGGACATTGGAGACATTTGATTTGTATAGTATCCATTTTTATTGTTTTATTTATAAGGAACAATGAAAAACAAATATAGTCATATAAAGTAATTCATATTTTTTACTAAAATTTCGACTTATTATATCACAAATTCAAAGAAAAGTTACCTAGTCAATCTTACGACCACTAATAGCATTACTCCATGGAAGAATCTAATGTTGCGAATAGCTGTTAAAACACGATAGTACCCCCAGAATACCTTGCTCTTTTGTCACCATCTATAAAAACTGTCAAAATCTGACCTTCTTATGAAGTGGTCCTTCCTCTATCAGACTGGGACAATGTCCTTCTTCTCTCAATATCTTGTGGCTCTCAGGGCATAATCTGAAAACTCAAATGTGTCTTGGGTAGAGAAGGGAAGCAAGCCAGTGGTTGCCTGGGGCTGAGGGTGGGTGCAGAGAATGACTAAATGGGCACAAGGTAACTTTGAGGGTGATGACAATGCTCTAAAAGTTTTGATTGTGATAATGGTTGAGCATACCAAAAGTTTACTAAAATTATTAACTTGTACAATTACTACAGGTGAATTTTATATTTGTAACTTATATCTCAATATACCGTTATTTTTAAAAAAGTGTCTACCAGACCAGACTGGTAATGTATAGTAGGCACAGGTCATATTTGCTGGGATACAGACACATTCTTTCTTCATGGTAAATGTTTAAGAATATCCTTCAACCCACAAAGAGATAACTGTCTCCCCCATTTCATGAAACACAAGGTTTTCTTTTTCTATTTTTCATTTCCTAATTTTGATAGAGATGAGTATAGAGAAATATTTCTTAAACAAGAGGAAGCAACGTTATGATCACATAACAAATGATAATCGATGATTCCCTACTGTGGGGCCACACTAGGGAGTGGTATGGCCTGTGGTGGACTAGAGAGGCATACCCCATCTCAAGGGACCAGCCACCATGCAGCTCCATTTGTTGCTACCATGGAAGAACGTCGGCCCAGTGTTGCCAGATATTCTATTTGTCCAAGAGAATTTTATAGTAATATCTTTAGATTTTTAAAATGTCAGTTCAGATTTTAAAACAAAACACCATGTGGTCCAAACAAAATAAAATCAATTCAGCAGATAGGTTGAGACTTTGCAAACTTGGCTTTATAGTCAGAACCTTAAAATTCAGCACTTAATTGCAGATTTCCCAGTTTTGTTCACTGTGGTTTTTCAGGGGACTAATTTTGACTCCCCAATTCTTTTTAGTTCCTAGAGCTGGGGGTTAGGATAAGGAGTTGTGGCCTGTGTGTGTATGTGTGTATATACTGGCCTCCACATAGTTCCTACCTTTGTGCTTAATATATATTACAAATGCACAGTCAATATCACTGATCTTGTCAATATAATCAAATGTTATTTTAAAAAATGTTTCTCTGAAGACTAGTTCAAATATGTATACTATCTAACCCATCTAGTAAAGTAGAGCCTGGGACTCAAACCCAAGTCTAACTACATGTTACTTTAAGTGATAAACAATGATTCATCAGATTTTCCTTGGTGAGATCTATTCTGTCAGGAAGTAAAAATACCATTTTTCCTTAAAATGGACCATTATATTATTCCTAAAATACGTCAGAGACTAGATTGGCTGTTACCAAATATTGTTCTTTCTTTCTAAAGACTCTATTTTCCAGTCACCTTTGCAGTTAGTTTGAGGTCATTTGACTGCATTCTGGGCAATATAATGCAAGCAGATGCTATGCACACCATTTCCAGGACTGCCTACAGAAATCCGCTGCACAAACCTCTAAAATCCCTCTACTCCCATGCTACAGCATTTGCAGAAGCTACATGTTGAGGATGGAGTAAACATGAAATGGAAGAAGCCTGGATCCCTGAGTTACAGCTTGGAGGAATGTCACACATGAGAGCCACCTGACCTGCATCAAACTGGAACACAAGCGGGAAATAAACGTATTGCGTTAAACCACTGGGATTTGAGGGTTATTTGTTACAGCAACCAGCACTACTTGACCTGACTAATGCATAACTACTTGTCTTTTCAGAAAGAGTCTAGGAAAAAATTGATTCCACCTATAGATGGTTCAGATCTTTCTGATGTAATTAGTAACAACGGATTACTAAATAAGCATATACTTTCTGTAGTTAACAAAGCTCCTTCACACATTATTTTATTTAATGCTTATAATGTAACCTGTGAAGGTACAGAATAGGGCTTAGTACCATTGGTAGAGATTAGAAAACAGAGGCGTAGAAAGGTAAATGGAAGGAGCTGCTTTTGAATCCTCATTTAGTCCTCCCTTCAGCTACCACTCTTTACGTTTAGCAGAGACTCCTTAAAGAGATTGAAAGGATGTGGAACTTTGTTATCTGACTATTTTCTCATTTTCATACTTCAACTTAATATTTACACTCACTACTTGTGCCAAGCCTTCACCATGGCCGAGGTTCTTGTGCTCATGGTAATTCTAATTCCTTCAGTTAGACTTTTGTAAAAAAGAGAAGGGGGCTGTGCAACTTCATCTACTCCATATTATGATTAATGACATCTAGAAACTTGGATTTTTACAGTGCAATGTATCACCTGGGAAAGTATAGAATTGCTCAGAATTTTTCATCCGTGAGTGAAACACTCACGGATGAAATAAGTACAATTAGCCAAGTTTTGCTATGACTTCTATTCCACTTCATATTGTACAAACTGATAAAGTTTTTCTTGCATTAAAGCAAAATTTAAAATATTCTATGAATAGAATGTACTTAAAAAAAGTCAAAACACCTTCAAAACCATGTTTTGCCAAAGCGAGCAAATGACATAGCGGAAATGAATGAGCTCAGGGAATTTCCAAACTGTTATCCTCTAAGGGGTAACTCCAATTTCACCTATTTGGTTAGGCTTTCCTTGCCCCTCTCAATCAAAAGACACATTTCAAATCCTTTATGACTGTCTTGCTTCACTGAGGCCCTAAGCATAGCCTACTCTGTGCCCCGCCTCATTGGTTCCAATCAGGGGTAACGCTCCCCGCCGCCCCTGCCCCCCCCCCAATGCCCCAACACTTTGCAATGTCTGCTGACCAGACCTGCAGACTGACTGTACAGCTTATGCATGCTCAAAGGGCCGTGAGTTCAGAGGACCCCAGGGCTGGTTTAATGCTCCGCTGTCACCCTTTATAATTCTTTTTTTTTTTTGCGGTATGTGGGCCTCTCACTGTTGTGGCCTCTCCCGTTGCGGAGCACAGGCTCCGGACGCGCAGGCTCAACGGCCATGGCTCACGGGTCTAGCCGCTCCGCGGCATGTGGGATCTTCCCGGACCAGGGCACGAACCCGTGTCCCCTGCATCGGCAGGCGGACTCTCAACCGCTGCGCCACCAGGGAAGCCCACCCTTTATAATTCTTAATCATTCTATCTTTGAACTTGTATTTCTCATGTGGGATCTGATGGGACAATGGAGCATGCGTGTGAACAGAGGAGATGCGTGCCGTGTGTGTGGCTCTGCCTTTCCTCACCATCCCATTCGCATTCAGCATTCACGATACCCCATGGGCACAGAATTCCGGTGGGCCTGCCCTGAGCGGGAGTCCAACAGGACTCACTGGTGGTGCACGTTAAGTGTGTTTCACCTGTGACTGAGCCAGCAGGGTCACGTGTAGCCCCAACAAACCACACCTTATGTGTGAACCAGAATTTTCTTTGAGTGCAGAAAGAAGACAGTGGCATTCTGAGAAACACAAAAGACTGAGGAACCCTATCATGTCCTTTCTTATTCACGTTGCTTCCCTGTGTTAGCCCACCACTTATCCTGCAAATGATGCCATAGAAAGAAAGGGAAAGATAGAACAATATAGTTTCTTTTCTTTTCAGATTTTCCTAACTCAGCAGTGACCCAAAGGCAGACAGCATGGGTAGAATGTGCACATTCACTGTTCTAGGTGGAGTGAAATTTGAGTTGTGTTATTTCGGTGATTCTGCGTATGATGTAAGGGCTTTTATTTACATTAAAACTGGTATTCTGCAATATAAACAGTGAAATTCATGCTAACAATTTAAAGTTTTAATTTTTCTTGTTAGAATGATATTAAATAACAAATTTCTAAAAACACCATGGCAAGTAGAGAGAGAGAGAGAAACTGTGGAAGAAAGGGAAAAGCTGTATATTTAAATACATTTAATGTCATATTTTCCCGGCTTTTTTGTTTTGGGGGTTTTTTTGGCAATACGCGGGCCTCTCACTGCTGTGGCCTCTCCCGTTGCGGAGCACAGGCTCCGGACGCGCAGGCTCAGCGGCCATGGCTCACGGGCCCAGCCGCTCCGCGTCATGTGGGATCTTCCTGGACCGGGGCACGAACCTGTGTCCCCTGCATCGGCAGGTATACTCTCAACTACTGCGCTACCAGGGAAGCCCCTTCCCGGCTTTTTGAACCACGTTTTCATTTTGCACTGGGTAGTTGGCCCGGTTGGAGACATTTTTGATTGTCACAACAGGACTGGGGAGGTGCTACTGGCATCTCGTGGGTAGAGGCCAGGGATGCTGCAAACACCCTGCAATGCCCAGAGAATTATCTGACCGAAAATGACAGTGGTGCCCAGAGTGAGAAACTCCGCAGCATGTGGGTCCACTGATAACCTTTCCAAGTAGACATCAAATCCCTTTGGTTCATGGGCCATCTCTTCTTTAATTCATATAGTATACTTCCTGGCACAACTGATAGAATTTAAGTAAAAGTGATCAATAAATATTTGTTCTGTTAAAAAGGAAAGAAAATAATCTTTCAATGTTCTTTGTTAGTTGCTATCATGATCCTCATGATACACTTATCAAGCAACTTGTCCAGCTTGCAAGCAGCTTGCAGGGATCAAGTCCATGACAAAACTGGAAATAGTAGTCTAGTCTCTGACCTTTATTACACCATAGATTTAATGACTTCTTTCAGAATTGATGTGTAGCTGGAAAGGCATAATTTTGAAAAGATCTTGCCGCTACACTTAGGAGGCAAGAATTAGGGAAAGGAAATATTCACTTGTTCCTGACTTACAGGCACTGGTGTTGGGCACATTACATTTAATCATTTGTTGTAAATGGTTATCATTTGTACCATTTCATTGGTGAGTAATTTGAGGTTCAGTGAGATTAAGTAACTTCCTCAAGTTCATGTATCTAAAGAATGTCACTGAAACAGGAGTTTAGGATTAACATATACATACTACTGTATTTAAAATAGATAACCTGGGCTTTCCTGGTGGCACAGTGGTTGAGAGTCTGCCTGTCGATGCAGGGGACACGGGTTCGTGCCCCGGTCTGGGAGGATCCCACATGCCGCGGAGCGGCTAGGCCCGTGAGCCATGGCTGCTGAGCCTGCACGTCCGGAGCCTGTGCTCCGCAATGGGAGAGGGCACAACAGTGAAAGGCCCGCGTACCGCAAAAAAAAAAAAAAAAAGATAACCAACAAGGACCTTCTGCTTAGCATAAAGAACTGTACTCAGTACCTCGTAATAACCTGTAAGGGAAAAGAATCTGAAAGAAAATAGATATATTTTTTATGTGTAACTTTGCTGTACACCTGAAACTAACACAACATTGTAAATCAGCTAGACTTCAATTACAAAAAAAAAAAAAAACTGGTAAAATCCAAATAAAGGCTAGTTAGCTTAACAGTATTGTTAAAAAAAAAAAAAGAAAAGAAAAGGATGTCGACTGACTCCAAAATCAAACTCAGGTCTGTATGATCCTGAAACATGTGACACAGGACTGGTCCTCCCTGCGGCCACATTTCACACCTAAGGGTTAGAAGGTGAACCCAAAGCCAAATTCCATTCCCATCCCACCTCTGTGAAGTGTCCCTTGCTAGGAGGACCACATATCCAGTCGGAGCCAGGACACCTTTGGCAGGGAAAGAGGGGCTGCTGGTCAGTATGAGGGATGACAGGTGTGGACTGCTCCTCAGAGACCAGCCCAGCACCCTACTCCTGAAGGAACCCCAGCGGAGGGCCCACAGCTGCAGAAGGGAGGTGAACTGGTCAGCACCTGCTTCCCTACAGTGACCACCGACATGTCCGCTGCACTTATTCACCAGGAGGAAGTATTGATAAAAATGGAAAGTGGAAAGGGACGTTAAAAGCACGGGAGGCATTTTATAATTCATCATAAAATGAGTCCTGCACCACATTTTTTGGCTTCAAATGTATTTGTAAAACAAAATCATCAAAAGTCCTAGTATCCTAGAATGCAGCCATCTCAAATGCAATCATTTCTCGTTCCCAGAAAAACTCCTGATGTCAGGCCTGGGCCAGAGTCCCCTCCTCTCCTAGTGTCTCCTTTGCTGTGTACCAGTGCCTGCAATCGAAGTGAATGTGAAAAAAAGGATTCTGATTTGAACAACCTCTGGAAGATGTGAAGCTGATATTCTGGGCTTATGCCGTATACGTGGTGTGGTGGCTAATTAAGTAGGCTAGCATCAAAAGGACCATAGCTCTTTCTCTCAAACAACTTTATTTCTTCTCTTCTGCTTCTTCCACCTCCTCCTTCTTCTCTTTTTCAGCTCCTACTCATAAAATACAGGCAAATTAGACATGCACTACTGGAAGACGCTGGAGGACAGGGAGCTACCTAACTTGAGTGGGACTGAAGGTTCAAATCGAGGCAGGAATCCAACCCCACATGTGAATCTGCCCTGCTGCTGACGTGCTTTTCACCCTCCTCCCCTCAAATTTCTCCTGGGCACCAGCTAGCATCAAGAGGTACGAGTCTCAATTTGATGGTGGGCACACACATTTGTTCCCATTCATAGGGAGACATGACCACAAAGACCAGGAAGTAGGATGTAGACCACAGCCCTTAATTTAGACTATGTTCATACACCAGGTCAGTCCCACTTAGGTGGCTGGATTTGCGATTTCATGAGTGAGAGACTCCTCGTTCGTGGTTGTGTCCGCTTCCGGGACCAAGGAAGGCAATGGGTCAGAGACCTGCGCTTTCATCTAAGATCACACGGACTCTTGGCAACAGACCCTTCAGTTCAAGCTTGCTCACTTTTGGAATCCCGCCAAGCCTCACACTAAGGAAATGATAGCATTTGATTGGGGTGAGGGGGAGACACCTCACTTTACATGAAAGATTCGAAGGGTGAATGAGAAAAATACATTCATTGCTATATAATAGGTGTAAAACACTTTAAATATGTAGAGGATGGCATTTAGTTAAAATAAGTTAATTAATTAAAAGCTGGCTTCTCCTTAAAAAGCCATGTAGTTATCTTGAGGGCTTGTGCAGCCCTGGTAGCAGTCGAAGGCAACATGGAAGCAAGAAATCCATCATAATAAACCTTTGAGCTTTGCCCTATTAAAAATGTCAGACTAATAAATCACACTTTTAATGACTAACGGAGGGGAGATCAATAAGTTTGGGAAAGCCATCTATAGACGTATCATATGGTGCTACTTAATGTAAGATCACTAAGGTGAAAACATTTCACAGCAATCAAAAATTCAATGTTAAGATCCAAATTATAATATTAAGATTACATTAATTCTTAGGCCAGAAATCTTGGCTTAAATCCTCCTTTTTTTTTAGGCATCATTTGGTCTTTCAAATTGTACATGTGTTTAAAAATAAATAGCTGTATGTCTTGCAAATTTCTTTCTATTTTCAGAATCTGCAAAATGCAAAAAAGAAAAAAAAAGAAAAAAGGCTGTTCTGTAAACCAGAGTTTTAAAAAAGCATTCCTAAATTTGGCAACTATTTGGTATACTGAAACAACAACAGGAAGTCAGATTAAACAAAAGGGCAGAATTTACTGTTGAGGCCATGAATGTAAGGGTATACCCAATGGCCCTGCAGGCTTCAGTGCCAGGAAAGATCAAACTGTCAAATGCAAAGAAAAATAGATCCTGTAAAAGAAATAATCCCAGGCTTATAATTATTCTTAGTGGCTTTTTCTTCTCTCTTCCTTATACCTCCCTACGCTGAGTTATACATGTATTCACAGACATTTCATTGGGAACCAAAAAAAGCTAATCCCACATCTTTTATAAGTTATTCATTTTGGTAAAAGTTTCAAAATTGCCTTATTTAATGAGTTTCTCTTCACAAGTACAAAAGATATAAATAAGGTGCAGTGATGGGCAGTAAAGGAGGCTTTTTTGAGGTCTTGGGGAAACTGTTTAGCAGGGATTGAAGACCACTTCTAATGCTCACTCTAAAAGAAATATTTTAAGCAAACCATAAAAGTGGGCTTGACCCTTCCATGGGCCCATCATAAATCAATTGTTAAAGCAAGGGTGAAAACTGGGAGGAGGTCAGAGGTGGGAGAGAGGTCACAGAGAAAGGACAGTGTGAGAACCCACAGCAAAAACTAGGGGGGAAATGGGGCAATCTTTTGACTGAGTAGCATCATTAATTCAGAAATCCTGGTTATGTTGCTTATAACTACACTAATGAAATTGTAAGCCAGATGAAAAATTCCCACAGCAGAACTTAAGACTTAAGTTTATGTTAGTTATAAATTCCCAATTCTGCAAAAGGTAGATTGAACCTTCATTAAAAGTAAATATCAATCCACCCCGTCTTCAAATCCTTAGGAAATTTCCTCCAAATATGCACCAATATCTGCTTTCTATTTATCATTAAAGACTAGATCTTGAAATACACAAATGGTAATCAGACATCAATACTTCATTCATGATTTCTCCAAGTATGTAATTTTTGCCATATTCTGAGAAAGAGAATACTTTTTGCCAAATTGATCTTATACTCACAAGGAAAGCTTTGTGATACTTCCTTCACTAATAGAGAATATTGAATGATGAGTTAGTTTGTTGACTAATTTAAAAAAAAAACAATTTGCTTTTGTAGAAAATTTTGTACCAAATGTAGAGTTTGAATGATCTATATATCTAATCATTTGTTTCCATGGGGTGGAATCAAGTTTGAAGCCCAGAGAATTAAAGTGATTCACATTTAAATGAAACGTGGCTTGATTGATTTGTAATGACACAATTTATTTGGTAATAATGACATTCCTTGAGTTTGGCCAGGAAAACAAAGGTTGATTTATTTCCTAATAACAAAGACAAATGGCCTTCTGCTCCAGCCTCTTCCTCATTCTCAGCAGCTCAGGGCCAGGTTAAAAGTGGACTCTGCTCTGTTTTCCTTCCAGCTAGAGGAGAATTCCAGACAAAATCTTTCAGAAACGTGCACCACCATTGTACCGATAATGGAAACGAGACAGCTGTACACCTGAAACTTTTAAAGAACACACGCTATTTTTTCTACTTGCAGTTTCATAATTTGGCATTTAAAACAGAGTCATGCCAGAAAAATTATACCTCATGCAAAGCACCTTAACATTGACATTTGTAAAGATATAGCTCTGGGTAGTGTACATTGTGGAGACAGATAAATATTGGGGTAAATACTATGATGGCATCATTATTATAATGACATTGCCCATATTTTAAAGAATATTATCCTTAAAAATGATTCAATGTTTTATACCGCTGATTCATTTTAAATAAGATTTTAAAAACACAAATATAAGTTGAATATAAGTAGGGAGTATCTACCTAAGGTTAATAAGGAATAACAAAAGTAACATAAGGGCAAACAGACTAATAAGACAATCAATTCTTAGCATATATATGGTTTCTATTTTATGTGATAAAAATGAGTGTTAAGTTCTTTTTAAATTCCTATTTTATTTTTTAAATTGAGGTATATTTGACAAATAATATATTAGTTTCAGGAGTACAAGATAATGATTCAATATCTGTTTATATTGTGAAATGATCACCACAAAAAGATTAGGTAACATCTGTCACCACACATAGTTACAAATTTTTTTCTTGTGTTAAGAACTTTTAAAACCTATTCTCTGAGCAACTTTCAAATAGACAATACAGTATTATTAACTGTAGTCACCATGCTATACAGTTCATCTCTAGGAATTATTTATTTTATAACTGGAAGTTCATACTTTTTGACCCCTTTCACACATTTCATTCAGCCCACAACCTATTTTATTTTAATATGTTTTTAAATGTCCAGAGAAAAACAGAGGTGCTTGTAACTTTTAAGAAAACAGAGTCCTGAAGGACCTTCAAGATGGCAGAGGAGTCAGATGTGGAGATCACCTTCCTTCCCACAAATACATCACAAATACATCTACATGAGGAATAACTCCTACAGAACACCTACTGAATGCTGGCAGAGGACCTCAGAATTCCCAAAAGCCGTGAGGCTGATGGGGTCTTGGTGCTCTGGCTGGGTGTCAGGCCTGTGCCACTGAGGTGGGAGAGCTGAGTTCAGGACATTGGTCCACCAGAGAACCCCCAGCTCCAAGTAACATCAAACAGCAAAAGCTCTCCTAGAGATCTCCATCTCAATGTTAAAACCTAGCTCCACTCAACAACAAGCCAGCTACAGTGGTGGACACCCTATGCCAAACAACTAGCAAGACAGGAACACAACCCCACCCATTATCAGAGAGGATGCCTAAAATCATAATAAAGTCACAGGCACCCCAAAACACACCACAAGACGCGGTCCTGCCCACCAAAAGACAAGGTCCAGCCTCATCAACCAGAACACAGGCACCAGTCCCCTCCACCAGGAAGCCTACACAGCCCACTGAACCAACCTTAGCCACTGGGGTCAGGCTCCAAAAACAACGGGAACTACAAACCTGCAGCCTGCGAAAAGGAGACCCCAACCACAGTAAGTTAAGCAAAATGAGAAGACAGAGAAATACACAGCAGATGAAGCAGCAAGGTAAAAACCTACCAGATCAAACAAATGAAGAGGAAATAGGCAGTCTACCTAAAAAGGAATTCAGAGTAATGATAGTAAAGATGATCCAAAATCTTGGAAATAGAATGGAGAAAATACAAGAAATTTAACAAGGACCTAGAAGAACTAAAGAGCAAACAAACAATGATGAATGACACAAAAAATGAAATTAACAATTCTCTAGAATGAATCAATAGCAGAATAACTGAGGCAGAAGAACGGATAACTGACCTGGAAAATAAAATAGTGGAAATAACTACCTCAGAGCAAAAGAGAGAAAAAATAATGAAAAGAATTGAGGACAGTTTCAGAGACCTCTGGGACAACATTAAACGCACAAACATACGAATTATAGAGGTCTCAGAAGAAGAGAAAAAGAAAGGGACTGAGAAAATATTTGAAGAGATTATAGTTGAAAACTTCCCTAATGTGGGAAAGGAAAGAGTCAATCAAGTCTGGGAAGCACAGAGAGTCCCATACAGGATAAATCCAAGGAGAAACATGCCAAGACACATATTAATCAAACTATGAAAAATTAAGTACAAACAAAAAATATTAAAAGCAGCAAGGGAAAAACAACAAATAACATACAAGGGAATCCTCATAAGGTTAACAGCTGCTCTTTCAGTAGAAACTCTGCAAACCAGAAGGGAGTGGCAGGACAAATTTAAAGTGATGAAAGGGAAAAAACTACAACCAAGATTACTCTACCCAGCAAGGATCTCATTCAGATTTGACGGAGAAATTAAAAACTTCACAGTTAAGCAAAACCTAAGAGAATTCAGGACCACCAAACCAGCATTACAACAAATGCTAAAGGAACTTCTCTAGGCAGCAAACACACGAGAAGGGAAAAACCTACAATAACAAACCCAAAACAATTAAGAAAATGGTAATAGGAACCTACATATCGATAATTAACTTAAATGTAAATGGATTAAATGCTTCAACCAAAAGACATAGACTGGCTGAATGGATACAAAAACAAGACCCATATAATGCTATCTACAAGCGACCCACTTCAGACCTAGGGACACATAAAGACTGAAAGCAAGGGGATGGAACAAGATATTACATGCAAATGGAAATCAAAAGAAATCTGGAGTAGCAATTCTTAAATCAGACAAAATAGATTTTAAAATAAAGACTATTATAACAGACAAAGAAGGACACTACATAATGATCAAGAGATCAATCCAAGAAGAAGATATAACAATTGTAAATATTTATGCACCCAACATAGAAGCACCTCAATACATAAGGCAAAAGCTAACAGCCATAAAAGGGGAAATCGAGGGTAACACAAACATAGTAGGGGACTTTAACAACCCACTTTCACCAATGGACAGATGATCCAAAATGAAGCTAAATAAGGAAACACAAGCTTTAAAGAATACATTAAAAAGGATGGACTTAATTGATATTTATAGGACATTGCATCCTAAAACAACAGAATACACATTCTTCTCAAGTGCTCATGGAACATTCTCCAGGATAGATCATATCTTGGGTCACAAATCAAGCCTTGGTATATATATGAAAATTGAAATTTTATCAAGCATCTTTTCCTACTACAACACTATGAGACTAGATATCAATTACAGGAAAAAATTCTGTAAAAAATACAAACACATGGAGGCTAAACAATACACTACTAAATAACCAAGAGATCACTGAAGAAATCAAACAGGAAATCAAAAGATACCTAGAAACAAATGATAATGAAAACAGAACGACCAAAATCTATGGGATTCAGCGAAAGCAGTTCTAAGAGGGAAGTTTATAGCAATACAATCCTACCTCAAGAAACAAGAAACATCTCAAATAAACATCCTAAACTTACACCTAAAGCAATTAGAGAAAGAAAAAAAAAACACAAAAATTAGCAGAAGGGAAGAAATCATAAACATCAGATCAGAAATAAATGAAAAAGAGATGAAGAAAATGATAGCAAATATCAATAAAACTAAAAACTGGTTCTCCGAGAAGATAAACAAAATTGGTAAACCCTGGTTCTCTGAGAAGATAAACAAAATTGGTAAACCATTAGCCAGACTTATCAAGAAAAAAAGGGAGAAGACTCACATCAATAGAATTAGAAATGAAAAAGGAGAAGTAACAACTGAAGCTGCAGAAATACAAAGGATCACGAGAGATTACTAAAAGCAACTATATGCCAATAAAATGGAAAACTTGGAAGAAATGGACAAATTCTTAGAAAAGCGCAGCCTTCCGAGACTGGACAAGGAAGAAATAGCAAATATAAACAGGCCAATCACAAGCACTAAAATTGAGACTGTGATTAAAAATCTTCCAACAAACAAAAGCCCAGGACCAGATGGCTTCAGAGGCGAATTCTACCAAACATTTAGAGAAGAGCTAATACCTATCCTCAAACTCTTTCAAAATGTAGCAGAGGGAGGAGCACTCCCAAACTCATTCTATGCGTCCACTATCACCCTGATACCAAAATCAGACAAAGATGTCACAAAGAAAGAATACTACAGACCAATATCACTGATGAACATAGATGCAAAAATCCTCAACAAAATACTAGCAAATAGAATCCAACAGCACATTAAAAAGGATCATACACCATGATCAAGTGGGCTTTATCACAGGGATGCAAGGATTCTTCAATATACGCAAATCAATCAATGTGATACACCATATTAACAAATTGAAGGAGAAAAACCATATGATCATCTCAATAGATACAGAAAAGGCTTTTGACAAAATTCAACACCCATTTTTGATAAAAACTCTCCAGAAAGCGGGCACAGAGAAAACCTACCTCAACATAATAAAAACCATGTATGACAAACCCACAGCCAACATCATTCTCAATGGTGAAAAAGTGAAACCTTTTCCTCTAAGATCAGGAACAAGACAAGGGTGCCCACTCTCACCACTATTATTCAACATAGATTTGGAAGTTTTAGCCACAGCAGTCAGAGAAGAAAAAGAAATAAAAGGAATCCAAATCGGAAATGAAGAAGTAAAGCTGTCACTGTTTGCAGATGACATGATACTATACATAGAGAATCCTAAAGATGCTACCAGAAAACTACTAGAGCTAATCAATGAATTTCGTAAAGTAGCAGGATACAAAATTAATGCACAGAAATCTGTTGCATTCCTATACTCTAATGATGAAAAATCTGAAAGAAAAATTAAGGAAACACTCTCATTTTCCATTGCAACCAAAAGAACAAAATACCTAGGAAGAAACCTACTTAAGGAGACAAAAGACCTGTATGCAGTAAACTATAAGACACTGATGAAAGGAATTAAAGATGATACAAACAGATGGGGAGATATATCATGTTCTTCGATTGGAAGAATCAACATTGTGAAAATGACTATACAACCAAAAGCAATCTACAGATTCAATGCAATCCCTATCAAACTACCAATGGCATGTTTCACTGAACTAGAACAAAAAATTTCACAATTTTGTATGGAAACACAAAAGACTCCAAATAGCCAAAAAAATCTTGAGAAAAAAAACGGAGCTGGAGGAATCAGGCTCCTTGAGTTCGGACTATACTACAGAGCTACAGTAATCAAGACAGTATGGTACTGGCACAAAAACAGAAATACAGATCAATGGAACAGCATAGAAAGCCCAGAGATAAACCCACACACATATAGTCACCTTATCTTTGATAAAGGAGGCAAGAATATACAATGGAGAATAGACAGCCTCTTCAATAAGTAGTGCTGGGAAAACTGGACAGCTACATGTAAAAGAATGAAATTAGAACACTCCCTAACACTGTACACAAAAATAAACTCAAAATGGATTAAAGACCTAAATGTAAGGCCAGACACTATAAAACTCTTAGAGAAAAACGTAGGTAGAACACTCTATGACATAAATCACAAAAGATCCTTTTTGACCCACCTCATAGAGAAATGGAAATAAAAACAAAACTAAACAAATGAGACCTAATAAAACTTAAAAGCTTTTCCAAAGCAAAGGAAACTACAAACAAGACAAAAAGACAACCCTCAGAATGGGAGAAAATATTTACAAACAAATCAATGGACAAAGGATTAATCTCCAAAATATACAAACCTCACCTCAATATTAAAGAAACAAACAACCCAATCCAAAAATGGGCAGAAGCCCTAAATAGACATTTCTCCAAAGAAGATATACAGATTGCCAATAAACACATGAAAGGATGCTCAACATCACTAATCATTAGGGAAATGCAAATCAAAACTATAATGAGGTATCACGTCACACCTGTTAGACTGGCCACCATCAAAAAAATCTACAAATAATAAATGCTGGAGACAGTGTGGAGGAAAGGGAACTCTCTTGAACTGTTGGTGGCAATGTAAATTGATACAGCCACTATGGAGAACAATATGGAGGTTCCTTAGAAAACTAAAAATAGAACTACCATATGACCCAGCTATCCCACTACTGGGCATATACCCTGAGAAAAATCATAATTCAAAAAGAGTCATGTACCAAAATGTTCATTGCAGCTCTATTTACAATAGCCAGGACATGGAAGCAACCTAAGTGTCCATCGACAGATGAATGGCTAAAGAAGATGTGGCACATATATACAATGGAATATTACTCTGCCATAAAATGAAACGAAATTGAGTTATTTGTAATGAGGTGATTGGACCTAGAGTCTGTCATACAGAGTGAAATAAGTCAGAAAGAGAAAAACAAATACCGTATGCTAACACATATATATGGAATCTAAAAAAAAAAAATGGTTCTGAAGAACCTAGGTGCAGGACAGAAATAAAGACGCATATGTAGAGAATGGACTTGAGGGCACGGAGAGGGGGAAGGGGAAGCTGGGACAAAGTGAGAGAGTGGCATGGACATATATACATTACCAAATGTAAAATAGGTAGCCAGTGGGAAGCAGCTGCATAGCACAGGGAGATCAGCTTAGTGCTTTGTGACCACCTAGAGGGGTGGTATATGGAGGGTGGGAGGGAGACACAAGAGGGAGGAGATATGGGGATATATGTGTATGTATAGCTGATTCACATTTTTATACAGCAGAAACTAACACACCATTGTAAAGCAATTATACTCCAATAAAGATATTTTAAAAAACAGAAAACACACAGAAACAGAGTCCTTCATGGAAGCACCTGAAGTATCCATCAACTGATGAATGGATAAAGATGATGTGGTATGTATATACAATGGAATATTACTCAGCCATGAAAAGTGTGAAATACAGCCATTTGCAACAGTGTGGATGGACCTAACTATGATCATATTAAGAGAAGGAAGGTAGACAGAGAAAGACAAGTACTGTATGATATCACTTATATGTGGAATCTAAAAAATATTACAAATGAATCTATTTACAAAGCAGAAACAGACTCAGAGACATAGAAAATAAACTTATGGTTACCAAAGGAGAAAGGGAGGGGGGAGGGATAAATTAGGAATGTGGGATTATCAAATATACACTACTATGTATAAAATAGGTAAGCAATAAGAATTTGCTGTATAGCACAGGGAACTATATTTAATATCTTGTAATAACCTATAATGGAAAATAATCTGGAATACAATATACATGTATTCCTGAAAGGAAGGCATGTAAAACACAGGGTTATGCCAGAAAAATTATACACCTCATTCACAGCACCTTAACATTGACATTTGTAAAGATATAACTGTGGTTAGTGTATGTTTTGAAGACAGATAAATATTGGGGTAAATATTAGGATGACATCATTATTATAATGACATTGCTCATATCTAAGGAATATCATCCCTTAAAAACGGTTCAATGTTTTATACTGATGGTTCACTTTAAATAAGATTTAATGTATTCCCTGAAAGGAAGCTGCAGGTATCTAAGAGCTGACAGAAGACTTCGGGAACAAATTGCTGTTTGCTGTCTAAGGCAGCGTTCATTCATTCAACACCCTTACTGTGTGCCAGGCGCTGCTCTCCAGCTCACAACAGAGCAAGGAAGGAGGCTGGCTGGGGCTTTGCCCTCCTGAGCTTTGGTTCTAATGGAGAGGTAGGAGGACAGATGATTGAAATGTAAGCGAAAAGGACACTTCCTGACAGTGATAGGGGCCAAGGAAGAGGTAAATAGGGCAAAGTGATAGAGCAGGGACTGTGAAAGCTCAGATGTATACAGTCAGACAGATGACCTGTAAGACACGTTGGCGGGGGATACTGTAGAGGGCAGTCTGCTACTTAGTGCAAGTAAAGGAAACTTTTTTTTTTTAAGTTTTTAAAAAAAAGAGAGATTTGAGGTATAATAAACAATTCCTGAATACCTAAAATTCACAATGAATAAATGCTAATATATTGTCATTTGGGCTTCGGTTCATTTTTAATGAAAGAAATGAGAATATTACAGCTGAAGTCGGCTCTGTCTCTCTCTTTCTCTTCGGTCTCTCTACTCCAATTCCCTTCCCTTCATCTCTCCCTCCCTGCTGGAGACAATCACTATCATGATCTGGTGTGTTGTTCTTCCAGTCCACCCATGTTTATATATCAGAATCCATATTTTCTGGATTCTGATCTATAAATACACATAAAAATATACATAGGTATATATGAGTACATATCTGAGATATATACGTATTCAGTAAGGTGGGAGACCACCAAGTTAATATACAACATTAATTAACAAAATTAACAGCATTAATTCATATGTAGAGATAACCAGATGGTAGATACAATGATGATAGCTTCATTTGCAAAGTAGCACAGACATACAAAGTACTCAGCAATAAATTTCTTGAGAAATATAAAGAATTTTTTAAATGCTACTAAGTACTTAAATTAATGAAAATAAATATCAAGTCTTTGGAGAAGAAACTAACATAAAGATATAAATTCTCCCCTCAACTAATCTATTATTTTACTATAATTCTATTAAAAATTCAAAAACATTTTTTGTGGAACTTGACACAAAATCTACATATGATATTAAAAAAATTTAAGAAGCACTAAGCCAAACTTTAAAACCTAAAACAAGAAGTATGTCCTATAAGGTGACTAAAATTATTATAAAATTGCAGAATTGGGAACCACATACACTGGCACAGAAATACACAAATAGACATTGTTCTTCATTGTAACCTGACAATTTTTGTTATGAGAACATTCCTGTATGGTGACTTCTTTAGCCAGTAAATAATTCATTCTCTAATTTGTAATAAATAATTTCACTTTAGAAGGGAAAAAAGCATCTGGCTGATGTGGTAAAGTCTCTAAGGCAGGAAGATCCACTGACGTCTTTGTCCAAAGAAAAACCATTTTCTGGTGGCTGACCCAAGAAATGCAGGAGAAATTAACTAGCTTCTCTGGACCATTTGTTACTTTACATGGAACAGCAAGTTGTGTATAAAATATTACACTTATAGAATCATATGAAGGTTTAATGTTAGAGTGTGAAGAAACCAGTGTTCCTTTAGACCATGTAACTCATTTTACAAAAGAAGAGACTAAAGTCCATGGAAATTAATGGCAACAAGATCACCCAGTGTTTGTCAGTATGGTTCTCATGTGCTGTGTAATACCAGGAGCCTGAAGAAAGCATTAAGAAGCCCCCAGGATGAAATCACAGCAGACATGACTGTGACAGCAAATGCTGCTGAAAACAGGTGGAGACCTTGAGACAAAATTCATGAAAGCTGAAGGGTGCCTGCTGCCCCTACCTGAGACAGCTGTTATCTGTGTCCCCCGTTTTCCCAACCAACTTCACCCTTGAAAGACAGAAGCAATTCTCTTTTCTAACTGTGATTCTCTCTGGAATGCTGTCAGAGAATTTTTGCTCATTTTCCTTAATTACCATTCTGCTATTTAAAATTAATTGACTCAAATGACAAGTGCTCAGGCCAGAAGCCACTATTTGGGTGATTATGCCCCACGTCTTTATTTGCCTATGAGTAAAATGTAATAAGACTCTGTTCACTTAATGAAATGTGAAAGTTACCATGCAGTTTTTGAAAATATGCTAGAGATTTTTTTCAAATATTACCTCATGGTATCAACACTAGGAACTAGGTGTTACCATCTCCATTTAACAGACAGGGAAGCTGAGGCTCAGGAAGGCAGGTCACTTTCCTAAGTGACTTTTCTTCCTAGGGGAGAGAGGGCAGAGGCAAAACTCCCATCCAGGTCCAGCAGACTCCAACCCTACGCTTGCCATCTTGCATGATGCCAACGGTCAACTCAACTTACGTTGACTCTGGGCTCACTTGGAGAGTTGCAGTACCCTGATGACTTGGAGTTCTGTAAGACGGGGACTCCAAAGAAGTATAAGGTGCAATTACCTAGAATTTAGATCAGGTGGTTGGGTGGCCATGTGTCCTAATGTCTCCAAGCCTCCTGGGCTTCAGCATTTCACCACGTCTTTGGAGGATATTGGCAGCGTTTCATTCTGCTTCCACTTAACTTCAAGAAATTCTGCTTACATCAAGCATTTTTATGTTCCTGGTGATTAAAGAGGTGTAGCGTCATGTACAAGAATAAAAAAAAGTAGCTTGAAAAAATAACGGTAGTGAGATAGTGATATAGATATCTTCCACCCCATACCCTTCATTCACTCGGTCCCTGCCCCCCAGGATCTTTTCATTCCTTTAGTCTACGAAGCTCATCCTTGCCCCAATAGCATCTTTACATTTACAGTTCCTTCTGCCTTAAAATCTGGTGTACTAGTTTTTTTCATGGCTGCCTCTTTCCCTTTAGGTCTTGAGTCGAATACTCGCATCCCAGAGAAACCGGCTCTAATTCCCTATCTAACACAGCTTCACAATTATTCTCTATCAAATCCGTTAGTTTGATTCTTTCATACCTTTTGTCTCAATCTGAAATTATCCTGTTGATTAATTTTCTTGAGTTTAGAGATTCTTTTTGGTCTTTACTGAATCTCCATCACCCAGAATATGTCCTAGAAAATGGTGGTAGCTCAGTAAAAATGTATTAAATTCCTCATTGAGTGAATGAGCAATTTGCCTAATAGAAACAAAGAAAATGACTTGAAAACACTTTTCAGCTACATTTCCCAGAAAGAGATTTAGAAATGAAAATGGGGGGCAGATCATACTTTTATTCGGTTCCAAAGCCTGGTCGATAAATGCTGACTTCCGAGGCCAAAGAAATCTGAGACTTGACTGTCTCTCGGTTTCGCATCCCAGCTCAGAGAGACCCTCTTGTAAGTATAACGGCCTATTCGGACCCTCTTCCCTCTGCTCCTTTGGCATGTGTTCTGGGCGCTGCAAATGTTGCTATTTACTGGGTTTTGTCAAGCCAACACAAAGTAAATATTTTCAGTTTCTGAATGCTGGCAAGAGCAGGGGAGAGATCAAGTGACAGTGCCTGGGAATCAACTCAGCCTGTGCACCAGAGGCTGGGTTCTCTGCACGCTGGGAGGCGGGGACTTCCTACACACATGTCCAGGGCGGAGTCCCTCCAGCACCTCTGTGAACGGGGGAGTTTATGCAGCTCTAAGGAAGAAATCAACAACAATAACAAATCAAGTGTCAGGTGCTGTCAAGCCCACGCATTCTCCAAGGCTTGTAAATACCTCCATAACAGACAGAGATGCCAGTAATTACAGAAGTATGGAATTGGAGGATGGGTGGGGAAAGATGCCCAGTAAATCAGGAAGAGGAGCAAAAATAGCCCTGCTGGATGATCATTAAAACAAAACCTTGGGGCTTCCCTGGTGGCGCAGTGGTTGAGAGTCCGCCTGCCGATGCAGGGGACACGGGTTCGTGGCCCGGTCCGGGAGCATCCCACATGCCACGGAGCGGCAGGGCCCGTGAGCCATGGCCGCTGAGCCTGCGCGTCCGGAGCCTGTGCTCCGCAACGGGAGAGGCCACAACGGTGAGAGGCCCGCGTACCGCAAAAAAAAACAAAAACAAAAACAAAAACCGTGGTAGTTCTGAGCTCAAATGTTTAAAAATCACACTTACCGCAAATAAACATCTCCGAAAGTTGTGCCTGTTGCTTGTTTCTCCCTGAAGAGAGCAAGAGTCTGGCATCGGATAGAATACTTGAAGAACCATCTGAAATGAAGTCACACTGAGGCTCAGAGAGTCACATCTCTGTTCTCGAGCAGGGTGGGTGGCATCTAAGCCCTCCCAGATGCTCTTTTCCTCTTGGCCAACAGGAGAGAGAATTAGGGCTTGCCCACACAGGCCCCAACAAGGCACTTTTATTTAGTTTCTAGCATGATTAATCTAATTTGTTTTAGGTTCTGGGAAACTGGCTATACTACAAGGTAGCTTCCTGGAAACTTTTGAAAATTTACATCCAAAAATTCTTGAGCACGTTAGACATTAAGGGACCAATTGTATGTGTTTCAAATCAACAAGCTGTGACATAGGTGAAACTGATCTATCTAGAAAAGGTTTATAATTTAGGAAAAATTGGGTTTTGATAACAGCCTACATTTTTTTCAAGCTTTCTTTCTCAGGCTCACTTTTAAAAGCTTGTTAGAATCCCCCAATAAGAAAGATACTAAATCTATCATCAGAAAGGTATCTAGTGCGAACCTGCACAGGGAGCTCAGCTTGGCTCTGTGGTGACCTAGATGGGTGCCATGGGGTGGGCAATGGGAGGGAGGTCCAAGAGAGAAGGTATATATGTATACATCTAGCTGATTCATTTCGTTGTACAGCAGAAAGTAACACAACATTGTAAAGCAATTAAACCCCTATTAAAAAAATATATCAGCTAGCACTCCCATCTGCTGCTGTTTTAACATTTTAAAAAGATTCACTAGGAGTGGAGAAGCTTCTCTCTTAGAAGCTGGCAGACCTCTCTTTGTGTCAAGTACAGGCATCTGGGATCACCCTAGAGGTGAGGCACAGCCCTGGAATGGGAGCACCCGATTCTGCCTGTGTGGAAGAGAAGAACTGAAAGGGAACAGAGCTCATCTCCAAAGGAGAAAATGGACTCCTAGATAAGTTAAATAATTTTCGGAAGGAAACACAGCCAATGAGCTAATGAGAAAGCCAATGAGCTAACGAGAAAGCCAGTTCGAGAAGCTCCATCTCTTGGTTTCCTGTCCACAGCCATCTCTATTCTGTTGCCCCTGCAGTTTAGATGTTCCCAAGGGGTGCAATTCTAGAAGCCACCTCTGGAGGTGCTTTTCCATATTGAAATGGTCCAGCAGGGCAGTTTCAGGACATGGGGGTTTCAATCCAGGGCTTCATACTACATCCCTGCCTTCCCATATCCAGAAACTGGTTTTTAAAAATATTTATTCATACTTTGCAAGAGTAGCTTGTAAATCCAAACCAAACCTCTAAAAAAAGCCACAGACCAAAGCCCTTTCTACTTGCCCTAGACCTTTAGCTGTATGTGGAAATCATCTAGACTTTTCAGATGCTTCAAAACTATGTCAGGTTTGGAAGGAAATGGCCTAGCAGAAGATATTTTAGCAGCTGCCTATTAGGTTCAAATTCAAGGTTGTCCTCTCAAACTGATTTTATTTTCTAAGAGTCAAATTTATGTCATAGTCTTACTAGGAATATAGTAGGTGTAACTCTCCTTTTCTCAAAACAACTTCTTCTAATTCATAAAGAACAAAAACTTGACCTTTCTTTTTTGTCTATGAAATAATTTAAAGTAAAATTCTCTTGACAATGGAGCTTTGTTTTTAAAGTAAGAAAAATCTTATCACCTACTCAGGTTACAAATGGGAGAGATTCTTTAAAAATACTTGACAGGGGGACTTCCCTAGTGGCTCAGTGGCTAAGAATCTGCCTGCCAATGCAGGGGACATGGGTTCAAGCCCTGGTCTAGGAAGATCCCACATGCCGCAGAGCAACTAAGCCCATGCGCCACAACTACTGAGCCTGCACTCTAGAGCCCATGAGCCACAACTACTGAGCCCGCATGCCACAACTACTGGAGCCTATGCGCCTAGAGCCCGTGCTCTGCCGCAAGAGAAGCCCCTGCGATGAGAAGCCTGCGCACCGCAACGAAGAGTAGCCACCGCTCACCACAACTAAAGAAAGCCTGCGTGCAGCAGCGAAGACCCAAAGCAGCAAAAAAAAATTAATTAATTAAAAATAAATAAATAAATATAAAAATTTAAAAAAATACTTGACAGTATTGAATGTGGAATTTAGTGCTTACCAGAATTATACCCTATCTTTGTTCATGTGCGTGTTCCAAGAGATAACATTTGTCATGAACAAAGCATTGTAGCAGATTTCATTCAGAGGATCTGGCATTAACTATAGTCGCTTATCCTCAGGATCCATTAGTTTATTCACATAAATTAATGCATGTGCTCCAGTTTCTGGTCAATCTTTTGGAAAGCTACCAAATTATATGGAAAAATCATTTGAGTAGTAAATCAGATATTATTGGTCAATTTGCAATACCTGATTTAAAGACATGGAAGCTTTAAATAAAAAAAAAAAGAAAAGCTACCATGAGAAGTCTGTGCTTAGCACAACCATGGGACATGAGATTCAAGTGAATGAAAAGTGAAGAACACTTCTTCATTGGGACTATTATGTCCATTAAGAACTGCAGTTCTTCAAAACTATCCTGTTCTGTAGCCCTCACGTGGTATACACTCAATCTAGCCACAGACTAGTGGGCAGAACTTGTTTCTAAAAAACAGTCCATCTCAACCACCTTCAAGATTAAGTGAGGCGATCACATCAGGTTCAATTCATCTGCAAAATCTGTGTTCTAAAATTCTACAGTGCACTTCTGTTGCAAAGTTTGTCAACTTGCAGTAAAATTAGCTCATTCAGTTAAGAATACAGGGGAGTTTGAACTTCCTCTGTAAGGACCTTGACCATAATAAGCCCTGTATTGTGCTCACAGACCTACTGACTGTAGACAACTTTCATAGAACAGTTGTTAACATATACTTGCTAGTTTTCCTTTCATATTATGCATATCGTGACTCTCTGGAAACTAAACACCTATCTGAATCAAGAGACTAGAATTTAGCATCTGAGAAGAAACTCTGATCTATAAACTTATCTGAAGAACTTGTTTGAAATGAGGAATTTATAATAATCCTGTTCTAAAGAGTTTATTTGTGAGAAAATATTTATGAGTGTGTGTGTGTTGATGGAGTTTTAATTTACTCTCCCTCACTAGAGTGTAAGCTACATGAGGGCAAGAATCTTTGTCTTGATTTTTGGTTTCTTTTTTCCCCCACTGCTCTTTTCTCAGAGCCTAGATCAGTGCCTGACATGTAGAAGGCCCTCAATAAACACCTGGGTGAATGAATGAATGAATACACAAGCATGGGGTTTCTACTTTGTGTGGTTGACTGGGAGATTTCACTCTCACCATTGGAACACACTACTGGGGAATTCAGCCAGACTGGGAGAGTTTCATCTTGAAATCTTGGTGGGTAGAGTACAATGGAAAGTGTGTATTCTTTTGGCTGCCATTTTAATTTCTGAGATGTTTTTCTAGAAGCTTTGCTAGCTACTTCCTTTCTTTATTCATAAACAGAGACAGTTTATGACCAACTTATGGTGTTTGTTTTCAAGGAAAGGGAGAAGTGGGTCCTTGAATTTTCCAGGACCACCTACATTAGACAGAGTAGCCAGGCAACCAATACATTTTAGTTCATTTGATTTAGGAAAATATTCACAACAAATATTCTCTGTGGCTAGCGAGTCCACAGATTTTTTGAAAACATTTTTTCTCTGCTCAATCCCTGAATGCAAAGAAGCAAGGGTAGAATGCCACATAATTGGCTTTTCTGGATCTGTCATGATTTGGCCAGGATGGGTAGTTTCTTGCATTCTCCATTTCCCCCCAGGAGGAGTACCTTGTGAATGGACTTGCCTGATCAATGCTGGCCTCTCCTGGCATAGAGACAGAGGAAATCAGGAGGCCATTGGCAGATGCCCACTTCAATCCAACCAAGATGGCCGGCTGAGGCAGAAAGGGGCCCCACCATACATTTACCTAAGGGTGCCTTGGCTCACAACACCACACAAAGGAAGGTGCACCTTTGATCACCTCTCCTTATAGATATGCACACACGCAGGTAGAGAGCCAAAACGGATTTACTGCATTTTTCCACTGAATTACTGAGGAAGATGGGAACAGACCGAGGACTATGTAGGTGACTTTGGGTCCCACTCCTGTAGTACAGAGCCTGACATATTAACAGATGCTGGCCAATGTTTTTGAATGCTAGAGTGACCAACTGGTCCCGGTTTGCCAACACTTTCTTGATTTTAGCAGTGAAATTCCAATGTCCAGGACAAATCAGATGGTTGGGCACTGTTCAGAATGCCACAGAGTTGCTCCCTGACTTGCAGAATTCTGAGTTAAGGTGAGTTTACCTCTTGCAAATTTGTGTGTCTCATCAACCTGGGGGCACACCATTTGCAGAAAGTCAACAAAAAGTATTCTATTTTAAAAATGAATATATTTCCTGGATTGTTGGAAAGTTTTTTGTTTCATTTTTCAAACACCTGTCAGAATAATCAGTTAGCATGAAAAACTAAAAGGTTGTAAGTAGAAAAGAACAAACTCAAATAAGAAGCATGACAAATGATTTCAGTTACAGGGCTTATATATTGTTCCCCTTCCTCCAAATTATTTGTCAAGTGACTTATTGCAGATGTACTGGTCAGTACAAAGGGATCAGGGTAGTAGGTTGGATATTTTGGTATGAAAAAATAATTTTAAAAAAATAAATGCCAGGAAAAAAAAAGATCACCAAAAATTTTCTCATACTAAAACAGGGATAAAATAGAGATTTGACAAAAGAAATATCCCTCCATGTAGTAATTCTGTTTTAAATACATCTTGCATTTTTAGGAATTTCCCCAAACGAAATGCCACAGAGAAGAATGCACATTTTACAGTCCTAAACATATTTAATATACTGTTTTTACAACAGCTGTTGCTTTCACAGAACTTTAACCCTGCTGTGTAAATGCATCATCAGGAAAATACTCAGGTTGTCATGGAGACAACCTTAGCCAAGGCCCTTTGCTCTGTTGAACTGGTGTCAGCTTTCAGCCTCCCTGCATTCCAGTCTGGCATCAACCCCAGGCTACAGCTCAGACTTCATTAGAGGCCCTGATGAAGGACAGCGCAGGAATCTGAGGCAATTACTAGAACTGTATGACTGCTTTCCATCAACACACCTGATGGGAGAACTGAAAATTAATTCCAGAGGGAACGATGGTATTAATCAAGATTTTTCTGGCATCTTCCATGAAGAATGTGTGATCGACTCAGCTGTCTTTTTCTAGCTAATTTTAGGCCCATCCATTGTCTTAGCAGAGAGAGAAAACATTACAGCTGACATTTGGAAGATTATTTAAAGTATCATGTGACAAATGCCGCAAGTGTAAGGCCAAAGTTTCAGTGTTCCTCAAAGAGTTGGTGAAATTTCTATAACCCCATGAAGAAATATAGAACCACAGTTGCACTGAATTCTGCATGCTATAACCCATGAGAACATCTTCTTAAAAATGTTGAATACTGTATTCGACTTTAAACAAAATTGAGCTCAAAGGGGCCATGCAAAGAATATTGAATTAAAAAGCAAAATTGGGGCTTCCCTGGTGGTGCAGTGGTTGAGAGTCCGCCTGCCGATGCAGGGGACACGGGTTCGTGCCCCGGTCCGGGAAGATCCCACATGCAGTGGAGTGGCTGGCCCTGTGGGCCATGGCCGCTGAGCCTGCGCGTCTGGAGCCTCTGCTCTGCAACGGGAGAGGCCACAACAGTGAGAGGCCCGCGTACCGCAAAAAAAAAAAAAAAAAAAAAGCAAAATTGATGGTCACGTGGTCCTTCTTGCAAAACTTTGCAAAAGAGAAGAAATTGAAGTTCTAGCTTGGCTAACTACTTCAGAGAGCAAATTCAAACAAAATTTTTCTAAAACATCTGGGTTTTACAGTCTTGCAGGCATGCATACCTGCATGCATGCACACATTACATTTCCGTTATCCCTGAAAAGTCCCAAATGGGTTTATTTTATAAAACTTTTACATATATGCAATTTAACCAAACAAAGGACTTCATTGGCCACAAAGGACACTTACCAAAATTGTTGTCAATGAACTGACCCAAAGTTGAAACACAAAATGAATTCAGTGTTTTAATCAGTCCACATCAAATGGCCTTGTGTGGTGGCAATTCCAACAGACTAAGAGACAACTAGCAGACACATGCAAAGCTAAGTTCATGTGGAATCGTCCTTAGAAATATGACTGAATCAGGCTTGTATTTAGGTCACAAACGATTGTGCATAAGTAAGCGAGAAATGTATGACAATCGCCATGTTTAGTAAACTGATGACAGGGTGAGGGAAAGATGGAGTCGACTTTAATTTGTTTCCTTATCCCTTCCTTGAAAGATCAGCTGGCATCTGTGCTCTCGTAAGAAACTTTCACTGGAGTCAAGCAGGAAGTGTCCTCTCCCTGCTGTTCACTTCCACGGGTCCTTATGATTTTTTCACTCGACAGCAATTCACAGAGCACATTCTCTGTGCTGGCCACTCTGCAGGGTGTATAACGGTGAGCCAGTAGGTGTGATATTGCCCTCATGGAGCTTATGTTTTTCTGAGTTGTTTCTTTGTCACTGTAGTATTTGCTTATATTGTGGTACATTTGCTTCTGTGTTGCCATCTTTACAAATGCCCCCAAAGGGCAGGAGGTATGCAACGAAAATAAGTTGTTTTTTAAATACAGCCAGACAGTCTGCCACATGCACTCTGTGTAGCAAGCAAGCCCTCTGTGGTGTCATGAAAGAGAGAGTGTGGTGGGCCTTGGAGAGCTGGCAGGTACACCTGTGCGGATGTGTTTGTGTGAGGGGTTGGGATGGTAGTGGGTGCGCCTGGGTCTGCAGGTGAACAGAACCAGCCTGAGATACAACCAGGCCCAGATCAGGGCTTCACTTACTCCTGGTACCAACATGCAATGGTGGCCTCATTAGGAACAAACAGATATGTGTCCTGTAGCAAAAACGCATTTTATTTTTGTTTTTGTTTTCCCATTCACTTGATTGAATTGGTTATAATAAATCAGAAAAAACATAATTAGCATTCTTTGACAGAAGTCAATGTTTCCTGAAGTTATCAAAATTGAAACACTGCTTGGGACTAAGTATTATTCTTCACAATGCCTGTCTCTTTATTAATGGAACATAAGTTTGGGAAACATCTAAACAGGCTTATTATTCTCAGTCATCAAGTATTTTCTTCTTATGCCAATGTTTTATTTTTGTTTGTTGACTTAGCAAGATTGAGAAATACAAACGTAATCAATGTAACTTTGGGGATAATGACTCCTGTTGCAAACTCTCAACGATATTGTTTTGAGCATTGACTATGTTGGTTTTAGCATTTGTATTTTTAGGAAAGAATAATAAAAGCCAAACGATAATTATTTTTCAGTTGTTTAAATTTGAGGTTTACCAGTTGAACTTAGAAAGTCACCTTCAGTAGCTCACCTAGCCTTACTATTTCTGTTACCCAGCCCTGTTGATTACTTTTTCTGAAACATCCATCATCCCAGTCCTTTTATATTTTTCTTATTGATTTGTAGGAACTCTTTCTATATTAAAATATTGAACTCATCATTCATGAGGCAAGTTACAGGAGTCAGGAGTGGGGGAACACAATGTATTCCTGTTGCGAACAGTGATTTCTGAAAGAAAATATGATGTTTAAATCTTAAGATGGTTGTTCTAAGATTGCTGACTGCTTCAGATCGTCCTGTTTTGCATCATCCCTGGCCATCTGCTTGAGGCATATTCTATCCTCTCCCAAAGGCTTACCCTACAAACATCTCATGCTTTTCAAGCACGCTGTCTCTCTTCTTCTGGAAAGCATTTTCCAACCATCCTCTCCACACTTTGGGTTGCCCTCTGTTTCTGTAGCACTGCCAGCCTGTAGCCCTCTAACATGGCATTTGGCCTCAGACCCCCTTGCATGATTATTCAGGTGTTTTATGTATTTGTGTCTCCACTCCAGGGACAGGGTCTCATGCTTACTACCTGTCCTCCACAAACATCAGCACTCTCGGTAGCTACAGACGTATGTTCCCAAAGAGACAATAAACTCCTTGAGGACCAAGTTATGGGTTTCCTTTCTCTCCTCCATATTTGCCACACACAGTGCTGGGCCCAAAGACAGTGCTCAGTACTTGTCAGTGGACTGGGCAGAGGTTGTGAGAAATGGCAAGGGCCAGACAAACACACAGTGACTTCAACTTGTCACCAAAGGGAAGGAACGAGAACATTTTACATCCTGCTCACGTTCTGCATAGTAGACTAGCATTGAGAAGCCTCGATAGGATCCCTTAGCAAAGTTAAATATCATGATGATAATAGCAGAGAGCTGCAGCCATCTTTATCGAGCTTCTGTTACTTGCAACCAAGGGTTTTGAGTAGCACTGTGCTTTTTTAGTAATTACCTAGTAAAGGCAGAGTAGAGGTGCCACATAATTTAAAAAATCAGGATTGCTCATCCTGTACCTATCATTCCATTACATTTTTCTTCTCTTACTAAAATGTGATGAAAAGATTTTCATGACCTTTAAGCATTTTTCTATGAGATTTTATTAGCTGTAATATTAATTACTTTTATTCGATTATGATTACTGGACATTCAGGTTGTTTCCAAATTTCCAACATTTTAAAAAATACTATGATTTTATTTATATAAGTTTAGGTAATTGGCCTATACATATATCTATATACATTTACATACATTTTATTATATATAAATATATTTATATAAATACAATACAATTTTATTTATATACCTTTGAGCAGCATCCCTGATAATTTGATAGGTGCAAATTCTCAAAAGTGAAGTTTGGGACTGAAACGCATTCTTATTGTCGTGTATTGATAAATTGCCTTCCAGAGAGATAAATCACTTTACAGTCCTCTTCTACCACTCGAAAACGTTTTGGGGCTCATTTTCCCACACCCTAATCAGCACTACTTTCTTATAAGGGTCTCTGGATCTAGGCTGCAGTGTTTTGGTTCTGGATCCTCTACTGGTCAGGGGTGTGACCCAGTCATGAGACCTCAGACACATCAGTCAAACTTGGCAGCCCCCAGTTCCCTCCTCGGTGAAGTGCGGTTGAAGTACTCCTATCACATCCTCCCCTTCACTATGTACCCAGCCTTCAGGTGCTTTTCCTAACCTACCTGCCCTCCCCATCAGAAAATAATGTAGTGTGAGACGTGCCTTCTGCCTTTGGTCCATTATGCATCCGACAGCTACTTACACAGTGTTACCTGAGAGCATTTGCAGAACAACTGTCCAAAAACCTCTCCTGCTGAAATTTCATGCAACTTAAAATTCTAAGGTTACAAATGATAAAGAACATGGTCCTTTGTTGAAACACCCTGCACAATAATCCAAGGCTTAAAAAGAGCTCCAGGAGTAGAATTTTCATAGGAAAAGTTTAAAACAGACCCAATTTAAAATTTTGTAATCAAGTATTGGAGATAGGATAGCTATGAAATAGCAATTCTGCCATGGTGGACTGAGTAGATCAAATTCAGGTTGACAATTTTTAAAAAACTTTAAGTATTCAAGTTATTATGCTTTTCTAGAAACATAGAGTGGTCCAAAAGCTGAATATTTTCCACCATTCTGAGTCTTAAATAAGACAAACTGTGAACATTTGGATGAAGAGACACACTGAAAAACAGAAAGTACCTCTTAGCAGGTGTTTTATCTGCAATAAAAGAAAAGAAAATTTTTAAAGTATGCTTAAAACTGTTGAGGATTGAGATCTTGAAAATATTCTGTCTTTGTTTTATTTTAGTGAACATAGGAATATTATAAAGTTTTGCATATGTTTATTCATAACTTTAGTATTCGTAACCTTATTTTCCCCCATAATGTCTTAAGATTTTGATTATAAAATTCTCCTATTCTAGAGATTTCAAAAAACACGATCTTCCCAGTTGGCAAGAAAATGCTGTGATAAACGTTAGTGTACAGACAAACACCTTGGTGCTTCTGAGATATATTCATGAGTGTTAAATACTGTGCTCTTGAATAAGTTACTGTACCTCTCTGTGCCTGAGTTTTTCCATCTATAAAATGGAATATTGTTTTCACGAACACTATCTTAGAGTGTTCCTGTGAGAAAAAATAAGTACACTATATCCCATTTTCCTGACTCTAAGACACACCATTTTCCATTTTTTTGCATATCTGAAATCCTCATCACTAATGGAATCTCAGTTTACGGTTGGTGAGACATCATTCTGTTATTCTTACACCTGGAAAAACATCAAAATTCCAGCAACAACAACAAAAACGTTCCAGCAACCACATTTGCAGGATGGATATCAGCACATGGAAGAAAATCCTGGCGACAACAGTGGAGCATTCTTAGTTTCTAGGAACCAGATGGCTGTGGAGAGGAGGTAGGTGAGGGGTAGAGCCAAGTGTGTCTTGTAGTGTTCTGGAAGCCGGAACCAAAAGTGGACGAGTTCTGCATAATTTGCAAAGCCAGCTTCAGCATCCAGGACAAGGGACTTTTAGTTCCTGTACGGACTCTTTCAAAAATGACTGTGTCCCCGACATTCTTATTGTCACAGGAGAAATTGCATGGAAACAAAACAAATGTTGATGACTCTGAATGTGAAAAAGTTTAGTAATACCTCAATCATTTCGTTTTGCTCATTTCCCTTTCTACATATGAACAGTAATTCACAGTGCACCTCCATGCCTAAATAAATCTGAAAGAACTTTTTCTAAACTAAGTATCGAAGGGAAATACCAAGTGACAGGGAATCATTGTGTCAGTGTTGAACTGACAGCACTTTTTTCCTTCTCTTGCTGTTCCATAGAGGAGAGTTGCATCTTACACTCTTTGGTGATTTAATTTTGATGAAATACAATATATGTAGCAGTTCAAATGGTATAGAAAGTGCAATATAAGATTGCTCTTATTTTTCCTGGGGGATAGGATTACGGATATTTAATGATTTTTCCTGGATCTTTCCTTTGTTTTCTAAATCGTCTACCTTGGACACTTCTTTTTTAGTTGAAAAAGTTGTTAGAAACACAGATGCTCCTGAGACGGGAACACATGCAGTCACTGACTCCTTGAAGTAAATGATCGGACAAGGGCACCACCTGGAAGGAGCATGGAGAAGGGTGTGGCCTGGCCTTCACAGCTCTGACTTCTGGTAGACCCTCCTGAGCAGTACAGGTGGTCCACCCGAACAGTCTCTTCACAGGCAGGAGGAAGTCAGCAGAGATGGCCTATGTTGTCTCTCCCAGCTCTGACATCCAGCCTGAAGGTGGGTCTGACAGCCCCACAGCTAGTAGAGCTGTTCTCCTTTCCCACCAGCTGCTCCCCGCAGCCCCCCCCATCATCTCTCTGGGGCAGCACAGCCTGACAGAGATACAGTGAGGACCTCACATGCGATTATAAATATTCTACTAACTACATTCAAAAACTAAAGAGATTGAGTGAAATTATTTTAAATAATATATCTTATTAACCCAATATATCCAAAATATTATTATTTTAGCTATTTATGCATGCCTCGACTGTGCCAAGCCCTGTGCTAGGCACTGGGGGAGAAGGATAAATAGACAGCTGCAGCTCCTCCTGTCCCAAACGAGATTAGTTCGTCAGAATCTGCAGTTAACATGCATTTCTTCCAAATTGACAGATGAGAAAGGCTGAACAGATCACATTTCTTTTAGACCTGATTTATAATTCTCATTGTTACCCTGATTTCTTTCAGCCCATAATTGACTTTGAAAGCTATTATAAGCCTGCTGCTCAGGACCACATTTAATACCCACTCAGCATTAAATAAATACATACGCACACATGCAAGGCTGTAAGGAAGCTTCCAGCTTTCATCTCTAATACTTTTACGGGGATTAGTATGTACACTTTGTTTCCCAGAGGCAACCCAAGGAAGGAAGAAAGCATCTTTGTAACATTATTTGGAGGACACCTGCACAAAAATATGTCTTCCTCCACCTACAGCCTGTCTAAAATTTCCTCCATTGGAAGTTTTCTTTGGGTTGAGAATTATCTTTATCATGACTTATTTTTTAAGCACCTACTTTTTGCTAGGTACTGTAGAATATACCAAGAAAATGCCCTCTACTTTCCTGCTGTGAGTTGAGTGGCCTGATATACCTGCAGCCCCTATTCTAGGAAACTTGGACCCCCATCCCAATGGGGGGCTGCCATCTTTCCCACAACCACTTGGATCACAGAGGAAAACTGAAGGTGGCATGAGAATATATAACCCTGATGCAAAGCTTCAGAGGCTCTAGGGAAAGAGCCAGTGAGAGAAACATCGTTACTACAAGTGGGAGGCCTTCAGCCTACATGACGAAAAGACTAAGGGACCTGGAACAGAACCAAGACGCCGAATAGGACAGCACAGATGATCACGCAGACAACCATGACACAGGTAAATAGTGTACTGGTGGTGGAGGGCTCCTGTGGGTTTTGGGGGAAAAAAATAGGATGGAGGAGGGAATATGGAGGGGCAATAACATAGTCAACAAAATAACGTATCCTGATGCAATCTTGATCTAACGCAGCTTCTGCTCCGACGGGCTGGCCTGGTGATGTAGGATGTTGTTTGTAAGCCAGGCTGCATCACCTAGTTCATTAGGGATGTTCAAACACTTGGCTCTGTCCTCTGGGAAGGAACCAGCTGTGATGCAAGGCAGTGAATACAGTGAGTAGGAGCAGAAAAAGCGTGTCAAGAAAGGAACTAATAAACCTCAAGAGTTTCTTTTGACACCTCCATGTTCATTTTGAAACTCCCCTAGGAGCCAGAGCATTAAGCAACTTTTAGCATCATTACTCACCAATAACAGGTAAGGGAACCCCATCTGTGACTTGGTAGAGCTCAGTGTGCAGGAGGAGAATATCTTTTAGCACAAGGAAGTCTTGATGAAGAAGAGTGGCTCAGAAGTGGTTTAAGTCACTTGGAACCGGGCAGGCTACTAAAAGTGCCCACGTGGACAGATGAGTGAAGGCATGAATGCCTAGGAGGTGTCTGCCAGGACACATGACTTTGAAGACCAGAGCTCTGCTACTATCTTCCTAGATGCCTCAGCAGTATGTGGGCCCTTGGGATTTAGCACAACCTCAGAGGAATTTATGGGGGAACCTTAGATGAAGATAAAGTTTCCACCACACTGGTAGAAAGAGTGCTCCAAATGAGAATTAATTTGAATTTTAGAGAAGGAAGTCATAATCCTTCTACACCTAAAGTTATGGACTAAGCTTCTTACCTTTTTATATATGTTTAATCTGGTGAAAAGGGGACTTGGATGAAAGATGGTGCTGGGGCCAGGCTGGGGGTTGGTGAATAAGAGGCACAGTTACAAGAATCTTCAAGTATCTGAAAAGACCCCACATAGAAGACGGATTCAACATGTTCTGCAGGTGCTGCATTTAGAACAATGGCTGGAAATGCTGGGTTTTACACTCAGAATACAGAAATCTTTTCTGGTTGTTGGGAATGTCTCATAATTGAAATGCAGTGAGTGAACTTCCTGGCATTTTGCTGAATTTGATCATTTAAAAGGATATTGGCAATATTTTTGGATTAGAGAACCAGCTATCTAGGGTGCTGAGGAAGAGAGTCTTACATAGGATGGAGTCTGAGGCGATATGCATTTTAGGGATGGGGTTGGAGGTGGGCACTAACATGACACCTACTATGAGCACCACATGGTAGGTTGAGCACCTACTGTGTGGACATTCTTAGTCGTTTTGGCCACCCATCACCTGAATCCTTTTTCTGACTTTAGGGAATGTCCTACCTTGTGCATCTTAATGTCACCTCCCAGTGTACAGTTTGGAAATGCAAGATAATCACTCTCCCAGCCTCACTTTCTGGCCATGCAAGCTCCAGTATCCAGGGCATGGTGACAATGACAGCAGGGTCCCTGTCAAAACCTGCTCTTCTGTGTGAAGTAGAGTCTCCTTTGTTGAGACAAGTCTGAGCCTCGCTCTCCAGCCCTCATAGAGAATGATTTCCGCTCTGCTTTAATGTTTTATTATAGAGAATTTTAAGTGCACACACACACACACACACCCACACACACACACACGAGAAAAGCAAAATAAATCCCTCATGTATTCACAGCAATAACTAACATTTTGCCAATTCTACTTCCTCCCTACCTCATGACTTATTTCCCTGGAAATTTGTTGATGCAAATCTCAGATATTATGTTATTTCCCTTGTAAATACCTTAGTATATTAGCCTCTCTTTAAGGCCTCTGTAAGAATCATAACCTTCATGACAATATCACGCTAACAAAATTCACTGTAACTCCCTCCTGTCAAATACCCAGCCATAGTACAATTTCCCCAATGTTCTTTTTAAGGTAGGTTTGCTTGAATCAGGATCCGAACAAAGCCCACCAGTTGCCTTTGATTGTTAGGTTTCTTATGTCTTCTCTTTTATTCAACAACAGCATCTTACATTTTTTTCATACCATTGACTTTTTGGTAAAGCACTTCATTTTTCCTATAGAATCTAATATACTTAATGCAATGCCTCTCTGTTTCATTCAGCCTGAGTGGACTTCAGTTGACTGCAACTAAGAATTGTGGCTGGAACACAAGCCCTGTAGGGACCCCAGTTTTACAGAGGAGGAAACTGAGGCTCATCTGGTTTAAGTAATGTGCTAAGTTTTTAAAGCTAGTTAGTGTCACAGTGGGAATTGGAATTCAAAGCTTCCTGAGTCAGCATCCGTAGGTGATCATCATACTTTCACACAGCTCCCTTCCACGCTAGCATTCTACCTAATCTTTCAGCTCCTCTCCTCAGTCCCATGTTTATGTCAGCCAGCAGCACACGCCAGGAATCCAGAACCCCTGGGTTCTCACCACCAGCCATGATCTCGGTTCAGCTCAACAAGCTTTGGCTTTATTAGAGTCTATTACACTTCCTGCCAAAGACAGGTGCAGAAATGAGTAAATATAAATGTATTTTATGCATTGATATATATCAATTCTGAATGCACTAGGCTTGTGGTTCTCAAAGTGCAGTCCCAGGACCAGCCATAGCAACAGTGTCTGGGACCTTGTTAGAAGCCTCCCGCCTCACCCCCCACCTAGGCCTACTGAATCAGAAACTCTGGAGTTAGGGCCCAGCCATCTGTGTTTTAACAAGCTTTCTAGGTGATTCTGACACCTGTTCAAGTTTGAGAACCACTGCATCAAGCCTTCCCACCTGTGTAGGAAATGAAAACGTCATGTTAACATAAATAACATCATGTTAATATGAAAAAGTCCAAAACTGCTGCCTGGTAGCACCTCTAATACTGGACATAGAATGCCCTCTCTTCGGTGGTTACACACTTTTTACCTACCACTAAGTTTGCAAGTGGACTTCTTGGTATTTAGGAAAATGTTACTATTTTTTGTTTTTATAAATTAATTAATTAATTTTTGGCTGTGTTGGATCTTCGTTTCTGTGCGAGGGCTTTCTCTAGTTGCAGCAAGTGGGGGCCGCTCTTCATCGCGGTGTGCGGGCCTCTCACTGTTGTGGCCTCTCCCGTTGCGGAGCACAGGCTCCAGACGCGCAGGCTCAGTAGTTATGGCTCACGGGCCTAGCCGCTCCACGGCATGTGGGGTCTTCCCAGACCAGGGCTCAAACCCATGTTCCCTGCATTGGCAGGCATATTCTCAACCACTGAGCCACCAGGGAAGCCCAATGTTACTATTTTTTAAATGTCGTAATTTAATCTCTCATTCCCATGAATGAAATCACTGTCCTCTGTGGTAAGCCCCACCACGTGCCTCGTCTTGTTCTATCCCTATTTCCTTACACTTTATCATTCAGCTAAAATTCTTATCATTGGAATCTTGCCACCTCACTCATGATGGATAAGAGCAGGCTTTTGGCTTGCCATCCCCGCTGACTTCTGATCAGCATTCCTGGGGGGCAGCATCTGATCCCCGGTCTACCCCCCCAACTCCCACCCCCTGACTTCCCTTGGCATCAGCTTCCAGGGCTTCTGACAGGCTGGGGTCATCAGCTGTCGCTGGCCTGTCCTCAGGAGTGCGCTTGGTCCCTGCTCAGCCTGAGCTCTACATTCACATTTTAATCCCTATTGGGAGACAAAGAAGAAGTGCAAGACCAATCTTTGCAAGACACCATCCATCTTTTCTCTGCTGTATCAGCTTTTTTTCTCTCCTAATCTACATTCTTTCAAAGAGTGATACTTCAAGAATTATTTAGCACTTTCTTTCTCAACCTACTCATAGATTTCCCTTCACACCCTCTGCAAATTTCTAAGCCATACTAAATTTCCCACCAGTGAGAAATAGGCTGATTTTACCAGATTATGTCCAATTACAGCTGTGCAGTACACAAAACACACACACACACACACACACACACACACAGGTTTGCCTCTCCATTCCATAGTGTTCTCCCTTCAGAAAGTTAATGAAATATCCCCACAGCAACTCAAACCACCGACAGTGGTTTTTACATAGTAACAAATTGGAAATTTCTGGAAAGAATTTGCCCTATAATGTTTGGACTTCAAATTTATAGTTTGTGTCGGGTCATGTCTTACCCAAGACATCACTCCCCTTCATGAAGTGAAAAGTAAATACATCTCTAGTGTTACCAAAACAAGCTGCTATTTACCCAGAGCCAGTTATCTGAACCCAATCCCTCTTTCTTGGAGCCTGGAGAGGGGGACTGGCCCGAGACCACAGTCTTTACAGAGTGAACAGGCAGCGATTCACAGGCCAAGGTGCCTGGCCTAAGAGAGCAAAGAAAACTCCTTTATCCCCCACCTTCCCCGGGTTTCCCTAGTTCTTTTAGGGCTGTCATGGGCTCTTAACATGATATAAGAAGGTGCCCAAGGATCGCTTACTTCTTTTGGCATGGGAACATTTCAGGGGTTTATGCTCCCCCATCAATCTCTCCTTGCTCTTAGCTCTTTCTCACCAGGCTCCAGAGTGAAAAACGAGAAGGCTCCAATCTCGCATATAAAACCATAACTAATTATTATTAGATCAGTTTTCACTTTTTCCCAACCCAAATGTCAAAGGCAAAGGTTTTAATTTACTGGCTCCAGTAGGCCTGAAGTGAGGGGAAAAGGAGAGTGAGAGGGTCCAGGGATGCACCAGCTTCATCTGCCTTAAAAGCTTTGTAAGTGAAAAAGCTTTTAGGCCATTGAAAGTAATGGATTTTAGTCTTCTCACGGGAATCGCCCCTCAAATGCTGCAAACGTTGTTGATGTTCTCTGAACCGAGGAAAAATGCCTGTGGGGAAGCCAGGGTCACTCTAAATTCAGATATGAGGCCACATAAAAGCCAGGCACTGAGAGGGCGGAGCCACCAAGTGTCACCTCTGTAAGAGACCCCTGGGGTAAACCTGTGAGTGCCACAAACTCTTCAAATCCTGGGTGCGGAAACTGAGTTTGCAAGGATGCAAGGCCACACACCTCCAGCGTCGGCCTTTCCTTTGGCTGTCTGGTGATCACCATTTTGTCATCACAGGGCAGGAAAAGGGACGGTGTAAAGATAAGATCCCAAGATCCTGAGTTCCACTTCCGTGTTTGGTTGCTAAGCAAAAATTCCAGATGACCCAAATCAAGTATATTAAGTTCTTCCAGGAGGCATGTAAAGTCTCAGAATCAGAGCAGATGCACACGCACTGGGGGTTTAGAGCCTGAAGTTTGAGATGGGACCTCCTAGGACTGAGTCTCCATTCTGTGTTCACAAATGTTCACCTTGGAAGTTGCCCAAGGGTTACTAATCTCTGTCTCTAAGGGCTGTTTCCTCATTGGAGAAACAGAGATCATAACACCTTACTTGTGGAATTTCTATGAGAACTGAAAGTGTTTAAAGCAGTTATTAGCACATAATAAGCCCTCATAAATCATAGATAATGTTATTATTATTACATCGAAGTTAACAGTAGTTGTGTATTGGAGTAATCATTCAAGGGGTATTGGATTCCAAATTAAAATCCTATAAAACTGTTGGGTGCTTAGAAACATGAAATTAAAAGAAAATAACTCGAATTATTATGGGACCCTAACCCTAACTTGAGACTTACCTCATTCGAATGAAATGTCAAAACTGTATTTACTAGTTATTTACTAGTGCAGTGACTTACTCTCTCTCTTCTCCCTTCCTTCATTAAAGGTCTTTGAGTGAAAAATACATCCTGAGTTTACCTTGCCCCCATTAGCTTAGTCTCCCTTGTGGCTTCAGATCCACGGGTCTCCCCTGCACTGTATGTAAGGCAGTACGAACCTGATGTACCACCCCTGTGTCTTCCTACCATCCTGTAAAACAGGGTTGTCTGATTTTCAGCTCCCGTTGGTTTGTTATAGCCAGTGTTTCTGTGACTACCTGTAACACAGCTCTAGGACTGGAATGTACCATAAAGAGAGGGTGGAGATTTCTCTGCAGGTATAAAAGGTGAAGAAAGGGAGGAGGAGAGGGGAATGGGCAGGGGTAAAAAAAATAAGGAGAGATGAAAAAGAAAATAGAATTTCCCTCTTTGCCAAATCAGAGAGCGATCTGCGTGTGATCTGACAAGTTTTGAAGGGTTTTGTTTGTTACTTTTTGGGAAGAGCAAACAAGGTCACTTGCATAAGAGTTAGGAAGACAGCTATTAGTGTGTAGACTGCAGATTCTGGAAAGGCAAAGACAGAGACCATTTGAGGTGGGAGCCTGAGAAAAGAGTATTGGGGGTGAGAAATGCCAGGAGTAAAAGTCACCTTATTTTCAATGACCCCAAGTGAGGTGACAGCTCTCACCAGGCAAGAGACATGAAGGATGAAGAAAGGAAGGCGAGTTACTAGCTTCAAAGGGAAGCCTTTAAATTAATGTTACATTTTGCACTTTTGAGATAAATTCTGTACCACTGGTACTTGTAAGATATATGGATGGGCTAAGAACAGAGCCCTGTTGAGAGGAGTAGCTATTTTCTAGAGAAATAGCCGATTTTAGAGAAGTTAGGATAGAAGACACAGAGCTTGCACATCTGTTCAAATCAAGTGTATGTAGGCATATCATATGTGTATGCATGGATGTCTTATTTTATCCTTGAAAGATAGTCAAATTAGGGTTTAGGGGAATGGAATCCTTCTGGTCATGTAACTTTACTCTCGTCTTCACTCTTATCCCCAAACTGTGAGTGTGAATTTTTCTTGAATAAATAGCAAGTCCCATCTTCCTCAAGTCTGGCAGTGTCCGTGTGAGGAAAGAGAGATTCCAGATCTCCGGAACTGAGATCCCAGGTCCTGACTGCTCAGCCTCAAATTCATGACACAGAAAATGGACCATCGGGCTATGCTGCAGTGCAAACAACATAAACTCTTCATCAACAAAAGTGTATTTCTTCATATAAACGATATCATATGATATTTGTCTTTCTCAGTCTGAGTTACCTCACTTAGTATGATAATCTCTAGGTCCATCCACACAGGGAACTATACTCAATATCCTATAAGAAATTATAATGGAAAATAATCCAGAAAAGAATATATATATGTGTGTATGTGTATAACTGAATCACTTCGCTGTACACCTGAAAATAACACAACATTGTAAATCAACTGTATTTCAATAAAATTTTTTTTGAAAAGTGTATTTCTTCCTCACTCAGGTCCACTGCAGGTCTTTATAAACAACCCCAGCAGCTGTTTTCCATGTGAGCTTCTGGTGTTACCCCTCCACACCCCACCCAGTCAGGAAAAGAGAGACGGAGAATTAACTGCTTTCCCTGGAAGACACAATGACATTTCATTGGCTTAAGCAAGTCACGTGACCACACCTCAGCTCGAGGAAGTGAGGACCTAAAATTTCCTGAAGGAGAGAAGAACAACAGTAATCCTACCACAATGTCACTCTGTAATTCTGAAAACAAAAAAGCAAACTGTACCACTGTCCTACCTAAATGGTCTCATAGTTCAGAGGCATTAGCCTTTTTTCATGGTCAGTCCACCCTACCCCTCAGCTTCTGTAACCAGGCCTCTTATTCCGTGACGCACCATGCCTTAATTATTCTGACAACGCTGGCTCTTTCCTGAGACAATCAAACAATACACCTCAATTAAACTCAAATTTTACCCATTTCTGCTAAATTTTTGACATAGCTTAATTAGAAACTTAGAATTTTATAAACATGGAAATTAGTCAAATGGTCCCAGAATTCTAACGCCATGTCCACACACGCAACCTCTCTGCCATTAATTATATGAGGGTTGCCATTGCTTCAGTGACTTGCATTTCCGAGAGTAATACTTCTGAGATTATTCATTTTCTCCTAAGAATTTTACCTAAAATTTTATTAAGCTACAAATGTTGGACAGTGCTTTCTGAGTTATGATTCAAAGATCCTATTTTTTTCCACTTTATTATAATTATTTTTTCGATCTCATCCACCTCCAAGTCTTTGAAGGGCAATGCAGCACACTAAGAATGTAGTTTGCAATGAAGCTCTCAAACAACAGCGATGTTCCATTAAAAAATGTTGCCACATGTAAGAGCAGCAAAAGAGTGTAAGGTACCTAGGAGAGAATCTAACAAAAGATGTGCAAGTCTTAAAAGGAGGAAATTATACAATGATGTTGAAAGGCATCAAACAAAATCCCAATAAATTAAATATTTTTAACATCAAAAATCTGGAAATAACCCAGATATTCAATGCAAAGAGAATGAATATGTCATACACATGGATAAGAAGACTCAATATCATAAATGTACCAGTTCTCAAATTCATCTATCAATCCAGCACAAATTCATGTATATATGACAAATATGTAAGGTGGTACAATCCCTTTAGAAGATAATGTGTCGTTATCCGGTAAATGCGGAGATGCACAAGCCTGATGACCCAGCACCTCCACCCCAACGTGCTGCCCAGCTGCACCACAGACATGGCTGAGAAGTCCATAGATTAATTGTGTTTAATAACAAAAATCTAAAAATGGTCCCATGGGAATGAATGAATGAACCAATCAATCAACCAATCAATGATAAAGTCATACAATGGAATATCCCTACAATAAAATAACTGAACTCCAGCTATATGTATCCATCTTAATAAACTTTAAAACTATAACGTTGGGATATATATGTAATATATATGAAATATCTATCTATCTAGAAAGAACACGTACAACGTTATTCCTTTTATATGGCATTTCAGAATAGACAAGACTAATGACATCTTGTTTAAGGATATAGTCACATGTAATAAAACCTATGAAGAAAGACAGGAGAATAGTTACATCATATTCAGGTGAATGATCTACTCTTTGTGAAAGGATAGGGCTCCAACTTGGGAGGGGCACGCAGGAGGTTTCAGAGGAATTGGTATTATTCTATTTCTTAAGCTTAGTGGTGTACATGTGGGTTTTCATTTTCTTATTTTATAGCTTTTATGCAATATATATTATTTCCTTACTGTATGTATGAAATATTTCATAGTAAGTTCTTTTGCCAATTTCCAGGGATTGTTCTGTATAAGGATCATAGTAAGTTGGTTGAGCAATAATAACTTCTGGGCATGTGAATAAGACAGACAATAAGATTTGTCGTTACCATCAGGGAATCTCCAAAATAAATGTTCACATAGCGGACTGGGTTGAGAGCATCACCTCTGGAGATTACAAAAATATTCCTCATCCCTTTTTAAATGATGTGTATTTGTTCTATTAATTTTTTAAAATGCACATTCCCTAGTATGGCACTCGGAAGTCACTCAATAAATATTTGTCAAGCAAGTGAGCAAATGGATGAAAATAAGCAAATTCTTCCATGTTTTAGAGTTATTTGTGTACACACTGTCTGTTTCCACCCAGCCCAGGTCAACCCATAGGTCTGCTATAAAATCCTGCTACCCATGTGCTGAATCTTACCCAGGTCCTGAGTCAATAGAAGCCTGGATAGTTGGGTGGAAAGGAAAATTTCCTCTCCACTGATGACTCAATGTCTAGCTAATGTCTGATGTCTTGACCTGCGTCCGGTGTGCCTGGGGTGAACTTAGCTTCAGGACACAGCACCAGACATGCCCATCATTTCCACCTGTAGAGCATTGCCTTTGTAGAGACCGAGGGTTGCCCAGAGATGTGGAATGGGTAGACTCATGGATTTCAGGGACTCTGGGGTCAGGGTGGCGGGCTCCTGACACAACTGAGCATGGCTGTGGGGCACTGTGGGATTCTGGCCTAGCAGAGGATGTGGGCTGGGGGGTTGGGCTTCCATTTTAAGGCAGCCATGATGGACCATGTATACAATAAAATGAAATAGTCCTATGCAGAGAGAAGAGTGAACAAAGAGAAGAAGAAGAGTTAAAAATCTGGAGGGAGAAGTTTTATAATGACCTCTTACCTCATGTGAAGCTAGGTGATTCAATAAGCCCTGAAATAACAATAACATAAATAAATAATAATAACAGAAGAAAATTAATGCTAGCAGCAATACTCACATAGTGTTCACCCTGTGCCATCACTTTAAACATAATGCATTGAATTCTTGCTTGTGAGTTAGATATCCCCATTCTACAGGCAAGAAAACTGAGGCATAGAAATTTTAGCTAACTTGCTCAAGCCAAGGGTGGAACAATAACTTGAAGCCAGGCAGTATGGCTCCAGAGGTCATGCTCTTTATCTTGGTATTCTTCTATCTCCCAAAGGGTCTTCAAGTAGGTTTGGTTACTTGCAGACATTCCCTGACTAAACAAGTAAAACAAATTTTTTTGAGAAAGCCATACTGTTGCCTTGCTCTGTAAGTTCCATCCATCATGAGCAGGTGGACAAGCTTCTGCCTGGACCCTGGGTCTGAGACCCCTTCTGGCTGTCTGAGGACTTGAACTTTTAAGATCGATAGCCCAGTTCCCCAGAGACTGGACCCCTCTGCCTAATGCCAGTTCTCCCCCATCTTCATTGCTCTAGTGTCCACTCTTCTGAGGAAATGACCTTGAAACTCAAAGTTCTGAAGTTTTCCAAAACTCGTGTTATTCAGAATACAAGTTCTGAAAGAAATAGAAATAGTAACAGAAATAGACTCACTGACATAGAAGACAAACATGGTTACCAAAGGGGAAAGGTGGTGGAGGGATAAATTGGAAGTTTGGGATTAACATACAGACTACTTTAAATAAAATAGATAATCAACAAGGGCCTACTAGATAGCACAGAGAACTAGTCAATATCTTGTAATGGAAAAGAATCTGAAAAACAATAGATTTATATAAATATGTACAAATGAATCATTTTGCTGTACACCTGAAACTAACACAACATTGTCAATCAACTATAATAAAAAATAAAGACAAAAGAACCAAGTTCTGAAAGATGTTAAGTGTTCTGCTGAACAAACAAAAAACGTTTTTTTAAAAAGTGAGGAAAATATCATGCTGATCAACTTGTCTATCTACGTGCAGCATCTAGACCAGGAACTGGCAAACTGCAGCCCCCTCACTTGCTGGTACAGTGACTGCATTTCCACCATTAGGTGCTTACACATGTGGCTTTCTTTCCTAGTGATGCCACGTTAATATGCAATTTTGCCCCCAGAATGCTTCATCATGAGCTTCCCTACCCTAGTTGCATTGTTCCCTTTATGAAAACCAATACAATAAATGGAAAATATGTGCCCTGCTATCCTCTGAACCAGTATGCATTACCTTTATTTTATTATCAGAATGATTTTTTTCTAGAGCAACAGTTATTCAGATTCCTTTCTGGTTGCTAGAATTCACTTAATTTAATAGAAATTAAGTGAACCTGGCCAAAAGCGGAAAGAGAAAAGAAATCATCTTTAATACTTCAAGAGGCAGATATTATTACTCATTTTTCGGCAGAGGAATCCAAAGCTCTGAGAGGTTAAGCAAAATGCCTTAACATCATAGAGGCGGAAATGACAGCCAACGCAGCATACTGCACAGAATCCAGGAGTAAAGAAACCTGGTTATGCCTTTTTAACTCATTGTTCCCCAAACAGATTTTTGTTTTTTAAGATGATTCCTTATAAGGTCCTAGGAGTTGGTGCCCTGAGGAAATGCACTTGGGAGAATGCTTCTCGATAGCGGGGAGGTCATCAGTGGTCAGAACCGAACCGTGCCCTTGGCTGTGACTTTGTGGAGCTCTTGAGGTTCAGTTGGAAGAACCCAGATGTCGGTATTACCATGTTGGAGATCAGGTATCAGCCCATCACCAGGAAAGTATTTTAAACAACCCAGTGTTGAGCTCCCACCTCTGTAAACCCCATGGGGTTATGGAGACAGTTACATGAGATCATGTATTTCGATCTGAATTGAATGACGTATAATAGACTCTCAGAAAAGGGGACATTATATTACATTGGGTGGATGCAGGTAGAAAAAGGAAGGAGTAAAAGTGAAACAGAAGCTCGACTGAAAGAAGTGTAAGCCTTCTGTGCCTGATTTCTCCATCTCATCTGCCCTTCCCCACTCGACCTAAGCCCATCACTCCACTTACAGCAGACAAGAGCTGCCACGGGTGGAAATGGGGTACAGGAACAGCAGAACATTATACCAAATAACTCTGCGTTAAAAACCAAACAAACCCTAGAGCATGACATTGTTCCCTTCACCACATGTCTCCTCAGCCTCTAAGCTGGGATGTTTTACCCTTCCTAATTCTGAGGACAGCCCATCTGTTGGGTTGCAGGAGGTGGAGGAGGGGAAGAGGGAATACCACCCTTTCTTTTTGGCAAAGGTCTTGTAAGGACCCACCTCCAGCACCGTCCCCCCACCCCCAAGGAGGGAGCTGCCTGCCAGCTTGGAGGCAGGACCCCAGTCTCCTCCAATCAAAGAGATTGAAGGATTTAAAGGACTAGCCTTTTACTGCGGTCCGATTTCTAAGCCTCTTTTACTGGGCTTACAAACCAGATCCCTGCGGGTTTTGCCTTTGTCCTGGAGTCTGCTAGGATGCTGGAAAGACAGCTCTTGTGGGATGGAATAAGCCCTTGATGGGGGACAGGGGTCGGCAAACATTTTCTGTAAAGGGCCAGAGAGTAAATAGTTCAGGCTTTGCGGGCCATATGGTCTCTGTCATTAACTACTCAACTCTGCCCTGTAGCAAGAAAGCAGCCATAGATAGTATGTAAACGTGGTTGTGTTCCAAGAAAACTTGGTGTATGCTGAAATTTGCATTTTATGTAATTTCCTTGTGTTACAAAAGCTGCTTCTGGGACTTCCCTGGTGGCGCAGTGGTTAAGAATCCACCTGCCAGAGCAGGGGACACGGGTTCAATCCCTGGTCCAGGAAGATCCTATATGCCACGGAGCAACTAAGCCCGCACGCCACAACTACTGAAGCCCGTGTGCCTAGAGCCCGTGCTCCGCAACAAGAGAAGCCACCACAAGGAGAAGCTCGCCGCAACTCGAGAAAGCCTGCACGCAGCGACGAAGACCCAACGCAGCCAAAAATAAATAAACAAATATATAAATAAATTCTTTTTTTTAAAAAAAGCTGCTTCTTTTTTTTCCTAACCACTGAAAACTGTAAAACGCATTCATATCTTGTATGCCATACAAAAATACACAGTGGTTAGGACTTGTTCCATGGCTGACAATTGCTGAGCCCTGATCTAGGAGTTCCCTGGATGAGGGACTTCAGACAGGCCTTACCTTCTGAGAACATAAGTCGGAGAACCTACCAACCAGCAATGGGATAAAATGAGATAATGTCTGTGAAATTGCCCTGATAATTATAAGGTGTTTTTATAAATTAACATAAATATTACTGAGGTAAGTCTTCAAGCAGAAAAGTTGGTTCCAATGTAGAAAGATGTGTAAATTTTCCAGGGATCCTTTTTCAAAGGAGCATTTCAACCTCTGTGAGAAAAATATAGTTCAAATGATCTCTTTCAAGCATTTTGTATTTTGTAGGGAATGAAAAACCACAACCAAAATGTGACTTGTGGCTTTGGATGTTGGAGGGTTTTTGCCACCACTTATATTATTTTAAAAGTCATAAAAATCAACCACAAAATATCTAATTTCTCAAATGATTATTTATTACCATTTAATTAATCATGTTGCTGGTTGAAGCTTTTCTTCCACAATTTCCCCCTTTTCTGTGGTTTTTCCTTTACGCTAACAACACCTGAAACAGAGCATTAGCCCCTGATGTCAGGGAAAACAGAAGCAAATGCAGCACTTTGAGGACATGAATCATCTCCCAGCCTCAGGCTGCCAGATATGCTGGGGGCCACAGGGTAGGAGAAACTCAATAGAAAAGGGGGTCTCAAGTGGGACCCTTCAAGTCTTGTATCCCCCTGAACTTTCTTCCTGTGGGTTGGGAGAGTCACACTCACACTGGCTTCAAGGGAAACCTACAGGGCCAAGGAGAGCTCCTGGCCCAGACGCAGGAGTCTCTTTCCAAAGGCAGGTTTCCAGTGAGCACTCAGGGCCCATGGCTTCACAAGGGCATTAACAACCCTGATAAAATGGAGGCCAAGTGTGGGCAGGACGTGTTGCCAGGCAGAGAAACCAGGAAGCCCGGAAGGAGGGAAGGCGAAGCTAAGGAAATGTGGGTGCACTTTGTTTGATTTTATTTTTAAAATTTTAAAAAAATATATTTTTTAACTTTTTATTTTAGTCATTCATTTCAATTTTATTTTATAAAATGAGAAACGTAGAAGTGGATATCAAGGATGACTGGGGAAAAGATCTAATCTAGATGAATTATCTGGGTTTCATCATGAATTTAACAACTCAAAATCAACCATAGATGCAAGAGAAAAGGTGGAGGGGCAGGGGAAGGAGGAAGAATGAGGAAAGAAGAGGGGAGAGGAAGGAAGTAGAGAAGGAGATGGAGAGAAAGAGAAAATCACTGAAAGAGAGCAGACCTCCTTCTGCCCTGCCATTTCGCCCATTAGGAGAGCTCTGGGGTGAGGGATGTGTCTTCTGCACCCTCCGTGAGGCTTGCTCCTTCCCTAAGTGTGGTCATCTCCCATCTAGCATTTACAGATGCACATTTTCCATTTCACAGATGCAAGTCAACTTAGCCGTGAAAGGACTAAAATATGCAAGATAGAGGCCCCGTTTCCCCCTTGCCCTCTACACTTATCCTCCATTTTTCCTTTCCTTCATTTTCTTCTATGTCCCCTCCCCATGAACCTTGACTAGCTGAGAAACTCGAGGTTTGCACAGTTTTCACAAGTTATTGGAATTGCACCAATGACCCCAAGCAAGAGGCGCAAAAACAAGAATCAACTAATCACCAACCACAAGCGTTCGCTAAAAACGAAAACTGCCGCTTGAGCCAAAAAGTGCAAGGACCACAAAGCCCGCAAAGGACTCTGAAAACCATGGCCCTGCTTAACTAGGGGGGTCTGCAAATTATCCCCGGTGTGCACCAGCTGAACAGAGTCTTGAGCCTCCATTTGAGTTCCTCCCATCATTTTCTTGTGGCTATACTCAACAAAAGACCAATCTTGACAAAACCTAAGTTGTTGGGTGCTGATATGTCGCGCTCCTGAACGATTTTAAATAGCTTCCCCTTTGCACGTGGATTTTCGTGCCCGTGGCTGTTTTGAGGGTGGCTTTCCCGCACAGGACCTGGAAAGATCCCACGTGAGCCCCCCACACCTTTCCCTTTCCCTCTTCCATACTGTCCCCCACATTCATAAATCTAGCAGACCAGAAGTTCGTGGCAGAATGTTATATGGGGGAACCTAAGGGTGGTAGGCTTAGGGCTAGTGGAGAAACCACGAGTTTGGGTTTCCACACCCAGCCTTATTTCAACCAGGTTCCCTCCAGTTTTGCTTGTTGGACATTGAGTTCGCTTAGACAAATTTTAAGTAAAAGTTGGAAAACCACCCTAGAAACTGAGAAGAACACCAAGAATGGAGGCAAATCACAAGTCACTCAGCAGCCCAGGGAGGGGGATGCTGTGAAGGGAGGAAATGTCTCTGTCTTTGGAGTGCTGGCACTCTGTTTATTTATTTATTGTCTATTCCACTTCCTCATTTACAGCTGCCCCTCCCAGAGTTACTTTCCAGCCCAGACTCACCGTCTTCCTCTGCTGGCATTGCCTGGAAATAGAACGTATAACCACATGTTGTCCGTGTGGGTACAGCGCAGTGGGTGGAAAAAGAAAGAGCTTTGAGACAGACACACGTGGGCTAAGATCCCTGGCTCTGCCACTTATGACACCTACAACTTTGAGATATTTTATTTAACCTCTATGAGCCTCAGTTTCCTTTGTGAAAAAATGAGAGTACAAATATTTAATACCTCTAGAATTCAATAACTTTTTCCTTCCCCTTTTATTTTTAACTATACCCACTTAACTTCCATTAAATGAAGAAATGCAGATCTCCCAGGAGTACAACATAGCACGATAGCCCCACTTCCAGCATTAGTTTTAGAAAGGAAAAAACACATCTAGGACAGGGAAGCTCAACATTGGGGTATGCTCATCAGAGACCATCTCAGACAAAACTGTCTTTTTTACTTTTTTCTTTATAATAGACTTTATTTTTAGAACAGTTTTATATTTACAGAAAAATTGAGATGATAGTCTAGAGTGTTCCCTTATATTTCACATCTAGGTTACCCATTATTAACATCTTACAATTAACGAATCAACAGCAATTCATTATTATTAACTGAAGTCCAGATTTTATCGTTATTTCCTCGGTTTTTCTCTAATGTCCTTTTTCTGTTCCAGAATTCCATCCAGGATAACACATTACATTTAGCTGTCAAGTCTACTTTGATTCCTCTTGGCTGTGACTGTATCTCAGTTTCCTTGTTTTAGATGACCTTGACAGTGTTGAGGAGTGCTGGTCAGGTATTCTGTAGCATATGCTCCACTAGTGTTTTTCTCACGATAAAACTGGGCTTATGGGTTATCAGGAGGAAGACCACAGAGATAAAGGGCCATGCTTGCTACATCACATCAAGGGTACACTGTGACCATGACTTATCCCTGTTAATGTTGGCCTTGATCAGACTGAGAAAATGTTTATAGGGTTGCTCCACTGTGAAGCACCTCCTCCTGAAAAACCCACTGAATGCGGTTCCATGTAGGATCCTCTCTGTTTCTCAAACACCTCGCCCCGCATCTGCCATGCCAGCTTCCCTTCAGTGCATGAACTGCATAAGCCTGGGACTCCAGATATTTCCCTTGCAATTTTAGCAAATTTCAAAGATTTCTAAATATTCTCAAAATGTCTTTTCTCTCACCCAAGTCATGAACTTTCCTGTTTTCAGCAAAGCATGACTTTTAGTTCTGAGCTCACAAAGTGAAATGTAGGATGATTGTATATCTACATTCTTGGTAGGAGCAACCCTTCTGGTTGCTACAACTGCTCAATTCCAAATACATTTTCATGAATCAACAGGAGAATGGACTGCAATTTCCCAGACAAATATTCCTCCCAGACAGTGATGCCACTATGAAGAATGGGCAAAACGGTGTAGGTATGCAACTCAAGGAGATGAATGAATCAGGCTAGGCTAGGTGTATGCTGCTGTAAGAAACAACCCTCAAATTGCAGTGACTTCATATATAGTGTTTCTTCCTCATTCGTGTGAAGTCCACTGTAGATCTGCTGATTCTCAAGCATAATTACCTTGACTGGAGACAGAGTGATCAGTCTTCTTTAATTCCATATCACCTGACTCAGCTCCTGGCTCCGTGATCCCCTCACAAGGGGAAGAGACGGCTGAGAAGTCACATAGTACCTTCATGGCCTCACCTTGGCACTTGCACTCACACTCCACTGGCCAGAACAGAACACGTGGCCCCACCTAGCTGCATGTGGGCTGCGTCCTGAGAATTCTTGGATCATAGGCTCAAGTCCACCCTTCTATACAATCAAATTTTTCCTTTTGGGATCAAATTCTGTGCCTGACAAAAAGCCTCCCCAACTTCTTCCCAGATTTTTCCCCCCAAACGCATAGAACAAAATAAGCCAAATGTTGTTAAATTTCAATAATCTTTACCTTCACTTTACATTGATATTTCTCCCTCAATATAATGTAACCATTGTTTTAAAGATCAGAAGTGGGTCCTGCCCAGTACGACTATTGCTCAAGACTTAACCCTAGTTGGTTAAATGCTCACCTTGTTCTTGACTCGCCTCAGTTTTTTAGTTGTAAAAATACAAAACATTCTACAGTCTTTTTTTCTTGTTTTGTTTGTTTCTCCACAAGGGCATGTTGATGTATCCTTTCCCCTAAATTTGCAAACTTAACTCCTTTTATTTCTACTCACCAAAACTGATGTTTTTTTCTCCCCCTATTAACTCCTTCCCCATCTCTTCCTGAAATTCTCTGTCTGCCCACTCCACAGGGGATCACTTAGGCTGTTGTCGCTTCACCAACCTGGACCTCAGTTTCTTCATCTGTAAAATGAGAGGTTAGGATGAGCTGTGCCTTCCAGCTTCGATGGTCTAACAATGTGTACAGAAGCTTTTCTGTTGTTGTCTCTTGGCATCTGCTTCAAGATTTTACCCTTTTAAATCATGGGATATGCTCATGAGGCAATTAAAACCTGACTTGTTTTAAAACAGAAAATAAATAAGCCTTATGAATTAAACCTTGGATTTGAAATCTCTCCTTTACTTTAGAAATTTCACCTTTCTTTAATATTCTCAAACAGTTCTTCATGAATTGGATCATTTGGAATCATTCTTTAATTTACATGACTCATTATAGAGTTTACTCAAATTTAAGCAGTGCTGTGAATCATAAAGAGTGAAAATATAAAATTCTCCAGAAAAGAATAATGGAATTGATTCTTAGGTATTTTCCTTCCATGGTGTTCCCAAAGACTTAGTTACTTGAAACCAGAACTAAATAGAATTATTGAGTTAATTTTGAAGTTAATGGCTACCTACGTTAATGAGATGCTTATATAGAAACTTAATCCTTCACTTGTAAATAGGTGATTTTCTTGTTTTAATTGCATAAAAATATTACAATAAAGAAGTGAATTTTTTCGGAAAATGGGATCAATCCTAACTCTGTCTCCTTAAGAGAATTTTTGTGTTTGCCATTTCTTTTCAAGATTAAACATTGAAGGAAAACATAGATTTTTCCTCAGTTGCTATGGTTATTTATTAAGCAGTATCAACTTTTAAAACCATTTAGCCATATGTAATGTTTAGGTCATGGCAGTGAATGCAATGACTTTCCTGCCAAAGCTGAGAACATATCTGTGGACTCTTGTTAGCAAATGGTAGCTGGTCCAATTATGCCCCTATCCAGGAGCACACAAGAATTCTTCGTGAGCTTTAGTTACAATGAAGACCATTAACAATGAATTCTACAGTGGTCTGGGCTTTTCAAAGATGGTGTAAGGAGAGAGGATGGCAGGTAGACATGAAAAGTATAGATACATGGAACACATTTTGCCCAACTGCTTTCCTCTCTTAACTTTGTTGTTGTTGTTGTTCTGTCCTTGCTGCTAATGCTGAAATGTAGAGAAAGTACCTCAGCTGCTAGAGAGAGCTTTCTGTTAGCCATTCCATATTATCTGCATCATTGAATACCAATTAGTGCGTGATTTCCACGTTGACGCTGACTGAAGTTTTGGAGTATTTTAAAACAGAATTCTGGGATTTCAGCTGTGGGAGTTTACTCTAACCCTGTGCTTTGACTGTAGAATACCCCTCTGGCTCTAGGAGACAGGTCTGTGGGGGGTAAGAGCACTGAACTTGGAGTCTTAGCCCAGGAATTGGCTTCTGACTGCCATTTCCCAGTTTGTGACCTGGGATGAATCATTTATCGTTACCATTTTATGAGAAAATGGGTGGGTGGAAATGCTACTGTCACTTGCAAAAGGCATTTTGTAAACAATAAAAATGTTATGATTTATGATAACACTATTGTAATCCAGGCAGCCTAGTGTTGGCACAGAGACAGATAAATAGATCAATGGAACAGAGAAGAGGATCCAAAGATAGGCCCATACAAAGGTGCAAAGGCAGTTCAATGTTGAGAAGATTGTGATTTGTGTTTGTAGCAAGTGGCAATAGAACTACTGGACATTCATGTGCAAAAAAAAAAAAAAATGAACCTCAACCGTACTTTCCATCATATATAAAAATTAACTCAAAATGGATCATAGACTTACATGTAAAACCTAACGCTATAAGACTTATAGAAGTAAACGTAGAGAAATATTTTTGCAACCTTACTGCAGAGAAGGAAAAAATAGACATAAATGAATAAGTTTAGTAGAACTTTATCAAATATAAAATCTCTATTCTTAAAAGGCCCTGTTAAGAAAATAAAAAGGCAAGCCACAAGGTGAAAGAAAATATTCACAACACATTTATCTGACAAAGGACTTGAATTCAGAATGTATAAGCTTTGCTTATGACTCAAAAATAAGAAGACAATCCCATATTTTTAAAAAGTAGGTTCAAATAATTGGAACACACAAATCACAAAAGAAAATATACAAATGGTCAATAAGCATATGAAAATGTGTACAGCATGATTACTTATTAGGGAAATGCAAATTTTAAAACCACAAGGAGTTAATTGCTAAATATCACTAAGAATGGTTAAAATTAAAATATTACATGTTGGCAAGGTTGTGGAGAATATAAAACCCTCATACACCACTGGTGGGAATATAAAATGGGACACTTTGGAAAACAGTGTGGCAGTTTCCTATAAAGAAAAAGTGTATGTTGAACCTATACTTACCATATGTTCCAGCAATCCCACTCCTAGATATTTATCCTAGAGAAATGAAAACACATGCCCATACAAAGACTTGTCCTGAAAGTTCATTGCAGCCTTATTCAGAATAGCCAGAAACTGAAAACAACCCAAATGTTCATCAGCAGTTAAATGTAGAAACAAATGATGGTATATCTATACATTCAGCAATAAAAAGAAATGAACCACTTACACACAACAATGTGGATGAATTTCACAAACATTATGCTGAGCAAAAGGAGACAGGTACTATATATATATATATATATATATATATATATATATATATATATATATGCAGTATGATTGCATTTATATAAAATTCTAGAAAATACTAAACTCATTTATAGTGACAGAAAACAGTGGTTGCCTGGGAACTGACTACAAGTAGCATAAGGAACTTTTTGGAGTGATGGAAATATTTCACATCTTGAGTATGGTGGTGGTTGCACATTTATAAAAACTCATTAAACTTATATTAATAAGATTGATTTTACAAATAGCTTAAAATGCTATATAAATGTAAATTGCCAGGAGAAGAGGTGTAATGTAAATAATTGCATATGTGTGATATTTGAATTTATATGTTATACCAATAAAAAATGTAGGTGCTGGAATTCAGATCCCAGTTTTGCCTCTGATCATTCCCAGCCATATGACCTTGGGCAAGTTATTCAATCTCCCAGAGACTCAATTTTCAAATCTGTAAAATGGAGACTATCATAGTATCTACATCACAGAGCTTTTAAGAACTATTAGATGTCAAGTGTTCAGAACAGTAAGTGTTTGTAAATATCAGGTATTATAATTATTAATGGACTCTAAATTAGTCTTTTCTTTCCTTCGTCTGTTAACTAGGTTATATCCAGTCTCCAGTGAGTAGGAACAATGGGGAAGAACCTCACAAACTGTCTCCACTGTCTTGATCCCCTTTCTTACCCTTAATCCCCTAAGACTTCCCCTTTCCCAGGAGCTTGAAGAACCAAGCGTTAAGGCAGATCCTTTCCAGATCGGCATTCACACCAAATCAGGAATCCTCCGATAATTTTCAAGTGCAGATGAGGGACTTTCATATTTCCCACCAGCATCTGCACTTACAATGGGACAGCATTCATAGCTCTGTTTGTCACATGAATTTTTCAATTTTTCTTTTCCTTAAGCTACTGAATAAAAACCAGACAGCCCCTCATTGGCACCCCATTGCTCTCGGCACAGTCTGTCTTCTCACACCCCTGGAGGCAATTCTTTATCTCCAAGGGGGAGGAGGAGTGAGGGGCAAACCTGGAGGTTTTCTTGCTCCTTCAAAATAATTTTCAACCTCATTAAGTGGAGCTCTTTCCAGCACACTGTGCCACCTTAGAAGCCAGGAAAATAGGCGGGTGTCTCTACTCTCAGCCTGTCCTTCCTGTCCTCCTAAGCTAAACTTTAACTCCCACAAGGGCCCTTCAGCCAGGCCCAGCCCTTGACCTGTTCCTGGCCGGGGTGCTTTGGGTCAGGGGCTTGAGCCTGAGGTTCGAGGTTATGAGCCAGGCCCGCAATCTCTCTCCTGGCACCTGCTTTTTTAGGATCATTTCACCTGGCCCTCCGGTGCCTTGCTGGGGTGAGAGTCGTGTCCCAAGCACCAGCTGGTTGGGCATGGTCCTGGCACACGGCAGTCTCCTCCTCCTGAGGGTTGGATTCTGTTTCCTGTATCCCTGTCCATTGACAACGAATATTAGACTCTATGGTCTCATGAAAAACACAGGTCTTAGGGTTACTCAGCCCTGATTCCGAGTCTGATCATGCCTCTTTTTAGCAGTGTGGTTTGGATGAGTTTTTAGCTTCTCTGAACCTCAGTTTACCCTTTCATAAAATGATATAGTAATGTGAACCTTTGAGGTTGTTGTGAGGAGTGAATTATATCAAGTGTATACTCTTAACACCATGTCTGACCCACACAAGTAGGCCTTCAATGAAGGGTGGATATTAATACCATATTTTGTCCATTCGAAATGACCATCTCCTTTCACATTTTAACATCTCTGAAATCAGAACGTGTGTTACAACAGACAGCATCTCAATCACCGCAAGCAGGAGACTGGTGCCACATGGCTACTGTTGCCTGCCCACATATTGTTGTTCCTGGAAACTTGGTTATTCCTGATGGAGGGACAAGACCACAGTCTGAATGCCTCCCATTGACACCTCTGGGGGTATGAGGAAAGCAAGCATCAAATCTTGCTGAGGGGTGTCAAAGACTAGAAAGAAAGTCCTGAAGACAATAGCGGAACCGTCTTTACGAAGTGCTGCCTCACCAGCGCTCTCCTCTTGATGGCCCAGAGGATGATCCTGTGTGCAGAAAAACATGTACATTGACAGATTTGAGCTGAAAAAAACTGTTCAGATGAGCACATGCTATATGTGAAGAAGGTTTAAGTCAAATAATTTTCCTCTCTTCCTCTTCTCAGGTGAGCACAAGAATGATATAAGACGGTAATCTCTGAATCCAAAAGAGCTCTTTCAATAAGTATTAAATAAGTCCAAGTGATCTGAAAGTGTTGTGTTACATTTGAACGGGGACCATATTTTCTTTCTTTCTTAATGGCATATAAACTATGGGGCACCTTACCACTGACAAAATAAAATGGCACAAACAGGATCGCCCAGAACATGATTATTTTCTCCCTCTTGACTTGGGAAATTCCATTTTTCCAGGAATTCTTTTGCGATTGAGTCCCTGGGGATGGCAACAAATTTCTTATCATTGCTCTTGCGCTCTGGCCCCTGGAGGACTTGGGTAGGAGCAATGCGACTTCCTCAGCCCCCAGCTCTGCTCACTCTTGGCATCGTACTCTTTCCTTCAGGCATCCCTCTGAGGTCCCACCTGGGCAAATCATGGGCATGTTAATTTTTTTATGTCTATGACTGAACCTGTCCTAGTTATGACACCTACAGCATGAAGATTTAAGCTAGTCATTTGCTCTACCTGATGAGAAAGATAGAACTAATTTTTTTCCTGGTGATCCAGTGGATAAGAATCCATCTTGCAATGCAGGGGATGCCAGTTCGATCCCTGGTCAGGGAACTAAGATCCCACATGCCGTGGGGCAACTAAGCCTGTGTACCACAACTAGAGAGAAGCCCTCGCGCCGCAACGAAGAGCCTGCATGTCGCAACAAAAGATCCTGTGTGTCGCACCTAAGACACCACACAGCCAAATAAATAAATAAATAAATATTAAAAAGAAAAGAAGCCTATGACCAGTTATTTTAAAAAAGAAAAAGACAACCAATAGTGTTATACCTTAGTAGATATCCTCTCTAGACAGTGGTTCTTAACTCTGCATATTAGAATCAAAAGAGGGGGTTTTTTGGTTTTTTTAATGCTGATACCTGGGCTCTCTCCTGGATCAATTAAATAAGGGAATCTCCTAGAAATGGGGGCTTCATGGATTCTGCAACACCCCCCCAGCTAATCTGGATTGCAGTGAGAGTTACAAATCATTTATTTATTTGTTTGTTTATTTATTGGCCACGTTGTGTGGCATGCAGGATCTTAGTTCCCCGACAGAGATCAAACCCGTGCCCCCAGCAATGGAAGCGCAGAGTCCTAACCACTGGCCTGCTGGGGAATTCCCCATAAAACACTAATTTAGACTTTCAGTAATGCTGACTTAAAGTGGGCCAGAGTCGTGCCCTCTTCCTGTCTCCTATGCTAAGGGCCGATTTCAGGATGCCTTAGGAAGCACACGAGGGGATTTGTGGTTGGCCTACAACAAAACACATGACATTTTAATTATTTTCATTCCTGTTTAATTGTTTAACAAAGGTACTGGAAGAGTGCAGAGACACTTTCCATCTCTCAGGTTAAAGCCATAGAATTTGAACAGCTACCAGTAACCTCAAATCTCACAGTTAAGCTCTGACACCTCCTTTCATATTGAAACTAAGTGAATTTTCTGGGATTTTTTTATTGTGGTAAAATATATACAATATGGAATTTAGACCATTTTTAAGTGTACAGTGGCATTAAGGATGTTCATTCACATTGTTGCGCAACCGTGACTGCCATCCATCTCTAGAACTTTTTCATCTTCCCCAGCTGAAACTCCATACCCATTAAGCACTAACTCTCCATTTTTCTCCCCTCCCAGCCCCTGACAATGACCAGCTTACTTTCTGCCTCTACGATTTTGACTACTCTAAGAGAGAAGGAGAGGTATCAAGAAAAAGATGGGTTAACAAGAAAACCTACATTACTTAGTTGAATTTCCTTTGTTGATGATTAAAACTTGGTTTGAGGTGATGGACTCCACTCTTATGCTTTCTTCGCCAGCTGTAAACATAAATTGACCTAGACAATCTTTAACCAAACCAGGGTAGGAAATGTGGGGAGAAGTGTTGGGAAGGAGGGTTTAAAGAAAATGGGTTCAGGATGTTGGACATGATGTAAACAAGTGTGCCAGATTAAATTATTTCCTGGGGTACAACACTGAGAGCATGATTTTATGAGAGATGGTTGAGAGGGTAGGGAAATAGAAAGTAGAAAAGGGAGTTGCAATGTGACTTTGACCCTAAACCATAGGAAACTTCACTTGGTCTAAAAGTTCCTCTGAAATGAAGAGGCACTTAGAGAATATCTTGTACTTTCGTTGTTATTGTGTGCAGAGATACACAAAGAAACCCCTCAAACTGATCCTACTGTGTAAACCTCCCTGCTTTGCTCTGGCATATGGTGTTGTCCCTCTTCTTTTCTCTCCCAACTCCCTTTACCATAGCCCTTAGCATGTGTGCTCCATCAGACAGTGGACTCCAGCATGGGGAGAGAGTGCTTTGTGATTGGATGCTGGGCAATTATACATGGAAGCTATGGATAATCATACCCACATGGGACAAGAAATGTAAGCCCATAAGTTCTTGTCTTGGCTGTTAACCTGATTTTCTATTTTGTGCCACAAACACTGTGTGTTTTGGTCACTGTTTGTTGAATAAATAAGCAGCTATAGGACATGAGTTTGAAATTTGCAGTGGAAAAAAAAAAAGCTGCCAATATAAGTGAATACAAAGACCCTTTTAAAAACAGAAAAATCAGTTTTAGAGGCAAATAAGTAAGAAGTGTGTGTGTGTGTGTGTGTGTGTGTGTGTGTGTGTGTGTGTGTGGTGTGTTGACGAGAACAAATATTGAAAATATGAAAGACTTCCAGTTGATGGTAGCCAGCCTCCAAGATTGGAGGAGACTCCAGCCTTCCTGACTCTTGGCATTCATACCCCGTGGAGCCCCTTCCACATCAGGGCTGGTGTGTGCAGTCAATGGAATGCAGCGAAAGGGATGGGAGGCCACTTCTGAGAGTTGGTTACAAAAGAGTGTGACTTCCACTTGGGATCTCTCCCTTGGTACACTGACTTTAAGGAAAGCCAGATGCCACATTTTGAAGAAACTCAGGCAACGTATGAAGAGATTCATGTGGTAAGGAACCCACATCTCTGGCCAACAGCTGGAGGAACAGAGCCCTGCCAACAACCACAAGAGTGGGCTTGGAAGCAGCTCAACTCCTAGCTGAGTAACCTATAGCCTCCCTGAGCCAGAGCCATCCAGTGATGCTGCCCTCAGAAACCGTGACATTATACACATTTCTTGTTTAAGCTGCTGAGTTTGGGGTAGTTTGTTACACAGCAATAGATAACTAACACATTGTTCTGTAAAATTATTTCCTCACCTAATTCTAGAAGTTAGGTGTTGGCTTTCCTAGAGAGAAGATGTATAGAATGCAAAGAAAAGTGACGAAAAAAACAAGATGGAACACATATGTGATTTAGCCGTCACATCTTGCCATCCTCTCTGGACACTCTCTGTGTGTCCCGAAGGAGGCAGCCATTCTTCAGAAGAAGTTTCATTTCCAGCAGGAGTCTGTCTAAGGAAAAATAAAGAAATAAAATAAGAAACTCTTTGCAGAATTTTCTAAAAGGACAAAGTGGTGAAATGTTCAAACTGAATACGAACTACAAATATTCATGCAAGTAACTACAACCACACACCTATATTCAAGATGAAAATCCCCAACCTTCCACTCCATCCCTCCACAAACCCCCTCCCCCTTGGCAACCACCAGTCTGTTCTTTATGTCAATGATTCTCTTTTAGCAGATGTATGTTTTTATATTATATATAGAATGGATAAACAACAAGGTCCTACTGTATAGCATAGAGAACTATATTCAGTACCCTATGGTGAACCAAAATGGAAAAGAATATAAAAACTGAATATATAACACTACATCGTAACTCACCTATACTTCAATTAAAAAAGAAAAAAATAATTTAAAGCAGAAAACACACACACACAACGCACACACACACACAGATGAAAATCCCTGAGGGTGATGGTTGCAGAGAAATTTAGAGGAGAATCTAAGAGATACTTTACCTCAGAGAACTGCTGTCCAGTAGCCACTTAAAAATAAAAAGTTAAAAACAAGCTGCATTCATAATTGCATTTAAACCTTTCTCAACAACTAGGGGAAACAATGATGACAGCTGCCCTGAGTGTCCAGCAGTGTGCCAAGGACTTTCCAGGTGTAACATGGGGCTCACAGACCTTGGTTCAGTTCAACCATGGCTTCATCCAGTGCGAGTGTCTCCATTTAGACACCCACTCCTGGTAGGAAGGCAGCAGAGCAAAGTCTGCAGGCCTGGCTGGGTATCTTTGTCCACTGGTGAGTCAGTTCAGGTGGCATAGAGCTGCCAGCAGCGAAGATGGAATCATCACTTGGGGAACGTCCTGGAGGAAGGGATGCATGGGGGCTCAGGGGTGTGGTGGTAAGGATGCCCATCAAGGCCCTCCCTGTGATCCTTCTCTTGATGCCCTCGCCCAGCACCCCCACTCCCCCATTGACAACTCCCCGGGATGCCATCCCAAGCATCAGAACCCCATCATCCTTCTCCCCACTAACCCACTCCATACTCCATCCCCTAAGGTTCCCATCCCTGCACTCTCTTAATCCTCAATCCCAAGTCAGGTTTCACTATTCACAATAGATCTTATAACTTGTTAAAGCCAAATCCCAAGTCATTAGCTGCAGAAAAACTGGTTCCCTGTTTCTCAAGAGAAATGGGAGAGGTGATGACCCACTTCTTCTGAAGCAACCAAGAAAGGGAAGATGCAAACCCCACCCCCCAATACTTGATACTGTTAACACTAAACTTTTACATCCTCCTACTGATACATTATCTCATTTTATCTTTCAAAACAGCCCGAGGAGGCAGATACTATGCTCTATTTTTTTTCAGGTGGTAAATTCAAGGCTGAGAGAAAGGGAGTGACTTGACCAAGGTGACACAGCCAATCGGCGGGCGGCCGGGATTGAAAGCTGAGGCTGTTGGTCCCCAAAGGCTGAGCAGGCTCTTCACCCCTTGTCTATCTGCCCCCATCTGATTCTCATCCAAGTTCCTGCATGATAAAGTTGTTTTAAACACTGTTAGAGAGAAATATTCCAGGTACCTAGGTTTAGAAAAACATTATTTGCTTGCTGATCAATTTTTCCTGGCAACAGTCCTGAGAGACCAGACGTGTTTTGTTGGATAGCAGAGCACTATTATTGAGAAAAGAAGAGAGACTCAGGCACAGCTGGGGATCTGCTGTCTGTACCGTGTCCTTGCGTGGCCTCCTGGGGCAACAGACTCCCCTTTGCTGCTTCAGATGCTGCGAGTGGGTCAGAAAAACACACTCAAGGTTTCCCTTTGCTGATGACACTTTTCCCGCTCCCTTTTTAAGCAGCAACAAATCTCCTTCAGACAGTCCCAAGCCTCCCTCCTATTCTGAATGTTGGGGCAGTGACCAGTTTCAGCTGGGTATGAAAGTCATGTGGGTTTTAGACTTTTACACTCAAATGTCTAGTGCTCTTTATCAAGACAATGTGCCGTGAGGGAGGGAAAGATGATTTCAACAGAAATGGCCTGGGTAAGACATCAGAAAATATCAATCACAAACCAGAAAATGACAATAACAATAGTAATAAAATAGCTAGAAAATATTCACTCAACATTTACTATATGTTAACTATTCTAAGCGTTTCATGTGTTATATTATGTATGAACTTATCTGTTCTCCAAACAGTGCTATGAGTTAAATACTAATAATTATGATTTCATTTTTCAGAAGAGGGAAACTAGGATGCGAGAAAGTTAAGTAACTTGCCCAAGTTCACAAAACTATTGAGAGTTAGTCCAAGATTTAAACTCAGGTAGGCTGGATCCACTGAGCTCTTAAATATTGGGATACTCTGAAATGATTATAGCTTGAAACTGTAATTATTTAATTTGAGGGGAAGAGTCATAGTTATTATTGGAGGAGATACCCAAACATAACTAATATATTGGTTATTAAAGGATAATGCATAGCTAGGGAAGGCAGAGCAATTGCTTATAATAGAATGGCTATTTAGAGAGGAGAAATGTCACCTGCACATCCAGGCAGATGAGCATCCTGGAGAAAGGGAGAGAAGCTGCCCGAGGCAGCTGACCTCAGACTCTTCAGCTTAGGCAGAGCCCAAGGTGAGCAGAAAGTTCAGTGGGTCTCCAGCTGGCATTCAGGAACATTCTCATGAGGGGCAGGTGTTCTCCAATAACCTTGAAATCTGGTGAAAACTCCATATATGTCTGATTTAACGTGTGTTTTTAGAAGCTTCAGTCCCAGACTGAAATTCCTGCAGGGTCCCTGCAGAAATCGGTGTCTTGCTCCACTCTGTGCCAGCCCAGAATGCCTAGCAGAAGCCTGGGAAAAAACAGATAACAGTCCTTTGGGGAGGGAAAATAAAATAAGTAATTCAGGCAGGCAAAGGGACTGGTGTGTCAGTTGGCAAAATCCTTCCATGAGATGACCACCCCCCTTCCCAGCACTCCGACCTTCCTGTTTGGGATGTATAGTTTCAGAAGTGTCTCCCTAATGCTTGTAAATCTTCCAGTCTTTTTGAATGTCAAGTTTAAAAATATTTCAATGTGTCCCGGTCCTGTCCTGTGACTCTGGAGCGTTGAATGCTACAGCAGAGATAATGTAGGCCGCTCAGAACTACTGCTCCAGAGAGCTGAACTGTGGCTTCGTAAACTTACCATGTGAATCCATGATGTCATCTGTTCCCTCAGAGTTTTGGCTCCAGAGCCCCAGACCACCCACGCAGGCGGCTATTCTCTCTGCGCGTCGTAGGGAGGGACCTGCCTTTATAAATGATTCAAGGTCTAAACGGAGGAGGTAGCTTGAATTGTTATACAAAAGTGTTGCCTGCGACAGTGATAAGCATTTGGACATGTCGATGTGGTAATTTTTTTCTTATTTGAACATTTGAAATTCTCTTTAACACACAGTGGAAAGGCTGAGAGAGTGAGGCCAGAGAGGTTTCAGAAACAGGTTGGAAAATCTGTGATAGAAAAGTGTGCAAGAGGGAAAATATGTAAGATGGGACCTCTGGAAATATTGGGGCAATAAGTAATTAGATCATCAGAGATGTGAGACTCACACGTGACTCCCCCCTCCCCTAGTTATAAGAGGGAAATTGAAGGGGGGGTAATGCCACATTGCTGAGATATAAAGAAATGAATTTTTCCAAACAATTAGAAGAAAATCAAGACATTTGGATATTTCTGAATAATCCTTAGTTGGGAAGGAAGAAGAGCTCATTTGGGACCACAGAGTGAAGGCACATGTCTTCTGGACCAATCTGCCTTTATAACAAGCAGCCCTTGACCACTGGGGCCCTGGTAATGTGGCAAGTGATGGGAGGGAAGGGACCCTGTCTGCTGTTTTCCTCGGGGATAGTTTGAGGGTAAAGTGTAGGGACAGTGAAGGAGAATAATCAGATCCTAAATTTATAGCACTGCACACATTGATATTGCTACATAGAAAGAAAAGTTAACTTAGAAACTGAAATACCAGTTCTGCTTTGTCCCTAGAGAAACAAGTCCTCCTAAGGCTGGGGGTCTCGATCTTTGCTGAGCCATAGATTTCTTTAGCAGTTTGGTGAAGCCTATGGATAAATAATCTTTTTAGAATTAAGCAAAACACATAGGATTATAAAAACAATTAATGATATCAAAATTTATTTATCAAAATATTTCAAAAAGTCGAGGGGGGAAGGAGTCAAGATGGTGGAGTAGGAGGACCCAGAGTTCACATCTCCTCACACCTAGATGTTCGCATCTCCTCACACCAGATGCTGGTGAGGGACCTCAACACCCAAGGGGATGGGAGGAACCCCTGAGTGACTGGGTAGGATGTTGGGGGGAACGAGGGGGGAAGAGAAGTGGAGGCCAGATGGCACTGGCACCCCTGAGGGGTGGATGGGGGAAGGGAGGGATTCCCATGCCTGAAGAGGCCCACTCACCGAGAGGGAATCAACGGGACAAGGGGAAAACCTCAGGGGTTTGGAGGATGGGGGTAACATGGCTAGTTTTTACCTTGCCACTCAGGCCCTGGGGAGCCTGCTGGGGTACCTGGCCTGGTATTCCACCCTCCGAGGCCTCCTCTGGCTGCATGGGTACTGGGGCCATGGAAGGGAGAGGGGGGAAGAAGAGTAGCGGTGAGTGGGGAGGGACCCTTGCAGAAGGAGGATGGGGAGGGAACTCCACTAGCATTTCCCCCACACACTCAGGTCCTGCAGAGGCTGCTGAGGTCCTGGGCCTGGCCTTCCACCCTCCAAGACTGGAGGCACCCTGGGACCCCCCTCTGGCTGTGCTGAGCCTAAGCCCTACTCTCCATCCCCCACAAGAGCCTTCTCTGGCCATGGGTCGTGAACCTAGGCCCCACCGCCACCTAAACCCTGCTCAACCTAAGCCCTGCCCCCCACAGCCAAGACCTTTTTTGGTTTTATTCTTTTGCTACTGTATTTCTGTTTTAACTTCTGGTTGTTGTTTCATGTATATTTTTATTTTTTCTAATATATCTGTTAGTTTTGTAATTTTATTTTATTTTTTATTCTTTGTTATTGTTCTGCTCTATTTTTTTTTTTTCCACACTGCATAGCTTTCAGGATCTTGAATCACGGGCCAGGGGTCAGGCCTGAGCTCCTGTGGTGGGAGCACTGAGTCTGAACTGCTGGACTAACAGAGAACCTCAGACCCCAGGAAATATTTATCAGAGTGAGATCACCCAGAGATTCTCATATCGGCCCCAAGACCCAGCTCTACCCAACTGCCTGCAAACTCCAGTGATGGAAGTCTCAGGTCAAACAACCAGTTAAGACAGAAACATAGTCCCACCCATCAAAAAAAAAATAAGATGACAGAAAAAATGTCACAGATGAAGGAGCAAAGTAAAAACCTACAAAACCAAATAAATGAAGAGGAAACAGCAACCTACCTGAAAGAGAATTCAAAGTAATGATAGTAAAAATGATTCAAATTCTCAGAAATAGAATGGAGGAGCAGATCGAGAAAATAAATGTTTAGAAAGGACCTAGAAGAACTAAAGAACAAACAAACAAAGATGAACAACACAAGAACTGATATGATAAATACACTAGAAGGAATCAATAGCAGAATCACTGAGGCAGAAGAATAAATAACTGAGCTGGAAGATAGAATGGTGGAAATAACTGCCAAGGAGCAGAATAAAGAAAAAAGAATGAAAAGCATTGAGGACAGTCTCAGAGAGCTCGAGGACAACACTAAATGAACCAACATTCAAATTACAGGGGTCCCAGAAGAAGAGAAAAAGGGTCTGAGAAAATATTCAAAGAGATTATAGTTGAAAACTTCCCTAACATGGGAAAGGAAATATCCACCCAAGTCCAGGAAGTGCAGAGAGCCCCATATAGGAGAAATCCTAGGAGAAATCCACAAAGACACATATTAATCAAACTAATGAAAATTAAATTCAAAGAAAAAATATTAAAAGCAGCAAGAGAAAAGCAAAAAATATAAAAGTGAATCCCCATAAGTTATCAGCTGATTTTTAAGCAGAAACTCTGCAGGCCAGAAGAGAGTGGCAGGATATATTTAAAGTGATGAAAGGAAAAGAACTACAACCAAGATTACTCTACCCAGCAAGGATCTCATTCATATTCGACAGAGAAATCAAAAGCTTTACAGACAAGCAAAAGCTAAGAGAATCCAGCGCCACCAAACCAGCCTTACAACAAATGCTAAAGGAATTTCACTAGGCAGGAAATACAAGAAAAGAAAAAGACCTACAAGAGCAAACTCCAAACAATTAAGAGAATGGTAATGGAATATACATATCAATAATTACCTTAAATGTAATTGGATTAAATGCTCCAACCATAAGACACAGACTAGCTGAATTGATACAAAAATAAGACCTGTATATATACTGCCTATAAGAGACCCACTTCAGACCTAGGGACACATACAGACTGAAAGTGAGAGGATGGAAAAAGATATTCCATGCAAATGGAAATCAAAAGAAAGCCAGAGTGGCAACACTCATATCAGATAAAATAGACTTTAAAATAAAGAATGTTACAGAAGATAAGGAAGGACACTACATAATGATCAAGGGATCAATCCAAGAAGAAGATATAACAATTATAAATATATATGCACCCAACATAGGAGCCCCTCAATACATAAGGTACATGCTAACAGCCATAAAAGGGGAAATCAACAGTAACACAATAATAGTGGGAGACTTTAACACCTCACTTACACCAATGGACAGATCATCCAGACAGAAAATTAAAAAGGAAACACAAACTTTAAATGACACAATAGAGCAGATAGATTTAAATGATATTGATAGGACATTCCACCCAAAAGTGGCAGAATACATTTTCTTCGCAAATGCACATGGAACATTCTCCAGGATAGGTCACATCCTGGGTCACAAATCAAGCCTTAGTAAATTTAAGGAAATTGAAATCATATCAAGCATCTTTTCCAACCACAACACCATGAGATTAGAAATCAATTACAGGAAAAAAAACTGTAAAAAACACAAACACATGGAGGATTTAGCCTTTAGGTTATTTAGCAGCACACTGTGAACACTGCACTGCTAAATAACCAAGAAATCACTGAAGAAACCAAAGATAAAATTTTAAAAAATACATAGAAACAAATGACAATGAAAGCACAATGACCCAAAACCTATGGGCTGCAGCAAAAGCAGTTCTAAGAGGGAAGTTTATAGCAATTCAATTTCACCTCAAGAAACAAGAAAAATCTCAAATAAACAATCGAAATTTACAACTAAAGCAACCAGAGACAGAAGAGCAAAGAAAACCCAAAGTCAGCAGAAGGAAAGAAATCATAAAGATCAGAGCAGAAATAAATAAAATAGAAATGAAGGAAACAATAGCAAAGATCAATAAAACTAAAAGGTGGTTCTTTAAGAAGATAAACAAAATAGATAAACCTTTAGCCAGACTCATCAAGAAAAAAAGGGAGAGGACTCAAATCAATAAAATTAGAAATGAAAAAGGAGAAATTACAACTGACACTCCCTTCCATGGCCCCAGGATCATAAGAGACTACTATGAACAACTATATGCCAATAAAATGTACAACCTGGAAGAAATGGACAAATTCTTGGAAAGGTACAACTTTCCAAGACTGAACCAGGAAGAATTAGAAAATATAAACAGACCAATCACAAGTAATGAAATTGAAACTGTAATTTAAAATCTTCCAAGAAACAAAAGTCCAGGACCAGATGGCTTCACAGGCGAATTCTATCAAACTTTTAGAGAAGAGCTAATACATCCTGCTCAATCTCTTCCTACAAATTGCAGAGGGAGGAACACTCCCAAATTCGTTCTAAAAGGCCACCACCACCCTGATACTAAAACCAGACAAAGATATCACAAAAAAAGAAAATTACAGACCAAAATCACTGATGAACTTAGATGCAAAAATCCTCAACAAAATACTAGCAAACAAAATCCAACAACACATTAAAAAAAATCATACACCATGATCAAGTGGAGTTTATCCCAGGAATGCCAGGATTCTTCAATACAGGCAAATCAATCAATGTGATACACCATATTAACAAATTAAAGAATAAAAACTATCTGATCATCTCAATAGATGCAGAAAAAGCTTTTGATAAAATTCAACACCCATTTATGCTAAAAACTCTCCAGAAAGTGGGCATAGAGGAAACCTACCTCAACATAAGAAAGTCCATATATGACAAACTCACTGCAAACTTTCTCAATGGTGAAAGATCAGGAACAAGACAAGGATGTCCACTCTCGCCACTCTTCTTCAATAAGTGGTGCTGGAAAACTGGACAGCTACATGTAAAAGGACAAAATTAGAACACTTCCTAACCCCATACACAAAAATAAACTCATAATGGATTAAAGACCTAAATGTAGGACTGGACATTATAAAACTCTTAGAGGAAAACATAGGAGAAACACTCTGACATAAACAAGATCTTTTTTGACTCACCTCCTAGAGTAATGAAAATAAAAATAAACAAATGGGACCTAATAAAACTTAAAAGCTTTTGCACAGCAAAGGAAACCATAAACAAGACAAAAAGACAACCCTCAGAATGGGAGAAAATATTTGCAAATGAAGCTACAAAGGATTAATCTCCAAAATATACAAACATTTCATGCAGCTCAATATCAAAAAAACAAACAACACAATCCAAAAATGGGCAGAAGACCTAAATAGACATTTCTCCAAAGAAGACATACAGATGGCCAAGAGGCACATGAAAAGATGCTCAACGTTACTAATTATTACAGAAATGCAAATCAAAACTACAATGAGGTGTCACACCAGTCAGAATAGCCATCATCAAAAAATCTACAAACAATAAATGCTGGAGAGGGTGTGGAGAAAAGGGAACCCTCTTGTACTGCTGGTGGGAATGTAATTGATAGAGCCATTATGGAGAACAGGTTGGAGGTTCCTTAAAAAACTAAAAATAGAATTACCATATGACCCAGCAATCCCACTACTGGGCACATACCCTGAGAAAACCATAATTTCAAAAGGACACATGTACCCCAACATTCATTGCAGCTCTATTTTCAATATTCAGAACATGGAAACAACCTAAATGTCCGTCGACAGATGAATGGATAAAGAAGATGTGGTACATATATACAATGGGATATTACTCAGCCATAAAAAGGAACAAAATTGGGTTATTTGTAGAGACGTGGATGGACCTAGAGTCTGTCATACAGAGTGAAGTAAGTCAGAAAGAGAATAAATATCATATATTAACATGTCTATGTGGAATCTAGAAAAATGGTATAGATGAACCTACTTCCAGGACAGGAATAGAGACACAGATGTAGAGAATGGACATGTAGACATGGTGGGGGGTGGGGAAGGGGACGGTGGGATAACTTGGGAGGTTAGGATTGACATATATACACTACCGTGTGTAACATAGATAGCTAGTGGGACCTGCTATAAAGCACAGGAAGCGCAGCTCTGTGATCTGTGATGACCTAGATGGGTGGGAATGAGGGGTGGGGTGGGAGGGAGGTCCAAGAGAGAGGGCATATATGTATACATAGAGCTGATTCGCTTCATTGTATAGCAGAAACTAACACAACATTGTAAAGCAATTATACTCCAGTAAAATAAATATTTCAAATAGTCATTTACATATGTGCTTCTCTATTGACTCTTTAAATAACAAGATCCAGGGGTGAGTTTAGTAACTATTATGATTCCCAATTCCTGGTGTACATAAAGAGCAGTCCTGGTAGCTTCAGGTATTGTGTATGATATGTAGGATTCTGAGGTTTGCATTGGTGGCAAAGTCACAAGCCTTACAATTTGTGGTCAGTTGCTTACATTTACAATTGAAGGAAATGCTGAATTTCAGCTAGATGTTAAAAATAGAGATTATCTTTTCCCCTTCAAGTTCATGGACACTCCTGCTAAGAGCCCCTATCCTAAGGAAGGCATTTTCAGGCAGCCAAATGACCTCAGCATTGGAGAAGAAAATCAGTTCTGACTAGTGAGGTGTCTGACCTCAGATTGTTCCTCAAATCATTTCATAAAGAAAATACCGAAAGAATCATTTTCCCAAGAGTTCCTTGTGACACTGGGGCACAAGGAACTATGCTTCAAGACCTCTCTAAAAACTGTGAAACCAATGCAGACTCTCCTCTTTGGAGGCGAATGCCCTGATGGGGATGGTAGTGTTGCCAGATGGAGGATGATGGGCTGGTCATCTCTGATCTACATGTTAACAGTGCTTGGCCAATAAGACAGTGTCCAGCCGAGGTAGAATAGGCAGAAGAAAAGAAGGAAATGGGGGAAAAAGACCCTCAGGTATCGTCATTGGGCTGATTAGACTGGTTTGTGAACCCATATGAGCATTCTTCTGCGGAAGCTTGGAAATCCATGGGGTGGGGAAGGCTTCACTGGTTGGGTCCTGTATTAATAGCGATAGGAGACTGTCAGGCAGCACTGAAAACAGGCTTTATTGGTTGCCTAATCTGGCATCCAACTTCACCCTTCCTTTTCCTAACAGTATCTAGAACCTCATATTGCCTCCAACTCCTCCCACCTCCCCATGTGATCTCTGTTTGGGGGGAATCTTCAGTAGGGCATGACCAGCTGAAGCCCATCATTGTGCTTTCTTCTTCTGGCCATAGTCATTGATTCAGGGGTGGGCATGCCACCTAAACTGATGCAATCCAGGTGACTTTCAGGATTCTTGCTGGGAAGCCTGGGACAGAAGCATTCTCTTTTCCCCTGAATTGGCAGAGGGGAGATATGAAGCCTGAATCTGCAGTGGTCATTTTGCTACCAAAAAGGAAGGCCAGTTTGGGGATAAAGCCAACACAGAGAGCAAGCCATAATTAATGGAACCTCAGAGAAATGAACCAGGGCCCCAGATGAAACAAACTCCAAATCTCAGCCTACAGTTGAATTTCCAGTTAGGAGAATCAATGAATACCCTTCTTATTTAAGCCAGTGTGCATTAGGCTTCCTGTTATTTGCAGCCCAAAGAATCTTAAATGATAAAGCAGGCTTCCTGGAAATAACTAGGCAGACATAAAGCACCAAATTCTTTAAGGAATCCCTAGCACTTCCCAAAGTTTTACCCAAACATCTACAATTCTGTATACTCTTCCATGTTGCGTCTTCAAGGGGCTGAAGTAGGATGTGTGTCTCAGAGTCCAAACTCCCAAAGTGAATTCTCAACTCCATCATTAACTTATCTCATGACCAAGAGCAAGACACTTAGCCTCTCTGAGGCTTAATGTCCTCATCTGTAAAATTAGACCACAGATGTAAATGGTTGGAGTAATTGAACCCCAAAGTTTCTTCTACCTAACATAGATCCAAGTATATCACAAAGAGGTGGACTAGTACTAATAGTCACCCCAGTTTGACAGATGGCTTGGAAAAGTGGTTACCTCTCTAGGATACATTCATAGCTGTGTTAATATTATAGAACTGAAGGTTTTATGTGACCATGAATATTAACAGCCAAGGGAATATAAGACTTTATGTTTAGAGATTTTCAGTCATTCATTCATTCAGTTCTATATACCAGGAATTGTAGCAGGCAGCAAAGATATGGAAATAAAAGATAGGCACAGTCTCTGCCTTTAAGTGGCTCCCAATGTAGCAAGGAAGACAGCTGGACTGCCATGTACAGTTACGCAGGTTTTACGCTGAACAACTCTGGGGTTGCCTTTCATGCCAATGTCTATGTGAGAGCTCAGGGAGACAAACAAGTAAAAGTGATAATTATATAAAGTGCAATATGCTGGACAGTATATATGCTCTGATCCCATCTGTGTAAGAAAAGGATGGTGAGACATGTATCTATGCTATATCTATACTTTCAGATGATCTCTGTAAAGACACATGAAACTGTTAACTGAAGTTAACCCTGGAAAGTGGGACTGGAGGGAAGTTGGAATGGGGAAGAGGGAAACTTTACACTTGATATCCTTTTGTCCTCTTTTATTTGTTTCCTATGAGGCAAATTTATCATATATCAAGATACAACTTTCAAACTTCAGTAATTATAGCCTAGTTGGATAAGTGCTCAGCGGAGATACCCCTGATCTGCAACATCATGGAGGTAGGTCCAAGCCTGCCTGGTGTGATGGTTAATTTTACGTGTCAACTTGACTGAACTGAGGGATGCTCAGATAGCTGGTAAAACGTGATTTCTGGGTGTGTCTGTAAGGGTGCTTCTGGAAGAGATTAGCATTTGAATCTGTAGCCTAAGTAAAGAAGATTTCCCTCATCAATGTATGTAAGCATCATCCAATCTGCTGAGGGTCTGAATGGAACCAAAAGGCCGAGAAAAGGGGAATTTGATCTCTGCCTGGGTAGGGACATCCATCTTCTCCTGCCCTCAGACATCAGTGCCCCTGGTTCTGGCCTTCAGACTCAGACTGGGACTTATCGCATCGGCTCCCCTGGTTCTCAGGCCTTTGGACTCAGACTGAGTTATACCACCAGCTTTCCTGTTTCTCCAGCGTGCATAATCTCAACATCCATGATCATTTGAGACAATTTCTGTAATGTACAAATAAATATCCTGTTGGTTCTATTTCTCTGGAAAACCCTGACTAATACATCTGGGATGACAGGAGCCATTCAAGTGACAGAGGAAGAGAAGAGCATTTCAGACCAAGGGAACTGCATGGACAAGGTACAGAGGCAAGGAAGGTTGTTGCTTCTTCAAAAAATTGAGAACTTGGCATAGTCCTCATGGAGAGTATATGGGAAAATGACAAGAGCCGAGACTGCAAAGAGTATTCAGGGCTCAAGATTTAACCATACCAAGCCAGGTGGCATGGATCCACTGCAGGACTTCAAATAGGGGAGAGACATGTTTATATTGGGGTCCTCGTTCATTCTCAGGGTAAAAAAGAGGTTAAAATGGAGACCATACATGTGGCATCCATACACACACACACGCGTATACACACGTACACACACATATAAAACCTGTATCAGAAATGTTAGCGAACACTTTATCTAGCCTTCCCTATTTTTTCTTCCTTTGCTTTACTTTCTTTTTAGTATTCAAATCTTCAGTCTTAGAATTTATGTTTGTGGTGGTAAGTAGCTTTGCTTTGCTTCCAAATGTTTAACCAATTGTCACAATACCATCGATTGAATAGTTTATTCTTTTTTTCACTTATCTGAAATGCCATTTTTGTCGTATATGAAATTCCTGTAGCCATCAGAGACAGCTTCTGAACACTTCCTTTTCAAGTAAGTCATCTATTTTGTGTCATGGTTTTCAAAACACTATAGCTTTATATTTGTTAATATCTGATCATTCAAATATTCCCTTATCATCTTCTTTCCCAAAATTGTCTTAACTATTTTCATAAAAGTATTCTCCCAGATTAATTTTACAATCAGTTTGCCGAGTTAAAAGGGAAACTCTCTGGGATTGTTTTGGAATTGCGCTCAATATATAAACTAATTTGGGCATAATTTAGCTCTTTTACCACTATAAATTCTTAAATTCATTCAATCTGAGATAGTAAATTAGTCTATCCCTCACTTTTTAAAAGAAAATAATAGTTTTTAAAAGTGTGTTAAGAAAAGAGCACAGAAGTAACTTACATATTTGGTTTCCTCCGGACCCTGTACAACCAAAATTTGAAATGATCTTTTATCATGGAGGTTCAGTGTGAAAAATTCCAGTACTTTGGGCTTCCCTGGTGGCGCAGTGGTTGAGAGTCCGCCTGCCGATGCAGGGGACACGGGTTCGTGCCCCGGTCCGGGGGGATCCCACGTGCCGTGGAGTGGCTGGGCCCGTGAGCCATGGCCGCTGAGCCTGTGCGTTTGGAGCCTGTGCTCCGCAACGGAAGAGGCCACAACAGTGAGAGGCCCGTGTACCAAAAAAAAAAAAAAAATTCCAGTACTTTATGAAATAACAAGGACAGAGCAATGATAATTCCATTACCACCATGACACATGACACATTTCCTCATAAAGCCTTCCAGAAGTTAGCAAGACATGTCCTGAAATAGTCTCATTTACTTTTGTGGTAAACAGGTCCCCTGCCAAACAAAGCCACCCTACTAAACTTTCAGGTGAGAGTATTTCTTTTTTTCTTGTTTTTTACTTTTCAAGGGCAGCCCCTCCACAGAACTCCAAAATAATGTCTCCTATGAATTGAGAAGTCTTAGCAACCTGGGGACATAAACACCCCATATTTTAAGGAATCTCATTACAGTTTTGTTTCGTGCTAGCGACTCTCGACTAGATGCTAAGACAACTTCATTCCCTGTAGCAAGTCCTAGGGAGAGAAACGGTTCTCTTCAGGACTTTGAATGTAATGACATCTGCCAAACTAATGTTAGGAAAAACACACTGAGGGTCCGTGGCCAAATTCCATGGCAACAGCTGCTGAATCACAGGTGTTGTCAGGAAAGCCTCCAGCCTCGCTTAAATGTTCCGGAGAGTTCTTTATTATTTTAAACACCACGTTTGGAGAGTGCTTAATTTGCTCGAATTCAAAACATTCCTCATGGGCAAAGTGCAATATAAACAATGCTCCAGGAGAAAGTCAAGTTACCCTCATTTGTTATTTGCAAACAGGGTCGTGAAAAACAAAGTGCCTAAGCATTTTCTGACGGTGATGTTGCCACTTAGGCATTTAGGAAGGTTATGCAGGAAAAACATTCTCCTCGTTCACCCGACCATAATGTGAGATTTTTGACATTAGTTGGGGGACATGGAGACTTTTAGACAAATTCAGTGCATCTGCCTTTTCAGGGGGGACGAGATACCCAGCTAGAGGCTCTAGGATGGCAACCTTCGGGGTGTCGGAGCAGTTTGGACGCACTCACATCTGCCTCATGAGCTCTAGTCTTAATCTCCAGTGTGGCCTATGGTTTAGAAAGTGAAAAAAATTACCCGGAAGCACAGACCCCATGGGTACTAAATCCCACTTCACACAAGAACATACCTGAGACCATGTGTGTTGTCGTTGTGCCCGAGCGGGGCTTTCCTTTATGATTTAATATGGCCCCTACTGTCACATATGATTTCATTCATTCATTCCTTCATTTTTCAAATATTTAGTAAAGAGCTGTTGAATTCCAGGCCCTGTGCTAAAGCAAAGACACACAATGGGTACAGATATCATCCTCATCCTTGAGGGGTTGTGGGTGAGGGAAGGACAGATGAGAAATAACAGTTACAGCAGAGGAGTGAGTGCTCCCAGAAGACAGAACAAAGGAGGATGGTTCAGGTCACAGGTTTTTCCATTTGTCAGGGGCAGTGCACCACTGCCCCTCCAGGAAGAGCTCCAGCCTCACGACCTCAGCAATCAACCCATGTCAACCTTCTGACCGGAGCGACTGGTCTGGGAATAAACTTGTTATCCAAGCTGGTAGGGAAGACTGTCCTTTCTCTCTGCTCACCACCCAGGCCATCAAAGCCACCATGACAGGAAAGAACAGTGTCAAGTCCCTGAGAGGAGAAAAGATGAGGTAGAGACACAGCCTCCTGAGAGCATCAAGACCCAGGGCCATCTCCACCCAGACCTCTCTGTGGTTTGACTATTTCATTCAATAAACCCCCTCCTCCTTTTATTTCCTTTGTTTGAGCTAATTTGAACTGGGACTCTGTCCCCTGTTGCCAAGAGAGTGCCATTTATTCCATGTACCAAAAGATGGGTATAGGCAGGAGTTAGGAGAGCATGAGGGTGGATGGATGCACTGGACCCAGGCTGGGGACCAGAGGGAGGCTTCCTGGTGGAAGTGGTACTTAAACAGATGTAGCTAACAACGACAAGACCCCGAGGCGCTCAGCCCCATTGTTTTGTTCCCCTTTATAAAATGAACAAACAACTCATTTTCTTTCCCTTTCTCCTCTGAGAAGAAGTATACTACACACACACACACACACACACACACATACACACACACTCGATGGGACCCTCTAAGGGTGGGTGGGCGGGGTCCTTGGATGAGCGTCCAGTATTGTTCCCTGGAGACGGAAGCGAGCTGACTAAGGAGCAGAAGTGCAGAAGGAAGATACCTCAGAGCTCAAGGTGATGTAGCTTTGCGCTGTCAGGACGCCATTGGCATATCCATGGACGGCCGAGGCACCTGCAGGCCTGAGCTTCTGTCACTGAAGCAGATCGGAAGGTGACCCCTCCCCGTCCCACAGCGGTCACTAGCTGAGCCAAATCCTTCCCTCCCAAGGACCATTGCTTCCCATGCTTGCTCCCACTTCCCCACACTACCCAACTCCAACACCCGCTGGGGGAGAAGGGGAGCCCCTTCCTGAATGTTCAGGGGGCTCAGCAGCTAGACAAGGCAGGAAGGGACATTTCACCAGAGGGAACAAGAGACACCCAGGCACGAGAGCACAAAATGGAGCACTGTGTCCAGAGTGGTGCCGAGTGGTGTCACCGTTAGGCTGGACTGTATGTCACCAGCAATGCATATGTACGTGACCTTGAAAGGCTGTATCAGGGGAAAGTGTTTTGTGGTTGTAAAGTGCTCAACAGAGGTTAATTTCTGTTATGATACATATCGAAGGGTTGTTTTGAGACCCAAATGAGATCACACTCCCATAAAGTGGCTCTGAAGGCCAGGAAAGCATAGCACACGTGCTAATTAACAGAGTTTGGTGTACAGCTGGGTTACAGTTCAGACCACAAAAGAAGAGTAAGAATTGAACTAAAAATTTCCCCCAAATCCACAGTATTAAATGTGTTTGTTGTAAACTGAGTATTTTAATTAAAATACTTCCTATCACCTCTTTACAGATAAATGAATGATTTCATTGTCTATTAAAAATAATTTCCTGCTAACAATTAATTAGACCACCAAGCTTCATGCTTTGAGCCTGAGTTGTTTTATTGATTTACCATATCACCAAACCCACTCAATATGGCATCTAAAATATATACGTATGTATGAATGTATGTGTGTGTATGTGTGTGCACATATTTTTTGTTTTCAAATCAAAACAAAACAAAGCATTACCTTAGGACATCATTACCTCACTCTCAAAATGCTAAAAAGGTGTCTTAGTTGTTCATTCTGTCTGCTCACAAATCCTTCATTCCCAACAGCTGCTCAGAAACTTAACAGAATTTAAGTTTTTTTTATAGCACTGGATTTGGGTGTAATGTGGCTTATTTCATTATGAAAAGACATAAGATAGAAACTAGAAGTATAATTACAAGGAAGGAAAAGTATTATCTATTCAAGGTGCTATGATTATTTACCTAGAAACCCAAGAGAATTAGTTAAAATATCACTGACACCAATAGGAAAATTTGGTAACATTGATGGCTATCCAATAAATACCAGAAGGACCATGGTTTCCCCACCTACCTACAAAACCATTTGGAACATATTATGGGAAACAGAAGTCTTTGGATGTATCATAGAGGTGCTGAGTGTTGTTCCTTTGGGCTCCAAAGAATTCTGATTGTGCCCATGGCTTCACCAAGTCTCCCATAGAAACAGTTCCTCAGTTCCTAGTCTCTCTTCTCCAAACACGGAGGCCCTGACTCAGCTCCAAGGTCAAGGTGAGACAATGACATCTTACTCATTGTGATACTTCTCGAAAAGCAACCTAAAAATAAAGGTAGTGTACAGAGATGCTTCCCTACCTCCTACATAGAAATACCTTTTTCTTTCTCACCCATGAAGCAGTGTGAGCATCTTAGAACAACATCTTCACAGCATGTGCAGACCCTGGTTCTACACACATCTACCCAGTGTCCCCTCAGCGTGGTTTTTCCTAGACAAAAGGACAGTCTCCCCTCAAGAAACATTTGTCTCCATCTCCTGCAATAACAACATCTGCAATTTTTAACAAAAGACTGCTTTCAGTTTCCACCTACCAAGTTCACAAAAATTTAAAGTATCTGTATCCCCCAATGTTATGGGAGGGGCTTCCTCAAAGTTCAAGGCCCCATTTTGTCTGCACTGACCTGGCTTGAAGCTCGCTTAAGCTGAAACCTTGAAGGCAAGCAGAAGTTCACCCAAGAGGAGGAGAAGAGGGGATGGGGAGTGGTCTTGGCAGAGAAAACAGGAGGCAGGAGGGATAACTCACTAGCAGGAGAGTGTAGCTGAGACACTGAGACTGGACCCTGCAGATTGAAAGTGACAAGGGATAGATTAACGATATAAGACCACAGAGGTTAAGAAGACACTAAATAGTCACTTCCCTTCATCAGATTTGCTTCCTGTACTGTATGTTGTAGATTCATAGGAAGATGTCAATGAGAAAAAGCTCTTTTGCTTCTAATTTGCATGATGTCTTTCTTGTCTATGTTATTCCCCCACAAAGGGAACATAGGTAATGATGGTGACAGCTACTAAGAAACCAAGAAAAACCCCATCCACCACAAACCCCATTCTTCAAATCCTAGAATTCATGGCTCCTGCCATTAGAGCAAAACTGGAAAAGGGGCCAGAGTCAGAAAGGTTGGCATAGATTAGTGAGTTCTCAACCCTTCCAGGGAATTGGGTGAGGTTTTGTGGTTCCCGCTACAGAGTCAAAGAGCTTGTCCAAGAGTTTGTCTGCATGGAAGCCAATCAACTATGGCCATTGGTAGAGCTAGACTGCACAGGTTCCAGATTGGCAATGTGCACCAATGGACATTCCACACATTAATCAATCATGTTAAATAGAAATTTTATCACAGGGTATTCACTGCAAGAATATACAAACATTTTTTTAAAGGAAGCCATGTAAATGTCAGACGACAGGCAGGTTTTTTCCTTTTTAATCTATCTTTCTAGGGAAGCCACAAAATAAAAAAACTAAAAAGCTTGTGCTTGAATAATATTTAACAGTGTGGAGCAGTTCTCAAAATACATCAAGTTAAAACCTGATTATCAAACAGTATACTAATTACGATTTCCATGTCATGAGACATGTATGAAGAAGATACAAAACTCAGAAGGCAATACTCTAAAATATTAGCATTCACTTTCCCTGAAAAGTATGGCTTTGGGTGGTTTGCTTTTCTTGTCATTCTTTTCTGGTTTTTTCCAAGTGTTAAAAAATGTAATATTGTTATAGTCAGAAAAAAAGACAAAAAAAAATATTCAGAAGATCCTGTTTTACATGGCAGCGCGTTTTCCTGACTGGTTGTGCATCTGAATCACATGGCGGTCTTTGTGCAAATAAACAAAGGTGGGATTTTCCAGAAGGTTCCAGAAAAATGAAACGTTTCTATGAGAATTATCTGTCCATGTCTATACTGGAGCAAGAAAACACAGACACAAATACACATGCTTTTTCTGTTGTGCTACCCTAGAATATTTGGGAGCTTGGCTCCAAGTCCAGGATTCCAGTTGCCTCCTCCAAATCTGAGAGCCTCTTGCGTATGTGAAACGCAAGCTGAAGCTCCCGTGGGAGAAGACACTCCTCAGCTTCCTGCCTCATCGCAAAGAAAACTGCCCTTGTGTGCTCAGGCCTCACCATCAGGGCAGAAAATGAGAACTGCTTGGAAAAACAGCAAGATGCCTGCAATAGTTTGTTTGGTGTCTCACAAAATAAAATCCATCTTTCTTCACCAGATGAGAGTCATTGCTTTCAGATGATTTGGAGGGGGGAATCATTCCCTGCTCTGAAATTGGAAAGCTGGCAAGTTTTCCAGAATTATGTTTTCATGGACAGGATGGAGAACCTTATGAGAAAATGAGAAATACAATTTCAGGGGCCTTGATTTCTATAGGACTTTTGCCTCCTATAGATTCTTCCAGATGTTCATGAGATCTATTCAGTCAGAATCTCCAGGGATGGGGCTCTGGCATCTACATTTTAATAAGATTTACAGATGATTGCGGTGGAGAGCAAAGTTTGAGAATGATTGTTATGGCAATACACCAAAGGGGAACTCGAGTAGAAAAACAGCAACGGTTAAAGCATATGCAGCATTTGCAGTCATGATATTTAAATTCAGCCTTAAAATTATTTTTTTTAAAAGACTGTCTCCTTTGCTAGAAAGGGCTCCATGCCATTATTTCACTTCATTCACAGAACACTCTCACAGTCTGAATAGGAACAATAAAGCAACCCAAAAGCACACCCAGTCACAGCCCTAGGATGCCACATAAATCAGCTTTGGGCAAGCTGGACCGAGCGGGGTGAGTGCTGCCGAGGCAAAACAGCCCGTCTGGTGACCAAATACTTTTTGCCTATTAAGCGCATGTGTTGACTTTGTGTGTGGAAATAGAGTCCAGTTACCACAAGCCCAAGGGTCAACAGCCACTTGGCGGCCTCTTTGCACTGAACAAGCGCTGAATTAAATACAACCAGGATTTGAACAGCTCAGCATCCTGCTAGAAGTTACTTTTCAACATTGCATGAACACACGTCCTTATTTGTAAAGGGGAGTTAAACCCATTCCCCAGGTGTAATTGCTAATAGCACCTCTTTCACTCTCAGACTTATCCCAGTTTGTGGATAAATCATATGGTCACCTAACTTCAAGGTCAAGGTGATTGCACATTGGCTAAGCGAGTGTCGGGAAGAAGAATGATTAGTAACTCCCCCAAACAGTCATGAAGCAATAACCAGCCAGCGCCCTTCACTTGGCAAACAGCAAAAACAACTGTTAAGGAAGCTTCCCTCCATCCTTTCTCTCCACCCCTTTCCATTCACTGTATATATTTTTAACTCTTTCAGTTTCTTTAATATCCATCATCATCTGAGCAGCACAGGGCAGTAACTGTATGTCAATTTTCACTTTGCAGCATGCATGCTTTATTCCCAAATTACCCCAGTAACCCAAATAAGAAAGGAGAAAACACACAAAGAATTACTGTGGCCATCTGGAATGCATAATGTGGAAAGATCTGCAATACATTACATGGTCTGGAAAGTGGCTGGTCGAGTTCCAGAGAGCTAAGACAGACTTCAAAGTCTGGCTGTACATCAGTGGAACTGCTGATCGGCTCCGATATTTAAAGTGGGTGTAGATGAATGAATTTATTACCGTTTTTATCTTCCAGGCTCAGATGGGGAAATGGGATCATAGTCAGGTTCTCCTTTAATTTCATGCTGAATTTTTTTTTCTTAGATTTTCTTTTTCTCCTCCTTAATGCTGTACTATGTTTTGATTTTTCTTTCTGGACTGAAACATTCCTTCCTTATCTCTGCTATTAACCTGAAAACTGACTCATTTGTATGAATAACTTAACTCCAAAGACTGGTGACCTGATCGTGAGATGCTGTGGACAAAACAGTCTCAATTAAAAATATATATATAACTTCATAGTCTTTCTTCTTCCGCCAATGGAGCAAGTCAATAGTTGAGATGTGAACTCAGCTGCATGGAAATTATTTCTAAAATTGAATTTGGGTGATATCTAGTTGTATTTCCTGATTAGAAATACTTTATGAGTAAAACCTGGACTCAATAAATATTTGGAAACACTTGATTTGAGGACTGCTGTCAGAAACTCCCTTTAGGAAGGGATGAAAGAGTAGTTCTTTGGTCAACAGCCTGAAAATCCCCTGGAGAAACAAGCATCTTCTCATCTCTGCCAAGTGGGTTGCTTTTATCTCCATACAAATTTATCTTGACCCTTAAAAGAACCCCAACAAATAGAACCCTAAGCCAACTCCCTGGCAAATGCCTCCATGTCTCCATCCTCAAGAGCTCTTAGGGTTACTTGTCTAAACTCTAAACACAACTCATTAGCTAGGAAGAAGCATTGCTTTGGATCTCTTCGGGGAATGAGAAAAAAAGAATTATTTTTCACACACACGCAAAGGAAAGAAGCACACCAAGAAGGGAAGGGTAATAGTCTCATGATGACCTGCAATGACTGTGTTCCTTCTTTACTACTTTCCGAATAGGCATTGGAAATTTCTCAGATTTCTACAGTAATTAGATTATTAAAACATAGCTGAAGTTCCTCCAAAACATTTAGGAATAGCTCAGGACAATATGGTAAAGTAAGGTAGAGTTTCAGTTCCAGGTTCCATCTCAAGTTCCTGGCTCCTTTTTCACTTTCAAGGGCTCTGTCTCTACCACCTTCCCCCAGGAAGCACAGAACAAGATATTAATTCTTTAACGAGTGGCCCCTCTCAAGAATCTTTTGCATTTTAAAAGGGAGTTGGCACACGGACTATGTTTAACCGAAGGGGAAGAATTTCTCATGGTAGGACATGAAGAAAGAAAATTGTGGGGGGCAAAGGGGGCCTCTGACACCCTTCAAACTATATCATGATAGTGCTTTCCTATACTCAAAGGATGATGTTAGCTAGAGCTCTGGAGATCAGTGAGCTATTTGGATGCTTTTAGAATAAAAACATAATCAAATATGCTTTCTATCCATGTGCTATATTCCCAACTCAGTTATAAGACTTTTTCAAAAAACAGCTGACAGGTGCTCTATATTGATTTCCTAAGACTGTCATAACAAAGCGTCACAAACTGGATGGCTTAAAGCAACATGACTTAGTTACCTCACAGTTCTGGAGGCTAGAAGATTAATTCAAGGTGTGGGCAGGGCCATGTTTCCTCCAGAGCCTTATAGGGTAAGAGTCTTCCTTGCCTTTTCCAGCCCTGGGCTTCCCTTAGCTCATGGTAACATAATTCCAATCTCTGCCTCTGTCATCACATGGCTGCCTTCATGCCACCAATCTCTGTATCATCTTCTCTGTGTGTGTGTGTCTCTGTATCCAAGTTTCCCCTTTTCATAAGGACACCAGTAATTGTCATTTAGGGCACATTCTCATAACCGTGTCTGAACTTGAGTATACAGTAATCCTTTGGTATCTATGGGGGATACCAAAGGGGGAAACCAATCTATGGGGGATTGGTTCCAGGACCCCCGCAGATACCAAAATCCAAGGATGCTCAAGTCCCTTACAGTCAGTCTCCCCTATCCGCGGATCCGCATCTGGATCAACCAACAGTACCCGGCGTAGTATTTTTTCATTGGTTGGATGGGTGGAACCTGCAGAGGAAGGCTGGCTGAGTTCACAAAGATCCTATTGACTAAATGAAGTCACATTCACAGTCGCTAAGGGTTAGGACTTCAATATATCTTTTGACAGGGACACAATTCAACACGTAACATGCTCCTGGACCAGAAAAACTGAAGAAGAACAAAGACTGGGATCATCTCCTACAGGACAGCCCTTAGCTCCTCCTTGTTGGAAAGATGTAATTCAATCTTGAAAAGCCAAGGACAAATGCCATGACAATTCTAGAGACTCCAGATAGTTCTAGAGTAGTGAGAAGACAGATAGCTTCATGTCTTCAGTATCTTGGTGCCTCAGTCTTCACATGTGCAAACCAGGGACTGTAAAACTTACCTGTCCTGCTTCCACAGAAGAAAGAGAACTGTTTAATGTCCTGCATAACCAACACATCCCAGTGGCAATCATCTGGCTGTTCCCCACGTGAAACCTCCCCAGTCACTTTCACCTTGTCCTTCAACTGTTCTCTTAAGAAAAGAGAAAGAGACCTTGAAGAATATGTATTTGCACGCTGTGGGGAATGAAAAGGGGTCCAAAATTAAGAAAGAATATCTGTTTCTCCCCTGACCCACAGAGACATGTTGATTCCCCATTTAACTCAACACTTCCTCCTGCCTAAATTCACAAAGTACCTTTCCCTCTGCTCTGTAATTGACAAATCTCACTCCATCATATCCTGTATTTTTTCCACTCTTTGTACGTCCTAGAAATCATTTAGCATAGCAGATACCTAATATAATATAAGTTTAGGGCTAAATCCTGAAATACGCGCCCAGTTTCCACCCTAAAAAATCCTCCCTAATGTACTGACCCTTAGACCTGAAAGTGCCCTGGAAGAGAATCCATCCCGCTCAGCTTAGCTACTCATTGTGGTTCCCTGTGGCACACAGATCAGAGCTTTAGCTCGATACTCATGGCCTTCAATTACCTAATCCCTACCTGACCTTACTGCCACTGTCTTTCTTTACATTGTCTCTTATCCTCTACGTGCTGGTAACGCAGCTTACTCATCTTTCCTATTCTACACACATTTGCCCCCTTCTTTTAATAAATGTTATTCAAGTTGTTCCGTTTTGCCTGGAATAGCTTTAACCATACACATATTTAAATTCTGCATATTTAAACCCTAAGTAACCTTTAAGTTACTCTCAAGTTACCTTTCCCACCCTCCCAGTTGGAATTCACTTGTCCAAACAATCACTCGCAGCATTTGGATCTACATTGACATGTTCTATCTTGCTGGAGTAATTTATACTTATCTATCACCACCACCCCTTACCACTCTGAAATCTTATGAAATGGGAACCTCAATTTATCCTTCTCAGCTTCTCCTCCCCCTATAAGCCATAGCTCAAGGCTTGCACAGAGTATATGCTCATAAATACTTTAGTCCAGTTCTGAATAAGACTCAGCTCAGGCTTTGATCTCTGTTCCTAACACAAACCATGCCAAGTTATTGACATTTTATTAGTCATTTATACTTTAGCATAAATGTGGTTCCAACATTTTCATGAGACTGTTGTAAATATTACAAAACATGTGTGCATGATGACAAGGGTCAGAGGGCAGAATTGAGATGATAGAGGGTTCCACTGATAAAAACTTCCCCTCCATTCTCTTAGGAGACATGAACTTCACTGAGGTGTGTCGCTCATTCTGCTGCCTATGAACTTGTGACCAAGGTGGATTCAGAAGTAAAACCTCGCAGAAGAAATCATTTTTTTAAGTAACTACATTTCAGTATCTCCCATTAGACCCCTGAATCCCCCTCCTTCTCTCTGGCAAATTCTTACCCAAAGAGCTCTCACCCAGCAAGTGGTTTCTTCCTTTTTAAGTTCTTCATTTCATTCTCACATGGTTCTTGATTTCTGCACATTTTCCATCTTGTGGCTAAAGCCTTGCTAATAGAAAGGGAGGCTTCCTGTGGATTTGCATTCAATCTTTAGGATAAGTTTCATTATGATATCATGTCCTATAGGAACTTTAAAACATAGCGATTTGGAGCTCTCCCTACGGTTCTAAGTGTCTGGTGTCATAATTCACATGCATCTGCTTTCAAACCCACCACCTTCTGGTTCCAAGGGAGGATCACATTACCACACTGATTTACCTGGTGGAAGCAACAAGGACTTCCAGAATGACAGTGCCATGTGATGACAGAACACTAAATTTTCCTTCCACCTGGGCAGCTTTGAGAGGAATGCTATAAAGGGGGCTGGCCAGCTGATGAAACGTTCAAAGCCTTAGATCCCTGCAATTTTATCTCATCCCAAGTAAATTCCTTTCTGAGCTGAGTATGTTCATGTAGGCACATGGAAAGGAGTTAGAGTGATCATCAGGTCCACTTCCATGTCATCAGATGATCTCCAAAATATCTAGAATTAATAGTTCAGTGGGAAAGGAATAGCACTTGGAGCCAGTCACAGTTTTAAGGCCTCAGTGAGCCTCAGTGGTCTCATAGGTGGGATGGGGATAGCTGGTGACCCCATAGAGCTGTGAAAAGAAGAACCAGGTGAGTAGATTGCCTAGCACAGAGTCAAGCTCATAGGACATGCTCAAAATATACTCTTCCCCCATCATCCTGCTGTCCCCTTTGTCATTGACTCCACCTATAAGTAGGGATTCCACAGCTTCATTCAGTCATCCATCCCAGAATTTCACTCTCCTGATAAAGGTGGATAGAGCAAACACTCCTCATCCAGGGACCCTCACACCTAGTGCTGTTTCCCTCCAACCCATGAGCCCTCCATAAAAACACCAAACCCCACTGTCATTAATTTTCTCCCCCATTCCTCAGGCTTCTCACCACAACTTAGAGAGGAAAAAATAAAAACTGAACAAATGATTTCCAGTGTAAAAATTTGGCAAGGGATTTAAAAAAAATTACCAGTGCTGTTCAACAGAACTTTCTACAGTGATGGCAATGTTCTGTATCTGCACTGCCCAATGCAGTAGCCACTAGACAAATGTGGCTAGGGTGAATGAAGAACTGCACACTTAGATTAATTAAATTTTTAAATTACTATTTTTAAATTTAATTTTAATTAATGAAATTAAATAGGCAGGTGGCTACCATATTGGACGGCACAGATATAGACCAATGTTTCTCAAGCTTCAATGTACATATCCTCATGGGAATCCTGTCAAAATGCAGGTTGTGATGTGGTAGGTCTGGGGTGGGACCTGAGATTCTGCATATCTAATACATAATGCTGATGCTGCTGGACCAGAGACCATACTTTGAGTAGCAAGGATCTAGCCTATATTATGCAAAGAACTGGTTTTTGGAAAAAGACAGCAACCTGAAAAACAACAGAGAAAGGATATGAATAGATAGTTTACAAAAGAGGAAATCCAGAGGGCTATTAAGCACATGAAGATGTCCAAACTCATTAGTGATCGGTGAAGGCAAAATAAAACAACACTATTTTATCACTTAACAACTGTAAGGTTGGCAACGATTAGAAGGCTGGATGTCACCAAGTGTTAGTGGAGATGTGAGAGTATAGGAGTGCCATATTCTGCTGAAGGCTGAGTGGGCTGGTGCAGCCATCCTGGAAAGCAGTCTAGCACAATTGACTTAAATGAAGTAGTTGCATACTCATGACCCAGCCATTAATTTCCTGAGTATGTATCTCAAAGAAATTCTCACACAGGTCATGTAAGAAGGTTGTGACAAGTAAGCAGAGCCAAGTTAGGCCTCCATCACTGGGGCAGTGGATGGTAAAGTGTGGTGGGTGCACAGCATAGGATACTATCCAGCATTTGGAAGCTATATTTGTGATGGGCCTGTAGCAATACTGATGGGTCCTAAGATGGTATCACTGAGCGAAAAAAATATGAATCAGAATGAGACATACAACACCATGTTCAGAGATTAAAGTACCTGCTACAAAATCACCAGTCCTGTTTTGTAAAAATACATTTTAGATGTATGTATTGTATACGGTTGGAGTGAGGGGGCAGAATGGGAGTATGGAATGGGTATAAAAAGGAAGAAATGAAGCAAGATAGGACTTTGCATGGACTGTGAAGATGTGGCATGTAGCAAAGGAGAAGTCTGGAATTCAGTACCCTCGAAAAGCTGGCCCGCATGGCCTGACCAGCCTCATCTCCTACTGTGTCCCCCATGTTAACCCTCCTAGACTGCCGGCAAAATGATTCTACTGCTGTCCTCCAGACATGCATGGGCCATTCCTTCACCGACTCCTTTTCCAAGAGTGGAATCTTCCTAATCCCCTGATCCATGTGTACCCTGGGTTATTTCTTTTGGGAAATCTCTCCAATCATCAAAACGAAAACGAACACCTCTTTCTCTGACATCTGCCATGCCTATGTCCTGCACCTCTCTTTGGGCACTGATCATACTGATTTGCATCCTTGGCTGCTGTTTTTTGTAATGACATAAAACTAAGCAAAAGGACAACCAGGGCATCAACATCAACAACATCAGTCCCCGGAGGCTGTAAGCTTCTGGAACACAGGGTCAGGGTCTCGCTTCTCTTCCTGATCTTCATCAGGGTCTATCCCTATATATTTCAAAGACCTGCTTTACAAGAGCTGACTGATTAGGTTAACCCTCATCTTAAAAACAATTTCTTTAGGCAAAAAAAGTGCAGTATTTAGTCCTCAAATTGAATAAGTCAGGAGTGTGTGGAAAAACAGTGTTTGCAGACCAGTGTCACTAGTGATCCTTATAAATATTTTTATATCCATTAAACTAAAGCAATAAAGATAAGACACTCTGTAAAGATAACGTCAACAGTACTTTATATATCCTAAAATAATCATGATGAATACACTGTCCAGTTAATCACAACTTACCGTTGCTTATTGTCTAGAATCTTTTCAGGATATCTTTCTTCAGCAGTTTTAATGTGTTGCTTGTAAATTTGACATTCTTTGTTTATAAACACTGGGTATGATAATAACTACCATTTGTTGAGTATCTACTCTATTTCCAGCTGTACAGACTTTAGCTCATTTTTCTCCTCACAACACTGTAGGTTATACTGTCGAATTCCCATTTTATAGCTGAGGAAACAGAGGGTCAAAAGCATTGAAGTAACTCCCTCAAGGCCATCAGCTAGTGATCAACCAAGCAAACCTGGTTTCAAACCAGGTTCGTTTGGCTCCCAAATCCAAACCCTTTCTACAATCCACTTCTGCCAAGGAGTTTTCTAGTGTGTCTGGTTCTCCAGGCCAATGTCTATTTGATATGATGACTCTGAACATCTAAGTCATAAAAAGTAGCCTGTGATTTACATAAATCAATGGTTCTCAAATGCATATGCACTTCTAGAACTATGATTACAGCTGAATTGGTCTGGGGATACAGTTTTAAAAGCTTCCAGGTGATTCTAATGTGCAGCCAGAGTTGAGAACCACTGACACAGACTCAGAACAGGTGCCCGGATATAAGTCTACACACACTGGAATGGTAAGAGACTTGTATAATAAAGTTGCCCTCTTGTACAACATAGGGAATATAGCCAATACTTTATAATAACTATATACGGAGTATAACCTTTAAAAATTGTGAATGTATTGTACACCTGTACAATATTGTACACCTGTAACTTATATAATATTGTACTTCAACTATACTTCATATTAAAAAATTTAAAGAAAAAGAGATAAAGCTTTGATAGCTTTATCACAAAATTTAAATAAAGACACAATACAATAAATACAGTATTCTAAAGCTGAAAAAATAAAGTTGCCCTCAGCCCTTTTTCTAAATTAAATCTCTGTAAGGACAAGTTTGCCATCATTTTTTCTAATACATGACTAATTTTCTCTCATCTTTCTCCAGCTTCTTCTTGCCTTTTTGGATCACAAATATCAAAACAGGAAATAAATATTCTGTTAAGAGTCTGATAAGTGCAGAGCATCACAGCAGTGATATTTTCAGGACTCCCTTGGTCAGGGTAGGCTAGCTGCTGTAACCAATCAACCCACGTCTCAGTGGCTTAAAAGATAGAAATTTGTTTCTCACGCTCATAACGGTTCAGCAGGCTGCCTTCCACAAAGTGACTCAGGGACCGAGGCTGTCCACATCTTTGCCATCTTCTACAGCCTCTGACCCCTCTGTTGGATCCTTTCTATCTGGCTGGCAGATGGGGAAGAGAAGTACATCTTATGAGGGAGGATTTTACAGACCAGGCCTGGAGAGTTGCATGTCCTTTCTGCCAACATTGTTGTTTAACTCAACCCAAGGTTGCTTATGACCTTCAGATGTTTCCCTGTAACTTTTATCCAAGTTGTCTTATCTATTTTAAAAAGGAATTAACATAATATTTATTGAGGACCCACTATGTGGCAGGTTCTAGCTAGTTATGTTTCATATGTTATCTTATTACGTTATCAGAATAATCCTGTGAGGGATGTGCTGTGTCATTATTCCCATTTTACAGAGGGTATTGAAGCTAATGGAATTTAAGTGACCCAGTCACACTTAGATATCAGATACTAGAGCTCAGGTCTTCTACTACTTTCCATTGGAGTGTTTGGCTTTATTTTTAAGAACATTATATCGAAAGTTGCTCAAGATGTCAGATTACAAAAGAATAATTTACAGAGGTAGACAGACCCACTTTCCCACCTTGCCTCCCGAAACTGTACAAAGTCCCCTGGATCTCTCCACAGTGTGCATGGTCACCTCAGTTAGATGGCATCAAAATGTCTCACTCTTAGTTATTCTTTAACATTTGTTTGAAAATAAAATCAAAGTCTTTTGATATCAAAATCTAGTTCATTATTAAAATTTTAATTTAATACAAATCCTACAGACAGGTATAGGATTAAGGTGGATTGTCTCAGAGTCTTTCAACCTCTAATAAATCTGTGTGAATATTTTGGCTCCATTGACAAGAAGTTGCTTCATTCCCAGAGTGAAAATTTTCCATATTTTAACCGCCAGAAAGAAAGCTCTAGCCTGGGAACATTCCCCCCAATACCTAACCAAGTTTCTCACTTCAAATCTCTTCCCACTCAATTCTTAAATATCCAGACATTGAATCCAGCCTATAGATCCTCTCAGTTCTGCTTCTGTACTTCCTAAAAGAGATGTGGTTAGACCTCTCATTCACTCATTCAACACATTTTAGTCAAATGCTCACTTGGAGCCAGGTGCAGAACTAGATGCTGGGAAGGATACAGTGATGGAGAAGGCCCCAAACATTGCTTCAATGAGCTCACAATTTATTGTGGAGGAGGAATACACAACCAGCCATGACATCCCCTGATATTCACTCAAGGATAGAGGTGGGCTAAAAGTTATAGGGACATAGAGGAGAGAGAAACTAATTCTGCTGGAGAAGGGAGAAATGAAGTGGCATTAGGAGTGATATTTGAAGTGAGCATTAAGGGAGGGTGGGAGCTTTTAAAACAGAGAATGAGAGGAAGGGCATTCCAGGTCAAAGGAATGGCATGACCAAAGGCTCAGAAGCACATGGCCTGGAATGGCCAGTAACTGGGTGAAGCTCAGACATGGTGCTCAGAGATGAGAGCAGGGAGAGAATTTACTAGTGGAAGCAACTGGAGTCATTACAGTTTACTGTTGCTGTTATTATTTTCTTGTTGCTATTTGTTTTTGATATTTTGTTTCAGAGAATAAATAGAAAAAGAGCATCTGCAGCTAGGAGGACCAATGAGGAGACTGCTGCAACAATTCTGAAGAGGAAATGATGAAAGACTGAATGAGATCTTTGGGGCAAGGGAGGAATAACAAGATAGAAGAGTCATTTCAGAGATGGAGTTAGGAAGACTTGGTATCTCCAAGGGATGGAGGAAAGGGAGCAGCAAGCAGTGCCTGCCTCCCCCATCTTGGGACTGGGCACTGGCAATGTGGGGGCACACTTAACTCACAGAGCCAGTGTCGGGGGAGGTCAAGCAGGAAAAGGACTGTGATCAGTGAAGACAGGACTGGGGATGTAACAGAAGACAGTGTCTGAAGCGCCCACCCTGAGTTTCTGGGTGGTGACCAATGGATAAGAACCCCATTGCAATAGACACCTGAATGCTGGCTGTGCCCTTTGCTGATGACATAATGATGAGACAGGCAGTAGCATTTGGTTTTAAGACCAGGAATCTGATGACTGGCCCCAACTCTGCTCTGCCACTAGCTGTACAACCATAAGGGTCTAGTCACTTAACTTGTGTGTTTCAGAATATTCATCTTAAAACTAAATCTTGTAGTAAATGACCTCCAAGGCAGGGTTCTAAACTCCTTTTCTGAGGACTGGACCTAGCTCATAATGAAAGATCCACAGAGAAACAGGGAAAATCAGCATAGTATCATATAAATATTTAGGGAGACATACAATAACTAAATAACTATAAGGTTGGATGGATGGATGGATGGAGAAAGAGGAAAAAAAGAACTACAAGGTTGAAACTACATTTTCTGCAAAGGACTTTCTTTTATTCCAAGGATATATTTTTACTTCAATTTTGGTGTTAAAATTGTTCTTTCTTTTGTTAAACAGTGGTGAGAGTTGATAGCAGTTTTTTTAAACGTTTAATTTTTAAACTTTAAGGTTTTTAAACTCGAAAACATTCCAGACTTCTGTAGTTCTCAGGGTTTGTTTTTGTTTTCTTTTTATTTAAAGATTTCCTTATTCTGTAAAATTGAACAGCCTGGGAGCCAATTTCCTAGCATTTCTCCCAACTGTAGAGGCAGGGGCCAGGCTACAACAGCAGAATATTGTTTTCTTTTTACAGCACCTGCCCCTGCCCCTCACCCTCACCCTACCCGCTTGAGCAGCTGTTATCCAGCAAGCACCAATGGCCCACTGATGAGTGGAATGTGATCCCATCCCAACCCAGAAATTAGAGGATTTGCTTCTGGGGACCTTCAAAGAGAATCCACATTTTTTTGGTCTTTTCTCCTTTATTCCTTTTATTCTCTCTCCTGCACCAAAAACAAAAAATAAAAGAAAAAGAAAGGCAAGCAAATCAGTGGGAGGACAGAAAATTTGTTCTCCAGATGATATTTCTGTTCATCCTGGGATCCTTTAAACATCCAACATCCCAAGCCAACCTCCCCCCACCTACCACTGGAGCTGAACCAAGGTCTCCTGTTACATGGCCATAGAACTGTCGGCCAGGACACATTTTTTCCTTCCAAAGAGTCATTTGCAGTTGGAAGGTATAGAGATTGGTTATGCTAAAGCTTCAGTACATGATCAGATAACACAGATTAAGTTGATGTATGACAGGATCTCACACTATAGGGCAGTTGTGGGATACCCCAACTGAAACCTCAGAAGATACAACCATTTTCTTCCTAAAGGAAACTAAAGACGGTATCACAAAGTTATACACTGTCCCTAACCTTATTGTGTACCGACTAATCATAATAGACATACTAAATAATAGCTATTATTTTTCTGGCATTTACTATGGACAACATACTCTTCACACCAATCTCTAAAGTAGAAATTATTTCTCTCTTAATTAGAAAGCTGAGACTCAGGGAAATTAGTTCCTTGCCAAATTATATAATGAGTCAGTAATGGAGATGGGATCTGAATCCAGATTTGTCCAGTCACAAACCCTGATTATGGCACAATCCAGAGTAAACCCCTCCCCCATTGTCCCAAGGTATGAAACCATTGCCAAAGCATAGCAAGACAATGGCGTGAAGAGATGGTCCCTCTTGCAATCTGACAGAGGAGCTAGACCTGTAAACAACGAGTTAGACTACAGGGCACATTCAGAGAAGGGTTATGATGCTGTAGCAAACAAGATGCATTGTTACCTCAGAAAAGCCTTCCATCAGGATCGACATTTGAGGATCAGGTGCTTGGGCTCTGGAGCGACTCAAAGTTCCTGCGAACAAAGATGCCAAGATTATTATTTCACAAGAAAGATAGTCAAAGTCATGTTCAAAGGCAGAATTCAGCTTTCTTTTTATGAAACCAGGCTATTAGTCTTTAGTAGAAAATTATCACCTTTTTCCAGATGAGCTTGTTTCTGAGGTAGCTAGTGAGGAAACCACCCCCAGCTCTCAGTATAGGTGACCAAACTGCCTCTGGGCACTGCCATAAACATCAGTAATAAATTTAGGGCCTACCCTGCAGCTTCAAAGATGGCAAAGCACAATCAAAGATGGATTTGCTTTGAAAGGACAAAGGGGCTTGAAGAGGGGCAGGGTGAGAAGAATCAGTGAGGAAAGGGATACCCATGGTTTCTGACTAGTACAAGCAGCAGGACTGAGGTGCAGCATTAAGACAAAGCAGGACCAGGTAACCTGGGGGAGAGAACCCAGTGTGGTTCAGAAAGTCTTGTGAAGACAAAGAAAAAGTTCCAGGTGGAGGTGAATGAGGTTAAAGGAGGATCTCTTAGTCAAAGGTGAGAGATATGAGTGTGTTTCAGTGCTGCTGAAAGCAGAGAGGGAAATGTTGAAGACACAGGTCAGAGGAGAGACAGCTGGGGTAAGACTTGAAGGGTGTACAGAAAGTTTAAAATAACCACTACAGAGGTGTGAAAGCACTACAACATTAGTAATATGGTGACATCCTGAGCAGTGCTAGGAACCAGACTGAGTCTAGGTTGGAGACAGTATGGCCTGCAGCTGTGCAGCTTCATGTCATCCGCCATCCCTCTGCCATGGGGGCCAGGAGCCCAGGAACAGAGATTGGGGTCTCACCAGATAAGTGGGTACAATAATCAAGCCAAGAGATTAGGGAATTAAGGAGGGAAGTGAAGTGAGAGGACATCCCATGTTGCAAGAATATAGTCCTGCACTCTCTCAGGAATTATATTAGAAAACGGTACTCAGTCATAGGGCCCCAGGGCGTTCAGGTGGCTTCGGAGACACTACTTGACACTGAACTAGAGTCTCCTCCAGTCTTTCCCTGTGCCCTTGTTAGTTTGTCCCTGATTGGATCAACAGTCTTTTCAACCTTCCCCCATCCCTAGGAATAACCACTGGGACAATGTTACCTTGGTCTTTATTTGGGGGTCTTGGGAGTGAAAAATGCAGATCTCCATGATCTGGGAAGAATTGGTTTGATTTAAATTCCTGGAATTTAAATTGGTTCAAGATAGCAGAGTAGAAGGACATGTGCTCACTCCCTCTTGCGAGAGCACCAGAATCACAACTAACTGCTGAACAATCATCGACAGGAAGGCACCAGAACTCACCAAAAAAGATACCCCACATCCAAAGACAAAGGAGAAATCACAATGAGATGGTAGGAGGGGCACAATCACAATAAAATCAAATTCCATAACTGCTGGGTGGGTGACTCACAAACTGGAAAATAACCATACCACAGAAGTCCACCCACTGGAGTGAAGGTTCTGAGCCCCACATCAGGCTTCCCAACCTGGGGGTCCAGAAAAGGGAGGAGGAATTCCCAGTGAATCACACTTTGAAGGCTAGCAGGATTTGATGGCAGGACTTTGACAGGACTAGGGAAAACAGAGACTCCACTCTTGCAGGGCACACACAAAGTAGTGTGCACATCAGGACCCAGGGGGAAGGAGCAGTGACTCCATAGGAGACTGAACCAGAACTACCTGCTAGTGTTGGAGTGTCTCCTGCAGAGGCGGGGGGCAGCTGTGGCTCACAGCAGGGACAAGCACACTGGTAGCAGAGGTTCTGGGAAGTGCTCCTTGGTGTGAGCCCTCCTGGGCTCTGCCATTAGCCACAACAAAGAGCTTGTAGTATCCAGTGCTGGGTTGCCTCAGGCCAAACAACCAACAGGGAGGGAACTCAGCCCCACCAATCAGCAGACAAGTAGTTTAAAGTTTTACTGAGCTCTGCCCAACAGAGAAACACCCAGCACTATCCACCACCAGTCCCTCCCATCAGGAAGCTTCCACCAGCCTCTTAGACAGCCTCATCCACCAGAGGACAGACAGCAGAAGCAGGAAGAACTACAATCCTACAGCCTGTGGAATGAAAACCACATTCACAGAAAGATAGGCAAAATGAAAAGGCAGAGGATTATGTACCAGATGAAGAAACAAGATAAAACTCCAGAAAAACAACTACATGAAGTGGAGATAGGCAACCTTCCAGAAAAAGAATTCAGAATAAAAATAGTGAAGATGATCCAGGACCTCAGAAAAAGAATGGAGGCAAAGATTGAGAAGATGCAAGAAATGTCTAACAAAGACCTAGAAGAATTAAAGAACAAAAAAACAGAGATGAACAATTCAATAACTGAAATGAAAAATACACTAGAAGGAATCAGTAGCAGAATAACTGAGGCAGAAGAATGGATAAGTGACCTGGAAGAGAGAATGGTGGAATCCACAGCAGTAGAACAGAATAAAGAAAGCAGAATAATAAGAAAGGAAGACAGCCTAAGAGACCTCTGGCACAAAATTAAATGCACCAACATTCGATTTATATGAGTCTCATAAGGAGAAGAGAGAGAAAAGGGACTCAAGAAAATATTTGAAGAGATTATAGTTGAAAATTTCCCTAACATGGGAAAGGAAATAGCCACCCAAGCCCAGGAAACACAGAGACTCCAAGGCAGGATAAACCCAAAGAGAAACACACCAAGACACATAGTAATCAAATTGACAAAAATTAAAGACAAAGAAAAATTATTGAAAGCAACAAGGGAAAAATGACAAGTAACATACAATGGAACTCCCATAAGGTTAAGAGCTGATTTCTCAGGAGAAACTCTAAAAGCCAGAAGACAGTGGCAGTATATATTTAAAGTGATGAAAGGGAAGAACCTACAACTAAGATTACTCCACCCTCAAGGATCTCATTCAGATTCGATGGAGAAATCAAAAGCTTTGCAGACAAGCAAAAGTTAAGAGAATTCAACACCACCAAACCAGCTCTACAACAAATGCTGAAGGAACATCTCTAACTGGGAAACACAAGAGAAGAAACAGACCTACAAAAACAAACCCATAACAATTAAGAAAATGGTAATAGGAACATACATATTGATAATTTTTACCTTAAACGTGAATGGATTAAATGCTCCAATGAAAAGGTACAGCCTCACTGAATGTATACAAAAACAAGACCCATATATATGCTGTCTACAAGAGACCCACTTCAGACCTAGGGACACATACAGACTGAAAGTGAGGGGATGGAAAAAGATATTCCATGCAAATGGAAATCAAAACAAAGCTGGAGTAGCAATACTTATATCAGAAAATATAGACTTTAAAATAAAGAATGTTACAAGAGACAAGGAAGGACACTACATAATGATCAAGGGATCAATCCAAGAAGAAGATATAACAATTATAAATATATATGCACTCAACATAGGAGCACATCAATACATAAGGCAACTGGTAACAGCTATAAAAGAGGAAATCGACAGTAACACAGTAATAGTGGGGGACTCTAACACCTCACTTACACCAATGGACAGATCATCCAAACAGAAAATTGAAAAGGAAATACAATCTTTAAATGACACAATAGACCAGATAGATTTAATTGATATTTATAGGACATTCCATCCAAAATCAGCAGATTACACTTTCTTCTCAAGGGCACACGGAACATTCTCCAGGATAGATCACATCTTGGGTCACAAATCAATCTTCAGTAAATTTAAGAAAACTGGAATCATATCAAGCGTCCTTTCTGACCACAATGCTATGAGATTAGAAATCAATTACAGGGAAAAAAACGTAAAAAACAAACGCGGGGAGGCTAAACAATACGTTACTTAATAACCAAGAGATCACTGAAGAAATCAAAGAGGAAATAAAAAAATACCTACAGACAAATTACAATGAAAACACAACAATCCAAAACCTGTGGGATGCAGCAAAAGCAGTTCTAAGAGGAAAGTTTATAACAATACAAGCTTACCTCAAGAAACAAGAAAAATGTCAAATAAATAATCTAAACTTACACCTAAAGTAACTAGAGAAAGAAGAACAAACAAAATACAAAGTTAGCAGAAGAAAGAAATCATAAAGATCAGAGCAGAAATAAATGAAATAGAAACAAAGAAAACACTAGCAAAGATCAATAAAACTAAAGCTGATTCTTTGAGAAGATAAACAAAATTGATAAACCACTAGCTAGACTCATCAAGAAAAACAGGGAGAGGACTAAAATTAGAAATGAAAAAGACAAGTTACAACAGACACTGCAGAAATACAAAGCATCCTAAGAGACTACTACAAGCAACCCTATGCCAATAAAATGGACCACCTAAAGAAATGGACAAATTCTTAGAAAAGTGTAGCCTTCCAAGACTGAACCAGGAAGAAATGGAAAATATGAACAGACCAATTAGAAGTAATGAAATTGAGACTGTGATTAAAAATCTTCCAACAAAGCAAAGTCCAGGCCCAGATGGCTTTATAGGTGAATTCTGTCAAACATTTAGGGAAGAGATAACACCCATCCTTCTCAAACTCTTCCAAAAATTGCAGAAGAAGTAACACTCCCAAACTCATTCTATGAGACCACCATAACCCCAATACCAAAAGCAGACAAAGATATTCCAAAAAGGAAAATTACAGACCAATATCACTGATGAATATTGACAGAAAAATCCTCAACAAAATACTAGCAAACAGAATCCAACAACACATTAAAAGGATCATACACTATGATCAAGTGGGCTTTATCACAGGGATGCAAGGATTCTTCAATATAAGCAAATCAATCAATGTGATACACCATATTAACAAACTGAAGGATAAAAACCATATGATCGTCTCAATAGATACAGAAAAATCTTTTGACAAATTCAACACCCATTTATGATAAAAACCCTCCAGAAACTAAGCATAGAGGGAACTTACCTAAACGTATTAAAGGCCATATATTACAAACCCACAGCCGACATCGTTCTCAATGGTGAAAAACTGAAACCATTTTCACTAAGATCAGGAACAAGAGAAGGTTGCCCACTCTCACCACTATTATTCACCAAAGTTTTGGAAGTCCTAGTCACAGCAATCAGAGAAGAAAAAGAAATAAAAAGAATACAAATTGGAAAAGAAGAAGTAAAACTGTCACTGTTTGCAGATGACATGATACTATACATAGAGAATCCTAAAGATGCCATCAGAAAACTACTAGCACTAATCAATGAACTTGGTAATGTTGAAGGATGCAAAATTAATGCACAGAAATCTTTTGCATTCTTATACACTAAAGATGAAAAATCTGAAAGAGAAAAAGGAAACACTCCCATTTACCATTGCAACAAAAAGAATAAAATACCTAGGAATAAACCTACTTAGGGAGACAAAAGACCCGTATGCAGACATCTATAAGACATTGATGAAAGAAATTAAAGATGATACAAACAGATGGAGAGATATACCATGTTCTTGGATTGGAAGAATCAATATTGTGAAAATGACTATACTACCCAAAGCTATCTACAGATTCAATGAAATCCCTATCAAATTACCAAAGGCATTTTTTATAGAACTAGAACAAAAATCTTAATATTTGTATGGAGACAAAATGACCCCAAATAGCCAAAACAGTCTTGAGGGAAAAAAATGGAGCTGGAGGAATCAGACTCCCTGACTTCAGACTATACTACAAAGCTACAGTAATCAAGACAATATGGTGGTGGCACAAAAACAGAAATACAGACCAATGGAACAGGATAGAAAGCCCAGAGGTAAACCCATGCACCTATGGTCAACTAATCTATGACAAAGGAAGCAAGGATATACAATGGAGAAAAGACAGTCTCTTCAATAAGTGGTGCTGGGAAAACTGGACAGCTACATGTAAAAGAATGAAATTAGAACACTCCCTAGCACCATACACAAAAATAACCTCAAAATGGATTAGAGACCTAATGTGTGACCAAACACTATAAAACTCTTAGAGGAAAACATAGGAAGAACACTCTTTGACATAAATCACAGCAAGATCTTTTTTGATCCACCTCCTAGAGTAATGGAAATAAAAATAAACAAATGGGACCTAATAAAACTTAAAAGCTTTTCCAAAGCAAAGGAAACTACAAACAAGACAAAAAGACAACCCTCAGAATGGGAGAAAATGTTTACAAACAAATCAATGGACAAAGGATTAATCTCCAAAATATATAAATGGCTCACCTCAATATTAGAGAAACAAACAACCCAATCCAAAAATGGGCAGAAGACCTAAATAGACATTTCTCCAAAGAAGACATACAGATGGCCAAGAAGCACATGAAAAGCTGATCAACATCACTAAATATTAGCAAAATGCAAATCAAAACTACAATGAGGTATCACCTCACACCAGTTAGAATGGGTATCATCAGAAAATCTACAAACAACAAATGCTGGAGAGGGTGTGGAGTAAGGGAACCCTTTGCACTGTTGGTGGGAATGTAAATTGATACACCACTATGGAGAACAGTATGGAGGTTCCTTAAAAAACTAAAAATAGAATTATCATATGACCCAGCAATCCCACTACTGGGCATATACCCAGAGAAAACCATAATTCAAAAAGACACATGCACCCCAATGTTTGTTGCAGCACTATTTACAATATTCAGGTCATGGAAGTAACCTAAATGCCCATCGACAGACAAATGGATAAAGATGATGTGGTACATATATACAATGGAATATTACTCAGCCATAAAAGGAATGAAACTGGGTCATTTGTAGAGACATGGATGGATCTAGAGACTGTCATACAGAGTGAAGTACGTCAGAAAGAGAAAAACAAATATCGTTTATTAACACGTATATGTGGAATCTAGAAAAATGGCACAGATGAACCAGTTTGCCAGGCAGAAATAGAGACACAGATGTAGAGAACAAACATATGGACATCAAGGGGGGAAATGGGGGGGTGGTGATGGGATGAATTGGGAGATTGCATTTAACATACATACACTAATATGTATGAAATAGATAACTAATAAGAAAGTGCTGTATAAAAAAATAATAAAATTCCATAAATAACTAAATAAATAATAAATAAGTTCCGGGAATTCCCTAGAGTCTGACAACCTTGGAAGATGTATGAATTGTTGTTGTTGTTGTTCCTTGTTTTCTTAGAAGGAAGGTGGATTTGCATTTTCATTTTTAAATTATGATGTAATATAAATTATGTAGTCAACACGTGCTTCATATACATTTTATAAAATTAGAGATGTATATAGAGTTCAAAAAAAGTGAAAGTACCCCTTTACCCACAGCCTTCACCCATTTCTCTCTTGCCAGTAGGTAACTACAAGTAACAACTTGGTGATTCATCACTCCTACCTTATTCTGTGCGTTTACAACTTTAGATATACACTTACATATGAATATACATATCTATATTCACGTTTTTCATAAATCGTATCAAGTAATACACATTTTTCTGTGATCAGTTTTTCCATGCCATATAAATTCCTTTTTCTTTTTAAAATTTTATTATGGAATATTTAAAAACAGAGAAATAGAAGATTGAGTATAATAATAACCTATGTACTTGCCATCTAGATTTATGTAACTATTCATATTTTCTATATTTCACCAGATTTTTTGAAGAAATGAAACTTTGCAGATAGAGTTTAATTGCCCTTCTTAGCCCACCCCAGTCCTATTCCGTTCCCTAGTTTCCCAGAAGAAGCCACAATCTGGAGAAATTGTTGGGTATACTTAAACATTTTTTTTTAAAAACAACACATGTATGCTTCCATAATCTAATTACGGCATTGTTCTGAGAGTTTTAAAAATGCAGGAATGGTCTCATACTGTACATGGCTTTCTGTGACTTACTTTTCTTCCTTATTAATTTTCTAGATGTATCTATATTAATACATGAGTGCTAATTAACTTTTTTTAATTGTTGGTTTTCTTTGAATATATGACAAATGCTTTATCCATTCTTCTTTTGGTAGATATTTAAGTTGTTTCCAATTTTTGTTGTAACAAACTCTGCTGCTGTGAACATAGTCCATGGCCCCTTGAAGCAGATGTGTGACAGTTTCTTTTAGACACATGCCTGTCCCTTGCAGGACTCTTCAGAACTTTTATTAACAATGAACATTAGTCAACTGTTAATTTTACTGAAAAAGTGACATGCAGGTATGTTCAGTCAAAGAATACAAAGTATCTCTGCAAACAGGTTATGTTGCTTTCTTTGCAAGTGTTGCAGGTTTTAATGAGTCCCTAATTTCCAAGAAATTGGAAGTGAGGAAATAATATCATCTGCTGAAATTAAAAACTCCCATCCACCCACAGTGGATCACAACAAGGATGTTCACAGTCCGTTGAGTGAATGACTCCCAAGCCAGCAAGATTTAACTGTAACCTGAATGAAACATTCATGTTCTGAAGAACACAGCTATCAAAAATGGCTCTGTCTTCTGGGGAAACAGAAAATGGGAAGCCCTAGGGCAAAATTCAACAATGCTAGTCCAGGTATCATACAAATATAAGGGGAAGCCTGAACTACAGATTTCTAAACCAACTCTGCAGAGAGATGATGGGTACATAGTGTTATTCTGTATTCGATCCTGATATTCCCTATTTTCGCCCCGATTATCAACCAAAGACTACATTGGGCATTAGGACTTTGAGTGTTTCTAGTTACATGCCATACTTTAAAAATGTAAAGTAATGAATTGGCATTCTGATATTATAACATTTGCATGCATATTGTTCTTTTAAGTCCCACTATGAACAGGGTCCCTTCTCAGAATGCTGATAACCTCAGGTACGGAACTGAGACCCTAAGCTCCACAACTGACCGGTGGTAAAATATGGGTAATGAATGCACCTGGGTGGGTTCTTGGTCACACCACTCTGGCTCTCTTTTCCTGGGTCTACAACATGCGTGAATTCTATTGTGACCCCGTGCACATGATTTCTACAGTTTATATCTTCTGCATTCCAGAAACCCTGAAGAACATCATGTATCTTTTTTCTGGCAAACACAAGTCATGGTGGCTCCAAATTCCAACAATTATAAGGAGGCAAAGTATCGGCTAAGTGGGTGAGTCTAAGTGCATATGCCTCAGCTTAAAAGAAGTTACTGCGGCTCTGGGAAATTAAAGTGACTTAACCTTTTCATTGTATTGTATTTTTCTTTATACCTTTATGCGGTTTTTCCTGTGTTATACATTTATACCATCTTGATGAAAAATGGTTATGAGCAATAACATAAGCTAGATATTGAGGGTTATTTGTATGTGGCTTAATTTGTGTTCCAAACATCAGGAAGAACACTTCAAGGGATGTAAGGAAAAGCCACATTTTTGGTTTATGAAGTGAGAGCATTAAATGACCCATCTTGCAGAATGCTGGGTGAAATAGGATGGTGATTAGAGCAAAGAAAAAGGAACTGTGGTTATATTGTATCCTATGACCACTTTCCCACCAAATAATAATAGTTGTGATAATTACTAGTTTGTTCAAATAAGAATTTGCATCTTTAAATATGTGTAAATCACCAGCAATCCCTGATGTTGTTTCTGATGTTTTGGCATCACATTAAAAAGTTCCAGATTTTTAATGAAGGTCAGATTCCTTCATAACAGGAAAACATCTGTCATAAACACTATACAAATATTTACAGGGCTAGGCTGGGTAGTATGCAGTCTCCCCTTCCTAATTGGAACTGTGTCCTCAAGGGCAAACACAACAAGCAAACAGCAAACAAAGCAGGTCACAGGGTGCTGATATGAGGGGCACTGACACACCATCAACATGGAAATTCTCCAAGTTGGGCAAAGAAAGCACGTTGTAGGTAGTTCCCAGTTTTTTGAGGTTCTTTGATAGACTCTTTGCTATGTGTTATTCAATGAGTGTCTCTCTTCCTTTGTTCTTTTCATTGCAGATGTTCTCTTTTCTCCTTGAGGGATACCTGAGCCCCAGGTGTGTTATTTTTCCTTGATAAACTCCTCCACACCTCTATTCTGTCTGATTTAATTCAGTATAGCATTTTCATTTCACCCCACATTGAGATAACGTTTATCTCTAACCAGGAATATCTACATCAGTAATGCCAAAAAAGAAAGGGACTGGAAAGATTTGATCAGCTTTTCAGTAAAAAAGATGATAGAAATAACAGAGCCTTAATGAAAAGAAACACCATCTGTCTTCCAACCTCTGTTCCTCAGTCCCATGGTCACCACCATCACACAAAGTGGCTCTCCAGATGTAGATCATTATTCTCTACCAGTTCTCTATAAGTCAGTGGATGAGAGGTAGAATTTTGCTTTTCATGCTGTAGTCAACCACAGTGACTTACATGAACTCTAAATTAATTATCATTTCCATCAGCTTTAAGGTTTGTGAATCCGTAAAAAGACCAGAGTCTAGGTGTCACAATGTTTTACTTAGCAATCAATATCAAAGCTCACTCTAGGAAGGCAAGAATCCTTGATTTGCATACTCTCCCATTATTCTGATTTGCTACCTTTCACCCCAAATGTGGGAAGAAGACAGATAGTGTGAGCTTGGAGACTGTCAGACAAAGGGTCTAATTCCAAATCTGTCACTTCTTGTGTAACCTGAGCTCATTAATAAATTTCTTTGCCACCAGTTTTCCATATCTTAGAAATGGAGTTTTTGCAGTGATAGAGTCAATGTTGTAAAAGCACTTAGCCCATGTTTTAAGCCCGAAAAGGACTCAATGAAGAATATTTCTTTTTCTGCAATTCTATTCCCTCTCCTTCCACTTGCCTATACATTTTAATCCAAACTTGTAAATAACTCATGGGTCAAAGATAAAATTAAAAGGGAAGTTAGAAAATATTTTAACCGAATGAAATGAAAACACAGCATATCAAATTTGAAGGACACTGCTAAAGCAGTACACACATAGAGGGGAATGTATGGCACTCAAATGCATTTATTAGAAAAAAAGGAAAGTTCTCAAATAAATGGCCTGATTTCCACCTTAACTCTCTAGAGAAAAAAGAGTATATTAACTCAAAATAAGCAGAAGAAAAGAAATAATGAAAGACAAAGTCCAAATCAATGAAATAGAAAACAGTGAAATAATCAAGAAAATCAATAAAATTGAAACCTGGTTCTTTGAAAAGATTTTAAAAATTGATAAATCTCCAGCCAACCTGATCAGGAAAAAAATGAGAAAAGACACAAATTACCAACATCAAGAATGAGGGAGGTGGCAGCACTATAAATTCTACAGATACTAAAATAATAGTAATGGAATACTTTGAACAGGTTTATGCTAATAAATTCAAGAACTTATGTGAAATGGACAAATTTATTGAAAGACACAACTATCAAAGTTTATTCCAGATGAAATAGACAAGTTGAAGACCATATGTCTATTTTAAAAATTGAATTTTTAGTTAAAACATTTCAACAAACAAAGTTACTTTCTAGCAAATTCTATCAAACATTTAAAAAGGAAAGAATATCAATTTAAGACAAATTGAAGAGAAGGGAACACTTCACAACTCATTCTATGATGTCAAAATCAGAAAGATACCCAAGCCAAACAAATACATTACAAGGAAATAAAAACTATAGATCAATGTCCCTCATGAATATAGATGCAAATATTCTTAAATTTTAACAAACTGAACCCAACAATATATAAAAAAGGATAATACATCATGACAGGAATAAGAGTGCAAGAATAGTTTAACATTAGAAAATCAATCAATGCACCATACAATCATCTCAATCAATGCAGAGAAAGAATTTGACAAAATCCATCATCAAAATCTGATAAAAGCTCACAACAAACTAGGAATATAAAGAAACATTTTTAATCTGACTAAAGAGATCTACAGAGACCTACATCTGACATCATACTTAATGGTAAAAGATCCTATGCTTTCCCCCTAAGGCCAGGAACAAGGTAAAGATGTCCACTGTTCCTATTTCTATTTGACATTGTCATAAAGGTTCTAGCCAATGCAACAAGGTAAGAAAGTGGAAAAAGATGCCCACACTGGAAAGAAAGAAGTGAAACTATCTTTATGCACACATAACATAAAGTCTATATAGAAAATTTTATAGAATCTACAAAAAGTTGCTAAAATTAATGGGTAAGTTTACCAAGATTATATAAGATTAATATATAAAAATCAATTGTATTTCTAAATACTAACAATGAACAGTTGGAATTAAAAATTTTTAAATATCATTTATAATAACAAAAAATATGAGATAAGTCTGACAAAAGAAATGAAAAACCTGTAGACTGAAAACCACAAAATATTGCTGAGAGAAATTAAAGAAGCCCTAAGCAAATGGAGAGATACACCTTGTTCATGGGTGAGAAGACTCAATACTTTTAAAATGTTAGTTCTCCCCAAATTGATCCCAATGAATATCCTAGCAGGCTTTTTATAGAAATTGACAGTCTGAGTCTAAAATTCATATGGAGATGCAAGGGACCTCAAAGAACCAAAACAATTTTGGAAGAAAAGAAAAATATTGGAGTATTCACACTGCCTGACTTCAAGACTTATTATAAGGTCATAGTAATCAAGACAAATGTGGTATTGGTTTTAAAATAGACAAATATACTAATGGAACAAAATGGAGAGTCCAGAAATATACCCAAACATATATGATCGACTGATCTTGACACAGGTACAAAGGCAATTCAGTGGAGAAAGGATAGTCTTTTTAACACGTGATGGTGGAACAATTAGATAGCCACATGCAAGAAAAACAACAACAACAAAAAAAGGAGCCTTGTACCGAATCTCACACCATATGCAAAAGATTAACTTAAAATAGATCATGGACCTAAATGTAAAACTTAAAACTATAAAAATTCTAGAAAGAAAAACAGGAGAAAATCTTTGTGACATTGAGTTAGGTAAAAATTACTTAGATACAACACTGAAAGTACAATCTATAAAAGAAAAATTTGATATATTGAGATTCATCAAAATGAAGAACTTCTGCTCTTTGAAAGACATTTATAAAGAGAATGAAACAAGCCACAGATTGGAAGGAAACACTTGCAAATCATACATCTGATAAAGGAATTTTACACAGAATATTTTTAAAAACACCAAAAACAATAATAAAAACCTAAGTTTTTAAAAATAAGTGAAAGGTTTGAGCACATACTTCACCAAAGAAGACATAGGAATTGTAAGTAAGCGCACAAAAAGATGGCCAACACCATTAGTCACTACAGAAATGTAAATTAAAATCACAGTGAGATACCATAATATATCTATTTAAATGTCTAAAATTAAAAAGACTGACCATTTCAAGTGTTGGTTAGGATGGGTAGCAGCAAGAACACTAACTAATACAGTGAGGCTGGGAATGCAAAATGGTACGACCACTTTAGAAAATAGTTTGTCAGTTTCTTGAAACTTTAAATATACACCTAACAAAATATCCAGCCATTCCACTCCTAGGTATTTACCATGAGCAAAGAAAACACAAAGATTTACACACATATGTTCATTCCAGCTTTATCTGTAATAATAAAAACAAAACAAAACAAAAAACTAGAAACAATCCCAATGGTCATCAAAGTGGATAAACAAATGCCATATGTTTATATAATGGAATACTGTTCAACAATAAAAGGAAGTGAGCTACTGATACACACAATGACAAAATGAATCTCAAAATATAATGCTGACTGAAAGAAGCCAGATTAAAAAGTGCAAATATTTTATGATTCCACTCATAAAATTTTAGAAAATGCAAACTTATCTACAGTGACAGAAAACACTTCAGTGGTTGCCTGGGGACATGGGGTGAAGGGGAGAGGTGGAGGGAATTACAAAGGGGCACAAGAAAACTTTTAGGAGTGATGAATATGTTCACTATGTTGATTTTGGTGATGGTTTCACAATATAAACCTTACCAAATTATACATTTCAAATACTCCAGTTTTTTGTAAGTCAATCATAGCTCAATAAAGTTGTTAAAATTAATTAATTAAAAAACATTATCCAAATATCAGTTAAAAATGAATATCCTAAATTAGAAACCATGTAAAAATATGCCTTGAGGTGCACATGCCCTGATGAGTTGGTCAGTGGAGACTGACTTCATCCTGGCCTCCCAGTTTGGGGCTCACTCTTGTTTCTTCTTGTGTTGCAGTTGTTGATACTGTTACTCTATTCCTCTACCAGCTGTGTCTCTGGTTGGGGAGGTGGGTAAAGGATCTCATGTGATCTCACAGATTCTTCACACCCTCAAATCAATTTTGAGGTTCCATCACCCATCCTCCCATAACCACTTTTCAAATGAATAATGATCATTTTATCTTTTTTTCAAAGTATTATTATTGCTCTTTTTATTAAGCTGGTTGTGGGTACATGGGCATGTGTTTCACTATTATTATTTTTTTAAGCTGTATCACTCTACTGTATACACTATTTTATGTGTATTATTTTATTTTTAACATTTTTAAATTTTATTACAATTTTTAGAGGTTACTTTCCATTTACAGTTACTACAAAATACTGGCTGTATTCCCCGTGTTGTACATCCTTGAGCCTACCTAGCCCCCAGTAGTTTGCACCTCCCACTTCCCCACCCCTATTTTGCCCCTCCCTCCCACTGGTAACCCCTAGTTGGAGTATATGATGCTAAGTGAAATAAGTCAGACAGAGAAAGGCAAATACTGTATGATATCGCTCATATGTGGGACTTTTAAAATATAGCAAACTAGTGAATATAACAAAAAAGAAACAGACCCACAGATATATAGAATAATGATCGTTTTAAATGCTGCCTCTTATTAAACGTCTACTACGTGCCAGGTAGTTGACATGTATTAGTGCAAATGCTCACAACAATCCTATGATATATATAATTTTCTCATTTTTCAGATGCATTAACTTGACTAAAACTGGTATTGATAGTAAACAATGGGGATAGGATCAGGACCTAGACTTGCTCACTAAAACGTAACTCGCCAGATAAATTCCTCGTGGTGGCAGATAAATCAGTGCTCTGGTGGCAGCACAACTGTCATCCTTGATCAAGAAAAGAAACAAACCAGATAGGAGTGGAGCACTTGGACTTGCCCCCCTCTGGGTGTTTTCCCCTTCAGGCTTCAGAACTGGCCTTTGAAAAACATTTAGCCAAGTCCTGAAATGTGTTTTACCAAACACTTTTCCCTTGATTTTTAAACCCATGTGTTATTTCAGGAATAATAGAAACCATATGTCTCTGACATATTTACACTTAAATCATCAAGATGTTTTGTCAGAACTTTTTGATGTCTTCTGAGATTTTTTTTTTTTAATGAGACCCTCCTAGAAGCAGCAAGTCCCCATCACAAATAAACAAATTAAAACAAGAAGAAGACTGACTCAGGACCCAGTTTCAGGCTGGCCGTGGGGGACAGACTTGAGACTGGGCAAACTATATCACCCTTCCCTTGTCTCAGGAGGAGATGAGAATAGAATTTGGTGTCTAATGGTCATTTCAGAGTTTAATCCTGTTTCTAGCTTCAGATGAAACCATGAAAACTTGCATTCAGTGAGAAACTCTACAGATCAGGTGACATTGCAAAACCTGTTCTTAGAATATTGGAAAACCAAATGCAAAAGACAGAAGGCAAATCAATGTACCAGTTTATGAGATTTGATGAAGCTTAAAGCCTAGATTGAAAGACCCCTGAGAAAATGACCCCTTTGCAGAAGATGTGATCGCAGTTGTTCAGGCAAGCTGGCCCGTGTTATTTCTAACAGCTGTCCCAGCACACCAACAGCCTAGAGCCTTCCTTCTTGTTGGGGATACTGTGCTGAGCTCACCCATAGATCACACAGCCTGGTCCCCTAGAATTTTTCTGAAGACAAAGATAGGTGAGTGTTTCCAAAAGTCGTTTTCATAAGGTCAAGTACATTGGAGAGAAGCCAAGTGAACTTTGAGAGTCAAGGCATTGTTCTCAGAGCATCTCATGGCATCACCAGAATTGTGCTGGTGATGAGTGGACAGAAACAGGTGCTGGTTTCAGATCCCAGCCCTTCTACTTACTAGCTGCGTGACCTTGGCAAGGTCTTTAACCTCTGCAGCTCCTTCATCGCTAGAAGGACCCAAGAATGGGTTGGTATGTGAATTCGTAATACTGACACGCATACAAGAGGCTTGTGATAAATTGAAGTTTTCATCCTGACACCTGAAAGAGTGGAGAGAAAAATCTTTAAATGTTGATTCAAAGGAGCAGCACTTTGTGCTTCAAGATCTTGCTAATACACTTCATAAAACACATTATAAAAATATACAACCATTAAATTTGAGAGATGACATCATGGTCCAGTGTCTCGCCTTCCCTGCTCAGAATCCTCACCTGGACTACTTAGTTTTCAGTCCACTAACAAGTATCTGTTTATCACATAAGGCAATGTTTTCCATATCCATAGAGTATGAGATTATCCATGTCTGTGTATTTTGATATTTTATGTGTCCTTAAGAATTTTAGAGCTAAAGTGTTGCCCAGTTTTGGAAATGAGGAGGAAACTGAAGTCAGCAATGTTGAGGGACTTGTTCAAGGTCACAATGTTATTTATTAACGTTTGGGGATGATCTTCCAGGCCAGTGTTCTCGCCACATCACTCCAGTTTCCAATCTGCAGTACCCTTTGTGTTTGTTCTTCTCTTCTTTCCTTTAAGCACATTACTGTATTTAAAACATAACCCAGAATCAATGTGCTCTATTAAAAAAACACCCTTGTCAACGCCACAATTGTACCTGGCCCTCTCAGCCTAGGCTTGTGGCCAGAGCGTGAGGAAAGCTCCGTCCTGGGGGACTACTCAAAGCATGGGGCCAGTGGACTGTTAGGAACACTGCAGTCGGCTGACACATGGGGCCGCCTGCTTGTGATTTCTAGAAAGCTCGAGGGAACTGATGGGTTTGGGAAACATTTCTGTAGAATTTTGCTAATAGAAAAAAGAAAGGGAATCTGGTCTATGTCAATTGACAGATTACTCCAGAAGAATGTCCAAAAATATAAAATATAAATTGGCCAATTCAAGAATGTCTGGAACAGGGAACTTTGCTGAGATGCCCATGTGTGTTGAGGAAAATGATGACGTTTGCATTCAAGCCAAACTCCAGAGTCACAGTTTCCACTTTTTATCCATTCCCACTGCATCCTCATATGCTTTTCTGACTTGGGTTTCCTAAACTGGGTTGGGGGTGGGGCTGGGGTCCACATGATCTTGATTCCTGTTAGCCTTGGTTACATTTACCCTGCTCCACTTCACCAGGCCCGTGTGGCCAGTGGCTCCCAGAGGCCCCCCACCTCTGTGCAGCAAGAGAACTCAGAGCAAAATAAGAAAAGGCTGAGCTAGCTTAGGGCCAGGACTCACAGATGTTTCCAAGGGAGGAATTGGTCACCAACAGGCTCAGCAAAGGGGAGAAGTGGCCTCCGGTTGCATGAAGGGGAAAAGATGAAAGCACACGCTCGGAGGAATAGTGCTGCTTGGAGGTAGGGAGGGCTCATGTGAGAGTAGGACAACTGGGAGGACCCCTGCCCGCCTCCCAGACCATGCCATGGTTTTTCGGACAGCTTAGCCGGAGATGCAGCCCAGCTGTTCCCAGCTGTGGGAGCCAGGCACAGAGTGGGGAAATGTGGGAGACCCATGAGGACATCAGCTACCTACCCCGTGTGTCAGCTGGCTGCTCCCCTCAAGGAAATGCCTGTAAACTTGTCCCTTTTCTTCTCTGTCTCTTGGTCAATACTTATAGGTACCTAGATTTTAGGACCTGTGGCTACGTAACCTTCATTTTACCACTGAGGGATCCTGGATGCCTTGGTGCCCCACCCATAACCCATTGGCACTCACAGGTCTATGGCTTAGTTTCTCACTGTAGCCACCGAGGACCCTGCAGAGGGACTGTTCCACCCCATGAACACGCTCTGCTCTGTGTCAGGGAATTTACAGGTCCAGGGGGCCACCCACACCCAGTGACATCTGGACACATAATCCAGATGGAACAATTCTGTGTCCTATAAAGAGTACCAGCAGGAATGAGCAACAACTGCCTTCAGGGGTAAATAATTCTCTAGCCCACACTGAACTGGCAGCTCCCCAATCTTCCCTCTTTCTTCCCTACACCGACCAGTGCTTCTGGGGATCACTGCCCAAGTAAATGACTCATTTAAGAATACTTGGTTTAGGGTCTGCTTCTGCGGGAACTTAACATAAAATACTAAGTGTCTGTCATTCAATAAATACTTCTTGAACAGGGATGCACCGAGGATTGTGCTAGACACCAGGGGTGCAGAGAAGGAAGGAGTAACAGGAGACTGAACAAGACACACTCACTCAGTTCCCGTACTCTGCACTTGTGTAAAGGAGATAAAGGCAGATGTTGTTTGTGCATCTGCCTTTATCCCCTTTACACAAGGGCATACAACATATGTCAAGTAGCAGAAGTTGTAAAGTTCCATAAAAGAAGAGAAAATATTACTATGGAAATTCAGGGAGGAAACATGGATGTGGCTGGGGGCTTAGATGGGGAATTGGGAAGGCTTAGCGGGGAGGCAGAGGAGAGCTCAACCTGACGGCAGGGGAGTCAGTTGGACAGGTAGACACAGGTGATGAATGTCTTCTCCGAGAAGAGCTGACCACATGAGAGCACCACTCTGGCCCTGTTGGCAGATCCTGGTGAGGCTCGAATCCCCAGGCTGACCAGTCAGCTTGGGTGAGGGGGCTGTCAGGGAGCTCAGCTCAGAAGCAAACAAGCTTTACTGGACAATTCAGCCTCCCGTGGGGAGTCTCTTGAAAGTAAGTTATTTTATGGTACTGACAGTTCTCCGGCAAGGAGGGAGTCCAGAGACTGTAGTAGCCATGTCTTTACTTCTGCATTCTGATGGTTTGACATCTGGGACCTTGCTGATTTTGAAGGGACTGCCCCTCCTCCAGTTAGCCAGCTCCTAGAGATAGAAGACAATTTGCCCACAAGCACACTTTACAAATATAAATCTACACAGCAACCACCTCCTTTATGGGGCTTTCACTCTCTGGCTCACTATCTGCCTGTCCTACCACCCCAGGACCAGGTACCAGACAATGCCCCTGTGCCCCAGGGCCTGCTGAAATTATTCAAACCAGCCAATCCTAGTTCACCCTGCTTCACACTTTCCTTCTCATGGAAACCACGGTAAAGGCTCTTGCCCACATTTCTTTCCTCTCGCTCCACCTACTGACCAACCTGGTGCTTCCCCAGGTGGCCCTTCATGGTATGGCCTGCCCCCTCCTCTTGGGCTCTGTGAGTAACAAGTCATCTCTTCAGTGGCACTTATCTCCTTGTCTGTTGGCCTTACCATACCTCCAATTTTCTATTAATACCCTACATTTTAAAACAGAGATTCACAGAGCAAAGGCAGTAAGAAGAAGATTTTAATACATACGTGACCAGAATAACTTGTACCCAGAACATATAAACAATGTCTACAAATCAATAGGGAAGACAGACTATCCCATTATTAAAATGTGCTAAAGAATTGAGTAGACACATTACAAAAGAGAAAGTCAAAGTGGTAAATAAGTGTATGAAAATATGCGTGATATATCATAATACCAAGAGTTGGCAAGGATGGAGAGGAACTGGAACTCAGACTGCTGGTGGGAACCAGCAGTAAATTGATACAACCACTCTGGAAAATTCTTTGGCAACATCAACTAAAGCTGAACATATGCCTCTATTGTGACCCAGCAAATCCGCACCCAGGTATAACCCTCAAATTGGTCAGATTAAAATGTCAGTAAATTAAAACTTTGCAGAAATCTTCAAAATCTTTTAAACAAATGTATATATATATCATCACCAAAACACATGTACAATATTAGAATGTACATAGCAACCGCCTCTGTAATAGGTTCAAAGGAAAATACAAATGTTCATCAACAATAGAATGGATACAATAGCAGAATGTTCCTACTGAGGAATCTTATACAATAAGAACAAATTCTATCCACACGCAGCAAGAAGGAATCTCACAAACACTATGCCGAGAAATACAGATGACACTACAGAGTTCATATGAATGATTCTATTTATATAAAGTTCAAAATATACATATAAAGACAGAGCTGGCCTGTGGTGACAGAAGTCAGAACAGTGGTTCCTTTGGGGAAGGAAATTGTCTGG